>NC_142473.1:3882500-5132500 GCF_049115385.1 Moschus berezovskii
GATAATGAACATAAAAAAATAATGTACAAAGAGCAACTATTATTTATTTTAATTCAGAAACATTTCACAGAGCAGAATTTTGACAAGTTTGCTTTTGTAAGAGAGGATAAAAGCATTTTACAGAATAGAGGATGAAAAGTTATTTTTATTTCTGAAAGGTGGGGAAACGTTTAAAATATTTGACATATAGGGTGATGTACAGCTGATTATCAGATTGGAGGGATAGGCTATGCCTTAAATACTCTTCAGTTCAGTTCAGTCATTCAGTCGTGTCCAACTCTTTGCGACCCCATGAATCACAGCACGCCAGGCCTCCCTGTCCATCACCAACTCCCGGAGTTCACTCAAACTCATGTCCATCGAGTCAGTGATGCCATCCAACCATCTCATCCTCTGGCGTCCCCTTCTCTTCCTGCCCCCAAGCCCTCCCAGTGTCAGAGTCTTTTCCAGTGAGTCAACTCGTCGCATGAGGTGGCCAAAGTATTGGAGTTTCTGCCTCAGCATCAGTCCTTCCCATGAACACCCAGGACTGATCTCCCTTAGAATATACTGATTGGATCTCCTTGCAGTCCAAGGGACTCTCAAGAGTCTTCTCCAACACCACAATTCAAAAGCACCAATTCTTTGGCGAATAGCTTTCTTCAAATGCTCTTACATGACTTCAATTCCTATTCATTTGAAAGTCCAGCTTCTGTCCAATAGCTTTCTGTGGGCATATTTTACATCTTTGTTTCTGAAGCTGTAGATTATTGGATTAAACATGGAAAAGACGATCGTGTAAAACACTGCAACTTCTTTCTCAATGTCTGGGGAGTACCTGGTGGTGGGATGCAAGCACATAAACAGGAGTACTCCGTAGAATACAGCGATTGCTCTGAGATGGGAGGCACAGGTAGAGAACACTTTGCTTCTTCCACCTGAGGACTTGATGCTCAAGACAGTGAGGAGGATATAGAAGTACGAGATAAAGATGACCACAAAAGTGCTGGTCTAAATGAAGCCACACAAGGCAAAGAGCAGAAACTCGTTGATGTAGATGTCTGTGCAGGATAAAGCCAGGAGAGGCGGGATGTCACAGAAAAAATGGTTGATATTGGAGCCACAAAATGGCATCCTGAATGTGAGGCAGACATGGACGATTGAAGTCACACCCCCAATGAAGTAGGCAAACACAACGCAGCAGACACAGACTCTCCCAGACACAAGAGCAGAATAGAGCAGTGGATTGCAGATGGCTGCATAGCCGTCATAGGTCATTGCTGCCAGGATAAGGCATTCAGAATCAGAAAAACAACCAAAGAAAAACATTTGTAGCACACAACCAGAGATGGAAATGCTTTTTTTGGATGCTAAGAAATTTGCCAGCATTTTAGGAGTGATTGCTGTTGAGTAGCTAATGTCTAAGAAAGACAAGTTGCTGAGAAAATAATACATGGGGGTTTGATGGCTTGAATTGACATTAACTAGGATTATTAAACCTATATTTCCCACCAGGTTAGTGTATAGACTATGAGAAATACCAAGAAGAGAGTAACTCTCAGAGGTAGATAATCTGAATCCAACAAGGATGAACTCAGTCGGCATGGTATAATTATTCTCCAACATCTTCTTCGTTTTCTTGTCTTTCTCATCTGAAATAAATGGCTTCAGGATACATGAACTGATTTGAGTGATTGATGAACCAAAGATATTTTTATTCCTCTTTCTAAATAGGCAAAGATAAGGATAGAATAATCATTAAGGCATTTTCTGTGATGGATTTGATTTGTTTTCTTTTTTCATCACTGTATTTAAAAACCAATTAAAATCTTCACTGATGCTAGAGAATGTTATTCAGGTATGATGCTTCAAGAGGCAGTGATTCTTTAAAGACTGTGCACATTAAGAGATGATACTAATTCCTTTAAAGATGAAAAAGAATGAATTTGGCTGAATTGATAAGTCCTGGTAAAACTAGAAGAGCTGGCAAAGTCCTTATAGGCAAACCCTTATTTTTCAAATACTAAAATCATGTTCTTCCATGTACAGGAAAGTATAGTTGAGAAAAATTATAGGGAGAATGCTCCCACAGGTAAACTTGATAAATCTACAGAATATCTGTGATCTTGAGAGGTAGTTGAAAATAACAGATATGCAAGAGATGACTGGGTTCAAATCTTAGCTTTGTTACATATAGAATATATACTAATTGGTTACATGACTTTGTTAAAGTTATTTAACCACTCTGTGATGATTAGAGAAAAAACAAGTAGATATTTGTAAAATAATTACATAACTGGTACATATACACATTAACACACACACACACACACACACACACACACATATATATATATATGTTTACTTTTAATGTTTACTCAGTAACTTAAAATGTCCAGACAGTTGTCTAAAACTTCATCTTATCTTTTTGAAATTTTATTTATTGATTTTAATTGGCAGATAATTACTTTACAATATTGTGATGGCTTTTGCCATAGACTAGCATGAATCAGACACAGGTACACATTTCCCCCCTTCCTGAACACCAGTCCCACCAAAATTCATCTTATCTTTGACATCATGGGTACAAGATAAACCTTCTCTTAAACATAAGAGCCATGTGTGTGTGCATGTGTGTGCGTGTGCGTGTGTGTGTGTTCTATACAAATAAATTGCTTGCTAGCAGTAAATCTTCTACACAGGCATATAATTGTTGCTTCCCTTTCCCTAGGTTTATGTCTCTTTCTTCATTGTGGAGTATGGGTATAATGATGTCTGGTGTGAGGTCACAGAACATTCTTTTGAAGAATAACAATATCTCTGTACTTATTAATAAACTTCTAATCTGATATTATATTGGGAAAATGTATTATATAGTTAGAAGGAGAGAGTGCCCAAGTGAGAAATACTTAGGATGAAAATCAGTGAAAAATACAGTGAGATGGAGTATCCTGCAGGCGCAATACTTTGGCCACCTCATGCGACGAGTTGACTCACTGGAAAAGACTCTGATGCTGGGAAAGGTTGGGGGCGGGAGGAGAAGGGGACGACGGAGAATGAGATAGCTGGATGGCATCACCGACTCTGTGGACATGAGTTTGAGTGTACTCCGGAAGTTGGTGATGGACAGGGAGGCCTGGCGTGCTGTGATTCATGGGGTCGCAGAGAGTCGGACACGACTGAGCGACTAAACTGAACTGAACTGAACTGAACTGAATGTTGGAAGCTGGAATCAAGATTGCCAGGAGAATTATCTATAACCTCAGATATACAGATGACACCACCCTTATGGCAGAAAGTGAAGAGGAACTCAAAAGCCTCTTGATGAAAGTGAAAGAGGAGAGTGAAAAGATTGGCTTGAAGCTCAACATTCAGAAAACAAAGATCATGGCATCTGGTCCCATCACTTCATGGGCAATACATGGAAAAACAGTGGAAACAGTGTCAGACTTTATTATTTTTTTGGCTCCAAAATCACTGCAGATGCTGATTGCAGCCATGAAATTAAAAGAGGCTTACTCCTTGGAAGGAAAGTTATGACAAACCTAGATAGCATATTAAAAAGCAGAGATATTACTTTGCCAACAAAGGTCTGTCTGGTCAAGGCTATGGTTTTTGCAGTGGTCATGTATGGATGTGAGTTGGACTGTGAAGAAAGCTGATCGCTGAAGAATTGATGCTTTTGAACTGTGGTGCTGGAGAAGATTCTTGCGAGTCCATTGGTCTGCAAGGAGATCCAACCAGTCCATCCTAAAGGAGACCAGTTCTGGGTATTCACTGGAAGGACTGATGCTGAGGCTGAAACTCCAATACTTTGGCCACCTCATGTGAAGAGTTGACTCATTGAAAAAGACCCGGATGCTGGGAGGGATTGGGGGCAGGAGGAGATGGGGACGACAGAGAATGAGATGGCTGGATGGCATCACCGACTCGATGGACATGAGTTTGAGTGAACTCCGGGAGTTGGTAATGGACAGGGAGGCCTGGCGTGCTGTGATTCATGGGGTCGCAAAGAGTCGGACACGACTAAGCGACTGAACTGAACTGAACTGATATCTTTAAAAGGAAAAAGTTGATTGGAAAAAGATGAACCCAAACTCTTACAAGACAAATCAATTAATGGGTCTATGTTGCACAAGTGTAATTTCTTTGCTTGCATAATATTCAGATTCTTATTCTTAACTCTTTGTCTTCCTTTTTGTAAAGAACCAATTAAACAATCATGAAAAGGACTTTCTTGAATTCTCTTGTGCTTGTGTGTGTATGTGTGTGTGTGTGTGTGTCTGTGAGACACTCCAACAGCCTGGGTCCTGTTTTATTTGATATCACTGGAACAAAAGATGCCCCCAAAATGAAGAAAGTGGGGAAAGTAAGTGTCTGGAGACCTGGACTCTAATCCTGGTTCTACTACTTTAAATTATTTCATTTTTATTTATGTCATCATATCCTCATTTATAAAATCAGACCTTCTGTATTTATTTTTATGCTTGTCATCTAAGGCAAAAATATATATTAAAAACTTCATAACAGCTTACTAGACTTTTATATTTGTTTGCAGATTATTAGTAGGAATCGTTGAGTCAGGCAAGTTTATTAAAACTGGAAACAATAAATGAACAGACATGAAGCGTGAAAAATGTTATAAACTCTCACCAAATATAAATGGAGTATAACTGCCACTACCAATAAGACAACCAAGCAAACTATAGCTTGTTTTCTTGAACAATTTTAACTTGGGCTTTCTCTGAACTGGAGCCCTGATATATTCACTGTGATACCTAGTCATGTGTGTTAAAGATGATACTGATGGTGGTGAAAGCAACAAACAAACCTAAAATTATCAATACATTTTTCAATCACTTGACATGCATCATTTTCTTGAAACCTCTTATTATTCTATAGATAGATATTTTTCTAACTTTATAAGCGATAAAGTTGAAGAATAGAAATGTAATTAAATTTTCAGAGTATATATTGACAGAATCCTGTTCTCACTTCTTAACCTATATACTATGATGGGTCTGATGTTGAAATATTTCCTACTGCTGTAGGAATTTTATGATGTATCATTTGAATATAGAATGTCAGTGTAGGAAGGAACCTCAGCCATGATCTGAGGTTCTTGTTCTTCAGATGCCATGATTACAAGATCATTCAATATGGGGCATGTCCACTAGTGATCTGGATGAGTATACCATATTCAAAAATAGGTTATGGGATCAAAGTCTGATTTTTATTCCTTGAGTTTCCATGAAAATTGAAAAACTGTCTAGAAAGTTTCTGTAGTCAGTCGTTGAATGGAAGACTGAGCATCCCACACAATTCCACTTCTTTTGAAAAGCTCGTCTCATACTACTTTGAACTGAGATCTTGATTAATCTAACATAAACTGAGCCCCACTGATCCCCAAGGAAATCTTATGTGACAAAGCCACTTCTAAAAACTACCCATGGATGGATTTTCATTTTGCTCTTCTGCTTAAAGTATGAAGTGTAAAGTTTGCCCTCTTTCTCCTTTTCAAATTATGCTGTACTGTACTAATTAAACACAAACAGGATATGGAGTCAGGCAAAATTTAGTTTAACCTCAGATATGACATTGAATGTTCTATAAGTCATTGAACTTCTCTATGCCTAAACTTCTTTATTTCATTTAATTAGCATGATATATACGTGTATGCCAAGTTACTTCAATTGTGTCCGACTCTGTGCAACCCTATAGCCCACCAGGGTCCTCTGTGCATGGGATTCTCTGGGCAAGAATACTGGAGTGGTTTGCCATTTCCTCCTCCAGGGACTGAACTCAAGTATCTTATACCATAAAATTGAAATCAGGATTAAATTGGATAATTTATGACACTTTATCGGAGAAGGCCATGGCAAGCCACTACAGTACTCTTGCCTAGAAAATCCCATGGACAGAGGAGCCTGGTGGGCTACAGTCCATGGGGTGGCTACTAGTCGGACAAGACTGAGCGACTTCACTTTCACTTTTCACTTTCACACATTGGAGAAGGAAATGGCAACCCACTCCAGTGTTCTTGCCTGGAGAATCCCAGGGATGGTGGAGCCTGGTAGTCTGCCATCTATGGGATCGCACAGAGTCGGACACGACTAAAGCGACTTAGCAGCAGCAGCATGGAGAAGGCAATGGTAATCCACTCTAGTACTCTTGCCTGGAGATTCCCATGGATGGAGGAGCCTGGTAGGCTGCAGTCCATGGTGTCGCTAAGAGTTGGACACGACTGAGCGACTTCACTTTCACTTTTCACTTTCATGCACTGAAGAATGAAATGGCAACCCACTCCAGTGTTCTTGCCTGGAGAATCCCAGGGACGGGGGATCCTGGTGGGCTACCGACTACAGGGTAACACAGAGTCGGACACGACTGATGTGACTTAGCAGCAGCAGTAGCATAGGGTTTGTTATATTATAGATGCATGAAACAAAAAATATATTATCATCTATTATTAATATTAATACTATTGTGATTATTTAATCATTCAATATCTGGCTTCAAAATCATAAGTTCCTTTAGTTGATAATTACAGGGACAAGCATGAAATCGTTATACTGTATGTTAATATGTGTATATTCTCATAGAAGCTGAGGTTTGGCTTACTGATAAAATTTAGCTTGCTAAATTTAGCTATAGAGTAGGAGATGACAACCCATTCCAATATTCTTGTCTGGAAAATTCCATGGATAGCAGAGCCTGGCAGGTTACAGCCCATGGGGTTGCAGAGTTGGACATGACTGAGCTACTCACCTAATTAAGCTAACTCAGCTCATTAGATTATTGGATTTCACCAGATTTCCAAAATAGCCATACTCAGATTCCCCATCATGGAAATAAGGACCACAATGAATCAGTCAATGGCTTTTGGAAAGTGCCATGGGGAAGGTCAGGCTAGATTTATACTCCACCATCCCCCCATTAACTCCTGTAGCCCACATACCTACACAAACTGAGAAAACCCTGCAGGGTCAGGGAAGATACATTTTATATAAGGCAACAGTATCTTTGCTACATCCACACCACACACTTTGTTAATGCTTTAGGGAATCTGTCACCTACCTTGACACCATCTGGAAGTTTGAATTGCAGTATTTACTTTGTGCAAGAGGCTGACAGCAGACTTTGCACATAGATATTACAAGGGATAAATATTTATATTCTTGATGAGACAAGTGGGATATTATCCCAAGATAATTCCCAACTCCAGATGGATTTTAGGTTGACAATGACACTTTTTCTAGTGGTGTGCCTGGAATGATTCCCAAAGAGAAAAGTGGAGAGTGATAATATAATCGACTATTATGTAGCCAATTGCAATGTAATCCTTAACTGACAAATATGATATTAAACAACAACAAAAATCCTTTCAGTTCTGCCGCGTGCTAGAGAACGAACAAAAAAATCCTATAAATCCTTTGATTTCTACCAGATATTAAAAGATACTTTACAACCGTTAGTTATATGAGAGGATCCAAAACAGCAAGTTCAACGCTATTGAAAACATTTCCAGGTACCCACATTTTAGTTTGTTTCTTTCAATTTTCCTAGAGACTAGAAGGAAATATGTCTTGTATGATAAGATGTAAGAGTTTACGACTCAGGCAACCTGGATTTGAAAGTTAGATTTGCCATTTCACATCTGTGAGACTTTGAGACACTTCTTAAAAGTTATTGTTATTAATTGTAAAATGGTAAATACTAATTTTCCACCTCATCAAATTCTTATGAAAATTGGGATAATGCATGTAAAGAGTTAGTCCCTGCTTCAGCAGACTGAACACTTTCTTTTGTAATTGTAGCAGTATTTCTAACAGTATTTCTTCATAATTTAAAAAGCAGTTCTAGATTTTAACTTTCTTTAAATTATTAACAGGACTTCCCCCATGGCTCAGTGGTAAACAATCCACCTGTCAATGCAGGAGAGTCATGTTCTATCCCTGGGTCTGGCAGATCCCCTGGAGAAGGAAATAGCCTACTCTGTTATTCTTGCCTGGAGAATCCCATGGACAGAAGAGCCTGGGAACTACAGTCCATGGGTTTTCAAAGAGCCAGACATGACCAAGCACACATACACAGGATAAATAGGAAAAATGAAAAAACCTGAGCTTTAGCTTCTAGGGAGCTGGAAGAGAAATGTCTCCTCATCTTCAGTGTTCAGTCATGGCTCCTAAAAAGGTTCTGTGATGCCACCCAATACCGTGGAGTGACCATTGCTACCTTAAAGGAAATGGTCTCCCACATACAGCAGTCTCTAAAGTGACTAAGCCAAGAGTCACAGAGTAAGGTAGCAACATTTTTATGAGTATGACATATATTAAACACTGAACCATACCAGGGAGACCATCTATACACAATCTTAAGTGAACTTCCCCTTGCTTACCTGTCAAACCAAATAGATCTCTCTTACAGAGTAATGCAGTCGAAAGTGTTTATTTTTGTAAGCTCTGTTTATTAATTACATTCTCTTATCATTTATATATATACAAGGAATCCCTATTCTGGGGTTAAGTGAAAGTCACTCAGTTGTGTCTGACTCTTTACGACCCCATGGACTATGGTTCATAGAATTCTCCAGGCCACAATATTGGAGTGGGTAGCTTTCCCTTCTCCAGGGGATCTTTCCAACCCAGGGATCGAACCCAGGTCTCCTGCACTGTAGGCAGATTCTTTACCAGCTGAGCTTTCAAGGAAACTTGTGGCTCAGCTGGTAAAGAATCTGCCCACAATGCGGGAGAACTGGGTCTTTGCTGTAACCACTATAGCATAAGAAACCAACTATCAGGAGACCAAGTATTTTGTGTTTTTGATCTTTTATTATTATTACTTTCATTGAGCTTTCTTATTTTTATATTTGAATTATTTTTTAATTGGAGGTAATTGCTTTACAGAACTGTGTTGTTTTCTGCCAAACATCTACAGTAATCAGTCCCCTCCCTCCTGAACCTCTCTCCCATTTCCCTCCACATACCACCCCTCTAGATGGTTACAGAGCCCCTGTCTTAGTTCCCTGAGTCATACAGCAAATTCCCATTGGCTATCTATTTTACATATGGTATTGTAATTTTTCATGTTACTCACTCCTTAGTTAGCCACCAAGA
This sequence comes from Moschus berezovskii, assembly GCF_049115385.1. Taxonomy (NCBI): domain Eukaryota; kingdom Metazoa; phylum Chordata; class Mammalia; order Artiodactyla; family Moschidae; genus Moschus; species Moschus berezovskii. Next base: position 3,891,596 of record NC_142473.1, read on the forward strand.
GGTCCTCACACTGTCCTGGGAAAGTAAGAGAAATTCTCTTGAAAATTATTTGGATTTTAGAATTTGTTCAGGTCCAGCTCCTCTTATGTAAATTCCATGAAATAGTTAAAAGTTCTTGATGGGTTGCCTGATTTATCGTGAAAGAGACCTTATACCTCTATGTTTTTAACAGACGCTTTAGGACCTGTGATAACCTGATGTCTGATGTTGCATGGCGAGGTCCTCTATCTCAACTAGAACCAAGGAACAGGATAGTGCTTATTTCTCGAAGTTAGAAAGGTAAATTGCTGAAAGAAACAAACAAACAAAAATCTCTCTATTTAAAATACCTAAATTCTTTTGCTAATACATATAGCTTCTTGATGTGCTGAGTCTCAATTTTGGGACTGCTATGGAAATATAGAATTGCCTGCAGTGCTATATAAAGAGACCTTTCTGAATATAGTAATACATCCTACACAAAGTGTCATTCTTTAAGAATATCTACTGTGTTTTTACAAATGCCCTTATTTATATAGAAGATGCAGCTTCCAAAACTGAAAGCAGTTTATTAATATCTTCTATCTTTTATGTAGGAAGAAACAGAGTTTAGAAAAGTATGCTTTCTCTGCAAGATATGCCAGCATGTCCCATGTGACTAGACTCGGAAATAAGGTATCTAGATCCTGACATTTCCAGTTGTTCATTTTATAGTCTATTTTCAATATTGTGGATATATGTGTACTTTGTGACATCAGTTCAGTTCAGTTCAGTCGCTCAGTCGTGTCCAACTCTTTGCGGCCCCATGAATCACAGCACGCCAGGCCTCCCTGTCCATCACCAACTCCCGGAGTTCACTCAAACTTATGTCCATCGAGTCGGTGATGCCATCCAGCCATCTCATTCTCTGTCGTCCCCTTCTCCTCCTGCCCCCAATCCCTCCCATTATCAGAGTCTTTGTGACATAGTGAGAGGCAAATTTGTTAGTTTTGTTTTTTTCCTATAGACATTTAGAGACAAAATACAGAAAGGTCTTTGATAGTCTTGCTAAGAAAAAGGAAACTAATTTGGGAGGTTTCTTTTTAATTTGTGGGGTAGAGAAGTTGAGGAAGTACATTTAGACACATTAAAACAAACTACATAAAGGTTTACTCAGATGCTCAGTGGTAAAGAATCCACCTGTCAAGCAGGGGATGCAGGAGACATGGGTTCAATCCGTGGATCACACGGATCACCTGGAGAAGGATATGGCAACTCACTCCAGTATTTTTGCTGGAGAATCCCATGGACAGAGGAGCCTGGCAGGCTACAATCCAAGAGGCTGCAAAGAGTCGCACATAACTTAGGAACTAAACAGCAACAACAGAGGTTCACTATGAGTTGCACTTTAAGAGCACCATACTTGGAATTGTGGTTATAAACAGAGGGACTTTATGATTAAATTCATAAAGAATAACTAGCTCATTTATGGGAGGTTCAATCATTTTCTTTATTGACAAAACTAGAAAGTCAATTCCAATCACTGATTAATCACTGTCACCATGTTATTTATATTAGTACCATGTAGTAAAAGATCAACTCAGCCATTCTGGGTGCCCAGACTCCATGTATTTCAGAGATCTTCAAGTCTAGCTGTTGATTGGCTCCTGGGAGATCACATCTAAAACCTTGGAATATCCTGTCCGATAAGAGTAGTTTTGTATCCTGGCGTCCACATCGAACAGTTTACGCTGACATGTTTCACAGCTAATGCCTGATTGTTTGTATGCCTGGTTCTTTGAATTAGACTGTGATATAAACAATTTTGACACCAGGGTGGTGAAATTCTAGATGAAGTAGCTAAGGATAGTTTGGGGGATTCTCCATGCTTATGAATTGACCCTTAATAAAACTCTGGACACTAACACTTGGCTAACATTTTCTGGTTGACAATAATTCCTAAGAACCATCAGACAACATTGCTGGGAGAATTAAGTTCTCTGTGTGATTGCCCCAGGAGAGGTCAGTGGAAGCTCGTGGCTGGTTCTTCATGACACAGTTTGTATACTTTTTTCCTATTGCCACTTTCAGTCTATATCTACAGATGTAGTAAACCATTATCATAATAGTTTTTTAGAGTTTTTGAGACCTTCCTTCTACTAAATCACAGAATCTGATAGTGGTCTTTATCACCTCTGACACAAGCCCTAAATTTAAAAAAAGTTTCTCAAGAATTTTTCTTTCTTGTTTTCTTTAAGATTTTAAACTTTCTTGCATTTATACTACATAAAATATAAAATATTATTCTAAGAAATAAAATAAATATGCAAATTAGGAAACAAGATAAGTGAATACATGTAAAGTTACCTTCTGAGTTAAATAAAAAACAACAGCAAAAAAAAAAAAAACTGAGTATTGCTGAAATCAGAAGTTCTCTGTGATCACCTGTGTTATCCTACTTTCTTGAAAATTACAACCACCATAGAATATCATCTCAGACCTGTCAAAATGGCTATCATCAAAAAGACCACAAATAGCTAATTGGCGAGGATGTGGAGTAAAGGGAATCCTTTTACACTGTTGGTGTAATTATAAAATGCTGCAGGCACTGTTGAAAACTGTAGGAAGGTTTCTCAAAAAATTGAAAATATCATATGGCCCAGCAATTTATTCCTGAGTATATTTGTGAAGGCAACAAAAATATTGATTCAAAAAGATATGTATACCCCAGTGTTCATATCAGCATCATTTACTGTAGCCAAGATATGGAAGCCACTTAAGTGTCCATCAGCAGATAAATGGATAAAGAAGCTGTGGAATGTATATGGAGCTGAATATTAGCTAGCTCTAGAAAAGAATGAAATTTTGCCATCTGCAATAACATGGATGGACTTGCAGGGTATTATGCTCAGTGAAATAAGTCAGATAGAAAAAGGCAAATACTGTATGTTACCACTTACATGTGGAATCTAAAAAACTACAACACATAAAAAATATAAAAACCCAGAAATGGACTGATAAAGAACAAACTAGTGGTTGCCAATGGGCCGAGAGGAGGAGACAGGAAGAGGGCAAGAGGCAGAGCATTAACAGGTACAAATGAGGGGCTTTGCTGCTGGCCCGATGGCTAAGACTTCCCCTTCCCATTCAGGAGGTGCCAGTTCAATCCCTGGGGAGGGAGCTAAGGTTCCATGTGCCTCCCAGTCAAAACACCAAAACAGAAAGCAGAGGCAACATTCTAACAGTTTCAATAAAGACTCTAAAAAAAAATCAGTTCAGTTCAGTCGCTCAGTCGTGTCCGACTCTTTGCGACTCCATGAATCACAGCACACCTCCCTGTCCATTACCAACTCCCGGAGTTCATTCAAACTCACGTCCATCTAGTTGGTAATGCCATCCAGCCATCTCATTCTCTGTCATCCCCTTCTCCTCCCGCCCCCAATCCCTCCCAGCATCAAAGTCTTTTAGCCTGAGTCAACTCTTCACTTTGGCTCCAACCCTTCCTTCTTTCTGGATTTATTTCTCCACTGATCTCCAGTAGCATATCGGGCACCTACTGACCAGGGGAGTTCCTCATTCAGTATCCTATCATTTTGCCTTTTCATACTGTTCATGACGTTCTCAAGGCAAGAATACTGAAGTGGTTTGCCATTCCCTTCTCCAGTGGACTCCATTCTGTCAGACCTCTCCACCATGACCCGCCCATCTTGGGTGGCCCCACACAGCATGGCTTAGTTTCATTGAGTTAGACAAGACTGTAATCTGTGTAATCAGACTGACTAGTTATCTGTGGTTATGATTTCAGTGTGTCTGCCCTCTGATGCTCTCTCGCAATACCTATGGTCCACATCAAAAAATCTTTTAAAAAATACAGACTAATACAAACTAAATAACCTACAGGGATATATTGAACAGCACAGGGAATATAGTCAATATTTTATAATAACTCGAAATGGTGTAGAATGCAAAAAAAACCTGAATCAATATGTTGTACACTTGAAACTACTACAATATTGTAAATCAAATGTACCTCAGTTAAATATGAATAAAATATTTTTCTTTTTTTCTTATTCCCTAGCTTTCGATTTTAAAAATAAATTCATCCATAGCCTAAAACTATGTGTTTAATAAATGTTTGGATCACATTATAAATGTGATGTCATAGTTTGTCATCTACTTTGCTTGTGATTTTCTGCAATAATAGTTTCTAACATTTTCCCATGAAAAATGTTATCATGAAAAGCTGTTACACATGAAAATGTTACACACAAAAAGCTCAGGTGTATCCCTGTACTCTTAATTTTAAAATTGTATAGTATTATTTTTCTTTAATATGCTTATTTAATTGTAACTTTCCTTCTATCATGACCAGTGCTGATTCAAATGTTACATTACAGGTCACTCAGCACACTCCTACAGGAGTTTGTCTAGGTCCATCCCTAGATATGACATTGATTGGATACACGATAAACTTATGCTTGGCTTTAAAGTATAACAAGAATTTTCCTAATTTATGTTTCATATTTACATCCTCAAGAGAACCACATCTGACCTTAGCTTCTACATCCTTGCTGATACCGGCTATCGTCAGACATTTAGCATATTTTGCCATCATTATGGAAGGGCGTGTGTGTGTGTGTGTGTGTGTGTGTGTGTGTGTGTGTGTGTATGTGTGTGTTTAGCCGTGTCTGATTCTTTGCAAACCCATGAACTATAGCTCACCAGGCTCATCTGTCCACGGAATTCTTCAGGCAAGAATACTGGAATAGGTTGCCATTTCCCAATCCTGGGAATCTTCCAGACCTAGGGATCAAACCTGCATCTACTGCATGTCCTGAATTAGCAGGCAATTTTTTACCACTGTACCACCTGGCAGATACTCAAATCTTTAACACATCTGGAAATATATATTTTTTCGATTGTGGTATGTTAGAATTTTCTCTTTTTTCAATTCAGATAACATGTTTTCCCTACTGATTTTTTTTTTAAACATGTGTTCTCTATTTATTGTTAGTGACACCCTCAGTTCAGTTCAGTTTAGTCGCTCAGTCATGTCTGACTCTTTGCGACCCCATGAATCACAGCACGCCAGGCCTCCCTGTCCATCACCAACACCTGGATTTCACTCAAACGCGTGTCCATTGAGTCGGTGATGCTATCCAGCCATCTCATTCTCTGTCGTCCCCTTCTCCTCCCACCCCCAATCCTTCCCAGCATCAGAGTCTTTTCCAGGGAGTTAACTCGTCGCATGAGGTGGCCAAAGTATTGGAGTTTCAGTTTCAGCATCAGTCCTTCCAATGAGCACCCAGGATTGATCTCCTCTAGAATGGACTGGTTGGATCTCCTTGCAGTCCAAGGGACTCTCAAGAGTCTTCTCCAGCACCACAGTTCAAAATCATCAATTCTTTGGCCATCAGCTTTCTTCACAGTCCAAATCTCACATCCATACATTCAGTTCAGTTCAGTTCAGTTCAGTCGCTCAGTCGTGTCCGACTCTCCGCGACCCCATGAATCACAGCACGCCAGGCCTCCCTGTCCATCACCAACTCCCGGAGTTCACTCAAACTCATGTCCACAGAGTCGGTGATGCCATCCAGCCATCTCATTCTCCGTCGTCCCCTTCTCCTCCCGCCCCCAACCTTTCCCAGCATCAGAGTCTTTTCCAGTGAGTCAAGTCGTCGCATGAGGTGGCCAAAGTATTGCAGTTTCAGCTTTAGCATCAGTCCCTCCAATGAACATCCAGGATTGATCTCCTTTAGAATGGACTGGTTGGATCTCCTTGCAGTATAAGGGACTCTCAAGAGTCTTCTCCAACACCACAGTTCAAAAGCATCGATTCTTCGGCGATCAGCCTTCTTCACAGTCCAACTCTCACATCCATACATGACCACTGGAAAAACCATTGCCTTGACTAGACGGACCTTGGTTGGCAAAGTAATGTCTCTGCTTTTTAATATACTATCAAGGTTGGTCATAACTTTCCTTCCAAGGAGCAAGCGTCTTTTAATTTCATGGCTGCAATCAGCATCTGCAGTGATTTTGGAGCCCAAAAATACAAAGTCTGACACTGTTTCCACTGTTTTTCCATCTATTTCCCATGAAGTGATGGGACCAGATGCCATGATCTTTGTTTTCTGAATGTTGAGCTTCAAACCAACCTTTTCACTCTCCTCTTTCACTTTCATCAAGAGGCTTTTGAGTTCCTCTTCACTTTCTGCCATAAGGGTAGTGTCATCTGCATATCTGAGGTTATTGATATTTCTCCCAGCAATCTTGATTCCAGCTTGTGCTTCTTCCAGCCCAGCGTTCCTCATGATGTACTCTGCATATAAGTTAAATAAGCAAGGTGACAATATACAACCTTGACGTACACCTTTTCCTATTTGGAACCAGTCTGTTGTTCCATGTCCAGTTCTAACTGTTGCTTCCTGACCTGCATACAGGTTTCTCAAGAGGCAGGTCAGGTGGTCTGGGATTCCCATCTCTTTCAGAATGTTCCACAGTTTATTGTGATCGACACAGTCAAAGGCTTTGGCATAGTCAATGAAGCAGAAATAGATGTTTTTCTGAAACTCTCTTGCTTTCTCCATGATTCCAGTTGAGCTATTACAAGTCTTGAAAGATGATGCTGTGAAAGTGCTGCACTCAATATGTCAGCAGATTTGGAAAACTCAGCAGTGGCCACAGGACTGGAAGAGGTCAGTCTTCATTCCAATCCCAAAGAAAGGCAATGCCAAAGAATGCTCAAACTACCGGACAATTGCCCTCACCTCACACGCTAGCAAAGTCATGCTCAAAATTCTCCAAGCCAGGCTTCAACAATATGTAAACCGTGAACTCCCAGATGTTCAAGCAGGTTTTAGAAAAGGCAGAGGCACCAGAGATCAAATTGCCAACATCCATACATTACTACTGGCAAAATCATAGCCTTGACCAAACGGACCTTGGTTGGCAAAGTAATGTCTCTGCTTTTTAATATACTATCTAGGTTGGTCATAACTTTCCTTTCAAGGAGTAAGCGTCTTTTAATTTGATGGCTGCGATTAGCACCCACATTTTGAAGCCCAAAAAAACAAAGTCTGACACTGTTTCCACTCTTTTTCCATCTATTGCCCATGAAGTGATGGGACTAGATGCCATGATCTTTGTTTTTGAATGTTGAGCTTCAAGCCAACCTTTTCACTCTCCTCTTTCACTTTCATCAAGAGGCTTTTTAGTTCCTCTTCACTTTCTGCCATAAGGGTGGTGTCATCTGCATATCTGAGGTTATTGATATTTCTCCTGGCAATCTTGATTCCATATTGTGCTTCTTCCAGCCTAGCGTTCCTCATGATGTGCTCTGCATAGAAGTCAAATAAACAGGGTGACAATATACAACCTTGACGTACTCCTTTTCCTATGATGTATCAAATCTTCATTTATCTGTGAATCCATTTCTGGACCTTGTTTTCTGATTATCAGTATATTGGTAAGCTTTCCTTTACGTAATAGCAGACACTGCTAGGTAATTTTGCAGGAAAGACTTGATTTTTTTGTTCTATTTCACCAAAATTTTAAAAAAGTCTTGTCACTTTTAGAATATTGATTTTTTTTTTAAATTTTGTAGGGAACCTCCTTTACAGACCAATTCTGTAAAACTTATATCTTTCAAATATTGAGTCATTCTCGCAAGCATGATGTCACTGTTCATTTATGCCATTTATTTAAAATATTTTAGTTATGTTTTATCATAAACATAAAAGTTTTCATTGATAGATATATTTCCCTAAGGGCCTTATATAATAAAAATCGAGTGTTTAAAAACTATGATGTAAATATTTTCTGCAGTGATGAAAAAATGCAACTAATTTTCAGATCGAATATTGAATCTATAGTTACCAATACACACAGACTATTTTATTAACACCCATAGTTTTCATTTTACCCGTTTACATAAGTCTTTTCTTTATATATCTTAAACATCTGTAATTTATTGTTTTTGGATATCTTCCTCTGCTAGCAGCACCCTCCAGTGAATTATCACCCAGAGTTGGCAACATTGGGCTTCATTTACCTTTACATAATTTTAAAGTGGATAAAAGTTAACTTCTGTTCATTAATTTTGATCAAAAGATATCATTTCAGTTTTAAATCCTAATTAACTGTATGTCTGAACCTCCAAATGAAATTTCTCCAGCTTTCCATGCACCGTTATTGACATAAAGGAAAATGGAGGACAAGCTTATTTGCAATACTAAATCTTCTGGAAAAAAATCAAGCAAATAAATTTCAAACTTTTAACCATTAAATTGTGACTGAAGATGTAACATTAAAGTTAACTTCTGGAAAGCATTTTCATTTCATCTTTTTAATCCATAATTTTGCTGTGCTAATGCTGCCATCTTTTGAGACAGACCGAACCATGCAAAGTAAATGCCTGATGTGTCTCATTAATGATAATCTTTGGTGCATTTTTTAAGCTTAAAAAGTATACAATGCAATTACTGCTGAAAGGATAAGTACCATAAGCAACGATTATCCTGTGAGAGATAATTACTGAATAAATTGTAAATGATTGAGAACTCATCCTGCCTTTTTTTTTTTTTAGTGTAATGAAATCCCTTTGAAAATTGTTGTCTAATTATGTTATTTCTTATTGAATCTCAAGAGAAATCAATAGACATTTTAGCTATTTAATGAATCAACATATTTTTTCATTCTCCAATATTATATAAAAAAAAAATTGCAGATAGATCTTAGAAAAGGAGTGGGCAAATAAAGGCCTTGTTTTTCCTAGGTCCTTAAATTACAGTTTACTACATATATTTGCCTTATTATTTCAAATAAACTTATTAGAGTAACATATTAGCACACTGAGGTTAATCCTTAGATAGATGGCATGCAGTAAAATGTTTACAATCTAAAAAATAATGATTTTTTTATTATTAACCTAATTATTAACCTATTCATTTATAAAATTGATTTATTTTTAAAAATTTACATTTTAAAGTATAGTCAATTATCTTCATTTATTTGTTCATCTATCCACCTATATTTAATGACTCTCTACTGCTATTGCTGCTAAGTCACTTCAGTCGTGTCCGACTCTGTGTGACCCCAGAGACGGCTGCCCACCAGGCTCTCCCATCCCTGGGATTCTCCAGGCAAGAACACTGGAGTGGGTTGCCATTTCCTTCTCCAATGCATGAAAGTGAAAAGTGAAAGTGAAGTCGTGTCCAACTCTTAGCGACCCCACGGACTGCAGCCTATCAGGCTCCTCCATCCATGGGATTTTCCAGGCAAGAGTACTGGAGTGGGGTGCCATTGCCTTCTCTCTACTATGTAACAGAAACTGTTCTGCCAGCATGACCAATCCTTATAAAGATTTGTGCTCTAAAAAAATTTATTAGAAAAGTAAAAACAAGAAAAATATAAAAACGTAACTTAAAACAATTCTGTTACTAATAAGCATTTTAAATACAATTTAATAGATTTTTACAATTAAGGATTTCATTTTATCTTTGATGTTGAAATCTTTAAAAATATTTAATTAAACAGTATATGATAATTTTATCTAATAAAATCACGATTTGTGGAAAGCTAAATTGACAAAAATTGAGTATTATCTTTATGAGATAACTTGATAATTGGCACAAATAGCTATCTTATTTAAAATTATCCTTTTGTAGAGTTTCTTTCGGTAATATTTGAGTTAAGTGACAAGTTGTAATATAGATCTTATCCTATACCACATAAACTGCAATGTCCCTTTGATGAATACTCAATTTACAACTAATCAAAAGATAATTATTGAAATGCAAAAGTCTATCTCTGGTGCAAATTATTAATTTCTTTATTTCCTCACAGGATAATCAGAAATAAAAAATATATACACACACAAAAAGAAGTTTCCATTGATGTATAAAATTCTTAAAAGATATAAAGTTAAAATAAATCTACTATACTTACAAAAAGCAAGTCAATGATGGCATAGTGAAAGCTATCCATGGGAAAGACACTGTGCAGAATGTAACTCTGTGAAGCCTGAAAACCAACGTGTATTTCATGGTTCCACTTTTTTTGCGGAAAATAATTCTAATGAGCTCAAAGTTTATCACTTGAAATATTTATTTGCATAGAATGCTAATGAATACATTATAAAATAAATAGCAAGAGCATCAGTAACTGTCAGGGTAAGATTTCCAGCGAGACTTTAAGCCTGCATAAATATTTTAAAAAGTGGGTATCCCAGATGGCTCAGCAGAAAAGAATTTGACTGCCAAGCAGGAGATGTGAGTTCAATCCTTGGATCAGGAAGATCCCCTGGAGTCGGAAATGGCAACCCACTCCAGTACTCTTGCCCAGAAAATTTCTTGAACAGAGATGCCTGGCAGGTTACAGTCCATGGGGTCACAATGAGTCAGACCCAACTCAGTGACTGAACAACAATCTCGTCTTTTTTCTATGGAGACATGGAAAAAGTGCAGGAATGTAGTAAGTTTGCGTTCCAGAAGACAGCCTTATCTCTGCTACTTACTTAAATATATATATATATAGGATTGGTTTGTGCATAAGGCTTCGTCATTGAAGGACGACTATTATGAGCTCAGATGCCTAATTCTGGATTTTGGTCTGCTGTTTAGGAGAGTGCTGAGAAATGATGGTTACACAAAATATGAAGATCTTGTAACTCACAGAAAGATTCAACCATCTGGTGGAGAAAAGTATAGATAGAATTAAAAGCCGATTGATTCTGGGGAAACTTTAAAATGACTCCTAGGGCAATAGTCACAAAATCCTGCTGACCGATGGTTTTTATAGATATTTTTAAGATGTTAATGATCTAGATAATATGAAATAATGTTTCTATTAAAGTCAGTCTTTAAATTTTAGTGAACACTTAATTTACCAGTTTTAAGATTGCCATCAATCTCAAAAGACTTTATCATTTGTTTAGAAACATACCTATAGATCCTACTGTTCCATCAAGGTCAAATATTATGCACTTCAGTTCAGTTCAGTTCAGTCACTCAGTCTTCTCCAACTCTTGGCGAGCCCATGAATCACAGCACGCCAGGCCTCCCTGTCCATCACCAACTCCCGGAGTTCACTCAAACTCATGTCCATCCAGTCGGTGATGCCATCCAGCCATTTCATTCTCTGTTGTCCCCGTCTGCTCCCACCCCCCAATCCCTCCTAGCATCAGAGTCTTTTCCAGTGAGTCAACTCGTCGCATGAGGTGGCCGAAGTATTGGAGTTTCAGTTTCAGCATCAGTCCTTCCAATGAACACCCAGAATTGATCTCCTCTAGAATGGACTGGTTGGATCCCCTTGCAGTCCAAGGGATTCTCAAGAGTCTTCTCCAGCACCACAGTTCAAAAGCATCAATTCTTCAGCAATCAGCTTTCTTCACAGTCCAGTTCTCACATCCATACATGACCACTGGAAAAACCATAGCCTTGACTAGACGGACATTTATTGGCAAAGTGATGTCTCTGCTTTTTAATATGCTATCTAGGTTTGTCATAAATTTCCTTCCAAGGAGTAAGTCTCTTTTAATTTCATGGCTGCAATCAGCATCTGCAGTGATTTTGGAGCCAAAAAAAATAATAAAGTCTGACACTGTTTCCACTGTTTTTCCATCTATTTCCCATGAAGTGATGGGACCAGATGCCATGATCTTTGTTTTCTGAATGTTGAGCTTCAAACCAACCTTTTCACTCTCCTCTTTCACTTTCATCAAGAGGCTTTTGAGTTCCTCTTCACTTTCTGCCTTAAGGGTGGTGTCATCTGCACCATTATGCACTTATATGTCTTAAATAAAATTGCAGTTATTCAGGTTTTTTTAGAAAACATAAGATGGTTAATTATATATATATAACGGTAATCCAGATTTGGGTATAAGACGATTGAGTCAAACCTCATCTTATGTTTTCTAATTACACATAATATTACCTCACTAGCATGAAAACATTATTATATGTTGATAAAATCATATATCTTGGGTAAGATATAGACATGTTAAAAGCTTTAAGAAAATGATGATTGTATTCCTAGAGTTGACTGTATTGAAAAGGAGATTGGGGGACTTCTCTGGTGATACAGTGGTTTAGAATCTGCCTACCAAAGTAGGAGACACGGATTCAGACCCTGGGGCAGGAAGATTCCACATACCACTGGGGCAACTAAGCCTGAGCATCACAACTGCTGAAGCCCAGGAGTGGAGAGTCTGCGCTCTGCAACAGAGAAGCTACCACAATGAGAAGTCCATGCAAGGTGACTAGAGGGGAGCCCTGCTCTCTGTGGTTAGAGAAAGTTATGTGCACAGCAGTGAATACCCGGCAGAGCCAAAATAACTAAATGCATAATGTTTTTAAAAGGATGTATGGCAAACCAATGCAATAATGTAAAGTAATTAGCCTCCAATTAAAAAGACAGCAAAAGAGGCATAGATGTATAGAACACTCTTTGGGACTCTGTGGAAGAGGGTGAGGGTGGGATGATTTGGGAGAATGGCATTGAAACACGTATGTTTTCATATGTGAAATGAATCACCAGTTCAGGGTCGATGCATGTTATAGGATGCTTGGGGCTGGCGTGCGGGGATGACCCAGAGGGAGGATAAAGGGAGGAGGGAGGTGAGAGGAGGGGTCAGGAGGGGGAACTTATGTAAACCCGGGGCAAATTCATGTCAATGTATGGCAAAACCAACCAATATAATATTGTAAAATAATTTGCCTCCAATAAAAAATAAATTAATTACTTTAAAAAAATAAAATAAAATAAATAAATTTAAAAAAATAAAAAATAAGATAAATACAGTAGTGAATATATGTTAAAAAAAATAAAAAGGAGTGTGTGCATATCTGGTATTACTTGTACAAATGTTACTTAACAAAATTTCATTTATCACAGTAAGAGCCTGGATACCCCTTGTGAACATATGGTGATTTAGGCATTATTCTTTGCATTGATCGCTGAGGAAGGCTTTCTCATCTCTCCTTGTTATTCTTCAGAACTCTGCATTCAAATGGGAATATCTTTCCTTTTCTCCTTTTCTTTTCACTTCTCTCCTTTACACAACTATTCGTAAGGCCTCCTCAGAAAGCCATTTTGCTTTTTTAGCATTTCTTTTCCATGGGGATGGTCTTGATCCCTGTCTCCTGTAAAATGTCATGAATCTCCGTTCATAGTTCATCAGGCACTCTATCAATGTAGTCTCTTAAATCTATTTCTCACTTCCACTGTATAATTGTAAGAGATTTGATTTATGGCATACCCGAATGGTTTAGTGGTTTTCTTTACTTTCTTCAATTTAAGTCTGAATTTGGCAATAAGTTTTTCATGATCTGAGCCACAGTCAGCTCCCAGTCTTGTTTTTGCTAACTGTATAGAGCTTCTCCATCTTCAGCTGCAAATAATATAATCAATCTGATTTCGGTTTTGACCATCTGGTGATGTCCATATGTAGAGTTTTCTCTTGTGTTGTTGGAAGAGGGTGCTTGCTATGACCAGTGCATTCTCTTGGCAAAATTGTATTAGCCTTTGCCCTGCTTCATTCTGTACTCCAAGGACAAATTTGCCTGTTACTCCAGGTATTTCTTGACTTCCTACTTTAGCATTTCAGTCCCCTATAATGAAAAGGACATCGTTTTTTTGGGTGCTGGTTCTAAAAGGTCTTGTAGGTCTTCATAGAACCGTTCAACTTCGGCTTCTTCAGCATTACTGGTTGGGGCATAGACTTGGATTACTGTAATATTGAATGGTTTACCTTGGAAACGAACAGAAATCATTCTGTCGTTTTTAAGATTGCATCCAAGTACTGCATTTCGGACTCTTTTGTTGACCATGATGGCTACTCCATTTCTTCTAAGGGATTCCTGCCCACAGTAGTAGATATAATGGTCATCTGAGTTGAATTCACCCATTCCAGTCCATTTTAGTTCACTGATTCCTAGAATGTCGACGATCACTCTTCTCATTTCCTGTTTGACCACTTCCAATTTGCCTTGATTCATGGACCTAACATTCCAGGTTCCTATGCAATATTGCTCTTTACAGCATCGGACCTTGCTTCTATAACCAGTCACATCCACAACTGCGTATTTGTTTTGCTTTGGCTCCATCCCGTCATTCTTTCTGGAGTTATTTCTCCACTGATCTCCAGCAGCATACTGGGCACCTACCTACCTGGGGAATTCCTCATTCAGTATCCTATCATTTTGCCTTTGATACCGTTCATGGGGTTCTCAAGGCAAGCATACTGAAGTGGTTTGCCATTCCCTTCTCCAGTGGACCACATTCTGTCAGACCTCTCCACCATGACCCGTCCCTCTTGGGTTGCCCCACACAGCATGGCTTAGTTTCATTGAGTTAGACAGGGCTGTGGTCTGATATGATCAGATCAACTAATTTTTGTGATTATGATTTCAGTGTGTCTGCCCTCTAATGCCCCCTCCCAATACCTACCGTCTTAATTGTGTTTCTCTTACCTTGGTTGTGGAAAATCTTTTCACAGCTGCTCCAGCAAAGTGCAGCCACTGTACCTTACCTTGGACGAGGGGTATCTCCTCAAGGCCGCCCCTCCTGACCTTGGATGTGGAGTAGCTCCTCTCAGACCTCCTGTGCCTGCGCAGCCACCGCCTCTTGGATGAGGGACAGTTCCTCTTAGCCACCACCCTGACCTTGGGCTGGGGTAGTTCCTCTCGGCCACACTTTGCAAGTGGTCGGTTGCCCCGAGCTGGCGTCTCTCGCGTCTGTGCCGCCGGAGCCAGCGTCTCTTAGCAAAAACAAGACCAGGAGCTGACTGTGGCTCAGATCATGAACTTCTTATTGACAAATTCAGACTTAAATTGAATAAAGTAGGGAAAACCAACAGACTATTCAAATATTACCTAAATCAAATTCCTTATGATTATACAGTGGAAGTAAGAAATAGATTTAAAGGACTAGATCTGATAGATAGAGTGCCTGCTGAACTCTGGACAGAGGTTCATGACATTGTACAGGAGACAGGTCATTGTACCAAGACCATCCCCATGGAAAAGAAATGCAAAAAAGCAAAATGGCTGTCTGAGGAGGCCTTACAAAAAGCTGTGAAAAGAAGAGAAGTGAAAAGCAAAGGAGAAAAGGAAAGATATAGGCATCTGAATGCTGAGTTCCAAAAAATAGATAGGAGAGATAAGAAAGCCTTCCTCAGCGATCAATGCAAAGAAATAGAGGAAAACAACAGAATAGGAAAAACAAGAGATCTTTTCAAGAAAATTATAGATATCAAGGGAACACTTCATGCAAAGATGGGCTCGATAAAGGACAGAAATGGTATAGACCTAACAGAAGCAGAGGATATTAAGAAGAGGTGGCAAGAATACACAGAAGAACTGTACAAAAAAGATCTTCACGACCAAGATAATCACGATGGCGTGACAACTCACCTGGAACCAGACATCTTGGAATGTGAAGTCCAGTGGGCCTTAGAGAGCATCACTACGAACAAAGCTAGTGGAGGTGGTGGAATTCCAATTGAGCTATTTCAAATCCTGAAAGATGATGCTGTGAAAGTGCTGCACTCAATATGCAGGTAAATTTGGAAAACTCAGCAGTGGCCACAGGAGTGGAAAAGGTCAGTCTTCATTCCAATTCCAAAGAAAGGGAAAGCCAAAGAATGCTCAAACTACCGCACAATTGCACTCATCTCACATGCTAGTAAGTCATGCTCAAAATTCTCCAAGGCAGGCTTCAGCAGTATATGAACCATGAAATTCCAGGTGTTCAAGCAAGTTTTAGAAAAGGCAGAGGCACCAGAGATCAAATTGCCAACATCCGCTGGATTATGGAGAAAGCAAGAGAGTTCCTTAAAAACATCTGTTTCTGCTTCATTGAATGTGCCAAAGCCTTTGACTGTGCGGATCACAATAAACTGTGGAACATTCTGAAAGAGATGGCAATCCCAGACCACCTGACCTGCCTCTTGAGAAACCTGTATGCAGGTCAGGAAGCAACAGTTAAAACTGGACATGGAACAACAGACTGGTTACAAATAGGAAAAGGAGTACGTCAAGGTAGTATATTGTCACCCTGTTTATTTAACTTATATGCAGACTACATCATGAGGAACACTGGGCTGGAAGAAGCACAAGCTGGAATCAAGATTGCTGGAAGAAATATCAATAACCTCAGATATGCAGATGACACCACCCTTATGGCAGAAAGTGAAGAGGAACTCAAAGGCCTCTTGATGAATGTGAAAGAGGAGAGTGAAAAGGTCGTCTTGAAGCTCAACATTCAGAAAACGAAGATCATAGCATCTGGTCCCATCACTTCATGGGAAATAGATGGGGAAACAGTGGAAACAATGTCAGACTTTATTTTTTTGCACTCCAAAATCACTGCAGATGCTGATTGCAGCCATGAAATTAAAAGATACTTACTCCTTGGAAGGAAAGTTATGACCAACCTAGATAGCATATTAAAAAGTAGAGACATCACTTTGCCAACCAAGGTCCGTCTAGTAAAGGCTAAGGTTTTGCCCGTGGTCATGTATGGATGTGAGATTTGGACTGTGAAGAAAGCTGATAGCAGAAGAATTGATGCTTTTGAACTGTGGTCCTATAGAAGACTCTTGAGAGTCCTTTGGCCTTCAAGGAGATCCAACCAGTCCATTCTAGAGCAGATCAATCCTGGGTGTTCATTGGAAGGACTGATGCTAAAGCTGAAACTCCAATACTTTGGCCACCTCCTGTGACGTGTTGACTCACTGGAGAACAGTCTGATGCTGGGAGGGATTGGGCGTAGGAGGAGATGGGGACGACAGAGAATGAGATGGCTGGATGGCATCACCACCTCAATGGACATGAGTTTGAGTGAACTCCGGGATTTGGTGATGGACAGGGAGGCCTGGCGTGCTGTGATTCATGGGGTTGCAAAGAGACGGACACGACTGAGCGACTGAACTGAACTGATGACATGTTAAGAAAAACTCTAAATTCTTGCATAATATAAAACGCTTAAATTTGTGCTCCTGGCATACTTTATCAATTCACTCAAACTTCTTTTGACTTGTTGCAACAACAAGGCAGCAAAGTGACAACATACATGGTCAGAAATACAACTAACCAAAATGAGTTTCAATGGATTAGCATTAATTCAGAGATTAATAAACATGGATCTATTTAATCCATCTTCATATATATGATCAGTTTAAATAAGCATCTAAAAACTGATTCAATATGAATAAAAGCCCATTTTATTGTATCTATTGAGTAATATGTAAAGAGAAGAAAATTTTAAACCCATTAAATGGACTTCCAAAAATGAACTTATTCAGTTGATTGTAGGATTCCTCTCCTTGAATTGAAGAAATTGATGAGAAATTATGGAAATTTTTAACGATAATTTCTAAGCCAGATAGGAATTTGGACAAAATGGTTCTTCTTTCCCGATATTAATCTGAAAAAAATAAACTGGAACAAATACAACACAAAATTTATTCTACCGTCAATTTCAGTATTCTTCATTATTTACCAGTTTAATGTCTTCACATCATATTCTCCTCATATATGCACCAAGGACTCATGGAAAATATCACTGTGCAAATGCAATTTATCAATGATAGATGTAATGTTTTAATATTACAGTCAAATTTCTATATCTTGACCTCTTTCTTCATCCTTGCCACTGAAATACTTTAGCATAAACATGGCAATCACTGACTCAATGGCATGAGTTTGAGCAAGTTCCAGGAGCTGGTGATGGCCAGGGAAGCCTGGCGTTCTGCAGTCCATGGGGTCGCAAAAAGTCAGCCACGATTGAGTGACTGAACTCAACTGAAACATGGCAAGGCAATGTTAGATTTGGTGAATGTCTAATGCAGAGGACAGACACTCATACTTGTTATAGGATGTACAAGTAAACTACTTACAAATAGAACAGCAGTAATTTCATGACACCAGTAAGTAGGAGGATCTGGGTTAAAGCCAGAGGCAGAAATCTTTAACGTCCCAAGATGTCTTTCTCTTTAGTTAGAACCATGCTACGAACCAGGAAGGAACACCACTCTCAATACCACACTCTTGCTTTCTTTATTTTTATTTGAGGCTAATTATTTTACATTATTATATTAGTTGCTTTTGTCATACATTGACATGAATCCGCCCCATTTGTACATGAGTTCCCCCTCCCGAAGCCCCCTCCCACCTCCCTCCTCCCCTTATCCTCCCTTTGGGTCATCCCCGCATATCAGCCCCGAGCATCCTGTAACATGCATCGACACTGAACTGGAGATTCGTTTCACATATAATAATATACATGAGAAATGCAAATCAAAACCACAATGAGATACCATTTCACACCAGTCAGAATGGCTGCTATCCAAGAGTCTACATGCAATAAATGCTGGAGAGGGTGTGGAGAGAAGGGAACCCTCTTACACTGTTGGTGAGAATGCAAACTAGTAGAGCCACTATGGAGAACAGTGTGGAGATTCCTCAAAAAACTGGAAATAGAACTGCCATATGATCCAGCAATCGCACTCCTGGGCATACACACCGAGGAAACAAGAATTGAAAGAGACACATGTACTCCAATGTTCATTGCAGCACTATTTATAATAGCAAGGACACGGAAGCAACCTAGATGTCCATCTGCAGACGAATGGATAAGAAAGCTTTGGTACATATACACAATTGAGTATTACTCAGCCATTAAAAAGAATGCATTTGAGGTGGATGAAACTAGAGCCTATTGTACAGAGTGAAGTAAGCCAGAAAGAAAAACACCAATACAATATACTAACGCATATATATGGAATTTAGAAAGATGCAAATAATAACCCTGTATACGGGACAGCAAAAGAGACACAGGTGTATAGAACAGTCTTTGGGACTCTGTGGGAGAAGGTGAGGGTGGGATGGTTTGGGAGAATGGCACACTCTTGCTTTCTATCCCTCAGATCACCTTGTGTAGAAAACGGATTTAAACTAGATTACCTCGAAGGTTCTTTTCAGGTGATATGATCTGCCTCTATAAAATATAACTTTATTGTTATATTTTACAGTAAATATGTTTAACTGTTATATTACTGCAAATCCATCCATATCATTGGAAGCAATATGACACACACAAATAGAGTCACTTCACATTCAACCAAAGAATTGATGTGAGCATATACGTTGGTTATCTCAGCCGGTATAAAAACCACTTGCAGTGCAAGAGACCCTGGTTTGTTTCCTGGGTTGGGAAGATCCCCTGGAGAAGGGATAGACTACCCACTCCAGTATTCTAGGGCTTCCTTTGTAGTTCAGCTGGTAGTGAATACACCTGAAATGCGGGAAACCTGGGTTCATTCCCTGGGTTGGGAAGATACCCTGGAAAATGGAAAGGCTACCCACTCCAGTATTCTGGCCTTGAGAATTCCATGGACTATACAGTTGCAAAGAGTTGCAAAGAGTTAGACATGACTGACTGACTTTCACTCACTTACTCAACCTGAAATGTCACTTACATGAAGCAATCAAGCTAGCGTGAGTTTCAGTATGCCAACATTTTTTATTTATTTTTTATAGATTAATATTTTATTCTCAGGGAGACAAGAGAAGGGGTGGATGGGAAGAAGTAAATTGTTGGAGATGGGATGAGATTAATGAACTCTGCAGAAGAGGAAAATAAAATGGTCTCAATTACTCAGCAGTTTCCAAATATTTATTTAATGCCTGTTATATTTAATGTATTATTCCAGGTGCTGAGGGTTCAAAGCTGAATAATATTTCTATCCCAAAGATGCTTTTAATTTATTTATTTATTTTCAATTTATTTATTTTAATTGGAGGCTAGTTACTTTACAATATTGTATCAGTTTTGCCATACATTGACATGAATCCACCCCGGGTGTACATGTGCTTTCCATCTTGGACCCCCCTCCCACGTCCCTCCCCATATCACCCCTTTGGGTCATCCCAGTACACCAGCCCAGAGAATCCTGTAACATGCATCGAACCTGGACTGGCAATTCGTTTCACATATGATAATATACATGTTTCAATGCCATTCTCCCAAATCATCCCATGCTCGCCCTCTCCCACAGAGTCCAAGAGACTGTTCTATACATCTGTGTCTCTTTTGCTGTCTCATATACAGGGTTATTGTTACCATCTTTCTAAATTCCATATATATGCGTCAGTATATTCTATTGGTACTTTTATTTCTGGCTTACTTCACTGCGTATAATAGGCTCCAGTTTCATCCACCTCATTAGAACTGATTCAAATGTATTCTTTTGATGGCTGAGTAATACTCCATTGTGTATATATACCAAAGCTTTCTTATCTATTCATCTGCAGATGGTCATCTACTTTACTTCCATGTCCTGGCTATTATAAAAAGTGCTGCGATGAACATTGGAGTACATGTGTCTCCTTCAATTCTGGTTTCCTCGGAGTGTATGCCCAGGAGTGGGATTGCTGGGTCCTATGGCAGTTCTATTTCGTTTTTTAATGAATCTCCACACTGTTCTCCATAGTGGTTGTACTAGTTTGCATCCCCACCAACAGTGGAAGAGGGTTCCCTTTTCTCCACACCCTCTCCAGCATTTATTTCTTGTAGACTTTTGGATAGCAGCCATTCTGATTGGCATGAAATGGTAACTCATTGTGGTTTTGATTTGCATTTCTCTGAGTATGAGTGATGTTTACCATCTCATGTGTTTGTTAGCCATCTGTATGTCTACTTTGGAGAAATGTCTGTTTAGTTCTTTGGCCCATTTTTTGATCGGGTCGTTTATTTTTCTGGAATTGAGCTGCAGGCATTGCTTGTATACTTTTTGAGATTAATTGCCAGTTGCTTCATTTGCTACTATTTTCTCTCTTTCTGAAGGCTGTCTTTTCACCTTGCTTATAGTTTCCTTTTCTGTGCAGAAGCTTTTAGTTTTGATTAGGTTCCATCTGTTTACTTTTGCTTTTATTTCCAATATTCTGGGAGATGTGTCATGGAGGATCCTGCTGTGATTTATGTCGGAGAGTGTTTTGCCTGTGTTCTCCCCTAGGAGTTTTATAGTTTCTGGTCTTACATTTAGATCTTTAATCCATTTTGAGTTTATTTTTGTGTATGGTGTTAGTTTCATTCTTTTACAAGTGGTTGACCAGTTTTCCCAGCACCATTTGTTAAAGAGATTGTCTTTTCTCCATTGAATATTCTTGCCTCCTTTGTCAAAGATAAGGTGTCCATAGGTGCATGGATTTATTTATTTATTTATTTTGTTCCATTGATCTATATTTCTGTTTTTGTGCCAGTACCATACTGTCTTGATGACTGTGGCTTTGTAATAGAACCTGAAGTATGTCAGGTTGATTCCCCCAGTTCCATTCGTCTTTCTCAAGATTGCTTTGGTTATTTGAGGGTTTTTTGTATTTCCATACAAGCTGTGAAAAAGTTTAAATAACAGCTGTTTTACGTGCCCTGTTATCCAAGTTCAAAATCTCATGGACTCCTTATGAGAGGGTAACAGGCAGGAAGGCTAGGGATCCCAGAGCAGACGAAATAGACTGCAAGTGGCAGACATTTTGCTTGTTTGTTTTGTTTGTTCCTTCTCTATACAAAATTAAAAGGACGTTTGTTTTAAATTCTGTGTTGTTAGAATGACACCTGGTTCAGCCTGGACTTAAAATTTCTCAAACCTTGAACCAATAATGGCTCAACAAATCCATATGCCTTACTTATGGAAATGTTCTCTTACGCTATGTTAATGAAACTATGTATTTGCTTGGAAATCTCCCTTTCTTTAAGGTTCATGTCATTTGTTTGATGGCTGGGGATGACTCACCTTGTGCCCCACGCAGTCTCAAAATGCATGTTGTGGGAGAGGGGCCTGATGCATCTCTCTCAGTTTTGAGGTGATTCTTCAGCAGATATATAATTCCTTGCTAAAAGCTAGCAAGGGTGGGGGGTCACTGTTTCTGCCCTCTTCTGATGTCTATGTTAGAGCTTTCTCTATCCCTTTATACTTTAATAAAATTTTATTACACAGAAACTTCAAGTGATCAAGCCTCCTCTCTGACTCAAGATCAAAATCCTCTCCTCCAGAGGTCACAAATTCTGGAGTAGCTCATGGCTCAAGGCTGAAAACTTTCACTTATAGAAATGGATAGATATCCAACTTTATTAGTGTTCAAGTAAATGGAAGTGAAATAAAATGTTGAGTTTTATTGACACTTACCAAATGGCAAAAGTACTTGTTTACATATCAAATAGTAAACAAGTATCTACTACTGTTAAGGATGTGAAACAACCATGGTTTTTATGCTTGACAGTAGATTGAGATTTGACACTGTACTTGACAAAATTCTATGTTTGAGTCTCCTATAGCTGGACAAATAAATGTCCTAGGGGCCAAAAATATCAATCCTAGAAGCATGTCCAAGCATATAGAATGAATATACACCCAAACGACATGCATAGAAATGTTCACCATTGTATTAATTACAGTAGTATAACACCAAAAGCCAGTACCATACTGTCTTGATGTATACTGCAAAATGTATACTGCAAAAACCTCATTTCTTTTAATACATTAGATCAAGATGACATACTTTCCTGAAAGTATTTGATAGTGTATATTTTAGGGTTTGTAGACCATAAAACCTTGGTACATCTAAACTGTTTTGTCCTCTATCACAAAAGCATCCATCCATAATACATGAATAAATGGTGTATCAGCTCCAATAAAACTTTGCAGGTCAAGTTTACTGACTCCTGCTTTAGATTTGACAAATGACTTCATGATAAGTTTATATGCTGGAAAAGTACGCAGCAATGAGAATGAATAAGTACATCCTCAAACAAGAGCATGGGGAAACTTCACAAACATAATCTTGAATGAAAAAAGCCAGACATAGAAGTGTAAAAGCTGTATGATCTCACTACTTTGTACCTTAAGAATATACAAACTCACATATCATATGGAAAATCAATTTCTCATGGATGTAGGGACAATTTCTGAGAATCTAGTAATATGTTTTTTTTGGTCTGATTCTGAGTGCAGGAATCTTTCCATTTTTAAAAGTATTTTTGCAGTATACATTTTTAGATGAAAATTTTTTTCTGTATATATATCATATTTTAATTTTTTTCTCTATGAAACTGTAAAAAATTTTAATATTTATTTTGTCTCAAATTTTCTTGTATAAATTGATTATTCATATAGATTTATGAAATTGATGTAGAGCATAGTTACCAGAGTATCTTAGTACATTATGGATCTTTGTATCACTGGAAGTGCTCCCTTGCTTGTAGAAAAGAACTGCATTCATCCACCCACTTACTCTCCTGGTCACTCTCACAGCAGCGGGGAGCTCTAATGTACTTCAGTACTGGAACATGCAATGAGCTCTGTGTCATACTACTCTACATTTGAGGAACAGACCATTATAGTCTAAAAAAAAGATCATCTTCTGGGTAGTATTTGCCGACATAGAATTGTTTTTGTGTCAGCAGAGGCACCAGGAAAAACCTACATAATGACTTTTTTTTTCTCACTTCCATCTGAAGCATACATTTTCTCCTTAAGATGTTTTTTGATTACTTTAAATCTACATTTTTAATGAAGCACAAATCCCATTGGGAGATATTTTAGGTTTCCCGCCTTGCAATTAATAATGTAGCTGTCCAAACTCAGGTTTAAATTGTTATGTGGGGGAAGACAGAAATGATGTTAGTCCACATGTTTTTGAGGAGTAGGCCTGTTAAAAAGCTAACACTTGCTTTTGTCTGAACAAAATGTAACCCAAGGGATTTTTGCATCCTTGAAGATAGAAATGTACTTGAGGGAAAATTTAATTTGGATAAGAGTAGAATAGGGGACTGAGAACAATTTTACATACACCATATGTGTAATAGAGAAGTAAATAATGATAACAAAACTCTTTTGAAACATAATCAATTTCTCCATTGTGTGTGTGTGTGTGTGCTCAGTCATGTCTGACTCTTTGCAAATCCTGGATTGTAGCCTGACAGCCTCCTCTGTCCATGGAATTTTCCAGGCAAGAAAACTGGAGTATGATGCCATTTACTCCTCTGGGGATCTTCCTGAGTCAGGGATCGAACATATGTCTCCTGAGTCTCCTGCATTGGTAGTTGGATTCTTTACCATTGAGCCACCTCGGAGCCCTTCTTAATTTTAGTGGGAAATTATTAGGAATTATATTGTGGTTTGAGATTTGCCTCAATGATATCTCCACAGGTTACAGTTGACATTTTAGTGTTGGGCTCCTCATAGCCAAGAATGACAATGACATATAAAAAAGCATTAAAATTGCCATTAAGAATCACTTTTGCAAAATAATATATGTATTATACTTATGAATTTTAGCATATTGAATTTCTCAGATTTATAGGAAAAAAGTAGGAAAACAAACAAAAAATAAATGAAAAGAATTGAGAAAACACCCAAACTGATATGAAAACCTGTGTCTCTGTAAATTCACAAATGATAATTCCTATGAAATAGAAAATTAGTTATGACCTGTATTTAATTTCAGTCCATTAACATTTATTTCATGTTACCTTATTCTGGCTTTATTGTCATTGCCTTCATGCCTATTGATTCACATAAGAATGAAAGTCTTATGCTTTAACCTCTTGCTTATTTATCATATTGTTGGGAGCATTTGTTCATTTTCTTTTTTTGCTCACTTTTTGTTAAAGTTTTTTTTTTTACTATTGATGAAAGTTCGTGTATTTTGGATAGAAATTCTTTGTCATATATACTAATGTATGGTTTTTAAATATTTTAAATACTTACTTTATATATTATGGAAACATTTCTCTCTATATTCGCTCACACTGCTTTATCCTTGGTGGTGGTTTAGTTGCTAAGTCATCTCCAACCCTTGGGACCCCATGGACTGTAGCTTGCCAGGCTCTTCTATCCATGGGATTTTCCAGGCAAGAGTAGTGGAATGGGTTGCCATTTCCTTCTCCAGGGATTTTTCCCAACTCAGGAATCAAACCCGGTCTCTTACAATGCAGGCAGATTCTTTACCAACTGAACTAAGAGGGAAGCCTTCCTTATGCTATATTAATTTAGTGGCAATAGTAATGTATACAAGGTCAGCTTCTGCTAAAATTGTCCCTGATTTCATGAGGCCAATACGCAGAAGCGGAAATATAATTAATGACATGTTTGTACAACACCAACCCCCAAAGGCAGTGGCCCCTGTATTTAATTCCCCATGTACCTGGTAAAATAAAATGCTATCTGCTTATTGTTCAGCTACCTAAGATCAGCTCATTTCAGGTAGGTTTTGAGGTCCTGATTTAAAGAACATAGGAGAAAAACATTCCCATTTGGGGGAAAAATCACTTTCTACCTGCTTACTCAGTTAAATACATTTTGTAATTTAATGTTCAAAAACAATAATTTCTTCTCAGAACTGGCGGATTCTGTACTTGTTAATATCCATAATATAGCTGTTACATTAATTTATTTTGATTCTGGTTACTCCTTTTATAATCAGAGTAGTATATAGGTGAATTTAAAGGGGACTTGGTGGGGATTTTTTTTTATTTAAACTATAATATAGGAGTGAATTTAAAAACTAAAATGTGCATATTCATCTTCATATGAAGCCCCATAGATACTAAGGTCAAAAGAAAAAATTTCTTACCCAAGTACTAGTCTTATGTACTTCAGAGACATGTAATATGCATTCAAACATATGACAGATGCATAGTGCATACATACTAGACAGAGAAACCTATGTATCTCTGCTGCTGCTGCTAAGTCGCTTCAGTCGCGTCTGACTCTGTGCGACCCCATAGACGGCAGCCCACCAGGCTCCCCCGTCCCTGGGATTCTCCAGGCAAGAACACTGGAGTGGGTTGCCATTTCCTTCTCCAATGCATGAAAGTGAAAAGTGAAAGTGAAGTCGCTCAGTCGTGTCCAACTCTTCGCCAACCCATGGACTGCAGCCTACCAGGCTGCTCCGTTCATGGGATTTCCCAAGCAAGAGTACTGGAGTGGGTTGTCATTGCCTTCTCCAATGTATCTCAGAGGAATTTATTGTCCCTAAACCTATTTCCTATTTTATAATATAAAAGTTAAGTCCAAAGGGATGCAAGAGTGGGTGTTAGATTCTGTGGTTTTCACTTCATTTTAGCATTTTTCTTTGTTCAAGAAACTCCTCCTTTGGCAGCAGTAACTATGAATAGGTAATAGATCATGTGGCAGAGCAGTGATAATTTTTTAGAGAAAGGTTTCAGTGTTACCTATTTCATGTCTGAGAAGAAGGGGACGACAGAGAATGAGATGGATGGATGGCATCACCAACTCGATGGACATGAGTTTGAGTGAACTCCGGGAGTTGGCGATGGATAGGGAGGCCTGGTGTGCTGTGACTCATGGGGTCACGAAGAATCAGACATGACTGAGCGACTGAACTGAACTGAACTGAACTGAAGATCAATAACACAATTATTTTCATTGCTATTAGTGTATGGTATACTAATAGATTGTGAAACTAATAATAAATATTTTACATTGTGTTTATGTGTACCAAGATAATGAAAATAAATTTTTGTATCTAAGGAATTTTTTCAGCAAAATAAATATTTATTCATATACTTTCAGCCTGGTGTCTCCAGCATCCGTGTTTTTTCCACACTGCTTTGGAGATGTAATGAGATGTCAATTCATCTAAATATCCTTCTTGATACAAAGAATGTAGTGTTTAGAGAAATTAATGAGCTTACAGCAGTAGTTTAGTTAGGAACAACATCTAGAAACAGAAGTTTCTCAACTGTCTATCTCGGATATTTTTTATTATTATCAGGTAGATAGAAACACCTCTAAAGAATGCACACTGACAGTCATTTTCTGAGTGTATGTGTGCATGTGTGCTCTGTTGCTGAGTCCTGTCTCACTTTTTTGGACCTCGTGAACCACAGCCCACCAGGCTTCCCTCTGAAAGGGATAAGAATCTTGCCTGGAAAATCCCATGGACAGAGAGCCTGGAGGGCTGTAGTCCATGAGGACACAACAAGTCAAACAGAATTTAGCGACAGAATACACAAGCATGCACACACTCAGAAAATGACTTGGTCAATGGGCATTCTTTAAAGGAGTATTGATATCAATCTGATAATAAAAGGTATCCGAGATAGGTAGTTGAGGAACTTCTGTGTAAATCTAGATGTAATTTCTGGGGTATGTTGCTGTCTATGTTGTTGTTGATCAGTCACAAGTCCTGTCTGACTTTGTGACCCCATGGGCTGCAGCACTGTACGCTTCCCTGTCCTTCGCTGTCTCTTGGCGTTTGTTCAAATCTATGTCAGTTGACCATCTTATCCTCTGCCTCCTCTTCTCTGTGTGCCTTCAATCTTTCCCAGCATTAGGACCTTTTCTAATGAGTTGGTTCTTCGCAACAGGTGGCTAAAGCATTAGAGCTTCAGATTCAGCATCAGTCAGTCCTTCCAACAAATAATCAGGGCTGATTTCCTTTAGGATGGGCTGGTTGCGTTCATGAGCTCTTCAGTTTCTCTGAGCACTACCTTCCTTGTATGAAGAAGGATATTTGGATGGATTGATATAATATCACATTTTCAAAACAGTGTGCAAAAAACACCGATGCTGGAGACAGCAGGCTGAAAATATAAAAAAAGACCTTTGCAGAAATAAAGTGTGTTCTTCCATGCAGATGATTTGTGAACGCCCCGAAGTGGTTCCCTTATGTGTATTATTTTCTTGGTCATTTCTTCAAAAGTTTGAACAAGAAGACAAGAGGATGAAGAGAGGAAACTTAATTCCTATTTTGGGGAATTACGGATAAGCCTGAAGTTAAGTTGATCTTATTTATCATGTTTGTTATTGTCTATCTCATTAACATTTTGGCAAATCTTGAATAATTATTTTAA
The DNA here is from genome assembly GCF_049115385.1 of Moschus berezovskii. NCBI lineage: Eukaryota > Metazoa > Chordata > Mammalia > Artiodactyla > Moschidae > Moschus > Moschus berezovskii. The sequence continues at coordinate 3,919,433 of NC_142473.1, forward strand.
TTAGGATGGATCCCCAGCTAGACACACCCATGTACTTTTTCCTCAGCCACCTCTCCTTCTGTGACCTCTGCTATTCCACAGCTATTGGCTCCAAGATGCTGTTGGACCTTTTAGCCAAAAAGAGATCAATCTCCTATGGCTGTGCTCTGCAATTTTTGGTCTTCTCTAACTTTGTAGATTCTGAGTGTCCCCTGCTGGCAGTGATGGCCTATGACTGGTACAAGGTCGTCAGTAGCCATTGCTCTATGCGGTCAGCATGTCCAACAGCGTGTGCTCCCTGCTTGTGGCTGGGGTTTACCTGGTGGGAATGGCAGATGCTCTGATATACATGACATTAGCATTTCGCTTACGCTTCAGTGGGTCAAATGAGAGTAACCTTTTTTTTTTTTTTTTCCTGTGATTTATCTCCACTTCTCTCCCTTTCCTGCTCTGATACACGGGTCAGTGAGTTGGCATTATTCTTTTTTTTTTTTTTTTGGCTGTGTTGAACTGACCTCCATTTCAGGAGTCCTTGTCTCTCATTGTTATATGATTCTAGCAGTCTTGAAGATCCACTCTGCTGAAGGAGGGTTCAAAACTTTCTCCATCGACACTTACCAGCTAGCTGCTGTGCAATTTTCCAGGGAACTGTATTTTTCATGTATTTCAGGCCGAGTTCACCCTACTCTCTGCTGCTGCTTCTGCTAAGTCACTTCAGTTGTGTCTGACTCTGTGCAACCCCATAGACTACAGCCCATCAGGCTCCCCCATCCCTGGGATTCTCCAGGCAAGAACACTGAAGTGGGTTGCCACTTCCTTCTCCAATGCATGAAAGTGAGAAGTGAAAGTGAAGTCGCTCAGTCGTGTCCAGCTCCCAGCGACCCCATGGACTGCAGCCTACCGGGCTCCTCCATCCATGGGATTCTCCAGGCAAGAGTACTGGAGTGGGGTGCCATCGCCTTCGCCCTACTCTTTAGATGAACACTAAATGTCCTTGCTGTTTTACACCCTTGTGATTCCCATGTTAAACCCTCTGATTTTCAACCTAAGGAGCAAGGATGTGAAACAGGCCCTGGGAAAACTGAAATTTTAAATATTATTTTTAAAGTTTATATTTCACACACTCTCATAATCAAAGTCCACACATATTGTGCTTTTTGTTTTTATAAATGTATACTTCATGGTATAACAGAAACAAAGCTGTCTTAAATAGTTCAAATGAGAATTTGTTCTTATAAAGTCTAAGTTTAGAAATATTTTAGTTCTGAAAAATTGCATAATTCATGTATCAAGAATTTACATATGGCACTGTCCTTTTGTTGAAAACTTTTCAGAATTTTCTAATTTTGTCACATTTTGATGATTTATTCTTTCATTTGAATAATATTTGGGCTAGCTTAAGAATTATTGTATTTCCTGAGAAGTCTTTGAGTCTCTGTAAGTTCTATGGTATACACTGGACTTTCTATACTAATGAATATAAGCTATGGCTAATAAGAAGCATTAATTGATTAAACAGCTGTATAACAAAAGAAATCTCAAAATCATTATGAAATTAAAAATGAGGATTTTATTTTATTTTTTCAGTTTTATTTTTTATTTTTCTTTTACAATATCGTATTGGTTTTGCCATACATTGACTTGAATCTGGCATGGGGGTACATGTGCTCCCCATCCTAAACTCCCCTCCCAACTCCCTCCCCATCCCATCCCTCTGGATCATCCGAGTGGACCAGCCCCGAGCACCCTGTCTCATGGATCGAATCTGGACTGGCAATTCATTTCACATATGATAATATACATGTTTCAAAGCCATTCTCTCAAATCATCCCACCCTCACCTTCTCGCACAGAGTCTAAAAGACTGTTTTATACATCTGTGTCTCTTTTGCTGTCTCGCATACAGGGTTATCATTACCATCTTTCTAAATTCCATATATATGCATTAGTATACTGTATTGGTGTTTTACTTTCTGGCTTACTTCACTCCAGTTTCATCCACCTCATTAGAATTGATACAAATGTATTCTTTCTAATGGCAGAGTAATATTCCATTGTGTATTTGGACCACAGCTTTCTTATCCATTCATCTGTTGATGGACATCTAGGTTGCTTCCATGTCCTGGCTATTAAAAACAGTGCTGCTATGAACACGTGTCTCTTTCAATTCTGTTTTCCTCAGAGCATATGCCCAGGAGTGGGATTGCTGGGTCCTATGGCAGTTCTATTTCCAGTTTTTTTCAGGAATCTCCACAGTGGCTCTACTAGTTTACATTCTTACCAACAGTGTAAGAAGCTTCCCTTTTCTCCACACCTTCTCCAGAACTTTTTTTTTATATATATACTTTCCGATAGCAGCCATTCTGACTGGTGTGAAATGGAACCTCATTGTGGTTTTGATTTGCATTTCTCTGATAATGAGTGACGTTGAGCAGCTTTTCATGTGTTTGTAAGCCGTCTGTACGTCTTCTTTGCAGAAATATCTGAAAGTTCTTTGGCCCACTCTTTGATTGGGTTGTTTATTTTTCTGGAATTGAGCTGCAGGCATTGCTTGTATACTTTTGAGATTAATTGCCAGTTGCTTCATTTGCTATTATTTTCTCTCATTCTGAAGGCTGTCTTTTCATCTTGCTTATTGTTTCCTTTGTTGTACAGAAGATTTTAATTTTAATTAGGTCCCATTTGTTTATTTTTGCTTTTATTTCCAATATTCTGGAAGGTGGGTCATAGAGGATCCTGCTATGGTTTACGTCAGAGAGTGTTTTGCCTATGCTATGCTCTAGAAGTTTTATAGTTTCTGGTCTTACATTTAGATCTTTAATCCATTTTGAGTTTATTCTTGTGTTTGGTGTTAGAAGGTGTTCAGTTTCATTCTTTTACAAGTGGTTGACCAGTTTTCCCAGGAAAACTTGTTAAAGAGACTGTCTTTTCTCCATTGTATAATCTTGCCTACTTTGTCAAAGATAAGGTGTCAATAGGTGCGTGGATTTACTTCTGGGCTTTCTATTTTGTTCCATTGATCTATATTTCTGTCTTTGTGCCAGTACCATGCTATCTTGATGACTGTGGCTCTGAAGTACAGCCTGAAGCCAGGGAGGTTGATTCCTTCAGTTCCATTTTTCTTTGTCAAGCTTTCTTTGGTTATTCGAGGTTTTATTGTATTTCCATACAAATTATGAAATTATTTGTTCTAGGTTTCTGAAAAATACTGATGACAGCTTGGTAGAGAGTGCATTGAATCTATAGATTGCTTTGATTAGTATACTCATTTTCACTATATTGATTCTTCCAATCCATGAACATGGTATATTTCTCCATTAATGTCCTCTTTGATTTCTTTCACCAGAGTTTAATAGTTTTATATATATATATAGGTATTTTGTTTCTTTCAGTTCAGTTCAGTTGCTCAGTTGTGTCCGACTCTTTGTGACCCCATGAATCACAGCATGCCAGGCCTCCCTGTCCATCACCAACTCTCCGTGTGAACTCAAACTCATGTCCATCGAGTCAGTGATGTCATCCAGCCATCTCATTCTCTGTCTTCCCCAACTCCTCCTGTCCCCTATCCGACCAAGCAACAGAGTCTTTTCCAGTGAGTCAACTCTTCGCATGAGGTGGCCAAAGTATTGGGATTTCAGCTTTAGCATCAGTCCTTCCAATGAACACCCAGGAATGATCTGCTTTAAGATGGAATGGTTGGATCTCCTTGCAGTCCAAGGGACACTCAAGAGTCTTTTCCAACACCACAGTTCAAAAACATCAATTCTTCAGCGATCAGTTTTCTTCACAGTCCAACTCTCACATCCATACATGACCACAGGAAAAACCATAGCCTTGACTAGACGGACCTCGGTTGGCAAAGTAATGTTTCTGCTTTTAAATATGCTATCTAGGTTGGTCATAACTTTCCTTCCAAGGAGTAAGCGTCTTTTAATTCCATGGCTGCGATCAGCATCCTCAATGATTTTGGAAAGTCTGACACTGTTTCCACTGAATCCCCATTTATTTCCCATGACGTGATGGGACCACATGCCATGATCTTACTTTTTTGAATGTTGATCTATAAACCAACATTTTTAGTCTCCTCTTTCACTTTCATCAGGAGGCTTTTGAGTTCCTCTTCATTTTCTGCCATAAGGGTGGTGTCATCTGCATATCTGAGGTTATTGATATTTTTCGCGGCAATCTTGAATCCAACCTGTGCTTCTTTCAGCCCAAGGTTCCTCATGATGTACTCTGCATATAAGTTAAATAAGCAGGGTGAAAATATACAACATTGACGTACTCCTTTTCCTATTTGGAACCAGTCCGTTGTTCCATGTCCAGTTCTTACTGTTGCTTACTGACCTGCATACAGGTTTCTCAAGAGGTAGGTCAGGTGGTCTGGTATTCCCATATGGTTCAGAATTTTCCACATTTTATTGTCATCCACACATACAAAGGCTTTGGCACAGTCAATAAAGCAGAAATAGATGTTTTTCTGGAACTCTCTTCCTTTTTCCATGATCCAGTGGATGTTGGCAATTTGATCTTTGGTTCCTCTGCCTTTTCTAGAACCAGCTTGAACATCTGAAATTTCACGGTTCACTTATTGCTGAAGCATGCCTTGGAGAATTTTGAGCATGACTTACTAGCTTGTGAGATGAGTGCAGTTGTGCAGTAGTTTGAGCATTCTTTTGCATTGACTTTCTTTGGGATTGGAATGAATACTGACCTTTTCCAGTCCTGTGGCCACTGCTGTTTTCCAAATTTGCTGACATATTGAGTGCAGCACTTTCACAGCATCATCTTTCAGGATTTGATGTAGCTCAACTGGAATTCCATCGCCTCCTCTAGCTTTGTTCATAGTCATACTTTCTAAGGCCCTCTTGACTTCACATTCCATGATTTCTGGCTCTAGGTGAGTGATCACACCATCGTGATTATCTGGTTGTGAAGATCTTTTTTGTACAGGTCTTCTTTGTATTCTTGATACCTCTTCTTTATATCTTTTGCTTCTGTTGGGTCCATACCATTTCTGTCCTTTTTCATGACCATCTTTGCATGAAATATTCCCTTGGTATCTCTAATTTTCTTTTTTTTAACGTAGTTTTTAAAGTGGTGTCTAATTACTTCACATTATTGTACTGTTTTTTTTCTTGAAGAGATCTCTTGTCTTTCCTGTTCTGTATTTTTCCTCTATTTCTTTGCATTGATCACTGAAAAAGGCTTTCTCTATCTCCTCACTATCTTTGGAATGCTGCATTCTGATTCTTATATCATTCCTTTTCTCCTTTGCTTTTCACTTCTCTTCTTTTCACAGCTATTTGTAAGGCCTCCTGAGGCAGTCATTTTGATTTTTACATTTCTTTTCCTTGGGGATGGTCTTGATCTCTGTCTCCTGTACAATGTCATGAACCTCTGTCGATAGTTCATCAGGCACTCTATCTATCAGATCTAGTCCCTTAAATATATTTCTCACTTCCACTGTATAATTATAAGGGATTTGATTTAGGTCATATCTGAATGTTCTAGTGGTTTTCCCTACTTTCTTCAAGTCTGATTTTGGCAGTAAGGAGTTCATGATCTGAGCCACAATCAGCACCTGGTCTTCTTTTTGCTAACTGTATAGAGCTTCTCCATCTTTGGCTGCAAATAATATAATCAATCTGATTTCAGTGTTGACCATCTGGTGATGTCCATGTGTAGAGTCTTCTCTTGTGTTGTTGAAAAAGGGTGTTTGCTCTGACCAGTGTGTTCTCTTGACAAAACTCTATTAGCCTTTGTCCTGCTTCATTCCGTGCTCCAAGGCCAACTTTTCCTGTTACTCCAGATGATTCTTGACTTCTTACTTTTGCATTCCAGTCCTCTACAGTGAAAAAGACACATTTTTGGGGTGTTATTTTTAAAGGTCCTGTAGGTATTCATAGACCCGTTCAACATCGGCTTCTTCAGCGTTACTGGTTGGGCCATAGGCTTGGATTACTGTAATATTGAATGGTTTGCCTTGGAAACGAACAGAGATCATTCTGTCGTTTTTGAGATTGCAGCCAAGTACTGCATTTCAGACTCTTTTGTTGACCATGATGGCTACTCCATTCCTTATAAGGGATTCCTGCCCACAGTAGTAGATATAATGGTCATCTGAGTTAAATTCACCCATTCCAGTCCATTTTAATTCACTGATTCCTAGAATGTCTATGTTCACTCTTGCCATCTCCTGTTTGACCACTTCCAGTTTGCCTTGATTCATGGACCTAACATTCCAGGTTCCTAATCAATATTGCTCTTTACAGCATCGGACCTTCCTTCTATCACAAATCACATTCACAATTTGGTATTTTTTTGCTTTGGCTTCTTCCCTTCATTCTTTCTGGAGTTATTTCTCCACTGATCTCCATTAGCATACTGGGCACCTTCCGACCTGGGGAATTCCTCATTCAGTATCCTATCATTTTCCCTTTTGATACTGTTCATGGGGTTCTCAAGGCAAGTATACTGAAGTGGTTTGCCATTCCCTTCTCCAGTGGACCACATTCTGTCAGACCTCTCCACCATGACCCATCTGTCTTGGATGTGCCCACACTTCATGGCTTACTTTCATTGAGTTATACAAGGCTGTGGTCCATGTGATCAGATCGACTAGTTTTCTGTGATTATGATTTCCGTTTGTCTTCCCTCTGATGCCCTCTCGCAATACCTACAGTCTTATTTGGGTTTCTCTTATCTTGGTCCTGGGGTATCTCCTCACAGCTGCTCCAGCAAAGCGCAGCTGCCGCACCTTAATTTGGACAAGGGGTATCTCCTCACAGCCGCCCCTCCCGACCTTGAACGTAGAGTAGCTCCTCTCCGCCCTCCTGCACCCACACAGCCGTCGCCACTTGGACCTGGGTTTGCTCCTCTCGGCCGGTGCCCCTGACTTCGGACGTGGGGTAGCTCCTCTCAGCCACGCTTCTATGTGATGTTTCTTTAGGTAGATATATTCCTAAGTATTTTATCCTTTTGGTTATGATGGTGAATGGAATTGTTTCCTTAATTTCTCTTTCTGTTTTCCCATTATTAGTGTATAGGAATGCATGGGATTTCTGTGTGTTGATTTTATATCCTGCAACTTTACTATATTCATTGATTAGCTCTAGTAATTTTCTGGCGGAGTCTTTAGGGTTTTCTATGGAGAGGATCATGTCATCTGCAAACAGTGAGATTTTTACTTCTTCTTTTACTATTTGGATTCTTTTGTTTCTTTTTCTGCTATGATTGCTGTGGCCAAAACTTCCAAAATTATGTTGAATAGTAGTGGTGAGAGTGGGCACTCTTGTCTTGTTCCTGATTTTAGGGGAAATGCACTCAATTTTGAGGATAATGCTTGCTGTTGGTTTGTCATATATAGCTTTTATTATTTTGAGGAATGTTCCTTCTATTCCCTCCTTCTGGAGGGTTTTGATCATAAATGGATGTTGAATTTTGTCAAAGGCTTTCTCTGCATCTATTGAGATAATCATACAGGTTTTATTTTTCATTTTGTTAATGTGGTGTATTACATTGATTGATTTGTGGATATTGAAGAATCCTTGCATCCCTGGGATAAAGCCCACTTGGTCATGATGTATCATCTTCTTAATATGTTGTTGGATTCTGTTTACTAGAGTTTTGTTAAGGAATTTTGTATCTATGTTCATCACTGATATTGGCCTGTAGTTCTGTTTTTTAGTGGCATCTTTGTCAGGTTTTGGTATTAGGGTGATGGTGGCCACATCGAATGAGTTTGGAAGATTACCTTCCTCTGCAATTTTCTGGAAGAGTTAGAGTAGGATAGGTGTTAGCTCTTCTCTACATTTTTGGTAGAATTCAATGATGAGGCCGTCTGGTCTGGGTTTTTGTTTGTTGGAAGATTTCTGGTTACACCTTCAATTTCCGTCTGTGATGGATCTGTTAAGATTTTCTATTTCTTCCTGGTTCAGTTTTGGAAAGGTGTAGTTTTCTAAGAATTTGTTCATTTCTTCCAAGTTGTCTATTTTATTTGCATACAGTTGCTGATAATAGTCTCTTATAATCCTTTGTATTTCTGTGTTGTCAGTTGTGATCTCTCCATTTTCATTTCTAATTTTGTTGATTTGATTTTTCTCCCTTTGTTTCTTGATGAGTCTGACCAGTGGTTTGTCAGTTTTATTTATCTTCTGCAAAGAAGAAGCTTTTGGCTTTGTTGATTTTTGCTGTGGTTCTTTTGTTTATTTTGCATTTATTTCTGGCCTAAGTTTTAAGATTTTCCTTCTACTAACCCTGGGGTTCTTCATTTCTTCCTTTTCTAGTTGCTTTATGTGTAGACTTAGGTTATTTACTTGACCTTTTTCTTGTTTCTTGAGGTAAGCCTGTATCCCTTAGCACTGCCTTTACAGTGTCCCATAGGTTTTGGGTTGTTGTGCATTCATTTTCACTCATTTCTATGCATATTTTTATTTCTTTTTTTATTTCTTCTGTGGCTTGTTCTTTATTCAGCAGAGTGTTATTCATCCTCTATATGTTTGAATTTTTAATAGTTTCTATCCTGTAATTGACATCTAATCTTACTGCATTGTGGTCAGAGAAGATGCTTGGATGATTTCATCTTTTTTAATTTACCAAGGCTAGATTTATGGCCCAGGATGTGATCTATCCTGGAGAAGATTCCCTGTGCACTTGAGAAAAAGGTGAAGTTCATTGTTTTGGGGAGAAATGTCCTATAGATATCAATTAGGTCTAACTTGTCACTTAAAATTTTGTTTCCTTGTTAATTTTCTGTTTAGTTGATCTATCCATAGGTGTGAGTGGGGTATTAAAGTCTCCCACTATTATTCTGTTATTGTTAATTTCCCCTTTCATACTAGTTAGTATTTGTTTTACATATTGCCATGCTCCTATGTTGGGTGCATATATATTTATAATTGTTATGTCTACTACTTGGATTGATCCTTTGCTCATTATGTAGTGTCCTTCTTTGCCTATTTTCACAGCCTTTATTTTAAAGTCCATTTTATCTGATATAGGTATTGTTACTCCTGGTTTCTTTTGGTCTCTATTTGCATTGAATATCTTTTTCCAGCCCTTCACTTTCAGTCTGTACGTGTATTTCTGTGTTTATATTATACTTAAAAATTAGAGCTATTTTTAAGCAACGTTCAAGTCCAAGGAAAGCTATTAGCTTCCAATTTTTACAGCAAGTCTACTCAATCTTTTTATGGAGACTTTCTAGAGAGTCCTGTTAAGGAGAATGAAGACACAGGCTTGATCAAACTGCCATGTGAAGTAATAGTATATGTATAATGATTGGTAAGTGTTAGACAGGCAACACAAAACATAAAACACGTATAAAGTATCTTTGTTTTTTTTCTCAGTATTTCCAGAAGCAAGCTAATTTTCTTAAGCCTCTTGTAAATTCTTTCATTCTCCATACTGAAACTTTATTCCAAAATAAATTAGAATTTTAGCTACAGTGTATGCAAAATTTCATTTCTTCAAGCACCTAGCAAGATATCTTGTAGGCATATGACATAAAATAGTAGTTTAAAATATGTTTGAATCATTGACTCTTGACCATTATGTTCTTTACTCCCAAGTAAAACTTATGTCATTCTCTTTTGTTTCTCTTTAAAATTTTGTCTATCCTTCAAGGCCAAGTAAAAGATGCATGATCAGTCAGTTCAGTCGCTCAGTCGTGTCCGACTCTTTGTGACCCCATGAATCACAGCATGCCAGGACTCCCTGTCCATCACCAACTCCCGGAGTTCACTCAAACTCATGTCCACAGAGTCAGTGATGCCACCCAGGCATCTCATTCTCTGTCATCCCCGTCTCCTCCTGCCCCCAATCCCTCCCAACATCAGAGTCTTTTCCAATGAGTCAACTCTTCACATGAGGTGGCCAAAGTATTGGAGTTTCAGCTTTAGTATCAGTCCTTCCAATGAACAACCAGGACTGATCTCCTTTAGAATAGACTGGTTGGATCTTCTTGCAGTCTAAGGGATTCTCAAAAGTCTTCTCCAAGACCACAGTTCAAAAGCATCAATTCTTCGGTGATCAGCTTTCTTCACAGTCCAGCTCTCACAAAAGCAGAGACATTACTTTGCCAACAATGGTCAATCTAGTCAAGGCTGTGGTTTTTCCAGTAGTCACGTATGGATGTGAGAGTTGGACTGTGAAGAAAAGATGCATGATAGCTACAAATGATTTTGTACAATGTCTCCCCACCAACTGAATTATGACATTAACTAACACCACTGGCTTCGGAGTGAAAGGTTGTTGCAGAATGACACGGACACCAGGATCTTGGCCTCCGGAGGAGAAGAATTCAATCCGGGGCCAGAGACGAGGCTTGATCGCTCAGAGCTTTTGTGTAATAAAGTTTCATTAAAGTATAAAGAAGATAGAGAAAGTTTCTGACATAGACATCGGAAGGGGGCAGAAAGAGTACCCCCCTGCTAGTCTTCAGCTGGGTGTTATATAATCACTGCTGCTGCTGCTGCTGCTGCTAAGTCACTTCAGTCATGTCCGACTCTGTGTGATCCCATAGACAGCAGTCGACAAGGCTCCACCGTCTCTGGGATTCTCCAGGCAAGAACACTGGACTGGGTTGCCATTTCCTTCTCCAATGTGTGAAAGTGAAAAGTGAAAGTGAAGTCATTCAGTCGTGTCGGACTAGTAGCGACCCCATGGACTGCAGCCCACCAGGCTCCTCTGTCCATGCGATTTTCTAGACAAGTATACTGGAGTGGCTTGCCATGGCCTTCTCCATATATAGTCACTAGCAGTCTGTTAATGAAAGAAAGGAATGTCTTAAGGCTCAGAATGGCACCAGGCCCCTCACCCATAAGATGCATTTTGGGATAATCTTGACACAAGACGATTCATCCTGGGCCATAAAATAATTAACTTAAATCTTGTAGAAGGGCATATTGCCATACAAATAGTTTCATTTTACATAGATTAGAAAAACAATATCTGAGTATAACATACTTGTTTGTCAAGTAGGTTCTGAGCCATTTGGCCGTACCGACTTGAAGATAGAGTCTGGGGTAAATGCATAGTACATTAACACAGCTTAAGACCAACATTTTTATAAGAAAAAATTCATTGGTTAACTCAAGATTTGTGAATAGTTAACTTCAGGTGAAACCAGGTGTCATTATGGCAACACAGTATTTTAAGAGAAACTTCCTTTTAAATTTGTATGGAGAAGAAAAAATTATCACTAGTTTGTTTCCTTCTGCTGCTTAAGAGAGATAAAAATGTCTGACACTTGCAAGCTATTTCCTCTGTTTGGAGACCCCTGGCCTTCCTGCCTGCTACCTTCTCAGGTGTTTCTTAAAAGTAAAACTATCTTTCCCTGTCATCTATTTCACCAAACTTAAAGTTTAAATTTGGTCATTTATTTAAGACTACTTGTTAGTCATCAGGAGAAAAAGAATAACATAACTAGTGTTTACTGCACGTATACAATATGTTTGATATATTATCTATATTCTTTTGTTCCATATAACAGTTTGTGAACAAATTATATTAAATTTGTTTTTTAGATAATGACTGAGTCAAGTCAAATCCATCTTCTCTGACTTATTTAGTCAGAACCAGGTATAGTCTCCTGATCTAAAACTCATATTCTTTCCATTGCGGTTCTTGTTTTTCAAATATAAAGTGATTTTTTAAATGAATTTTTGACACATAATATATTCAGACTCAGGAAAGTGTTCTTTAATAACCAAAGTAAATATTTAGCAGTTACATGCATTCAATGTGAAAACAATTTTGTTTTCATTAGTTTGCTGACTGTGTCCTTGACATCCTTATTCCTCAGACTATAGATCAGGGAATTTAACATAGGATGACCACCGTGTAAAACACAGAGGCTGCCTTGACTGTGTGCCTGGAGGTTGTGGAGCTGGGCACACGGTAGAGGAAGAGGATGGTGCAGGGGGAGATGGTGATGGCGGTCGTGTGGGAGGGGCAGGTGGAGGAGGGTTTGCAGTGACCACAGGCTGATTGTATCTTCAAGGTGGTGACAAAAATGAACATGCAATTTTATTTACCTTCTCAAAGAACCAGCTTTTGGCTTTGTTGATTTTTGCTATGGTCTCTTTTGTTTCATCAAGAAACAAAGGGAGAAGAACCAAATCAATAAAATTAGAAATGAAAATGGAGAGATCACAACCGACAACACAGAAATACAAAGGATCATTAGAGAATACTATGAGCAATTATATGGCAATAAAATGGATAATTTGGAAGAAATGGACAAATTCTTAGAAAAGTACAACTTTCCAAAACTGAAACAGAAAGAAATAGAAAATCTTAACAGACCCATCACAAGCAAGGAACTAGAGGCTGTAATCAAATATCTTCCAGCAAACAAAAGCCCAGGTCCAGACGGCTTCACAGCTGAATTCTACCAAAAATTTAAAGAAGAGCTAACACCTATTCTTCTCAAACTCTTCCAGAAAATTGCTGAGGAAGGGAAACTTCCAAACTCATTCTATGAGGCCACCAACACCCTAATCCTCAAACCTGGGAAAGACCCCACAAAAAAAGAAAACTACAGGCTAATATCACTGATGAACATAGATGCAAAAATCCTTAACAAAATTCTAGCAATCAGAATCCAACAACACATTAAGAAGATCATACATCATGACCAAGTGGGCTTTATCCCAGCAATGCAAGGATTCTTCAATATCCGCAAATCAATCAATCATCACATTAACAAACTGAAAAATAAAAATCATATCATTATCTCAATAGATGCAGAGAAAGCTTTCGACAAAATTCAAAATCCATTTATGATAAAAACCATCCAGAAAGGGGGAATAGAAGGGACATATCTCAAGAAAATAAAAGCTATATATGACACACCCACACCAAACATTTTCTTCAATAGTGAAAAACTGAAAGCATATCCCCTAAAGTCAGGAACAAGACAAGGGTGCCCATTCTCACCACTACTATTCAACATATTTCTGGAAGTTTTGGCCACAGCAATAAGAGCAGAAAAAGGCATAAAAGGAAAGCATATTGGGAAAGAAGAAGTAAAACTTTCACTGTTCTCTGATGACATGATCATCTACACAGAAAACCCTAAAGACTCTACCAGAAAACTACTAGAGCTAATCAATGAATACAGTAAAGTTGCAGGATATAAAATCAACACACAGAAATCCCTTGCATTCCTATACACTAATAATGAGAAAATAGAGAAATTAAGGAAACTATACCATTCACTGTTGCAATGAAAAAATTAATTACTTAGGAATATATCAACCTAAGGAAACAAAAGAGCTGTACATAGAAAACTATAAAACACTGGTGAAAGTAATCAAAGAGGACATTGATAGATGGAGAAATATACCATGTTCGTGGATTTGAAGAATAAATATTGTGAAAATGAATACACTACCCAAAGTAATTTATACATTCAATGCAATCCCTATCAAGCTACCAACGATATTTTTCACAGAGCTAGAACAAACAATCTCACAATTTATATGGAAATACCAAAAACATCGAATAGCCAAAGCAATCTTGAGGAAGAAGAATGGAAGTGGGGGAATCAACCTGCCGGACTATAGGCTCTACTACAAAGTCACAGTCATCAAGACAGTATGGTACTGGCATAAAGACAGAAATATAGATCAATGGAACAAAATAGAAAGTCCAGAGATAAATCCATGCAACTATGGACACCTTATCTTTGAAAAAGGAGGCAAGAATATAAAATGGAGAAAAGACAGTCTCTTTAACAAGTGGTGCTGGGAAAACTGGTCAGCCACTTGTAAAAGAATGAAACTAGATCACTTCCTAACACCATACACAAAAATAAACTCAGAATGGATTAAAGATCTAAATGTAAGACCAGAAAGTATAAAACTCTTGGAGGAGAACAAAGGCAAAACACTCTCCGACATAAATCACAGCAGGATCCTCCATGACACACCTCCCAGAATATTGGAAATAAAAGCAAAAATAAACAAATGGGACCTAATTAAAATTAAAAGCTTCTACACAGCAAAGGAAACTATAAGCAAGGTGAAAAGACAGCCTTCAGAATGGGAGAAAGTAATAGCAAATGAAACAACTGACAAAGAATTAATCTCCAAAATATACAAGCAGCTCCTACAGCTCAATTCCAGAAAATAAACGACCCAATCAAAAAATGGGCCAAAGAACTATACAGACATTTCTCCAAAGTAGACCTAGAGATGGCTAACGAACGCATGAAAAATGCTCAACATCACTCATCATCAGAGAAATGCAAATCAAAACCACAATGCGATACCATTTCACACCAGTCAGAATGGCTGCTATCCAAAAGTCTACATGCAATAAATGCTGGAGAGGGTGTGGAGAGAAGGGATCCCTCTTCCACTGTTGGTGGGAATGCAAACTAGTACAACCACTATGGAGAACAGTGTGGAGATTTCTCAAAAAACTAGAAATAGAACTGCCACATGATCCAGCAATCGCACTCCTGGACATACACACTGAGGAAACCAGAATTGAAAGAGACACATGTACTCCAATGTTCATTGCAGCACTATTTATAATAGCCAGGACATGGAAGCAACCTAGATATCCATCTGCAGATGAATGGTTAAGAAATCTTTGGTACATATACACAATGGAGTATTTTTCGTCCATTAAAAAGAATACATTTGAGTCAGTTCTAATGAGGTGGATGAAACTGGAGCCTATTATACAGAGTGAAATAAGCCAGAAAGAAAAACACCAATACAATATACTAACGCATATATGGAATTTAGAAAGATGGTAACCTTAACTCTGTATAGAAAACAGCAAAAGAGACACAGGTGTATAGAACAGTCTTTGGCACTCTGTGGGAGAAGGTGAGGGTGGGATGATTTGGGAGAATGGCATTGAAACATGTATATTATCATATGTGAAATGAATCACCAGTCCAGGCTCGATGCATGATACAGGATGCATGGGGCTGGTGCACTGGGATGAACCAGAGGGATGGGATGGGGAGGGAGATGGGAGTGGGGTTCAAGATGTGGAACCCATGTACACCCAGGGCAGATTCATGTCAATGTATGGCCAAACCAACCAATACAATATTGTAAAATAATTAACCTCCAATAAAAAAATTAAAAAAAAGAAATACCACAAAATAAAAAAATAAATGTTAATCACTTCTAAAAATTAAAAAAATAATAATGAACATGCAAGACGTGAGAATGACGAGCAACTTGATCACCTCATTAAAGGTGGCAGCAGTGAAAAGAAGCAGCTGGCTGAGATAAGAATCAGAATAAGAGAGGGAAATCAAGTAAGAAAACTCGCAGAAGAAACCTTGAAAAGATCATTTGACAGCAGAACACATGAGAGTCTGGGAGCAAGCTACTCCCCATGCATATGACACAACCACTAGCATATGACACAACCACTAACATGACACAGAATCTCTGGGACATGACATCTGTGTGGAGCAGAGGGTTGTAAATAGCCACGAAGTGGTCATAGGCCATCACAGCAAATAGAATTAATTCAGTCACCACAAAGGTGCAAACAAGAAAGAACTGCATCATACATCTCCAAATTCAAATGGTTCTGTCTTCTGCAAGTAGGCTCACCAGGATCTTGGGAGCAATGATGGAAGAAAAGCAGAAATCCACAAATGAGAGGTGGCTGAGAAAAAAGTACATGGGTGTGTGCAGTTTGGGGTTGACTTTGATGATGACCATCATCCCAGGGTTCCCTGCTATGCTGAGGCTGTAAATAGCCAGAAATACCAAGGAGAGGAGGGCTTGCAGTTCTGGGTAGTCTGAGAAATCCAAGAGGGCGAATATGGACCCAACAGTTATATTTCTCTTGGTCAGAAACATGCTTCCTGATGGACAGATCTGAAAATCTGTCTTGGAAATAATATATTAGGAGAGTGATTGACACATAAAGCATGCTTACCTGTGCCCTGTGCTGAGGGAGTATGAAATGAGCCAAAATAAATCTGTGTTATAATCCTGATAGGGGTTCATCATCCAAGCCAAAAATAGCTACAGCTTCAGAAAAGTATTGCTAGTTAATTTTTTTCCTCAAAAATTACAAAACTTTCTTCTGTTCAAGTTCTGAAATATAAGTTTAATGACACACAAATGTAATAATTATACATCAAGAAATTTTGTTTGTAACATGTAATCAAATCCTCATGTGAGACATTCTAATACTGATCTCCATGAATTCTGCAAAATGAAATAATTTTAGCTGATACAGTTATTAATAAAAAGTGAAAAATCTTGAAATAATTTCTATAATCAGAAATAAGTTTTACATAAAATATGTGCATATTTGTGATGTAAACAAAGATTAGTCTGTGTTGTAAGTAATAACAACTTACTTTTTGTTGTTTAATTGGTAAGTTCTGTCTGACTCTGCAATCCCATGGACTGCAGCCCAGCAGATTCCTCTATCCATGGAATTACCAGGCAAGAATAATAGAGTGGGTTGCCATTTCCATCTCCAGGGGATCTTCCTCACCCAGGGATCAAACCCGGGTCTCCTGCATTGGCAGGTGGATCCTTTACCATTGAGCCACCAGGAAACCTGTACCTACTTATGCTCATATTTTAAATATCTGATTAGCACTTTAATCATCATTCCTATTTTTTTTTGACTGACAAGTTCAGCTAGCAAATTAAATAATGATTTACAACTTTTAGGAAATAATACCCATTGAAGGGCCTTTCTTTACATATGAGCAACAGAAACTTGAAGAAGCTACGACTTGCCTAGTGACATACAGGCATTGGTGCTCAACTGCTGCTAGAGCCAATGTTCCTTAATTCCAGTGACACACTCGTCTCCACAGCAGGCTGTAATTCACTTTACAGATTGAGATATGAGCATTGTTACTTTGTTAAGATCACATTTCACCCCTCATTTTGCTAATTCCTTTGGCCACTTTAAAAACAAACTTCATGATATAAAGCTATAAAAGTCCAATATTTATGTGAGGGCCGCAGAGTTCTTCTGATCTGTAGAAGGATGGAACATAAAGAATGGATGTTAGGGAAAGCTTTTTTTAGAAATAAATATGATTAAGAGCCCTAAATATTGACACTTGTCTAGATGATTCTCTCTTCCTTAGGCACCTAGAATACACAAATTGTCAGAAGTATGGATGAAAATTGAAATTCTGCACACTCTGATGACACTTATAAAGGAGTTCTTAATATGGGGGACGGGGAGAAAATGATGGGATTTCTCAAATTAGCATAGAGATAGGAAGCCCAATTACATCTGAATCTCAGGTACATACTGAATTAATGCTATAAACGCATCCGAAGTATTTTATGGAGGTTTTCATACTCAGTTCAGTTCAGTTCAGTTCAGTCGCTCAGTCATGTCCAACTCTTTGCGACCCCATGAATCACAGCACGCCAGACCTCCCTGTCCATCACCAACTCCCGGAGTTCACTCAAACTCATGTCCATCAAGTCGTTGATGCCATCCAGCCATCTCATATTCTGTTGTCCCCGTCTCCTCCCACCCCCAATACCTCCCAGCATCAGACTCTTTTCCAGTGAGTCAACTCGTCACAGGGTGTGGCCAAAGTATTGGAGTTTCAGCTTTAGCATCAGTCCTTCCAATGAACACCCAGGATTGATCTCCTTTAGAATGGACTGGTTAGATCTCCTTGCGGTACAAGGGATTCTCAAGAGTCTTCTCCATCACCACAGTTCAAAAGAATCAATTCTTCAGTGATCAGCTTTCTTCACAGTTCAATTCTCACATCCATACATGACCATGGGAAAAACCATAGCCTTGACTAGATGGACCTTTGTTGGCAAAGTAATGTCTCTGCTTTTTAATATATTATCAAAGTTGGTCATAACTTTCCTTCCAAGGAGTAAGTGTCTTTTAATTTCATGGATGCAATCAACATCTGCAGTGATTTTGGAGTGCAAAAAAATAAAGTCTGACACCGTTTCCAGTTTCCCCATCTATTTCCCATGAAGTGATGGGACCAGATGCCATGATCTTCGTTTTCTGAATGTTGAGCTTCAAGCCAACCTTTTCACTCTCCTCTTTCACTTTCATCAGGAGGCCTTTGAGTTCCTCTTCACTTTCTGCCATAAGGGTGATATCATCTGCATATCTGAGGTTATTGATATTTCTCCCGGCAATCTTGATTCCAGCTTGTGCTTCTTCCAGCCCAGCGTTCCTCATGATGTACTCTGCATAGAAGTTAAATAAACAGGGTGACAATATATTACCTTAACGTACTCCTTTTCCTATTTGTAACCAGTCTGTTGTTCCATGTACAGTTCTGACTGTTGCTTCCTGACCTGCATATAGGTTTCTCAAGAGGCAGGTCAGGTGGTCTGGTATTCCCATCTCTTTCAGAATGTTCCACAGTTTATTGTGATCGACACAGTCAAAGGCTTTGGCATAGTTAATAAAGCAGAAATAGATGTTTTTCTGGAACTCTCTTGCTTTCTCCATGATCCAGTGGATGTTGGCAATTTGCTCTCTGGTGCCTCTGCCTTTTCTAAAACCTGCTTGAACATATGGAAGTTCACAGTTCACATATTGCTGAAGCCTGGCTTGGAGAATTTTGAGCATGACTTTACTAGCGTGTAAGATGAGTGCAATTGTGCGGTAGTTTGAGCTTTCTTTGCATTGCCTTTCTTTGGAATTGGAATGAAGACTGACCTTTTCCAGTCCTGTGGCCACCGCTGAGTTTTCCAAGTTTGCTGGCATATTGATTCATACTAAACATTCATTATTTATCTGAAGTTAAAATTAAATTTTCCATCCTGTATTTTTGCTTCCTAAATCTGTTAACCTTATATCTAGAAGAATTCAGAATGTTGTAGTGAACAATACATTTCACTTGGAACTTCTTTGTTTTAGTACAATAATGTGTTTCCTGCCAGAAATTCCCTCTATAAAATAATGAAGACTTCTTGATCAGACTAATATATCTGGTAAGGTATTCTGTTTCCACATTCCTAGAACTAACTGGCTCTAGGTGTTTCAGCATTAAAGGTTCAATTCAGTTCAGTTCAGTTCAGTTCAGTCACTCAGTCTTGTCCGACTCTTTGTGGCCCCATGAATCACGGCACGCCAGGCCTCCCTGTCCATCACCAACTCCCGGAGTTCACTCAAACTCATGTCCACAGAGTCGGTGATGCCATCCAGCCATCTCGTTAGAGGTCCCATATAGCAGTACTCTTGATCGTCCTGTATGTTCAGATGTCCAAGGATTTAAGGATCAGGCAGAAGGAGATCTTTCCAAATCACTTCTCACTATTATAAAATTATTTTCTAGTGACCTTTCTCAGAGTTTCTCAAACTCAGCACTATTGATATTTTGTAACAATTCATTCTTTTTTATGGTACCTACACTGTACAAGGTAGCGCATATAGCAGCATCTCTGGCCTCTATGACAGTATCACCCTCCCCCTGGTCTCCCCATATGGCAATAGAAAAGGTCTCCAGATATTGTCACATGTACACTTGGGAGGGGAGAGAAGGTGCATAATTGCCTGTGATTGAGAACTACTGTCTTGTTTCTTTTATTCTGGTAGCTTTTCATTTTTCTTCTGTCTGACAAAACTATTTCTTATCTCCCACATGATGTTATCATATGAATTAAACAACTTAGCTTATCTTTAGATCTGGAAGGCATGGTCTAAAATCTTCTTACTTATTCTTTCTTCCCAATTTTTTTTTTCATTTTGCTTTAATGAACCGACATATCTGCCCCCCCCCCCCTCGCTAAAATCCTATTTAGAGCTGTCCTATTGATTCTGTTTCTCCAGAAGCTTCGTCTCATTCCTTCAATTCAGTTCTATGCAAATACCTCCCTATTGTCCCTAAAGTCACATAAGCACAGAGCCACGTACCTGAAAACTCTCAGGCCCCTCTATCCCTCCCCTCCCAGGAAACACTTGTCCAGGACACTATGAAGAAGTTCAGTTACGCCAATGTCCCTCTACAGAGCTCCCTGGAAAGTATGGCCTTCCTGTTCTAAAAATGTAACGTTTGCAGTGGTTCAAACTTTCCCTAAAATAATTTTTCTCATTAAGAATTGACAAGCATAAGATATCTTCTAGGTCACCTTTCTCAGTAAAGAAGATCCTATTTTCTCAAACCTGCAGGTTGAAAGGGCAGCCTCCCCTCCAGCCTCTGGACAGTCACTGGTTTGGGGGAGAGGACTCATGTCTCTTCTACTCCAGGTGCCAACAAGACTCCCTGTCTTGTTCTTTGGAGGCCTCAGAACAAGCAATTAGAATTAGTGACTGTTTTCTGATGAAATTCTGATTTCTCAAAAAACAAACAGCAGCTATAGAAATATTTTTATGAAAATTAATCAAAAGTGTCAATGTTTCCTCCCCATGCTCCCTGATCACTGCGCTAGAATCCAAAACATTTTGCATAGTAACAAGAGACGGCAAAAGTTATGTTTACTAATCAGTAAATATATTTTCATATATTATTTTATTTTTGTACATCTTTTCTAGACTTATTGAGGTACAATTGACAAGCGAAAATTGTGTATATTTCAAATGTACACTTTAATATTCTGATAAATAAATATGTTTACATATATATTTAATCTGGCACAAGCAAATGCTCATATAATTGAGTTAATTTACTTGTAGTTTGAATATTGAATACGATCAACATTGATGGCATAACATTTATAAGGAACTCTGCATCTTGTTCCCATTAATTGTAATATTTAATTTTGTCTGTGGTTTATAAATATCATCTCCTCACCCTCACTGAGGATTATTCTATCCAGCTAGAGGAATAATATAGTTCTGTCCATGTATTAATATGGCAATTGCTGAAGAAAATAGTATATATTATAACCTTATATAACACCACTGGGTGTTGCAGAGAAAATTTTGTACTTTGAATATTAATTATTACCCAAGTCTCCTGCATTGCAGGCAGATTCTTTACCATCTGAACCACCAGGGAAGCCAATTGTTTAATAATATAGCCCTAATTATTTAGTAGAGAAAAAGAAAAGAAAATGGGATATGGACTGTTGGATATTACCCAGGGTCTGATAGAAGTATCAACACTAAGATCATAATTTAATAAATGTTGGCAAAAATGAAAACAGCAACTGGTTGAGATAAGTATCAGAGCAAGTTAGGGAAAGCAGGGAGGAGAACTCACAGAAAAAGTGATTGATTGTGTTGAAACCTTGAAATGTTAATTTGATAACAGTACAGGTGAGTATCAAGGAGCAAGCTACTCCTCAAGCATAATATCCAACCACCAATGTGGCACAGAGTCTCTGGGACATGGCCACCATGTAGAGCAGAGGGTTGCAGATGGCCACGAAGTGGTCATAGGCCATCACAGCTAATAAAAAGGACTCAGTCACCACAAAGGTACACAAGAAAAAGAATTGTATTACACATGTTGCAAATGAAATGACTCTGTCTTCTACCATAACGTTCACCATAGTCTTGGGAGCAACGATGGAGGAATAACAAAAATCAACAAAGGAGAGGTGGCTGAGGAAAAAGTACATGGGGATGTGCAGTTTGGGGTTAATTTTTATGATTACAATCATCCCAAGTTTCCCTGCCACAGTGACACTGTAGATGGTGAAGAATGTTAAGAAGAGGGGGACTTGCAACTCTGGGTAATCAGAGAAACCTAGGAGAGTGAACGTGGCACCACTTTTATTTCTCTCTGATAGAAACATGTCTTCTCTTTGTCAGAATCTGAATCAGTCCTAGAAAAAAAAATATTAAGGGAAAAAAGGATGAAAGACACTTGGTTAACTACTCCTTACCAAAGCTGGAAGATGAAGTAAAGTATCTCTTTTGGAATCTGTATATTTTCTATGCATGCTATGCTAAATGTTTAAATTTTTTAAAAATTACAGGCATTTAAACATTTCATTTAAGTAAAATTATAATTATTGAGCTTTCTTAGTTCTAAATTCTAATTTTTAATATTTCAAAGTAAAAAAAAATGAGTTCAAGTCACTTGGGATTATTTTAAAAGAAATCCTCCCATCATACCTTCAGATTTTCTTGAACATTATAATTTCATAAAAGATTAATTTACCCTAGTACCAGAGCTACTTGTTTCAGTTGTAAAACTAATAGCAAAAATGATAAACTTCTAAACAAATTAAATTTTGCATTGTATTTCAGAATGTGACATTAAAAATGACACTCTTAACATTTTACATTTGTCCCTTTACTATTCATTCCATATAGCACTTTAATAGTTGTTTGGTAATGGCAACCCGCTCCAGTACTCTTGTCTGGAAAATCCCATGGGTGGAGGAGCCTGGCAGGCTGCAGTCCATGGGGTCGCTAAGAGTCGGACACAACTAAGCGACTTGACTTTCCCTTTTCACTTTCATGCATTGGAGAAGGAAATGGCAACCCACTCCAGTGTTCTTGCCTGGAGAATCCCAGGGACGGGAGAGCCTGGTGGACTGCCATCTATGGGGTCACACAGAGTCAGACACGACTGAAGCTACTTAGCAGCAGCAGCATCTGACTCAGTAAACTTGTTTTCAAAATAAATTATAATTTTTCAGAGTATGCTTCACAATTTAGCAAGTCCAGGTTGTCAATCCCCCATCATTGTTTGAGGAATAATAATATTGAAAAATAATAAAGATATTCTAATCTAGTTATTTATTCTAGAGATGGCAAAACAGAAGATAGAGATTTTTTATTTTCCCTGTACCATGCAAATAAGGCCCAATCTACACATCTATGACATGAACCCTGATCCAGGCTCCCAGAAATTATCCATTAGTTTACAGTAATCTTGATCTTTGTTCAAGGTCCAGATGCTATTTTCTTTATTTATTACCATACTTCTAATTTCTGACAAACTGGAAACTTTGGGAATGTGCCTGATGAAAGTATTCATATCACAGAAAGCATATACTAGAAAACATCAAAGAAAGAAAATTGAGAAAAATAATCTCTCAGAAAGAATAGCTATCCTTATTAAAGATTCTAACTTAGAAATGACCAGTTCTTGGCCTTTCTCTCTCTTCTTTCTCTCTTCAAGGTGCATAGGGTATTTATTCTGTCCCTATTTTACCTGTAAAGAAGAAAGATTAAATACTTGAGGTAACACTGTACTATGGAAACATTTCACGAGAAATAGTAATATAAAATAATTCCATTTCTCTAATTGGTGACCAATACCTCTAAGATCCTACTGAACCAGAGCCAGAAGCTCTTTATCTATCATTTCTTGTAAAGTTCTCTCTAGTTTCACAACTTGAGAAATAGATTTCAGATGTCCATCAATGAAGAGATCAGATCATATGTAAAACAAAGAACTCAAGATTCTTATCTCTTCCTAAACTCATAAATTTGAGTATGGAAGACATCCTATCACAAAGCTGGATGTTCTAAATATAATTAATTTATCTAATGTGCTTAAACATTCATTTTATTTAATTTATTTATTTTGTATTGATGTGGAACATTTTTAAAGTCTTTATTGAATATGTGACAATATCGCTTCTGTTTTATATTTTGGTTTTTTGGCCATGAGGCATGTGGGATTACAGTTCTCTGACAAGGGATCAAATCTGCATTGGCAAAGTTCTAACCATTGAGTCACCAGGGAATTTCCTAAACACTAATTTTGGAAAACTCAGCAGTGGCCACAGGACTGGAAAAGGTCAGTCTTCATTCCAATTCCAAAGAAAGGCAATGCCAAAGAATGCTCAAACTACCGCACAATTGCGCTCATCTCAAACGCTAGTAAAGTCATGCTCAAAATTCTGCAAGCCAGGCTTCAGCAATATGTGAACCGTGAATTCCCAGATGTTCAAACAGGTTTTAGAAAAGTCAGAGGCACCAGAGATCAAATTGCCAACATCCGCTGGATCATGGAGAAAGCAAGAGAGTTCCAGAAGAGCATCTATTTCTGCTTCATTGACTATGCCAAAGCCTTTGACTGTGTGGATCACAATTAACTGTGGAACATTCTGAAAGAGATGGGAATACCAGACCACAGGACCTGCCTCTTCAGAAACCTGTATGCAGGTCAGGAAGCAACAGTCAGAACTGTACATGGAACAACAGACTGGTTCCAAATAGGAAAAGGAGTACGTCAAGGCTGTATATTGTCGCTTTGCTTATTTAACTTCTATGCAGAGTACATCATAAGGAACGCTGGGCTGGAAGAAGCATAAGCTGGAATCAAGATTGCTGGGAGAAATATCAATAATCTCAGATATGCAGATGACACTACCCTTATGGAAGAAAGTGAAGAGGAACTCAAAAGCCTCTTGATGAAAGTGAAAGAGGAGAGTGAAAAGGTTGGCTTGAAGCTCAACATTCAGAAAACAAAGGTCATGGCATCTGGTCCCATCACTTCATGGGAAATAGATGGAAAAAGAGTGAACACAGTGTCAGACTTTATTTTGGGGGGCTCTAAAATCACTGAAGATGCTGATTGCAGCCATGAAATTAAAAGACGCTTGCTCCTTGGAAGGAAAGTTATGACCAACCTTGATAATATATTAAAAAGCAGAGACATTACTTTGCCAACCAAGGTCCGTCTAGTCAAGGCTATGGTTTTTCCCGTGGTCGTGTATGGATGTGAGAGTTGAACTGTGAAGAAAGCTGATCGCCGAAGAATTGATGCTTTTGAACTGTGGTGTTGGAGAAGACTCTTGAGAGTCCCTTGTACCGCCAGGAGATCCAACCAGTCCATTCTAAGGGAGATCGATCCTGGGTGTTCATTGGAAGGACTGATGCTAAAGCTGAAACTGCAATAATTTGGCCACCTCGTGCGCCGAGTTGACTCACTGGAAAAGACTCTGATGCTGGGAAAAGTTGGGGGGCGGGAGGAGAAGGAGACGACGGAGAATGAGATGGCTGGATGGCAGCACCAATTCTGTGGACATGAGTTTGTGTGAACTCCGGGAGTTGGTGATGGACAGGGAGGCCTGGCGTGCTGTGATTCATGGGGTCACGGAGGGTCGGACACGACTGTGTGACTGAACTGAACTGAACTTTAAATTAATGTTACATTTGATATAGCTTCCCTACATTCCCCTCCCACCCCCCGCTATTTTGTTGTAATGTTTGCTCTCAGAGCCACTTTATTTTCTTAAGTAAAAACGGTCCTTTTTCCTTTTATCATTATTGAGTTTGCTTGTTCTCTCTCTCTCTCTTTTAAAATACTTGTCCTTTCTTCCTGGACTACAACTTCAAACATTTGTAGTCGCAAGACAATGCACATTCCCCAGATTCCCAGAACTCTCCTAATCCCACATTCCAGGCATCTCTTGTTTAAGGGGCTGTTATTCATGGGCTTGGACTTCCTAGGTGGTTCCATGGCAAAGAATCCTCCTGCCTGAGGATGAAGGAGTCCCAGAAAACCCAGGTTTGATCCCTGGGTCAGGAAGAAGCCCTGGAGAAGGAAATGGCAACCTGGTTCAGTAGTCTTCTGAGGATAATCCCATGCATAGAGGAGCCTGGCACAGCATTGTACAGGACTGAAGAACTGAGCATCCACACATGCTCACTCAGGAGCTCAGCTGAGCCAGCTTTAATATAGAGCTCTGTAGACTGAGTGCAGTTCCTCTTCCTTGAAACCTCAGAAAGGCAATTTTCAATTACTAGATAATTCTCAAGAATATGGTAAATTTCCCCTCCACACATTTTTCCCCAGGTTCCTAACATTGAAATTAATCTTAATCTGTCTTTAGAATCTAATGCATTCCTGCTGATGTTGAAGGTAGGATCTCTCCTGTTTGGAAGTGATGGATATATTCTTATATCCAGAGTCACATCCTTTGGGGCATAAACCCTAGAGACTATCTGTTGCTTCATTCTCTTAAAACCATGAAATAAACATTTATAATTAATCACCATTCTCTGATGTAATTTCTGTGTCCCAGAAAAACTGGAACAGTCTTAGGGGCATTTCATATGAAAATTTATATGTTTAAGTTACTCCTTTCAAACTCTTCATCACTCCAATATATTTTTACAGTTATCAAAGTTATGTAATTATAGAAGTCAGCATTATCAGATATTAATTGAATGACTACAATATGCCAAGTATAACCCTCTTCTTCCAGACTTTAATCAAATGGGAATAGAATGAAGAGTTCTTCATGATTTATTGACTTAAAGCAGAAATATTTACAAGCTTAAATATTAAGCTGGGAAAATGATCTAGTCCCTTTTATCCATTCCATTAATTACTTTTATGTATTGAATAATTGAAATAACACATTTTTCGTGAAGAAAATATGAACTATATAATTTAAATACAGAAAAACACTCTAGAAATAATTGTTATCGACTCAACTACATTGGAAATCTTGCATTCAACTTTAGAGAAATATGACTGATATTACCAGACTATCTGAAGTAAAAGAAAAAGGTGACCATCACCATAGTGGTTTAATGTGGCTCTCATTTATCCCCTGGTGTGATGTGATGAGAAAAGCTTTACTTCTGTGATATTCTTTCCTTCAAACCAATGTGAGAAAATCGTTAGGAAAGTTCACATTTGAAAGTATTCTACGGGATACCTCACCAGTATTCCTTAGAATTGTAAGAGCCAAAAAAAAAAAAAAGAAAAGAAAAAGAAAATTGAAAAAGTGTCACAGACCAGAGGAGATTTGGAAGACATGATGACTTAATGCAATGTGGTACCTGGACTGGATTCAAGACAAGAAAGGTGGCATTAATGGGTCGGGTAGCAAGAAACTGATGAAATGCAATAAAATTTACTTTTTATAATAATGTACCTATATTTATTTATTTTTTTTAATTTTTGTGGTAAGAACACAACATGACCCACCCTCTTGGATTTTAAGGGTACCAATACAGCGTTGGGGCTTAGCAGAGGGGACAATGGAGAGATGTTTGTCAAGGGGACAAAATTTCAGTTAACAAAGATGAATAAATTTTGAAAATGTACAAAAATGTAATTGCAATTAACAGTACAGCATTTTATACTTGAAACATGGTAAGAGAGTAGAACTATTTTCAACGTAAAGAAAAAATTAAGAAAAATCTAAGACATGAAGTAGTTGATATGCTAATTATCTTGATTGTGGTGATTATTTCACTATATATATATATATATATATATATACACATATACAAATATATATAAACATCAACTATACTCCTTCAGTTCAGTTCAGTTCAGTCACTCAGTTATGTCTGACTCTTTGCGACCCCATGAATCACAGCATGCCAGGCCTCCCTGTCCATCACCAACTCCCAGAGTTCACTCAAACTCATGTCCATCGAGTCAGTGATACCATCCAGCCATCTAATTCTCTGTCGTCCCCCTCTCCTCCCACCCCCAATACCTCCCAACATCAGACTCTTTTCCAGTGAGTCAACTCGTCACATGAGGTGGCCAAAGTTTTGGAGTTTCAGCTTTAGCATCAGTCCTTCCAATGAACACCCAGGATTGATCTCCTCTAGAATGGACTGGTTGGATCTCCTTGCAGTACAAGGGACTCTCAAGAGTCTTCTCCAGCACCACAGTTCAAAAGCATCAATTCTTCGGCGATCAGCTTTCTTCACAGTCCAACTCTCACATCCATACATGACCACGGGAAAAACCATAGCCTTGACTAGATGGACCTTGGTTGGCAAGGTAATGTCTCTGCTTTTTAATATGCTATCTATGTTGGTCATAACTTTCCTTTCAAGGAGTAAGCGTCTTTTAATTTCATGGCTGCAATCAGCATCTGCAGTGATTTTGGAGCCCAAAAAAATAAATTCTGACGGTTTCCACTGTTTCCCCATCTATTTTTGTCAATTACACCTCAATAAATGTAAAAAAAAGTAAAATTAAGAAGTATACTTTAAAAAGATAAATATTTATTAAATAACAAAGATAAATTTTGCTGTGACTTTTTATGATCCAAAATTTTTGGAGTCTATGGGAATGATTATGGAGCATGGGGAGAAGACATTTAAGCTTTTAACTTTCATATATAAATGTTTCTAAAGCTGCTGTTAATTTTCCTTCTGCTTTTCCAAGAAAATAGAATTACATGAGGAAGCAATAATTAATTATAATTGTGTGCTTTGAGGTCTCTGAAGAATAAAGCAAGTGATTTTCTCTAGGGCTCTTGTGCCACAAGGAGTGGAGAGACATGTCCCAACCTCTTCCCTGTAATGTATCTAAAAGACACCTTATGTTCACATGTTCTTTCATGACAAAAAGACATTTGATGAAAATTTAGAGTCACTACCAACATTAAGTGAAAGGAACAGGAAGTGCATATTTTCTCGCAAGCTTTGTAGAGGGGGCCTGGCTTAGCTGAGCTCCTTTGTAGTAGTGTCCTGAACAAGTGTTTCCTGGGAATGGGGGAGCAGAGGGTCCCTGAGAGTTTTCAGGTACATGTCTCTCTAATTCTGTGAGTTTTGGGAAGAACTGTGCAAGGGAACAGAGATAGGGATTTAAACAAAACTGAACTGAGGAGGATAAAATGAACCTTCTGGAGACAAAGAATCAACAGGATCAGCTCCAAATCAGATTTTAGAGCATGGGAAAAAAAATGCTTACTCACAAGATCAAAACTAAAAAAAAAGGGGGGGGAAGTAATTACAAGGATAAAGATTTTAGATATCAGTGCATTCCAGATTCAAAAATAATACAGATTGTTTAAATTATACAATAGCATCATTTGGGAGATAAGAAACTAGATGTTTAATTTGGACATAATTCAGACAGAAGAACCTGAAAATCTACAGGGATATGAGGCAATATTTCTCAACTACAAATGATTATGAACCTCCCCTCCCCCGCAACATGGACATTTGACAATAACTGGAGGTATTTTTGATTGTCATAATGAATGTACCACAGTGATTGGAGAGAGGTCAGAGATGCTTCTATACATGTTAGCATGCACAGGGTAGCTGTATGGGGAGGGAGGTCAGAGGGGGTTCAAGATGGGGAACACATGTACACCTGGGCGGGATCATGTCAATGTATGGCAAAACCAATACAATATTGTAAAGTAATTAGCCTCCAATTAAAATAAATAAATTTTAAGAAATCCAAAACGAAATATCAGTAGTACCAAGCTTGAGAAACTCTGAAAAATATAATAAAGAATTATAATAATGAGAGTTGACTTGGGAAGATTTCCTTCTGATTGATCCTTAAATCCTTGGATATCTGAACACACAGAGCCATCAAGAGTTCTCATTGTTATGTGGGACCTCTTGCCTTTAATACTGAAACATCTAGAACCAGTTGGTTCTAGGTTTGAGAAATAGCTAGGACCTTACCAGAAATGTTATTCTGAGAAAGAAGTCTTGTTTATAATGAAAGACAGTTAAAGGAAATTAATTATCTGATATGTATGACTTACAGTTCTAAAGAAAGGACAGTTCCAGGTGAACTGAGATTGCCACATTGTTAATACCTTACACCATTGCCACCATGTATTTGTCAAAACCTTCTTCACAGAATAGGAAATAATAAACAGAAAGAAGAGGCAACAGAATGGGAGGAAATATTTGCAATGCATGTATCTGATAAAGCAAGGGTCCCCAAATTCCAGGATTTAATGCCTGACGATCTGAGGTGGGTCTGATAATAAAAGTTTTACAGCAAACGAAATATGTGTGTCTTAACAGCCCATTACCCAAACCCACTTAAAACATTTTAGGTGGATCAAAGCAAAGAAGTAAGCTGCAAATTTTGAAATATGTTCAGTTCTATTCTTATAAATTGACAAAGTACAAAGATTGTTGTTATGTCACTAAGTCATGTTCAACACTTGTGACACCAAGGATTGCAGCATGTCAGGCTTCCCTGTCCTTCCCTATCTCCTGCAGTTTGCTCAGACTCATGTCCATTGAGTCAGGGATAAATTAGTCAAAAAGACTCACTTCAAGGTACCCTCTTCTTGACTGTTCTTCCGCTTCCAACACTGAGTCCACCATTTCACCTTTCTGCCAGCCTCTGCTTTGGGACTTAGAGTCCCACTAGAAAATATTTTGGAGCTCACCACTTTTCTGAGCTCTTCTTTCACATCCTTGTTCCTCAGACTGCAGATCAGGGGGTTCAGCATGGGGATCACTCCAGTATGGAACACTGTGGTCACTTTGTCAATGCCCGAGGTGTTGCCAGAGTGGGGCCAGCAATAAGTGAAAAGGATTGTTCCCTGTGAGACAGCAATGGCAGCGAGGTGGGAGTCACAGGTGGAAAAGGTTTGCACCTTCCCACTGCAGAATGCACCCTCAGGATGGTGATGAGAATAAACATGTAAGAGATAAGAATGATGACGCTTGTGATGATCTCATTGAAAGTGGCCAAAATGTATAGCACCAATTAAATCACAGTGACATCAGAGCAAGCAAGAGACAACAGAGGGGAAGGATCACAAAAGAAATAGTTGATCACATTCGATATGTAGGATGGGATTTGAAGAGCTAAACACAAGTGAATCACAGAACATACAGTAGCACTGTGATTGCAGTAAGACACCAACTCCATGCAGAGATTCTGGGACATGGTGACCATGTAGAGCAGTGGGTCACAGATGGCCACAAAGCGGTCATAGGCCATCACTGCCAGCAAAATGACCTCAGTTACCCCAAATGTGCAAAACAGGTAGAAGTGCACAGCACATCCCAGGAAGGAAATGGCTTTGTCTACTTTTAAGATGTTAGCTAGCATCTTTGGCGTGATGATCGTGGAGTAACAATAATCCACAAAAGACAAGTGGCTGAGGAAAAAGTGCATGGGTGTGTGGAGTCAAGAGCTGACCTGAATCAGGGCAATCATGCCCAGGTTTCTCAAAACTGTGACTCCATAGATGGAAAGAAACAGCAGGAAGAGGCAGACTCTGAGCTCAGGGCCATCTGAGAATCCAAGGAGGATGAAGTCTGTCACAGCAGTGCAGTTTTCCTTGTCCATGTCCTCACTTTACTGTGGTTGCAGAAAAAAATATTAATAGTTATTCTCCATAAGATCATCCCCAATTATCTCCCCAAAAATACACGAGAATAAATATGATAGTCAAATTTTTCAGCAAAGAAATAAAACATTGACATTTTGAAGCTTAATAAAACTTCAGACATCATAACCCACAGATGCATAGAGCTCACATTTTTTTTTTTAATTTTTGTTTTTTTGGAGGCTAATTATTTTACAATATTATATTGGTTGGTTTTCTCATACATTGACATAAATACGCCCCAGGTGTACATGAGTTCCCCCTCCCGAACCCCCCTCCCACCTCCCTCCTCCCCTTATCCTCCCTCTGGGTCATCACCGCATACCAGCCCTGAGCATCCTGTAACATGCATCGACCCTGAACTGGTGATTCGTTTCACATATGATAATATACATGTTTCAATGCCATTCTCCCAAACCATCCCACCCTCACCCTCGCCCACAGAGTCCCAGAAACTGTTCTATACATCTGTGTTTCTTTTGCTGTCTCGTATACAGGGTTATCATTACGATTTTTCTAAGTTCCATATACATGCATTAGTATATTGTATTGGTGTTTTTCTTTCTGGCTTACTTCACTCTGTATAATAGTTAGAGCTCACATTTAAATTCACAATTCACATGAAATAATTCGCATTCATGAAAACCTGTGTTTATTTAAACTAGTTCTACATAATTTGCAGCTTGGAACCAAATCATTAGAAAGCCATCTAATGTTATTTAGTTAGCCAATTTGAAATTTAAAAATCTTTTTTTATTTCTAGACTTTCCAATCAGTTATTGAAATACTGGGTTCTTGGGGATTTTTTTAAATAGTACACAGGAAATTCCATTCTTTCTTTTCATGAAATGATGAGAAGTATGCTTATTTAAGATTATTAAAACACAAGCAGCATGTTTTTATTATTACCCTTTAAATGGAGAAGTGAATTTTATGTTCTATATTAGCATGCTTTTTCTACAATTAGCCTAGTGATTTTTAAATTATGATATACAATGTTAGTCATTGTTCAGGGAATTGTTCAGTTCAGTTCAGTTCAGTCGCTCAGTCGTGTCCGACTCTCCGCGACCCCATGAATCACAGCACGCCAGGCCTCCCTATCCATCACCAACTCCCGGAGTTCACTCAAACTCATGTCCATCAAGTCGGTGATGCCATCCAACCATCTCATCCTCGGTCGTCCCCTTCTCCTCCCGCCCCCAACCTTGCCCAGCATCAGAGTCTTTTCCAGTGAGTCAACTTGTCGCATGAGGTGGCCAAAGTACTGCAGTTTCAGCTTTAGCATCAGTCCTTCCAATGAACACCCAGGATCGATCTCCCTTAGAATGGACTGTTTGGATCTCCTGGCGGTACAAGGGACTCTCAAGAGTCTTCTCCAGCACCACAGTTCAAAAGCATCAATTCTTCGGCGATCAGCTTTCTTCACAGTCCAACTCTCACATCCATAAATGACCACAGGAAAAACCATAGCCTTGACTAGACGGACCTCTGCTAGCAAAGTAATATCTCTGCTTTTTAATATATTATCAAGGTTGGTCATAACTTTCCTTCCAAGGAGTAAGCGTCTTTTAATTTCATGGCTGCAATCAGCATCTGCAGTGATTTTGGAGCCCCAAAAAATAAAGTCTGACACTGTCTCCACTGTTTTTCTATCTATTTCCCATGAAGTGATTGGACCAGATGTCATGATCTTTGTTTTTTGAATGTTGAGCTTCAAGCCAACCTTTTCACTCTCCTCTTTCACGTTCATCAATAGGCTTTTGAGTTCCTCTTCACTTTCTGCCATAAGGGTAGTGTCATCTGCATATCTGAGATAATTGATATTTCTCCCAGCAATTTTGATTCCAGCTTGTGCTTACTTAAGTCTAAACTTTCTGAACTGTGACTCTGAAGCCTTCTAAAACCTTTTTGACAAATGAGTTCACTACTTTAATCTATTCAAGAAATCAAGTTTGCAAATATTAAATGAACACAAGTTCTTGTTGCCGCATTGCACTATTATTTATGAAAGGAACTTAGACAAAATGTCAAACAGCAGGGTAAAAGTTGAGCTACATGTATATTATGGGGGGGAAAGTGCTACATTTAATATGCCAGAAAATTTGGAAACTCAGCAGTGGCCACAGAACTGGAAAATGTCAGTCTTCATTCCAATCCCAAAGAAAGGTAATGCCAAAGAGTGTTCAAACTACCACACAATTGCACTCATCTCACACACTAGTAAAGTCATGCTCATAATTCTCCGAGCCAGGCTTAGCAATACGTGAACCGTGAACTTCCAGATGATCAAGCAGGTTTTAGAAAAGGCAGAGGCACCAGAGATCAAATTGCCAACATCTGCTGGATCATGGAAAAAGCAAGACAGTTGCAGAAGAGCATCTACTTCTGCTTCATTGACTATGCCATAGCCTTTGACTGTGTGGATCACAATAAACTGTGGAACATTCTGAAAGAGATGGGAATACCAGACCACCTGACCTGCCTCTTGAGAAACCTGTATGCAGGTCAGGAAGCAACAGTCAGAACTGTACATGGAACAACAGACTGGTTACAAATAGGAAAAGGAGTACGTCAAGGTAGTATATTGTCACCCTGCTTATTTAACTTCTATGCAGAGTACATCATGAGGAACGCTGGGCTGGAAGAAGCACAAGCTGGAATCAAGATTGCTGGGAGAAATATCAATAACCTCAGATATGCAGATGACACCACCCTTATGGCAGAAAGTGAAGAGAAACTCAAAAGCCTCTTGATAAAAGTGAAAGAGGAGAGTGAAAAGTTTGGATTGAAGCTCAACATTCAGAAAACGAAGATCATAACATCTGGTCCCATCACTTCATGGGAAATAGATGGGGAAACAGTGGAAACAGTGTCAGACTTTATTCTTTTGGGCTCCAAAATCACTGCAGATGCTGATTGCAGCCATGAAATTAAAAGACGCTTACTCCTTGGAAGGAAAGTTATGACCAACCTAGATAGTATATTAAAAAGCAGAGACGTTACTTTGCCAGCAAAGGTCCGTCTAGTCAAGGCTATGATTTCTCCAGTGGTCATGTATGGATGTGAGAGTTGGACTGTGAAGAAAGCTGATCACCGAAGAATTGATGCTTTTGAACTGTGGTGCTGTAGAAGACTCTTGAGAGTCTCTTGGACTGCAAGGAGATCCAACCAGTCCATTCTAAGGAGATTGACCCTGGGTGTTCATTGGAAGGACTGATGCTGAAGCTGAAACTCCAATACTTTGGCCACCTCATGCGACAAGTTGACTCACTGGAAAAGACTCTGATGCTGGGTAGGTTTGGGGGCAGGAGGAGAAGGGGACTACAGAGAATGAGATGGCTGTATGTCATCACCGACTCGATGGACATGAGTTTGAGTGAACTCCGGGAGTTGGTGATGGACAGAGAGGCCTGGCGTGCTGTGATTCATGGGGTTGCAAAGAGTCGCTCACAATTGAGCAAATGAACTGAACTGTACTGATGCAGTTTTCAGAAGAGCTTTCAATGACCTTAAAACTGACTAAGAAAATGGCAAGTTAAAAATTAAAAGCCAGATAACAAAGACAGAACAAGGTATATCTATACATAAGTTATGGTAAAGGAAACGGCAACCCATTCAAGTATTCTTGCCTAGAAAATCCTGTGGATGGAGGAACCCGGTGGGCTGCTGTCCATGGGATCTCACAGGATCAGACATGACTGAAACGACTTAGCATGCATGCATGCATTGGAAAATGAAATGGCAACCCACTCCGGTATTCTTGTCTGGAGAATCCCAGGGACAGAGGAGCCTGGTGGGCTGCCGTCTATGGGGTCGCACAGAGTCGGACATGACTGAAGCAACTTAGCAGCAGCAGCATGCATAAATCATAGTGCATATTTAATTCTTAAACCATTCAAGAAAGATAAATATTTTTACCAATATTTTGTTCCAATTGCTTTAAAAGTGCATTCAGAAATTTGCCTACATTTTTTTAATAAAGGAGAGATATATTCAGTCTTTGATATGTTGAAAATGCCAATAAAGGGTAAGACCATGCTTATTATTCACTCTCCTGATCTTAACTAACAATAAAATGACTTAGTAGCACCTACTACTTATTCCTGGAGGAAAAGCAATCTGGACTAAAAGTCAACACAGCCAGATTTTTCCTCATTCTTAAAATAACTTGAAAGAGGTAAACGGTACGTGAATTAAGGAATCCTGGTTTGAATACAAATACTCATTCTGATGACATGTATTGCTCTCTTCAATGGCTAGGAATAAGTGAGTTGTCTTTTCTGATTTCGAAGTAGTAAATAATTTTGAAAACTTTTTCCTGTTTTTTTAAGTTCTAAAGATGAAAAGTTGGCTGCTGATTACTTATAGAGCAGGAGTGATGTTGATCCTTGTTGGACATTTGTCAATGTCTGGAGATACAGTTGGCTGTCACAACAGGAAAGTGTGCTCCTGAGAACTAGAGATGCTGCTAAACAGTGTGCAGGCACAGGACGATATCTCCTTCCCCATTCCCATCCTCCACACACACCCACAACATAAGCAAAAACCAAAACATAATCTGGCCCCAAATGTTATAGTATCACATTTGAGAAAACTGTTGTAGAGATACATGGCCTTGGCACAAGGTCAAACTACTGGCTCTCCTGTCTGCTTCAGAGGTGGCTAACATGTCTGTGCTCCTCCATCCACAGTCCTAAGGACCCCTCACCACCAGACTCAGCATCAGAGTGCCTCTCAGGAGAATCTCCCTGCTGTTTCCTAGGTTCTGTGGATAGAGTTAACGTGAGAGAAGAAGAGGGAAGGGGAGAGGCATCAAGTATTCTTCCCAATTGGCTCACACTCTTTCCCCTGTTATACTAATAGCCATTACAAGATATTTCATTCTATAGATTGAATTGCTCCCATTTCCTGTCGTGATCATTTTTTAGTAAGTAAAGGGAAAACTTTCATAGAGTTCTCCAAAATTGACATTTGTTAAAACACTCTCCAGATACAGACTTTTAAAACTTATTTCTGTCATTTCCCTCTTTTACAATTCCTCCTTCTCTGACACATGGCTAATAATAAATGACCCTTATTAGAAAAGTAACAAAGAAGTCTCCAGACATCAGGAAATATCATTTATTGCATTCCTCCCCAAAACATAGTGCAATCAACCTGTTGATCGGTATTGTTCCCCGTGTTTCTGAGGATGCGATGAGGGAAAATGTCACAGGCTTTATGTTTTCATGTGTGTGTATCCAGGGGGCCCACATCCCTTGAGATGCCAGAACCAATCATTGGTCTCTATGGGATCTCAACCAGATATCAAGAAAACAAGATCGTCTTGGGACTCAAGCAATGAATGATGTAAAAACAGGGATGAAACTCTCCTGAGTTGGTAAAGGTTATTGTAAGACAACATGATTCCTTTCAGAGTTTTTGATAAATTAGAGTGTTGTATGCTGCATCCAGACATTGCACTATGAACCAGATGATGTTGCCATCATGACATATGTGAATGAGTCTTATAAACTCTGCCCGTCTTACACTCAAAACACCTTTCTGGAGGACAAAGAGTCGGAAGTCACAACAGCATCCTACCAAATACCAGAGAGGGGTGGGAACAATGAACCTCCTTTGCTGAGAATAACAGCTACTGCTCACACTTACTCACCACTTTCTATGTATTAGGTACTGTTCTGAACACAATTATTAACACATTTCATTTCAAGCACAGTTATGCAGCTTTATTAGCGTGGCGACTGAGGCACAGGCAGTTGTCACAGACGGAATCACTGGTAGAATGAGCTTGTGTGTTGCATTTTGGTTTCTGCACCCACATGGCTCTATGAGGAAGAGCAGAGCTGACGGACGGTGCTGGACGCAGACCCTACTCACTGCAGAGACCGTTTATGGGTCTCACTGCAGGGTGTCTCCCAGGTCTGCTGCTTCTCTGCCCATGTAATCTTTTCCTAAACCGATAGGGTTCAAACAATAAGATGTGGTTTGTGCTCCTGGATATATGCAACATTCACGAATTCTGTGACTTTAAATAGTCCCAAGTAAACTGGTTTCTAAATTCTCAACAGCTCTCATGCGTTTCCCTGAAGTTGATTCACCTGACAGTTTTCTGAGTGTTTCTGCCTCTCCTTTCCACCCAGTACTTTCACTATTCCTTTTGCTTCATTCTTCAACAGCAAAGCTTTCTGTTATCCATTCACATTTTACTGTGGGAATTACCCCATTTAGAAAAGTAATGGCAAACTTCCAAAATCTAAAACATAAGAAGACTGTGAAATGTTCTTTTCCATGAAGCCTGAAATTTGGTTGAATTAAGATATCACAAGACTTCTCGTTTCCTTCTAGCTTATATAGTTTTCTTTTCTCAGAAAATAAGGACATTGGACATACATTTCAGCCAATACAGTGATGTTTTGATAACACATAGAGTAAATTCATGATGATATCTCATTAGCATCATTTTTTTTTTGTCATTGTTCTTAGTATACTCTGAAAGCATTGCCACAAAATGCGTCCCCTTGGAGCAAGTTTCATGACAGAAAGACTAAAAAGACAGCATCATTGGCAGTAACGTTTTATATCATCTATGCAACCCACTCGTAGAAAACTGCCTTGCATATCTATCTTAAAGAAAAAGCAGATACTTTTATTAAAATTGATTTAAATATAAATATTTAATTGAGAGAGGGAAAAAGATGGCGGATGAATAGGACAGGGAGACCACTTTCTCCCCCACAAACTCATCAGAAGAAAATTTGAACGCTGAGTAAATTCCAAAAAACAGCATCTGAATGCCGGCAGATGACATCAGGCACCCAGAAAAGCAGCCCATTGTCTTCAAAAGGAGGTAGAAAAAAACATAAAAGATAAAAAGAGAGACAAAAGAGGTAGGGACAGAGCTCCATCCCAGGAAGGGATGCTTAAAAAAGATAGAAGTTTCCAAACAGCAGGAAACACTCTCACTGGCGAGTCTGTGGCAAGCCTTGGAGCCGGAGGACAACATAAGTGGGAGGAAAATTAAAACCCGCCGATTCCTTGCCCAACAGTAACTCCCAGTGGAGGAGCAGTGCAGATGCCTGCATCTGCCATTAGCAAGACGTGGCTGGGCAGGGAAGAGCCAGCTGCATTGAAGACCCGGCCTGAATGCCACGAGGGCAATCTGAGAGAGCTAACTGGAGATAGCAAAACAGACTGTGGGCTGGCTACCCCGTGAAAAGGCAAAAAACCCTAAGATTCTGTCAGTCCCTCTCACAGAACAAAGGACTGAGCAGAGCTAGCCGGCTACAGACAGCCCATACCCCACTGAGACAGGCAGGGGAAAGTAACCAGAGCCAGAAGGGGGCTATCGGCAGCCTCAGTGAGGTATCGGATACAAGACTGCAAGCAGGCTTAGTTGCTAACCAAGACTTCTTGGATTTCTGGCCGGTCGACATCTGCCTGAGAAGGTGCGCCGGTTGTAAACCCAGAAAACCAAGCTGCAGGGATGGGGGAGGAGATAAGTTGCAGCAACTGCTCTCACCAAACACCTGGTCAACTGAGCTGCTCAGATCAGGGAAGGGCACAAAACGCAGGCCCAACCAAGTCTGCGCTTTAGGCAAGGACCTGAGAACCTGAACCTGATCGGCTTAGACCTGGGATGTGCATGCAACCCAGTGCTGGCCTCAGACAGTTCCCGGCAGAGCAACCTAGAGCCTGTGCAGTGTTGACTGGGACACCACACACGCCGTTAGTGGGGGAAAACCCAGTGTGGCCGAGACAATGAGAACACTCCCCACATATGCCAGAGATATTTGTCTGCAGCGTTCCTCCCTTCCCACAGTACCACTGAACAAGTGAGCCTTAAAAAGTGTCCATCACCGCCCCCTAACGTCAGAGAGGAAATTAGACACTGAAGAGACCAGCAAACAAAAGCTAAAACAGAGGGAACCACCTTGGAAGTGACAGATGGAGAAGTCTTGAGGCTACTGTAAGAATAAGATTGAAAACCAGAGGCAGGAGGCTTAAGTCCAAATCCTGAGACTACCAGAGAACTCCTGATTCCAGGAACAATAATCGATAGGAGCTCATCAAACGCCTCCATACCTACACTGAAACCAAGCCCCACCCAAGGGTCAAAAAGTTCCAGAGTAAGACATACCATGAAAATTCTCCAGAAACACCGAAAAATAGCCCTGAGCTTCAGTATAAAGGCTGCCCAAAGCCACTCCAAACCAATTGATATCTCATAACTCATTACTGGACACTTCATTGCACTCCAGAGAGAAGAAATCCAGCTCCACCCACCAGAACACCGACACAAGCTTCCCTAACCAGGGAAACTTGACAAGCCACCCATCCAAATTCACCCACAGCAAGGAAACAGCACAATAAAGAGAACTCCACAAACTGCCAGAAGACAGAAGGGCCACCCCAAACAGAGAAATATAAGCAAGATGAAGAGGCAGAGATACCCAGCAAATTAAGGAACAGGATAAATGCCCATCAACTCAAACAAAAGAGGAAGAGATAGGGAACCTACCTGATAAAAAATTCCTAACAATGATAGTGAAAATGATTCAAAATCTTGCAAACGAATTGGAGTTACAGATAAATAACCTGGAGACAAAGATCGAGAAGATGCAAGAACTGTTTAACAAGGATCTAGAAGAAATAAAAAAGAGTCAATATACAATGAATAATGCAATAGATGAGATCAAAAACACTCTGGAGGGAACCAACAGTAGAATAACGGAGGCAGAAGATACAATAAGTGAGTTAGAAGATAGAATGGTAGAAATAAATGAAGCAGAGAGGAAAAAAGAAAAACGAATTAAAAGAAATGAGGAAAATCTCAGAGACTTCTGTGACAATGTTAAATGCCCAAACATCCGAATCATAGGAGTCCCAAAAGAAGACAAGGAGAAAGACCATGAGAAAATACTTGAGGAGATAATAGTTGAAAATTTCCCTAAAATGGGGAAGGAAATAATCACCCAAATCCAAGAATCCCAGAGAGTCCCAAACAGGAGAAACCCAAGGTGAAATACCCCAAGACACATATTAATCAAATTAAAAAAGATCAAACAAAAAGAACAAATATTAAAAGCAACAAGGGAAAAGCAACAAATAACACACAAGGGTAGCCCCATAAGGATAACAGCTAATCTTTCAATAGAAATACTTCAGGCCAGGAGGGAATGGCAGGGCATACTTAAACTGTTGAAAGAAAATAACCTACAGCCCAGATTACTGTACCCAGCAAGGATCTCATTCAAATAGTGAAGGAGAAAGCAAAAGCTTTACAGACAAGCAAAGGCTGAGAGAATTCAACATCACCAAACCAGCTCTCCAAGAAATGCTAAAGGACCTTCTCTAGACAGGAAACAGAGAAAGAGTGTATAAACTCAACCCAAAACAATAAAGTAAATGGCAACGGGATCATCAGTTCAGTTCAGTTCAGTTCAGTCACTCAGTCGTGTCCGACTCTCCGCGACCCCATGAATCACAGCTTACCAATAATTACCTTAAATGTAAATGGGTTGAATGCCCCAAAGAAGGAACAAAGACTGGCTGAATGGATACAAACACAAGACCCCTATATATTTGTCTACAAGAGAACCACCTCAAAACGAGGGACACATATAGACTGAAAGGGAAGGGCTGGAAAAAGTTATTCCATGCAAATAGAGACAAAAAGAAAGCACGAGTAGCAATACTCATATCAGATAAAATAGACTGTAAGACAAAGACTGTAAAAAGAGACAAAGAATCACACTACATAATGATCAAAGGATCAATCCAATAAGAAGATAAAACAATTATAAATATATATGCACCCAACATAAGAGCACCACAGTATGTAAGACAAATGCTAACAAGTATGAAAGGGGAAATTAACAATAACACAATAACAGTGGGAGACCTTACTACCCCAATCACACCTATGGATAGATCAACTAAACAGAAAATTAACAAGGAACACAAACGTTAAATGATACAATAGACCAGTTAGACCTAATAGATATCTATAGGACATTTCACCCAAAACAACGAATTTCACCTTCTTCTCAAGCGCACACGGAACCTTCTCAAGAGTAGATCACATCCTGGGCCATAAATCTAGCCTTGGTAAATTCAAAAAAGGTGAAATCATTCCAAGCATCTTCTCTGACCACAATGCAGTAAGACTAGATCTCAATTACAGGAGAAAAACTATTAAAAATGCCAACATACGGAGGCTGAACAGCACGCTGCTCAATAACCAACCAATCACAGAAGAAATCAAAAAAGAAATCAAAATAAGCATAGAAATGAATGAAAATGAAAACACAACAACCCAAAACCTGTTGGAAACTGTCAATCAGTTCTAAGGGGAAGGTTCATAGCAATACAGGCATACCTCAAGAAACAAGAAAAAAGTCAACTAAATAACCTAACTCTACACATAAAGCAACTAGAAAAGGAAGAAATGAAGAACCCCAGGGTTAGTAGAAAAAGAGAAATCTTAAAAGGTAGGGCAGAAATAAATGCAAAATAAACAAAAGAAACCACAGCAAAAATTAACAAAGCCAAAAGCTGGTTATTTGAGAAGGGAAATAAAATTGACAAACCACTAGCCAGACTTATCAATAAACAAAGGGAGAAAAACCAAATAAATAAAATTAGAAATGAAAAGGGAGATATCACAACAGGCAACACGGAAATGCAAAGGTTCATTAGAGACTACTATCAGAAATTAGATCCCAATAAAATGGACAACGTGGAAGAAATGGACAACTTCTTAGAAAAGTATAACTTTCCAAAACTGAACCAGGAAGAAATAGAAAATCTTAACAGACCCATCACAAGCACGGAAATTGAAACTGTAATCAGAAATCTTCCAGCAAACAAAAGCCCAGGTCCAGATGGCTTCAGAGCTGAATTCTACCAAAAATTTAGAAAAGAGCTAACACCTATCCTACTCAAACTCTTCCAGAAAATTGAAGAGGAAGAGAAACTTCCAAACTCGTTCTATGAGGCCACCATCACACTAATACCAAAACCTGACAAAGATGCCACAATTAAAGAGAACTACAGGCCAATATCACTGATGAACATAGATGCAAAAATCCTTAACAAAATTCCAGCAATCAGAATCAAGCAACACGTTAAAAAGATCATACATCATGACCGAGTGGGCTTTATCCCAGGGATGCAAGGATTCTTCAATATCCACAAATCAATCAATGTAATACACCACATTAACAAACTGAAAAATAGAAACCATATGATCATCTCAATAGATGCAGAGAAACCCTTCGACAAAATTCAATATCCATTTATGATCAAAACCCTCCAAAAGGAGGGAATATAAGGAACATTCCTCAAAATAATAAAAGCTATATATGACAAACACACTGCAAATATTATCCTCAATGGTGAAAAACTGAAAGCATTTCCCCTAAAGTCAGGAACAAGACAAGGGTGCCCACTCTCACCACTACAATTCAACATAGTTCTGGAAGTTTTGGCCACAGCAATTAGAGCAGAAAAAGGCACAAAAGGAATCCAAATTGGAAAAAAGGAAGTAAATATCTCACTGTCTGCAGATGACATGATCCTCTATGCAGAAAACCCAAAAGACTCTACCAGAAAATTACTAGAGCTAATCAATGAATACAGTAAAGTGGCAGGATATAAAATCAACACACAGAAATCCCTTGCATTCCTATATACTAATAATGAGAAAATATAAAGAGAAATTAAGGAAACAATTCCATTCACCATTGCAACGAAAAGAATAAAATACTTAGAAATATATCTACCTAAGGAAACAAAAGACCTATATATAGAAAGCTAAAAACACTGGTGAAAGAAATCAGAGAGGACACTCATAGATGGAGAAATATACCATGTTCATGGATTGGAAGAATAAATATTGTGAAAAATGAATATATTACCCAAAGTAACTTATAGGTTCAATGCAATCCCTATCAAGCTACCAACGGTATTTTTCACAGAGCTAGAACAAATAATTTCACAATTTGTAGGGAAATATAAAAAACCTCGAATTGCCAAAACAATCTTGAGAAAGAAGAATGGAACTGGGGGAATCAACCTGCCGGACTTCAGGCTCTACTACAAAGTCACAGTCATCAGGATAGTATGGTACTGGCATAAAGACAGAAATAAAGATCAATGGAACAAAATAGAAAGCCCAGAGATAAATCCATGCACCTATGGACACCTTATCTTTGACAAGGGAGTCCAGAATATTCAGGGAAGAAAAGACAATCTCTTTAACAAGTGGTGCTGGGAAAACTGGTCAACCACTTGTGAAAGAATGAAACTAGAACACTCCCTAACACCATACACAGAAATAAGCTCAAAATGGATTAAAGATCTAAATGTAAGACCAGAAACTATAAAACTCTTAGAGGAGATTAT
Source organism: Moschus berezovskii (assembly GCF_049115385.1). Taxonomy (NCBI): domain Eukaryota; kingdom Metazoa; phylum Chordata; class Mammalia; order Artiodactyla; family Moschidae; genus Moschus; species Moschus berezovskii. The sequence goes on from NC_142473.1 coordinate 3,962,760, forward strand.
AGGTAAAACACTCTCCGACATAAATCACAGCAGGATCCTCCATGACCCACCTCCCAGAATATTGGGGAAAAAAGCAAAAATAAACAAATGAGACATAATTAAAATTAAAAGCTTCTGCACAGCATATGAAACTATAAGCAAGGTGAAAAGACAGCCTTCAGAATGGGAAAAAATAATAGCAAATGAAGCAACTGACAAAGGACTAATCTCAGAAAAATACAAGCAACAACTGCAGTTCAATTCCAGAAAAATAAACAACCAAATCCAAAAATGAACAAAAGAAATAAACAGATATTTCTCCACTCCAAAGAAGACATTCAGTTGGCTAAAACACACGTGAAAAGATGCTCAACATTACTCATAATCAGAAAAATACAAATCAAAACCAGAGTAAGGTACCATTTCATGCCAATCAGAATGGCTGCTATCCAAAAGTCTACAAGCAATAAATGCTGGAGAGGGTGTGGAGAAAAGGGAAACCTCTTACACTGTTGGTGGGAATGCAAACTAGTACAGCCACTATGGAGAATAGTGTGGAGAGTCCTTTAAAAACTAGAAATAGAACTGTCATACGACCCAGCAATCGCACTCCTGGGCAAACACACTGAGGAAACCAGAATTGAAAGAGACACATGTACTCCAATGTTCATCACAGCATTGTTTATAATAGCCAGGACATGGAAGCAACATAGATGTCCATCTGCAGACTAATGGATAAGAAAGCTTTGGTAAATATACACAATGGAGTATTACTCAGCCATTAAAAAGAATATATTTGAATCCATTCTAATGAGATGGATGAAACTGGAGCCTATTATACAGCGTGAAGTAGGCCAGAAATAAAAACAACAATACAGTATACTAACATATATATATGGAATTTAGAAAGATGATAACGACAACCCTGTATACAAGACAGCAAAAGAGACACAGATGTATAGAATAGTTTTGGACTCTGTCGTAGAGGGCGAGGGTAGAACATTTTGGGAGAATGTCATTAAAACATGTACATTACATGTGAAACGAATCGTCAGTCCATGTTCAATGAATGATACCGGATGTTCGGTGCTGTTGTACTGGGAAGAATCAGAGGGATGGGATGGGGAGGGAGATGGGAGGGAGGTTCAAGATGGAGAACACGTGTACACCCGGGGCAGATTCATGTCAATGTATGGCAAAACCAATACAATATTGAAAAGTAATTAGCCTCAATTAAAATAAATAAATTTAAATAAAATAAATATAAATATTTAATTGAAATTTATTTTATAGGCATTACCCATAAATTTAGTACTAAAAATACTAAGATCTAAGTTTTTGATGAATTATATTCATATCACATAAGATCAAATTGTTTTAGCAAATCATTTCATCAAAAGATTCAATGACATCAACAATATGTTAAATTTTCTAAACTTTTTAATTGTACGTTTTAACTGAACTGCCTCCAAGCAGAAGGAAAGCAGAAATGCTTAACTGCTATATGATACGACTTGGGAAGGTAATTGTGGTTACATCAGATATCTTAAAAATCAGTTGTATTTTAAGACTGCACAGCAAACTCTTCCAAAACCTATGAGTTAAAAATAGCTGCTTATTGCATGAATCACTATTACATAAGTCAGTAGGCAGTTCTGCTGGTGTGATTCAGAGGTGACTGATCTTCTCCGGTATCTTTGTGAAAGTCACTCAGTCATGTCCAATTCTTTGCAACCCCATGGACTATACAATCCATGGAATTCTCCAGGCCAGAATACTGGAGTGGGTAGCCTTTCCCTTCTCCGGGGGATCTTCCCAACCTAAGGATCGAACCCAGGTGTCCCACATTGCAGGTGGATTCTTTACAAGCTGAGCCACAAGGAAAGCCCAAGAACACTGAAGTCAAGTAGTCTATCCCTTCTCCAGTAAATCGTCATGGCCAGGAATCAAACCAGGGTCTTCCCTGCATTGCAGAAGGGATTCTTTAACAACTGAACCATCAGGGAAGCTGATATGCTTATGTGTATGTTATTAGCTTGCCAGGCCAGGTGATCTAAGACAGGGCATACTTTAGTCTGGAGGTTGGCTAGAGAATGTTTCATGGGATGGGATTGTGACCTATATTGCTCATTATCAAATATGCTAATCTGTGTTTGTTCACATGACAGCTATTCTAAGAGTTTGTGCAAATTCCAAGAGATTATGATATTGCTACATGGCCTTTGTTGTAACTGACACAATATGTCACTTCAAACATCTTATATTTTCCAAAATTACTCACAAAAGTAGCCTATATTCAAAAAAAATGGATGAAATGATTTGACCATTTGATCAGAAGAAAAGAATAATGTGAGCATGCCTAGTCAAGTGGAGAATTGGGATCATGCTTTCAATATATCACACAGGGTAAAAAATCCTTTTGAAAGAATCTTCAAAAATTTAGGCTTCAGCAAAACTGGGAGACAATCTAATTTTACTTAAAGTATTACTTTGAAAACTTTGATGAAAAATCATTTGGAAAAATTGAATAAAAGATCAGCATGTCAGTACTATTCCAGCACAATTCCTGACAGAGTTTCTATGCCCACTTGCCTTTACTCCCAAATATTCTCAGTATTTCCATCTATTAAAAAGTGGGCATTGAGAAATTTGTTAGGCATAATGAGTAGCGAAGGAGAAGGGTGTTTAAGTTATTCAAGCAAAAGTGAGCTCTTGATGTTAGAGAAATCTGATATTTCTAGTTTGCCTTATTAAATAGATATTAATAGCAATGTCCAGGCTTCCCTGGGGGCTCAGCAGTGAAGAATCTGCCTTCCATTGCAGGAGACATGCATTCAACCCCTGATTCTGGAAGGTCTCCTAGAGAAGGAAATTGCTATCCACTCCAGTATTTTTACCTGGGAGATCCTATAGACAGAGGAGCCTGGTGGGCTACAGACAAGGGGGTCAAAAAAGGTCTGACACGACTTAGTCACTAAACCACAACAACCACAACAAAACTGATGACTATCTAGGTTATATTTTATTTTGAATATGGTTACGCAGGTAATTAGTTTTCAAATCTTTGGGCAACTGCAAGCACTTTTTTTTTTCTTTTAAAGGTGTGAATTTACTTGAAAATGATATATACATTATGTTTAGGGAAGAAAAGCACAAAGAATTGATATTATTTTTGATGTCGTCTTAGGTAAAATAATAAAAAGTGAAAGTGACTCCACCGTGTCTGACTCTGTGACACCACAGACTATACAGTCCATGGAATTCTCCAGGCCAGAACACTGGAGTGGGTAGTCATTCCCTTCTCCAGGGGATCTTCTCAACCCAAGGATCAAATCCACATCGATTATTTTTTCGGGCAGATTTTTTTTACCAGCTGAGCCACAAGGGAAGCCCAGGATGGTAGAATGAATTGCCAATTGGGTAGTCACTTTTGATGCTTCCCTTTTGCATGCAAGATGTTCTGAGAATGAGTTTTCCATTTTTAAGCCTCTGGTGGAGTTTATCATAGCTGTGCATGTTGCCATATTGGAGTTCTTTTGAAAACATACTCAGAATATAGATAGTGTCTTACCAACTTTCCTTCATGCCAAGTAACCTGTATATAGAATACAACCCAAATACTCCAACACACAGGCAAATATACAAACGAGTTATAGAGTATTCACTCAATAAAAATTTTGCTGTATCATTAGAATATTGTTACATTCTGATCTCCTTGTTTGTCATGATTTAGTCTTCTGGATGAAACACCTGCATTGAAATATGTCTCCTAAAACTGTCTCTTCAGTTATCCAAGACAAGTCAACACAATACCTGTTTTATGAAGGACTTGAACTTCTTTTTTCTCTCAAATAAATTGTGATACTATGTAACTTATACAATTGCACTTTCTTAAGTACCCTCCAGTCAACACTGGATTTTCATTCCTTGAAGGGTGAATATCATGTCTCATTTTAGCTGTCATTTGTATTGTTATAAGACAAATGCATGTGCTAATTGAGAGCTTAGTTTTTCTTGGTATAAAAAAAGAAGATGAAATTAAATTTATTACGATTACACAAGGTATGCCACATGATACCTATATTGTATTTTAATTGGTATTTGATTGGAAGTATGATCATAAATAAAGTGAAAATCTTAGTTTTGACACCTTGAACATAGATCAGAGCCTATTGTAGAGGAATGGAAAATCTGTGGTTGTCAGAATCAGGATTCCAGACGCTGATGTGTATATTGGTCCCTATTTGCATATTATAAGGAAAGTCAAGGATCTCTGTCTTCTGTTTTCTCAAGTCTTGAATAAAGATGTAGACTGGATTAACTTTATTATTTGTTCACTTATTAGTCCTCAAGTGGTGAGGTGGGATTGATAATCAGGCTTTTCTGAGTTGAGAAAACTGTCTAAAAAAAAATTAATTAAGGTTTATTTTGACAATAGATTTAGATAGTCAGAAACAAAAATAATTGTTAGAGTGTTATGTGGAACTAACAGTGAAGACACTGATGTACATTATAAGAGGTGTCATTCTTAAACTCACATTGTGAACATGTGATGGTAAATTAATTTAGAAATTTCTCACTTTTGCTATTAGTTGTAGGACTGAAATAATCAGTTATAGTTTTAGGCTAGGTTAAACTTTTATGAATTGATAATAGGCATGGGGACCGAAAAGCATTGTGGCAGGATTTCATTTAAAATAACCCTACATCCTTTGATCCATATTGTTATTTCTGAATATTAAAATTTATAACTGAGAACTAAACGTGTTCAGTGATTGTGTTACTTAAGGAAAATTTTAAATGGTTATCTTGTTTAAAATTTTAGACATTTAGCATTTCTTGCATAAGAAAAACTACATGGAGAAATTCTAAAAGAGATATTTTGTTTCATCTACCAGTCTTGGTAAGAAGTAGTTAAACAAGTGTCTTACATTCTCATTTTCTTTAATATTTTTGTTTCTAGGACTTATTCAGATTCTGACAAGCAGAAGCCATGTTTCTATCAAAGAGAAATAAAAGTGGTGCCACATTCACTCTCCTGGGCTTCTCCGATTACCCAGAGTTGCAAGTCCCCATCTTCTTGACATTCTTCACCATCTACAGTGTCACTGTGGTAGGGAATCTTGGGATGATTGTAATCATCAAAATTAACCCCAACTGCACACCCCCATGTACTTTTTCCTAAGCCATTTCTCCTTTGTGGACTTTTGCTACTCTTTCGTAGTTGCTCCAAAGGCCATGGTGAATCTCACTGTAGAAGACAGAACCATTTCATTTGCAGCATGTGTAATGCAATTCTTTTTCTTTTGTACCATTGTGGTGACTGAGTCCTTTTTATTAGCTGTGATGGCCTATGCCCGCCTCGTGGCCATCTGCAATCTTCTGCACTACAGGGTGGCATGTCCCAGAGACTTTGTGTGATGTTAGTGGTTGGATCTTTGATTGGGGAAGCAACCTGCTCCTTGACATTCACATGTACTGTTAACAAGTTATCGTTTCAAGGTTTCAACACAATCGATCACTTCTTCTGTGAGTTCTCCTCCATGCTTTACCTCTCTGGTGTTAATACTTATCTCAACCAGTTGCTGCTTTTCATTTTCTCAAACTTTGATGAGACCAGCACACCCTTCATCATTCTCCTGTCTTATGTTTTATTGTTGTCACCCTCCTCAAGATGCATTCAGCCAGTGGTCGTCGCAAAGCCTTCTCCACCAGCACCTCCCACCTGACTGCCATCAGCATCTCCCCCAGCACCATCCTCTTCCTCTACTGTGTGCCCAGCTCCACAACCTCCAGGCACATAGTCAAAGTGGCATCTGTGTTTGACATGGTGGTCATCCCCATGTGGAATCCCCTGGTCTGCAGTATGAGGAATAAGGAAGTCAACGGCACAGTCTCCAAGATCATGGGCTCTAAATTGTTTTCTTACTAAGCATTTTTATAATAGTAGAGTTTTTCCTTGATATATAAATATAGTGTGTTTGTGGAGGTTTTTACATTTTTTTAAATTTATTTATTTTAATTGGAGGCTAATTACCTTATAATTTGAAATAACTCAACTGGAATTCATTCACCTGAATTAGCTTTGTTCGTAGTGATGCTTTCTAAGGACCACTTGACTTCACATTCCAAAATGTCTGGCTCTAGGTCAGTGATCACACCATCGTGATTATCTTGGTCGTGAAGATCTTTTTTGTATAGTTCTTCTGTGTATTCTTGCCACCTCTTCTTAATATCTTCGGCTTCTGTTAGGTCCAAACCATTTCTGCCTTTTATCGGTCCCATCTTTGCATGAAACGTTCCCTTGGTATCTCTAATTTTCTTGAAGAGATCTCTTGTTTTTCCTATTCTGTTGTCTTCCTCTATTTCTTTGCATTGATCACAAAGGAAGGCTTTATTATCTCTCCTTGCTATTCTTTGGAACTCTCTATTCGGATGCTTATATCTTTCCTTTTCTCCTTTGCTTTTCACTTCTCTTCTTTTCATGGATACTTGAAAAGCCTCCTCAGACAGCCATTTTTCTTTTTTGCATTTCTTTTCCATGGGGATGGTCTTGGTCCCTGTCTACTGTACAATGTCATGAACCTCCGTCCATAGATCATCAGGCACTCTATCTATCAGATCTAGTCCCTTAAATCTATTTCTCGCTTCCACTGTATAATCATAAGGGATTTGATTTAGGTCATATCTGAATGGTCTACTGGTTTTCCCTCCTTTCTTCAATTTCAGTCTGAATTTGGCAATAAGGAGTTCATGATCTGAGCCACAGTCAGCTCCTGGTCTTGTTTTGGCTAACTGTATAGAGCTTCTCTATATTTGGCTGCAAGGAATATAATCAATCTGATTTCGATGTTGACCATTTGGTGATGTCCATGTGTAGAGTCTTCTCTTGTGTTCTTGGAAGACAGTGCTTGCTATGACCAGTGCGTTCTCTTTGGAAAACTCTATTAGCCCTTGTCCTGTTCCATTCCATGCTCCAGGGCCAAATTAGCCTGTTACTCCAGGTGTTTCTTGACTTCCTACTTTTGCATTCGAGTCCACTGTAATGAAAAGGATAGTCTTCATCCCAATCTCAAAGAAAGGCAATGCCAAAGAATGCTCAAACTACCACACAATTGAACTCATTTCACACGCTAGTAAATTCATGCTCAAAATCCTCCAAGCCAGGCTTCAGCAATATGTGAACTGTGAACTTCCAGATGTTCAGGCAGGTTTTAGAAAAGGCAGACGCACCAGAGATCAAATTGCCAACATCCGCTGGATCATGGAGAAAGTAAGAGAGTTCCAGAAAAAAACATCTATTTGTTTCATTGACTATGCCAAAGCCTTTGACTGTGTGGATCACAATAAACTATGGAACATTCTGAAAGAGAAGGGAATACCAGACCACCTGACCTGCCTCTTGAGAAACCTGTATGCAGGTCAGGAAGCAACAGTTAGAACTGGACATGGAACAACAGGCTGGTTACAAATAGGAAAAGGAGTAAGTCAAGGTTGTATATTGTCTCCCTGCTTATTTAACTTATATTCAGAGTACATCATGAGGAACGTTGGGCTGGAAGAAGTACAAGCTGGAATCAAGTTTGCTGGGAGAAATACAATAACCTCAGATATGCAGATGACATCACCCTTATGGCAGAAAGTGAAGAGGAACTCAAAGGCCTCTTGATGAAAGTGAAAGAGGAGAGTGAAAAGGTCGTCTTGAAGCTCAACATTTACAAAACGAAGATCATGGCATCTGGTCCCATCACTTCATGGGAAATAGATGGGGAAACAGTGGAAACAGTGTCAGACTTTCTTTTTGTTTTTTGGGGCCCATAATCACTACAGATGCTGATTTATACATGAAATTAAAAGATGCTTACTCCTTGGAAGGAAAGTTATGACCAATCTAGATAGTATATTAAAAAGCAGAGACATTACTTTTCCAACCAAGGTCCGTCTAGTCAAAGCTATGGTTTTTCTAGTGGTCATGTATGGATGTGAGAGTTTGACTGTGAAGAATGCTGATCGCTGAAGAATTGATGCTTTTGAATTGTGGTGTTGGAGAAGACTCTTGAGAGTCCCTTGGACTGCAAGGAGATCCAACCAGACCATTCTAAAGGAGATCAATCCTGGGTGTTCATTGGAAGGACTAATGCTAAAGCTGAAACTCCAATACTTTGGCCACTTCATGCGACGAGTTGACTCACTGGAAAAGACTCTGAAGCTGGGAAGGATTGGGAGCAGGAGGAGAAGGGGACGACAGAGAACGAGATGGCTGGGTGGCATCACCATCTCGATGGACATGAGTTTGAGTGAACTCCGGGAGTTGGTGACGGACAGGGAGGCCTGGCGTGCTGTGATTCATGGGATCGCAAAGAGTCGGTCACGATTGAGCGACTGAACTGAACTTAACTACTTACAATATTGTATTGGTTTTGCCATACATTGACATGAATCTGCCACAGGTGTACATGTGTTCTCCATCCTGAACCCCCTCACATTCCCTCCCCATACCATCCCTCTGGGTCATTCCAGTTCACCAGCCCTGAGCATTCGAACCTGGAATGGGGATTCGTTTCTCATATGATAATCCACATGTTTCAATGCCTTTCTCCTAAATCATCCAACCCTTGTCCTCTCCCACAGAGTCCAAAAGACTGTTCTATATATCTAGTCTCTTTTGCTGTCTCGCATACAAGGTTTTTGTTACCATCTTTATAAATTCCATATATATGCGTTAGTATACTGTATTGGTGTTTTTCTTTCTGGCTTATTTCACTCTGTATAATAGGCTCCAGTTTCATCCACCTCGTTAGAACTGATTTAAATGTATTCTTTTTAATGGCCGAATAATACTCCATTGTGTATATGTACCAAAGTTTTCTTATCCATTCATCTGCAGATGGACATCTAGGTTACTTTGGAGTCCTAGCTCTTTTAGACAGTGCTGTGATGAACATTAGCGTACACAAGTCTCTTTCATTTCTGGGTCCCTCGGAGTGTATGTGCAGAAGTGGGACTGCTGGGTCACATGGCCGTTCTATTTCCAGTTTTTTCAGGAATCTCCACACTGTTCTCCATAGTTGCTGTACGAGTTTGCATTTCCACCAACAGTTAAGAGGCTTCCCTTTTCTCCACAACCCCTCCATCATTTATTTCTTGTAGACTTTTGGATAGCAGCCATTCTGACTGGTGTGAAATGATACCTCATTGTGGTTCTGATTTGCATTTCTCTGATAATGAGTGATGTTGAGCATCTTTTCATGTGTTTGTTAGCCATCTGTATGTCTTTTTTGGAGAAATGTCGTTTTAGTTCTCTGGCCAATTTTTTTATTGGATCGTTTATTTTTCTGGAATTGAGCTGCAGGAGTTGCTTGTATATTTCTGAGATTAGTCTTTTGTCAGTTGCTTCATTTGCAGTTATTTTCTCTCATTCTGAAAGCTGTCTTTTCACCTTGCTTATAGTTTCCTTTGCTGTGCAGAAGCTTTAATTTTAATTAGGTCCTACTTGTTTATTTTTGCTTTTTTCTCCAATATTCTTGGTGGTAAGTCATGGAGGATCCTGCTCTGATTTATGTCAGAGAGTGTTTTGCCTACGTTCTCCTTAAGAGTTGTATATTTCTGGTCTTGCATTTAAATATTTAGTCCATTTTTAGGTTATTTTTGTGTATGGTGTTAGGGAGTGTTCTAGTTTCATTCATTTACAAGTTGTTGACCAGTTTTCCCATCACCACTTGTTAAAGAGATTTTAATTTTTCCATTGTATATTCTTGGCTCCCTTGTCAAAGGTAAGGTGTCCATACGTGCATGAATTTATCTCTGGGCTTTCTATTTTTTTTCCATTGATCTATATTTTTGTCTTTCTGCCAGTACCATACTGTCTTGATGACTGTGAATTTGATCCTGAAGTTAGGGAGGTTGCTTCCACCAGTTCCATTCTTTTTTCTCAAGATTGCTTTGGCTATTCGAGGTTTTTTGTGTTTCCATGCAAATTGTGAAATTATTTGTTCTAGTTGTGTGAAAAATACCATTGGTAGCTTGATAAGGAATGCATTGAATCTATAGATTGCTTTGGCTTGTATACTCATGTTCACTATATTTTTTCTTCCAATCCATGAACACGGTATATTTCTCCATCTATTAGTGTCCTCTCTGATTTCTTTCACCAGTGTTTTACAGTTTTCTATATATATGTCTTTTGTTTCTTTAGGTAGATATATTCCTAAGCATTTTATTCTTTGGTTGCAATGCTGAATGGAATTGTTTCCTTAATTCTTTTTTCTATTTTCTCATTATTAGTGTATAGTAATGCAAGGGATTTTTGTGTGTTGATTTTATATCCTGTAACTTACTAGATTCATTGATTAGCTCTAGTAACTTTCTGGTGGAATCTTACGGTTTTCTATCACTCACCTAGAGCCAGAAATCTTGGAATGTGAAGTCAAGCGGACCTTAGAAAGCGTCATTATGAACAAGGCTAGTGGAGGTGATGGAATTTCAGTTGAGCCATTCCAAATCCTGAAAGATGATGCTGTGAACGTGCTGCACTCAATATGCCAGCAAATTGGGAAAACTCAGCAGTGGCCAAAGGACTGGAAAAGGTCAGTCTTCATTCCTATCTCAAAGAAAGGCAATGCCAAAGAATTCTCAAACTACCACACAGTTACACTCATCTTACTCGCTAGTAAAGTCATGTTCAAAATTCTCCAAGCCAGACTTCAGCAATATGTAAACCGTGAACTTCCAGATGTTCAAGCTGGTTTTAGAAAAGGCAGAGGCACCAGAGATCAAATTGCCAACATCCACTGGATCATGGAAAAAGCAAGAGAATTCCAGAAGAACTTCTATTTCTGCTTTATTGACTATGACAAAGCCTTTCACTGTGTGGATCACAATAAACTGTAGAAAATTCTGAAAGAGATAGGAATACCAGACCACCTGACCTGCCTCTTGAGAAACCTGTATGCAGGTCAGAAAGCAACAGTTAGAACTGGACATGGAACAACAGACTGGTTCCAAATAAGAAAAGCAGTACATCAAGGCTGTATATTGTCACCCTGCTTATTTAACTTATATGCAGTGTACATCATGAGGAACACTGGGCTGGAAGAAGCACAAGCTGGAATCAGGATTGCTGGGAGAAATATCAGTAACCTCAGATATGCAGATGACACCACCCTTATGGCAGAAAGTGAAGAGAAACTAAAAAGCCTCTTGATGAAATTGAAAGAGGAAAGTGAAAATGTTGGCTTGAAGCTCAACATTCAGAAAACTAAGATCATGGCACCTGGTCCCATCACTTTATGGGAAATAGATGGAAAAACAGTGGAAATAGTGTGAGACTTTATATTTTTGGGCTTCAAAATCAGTGCAGATGCTGATTTCAGCCATGAAATTAAAAGACGCTTACTCCTTTGAAGGAAAGTTATGATCAACCTAGCTAGCATATTAAAAAGCAGAGACATTACTTTGCCAACAAAGGTCCGTCTAGTCAAGGCTATGGTTTTTCCAGTGTTCATGTATGAATGTAAGAGTTGGACTGTGAAGAAAGGTGTTCGCTGAAGAATTGATGCTTTTGAACTGTGGTGTTGAGGAAGACTCTTGAGAGTCCCTTGGACTGCAAGGAGATCCAACCAGTCCATTCTAAGGGAAATCAGTTCTGAGTGTTCATTGGAAGGACTGATGCTGAAGCTGAAACTCCAATACTTTGGCTACCTCCTGCGAAGTGTTGACTCACTGGAAAAGACTCTGATGATGGGAGGGATTAGGGGCGGGAGGAGAAGGGGATGACAGAGAATGAGATGGCTGCATGGCATCACCAAGTCGATTGAGGGGAGTTTGAGTGAACTCTGGGAGTTGGTGATGGACAGGGAGGCCTGGCGTGCTGTGATTCATGGTGTCGCAAAGAGTCGGACACGACTGAGTGACTGAAATGAACCGAACTGAACTGAAGAGCATTTCACATAAGGCCTACCTGATTAAGATATTTTAGGTGTAACGTACAGTTTTGCTCACTACAGATAGGATTTTTGTACAGTGCATCTTTAGAACTCATTCATCTAGCTTAACTGAAATTTTATGACCTTTGATTGGTAACTTCCCATCGCTCCTTCCTCTTGCCTGGGACATCTATCACTCCACTCTGTGACTCCATGAACATATAAGTGGAATCATAGAGTATTTGTTTTTCTGTGACTGATATATTTCACTAAGCATACTGTTATCCATGTGGTAACATTGCAAAATTTCCATCTTTTTAAAAGGGTGAATTATATGCCATTTTATCTACATGCCACATTTTCTTTATTCACTTTTTGGTCCATTTAGGTTATTGCCACTTCTTGGCTATTGTGGATAGTTCTGCAATGAACACAAGAATGCTAATATATCTTTGGCATCATGAATTTGATCTTTTGGATAAATATTTAGAAGCAGAATTACAGGACCATATATTTAATTTTTATTTTGTGAAAAGCTACCATACTATTTTCACAGTGTCTGCATGATTTTACATACCTACTAATAGTACAAAAGGGTTCCAATTTTCCATATGCTTAATGACACTTATTTTTGGCTTTGGTTTTCTATGATTGTCATCCTGACAAGTGTGATTTGATCTCATTGTGGTTTTGATTTTCCTCTTCCTGATGATTAGTGACACTGAATATGTTTTGCTACTCTTAATAAAATTATTTTCCATTTGCATATCAGAAAAAATCTAAATCTTGTATTTAGATAACTTTTTTTTATTAGTGAAATTTTTATTTATTTAATTTTTTTTTTTTTTTTAGATTCAGGTGATACCATTTATTTATTTATTTTTACTTAAAAACAACCTTATCTTAGAATGGAGTAACTTTGGTTTTACGAGCAGCAAGCAAAGTACAGAAGCAAAAATGCATCACAGGAGCATTAAGTTCTACATTAGGTCACAGTGTCTAATCTGAAATCACACCCATAATATCATTTTTCAGGATATCTGGGAAATGGTTATTTCCCAGGATGTCTGAACCATAGCTACTCTATTTTGACTTTTAATTGTAAAAAAAAATTTTTTTTTAATAGTCAAAGCAGATTTCACCATTAATGACGTCAGTGTTTTTCTAGGTATGAGAAGATGCAAGAATTGGAACTCATAAAACCTTTTTCTGAAAAGATCTAACTATCTGAAGGCCTGTTCTGCAGGGGTTTTTTTTGTTTTGTTTTTTTGTTTTTTTTTTTCGGAGCACAGAGTGCCTTATTCCTGATTTTCACCCTGAACTTGTTTCAGGGGTGTTGAAGGTCAGCAGTTTGCAATGGTCATGATGTAATCTTTGTAGAGGCAGCTGGCTATTAGTTTTTACTTTTTTTTTTGTTGTTGCTGTTGTGTTTGTTTTAGCTATTGAGTTGTATGAGTTCTTTATGTGCAAGTTGGAGATTAATATTTTAATATATGGGTTGCAAACGTTTTTCTCACTCTGTTGCTTCTTCATTCTGTTTGTTTCCTTTCCTGTGCAGAATGTTTTAGTGAATGTCTGACAGAAATCAGCAATTGTGTTGGATAGTAACAGTGCAAATAATTCTGAAAGCTCTCATAATCAACATATCCCAGTTCACTTGTAGCTGTCCTTGTTTTAGTACTGTTAAGTCATGCATATCAGGAATTCTCTTAATCATATTTCTTTATAATGGATATTTCTTTCTCATATTAACATTTCTGATAATGTCATTGTTCTTTCTACAGGCCTAGAACCAGATGTGCTGAGTTACTTGTGTCGTTTCTGACTCTTGCGACCCCACGGACTGTATCCCACCAGGCTCCTCTGTCCATGGGATTTTTCAGACAAGGATATTGGAGTGGGTTGCCATTCCCTTCTCCATAGAATTAAAAAGCTTTAGATATATCAGCACTAAAGGCTAGATATCCCATATAACAGAAAGAACCTTTAATAGTTTTATATGTTCAGATATCTAAGTATATTTCAGGATCAGTCAGAAGGCAATCTTTCCAAGTCAATTCTCACTAGTATACAACTCTTTATTAGTGATCTTTTCCAGAGTTTTTCAACCACACCATTATTGATATTTGGGGCTGGATTATTCTTTTTATGGGTAGGTATCCTTTGCATGGTACCATGTAGAGCAGCTTCTCTGGCTTTTATCCACTGGATGATATTTCCTTCACCCCTGGTCCCTCCATTGTGACACCAAAAATGCCTATAGATATTGTCTACCGTCCCCTTGGGAAGTAAGAGGAAGTGAATAAACCACTGAACATCTTTTACTCAATTTTGGGAGGTTTTTATGTTCTACTGTCTAACTTATGTGCAATTAAATTTCTAATTATTTATCTCCCAAACACTATTAATAAACAATATGTATTATCAAACCTGGAAAGCATGGTGTCTAAAATCTTTGTCTTTACAATTTCTTCCCATTGCTTTTATTTGTGGTCTTGTGAGTCAGCACTTGTTTTTCACATGTTTTAAAATCTTAGTTACAGGTGACCTTATTGATTCTGTTTCTTCAGAACTTTACATTTAATTCCCCTAAATTCAATTTTGGTTAAATAGCTGTCAATCCTCCCATGCACAGATCTACCCTGAATTGAAAGAGGCAGAGAGACATGCACCAAAGAGTCTCCGGGCCCCTGTGTCCTCACACTCCCAGAAAACACTTGTTCAGGAGACTACTATGAAGGAGTTCAGCTAAGCCAAGCCGTTCTACTTAACTTTCAGGAAAGTATGCACTTCCTGTTCCTGATATGTAATGTTTGCCATGACTCAAAAGTCCCTCACATTATTTCCCTCATGAAGAAATAACTGAAACTAAGGTATCTATTAGATACCCTCCATGGGACTGTGGGAAAGGCAACCCCCCTCTGCCCTCCAGAGGACTTGTGGATTTACTGGGAAGGTTGAGACCCTTATGTCTCCTCCACTCCCTGTGGCACAAGCCCTAGGGAGAATCCATTGCCTTCTTCTTCAGAGGCTCAAAACAATTAAAGTTGTTGTTTTCTGATATAATTTATATTTCCTGGAAAACATGAAGAAAAACCAACAGTAGATTTAGAAATATTTTATATGAAAATAAATCAAAAGTCTAACTTTCTTCTCACCATGCCCCAACCAACTCTTTGCGACCCCATGGACTGTAACCTACCAGGCTCCTCTGTCCATGGAATTCTCCAGGCAAAAATTTGTTGTCATGACCTTCTCCAGGGGGTCTTCTGCCCCAGGGATCAAACTCAGGTCTCCTGCATTGCAGGCAGATTCTCTACCATTTGAGATACCTGGGAACCCCAATCATCATTATCATAGACTCCAAAAATGTTAGACAATGACAAGTCATGGCAAAAGTTATCTATATTTCGCAGAAAATAATTCTCTTTTTTAAGTACACTGTTTTATGCTTTTTTTTTTTAGATTTACTGAGGTATAATTGAGAAATTCTATATATTTAAGGTAAAAATTTGATATTCTGATATAAATATATACACATTGTGAAATAATCACTACCATCAAGCTAACATGTCCATTTATGTTACCATTTTCTTTTTCTCACTTTTTTTTTACAATAATGAGAATACAATTCTACCCCCTTAGCAAGTTTCAAGAATATATTACAGTACTGTTAACTATAGTCACATTGTTGTACATTGAAACTTCATGGTTTGTTCATCTTGCATGAGGGAAACTTTGTACCTCTTGACCCTCATCTCTCCTTGCCCTGAGCCCCCAGCCCTGACTCATCAGTCATCACTCTACATTCTACTGCTACCGAGGCTAACTTCTGTAGTTTACGTGCAAGTGAGATCATGAAGTAATTGTCTTCCAACAAATATTTCTTAAGTTTCTACCATGTTTGTGACCTCTGTAAGTAGAACTGCCCCCTCATATGCTAACCACAAGCAACAGTGGGAAAAGCCTGCCTTCGAGTCTCTCAGCTACGTTGTTACCACCCTGTCAATGGCATTACTACTTATGGGCACACAATCCTTAGCTTTATTTTCTTCAGTTGAAGTACTTTGCATAAATGATGCTCTTCACATCAGGAGTAATGTGCTTCCGGTCAAGTTCATGTATTAATTGCTTATTTTGGTTGACTCGCTGAGTTGTGTCTGACTCTTTGCCACCCTGTGGGCTGTAGCCCGCCAGGCTCCTCTAGCCATGGGATTCTCCAGGCAGGAATACTGTAGCAGGGTGTCATTACCTTTTCTATGGGATGTTCATGGCCGAGGGATGGAACTCTCCTCTCTTGCTTGACAGGCAGAGTCTTTACCACTGAGTCACCTGGGAGGCCTTCATGTATTAACTGCTGAAGCCAAACCTAGATCTCATGTCTTATCTTCCCGTCTTCAGATATTTCTCCTGTAGCATACTGATCATTGGTCTTTGGTGTAAGAAAGAAACAGATTGTAGAGGGTAAAGACTTGATTGAGCTGTGCAAATGCTATTCAAAATGTTTGATACAAAATTTTAAAAATTAAAAATAAAACCAGAAGTATAAATATTAATAAGGATTAATTTTCTAAAAAATAATGAATAAATAAAATGGTGATGCAGTTAGGAATCCCCTGGCTGTCAGAGGATAGGACTCTGTGCTTTCGCTGCCCAGAGCAGGGGTTCAGTCACTGGTATGGAAACTAAGATCGCACAAGCTGCACAGTGCAGTCAAAAGAAGAAAAAAAAGAATGGCAGAATAAAGGCTTAGTTGATTTTTTATTCTATTTTTGTTTCTGAAAAAAATATAGATAATAGAAATGTCATTGAATTCATACCCTATTTTAACAATTTTAATGAACATTTTTCTGTTAAAACATCATTGCATCTTGTAATTAAAGGTAAAGAAATTGCTGTCTCATATTTCAATGTGTCATCTGAGTTAAATTCACCCATCCCAGTCCATTTTAATTCACTGCTTACTAGAATGTTGACGTTCACTCTTGCCATCTCCTGTTTGACCACTTCCAATTTGCCTTGATTCATGGACCTGACATTCCAAGTTCCTATGCAATATTGCTGTTAACAGCATCGGGCCTTGCCTCTATCACCAGTCACATCCACAACTGGGTATCGTTTTTGCTTTGGCTCCATCCTTTCATTCTTTCTGGAGTTATTTCTCCACTGATCTCCTGTAGCATATTGGGCACCTACCAACCCAGGGAGTTCCTCTTTTGGTATCCTACCATTTTGTCTTTTCATACTGTTGATGGGGTTCTCAAGGCAAGAATACTGAAGTGGTTTGCCATTCCTTTCACCAGGGGACCGCATTCTGTCAGTCCTCTCCACGATGACCCACCTGTCTTGGGTGTCCCCACACAGCATGGCTTGGTTTCATTGAGTTATATCTACTACTACCATTATATCTATTACTAAAATTATATCTACTACTGTGGGCAGGAATCCCTTGGAAGAAATGGAGTAGCCATCATGGTCAGGAAAAGAGTCTGAAATGCAGTACTTGGATGCAATCTCAAAAACAACAGAATGATCTCTGTTCATTTCCAAGGCAAACCATTCAATATCATGGTAATCCAAGCCTATGCCCCAACCAGTAATGCTGAAGAAGCTGAATTTGAACGGTTCTATGAAGACCTACAAGACCTTCTAGAACTAACACCCAGAAAAGATATACTTTTCATTATAGGCTACTGGAATGCAAAAATGGGAAGTCAAGAAACACCTGGAGTAACAGGCAAATTTGGCCTTGGAGAACGGAATGAAGCAGGGCAAAGGCTAATAGAGTTTTGCCAAGAAAATGCACTGGTCATAGCAAACACCCTCTTCTAACGACACAAGAGAAGACACTACACATCAACATCACCAGATGGTCAACACCGAAATGAGATTGATTATATTCTTTGCAGCCAAAAATGGAGAGCTGACTGTGGCTCAGATCATGAACTCCATATTGCCAAATTCAGACTGAAATTGAAGAAGGTAAGGAAAGCCACTAGACCATTCAGGTATGACCTAAATCAAATCTCTTATGATTATTCAGTGGAAGTGAGAAATAGATTTAAGGGACTAGATCTGATAGACAGATTGCCTGATGAACTATGGATGGAGGTTCATGACATTGTACAGGAGGCAGGGATCAAGAACATCCCCATGGAAAAGAAATACAAAAAAGCAAACAGACTGTCTGAGGAGGCCTTACAAATAGCTGTGAAATGAAGAGAAGAGAAAAGGAAAGATATAAGCATCTGAATGCAGAGTTCCAAAGAATAGCAAGGAGAGATAAGAAAGCCTTCCTCAGCGATCAATGAAAAGAAATAGAGGAAAACAACAGAAATGAAAGACTAGAGATTTCTTCAAGAAAATTAGAGATAGCAAGGGAATATTTCATGCAAAGATGGGCTCAGTAAAGGACAGAAGTGGCACGGACCTAACAGAAGCAGACAATATTAAGAAGGGATGTCACGAATACACTGGAGAATTGTACAAAAAAGAGCTTCAGGATGATCACTATGGTGTAGTCACTCATCTACAATCAGACATCCTGGAATATGAAATCATGTGGGCCTTAGAAAGCATCACTACGAATAAAGCTAGTGGAAGTGATGGAATTCCAGTTTACCTATTTCAAATCCTGAAAGATGATGCCATGAAAGTGCTGCACTCAATACGCCAGCAAATTTGGAAAACTTAGCAGTGGCCTCAGGACTGGAACAGGTCAGTTTTCATTCTGAACCCAAAGAAAGGCAATGACAAAGAATGCTCAAACTACCACATGATTGCACTCATCTCACACGCTAGTTAAGTCATGCTCAAAATTCTCCAAGGCATGCTTCAGCAATACATGAACCGTGAACTTCCAGATGTGCAAGATAGTTTTAGAAAAGGCAAAGGAACCAGAGATCAAATTGCCAACATCTTCTGGATCATCGAAAAGCAAGAGAGTTCCATAGAAACATCTATTTCTCCTTTATTGATTATGCCAAAGCCTTTGACTGTGTGGATCACAATAAACTGCAGGAAATTCTCAAAGAGATGGGAATACGAGACCACCTGACCTGCCTCCTGAGAAACCTATATGCTGGTCAGGAAGCAACAGTTAGAACTGGACATGGAACAACAGACTGGTTCCAAATAGAAAAAGGAGTGTGTCAAGGCTGTATATTGTCACCCTGCTTATTTAACTTATACACAGAGTACATCATGAGAAACCTGGGCTGAAAGAAGCACAAGCTGGAATCAAGATTGCTGGGAGAAATAACAATAACCTCAGATATGCATATGACACCACCTTTATAGCAGAAAGTGAAGAGGAACTAAAGAGCCTCTTGATGAATATGAAAGAGGAGAGTGAAAAAGATGACTTAAAGCTCAACATTCAGAAAACTAAGATCATGGCATTTGGTCCCATCACGTCAGGCAAAACAGATTTGGAAACAGTGGAACAGTGTCAGACTTTATTTTTGGGTGCTCCAAAATCACTACAGATGGTGATCGCAGCCATGAAATTAAAAGCTCTTGGTCCTTGGAAGAAAAGCTATGACAAACCTAGACGGCATATTAAAAACAGAGATATTACTTTGCCAACAAAGGTCTGTCTAGTCAAATCTATGGTTTTTCCAGTGGTCATGTATGGATGTGAGAGTTGGACTATAAAGAAAACTGAGCGCCAAAGAATTGATGCTTTTGAACTGTGGTGTTGGAGAAGATTCTTGAGCGTCCCTTCGACTGCAAGGAAATCCAACCAGTCAGTCTTGTATATTCATTGGAAGGACTGATGCTGAGGCTGAAACTTCAATACTTTGGCCAATCTGATGCGAGGAACCATCTCATTGGAAAAGACCCTTATGTAGAGAAAGACTGAAGGCAGGAGGAGTAGAGGCTGACAGAGGATGAGATGGTTGGATACCATTACCGATGCAATGGGCATTAATTTGAGTAAGCCCCAGGAGTTGGTAACGGACAGGAAAACCTGGCGTGATGAAGTCCGTGGGGTTGCAAAGAGTCGGCCACAACTGAGGAACTGAACTGAACTGAGAGACTGTTCCCATTGGGTACATTTAATGATGGTGAATCTTGTAATACTAAACTGGGAAATGGTCATGGTCATAAAGAGGAAGGCTGCATGGTGAGAAACATTCAGAGACAGCACTCCTGAGACTTGGTAACAGCATGCTCTTTTATCCTATTAGCATAATCATGGCTATTGTAAAGTGACAGTGAAAGTCGTTCAGTCGTGTCCAACTCTTTGTGACCCCGTGGACTTTGCAGTCTATGGAATTCTCCAGGCCAGAATATTGGAGTGAGTAGCCTTTTCCTTCTCCAGGAAATCTTCCCAACCCAGAGATCGAACCCAGGTCTCCTGCATTGTAGGCGGATTTTTTTTTTATCAATTGAGCTATCAGGGAAGTCCTGGATATTGTAAGCATAACAGGAAAAAAAAAAAAAAGCAACTCTATTGCTGTCCATGTCCTGGTCTTTTAAAATAAGTACTATGGATGAAATTAAAGCCACAGAGTTTTGATGGATTTGTCTAAAATCACATACAATGACACAGACAAAATTGCGATAAAATTAGTTTTCCTTGTATGTCCACTTGCTTTTTAATACATATGTTTCTCATCCAAATATTATTTAATGACCTAAAAAAAGAAAAACTAACAAAGAAACACTGAATTAGATATTATTGATGTTAGAATTAAAATTGTGATTTTTCTACATGCCAAAAATATCCTGACCAAGGCCTAATTACTGTATTTTGAAAGACGGTTCTGCTTAAAATGCATATTCCATGAAAGTGGCTCTAAAGTAATTAAACAAATAGCTGGATTGAAACAAAATTTCAGAATTTGGGCGATTTTAGCTCTGAAAATGGTTTTCCCAATTCTGAAACATGGTATTTTTTGGAATGTTTATTTCTTTTTTAAAAAAAATCTTAATATTATTTCTTGCTAGATACTGGTTTTTCTTTTTGAAAGCTGTTTTTAATCCAGTGTGAGCAATTGCTCAAATATTTGATTTAATGTACTTCTTGTAATGTGTTATATATATATAACATGAAATTAAGTACATTTCCATAGAGAGATCTTAAGGGTGACAACCACCCTGTGTCACATTTGGTTTATAACTCTTATGATGAATCTAGTACGTCTAAACTAACAATGACCTGAAGAGTGAAGAATCTTGAGGTGCACTTGTATGTCCAGTTATAGAGAGATTTACACACTCTAAGCGAGGATAGAAGTAAAATGAATCTCCCTTTTTGCATCCTAAGCTGCAAGTCCTTTGTTGTCTTTTGTCATATGTCTATGGCTGCCATTCTATTCATGAGCTGTGATGCTGTTGCTGGGACTTGAAAACTGAATCGCCAGATGCCCTTGCTAGCTGGTTTCCATTTAGGTTTTGCTAAAGGGATAAACCAAGGGAAATGGTGGGGGAAATAAAAGAATATTGAAGAGAAATGGAGACGAAAGAAGAAAGAGATTTCTTTTCTTCTTGTTCTCCAGTTCTGGTTCCAGTTTCTCATTTTACTCTCTTCAAAGGTCAGAGCAGTAGCCAGGCATCCCCCTGGGACCAAACACCACTAGGGCGCATCTCCAGCGTCTGAAAACTGTGAAGTCATAAGCCAGACTTAGATCCCCAGACTCCCTTACAGCCATGGCCCTTCCTCAAGGGCTTACCACTGATGAGCAGAGTACTTTCTCGAAGTTCTGAGGCTCCAGTAAAATGTCTTCTTTCTGCTTTTCCCAACCTCAAGAATGATGGTTGCTTCCTGATGTTATAATCATTAAGTTAACAGAGTGTTCTTTATTCATTTTTTTTGCTTTTCTGAAAAATTTGAAATATTATAAGAATTATGAAATATTCACAGAGACATGAAGTGAGAGATGCTCTTGGAAAAAGGCTCATATATACTTGCTCAAGGGAGAGTTGCCACAAATCTTTAATCTATAGAAAAACTATCTGTGAATTTTAATAAAATGAGGTATGCCTGTATACACACACACACACACACACACACACACACACGGAGAACTACTGATGTACCAGGGATTATTCTAAGATATTTCCACATGACCTTTAATTTAATTTTGTTAAGATTTCTTTGACATAATTATTATTAAAGTCTCTATTATTCAGATATAATGATATATGAAACTCCCCAAACACTGGACACTGTAATGACAGCAGAAACAATAAAGAAGTTAGAAATAAATAAGCAGGATATATATACATATGGGAATCACATTTGTGCATGAACTCAAACGTGTGTTGTTCGCTGTAAAATAACAGCCATTCAATTTTTATATAAATCATAGTTTCCTTAATGGATAGTAAAATAAAATGTGAGATCTAGAGTAAACTTATGCAAGTTTTACAGCAAACCAAAATATCTTAACAGTGCATTACCAAGAACCATTTAAAGCATTTTAGACTGAATAAGTGTAAAGAAGTAGACTACTCTTGTAAATTGACAGGATATAAGGTAGAAAAATAACTGAGCCAGGAAGACTCACTTAAAGCTACCCACTTCAGTTCTGCCCTTCCAACACTGCAAGCATTATCACCTTTGCACCAGCCTCCAGTTTCTAACCCTGAGTTCTGCTAGGAAAATGTTCTCTAGGATAATATATTGGAGCTCTCCACTTTTCTGAGCACTTCTTTCACATCCTTGTTCCTCAGACTATAGATCAGGGGTTCAGCATGGGGATCACTCAGTGTAGAACACTGTGGTCACTTTGTCAATGCCCATGCTGTTGCCAGAGTGGAACTTGCAATAAATGAAAAGGATTGTTCCATGAAAGACAGCGATAGCTGTGAGGTGGGAGGCACAGGTGGAAAAAGCTTTGCACCTTCCCTCTGCAGAGTGCATCCTCAGGATGATGATGAGAATAAGCACGTAGCATTTGAGGATGACCATGATGGTGATGATCTCATAGAAAGTGGCCACAACGTATAGCACCAACGGACTCACAGTGACATCAGAGCAAGCAAGAGACAAGAGAGGGGGAAGATCACAAAGGAAGTGGTTGATCACATTCAATCTGTAGGATGGGATCTGAAGAGCTAAACACAAGTGAATCACAGAACGCATAGCACCACTGAGGTAGCAACAAGACACTAACTCCACGCAGAGATTTTGGAACATGGTGACCATGTAGAGCAGTGGGTCACAGATGGCCACAAAGCGGTCATAGGCCATCACTGCCAGCAGAATGACCTCAGTTACCCCAAATGTGCAAAACAGGTAGAACTGCACAGCACATCCCAGGAAGGAAATGGCTTTGTCTTCATTTAAGACGTTAGCTAGAAACTTTGGCGCAATGGTCATGGACTAACAAAATCCACAAAGGACAAATGGCTGAGGAAAAAGTACATGAGGGTGTGGAGTCCAGAACTGACTCAATGAGGGCAATCATGCCCAGGTTTCCCAAAACTGTGGCTCCATAGATGGAAAGAAACAGCAGGAAGAGGAAGACTCTGAGCTCAGGGGCATCTGAGAATCCAAGGAGGATGAAGTCTGTCACAGCAGTGCAGTTTTCCTTGTCCATGTCCTCACTTTACAGTGGTTGCAAAAAAAAAAAAAAAAAAAAAAATATATATATATATATATATATATATATATCGTTATTCTCCGTGAGATCATCCCCAATTATCTCCTAAAAAAAAAAAAAAAATGAGAATAAATAAGATAGTCAACTTTTTCAGCAAAGAAATAAAGCATTGACATTTTGACGCTTAAGAAAAGTTCAGACATCATAACCCACAAATGCACAGAGCTCACATTTAAAATTCACAGATTACATGAAATAATTCACATCCATGAAAACCTGTATGATGATTTAAACTATTTCGACACAATTTACAGCTTGGAACTGAATCATTAGAAAGACATAAAATATTACTTAATTAGCATCGTTTGAAATGTAAATACTGTTTTACTGCTAGACTGTTAAATCAATTTTGAAAACACTACTATCCTTGGGAATTTTTTTAATACTATATAGGAAATTCCTCTTTTTTGATGAAATGATGAGAAGTATGCTTATTTAAGATTATTAATACACAAGCATCATCTTAATTATTATCTTTTAAAAGGAAAAGTGAATTTTATAATCTATTTCAGCAATTTTTCTCTACAAAATTACCCTAGTGATTTTTAAACTATGCTCTATAATGTTAGTCATTGTACAGAGAATTATTATTTAGGTCTAAACTTTCTGTAAGGAGAAGGAAATGGCAACCCACTCCAATGTCTTTGCCTGGAGAATCCCATGGACAGAGATGGGCTACAATCTATGGGGTCGCAAAGAGTCGGACACATGCAAACTTTCTGTAACTGTGACCCTGAAGCCTTCTAAGACCTGTTTGACAAATGAATTCACTACTTTAAATCTATTCAAGAAATCAAAATTATGACCATTAAACTAACACAAATTCTTTTTGCTGCATTGCACTATTATTTATTATAAGAGCTTAGAAATAGAATGTCAAAGTTATGCTACATGCATATTATAGGAATCAATGCAGCTTTCAGAAGAACTTTCAATAACCTGAAAAATGACTATGAGAAAGTGTCAAGTTAAAAATAGAAAATCAGATCACAAAGATAGAATATGGCATACCTATATATAAATCTTCATGCATTTTTAATTCTCAAAACATTCAAGAAACATAAATATTTTTACCAATTATTTTAAAAAGTCCATGCAGGAACTTGCCTTTTTGTTTTTATTTTTGAATATAGGAGGGATACATTCTGAGACCTGTACATGTAGAAGATGCCAACAAAGGGTATGAACATGCTCATTTATTCACTCTCCTAGACTGATGCTGAAGCTAAAACTCCAATACTTTGGCCACCTCTTGGGAAGAGTTGACTCACTGGAAAAGACTCTGATGCTCGGAGGGATTGGGGGCAGGAGAAGGGGACAACAGAGAATGAGATGGCTGGATGGCATCACTGATTCGATGGACATGAGTTTGAGTGAACTCCGGGAGTTGCTGATGGACAGGAAGGCCTGGCGTGCTGTGATTCATGGGGTTGCAAAGAGTCGGACGTGACTGAGCGACTCAACTGAACTGAATCCTAACTAACATAAAATGACTTAATAGCACTGACTGCTTATTCCAGGAGGAAAGTGAATCTGGACTAAAAGCCAACACAGCCAGTTTTGTCCTCATTTTTCAAATAACTTCAAGAGGTAAAGGATATGTGAATTAAGGACTCCTGGTTTGAACACAAATGATCACTGTGATAGAAGGCTTTTCTCTCTTTAGATGGTCAGTAATAAATGAGCTGTATTTTCTGATTTCAATGTAGTGCATAATTTTGAAAACCTTTTCCTGTTTTTAAGTTCTAAAGATGAAAAGTCAGGCTGCTGATTACTTGTAGAGCAAGAGTGATGTTGATCCCTGTTGGACATTTATCATTGTCTGGGGATATTGTTGACTGTCACAACAGGAAAGGGTGCTAGAAACATCCAGAGGGCAGACTACAAATGCCGCTAAGTGTATAAGTTGCAGGACAGCATTTCTTTCCCCACCCTCATCCTTCCACACATCCTCAACATAAGCAAAGACCAAATATATGTCTTGACCAGATGCTAACAGCATCATACTTGAGGAACCTGCTGTAGAGATAAATGGTCTTTTCACAAGGTCAAAGTTCCTGCTCTCCTGTCTGCTTCAGAGGTGGTTCATATGTCTGTGCTCCTCCGTCCGCAGTCCTGAGGACCCCTCACCCCCACTCTCAGAATCAAAGTTACTTTCAGGAGAATCTCCCTGCTGTCTTTCCCACATTCCTTGGATGGAATTAATGTGAGAGTGGAGGCAGATGGAAGGGGAGAGGAATCAAGGATTCTTACCAATTGACTCACACTCTTTCCCCTGTTACACTAATAGCTGTTACAAGATATTTCATTCTACAGATTGAAGTGTCCCCATTCCTCTCATATTGTTTCTCAGTACATAAAGGGAAAACACTTCATAGAGTGCTCCAAACTTGGCATTCTTAAAACACTCTCCAAAGACAGACTTGTAAAAATTATTTCTAATGCCACTGCCCTCCTTACCATTCCTCTTTCTCTTATACAGGGCCAGTAATAATTTACTCCCCTGAAAAAAGAAGCAAACAATTTTCCAGACATCAGGAAATATCATTCATCCCATTCCTCTCCAAAATAGAATATAGTCTACCAGCTTTTTGACAGGTATCACTTCCTTTGTTTCTGAGGATGCTATGAGTGAAAATGTCACAGGCTTTATGTTTTTATGTGTGTATCCCCGACGTCCATATCCCTTAATTTTCCAGAACCAATCATTGGTCTCTGTGGGATCTAAACGAGATGTGGGAAAAAAAAAAAAAACATCATCTTGGGACACAAACAATTAATGACTTTCATAAGATACAAAGAAAGGGGGGAGGAAACTCTCCCAAGTTTGTACAGTTAAGGTCAGTCACTCAGTCCTGTCTGACTCTGTGACCCTGACTGTTTGCATCAGGCCTCCCTATCCATCACCAACTCCTGGAGCTTGCTCAAATCCATGTCCATCGAGCCGGTGATGACATCCAACCATTTTATCTTCTGTCTTCAATGTTTCCCAGCATCAGGGTCTTTTCCAATGAGTCAGTTCTTTGCATCAGGTGCCCAGTGTACTGGATCTTCAGCATCAGTCCTTCCAATGAATATTCAGAACTGATTTCCTTTAGGATTGACTGGTTTGATCTCCTTGCAGTCCAAGGGACTCTCTAGAGTCTTTTCCAACAACACAGTTAAAAAGCATCAATTATTTAGCACTCAGTCTTCTTTAAGATCCAACTCTCAAATCCATACATAGCTACTGGAAACCCATAGCTAGACTAGACAGATCTTTATCAGCAAAGTAATGTCTCTGTTTTTTAATATACTGTCTAGTTTGGCCATCACTTTTCTTTCAAGGATCAAGCGTGTTTTTTTTTCTTTTTTTGATTTTGTTTTGTTTGTTTGTTTTTAATTTCATGGTTGCAGTCTCCATCAACAGTGATTTCAGAGCCCGAGAAAATAAAGTCTGCTAATGTTTCCATTGTTTTCCCATCTATTTGCATGAAGTGATGGGACTGGATGCCATGATTTTAGTTTTCTGAATATTGAGTTTTAAGCCAACTTTTTCACTTTCCTCTTTCACCTTCATCAAAAGCCTCTTTAGTTCCTCTTCACTTTCTGCCATAAGGGTGGTGTCATCTGCATATCTGAGGTTATTGATATTTCTCCCGGCAATCTTGATTCCAGCTTGTGCTACATCCAGCCAGGCATTTCAAATGATGTACTCTGGGTATAAGTTTAATTCGCAGGGTGACAATAGACAGCCTTGACTTACTCCTTTCCCTATTTGGAACCAGTCCATCACTCCATGTCCGGTTCTAACTGTTGTTTCTTGACCTGCATGTAGATTTCTCAGCAGGCATGTAGGATGGTCTGGTATTCCCATCTCTTCAAGAATTTTCCACAGTTTGCTTTGATCCACACAGTCAAAGGCTTTAGCCTAGTCAATGAAGCTTAGATGCTTTTCTGGAATTATTACTTTTTCTGTGATCCAGGAGATGTTGAAAGTCTGATTTATGGTTCCTCTGCCTTTTCTAAATTCGGCTTCAACATTTGGATGTGTAGAGACCATTTTATGGATCTGTCTGATGACTATCTCCCACGCCTGCTCCTTCTCTGCCTGTATAATACAGGTTATGAATGATACTATGTGGTTTGTGCCCCTGGGTATACCAATCATTTAAGTATTCCGTTACTATAAATAGTTGGATGTAAACTGGTTTCCATATTCTCAACAACCTGCATGTGTTTCCCTAAAATTGATTCAACGGATAATTTCCTGAGATTTTGGAGTGTTTCTGCCTCTCCATTCCACTCAGTACATTCACTATTCCTTATGTTTTATTGTCCAAAAGCAAAGGTTCCTTTTATCCATTTACAGATTACCTAGGGAATTACCCCGATTAGAAAAGTAATAGAAAACTTCCAAAACCTAAAACATAAGAACACTGTGAAACAATGTATTCTATGAAGCCTGAAATTTGTTTTAACACATTTCAAGCCCGTGGTATGATTTATTTCCTTTTAGCTCATATATCTTTATTTTCTCAGAAAATAAGGGATTTGCAATAGACATGTATTTTAACCAATGCAGTGATGTTTTGAAATCATATATCATAGATTGATGATGATATCTGGTTAGCATCTATTTTTCTGTCATTTTGAAAAACTGAATGAAAGGTCGGTATGTCATTACTATTCCAGCACAATTTCTGACAGAATTTCTAATCCCATTTACTTTTAATAGCCGCAAATATTCTCAGTATTTTCATCTAAAAAAGTGGACATTTAGGAATTTATTTATACATATTGAGTAGAGCCGGAGAAAGAAATGCAATCCACTCTGTTATTCTTGCTTGGAAAATCCCAAGGACAGAACAATGACAATCCTTGAGGTTGGTTACAAAGACTCGGACACGACTGCGTAGCACAAACATTGAGTACAGAAGAAGAAGGGTATGTAAGTTATTCAAGCAAATGCAAGCTATTGATGTTAAAGAGATACCTTATTTCTAATTTACCTTATTAAACAGACCTTAGTAATACTAATGTCCAGGCTTTCCAGTTGGCTTGGTAGTGAAGAATCTGCCTACCAATGCAGGAGACACAATTTCGATCCTTGGGTCTGAAAGATCTCCTAGAGAAGGTAATGACTACCCACTCCAGTACACTTGCCTTGGTAATCCTAAAGACAGAGGATCCTGGTGGGCTATAGTCTCATGGGGTCACAAAGAGTTGGACGTGACTTAGCCACTAAACTACAACAACCACAACAAACTAATGACTACCTAGTTTGCATTTTATTTTGAATATTGTTACATTAGTTTTCAACTCTTTGGGCAACTGGAAGCACTTTTCCTTTTTTTTTAAGATGCAAGGTTATTTGAGAAGGATACAGAAATTCACTTCAGTTCAGTTCAGTCGCTCATTCGTGTCCGACTCTCCGCGACTCCATGAACCACAGCATGCCAGGCCTCCCTGTCCATCACCAAACTCAAAAGCCTCTTGATGAAAGTGAAAGAGGAGAGTGAAAAGGTTGGCTTGAAGCTCAACATTCAGAAAACAAAGATCATGGCATCTGGTCCCATCACTTCATGGGAAATAGATGGAAAAACAGTGGAAACAGTGTCAGACTTTATTTTTTGGGGCTCCAAAATCACTGCAGATGCTGATTGTAGCCATGAAATTAAAAGACGCTTGCTCCTTGGAAGGAAAGTTATGACCAACCTTGATAGTATATTAAAAAGCAGAGACATTACTTTGCCAACCAAGGTCCGTCTAGTCAAGGCAATGGTTTTTCCCGTGGTCATGTATGGATGTGAGAGTTGGACTGTGAAGAAAGCTGATCGCCGAAGAATCGATGCTTTTGAACTGTGGTGTTGGAGAAGACTCTTGAGAGTCCCTTATACTGCAAGGAGATCCAACCAGTCCATTCTAAAGGAGATCAATCCTGGATGTTCATTGGAAGGACTGATGCTAAAGCTGAAACTGCAATACTTTGGCCACCTCATGCAACGAGTTGACTCACTGGAAAAGACTCTGATGCTGGGAAAGGTTGGGGGCGGGAGGAGAAGGGGACGACGGAGAATGAGATGGCTGGATAGCATCACCGACTCTGTGGACATGAGTTTGAGTGCACAGAAATTAAGTTTGGTAAAAGAAAAAAAGAATTGATAATACTTTCCCGATATCTTCATAGGTAGAATAATAGAACGAAATGTCAATTGGGCAGGCACTTGTCATGCTTCCTTTTTGCATGAAAGATGTTCTGAGAGCTCGTCCTGCATTTTTAAGCCTCTGGTGGAGTCTATCATAGTTACTCATGCTGCCACCTGAGCTCTTTTGAAAACATATTCAGAATATAATCCATGTCTTATCAACTTTGTGCCAAGTAACCTGTATACAAAATACAACACAAATACTCCAACACAGAGACAAATATATGTGCAACTTATGCACTATTCACTCAGTTAAAAAAAAATGTTTTATCATTAACACATTACTACATTCTGATTTCCTTGTTTGCTATGCTTTAGTCTCCTGGATAAAGTTCCTACATTGAAATACATTTCCTTAAACTCTGTCTCTTAAGTTATCCAAGCCAGATCAACGCAATACCTATTTTATAAAGGACTTGAACTTTTTTTTTTCCCTCTCAAACCCATTGTGATACTATTTCCAACTTGCACAGTTATCACTTTCTTAACTACCCTACTCTCAACACCTGATTTTCAGCCTTTGAAGGTTGAATACCATGTCTTATTTTAACTGCTATTCGTATTTTTGTAAGAGAAATGTATGTGCTAATTGAAAGCCTAGTTATTCTAGGTATAAAAAGGAAGATGAAACTCAATTTATTAAGATTACACAAGGTATGCCACATATCTATATTGTATTTTAATCTATTTAACACATTTATCTTGTCAGAATTTTTTAGATGAAAACTTAGAAAATGGTGAGATTGATCATTTTTTTCTGGTAAGTAAGAGAGAATTAAGTTTAGTCTCTTTGAGCCAAAATGCATGTTCTTTCTATTTGAAAGAATTCTCTTTTTTAACTTTTTTTTTTAATTGGGATATACCCTATTAATAAACAATGGTCTGATAGTTTCAGGTGGATAGCAAAGGAACTCAGCCATACATATACATCTATCCATTTTCCCACAAACTACCATCCCACCCAGGCTGTCACATAATATTGAGCAGAGTTCCATGTGCTATATGGCAGATCCTTGCTGGCTTTCCGTTTAAATAGAACAGAGTGTACATATTCATCCCAAACTCCCAAACTAACCCTTTCCCCCAAACTTCTTGCCTCTCCTGGCAACCATAAATTTTACAGAATTAACTCTTTATTAATTTAAACTTATCCCTAAAAAGCAACCTTTGTAGCTACACTTTGTTTACATATCAAGAACAAATTATTATTATTATAATGTTCAATTAAAAAACAGTGTAGAGCCCACTATCTTGGAGACTGTGTCCTTGACATCTGTATTCCTCAGACTGTAGACCAAGGGATTCAACATAGGGATGACCACCATATAAAACACAGACGTCACTCTGACTGTGTGCCTGGAGGTTGTGGAGCTGGGCACATCGTAGAGGAAGAGGATGGTGCTGGGGGAGATGATAATGGCAGTCAGGTGGGAGGCGCAGGTGGAGAAGGCTTTGCGGCGACCACAGGCTGAAGGCATCATTAAGATGGTGACAACAATAAACACATAAGACAGGAGAATGATGAAGAGTGTGCTGACCTCATTAAAACTGGCAAAAATGAAAAGAAGCAACTGGTTGAATAAGTATCAGAGCAAAATAGGGGAAGCAGGGAGGAGAACTCACAGAAGTAATTGTGTTGAAACCTCAAAATCATAATTTGGTAACAGAACATGTGAATGTCAAGGAGCAAGCTACACCCTAAGCAAAAGATCCAACCACTAATGTGGCACAGAGTCTCTGGGATGTGGACACCATGTAGAGCAGAGGGTTGCAGATGGCCACGAAGCGGTCATAGGCCATCACAGCTAATAAAAGGGACTCAGTCACCAAAACAGTACAAAATTAGAAGTATTATATTACATAACCTGCAAATGGAATGGTTTTGTCTTTTGCAATGAGGTTCACCATGGTCTTGGGAGCAAGGATGGAGGAATAACAGAATCCACAAAGGAAAGGTGCCTGAGGAAAAAGTACATGGGGATGTGCAGTTTGGGGTTAATTTTGATGATTGTAATCATCCCAAGATTCCCTACCACAGTGACACTGTAGATGGTGAAGAATGTCAAGAAGAGGGGGACTTGCAACTCTGGGTAATCGGAGAAGCCCAGGAGAGTGAACGTGGCACCACTTTTATTTCTCTCTGGTAGAAACATGGCTTCTATTTGTCAGAATCTGAATCAGCCCTGGAAAAATATATATTAGAGAGAATGAAATTGTAAGACCCTTGGTTAAGGCCTCCTTTCCAAAGCTGGAAGAGGAAGCAAAGTGTCTCTTTTAGAACCTCTCTGTGTTTCTTATGAACGATTGCTAATTGTCTAAAATTTTAATAAGATAACCATTTTTAAACTTTTCTTTAAATAGCACAGTACCATTATTGAATTTTTTAGTTCTGAATTATAATTTCAATATTTAGAGATAATATGAAATCAAAACACTTGGGAGTTATTTTAAGTGAAATCCATCTATAGCACTTTTAGGTCCTCTTGAACATTATAATTTCATTAAAATGTAACCTAGGCTAGTACCATAACTGATTACTTCAGTCTTAAAATTAGTAGCAGAAGTGAGAAAATTCTAAATAAATTACATTTTCCATCACATGTTCACAATGTGACACTAAGAACGACCCCTCTAACAGTTTCCATCTGTGCCTTTAGTGTTAATTCCACATGATACTTTAACATTTACTTTTGTTTCTGACTCAGTATATCTATTGTCAAAATAAACCTTAGTTAATTTTTATCAGAGAGTGTTCTTCTCAACACAAGGAGCCCTTATTATCAATCCCACCTCATTGCTTGTGGAATAATAACACTGAATGAATAATAAGGATAATGCAGTCTAGGTCTTCATCAAAGACATGACAAAGCAGAAGACAGAGATCCTTGACTTTCCCTGTAACATGCAAATAAGGATCAATCTACACATCTGTGACTGGAATCTTGATCCAGACTCCTGCAAATTTTCCATTTGTCTACAAAAGAATCTATGTTCAACGTCTTAGTACTAAGATACTTCATTTATTCATAATCATGTTCCAACTTGTGACAAACTAGTGATCTTAAACCTATGGGAAATTGTCCAGTGAAAGTGTACAAATCAGAGAGCTATAATAGAAGGCAGCATCAGGTGACATGAGGAAGTTAATAAAAATGTAACTAACACTACTAAAGTTTCTAAAATAGAAATGTCCATAAATAAAGACATTTATTCTGTGCCTATGATACCTGCAAAAAAGAAAGACCATACATTTAAGGTAGAACTGCACTGTGATGATACTTCTTGAAAACTGCTAATAGAAAAGAATCGTATTTCTCTAATTGGTGACCAATGACTTCTCAGGGGGATAGTAGAAAGAATCCACCTGCCAATGTAGGAGATGCAAGAGATGCAGGTTCAGTCCCTGGGTTGGAAAGATCCTCTGGTGGAGGAAATGACAACCCACTCCAGTATTCTTGACTGGAAAATTATGTGGACAGAGTGGGGTTGGCTATATAGTCCATGGAGTCACAAAGAATAGGACACAACTGAGCGACTCAGAACACATGCATGCACAGTTGGTTACCAACACCTCTGAGACCCTACCATACCAGGAATTTTCTCTATCATTTCTGATAATGTTGTCTCTAGTCCCATAACTCAAGAAATAGATTTTACATGGCTCAGCAGTGATGTCAGATGATAGGCAAAACTGAGACACTCAAGATCCTTATATCTTCCTATACTCATAAATTTAAGTATACATTTAATAAAGACAACGTCAAAAGACAATCTGTCACAAAGCTGGACGTTCTAACTATAGCTGATTTGTCTAAGCCACTTGAAAATTAATATTAAACTAATGTTTTATTTCATGCAATAAAATGTTACTGTGACCCAAATGTTATTTTTAAATTGCTGGTGAGTTTCTTTGTATTCAGGAAATATGACAGCTAATATCTTTCCTATATCTTTTTTCTCTATTTTGTTTAATTTTTGCTCTCAAGACTGCTTTACATACCTAATTAAAAATAGTGCCTTTTACTTTTCTTTCACTAGCATTTGTTTAATCTCTGCTTAATTTTTATTAAATATTTGTCTTTATTTCAAAAAGACTACTCCCTCAAAAGCTTGCAGAAACCAGATAATACCTTCCACAATTTCTCAGAGCTCTGCTAACCCTCCACTCCAAGCACTTATTTGTGTTCAGTTACTCCTTTGCTTCAGACTCTTTTGTGAACCCATGGACTGTATTTAGCTTGCCAGACTCCTTTGTCCGTGGAATTTTTTCCAGGCAAGAATATTGAAGTTGGTTAGCATTTCCTATTCCAGGGGATGTTCCTAACCGAGGGATCAAACCCGAGTCTCTTGCATCTCTTGCACTGGCAGCAGATCCTTTACCACTGTTCCACCAGGGAAAACCTGTTGTTTTAGGGGCTTAGCTAAGCCAGTTCTCACACAAAGCTCTGTAGGCTGAGTTCACTTCCTCTTCCTTTACAGTTCAGATTGGTAACTTTCACAATGGCTCAGTATTACTCAGTGGCTCTCTATGTATAAACGGTAAATTTCCCCTCACACTGTTTTCTAATACCCTACTCTGAAAACAATATTAATCTTTGTTTAGAATCTTATTTTTGAATTTACTTTTCGTTGGAAGGGATACATAAAGATATATCCCCTCCATCTTGAGCCTCCCCCCTCCCACCCATGCCTCCTCCTAAGTCATCACAGAGTGTCAGGCTGAGCTCCTGAGATACACAGCAGCTTTCCACTATACCTACTGACGGGTGAAAGTAGGATCTCTCCTGGTTGGGAGTGATGGATGTAGTCTTATATCTAGAGTCACAACCTATGGGGCATAAACCCTAGAGACTGTCTGTTCCCTTATTCCCTTAAAGCCTTGAAATAATTAAAATTGATTACAATTCTCTGATGTAATTCTTTCTTGTGTCCTAGAAAACCTGGAGCAGTGTAAGGGGCATTTCACATGAACATTTGTAGGCTAAAATAACTTCTCTCAAACCCTGATACTTTTTTACAATTATAAAAATTATGTAATTATAGATTAAATCATTATTAAATATTAATTGAAGAACTATAATATGACAGGCATACCCTTGTTCCTCCATACTTTTACTCTAACATATGGGAGAAGTATGAAGATCCAGCATTTAGATCATCATGATTCATTGAGAGTTAAAGCAGAGATATTTACAAAGTTAAATATTAAGTTTGGACAATGAACTGACCTTTTTAAACTAACTGTTCTCTTCGATTGTGCCACTACATCCATTCCATTAATTACTTCTGT
The DNA here is from genome assembly GCF_049115385.1 of Moschus berezovskii. NCBI lineage: Eukaryota > Metazoa > Chordata > Mammalia > Artiodactyla > Moschidae > Moschus > Moschus berezovskii. Next base: position 3,997,756 of record NC_142473.1, read on the forward strand.
TTGTTGAATTATTGAAATAAAACATATTCATTGTAGAAACCAAGGATGAGACAGCAAAAGAGACACAGGTGTATAGAACAGTTGGGACTCTGTGGGAGAGGGTGAGGGTAGGATGATTTGGGAGAATGGTATTGAAGCATATATATTATCATATGTGAAACGAATCACCAGTCCAGGTTTGACGCATGAAACAGGATGCTCGGGGCTGGTGCACGGGGATGACCTGGAGGGAGGATATGGGGAGGAGGGAGGTGGGAGGGGGATTCAAGAAGGGGAACACATGTACACCCGGGGTGGATTCATGTCAATGTATGGCAAAACCAACCAATATAATATTGTAAAGAAATTAGCCTCCAATAAAAAAATAAAAAATAAATAAATAAATTTAAAATAAATAAGGAAAATGAACACAGTAGAAATAAGTTTTATTGACTCAAGTCCATTTCAAATCTCACAGTCAAGTTTAATAAAAATAACCAACATTACCTGAAGTAAAAAATAAAGGTGAGCATCTCCAGTGCTGCAGTGTGGGCATCATTTATCCCTTGATATGGTGTGATGAGAAACTTCACCTCTGTGATATTCTTTCCACAAAATCTATTATCTCATCTTGCTATAAGAAAATTATTAGGCAAACACACATCTGCAAGCATTCTACAGGATACTTCATCCATACTCCTTAAAATTATTGAAGCCAAAAAAAAAAAAAAAGGAAAGAGTCAAAATCTGTCACAGATCCGACATTAGGGAGGCATAATGATAGTACAATGTGGTACCTATATTGGGTCCAAAAAATAAAGAGAGAATTAAAGGGAAAAATCTGATTGAATCCAAGTAAAATTTAGATTTTAGTGATATTTATTAATTTTTATCTTATTGTGGTAAGAACATTTCACATAAGACCTACCAAATTAAGATAATTTAAATGTGCAATACAGTATGGTTGACTACCACTGTGATTTTTGTACAGTATATCTCTAGAACTCATTTAAATTGCTTAATTGATATTTTATGTCCATTGATTTGTAACTTCCTGTTTTCCCCTCCTCTCACCTCTGACATTTATCACTCCACTTTCTTTTTGTATATTTTATTTATTTTTTTATTATTATTCCTATTGGAGGCTAATTATTTTACAATATTATATTGGTTGGTTTTGAAATACATTGACATGAATCCTCCCCGGGTGCCTATGAGCTCGCCCTCCTGAACCTCCCTCCCACATCCCTTCTCCCCTTATCGTCCCTCTGGGTCATCCCCACACACCAGCCCCGAGCATCCTGTAACATGCATCGACCTTGTACTGGCGATTAGTTTCACATGTGATAATGTACATGTTTCAATGCCATTCTCCCAAACCATCCCACCCTCACCCTCTCCCACAGAGTCACAAAAACTGTTTTATACATCTGTGTCTCTTTTGCTGTCTCGTATATAGGGTTATCATTTCCATCTTTCTAAATTCCGTATATATGTGTTAGTATACTGTACTGGTGTTTTTCTTTCTGGCTTCCTTCACTCTGTATAATAAGCTCTAGTTTCATCCACCTCATTAGAACTGATTCAAATGCATTCTTTTTAATGGCTGAGTAATAATCCATTGTGTATATGTACCAAAGCTTTCTTATCCATTCGTCTGCAGATGGACATCTAGGTTGCTTCCATGTCCTGGCTATTATAAACAGTGATGCGATGAACATTGGAGTACATGTGTCTCTTTCAATTCTGGTTTCCTCGGTGTGTATGCCCAGGAGTGCGATTTCTGGATCACATGGCAGTTCTATTTCCAGTTTTTAAGGAATCTCCACACTGTTCTCCATAGTTGCTGTACTAGATTGCATTCCCATCAACAGTGTAAGAGGGTTACCATCTCTCCACACCCTTTCCAGCATTTATTGCATGTAGACTTTTGGCTAGCAGCCATTCTGACTGGTGTGAAATGGTATCTCATTGTGGTTTTGATTTGCATTTTTCTGATTATGAGGGATGTTGAGCATCTTTCCATTTGTTTATTAGCCATTTGTATGTCTTCTTTGGAGAAATGTCTGTTTAGTTCCTTGGCCCATTTTTTGATTGGGTCATTTATTTCTCTGGAATTGAGCTGCAGGAGCTGCTTGTATATTTTGGAGATTAATTCTTTGTCAGTTGTTTCATTTGCTATTTTTTTTCTCCCATTCTGAAGGCTGTCTTTTCACCTTGCTTATAGTTTCCTTTGCTGTGCAGAAGCTTTTAATTTTAATTAGGTCCCATTTCTTTATTTTTGCTTTTATTTCCAATATTCTGGGAGGTGTGTCATGGAGGATCCTGCTGTGATTTACGTTGGAGAGAGTTTTGCGTATGTTCTCCTCTAGGAGTTTTATAGTTTCTGGTCTTACATTTACATCTTTAATTCATTTTGAGTTGATTTTTGTGTATGGTGTTAAGAAGTGTTCTAGTTTCATTCTTTTACAAGTGGCTGACCAGTTTTCCCAGCACCACTGTTAAAGAGACTGTCTTTTCTCCATTTTATATTCTTGCCTCCTTTGTCAAAGATAAGGTGTCTATAAGTGCATGGATTTACCTCTGGGCTTTCTATTTTGTTCCATTGATCTATATTTTTGTCTTTATGCCAGTACCATACTGTCTTGATGACAGTAGCTTTGTAATAGAGCCTGAAGTCCAGCAGGTTAAATCCCCCAGTTCCATTCTTCTTCCTCAAGATTGCTTTGACTATTCGAGATTTTTTGCATTTCCATATAAATTGTGAGATTATTTGTTCTAGCTCTGTGAAAAATATCGTAGGTACCTTGATAGGCATTGCATTGAATGTATAAATTACTTTGGGTAGTATACTCATTTTCACAATATTTATTCTTCCAATCCATGAACACGGTATATTTCTCCATCTATTAGTGTCCTCTCTGATTTCTTTCACCAGTGTTTTATAGTTCTCTATGTACAGGTCTTTTCTTTAGGTAGATATATTCCTAAGTACTTTATTCTTTTTGTTTCAATAGTGAAAGGAATATTTTCCTTAATTTCTCTTTCTATTTTCTCATTATTAGTGTATAGGAATGCAAGGGATTTCTCTGTGTTGATTTTATATCCTGAAACCTTACTGTATTCATTGATTAGCTCTAGTAGGTACTGGTAGAGTCTTTAGGGTTTTCTGTGTCAAGGCTTCCCTGGTGGCTCAGAGGTTAATGTGTCCGCCTCCAATGCGGGAGACTGGGTTTGATCCCTGGGTCGGGAAGATCCCCTGGAGAAGGAAACGGTAACCCACTCCAGTATTCTTGCCTGGAGAATCCCATGGATGGAGAAACCTGATTAGGCTACAGTCCACGGGGTCGCAAAGAGTCAGACATGACTAAACGATGGAAGGGAACGGTGTAGAGGATCATGTCATCAGTAAACAGTGAAAGTTTTACTTCTTCTTTTCCAATTTGTATTCATTTTATGTCTTTTTATGCTCTTATTGCTGTGGCCAAAACTTCCAGAACTATGTTGAATTGTAGTGGTGAGAGTGGGCGTCCTTGTCTTGTTCCTGACTTTAGGGGAAATGCTTTCAGTTTTTCACCATTGAGGATAATGTTTGCTGTGGGTTTGTCATACAAAGCTTTTATTATGTTGATGAATGTTCCTTCTATTCCCGCCTTCTGGAGGGTTTTTATCATAAATGGTTGTTGAATTTTGTCAAAGGCTTTCTCTGTATCTATTGAGATAATCATATGATCTTTATTTTTCAGTTTGTTAATGTGATGTATTACATTGATTGATTTGTGGATATTGAAGAATCCTTGCATTCCTGGGATAAAGCCCACTTGGTCATGATGTATGATCTTCTTAATGTGTTGTTGGATTCTGATTGCTAGAATTTTGTTAAGGATTTTTGCATCTATGTATATCAGTGATATTGGCCTGTAGTTTTCTTTTTTTGTGGGATCTTTACCACGTTTTGGGATTAGGGTGATGGTGGACTCATAGAATGAATTTCGAAGTTTCCCTTCCTCAGCAATTTTCTGGAAGAATTTGAGTAGAATAGGTGTTAGCTCTTCTCTAAATTTTTGGTAGAATTCAGCTGTGAAGCCGTCTGGACCCGAGCTTTTGTTTGCTGGAAGGTTTTTTTTTTTTTTTTTTTTACAGCTACTATTTCCGTGCTTCTGATGGTCTGTTCAGATTTTCTATTTCTTCCTGGTTCAGTTTTGGAAAGCTGTACTTTTCTAATATTTGTCTATTTCTTCCAAGTTGTCCATTTTATTGCCATATAATTGCTGATAGTATTCTCTAACGATCGTTTGTATTTCTGTGTTGTCTGTTGTGATCTCTCTCCATTTTCACTTCTAATTTTATTTTTTTGGTTTTCTCCCTTTGTTTCTTGATGAATCTGGCTAGTAGTCTGTCTATTTTATTTACCCTCTCAAAGAACCAGCTTTTGGATTTGTTGATTTTTGCTATGGTCTCTTTTGTTTCTTTTGCATTTATTTCTGCCCTAATTTTTAAGATTTCTTTCCTTCTACTAACCCTGGGGTTCTTCATTTCTTCCTTTTCTAGTTTTTTTAGGTGTAGAGTTAGGTTAGTTAGTTGACTTTTTTCTTGTTTTGAGGTGTGCCTGTATTGCTATGAACCTTCCGCTTAGCACTGCTTTTACAGTGTCCCAGAGGTTTTGGGTTGTTATGTTTTCATTTTCATTCATTTCTAAGCATATTTTGATTTCTCTTTTGATTTCTTCTCTGATTTGTTCGTTATTCAACAGTGTGTTGTTCAGCCACCATAAGTTGGCATTTTTAATGGTTTTTCTCCCGTAATTGAGATCTAATCTTGCTGCATTGTGGTCAGAAAACATGCTTGGAATGATTTCAATTTTTTTGAATTTACCAAGGCTAGATTTATGGCCCAGAATGTGATCTATCCTGGAAAAAGTTCCGTGTGAGCTTGAGAAAAAGATGAAATTCATTGTTTTGGGGTGAAATGTCCTATAGAGATCTATTAGGTTTAACTGGTCTATTGTATCATTTAAAGTTTATGTTTCCTTGTTAATTTTCTGTTTAGTTGATCTATCCATAAGTGTAAGTGGGGTATTTAAATATCCCACTATTATTGTGTTGTTGTTAATTTCCCCTTTCATACTTGTTGGTAATTGTCTTACATATTGTGGTGCTCCTATGTTGGGTGCATAATTATTATAATTTGTTATATCTTCTTCTTGGATTGAGCCTTTGATCATTATGTGGTTTCCTTCTTTGTCTCTTTTCACAGCCTTTGTTTTAAAGTCTATTTTATCTGATATGAGTATTGCTACTCCTTCTTTCTCTTGGTCTCTATTTGCATGGAATATCTTTTTCCAGCCCTTCACTTTCAGTCTGTATGTGTCACTCGTTTTGAGATGGGTCTCTTGTAGACAACATTTATGGGGGTCTTGTTTTTGTATCCATTCAGTCAGCCCTTGTCTTTTGGTTGGGGCATCAACCCATTTATGTTTAAGGTAATTATTGATAAGTATGATCCCGTTGCCATTTTCTTTATTGCTTTGGGTTCGAGTTTATACACTATTTCTGTGTTTCCTGTCTAGAGAAGATACTTTAGCATTTGTTAGAGAGCTGGCTTGGTGATGCTGAGTTCTCTCAGCTTTTGCTTGTCTGTAAAGCTTTTGATTTCTCCTTTATATTTGAATGAGATCCTTGCTGGGTACAGTAAACTGGGCTGTAGGTTATTTTCTTTCATCACTTTAAGTATGTCTTGCCATTCCCTCCTGGCCTGAAGAGTTTCTGTTGAAAGATCAGCTGTTATCCTTATGCGAATCCCTTTGTGTGTTATTTGCTGCTTTTCCCTTGCTATTTTTTAAAAATATTTGTTCTTTGTGTTTGATCTTTGTTAATTTGATTAATATGTGTCTTGGAGTATTTCGCCCTGGGTTTATCATGTTGGGGACTCTCTGGGCTTCTTGGACTTGGGTGATTATTTCTTTCCCCATTTTAGGGAAGTTTTCAACTATTATCTCCTCAAGTATTTTCTCATGGTCTTTCTTTTTGTCTTCTTCTTCTGGGACTCCTATGATTCGAGTGTTGGGGCGTTTAATATTGTCCCAGAGGTCTCTAATATTGTCCTGATTTCTTTTAATTTGTTTTTCTTTTTTCCTCTCTGTTTCATTTATTTCTATGACTCTGTCTTCTAGCTCGCTTATCCTGTCTTCTGCCTCTGTTATTCTACTGTTGGTTCCCTCCAGAGTGTTTCTGATCTTATCTATTGCATTATTCATTGTATATTGACTCTTTTTTATTTCATCTAAGTCCTTATTAAACCTTTCTTCCATCTGCTCAATCCTTTTCTCCAGGCTATTTATCTGTAACTCCATTTTGCTTTCAAGATTTTGTATCATTTTCACCATCAAAATTTGAAATTCTTTATCAGGTATATTCCCTATATCTTCCTCTTTTGTTTGTGTTGGTGGCCATTTATCTTGTTCCTTTACTTGCTGGGTATTTCTCTGCCTCTTCATCTTGCTTATATTGCTTTGCTTGGGGTGGCCTTTCCCCCTTCTGGCAGTTTGTGGAGTTCTCTTTATTATGCAGTTTCCTTGCTGTGTGTGTGGTTGGACGGGTGACTTGTCAAGGTTCCCTGGTTAGGGAAGCTTGTGTCGGTGTTCTGGTGGGTGGAGCTGGATTTCTTCTCTCTGGAGTTCAATGTATTGTTCAGTAATGAGTTATGAGATGTCGGTGGGTTTGGAGTGACTTTGGGCAGCCTGTATACTGAAGCTCAGGGCTATTTTCCTGTGTTGCTGGAGAATTTGCGTGGTATGTCTTGCTCTGGAACTTGTTGACCCTTGGGTGGTGCTTGGTATTAGTGTAGGTATGGAGACGTTAGATGAGCTCCTATCGATTAATGTTTCCTGGAGTCAGGAGTTCTTGGTGTTCTCAGGATTCGGGCTTAAGCCTCTTGCCTCTGGTTTTCGGTCTTATTCTTAGATTAGACTTAGACTTCTCTATCTGTCATTTCCAAGGTGGTTCACTCTTTTTTAGTTCCTGGTCAGTTGTTCAGTCCTGTTGTGGGAAGGGAGGAACACTGCAGACAAATATCTCTGGCATCTGTGGGGAGTGCTCGCAGCATCTCGGACACACTGGGTTTGCCCCCCTCACAGCACGTGTACTGTCCCAGTCTACACTGCACAGGCTCTTGGTTGCTCTGCTGGGAACTGTCTGAGGCTGGCGCTGGGTTGTACGCACTTCCCAGGTTTGAGCGGCTCAAGTTCAGCTTCTGGGGTACTCCTCAAATGCTCAGACTTGGTTGGGCCTGCGTTTTGTGCTTCCCCAGTTCCAGCAGTTCAGGTGACCAGGTGTTTGGCGAGCGTGGTAGGTGTGATTTAAAGCCTCCCCGGTCCCTGCCGATCAGTTTTCTGGGTGTACAACCAGTACACCTTCTCAGGCGGATATCGACTGGCCCGAGCCCAAGAAGTCTTGGTTAGCAATGAAGCCTTCCTGCAGTTTGATATCAGATGCCTTTCTGGGGCCACGGTTGCCCCCTCCGGCTCTGGCTGCCCTCCCCTGCCTGTCTCGGTGGGGGGATGGGGGATGGGCAGACCGCAGCGGGCTCGCTCTGCTCAGCCCTATGTTCTGTGAGCGGGGCTGGTGGAGTCTTAGATTAGGGCTTACCAGCTTTTCGAGGGGAAGCTATCCCAGTCTGCTTTGCTATCCCCAGTTAGTTCTCTCAGATTGTTCTCACGGCATTCAGGTCCAGTCCTCTCTCTAAGCAGTTCAGCCGGCTCCTCCCTGCCCAGCCCCCGCTTGCTAATGGCAGATGTAGGCGTCTGTGCTGCTTCTCCACTGGAAGTTACCATTTGGAAGGTAATCTGTGGGTTTTAGTCATTTCTTTCTTTTTCCTCCCGGTTACGTGGCCCTCTGAGGTTCCAAGGCTCGCCACAGACTCACCAGTGAGAGTGTTTCCTGGTGTCTGGAAATTTCTCTCTTTTTAAAGCCTCCCTTCCCGGGATGGACTCCGTCCTTACCTCTTTTGTCTCTCTTTTTATCTTTTATGTTTTTTCCCTACCTCCTTTCGAAGACAATGGGCTGCTTTTCTGGGTGCCTGATGTCCTCTGCCAGCAGTCAGAAGTTGTTTTGTGGACTTTACTCCGCGTTCAAATGTTCTCTTGATGAATTTGTGGGGGAGAAATTGGTCTCACCGTCCTATTCCTCCGCCATCTTGTTCCCTCCTATCACTCCACTTTTTGACTCCATGATCATACAAGTGAATTCATACAGTATTTGTCTTTCTGTGACTGAGAGATTTCATTAAGCATATTGTCATTCATGTAGTAATTTACTGCATAATTTCTTTCTTTTTTTGTTCCATTTTATGTACATTTTCTTAATCCACTTTTTGGTCCATAGACATTTAGGTAATTTCTAATGTTTGTTATTGTGACTAGCTCTGCAATGAACATGGGAATGTTAATAGCTCTATGAAATCATCATTTTAATTCTTTTTAATTAAATAAATATATATTCAGAAGCAGGATTACTGGATTATTGGATCATATATTTAATTTTTATACTATGACAAGCCACCATACTATTTTCACAAGTATATTTAAATAACTATCAGAAGGCAATTTTTCCATGTCAATTCTCACTATTATAAAATTCTTTATCAATGATCCTTTTCAGAATTTTTCAATCATGACACTATTAATATTTTGAACTGTATTATTCTTTTTATGGGGAGCTATCCTATGCAGCTTCTCTGGCCTCTATTCACCCCGGTCCCTGCATTGTGACACCAAAAATGCCTCCAGATATTGTGTATTGTTCCCTTGGGATGTAAGGGGAAGTGAATAAACCACGGACCATCTGTTACTCGATTCTGGTAGATTTTCATGTCCTTCTAGTTAACTTATATGCGATTAAATATCTATCTCCTTATCTCCCAAATACTATTAATAAACAATATGTATTATCAAACCTGGTAAGCATGGTATCTAAAATCTTTATCTTTACAATTTCTTCCCATTGTTTTTTTTTTGTGGTCTTGTGAGTCAGCACTTGTTTTATCCTTGCCTTAAAATCTTACTTAGAGGCAACCATGTTGATTCTCTGTCTCCAGAAGTTACCTTTAATTCTTTTAAATTCAATTTTGATTAAATACCTGCCTATTCTCCTTGCACAGTTCAACCCTGAATTGGCAGAAGCAGAGAGACATGCATCAAAGTGTCTCGGGGCCCCTGTGTCCTCACGCTCCCAGGAAACACTTGCTCAGAACACTGCTATGAAGGAGTTCAGCTAAGCCAGGCCCTTCTGCTTAACTTTTGAAAGTATGCACTTCTTGTTCCTGATATGTAATGTTTGCCATGACTCAAAATTTCAAGTGATTTTCCTCATGAAGAAATAACTGAAGCTAAGGCTGGATGGCATCACCGACTCTGTGGACATGAGTTTGAGTGAACTCCGGGAGTTGGTGATGGACAGGGAGGCCTGGCATGCTGCGATTCATGGGGTCGTGGAGAGTTGGACACGACTGAGCAACTGAACTGAACTGACTGAACCGAACTGAAGGTATCTATTAGATACCCTCCATGGGACTGTGGGAAAGGCAGCCCCCCTCCACCCTCCAGAGGTCTTGTGGATTTACTGGGAAGGCTGAGAACCTTATGTTTCCTCCACTCCCTGTGGCACAAGACCCTAGAGAGAATCCCTTTCTTCTTCAGAGGCTCAAAACAAGCAATAAAAGCTAATTATTGTTTTCTGATGCAATTTATATTTCTTGACAGCAAGAGGAAAAATCAATAGCAGATTTAGAAATATTTTATATGAAAATAAATCTAAATTTTAACCATCACCTTCTCACCAAGCCCCATTATCATTCCCAGAGATTCCAAAACTGTTGGATAATGACATCATAGCAAAGGTTATCTAGATTGCACAGCAAACATTTCTCTTTTTTAAGTACATTGTTTTATGCTTTTAATTTCTTTTAAATTTACTAAGATAAAATTGACAAACAGAATTTATATATATGTAAGGTGTAAATTTGATATTGAATATATATATATATGGTAAATTTGTCTAAAATGACATACAGTGACACAGACAAAATATACAATAAGACTAGTGTTTTTCTTCTTGCTTACCTGTTTGCTTCTCAATTCATATATTTCTTAGCTAAATATTACCTAAAATGACCTAAAAAATCAAAAGAAACTAACAAACACTGAATTAGAAGCTCTTGATGTTAGAATTATAAATCATAATTTTCTCTATGACAAAAATATCATGAACAAGTTCTAATTTCTGTAATTTGAAAGACAGCTCTGCAGAATGTGTATTCCATCAAAAAACTCTAAAGGAATTAAACAAGCTACTGGACTGGAATAGAATTTCAGAATATGCTAATTTGTGTAAAAAATCAAACATGTGCTCTTTATTGCAAAATAACAGCCATTCAATTTTGAAATAAATTATAGGTTCCATAATGGATAGAGAAATAAAATGTGAGTTCTTTAATAAACTTAAGAAAGTTTTACAGCAAACTAAATGTGTGTTTTAACAGTCCATTGCTCAGAACCATTTAAAGAATTTTAGATTGAATAAGAGCAAAGAAGCAGGCTGCAAATATTGATGTATGCTCAACTCAAATTGACAGGATACAAGGTACAAAGATAAGTGAGTCAAAAAGACTCATTCATAGCTACCCACTTCTGTTCACCCTTTCCAATATCGTCACCCTTTCACCTGCCTCCAATTTGGAACCCTGAGTCCTTCTAGGCAAATATTCTCTAGGATAATATTTTGGAGCTCACCACCTTTCTGAGCACTTCTTTCACATCCTTGTTCCTCAGACTATAGATCAGGGGGTTCAGCATGGGGATCACTCAGTGTAGAACACTGTGGTCACTTTATCAACACCCATACTGTTGCCAGAGTGGGGCCGGCAATAAATGAAAAGGAGCTCCCTGTAAGACAGCGATGGCTGTGAGGTGGGAGGTACAGATGGAAATAAGTTTGCACCTTTGGTCTGCAGAGTGCATCCTCAGGATGGTGATGAGAATAAACAAGTAGGACATGAGGATGACCATGATGGTGATGATCTCATAAAAAATGGCTAGAGTATAGCACCAATTGATTCACAGTGACATCAGAGCAAGCAAGAGACAAAGAGGGGGGATATCACAAAGGAAGTGGTTGATCACATTCAATCTGTAGGATGGGATCTGAAGAGCTAAACACATAGCACCACTGAGGTAGCAACAAGACAAAAACTCCAGGCAGAGATTTCGGGACATGGTGACTGTGTAGAGCAGAGGGTCACAGATGGCCACAAAGCGGTCATAGGCCATCACTGCCAGCAGAATGACCTCAGTTACCCCAAATGTGCAAAACAGGTAGAACTGCACATCCCAGGAAGGAAATGGCTTTGTCTTCATTTAAGATGTTAGCTAGCATCTTCGGTGTGATGGTCTTGGAGTAACAGAAATGCACAAGGACAAGTGGCTGAGGAAAAAGTGCATGGGAGTATGGAGTCCAGAACTGACCTGAATGAGGGCAATCATGCCCAGGTTTCCCAAAACTGTGACTCCATAGATGGAAAGAAACAGCAGGAAGAGGAAGACTCTGAGCTCAGAGGCATCTGAGAATCCAAGGAGAAAGAAGTCTGTCACAGCAGTGCAGTTTTCCTTTTCCATGATCCTAATTTACTGATTATGGAGTAAAATAATAATAGTTATTGTGCATTATATCATCCTTGATTCAGTTTTGCCTCTCTTAAAACAGACATGATAATGCATACTGTCCTATAAAGTTAGTGCAGTGATTTTGTTAATTACACTATACAATTCACTATGCAAATTCAATGCTTTAGATTTATTTGAAGTTCTAAACAAAGAAAGAGAAAGTGTTAGTAGCTCAGTCATAATCTGCCACCCCAAGGATGAGACTTTCTGTCTATGGGATTCTCCAGGAAAGAATATTGAAATGAGTTGCCATTTCCTTCTCCAGGGAATCTTCTCCAGTCAGAGATCTAAACTGGCTCTCCCACATTGCAAGCAGACCCTTTGCCATCTGAGCCACCAGGGACAACAAAGATGTGAATATGAAATTAACAGAAATGCTTGCTGCTGCATTGCACCATTATTTATGAAAGCAAAACTTAGAAATAAGGTGTAAATATCAAAGAAGTAATCAAAGTTATGGTATACAATTATATACAGGACTTCCCTGGTGGATCAGATGGTAGAGAATCTGCCTGCAATGTGGGAGGTCCAGGTTCAATCTCTGAGTTGTAAAGATCCCCTGGAGAAGGGAATGGCTACCCTTTCCAGTATTCTTGCCTAGAGTATTCCATGAGCAGAGGAGCCTGTAGGGTTACAGTCCATGGAGTTGCTAACAGTTGTACACAATTGAGTGACATATATATATGTTAGAGTTTCATATTTATACTATATATCCATTGTTTTTCATATATATATATATATACATATATAAACTATGCAGCTTTCTGAAGAATTGTTGAAGACTTTATTAATGACCATGAAAAGTGGCCAATGACAAATACTAAGCCAGATTGTACAGATAAAATATTATACATGTAAATAAATTTCATCATATATCTAATCATTACAACATCAATGAAATATAACTATTTTATAACAATTTTTTACAAAGAAAAAGCAATGGAGACTCTTGTTATGGGTTGCATTGGAGAAGTAAGGTGGGATTTTTTAAGGAAAAGATAAAGCATGTGATCCATGGAAAATGCCAACAGAGGATAAGAACATGCTCATTTCCTCTCCCTTCTGCCCCTTGGTAATTTTAAATGTTTAGAGGCATGAGTTTCTTTATCCTGGATGAAAGAGGCTCTGGACTAAAACTCAGAATGTCATTTGTACCAGGGATAAGAAACCTGCTATGGAGAGACACCTCTGCTCCTCTCGTGTCTACTTCAGAGGTTGGCCTCATGTTTCTGTTCTTCCACAAACAGTTCTGGGACTTCACTGGTGGCTCAGCAGTAAAGAATCTGCCTGCAATGCAGAAGACATGAAGACGCATGTCCAATCTCTGGGCCAGGAAAATCTCCTGGGGGAGGAAATGGCAACCCACTTCCTTATTCTTGCCTGGGAACTCCCATGGACAAAGGGGTTTGGAGGGCTATAGTCCAGGGGGCCTCAAAAGGCTCAGACACAACTGAGTGTCTAAAGAACAACAACAACAACAAAAAAGCCCTGAGGACCCCGCACTGCCACTCTCGGCCTCTGAGTGGCTGTCCGGAGAATCTCCCTGCAGTCTTGCCCAGGTTCCCCAGAGGGTGTTAATGTGACATAGGAGGAAGTGCGAAGGTGGGAGAAATCAAGCATTCCTCTCACTCCATTCACATTCGTTTTCCTTTTACACTAATAGCTATTACAAGATATTTGGTTTTGCAGATTACATTGCTATCATTTCTCTTTGAGATTGTTCCTCCAAAACTTTAAATACTTTCATAAAGAGTGTCTGCAACAGGACATTTCTTAAAACACCCTCTAAGAGAGAAATAAATACAGAAGCTTAAAAATAAATCAGTACCACTGCTCTCTAACTCCCCCCAAGTCAGAGTGTCATTGTGTCAACCAACCAACCTGAGGGATACACATTGCTTCTTTGGTTTCTGAAGGTGCTATGTGGCAAAATGATACAGAATCTATGTTTTTATTTTTGTCTGTCTCCGGGGCCCATATTCCTTAAGCTTCTGAAACCAATCATTGCTCTCTGTAGGCCCTCAGCAGAATATCAAGAAAGCAACATCATCTTGGGACTCAAATAACTAATGAGTTTTATGAGATAAAACAGGGGTAAAACTATCCCAAATGGGTACATGCTATTATCAATATGATCAAACATGATTCACTCCAGAGGTCATGATTAACTGCAGACCACCGTAGGCTACATTCTAACATTGCTCTGTTCACCAAGACCTACACTGTCATTATGAAATATAATAGGAATTCTAAACTTTTCCTGTCACATATAAAATCTTCTTCCTAGAGGGTTTAGTGTCTGAAGTCACACCAGAATTTTGCCAAATATCAGAGAAAGGTAAGAATATTGAGACTCCTTTCCAGAGAAGAATAATAGCTGATCACACATACTTTGCATGTTCTGAATACAACTATTAACACATTTGATTTTTATTAAAATAAGTTAGGTAAGTACACTTATGCACCTTTACTAATAAGGTGACTGAGGCAAAGACAGCTGTCATTTGCACAAAATCATAAGTGGAATCCCTGATAGGATGAGCCTGCATGCTGCATTTGGGTTTCTGCAATCCATGTGACCCTGTGCTCAAGAGCAGAGCTCCTGCACAGTTCTGAATGGCATCCCTCCTGCTCAATACAGAGATCATTTAATGCATTTGCCTGAAGGACCTCTCCCAGGTCTGCTCCTTCTCTAACTATATGAATGATGTCTTCCTAAACCATCAGTGTTCAAAGGACAGGCTGTGGTTTGTGTCTTTGGATATACAAAATATTTCAAGAATTCCTTGAATACAATTAGTTATAGGTAATTGGTTTCCAAATTCTTGACAATTTATATGGCCTTCTGTAAATTGATCCATCTGATAAAGTCCTGAGTTTGAGGAGTGTTTCTGTATCTTCTTTCTACGGGCACTCTCACTATTCCTTTTCTGTCATTTTTTTCAAAAGCAAAGAGTCCTCTTTTCCATTCACATAATTCTCTGTGAACTATTTCAATTAGAAAAGCAAAAAGAAATTTCCAAATCCTGAAACACAAGAACACTTTGGAATATTATTTCCAGGAAGCCTAAACTGTGTTTTAAGGGAGACTATTTAAATCTGTGGTTTGACTTCTTATTTCTCTCTGACACATGTGTAAGTGTAGATATAATATAATTATGTATATATATATATATTTATGTTTATGAAAATTATGGCATTACATTTGATTTAGCCAATACAGTGATGTTTTGAAATCAGATATTAATAGACTGAAATTAGTTTGAAATTATTAATACTCCCTAAACTTGTTTTCACAAAATGTATTATCTGAAAAAGGGAATCTCATGACAAAAACACAAAACCAAAATCTATAAAGATCATCATTGTCAGTGAATCTTTATTGTTCTGGACAACACATTCAGAGGAAAGCTGCTTTGCATATCTGTTCATTTCAAGCAAGACATGGCAAGAGCTTTAAATAATTTATTTAAACATAAAAATTTATTAAAATTTATTTTATAGTCATTAGTCATGAATTGAGTAATATAAATATGCAGTTCTATTCAACGAACTGTATATAAGCAACATAAAACAATAACATTTTAGAAGAATATTAGAAAGGTGCAACAAAGTAAACAATATGTTAAATTTTATAGCTTTTAAATTTCATAATAAAAGCTATATATGACAAACCCACAGCAAACATTATCCTCAATGGTGAAAAACTGAAAGCATTTCCCCTAAAGTCAGGAACAAGACACGTGTGCCCACTCTCACCACTACTATTCAACATAGTTCTGGAAGTTTTGGCAGCAGCAATCAGAGCAGAAAAAGACATAAAAGGAATATAAATTGGAAAAGAAGAGGCAAAACTTTCACTATTCGCCGATGACATGATCCTCTACACAGAAAACCGTAAAGACTCTACCAGAAAACTACTAGAGCTAATCAGTGAATACAGTAAAGTTGCAGGATATAAAATCAACACACAGAAATCCCTTGCATTCCTATATACTAATAATGAGCAAATAGAAAGAGAAATCAAGGAAACTATTCCATTCACTGTTGCAACGAAAAGAATTAAATACTTAGGAATATATCTACCTAAGAAAACAAAAGACTTGTACATAGAAAACTATAAAACACTAGTGAAAGTAATCAAAGAAGACACTAATAGATGGAGAAATATACCGTGTTCGTGGATTGGAAGAATAAATATTGTAAAAATGATATACAACCCAAAGTAATTTATACATTCAATGCAATCCCTATCAAGCTACCACTGATATTTTTCACAGAGCTAGAACAAATAATCTCACAATTTGTATGGAAATAGAAAAAACTTCAAATAGCCAAAGCAATTTTGAAGAAGAAGAATGGAACTGGAGGAATTAGCCTGCGGGACTTCAGGCTCTACTACAAAGCCGCAGTCATCAAGACAGTATGGTACTGGCATAAAGACAAAAATATAGATCAATGGAACAAAATAGAAAGCCCAGAGATAAATCCACGCACCTATGGACACCTTATCTTTGACAAAGGAGGCAAGAATATAAAATGGAGAAAAGACAGTCTCTTTAACAAGCGGTGCTGGGAAAACTGGTCAGCCACTTGTAAAAGAATGAAACTAGAACACTTCCTAACACCATACACCAAAATAAACTCAAAATGGGTTAGAGAGCTAAATGTAAGACCAGAAACTATAAAACTCATAGAGGAGAACGTAGGCAAAACACTCTCTGACTAAATCACAGCAGGATCCTCCAAGAACCACCTCCCAGAATATTGGAAATAAAAGCAAAAATAAACAAATGGGACCTAATTAAAATCAAAAGCTTCTGCACAGCAAAGGAAACTATAAGCAAGGTGAAAGACAGCCTTCAGAATGGGAGAAAATAATAGCAAATGAAGCAACTGTTAAAGGATTAATTTCCAAAATATACAAGCAGCTCCTGCAGCTCAATTCCAGAAAAATAAATGACCCAATCAAAAAATGGGCCAAAGAACTAAACAGACATTTCTCCAAAGAAGACATAAAGATGGCTAACAAACACATGAAAAAATGCTCATCATCCCTCACAATCAGAGAAATGCAAATTAAAACCACAATGAGATACCATTTCACACCAGTCAGAATGGCTGCTATCCAAAAGTCTATATGCAATAAATGCTGGAGAGGGTGTGGAGAGAAAGGAACCCTCTTCAACTGTTGGTGGGAATGCAAACTAGTACAGCCACTATGGAGAACAGTGTGGAGAACCCTCAAAAAAATGGAAATATAACTGCCACATGATCCAGCAATCGCACTCCTGGGCATACACACCGAGGAAACCAGAATTGAAAGAGACACATGTACTCCAATTGTCATTACAGCACTGTTTATAATAGCCAGGATGTGGAATCAACCTAGATATCCATCTGCAGATGAATGGATAAGAAAGCTTTGGTACATATACACAATGGAGTATTTTTCGTCCATCAAAAAGAATGCATTTGAATCAGTTCTAATGAGGCGGATGAAATTGGAGCCTATTATACAGAGTGAAGGAAGCCAGAAAGAAAAACATCAATACAGTATACTAACGCATATATATGGAATTTAGAAAGATGGTAACCTTAACCCTGTATACGAGACTGCAAAAGAGAAATAAGTGTATAGAACAGTCTTTGGGACTCTGTGGGAGAGGGTGAAGGTGGGATGATTTGGGAGAATGGCATTGTAACTTGTATATTATCATATGTAGAATGAATCACCTGTCCAGGTTCGATTCATGATACAGGATGCTTGGGGCTGGTGCACGGGGATGACCTGGGGGGAGGATATGGGGAAGAGGGAGGTGGGAGGGGGGTTCAAGAAAGGGAACACACCAGGGGCAGATTTGTGTCAATGTATGCAAAACCAACCAATATATTAATGTAAGGTAACTTGCCTCCAATAAAATAAAATAAATAAATAAAATTTTACAAATAAAATAAATTTGATTGTTTTACTCAAATTTATTCTGTGTGGAAGAGAATAGCAATAAATAATAACCAATACATAATACTAAGCATATAATGAGGATTTATAATTGCTCATTCATTTATTCATTAATTTTTAAACAAATATTTGTTACAGACTTATCCAGAACTATTTTATGTACTACTGAAAGAAAGAAAGCTCCTTTTTCAATAATTTATATTTAAGAGGGACAGTTTAATAGATTAATCTCTTCAGTTCAGTTCAGATCAGTTGCTCAGTCGTGTCCGACTCTTTGCGACCCCATGAATCACAGCACGCCAGGTTCTCCGTCCTCCCCTTCTCCTCCCGCCCTCAATCCCTCCCAGCATCAGAGTCTTCTCCAGTGAGTGAACTCTTTGCATGAGGTGACCAAAGTATCGGTTTCAGCTTTAGCATCAGTCCTTCCAACAAACACCCAGGACTGATCTCCTTTAGAATCGACTGGTTGGATCTCCTTGTGGTCCAAGGGCCATCTATAAAAACCTCATATAAATATATGCTACACATCTCATAAGACACTTTCCCCATTGTTAATGGAGATTGAAGACGTCTTTGGATATTGGTTCAGTGAAATGATGCTTTTATCTATTAATTTTCAGAAGGAATCCTTCACATCTTTATTCCTCAGGCTGTAGATCAGAGGATTCAGCATGCGGTTGACCACTGTGTAGAACACAGAGGCCACCTTGATGGTTTGTCGAGAGTTCTTGGAATTGGGCAAACAGTAGAGAGAAAGGATGGTCCTGTGGAAGATGGTAATGGCAGTCAGGTGAGACGCACAGGTGGAGAAAGCTTTGCAACGTCCACTGGCAGAACAGATGTTTAGCACAGTGACAAAAATAAAGACATAGGAAGTGAGGATGATCAGAAGTGTACTCACCTCATTGAAAGTGGCGAAGTCAAAAAGCAGCAGGTGGGGGATGTGTGTATTGGAGCTTGAGACAGCAATGAGAGCAATGTATTCACAGAAAAAGTGGCTGATCACCTATGTCCAGAAAAGTTTAATTGGAGGGCATAGCAAAGGAGTACCAATGGGCCAAACATGCCCCAGAGATATGACACAGCCACCAGAAGGGCACACAACCTCTGTGATATGACCACTGTGTAAAGCAGAGGGTTACAGATGGCCACGAAGCAGTCATAGGCCATCACTGCCAGCAGGGATATCTCAGTCACCACAGCAGCGCAGGACAGGAAGTACTGCAGCATGAAGCTAGTGTAGAAGATGCTCTTATCGGCCATGACCAAGTTCTCGAGTTGCTTGGGAGTAACAATGGAAGACTAACAAAAATCAACAAAAGAAAGATGACCAAGGAAAAAGTACATGGGGGTGTGAAACTTAGGGTTAATTTTGATGATTACCATCATGCCCAGATTTCCTACCATGGTGATAATGTACATGATCAGAAACATGAGGAAGAGAGGACTCTGAAGCTCTGGGTAATCTGCGAAACCCAGGAGGGAAAACGTTGTCTCCAGACTCAGATTTCTTGCAGTCATCACTATGATGCCTTTGAAAAGAAGGGATAGGAGAAGGGAGTTTTTCTTGACAAAGAGGAGATTTACAGAAATAAGTGAAAATCATATTATGACTTTCTATGATGGACAAAATAAAATGAAGGAAGTAATTATTTCTAACTTTGTCCATTTACGAGATTCCTTATTTAGATAACTACTGTGAATGGATCTACCTACCAATCCAAACTGAGTCTCTGAACTGTTTTTGCATATCCGTTGCAACTGGTATTTTCCTAAGGAATACTTAACACATTGAAGTGAGTACATTCACTCATTAGCTAGTAGCATAGTATGCACATCACTGATAGAAAGTATTTGCACATGAGTGCATAAGCGAGTGAAAGTGTCTAAGAAAAATGTGAAATGTTTGCCTCAAAGAACAATACCTATTGTTACTGTATTTTGCTTGAATACACAAATCAATTAAAGTCTTTAAGAGGATATGTTTGTCTTCTAAGTATGAAGAAAAATAATAAAGACATCTAAGAAGAGAGCATAACAATCCCATTTTAGCATGTTTTGTTCAGTAAAGGATACTTCTCTCCTGGGACAGCTTCACTGCTGAGGAGGACGATGACTTGAATTGTAAGTGCAGTGTACAATTTATCAGGATTTATGTTATATATATTTATATAATATATATATATGTATAATGATGTCTAGAATTGGAAGTTTACTTACATAGTTTTCTTTAATTGCAAAGAACTACAATTTGCTTTTTGCAAAGAATTGCAAATTGCAATTGGGCTTTCTTGAGTATATATTTAATATCTATTCTTTCTTGGATTTACTTACCATTTACCTAAAAATTTAAAAGATTCGGTTATAATTTTCCAACATTTTTTCACACCTTGTATGCTCACAGTCGCAATTATTTTCTTGGAAAGCATTTTTTCAGAGATGTATTTCATGTTTGAGTTATAATGCACAGAACACAAGTCAATTCACAGTCAGCTACCCTGTGTGTAATGAGATCCTCTATGATGGACAGCGAAGGCTGACATGCTGCTGTCCATGGTGTCACAGACTGGGAAAACGACTGAGGGACTGAACTGAACTGGTGATGGAATCATTGATAGTCGATTTCCACCCAATTGAAATCAGATAAAGACACTAGCGTGGTATCTCTGTCCTCATGGCTGAACTCACTGTTGACCTCTTCCCTTATCTGTTTGTTTAAAATATCTAAGATGTTAAACACATCGCATCTTCCATATAGCTCACACAACCATTTGCCAGTTCTGTGAAAATGTATCTTTTTTTTTTTTTTTAGAATTGAGTTTCTGAAAAGTGGTCTAGGTGATTTTTGAATAATAATCAAATATGTCTTTATTTTACATTTCAATAAAAGTTTCTCAGTTTTTGATTGACAAATGAGAGAAGAATTTAGGTTTACCTCTGCCAATTTTCTGAAACAGCGTAATTTACTCTCCTTTAATGTAACTGCATCCAGAAAAACTAGATTGCTCTCCTCTAGTATAGTATAACTATAACCTATAACATTACCCTTGTAGGATTAAGGAAAAGCTCCAGATGCATCCATACCATTATTACTTTTTCCCATGATTTTCCTAGCGAGAGGGCAGTCCAAGTAATGCAGAGCTTCTCTGGAAATCCTAATGTCCTAGAATTCGGATTTTTTTCTGATATTCTTGCCCCATATCTTTGGCTAAGAGATTAGTCAACATATTAAGTTGTGGTCATACTTTTTAGGCTCTGATCATACATCCTAAAAGTTTCAATATTTAGAAAGATCACTGTATTAGTTTCTTATTGTTATTGTCAAAATTTGCCAGAAACTTAGTGGTCTATAACAATTCATAATTATTATCTTGCTGACAAAAAGTCCAAAATGAGTCTTATGGGACTTGAGACAAGGAATGCACACAGTTCTTTCCTTCTGGAGGTTCCAGGAACCATTCATCTTCTTCCTGCTTCTGGTGGCTGCTGGTACTGCTTGACTTGCAGCAGCCTCAGTCCAGTCTCTGGTCCACTGTCACATTTTCAACTCCTCTGTAACAAATCTCCCCCACCTGCCTCTTGTAAAGACACTATATTTAGTACTCAGATAATCTTTCTATCTCAAAGTCCTTATCACAGCTGTAAAGTCCCCTTGTAATAGAAGGTCATGCTCACAGATTCCAGAGTTTAGAGCCTGAGTGACTTTGGGGGCTATTATTCAGTCTCTCACAGTAATTCTCTACTTTTGTCCTGAGAAGACACTTTATGTATGCATTTGTA
Source organism: Moschus berezovskii (assembly GCF_049115385.1). NCBI lineage: Eukaryota > Metazoa > Chordata > Mammalia > Artiodactyla > Moschidae > Moschus > Moschus berezovskii. Next base: position 4,019,193 of record NC_142473.1, read on the forward strand.
TGTTTACACTGTCATGCGTGTATTTATCTGTCATCTTCTTCCACTGAACTACACAAAGTATTGGACAATGATGCTCGTTATGAGGAAATAACCACCCCTGCCCCTCAGGACTTTGCTGCTCTTAGAGTCCTCTACTGTTTTTACTCTTATTCGAAATTTTTGTCTTCTGTTTCTATTGTCTTCATTTAATAAAGAGATGAAATATGTTACTTTTTTCTTTTTTCCACTTTTATTGAGGCATACTATTTACTAGCTTTATTAACATAACATTATATAACCTTAATGTGTACAATGTAATGATTTGATATACACATGTATTGGGAACATAGAACAATAAAGTTAGTTAACATATCTGTCATCTAACATAGTTACAAGTGTGTGTGTGGGTGTGTGAGTGTGTGTGTGGTGAGAACATTAAGATCAACTCTCTAAAACTTTCAAGTATACATTAGAGCATTTCTTAGCTATAATCACCAAGCTTTACATTAGATATTCAACACTTACTGTCTTATAACTAGAAGTTGTACCCTTAGACAAATCTCTCCCTGTTTTCCTCACTCCCTAACTCTTGCAAGCCACCATTAAACCCTGCTTCTATGAGCTCACTTTTTCTGATTCCACATATCTGAGATGACATGGCATTTGTCTTTGTCTTATTTTATTGAGCATGTTGCCCTCAAGATTCATCCATGTTGTTGCAAATGGCAGGATTTCCTTCTTTTCTTTATCTGAATAATATTATATATTATTAAACATATTCATAAAATTCTTAATCCTTTCATTTCTCAATGGACACTTATGACACTTGTATGGTTTCCATGTCTTGGCTATTGTAAATGATGTTGTAATGAATATAGGGGTGCAGATACCTCTTCAAGGTAAAGTGACCATGGCTTAGTTTCATTGAGTTAGACAAGGCTGTGCTCCGTGTGATTAGATAGACTAGTTTTCTGTGATTATGTTTTCAGTTTGTCTTCCCTCTCAATACCTACCGTCTTATTTGGGTTTCTCTACCCTACGCCAGAGGTCGGGGTGGCGGCCGAGAGGAGCAAACCCACGTCCAAGTGACGGTGGTTTCGTGGGCACAGGAGGGCCGAGAGGAGATACTCCACATTCAAGATCAGGAGGGGCAGCTGTGAGGAGATACCCCTCGTCCAAAGTAAGGTGTGGCAGCTTCACTTTGCTGGAGCAGCTGTGAAGAGATATCCCGCGACCAAGGAAAGATAAACCCAAATAAGACGGTAGGTATTCCGAGAGGGCATCAGAGGGCAGACACACTGAAATCATAATCACAGAAAACTAGTCTATCTGATCACACAGACCACAGCCTTGTCTAACTCAAAGAAATTAAGTCATGCCATATGGGGACACCCAAGATGGGTGGGTCATGGTGGAGAGGTCTGACAGAATGTGGAGAAAGGGATGGCAAACCACTTCAGTATACTTGCTTTGAATCCCCATGAACAGTATCAAAAGGCAAAATGATAGGATACTGAATGAGGAATTCCCCAGGTCGGTAGGTGCCCAGTATGCTACTGGAGATCAGTGGAGAAATAACTCTAAAAAGAATGAAAGGAGGAGCCAAAGCAAAAACAACACTCAGTTGTGGATGTGACCAGTGATAGAAGCAATGCCCGATGCTGTAAAGAGCAATATTGCATAGGAACCTGGAATGTTAGGTCCATGAATCAAGGCAAATTGGAAGTGGTCAAACAGATGGCAAGAGTGAACGTAGACATTCTAGGAATCAGTGAACTAAAATGGACTAGAATGGGTGAATTTTACTCAGATGACCATTATATCTACTACTGTGGAAAGGAATCCCCTAGAAGAAATGGAGTAGCCATCATGGTCAACAAAAGAGTCCGAAACGCAGTACTTGGATGCAGTCTTAAAAAGGACAGAATGATCTCTGTCCATTTACAAGGCAAACCATTGAATATCACAGTAATCCAAGCCTACGACCCAACCAGTAACGCTGAAGAAGCTGAAGTTGAACGGTTTTATGAAGACCTACAAGACCTTTTAGAACTAACACCCAAAAAAGATGTCCTTTTCATTATAGGGGACTGGAATGCAAAAGTAGGAAGTCAAGAAACACCTGGAGTAACAGGCAAATTTGGCCTTGGAGAACGGAATGAAGCAGGACAAATGCTAATAGAGTTTTGGCAAGAGATCGCACTGGTTATAGCAAACACCCTCTTTCAACAACACAAGAGAAGACTCTACACATGGACATCATCAGATGGTCAACACCAAAATCAGATTGATTATATTCTTTTCAGCCAAAGATGGAGAAGCTCTATACAGTTAGCAAAAACAAGACCAGGAGCTGACTGTGGCTCAGATCATGAACTGCTTATTGCCAAATTCAGACTGAAATTGAAGAAAGTAGGGAAAACCACTAGACCATTCAGGTATGACCTAAATCAAATCCCTTATGTTTATACAGTGGAAGTGAGAAATAGACTTAAGGGTCTAGATCTGATAAATAGAGTGCCTGATGAACTAGGGATGGAGGTTAGTGACATTGTACAGGAGACAGGGACCAGGACCATCCCCATGGAAAACAAGTGCAAAAAAATAAAATGGCTGTCTGAGGAGGCCTTACAAATAGCTGTGAAAAGAAGAGAAGCAAAAAGCAAAGGAGAAAAGGAAAGATATAAGCATCTGAATGCAGAGTTCCAAAGAATAGCAAGGAGAGATAAGAAAGCCTTCCTCAGCGATCAATGCAAAGAAATAGAGGAAAAAAACAGAATAGGAAAGGTAAGGGATCACTTAAAGAAAATTGGAGATACCAAGGGAACATTTCATGCAATGATGGGCTCAATAAAGGACAGAAATGCTATGGAGCTAAAAGAAGCAGAAGATATTGAGAAGAGGTGGCAAGAATACACAGAAAAACTGCACTAAAAAGATCTTCATTACCCAGATAATCTCGATGGTGTGATCACTGAACTAGAGCCAGACATTTTGGAATGTGAAGTCAAGTGGGCCTTAGTAAGCATCACTATGAACAAAGCTAGTGGAGGTGATGGAATTCCAGTTGAGCTATTTCAAATCCTGAAAGATGATGCTGTGAAAGTGCTGCATTCAATATGCCAGCAAATTTGGAAAACTCAGCAGTGGCCACAGAACTGGAAAAGGTCAGTTTTCATTCCAATCCCAATGAAAGGCAATGCCAAAGAATGCTCAAACTGCAGCACAATTGCACTCATATCACACGCTAGTAAAGTCATGCTCAAAATTCTCCAAGCCAGGCTTCAGCAATACGTGAAACATGAACTTTCAGATGTTCAAGCAGGTTTTAGAAAAGGCAGAGGCACCAGAGATCAAATTGCCAACATCTGCTGGATCATGGAAAAAGCAAGAGAGTTCCGGAAAAACATCTACTTCTGCTTCATTGACTATGCCATAGCCTTTGACTGTGTGGATAACAATAAACTGTGGAAAATTCTGAAAGTGATGAGAATACCAGACAACCTAACTGGCCTCTTGAGAAGTCTGTATGCAGGTCAGGAACCAACAGTTAGAACCGGACATGGAACAACAGACTGGTTCCAAATAGGAAAAAGAGTCAAGGTTGTATATTATCACACTGATTATTAACTTATATACAGAGTACATCACGAGAAACGCTGGGCTGGAAGAAGCACAGGCTGGAATTAAGATTGCCAGGAGAAATATCAATAACCTCAGATATGCAGATGACACCACCCATATGGCAGAAAGTGAAGAGGAACTTAAAAAGCCTCTTGATGAAAGTGAAAGAGGAGAGTGAAAAGTTTGGCTTGAAGCTCAACATTCAGAAACAAAGATCATGTTATCTGGTCCCATCACTTCATGGGAAATAGATGCGGAAACAGTGGAAGCAGTGGCTGACTTTATTTTTCTGGGCTCCAAAATCACCGCAGATGGTGATTGCAGCCATGAAATTAAAAGATGCTTACTCCTTGGAAGGAAAGTTATGACCATCCTTGATAGTGTATTGAAAAGCAGAGACATTACTTTGCCAACCAAGGTCCGTCTAGTCAAGGCTATGCTTTTTCCAGTGGTCATGTATGGATGTGAGAGTTGGACTGTGAAGAAAGCTGATCACCGAAGAATTGATGCTTCTGAACTATGAAGTTGGAGAAGACTTGTGAGAGTCCCTTGGACTGCAAAGAGTTCCAACCAGTCCATTCTAAAGGAGATCAATCCTGGGTGTTCATTGGAAGGACTGATGCTAAAGCTGAAGCTCCAGTACTTTGGCCACCTCCTGCAAAGAGTTGACTCACTGGAAAAGACTTTGATCCTGGGAGGGATTGGGGGCAGGAGAAGGGGATGACAGAGAATGAGATGGCTAGATGGCATCACCGACTTGATGGACATGGAATTTGAGTGAACTCCGGGAGCTGGTGATGGACAGGGAGGCCTGGCATGCTGTGATTCATGAGGTCGCAAAGAGTCAGACACGACTGAGCGACTGAACTGAACTGATGTGAATATTTATAATCAAGATATATAGAATTCCCTGTACTTCTGAATAGTAATGAGAATTTAATGATATTTATACTAACTGGTATATTTTTCTAATTCAATAATTTTAACTTTTACAGTATTTAATTGTGTGGCTATACCATTTGTGTGTTTGTGTGCTCATTAAGGCTACTTCCATTTTTTGTTATTGCAACCTATCTGCAACTGAATGTTTTTGCACATCTTTTTGTGCATATGTATTTGAGTTTCTCCAGAGTAGTGATTTGTCACGATTTTTCATGTCATAACATACACAGAAAAAAAATACATAGAGGATACTCAAGGGAAAATGATTCGCTTCACATATTTTCTCAGTTTTATCACCTCTTTACTGCATTTTCCTAATTATTTTGTCACACGTATTGTAACATTGATATTTTGTAAATACTGATTGTAGATATTGATCTTCACCTTCTTACACTGCTGCAACTTTTTCTCTCATTCTGAGGCTTCTTTTTAATGTTTACATGTGCTTCAAAGAACATACTTAAATTCTAACATGGTGCATTTATTTTGTTTTTTAATATTTACCTACTCTGAATTCATAGTTTGTTCATTACCTTAAAAGACCAACTTTTATAAGAATTTTAATTGAAACATTAGCATAGCAAGTAAGTATAATTGCTTAAAGAGAAATTTTCACAGATATTTTGCAGGGTTTTTATGTATTTCAGACACTTATTCTTGTGAATCATACATAATTTTTCTGGAAACCAAATATTTTTGAGGTGCTATATGTCAGGAATACGAGTAGCACTATTTCAAACTTTCCAATGAGCACAATTATCACTTGGTAGGTGTCCCAAAACAGTTTAGCTAGAAATATGTGGAATGATCCAGTATCATTCGGGCTTTTAATCCAAGTTATAAACAAATTTCTCCAGTTGTGTTGGACCAGAATCAACCTAATCAGGGTTATTACTTATCAATGGTATCTAGCACCTAACATGTTTGAATTTCTGGGTCTAAGTAATTCAAATGAACTAATATTACCTAAACTATTAACTATATTACTGAATAAACTCTTCAGATTTTCTGAAATCTGTATTAGCTTAGAAAGGGCAAGATCCCTAAATTGAACATGACCAGTTTTAATAAACTACATTCAAGTTATGAGAGACAGTCTTGCTAATGGAAGTGTCATTTCTGTGGTTCTCCAACAACACAGTTCAAAAGCATCAATTCTTCAGTGATCAGCTTTCTTCAGAGTCCAACTCTCTCACCCATGCATGACCACTGGAAAAACCATAGCCTTGACTATATGCGTTAGTATACTGTATTGGTGTTTTTCTTTCTGGCTTACTTCACTCTGTATAATAGGCTCCAGTTTCATCCACCTCATTAGAATTTATTCAAATGTATTCTTTTTAATTGCTGAGTAATACTCCATTGTGTACCACAGCTTTCTTATCCATTCATCTGCAGATGGACATCTAGGCTGCTTCCATGTCCTGGCTATTATAAACAGTGCTGTGATGAGCATTGAAGTACATGTGTCTCTTTCAATTCTGGTTTCCTCGGCGTGTATGCCCAGGAGTGTGATTGCTGGGTGGTATGACAGTTCTATTTCAATTTTTTTAAGGAATCTCCACAGTGTTTTACAGAGTGGCTGTACTAGTTTGCATTCCCACCAACAGTGTCAGAGGCTTCCCTTTTCTCCACACCCTCTCCAGCATTTATTGCTTGTAGACATTTGGACGGCAGCCATTCTGACTGGGGTGAAATGGAACCGCATTGTGGTTTTGATTTGCATTTCTTTGATAATGAGTGTTGTTGAGCATCTTTTAATGTGTTTGTTAGCCATCTGTATGTCTTCTTTGGAGAAATATCTGCTTAGTTCTTTGGCCCATTTTTTGATTGGGTCGTTTATTTTTCTGGAATTGAGCTGAAGGAGTTGCTTGCATATTTTTGAGATTAATTATTTGTCAGTTGCTTCATTTGCTATTATTTTCTCCCATTCTCAAGGATGTCTTTTCACCTTGTTTATAGTTTCCTTTGCTGTGCAAAAGCTTTTGATTTTAATTAGGTCTCATTTGTTTATTTTTGCTTTTATTTCCAGTATTCTGGGAGGTGGGTCATGGAGGATCCTGCTGTGATTTATGTCAGAGAATGTTTTACCAATGTTTTCCTCTAGGAGTTTTATAGTTTCTGGTCTTCCATTTAGATCTTTAATCCATTTTGAGTTTATTTTTGTGTATGGTGTTAGGGAGGGTGCTAGTTTCATTCTTTCGCAAGTGGTTGAGAAGTTTTCCCAGCACCACTTGTTAAAGAGTTTGTCTTTTCTCCATTGAATATTCTTGCCTCCTTTGTTAAAGATAAGGTGTCCATATGTGCATGGATTTATCTCTGGGCTTTCTATTTTGTTCCATTGATCTTTATTTCTGTCTTTATGCCAGTACCGTACTGTCTTGATGACTGTGGCTTTGTAGTAGAGCCTGAAGTCCAGCAGGTTGATTCCCCCAGTTCCAGTCTTCTTTCTCAAGATTGCTTTGGCTATTCATAATGTAATAAATTTATTAGGAATATTATAGCATTAGGTGCTTATAGAATATCTGAATTATGTAGTAACTTAAAATATATTTTGCTCAACTCTTCCACATTCTATACTATTTCTCAAGAAAATTAGAGAATACAGTAATAAACACGAGTGGTTACATTATCACTCTCAAAAAACTCTGGTGACAGGAATACTGAGTTTGATTAAAACTACAGGTGATAATCTTGCTTTGAGTCATACAATTATTTGCATACATTATTTTGAGAAAGTAAAAGCATCTTTTACTGGTAAGTAGTTTATAGCAGAAGTATATTTATTTAGCAAGTATTTTAAAATAAGCTAACCAGTAACAAGCACACATCTGAAAAATTCAGATTAATAAAAACTATTAGTTCGACTCTCACAAACACAGATGCAATTTTATTTTTGTTTGACCATGTGAAAGTCAGACAAATAATGAATTATTTCTTCAATGGCTTTATGGTACTTTTGACACTCAAAAAATGTATTTCCTATATGCAGAAAAGGGAATGGGTGGGAAGTGGAAAAGAGTTAGTGACAGACAGACTGGCACAATGAAAGAAGCAAGGAGTTGGAAACAGATTTAAATTTAGTTCCAAGCTTTGGCATTTACTGTATGATCTTTGATGAATCACTCAGATTTTATGAGCCACGACTTCTTGATCAGCAATAATGGCATGATAATATATATTTCAGAGGTGTATAAGTATTAAGTTAGGAAATGACATTCATGTAATTACCACAAAGCCTGATAGTTGTGGAGTTCAAAATACATAGGTTTTCCCACTCTCATCCTTCTTAATTCTTAATACTCTGAATAATTGGTATTATTTTAAACAATCTAAGAAACAGGTCAAGGTCCAAAGTTGGCATCAACAAAAATGCAGGAACAATTTGTGATGTCAAAGGATAGCTCAACTCTTTTTATTTCTGAATTTCCTCTTCGCCCGGTTCATGTTAATTCATCAATCACTGTCCAATAAATTGTCTCTGTTCCCCCTTTGTTTTCTCACTATTATCTGACTCTTACTAATCATCCAGTTTTAATCTCCTGTTCACCTAGGCTCAGCCAACTTCCCTGTAGTGCTGCTACCCTCCACTGTTAGAAAATTAATTTCTTCTTTTTTTAGATTACTCTGTTATGACAGTTTCTGACTCTTAAAAACTTTAATTTCTCCCTATTAACTAATTTATCAAGTCTAAATTTCTCTGCTCAGTTTTACCTAAAGCCTTATCCTAGCTATATTCTTCAATTTTCAACCTTCTTTAATCGTCAGTATTCTCAGAATATAATGCCTGTCATTTCCTCTTTTCTTACCTACTGATGCAGCACTTGAACAATATACAAAGCATTTCATGAAAATTGCTATCATAAGGACACTTTTCCTTTACACTTCAACCATATTTCCTAGACCCTTGACATACCTGCGGACATTACTGTCAGAAAAATGGAATTGTATATTATGGTGTTCTTTATTATTTTATACATATGATTCTTACCTTCTTTCAACTCAATTTTGAGGTGTTAAGGAATTCTCAGGCATTATAATATTTTTAAAAATTTCATTGTGACTATTCTGCTAAGCACAGTGTGGATATCCTCAGAGCAAAAATCAAGATGATAGCCCAGTGAAGGGGGAGGAGATCAAAGCTCAGCCTTCAGGAAAATGGACTCAGGATGCATCACCACACAAAGACTGACCAAGAGTGTCCACTGCTTTAGAAGTTTCAGGATCTCAGAGTTCCCCAAAGGAGAGAAAAGAAACACGATAGAACATCCCACCTGAAACCAACTCACCTGAAGATCCTGTTTCTACTATTTATTGTCTCCAGGGGAGTCCCCACTCTGAATTCAAATATCATGTAAAATATTAATAAGTTGGTCAATGTAGCAGGAGCCCACAAAACTTTAATGAGACTGGAATATAATTCTTTCTTAATATCCAGAAAAATTCAGAGAAAGGAAAAGACAGAGAGATTTGGAAGCTGAATCTGATTTCTATGAACAAAATATAGGTCTTATGTATGCTTCCATGTCCTTGGGGATTTAGACCCCAGAGAGTATTTCTTGAGCTATTTCTTTTTATATCCCACATCCAGAAATTAGCTTGAATGCTTTTCTATGTGGCAATTTGCAAGAAGGTAATTTCTTCTAAATCACTAGAGATAGTGCCTCAATTCCTATTTCATGGCTTTAAAAAATAAGTATAGAAAAAATACATGAACTGAATAAGAAAACATGGTGACTACAATAAAACCCAAAATGAAAGATTAATAAGCTAAAATGTAATCTTTCAGAGGTATTAATAACTGCTATTATATATATTTACTGTAAGACTTTTCTGCCCCATTCTGTGTATGAAGTGCCATGTGTTTTGAGATGTATGAACAACATAACTTGGTCTCTGGTTTTATTGCCTAACCTAAATGAATATTATTGTCTGCAGAAACAGTGATGTTCTTTATGGAAACTAAATTGTGTTTTCTTCTAAATATGAGCTATACACACTTCCAAGCTTATATTAATATAATTAAATAATATAATCTCTTTAAAATGACGAATGCATCTTGGAAACATGTTCAAATCTCTAAAACCTCTAAGTGTCAATCACTCCACTGGTTTCACTACACTGAAGTATCACACAGTTAGATCTACTGACTTGCCTGGTGGCTCAGCGGTTAAAAACAAGTTGCCTGCAATGCAGGAGATGTAGGTTCTATCCCTGGGGTCAAGGAGAAACCTTGGAGACGGAAATGGCTACCCCCTCCAGTACTCTTGCCTGGGAAATGCATTGGACAGAGGGGCCTGGCTGGCTGCCTTCCATGTATTTGCAAAAGATTCAACATAACTTAGTAACTAAACAACAACAAATGCTTTCCCTAGGCTCCTGACAACCTGACTAACACTTGCCAGACTCTACCAGGAAGTCATAACACACAAGAGGCTGTTTCCCACCAGGCACAGGACTATTGTACATAGCGTGATCTTGATCCAAATTCCCACAAGTCATCATGGCTATTCTTTCACTGAGATAGGCTTGAGGTCCACAATGCATCTTCCCCCCATCGCTGACACCTCTGTACCCTGGACTAGCTTTGGGGCCAATATCTACACTCTAGTCACCCAGAGTTAGCAACCTTGTTGGATACTAGTTTTCCATGCTGCACAATAAATTGCCACCAACTTAGAGACTCAAACTGCTATAATAGTTTCTGTAGCATAATAGTCTGGGAAGTGTTTGCATAACTTTATAAGATACTGCTAAATTATTTCAAAGCTATTTAACCTTCCATTCTTATTTGAAATGAACAAGCATTCAACTTGTTCCACACTTTCACCAAGATTTGAAATTCATTCATTTTCAGTTCAGTTCAGTCGCTCAGTCATGTCCGACTCTTTGCAACCCCATGAATTGCAGCATGCCAAGCCTCCCTGTCCATCACCAACTCCCAGAGTTTACCCAAACTCACTTCTGTCGAGTTGGTGATGCTATCCAACCATCTCATCCTCATCCTCTAAATAGAGTACAGTAGTTTCTCCTTGTGGTTTAATTTGTAATTTTAATAAGAATGTCATTGATGACTAATGATGCTTAGTATTTTTTCACGTGTTTATAGATGGTTTGTTTGTTTTGTTTTTTCAAATGTGTGCTCATTAGATCTTTAAGTAGTTTTATTTTTTGTTGTTGTTTTGAGTATAAGGACTTCTCTGTATGTTTTACATAAAAATAATTTATCAAATGTAAGTTTTGCAAATTTTTACTAGAAATCTATAGCTTATATTTTCATTTTATCAATGGTGTCATTTATGCTTAAATTTCTACCCAACATTTTTAATGGTAATGAAGTTCCTTTTATTGTTTTTTAACGATCCATAATTTTTGTTTGTTAAAAAAATTCTCACCCCAATTTTGAAAGATTTTTTGTATGCTAATTTTTTTGGTTTTAATTTTTATGTCTACATCTATGATTCATTCATGTATGACTTCTTGGAAGCAAAGCCATGACAAACCTAGACAGTGTATTAAAAAGTACAGATATAATTTTGATGACAAATGTCTGTATAGTGAAAGCTATGTTTTTTTCAGTGGTCACAATCAGATGTGAGGGTTGGGCCATAAAGAATGCTGAGTGATGAAGAATTCTTACTTTTGAATTATGGTGCTAGAGAAGACTCTTGAGAGTCCCTTTGACAGCAAGGGGATTAAATCAGTCAATCCCAAAGAAGATCAACACTGAATAGTTGTTGGAAAGACTGATTTTGAAGCTGAAGCTCCAATGCTTTGGCCACCAGATGAGAAGAGCCAACTCATTGGAAAAGACCCTGATGTTGGGAAAGGTTGAGAACAGGTGAACGGGGTAACAGAGGATGAGATGGTTGAAGAGCAGCACTGACTCAGTGGACATGAGTCTGAGCAAACTCTGGGAGATGATGAAGGCTAGAGAAGCCTGGTGAGCTGCAATCCATGGGGTGGCAAAGAGTTGGGCATGACTTAGTCACTGAACAACAACAATGATTCATTTCATTTCATTCATGTTAATAGTTGTGTATGCTATGAAGTAAAAATTAGAGCTTATTCCCCCCATGTGGATACTCAATTATTTCAGCCTTGTTTATTGAAAATTATAAATTCTTTGTTGAATTATAATGACAGGTATTTTTTAAATTTAAATGACCAGAGACACTGAGTCCATTTTGGTACCCTATTATTCTAATATATTATTGCCTTGATTACTGAAAAAGCTTTTGTAATAAAATAAGGATATGAACATGGGGAAGGAGAATGATATTTTAATTTTGTTTGCTGGTCAGCAGGCTATAAATTTCATGAATAGACATTGACTTTTATTGTTTATTATGCAATGATTAGCAAATGATTCATTATAAGCTACAACCTACTGAAACATTTGCTTAAGACAGCTGTGGAGTATGATTACTAGTCTAGGGACTAATGTTTGACTTACACATATCTGATGAGCTGAGAATCAGTTTTTCTTTGGAATGGAAAGTTCCTCAGTTGTGTCCAGCTCTTTGTGACCCTTTTGGAATTCTCCAGGCCAGAATATTGGAGTGGATACCCTTTCCCATCTCCAGGGGATCTTCCCAACCCAGGGATCATCTCCAGCATTGCAGGCGGTTCTTTACCAACTGAGCTGCAAGGGAAGCCCTTTCTTTGGAAATACATATAAAATTATACTACATATGGTAAAGAATTCATAACGAAATTGTACTCCAATTAAAAAATAAGATAAAATGAATTAATTAATAACAGTCACTGAAAAGCTTTGTTTAACAGTTACTCTTACATTGCTGACATTTTTATTATCAATAGCAAAACATAGGAAGTAAAATTGCTTTTCATTAGCTGTGAACTCTAACTGATGGTACCTAATTGTTTTCATAAAGTACGAGTTTGAACGTTAAAAAAATAATAAAGAAACAGGGTTACCAGGGGCCAAGGTGGGAACAAAACCTAAACTTAACACGTTTCGTCAAGCTGTCTTCTCCCTGCTGTTTCCAGGTGTCTTCTTTTCTAGATTGCTGTCATGCGTGACTAAACAATGTAGTCTGAGACATTTAGTCATTGTATGATTAGCATAATTGTGTTGTTGGTTGGTTACTCATATTTTATTGCTATTGTGTGTTCAGTTGATTAGTTCTTGGAGTCCACGTTGCCCTCCTGTATTTAACTTTCCCAGACTTGTGTTTTGAAAAGGGAGTCATAAACAGTTGCATGCCTTCTTTTCATGAAACTTGAACTTTCTCCTTAGATATCTTTCTTATGATATTCATAAGCCAACTGGCTAAGCCAGAAAAAAAAAATAGCTTATTTCACCCTATATCCATGAACTTTTAATAAACTTGAATTCACTCAAAAACAAGTTACAAATATTGCAAAAAAGTCATTTTTTGTTTGTTTTTGTTTCCATGTGGTTTACAGCTATTTTAATAAACACTGATGTATGTATCAATCAATAATCAACTATCAATAAAAAGTTGTTCTGCCATAGGCATATTATCTAAAAGCTTGTTTATTAAAAGATTTGAAACATCAATTGCACCACAAGAATAGAAAAATCTATAGGATAGTCCAGTTCAGTTCAGTCTCTCAATCGTGTCCGACTCTCCACGACCCCAAAAATCACAGCACGCCAGGCCTCCCTGTCCATCACCAACTCCCGGAGTTCACTCAAACTCATGTCCATCCAGTCGGTGATGCCATCCAGCCATCTCATTCTCGGTCATCCCCTTCTCCTCCCGCCCCCAACCTTTCCCAGCATCAGAGTCTTTTCCACTGAGTCAACTCGTCGCATGAGGTGGCCAAAGTATTGCAGCTTCAGCTTTAGCATCAGTCTTTCCAATGAACACCCAGGATTGATCTCCTTTAGAATGGACTGGTTGGATCTCCTTGCAGTATAAGGGAATCAGCTTTATTCAGAACTAGAATAATGAATCTAAGTATATTAGGTGCTGTTACAAAGTGATTTTGTAAAAACTAATCTTATGAATGCATTTTTTACATCTTTGTTCCTCAAGCTGTAGATCAAGGGGTTCAGCACAGGAATCACTACTGTGTAAAACACAGAAGTCACTTTAACTCTGAGTCAAGAAGTTTTCAGGTTAGGAATGCAGTAAAAGTAAAGGATGGTTCCATGGGAGATGCTGATGACGGTCAGGTGGGAAGCACAGGTGGAGAAGGTTTTCCAGCACCCACTTGTAGAAGGCATCCTCATAACAGTGATAAAAATGAACATATATGACATCAGAATAATCAACAGGCTGCTCGCCTCATTGAATATGGCAATAATAGAACATAACATCTGACTGATATAGGGATCTGAGCAGGAGACAGAAACAGTTACAGAGTGGTCACAGATAAAATTATTTATGTTTCTAGACTTGCAATAGGATAATGCAAGAAGAAAATATGTGTGTCATGGAGCACTCTACACCCCATGAGTAAGAGCAAGCCACCAAGACAGCACAGCGTTTCGGAGACATCGCAGAGGTATAGAGCAAGAGGTTGCAAACTGCCACAAAGCGGTCATAGGGCACTGCTGCTAACATGAACGTTTCTGCTACACCAAACAGGCAAGCGAAACAAAATTACACAATGCAACCAGAGAAAGAAATGGTTCTGTCCTCCACAATGAAACTCTCCAATATTTGGATGTAACTACAGTAGGGAAACAGAAATCGAAAAAGGACAATTGACTAAGGAAAAAGTACATGATCGTGTGGAGTTTTGAATCGACCTTGATTATTATCAGTTCATTTCAGTTCAGTTGCTCAGTCATGTCTGACTCTCCGCTACCCCATGGATCACAGGAGGCCAGGCCTCCCTGTCCATCACCAACTCCCGGAGTTCACACAAACTCATGTCCACAGAGTCGGTGATGCCATCCAGCCATCTCATACTTGGTCGTCCCCTTCTCCTCCTGCCCCCAAACTTTCCCAGCATCAGAGCCTTTTCCAGTGAGTCAACTCGTTGCATGAGGTGGCCAAAGTATTGCAGTTTCAGCTTTAGTATCAGTCCTTCAAATGAACACCCAGGATCAATCTCCCTTTGAATGGACTGGTTGGATTTCCTTGCGGTACAAGGAACTCTCAAGAGTCTTCTCCAACACCACAGTTCAAAAGCATTAATTCTTCGGCGATCAGCTTTCTTCACAGTCCAACTCTCACATCCATACATGACCACGGGAAAAACAATAGCCTTGACTAGACGGACCGTTGTTGGCAAAGTAATGTCTCTGCTTTTTAATATATTATCAAGGTTGGTCATAACTTTCCTTCCAAGGAGTAAGCGTCTTTTAATTTTATGGCTGCAATCAGCATCCGCAGTGATTTTGGAGGCAAAAAAAAATAAAGTCTGACACTGTTTCCACTGTTTTTTTATCTATTTCCCATGAAGTGATGGGACCAGATGCCATGATCTTTGTTTTCTGAATGTTGAGCTTCAAGCCACATTTTCACTCTCCTTTTTCACTTTCATCAAGAGGCTTTTGAGTTCCTCTTCACTTCCTGCCATAAGGGTAGTGTCATCAGCACATCTGAGATTACTGATATTTCTCACAGCAACCTTGATTCCAGCTTGTGCTTCTTCTAGCCCAGCGTTCCTCATGATGTACTCTGCATATAAGTTAAATAAGCAAGGTGACAATATACAGCCTTGATGCACTCCTTTTCCTATTTGGAACCAGTCTGTTCTTCCATGTACACTTCTGGCTGTTGCTTCCTGACCTGCATACAGATTTCTCAAGAGGCAGTTCAGGTGGTCTGGTATTCCCATCTCTTTCAGAATGTTACACAGTTTATTGTGATCCACACAGTCAAAGGCTTTGGTATGGTCAATGAAGCAGAAATAGATGTTTTTCTGGAATCCTCTTGCTTTCTCCATGATCCAGCGGATGTTGGCAATTTGATCTCTGCTGCCTCTGCCTTTTCTAAAGCCTGCTTGAACATCTGGGAATTCACGGTTCACATATTGCTGAAGCCTGGCTTGGAGAATTTTGAGTATGACTTTACTAGCGTGTGAGATGAGTGCAATTGTGCGGTAGTTTGAGCATTCTTTGGCATTCCCTTTCTTTGTGATTGGAATGAAGACTGACCTTTTCCTGTCCTGTGGCCACTGCTGAGTTTTCCAAATTTGTTGGCATATTGAGTGCAGCACTTTCACAGCATCATCTTTCAAGATTTGGAATAGCTCAACTGGAATTCCATCACCACCACTAGCTTTGTTCGTAGTGATGCATTCTAAGGCCCACTTGACTTCACATTCCAAGATGTCTGGCTCTAGGTCAGTGATCACGTTATCGTAACTATCATGGTCGTGAAGATCTTTTTTGTACAGTTCTTCTGTGTATTCTTGCCACCTCTTCTTAATATCTTCTGCTTCTGTCAGGTCCCTACCATTTCTATCCTTTATCGAGCCCATCTTTGCATGAAATGTTCCCTTGGAATCTCTACTTTTCTTGAAGAGATCTCTTGTTTTTCCTATTCTGTTGTTTTCCTCTATTTCTTTGCATTGATCGCTGAGGAAGGCTTTCTTATCTCTCCTTGCTATTCTTTGGAACTCTGCATTCAGATGCTTATATCTTTCCTTTTCTCCTTTACTTTTCTCTTCTCTTCTTTTCTCCGCTTTTTGTAAACCCTCCTCAGACAGCCATTTTTCCCTTTTGCATTTCTTTTCCATGGGGATGGTCTTGGTCCCTGTCTCCTGTACGATGTCACGAACCTCCGTCCAGAGTTCATCAGGCACTCTATCTATCAGATCTAGTCCCTCACTTCCACTGTATAATCATAAGGGATTTGATTTAGGTCATACCTGAATGGTCTAGTGGTTTTCCCTACTTTCTTCGATTTCAGTCTGAATTTGGCAATAAGGAGTTCATGATCTGAGCCACAGTCAGCTCCTGGTCTTATTTTTGCTAACTGTATAAAGCTTCTCCATCTTTGGCTGCAAAGAATATAATCAATCTGATTTCAGTGTTGACCATCTGGTGATGTCCATGTGTAGATTCTTCTCTTGTGTTGTTGGAAGAGGGTGATTGCTATGGCCAATATGTTCTCTTGACAAAACTCTATTAGCCTTTGCCCTGCTTCATTCCATGCTCCAAGGCCAAATTTGCCTATTACTCCAGGTGTTTCTTGACTTCCTACTTTTGCATTCCAGTCCCCTATATTGAAAAGGATATCTCTTTTGGGTGTTAGTTCTAAAAGGTCTTGTAGGTCTTCATAGAACCGTTCAACTTCGGCTTCTTCAGCGTTACTGGTTGGGGCATAGGCCTGGATTACTGTAATATTGAATGGTTTGCCTTGGAAACGAACAGAAAGGCAAAATGATATGATACTGAATGAGGAATTCCCCAGTTTGGTAGGTGCCCAGTATGCTACTGGACATCAGTGGAGAAGTAACTCTAGAAGGAATGAAGGGATGGAGCCAAAGCAAAAACAACACTCAGTTGTGGATGTGACCGATGATAGAAGCAAGGTCCGGTGCTATAAAGAGCAAAAAAAAAAAAAAAAAAAAAGAGCAATATGGCATAGGAACCTGGAATGTTAGGTCCATGAATCAAGGCAAATTGGAAGTGGTCAAACAGGAGATGGCAAGAGTGAACATAGACATTCAAGGAATCAGTGAATTAAAATGGACTGGAATGGGTGAATTTAACTCAGATGACCATTATATCTACTACTGTGGGCAGGAATCCCTTAGAAGAAATGGAGTAGCCATCATGGTCAACAAAAGAGTCCGAAATGCAGTACTTCATTATTATGATCATGCCTAAATACCCTACCACAGTGATCGTGTAGATAGACAAGAAAAAACAGTACCTGGAGTTCTGGATATTCTGAAAAAACTGGGATAATAAACGTGGGTATGATACTCTGATTTCCTTCTGATAGCAGCATGATTCCTGTTGAACAAAGGACCAAACATCGTTCCTGAAAAATAGAAATGAATAGAAAAGAAAAACAGAGAAGACAGAACTTTCATATATCTCTGGGGAGTTGGCATATATTTTCCAGATATGGTCCTCAAACAAGCAGCAGCAGGGACACCTAAGAATATGTCAGGGATGCAAATTTTAAGGCCCCATCTCCAACTTCCTGAATCAAAAATTCTGAAAAGGAGTTGAT
Source organism: Moschus berezovskii (assembly GCF_049115385.1). NCBI lineage: Eukaryota > Metazoa > Chordata > Mammalia > Artiodactyla > Moschidae > Moschus > Moschus berezovskii. The sequence continues at coordinate 4,036,874 of NC_142473.1, forward strand.
TTAGCCAGCTCTCCAGGTGATTTCTCATGCATGATAAATTATGAGAACCACTAAAATGTAGACTATTCACGTTATTATTTAAAAATTGGCCCTTAGTTAGTATTTTTAATATGCAACCAAAACATAAATTTGGAACACAAAATAAATTGTAAATCTCAAAATATTGAGATGCCAAAAAGAAGCAGAGTACTGTGTTATGGTTCTAACAATTACACTAAGGATCAAGGAGATCACATGATGTGTAAAAGTGCCATATAAATCTTAGTATAATATTTATTATATTCTAGTCATATTAAAGAATTAAGTACTCACAAAGTTCGTAAATTAGTATAAATCTTAAATTGTAACTATATTATGCCTTCCATCTTGTGCTTAAATTAACTATAGAATCTTACTCATGAAATAGTCATGTTCAGTTCAGTTCGGTTCAGTCACTCAGTCGTGTCTGACTCTCCGCGACCCCATGAATCACAGCACACCAGGCCTCCCTGTCCATCACCAACTCCCGGAGTTCACTCAAACTCATGTCCATCCAGTCGGTGACTTCATCCAGCCAGCTCAACCTCTGTCGTCCCCTTCTCTTCCCGCCCCCAATCCCTCCCGGCATCAGAGTCTTTTCCAGTGAGTCAACTCGTCGCATGAGGTGGCCAAAGTATTGCAATTTCAGCTTTAGCATTAGTCCTTCCAATGAACGCCCAGATTTGATCTACTTTAGAATAGACTGGTTGGATCTCCTTGCAGTCCAAGGGACTCTCAAGAATCTTCTCCAACACCACAGTTCAAAAGCATCAATTCTTCCACGATCAGCTTTCTTCACAGTCCAACTCTCACATCCATACATGACCACTGGAAAAACCATAGCCTGGACTAGACCGACCTTGGTTGGCAAAGTAATGTCTCTGCTTTTTAATATGCTAGCTAGGTTGGTCATAACTTTCCTTCCAAGGAGTAACCGTCTTTTAATTTCATGGCTGAAATCAGGATCCGCAGTGATTTTGGAGGCAAAAAAAAAAAAAAGTCTGACACTCTTTCCCCATCTATATCCCATAAAGTGATGCGACCAGATGCCATGATCTTTGTTTTCTGAATGTTGAGCTTCAAGCCAACCTTTTCACTCTCCACTTTCACTTTCATTAAGAGGCTTTTGAGTTCCTCTTCACTTTCTGCCATAAGGGTGGTGTCATCTGTATATCTGAGGTTGTTGATATTTCTCCTGGCAATCTTGATTCCAGCTTGTGCTTCTTCCAACACAGCATTCCTCATGATGTAATCTACCTATATGTTAAATAAGCAGGGTGACGATATACAACCTTGACGTACTCCTTTGCCTATTTGGAACAAGTCTGTTGTTCCATTAACAGTTCTGAACTGTTGTTTCCTGATCTTCATGCAGGTTTCTCAAGAGGCAGGTCAGGTGGTCTGGTATTCCCATCTCTTTCAGATTTTTCCACAGTTTATTGTGATCCACACAGTCAAAGGCTTTGGCATAGTCAATGAAGCAGAAATAGGTGTTTTTCTGGAACTCTCTTGCTTTCTCCATGATCCAGCGGATGTTGGAAATTTTATCTCTGGTTCCTCTGCCTTTCCTAAAATCTGCTTGAACATCTGGAAGTTCACGGTTCACATATTGTTGAAGCCTGGCTTGGAAAATTCTGAGCATGACTTTACTAGCGTGTGAGATGAGTGCAATTGTGTGGTAGTCTGAGCATTCTTTGGCATTGCCTTTCTTTGGGATTGGAATGAAAACTGACTTTTTCCAGTCCTGTGGCCACTGCTGAGTTTTCCAAATTTGCTGGCATATTGAGTGCAGCACTTTCACAGCATCATCTTTCAGGATTTGGAATAGCTCAACTGGAATTCCATCACCTCCACTATCTTTGTTCATAGTGATGCTTTCTGAGGCCCACTTGACTTCACATTCCACGATGTCTGGCTCTAGGTCAGTGATCACGTTATGATTATCTTGGTCATGGAGATCTTTTTTTTACAGTTCTTCTGTGTATTCTTGCCACCTCTTCTTAATATCTTCTGCTTCCGTTAGGTCCCTACCATATTTCTCCTTTATCGAGCCCATCGTTTCTTGAAACGTTCCCTTGGAATCTCTAATTTTTTGAAGAGATCTCTTGTTTTACCTATTCTGTTGTTTTCCTCTATTTCTTTGCATTGATCACTGAGGAAGGCTTTCTTATCTCTCCTTGCTATTCTTTGGAACTCTGCATTCAGATGCTTATATCTTTCCTTTTCTCCTTTGCTTTTCACTTCTCTTCTTTTCACAACTATTTGTAAGGCCTCCTTAGACAGCCATTTTGCTTTTTTGCATTTCTTTTCCATGGAGATGGTCTTGGTCCCTGTCTCCTTTACAATGTCACAAACCTCCGTCCAGAGTCCAACAGGCACTCTATCAGATCTAGTCCCTTAAATCTTTTTCTCACTTCCACTGTATAATCATAAGGGATTTGATTTCGGTCATATCTGAATGGTCTAGTGGTTTTCCCTACTTTCTTCAATCTAAGTCTGAATGTGGCAATAAGGAGTTCCTGATCTGAGCCACAGTCAGCTCCTGGTCTTGGTTTTGCTAACTGTATAGAGCTTCTCCATCTTCGGCTGCAAAGAATATAATCAATCTGATTTTGATGTTGACCATCTGGTGATGTCCATGTGTAGAGTCTTCTCATGTATTGTTGGAAGAGGGTGTTTGCTATGATCAGTGCGATCTCTTGCCAAAACTCTATTAGCCTTTTCCCTGCTTCATTCCGTGCTCCAAGGCCAAATTTGCCTGTTACTCCAGGTGTTTCTTGACTGCCTACTTTTGCATTCCTGTCCCCTATAATGAAAAGGACATCTTTTTTGGGTGTTAGTTCTAAAAGGTCTTGTAGGTCTTCATAGAACCGTTCAACTCCCGCTTCTTCAGCATTGCTGGTTGGGGTGTAGGCTCGGATTACTGTGATATTGAATGGTTTGCCTTGTAAATGGACAGAGATCATTCTGCTGTTTTTGAGATTACATCCAATACTGCATTTCGGACTCTTTTGTTGACCATGATGGCTACTCCATTTCTTCTAGGGGATTCCTGCCCACAGTAGTAGATATAAAGGTCATCTGAGTTAAATTAACCCATTCCAGTCCACTTTAGTTCACTGATTCCTAGAATGTCTATGTTCACTCTTGCCATCTCCTGTTTGACCATTTCCAATTTGCCTTGATTCATGGACCTAACATTCCAGGTTCCTATGCAATATTGCTCTTTACAGCATTGGACATTGCTTCTATCACCAGTCACATCCACAACTGAGTGTTGGATTTGCTTTGGTTCCATCCTTTCATTCCTTCTAGAGTTATTTCTCCACTGATCTTCAGTAGCATACTGGGCACCTTCCGACCTGGGGAATTCCTCATTCAGTATCCTATCATTTTGCCTTGAAAACCCCATTAACAGTACCAAATTACAAGTTCAGTTCAGTTCAGGTCAGTCGCTCAGTCGTGTCCAACTCTCCACGACCCCATGAATCACAGCACGCCAGTCCTCCCTGTCCATCACCAACTCCCGGAGTTCACTGAAACTCATGTCCACAGAGTCATCCAAATTTTATATTGAAAACAGTATATTTTAATTATTATCTTAAAACATTACTGAATATGTCAGACATTACACGATGCATTCTCAAATTTTCTAAATCTTTTTGTGTTAGTAACAGATCTTTATCAGACTACACACAGACACACAGGACACTATTTTTGTTTGTTTCTTTTTTTTTTTTTTTTCCAATGCTCTGTTGGTCTCTGCCATCAGTTCAGTTCAGTCATTCAGTCTTGTCCGAGTCTTTGCAACCCCATGAATCGCAGCATGCCAGGCCTCCCTGTCCACACCAACTCCCGGAGTTCACCCAAACTCGTGTCCGTCGAGTTGGTGATGCCATCCAGCCATCTCATCCTCTGTCATCCTCTTCTTCTCCTGCCCCAATCCCTCCCAGCATCAGAGTCTTTTCCAGTGAGTCAACTCTTCGCATGAGGTGGCCAAAGTACTGGAGTTTCAGCTTCAGCATCAGTCCTTTCAATGAACACCCAGGACTGGTCTCCTTTAGGATGGACTGCTTGGATCTCCTTGCAGTCCAAGGGACTGTCAAGAGTTCTCTCCAACAACCATACAACAATGCAAATCAGCCATAATTATACATGCATCCCCTCCCTTCCTCTGCTTCCTCCCCTCTCCTCATTCCGTTCCTCCAGGTTCATCACAGAACACCAGACTGGGCACCCTGTACTGAATAGGAACATTTGGTTATGACCCTTGGATGACTACAAAAGTTAAATTCCTATCTCTATTGCAATGCATAAAGAGGTTCGGGAGTTTTGGTGTATATCCCTAAACAATAAAAGACATATGATTTAGTGTAAAGCATTATGGTAAATATTTAATTTTCATAGAAATCTCTAAATCATGGGAGAAAACATAATATTTAATATGTTGAATTATAGCTACAACACATGGTCCCTCCCTACTCTCTGCTTATAAACCTTAATCATGATTGAGGTGAAGTGAAGTGAGTCACTCAGTCATGTCTGAACTCTTCGTGACCCCATGGACTGTAGCCCACCATGCTCCTCTGTCCATAGAATTATCCAAGCAGGAGTCCTGGAGTCGGTTGCCATTTCCTCCTCCAGAGGATCTTTCCAACCAAGGGATCAAACCCAGGTCTCCCACATTGGAAGCAGTCACTTTACTGTCTGAGTCACCAGGGAAGCCCATTAGAAAGACTCAAATAGGAAAGTTGCTGCTGCTGCTGCTGCTGCTAAGTCACTTCAGTCGTGTCCAACTCTGTGTGACCCCATAGACGGAAGCCCACCAGGCTCCCCCGTCCCTGGGATTCTCCAGGCAAGAACACTGGAGTGGGCTGCCATTTCCAAGTTCTTATATTTAGTCTCAATCAGTCATTTGCTTAAAGCAATCCAATGACCCATCAGTTATTAAAACCTTTGGTAAAACCAGTCGTAGTCATGGATTATCTGCTGTTTGCTATAGAATTACCTGGAATTATCAAGGAAGAATATATTTGATGAGGTAAGTGTTTTAATTAATCTTTGGTGAATATTGAGCATGGGCTTTCCAGGTGGTGCTAGTGGTAAAGGATCTGCCTGCCAATGAAGGAGATGCCAGGGACTCTGGTTCAATCCCTGAGAGGTGAGGATTTGATTCCTACATTGGGAAGTTCCCTGCAGGAGGAAATGGTGACTAACTCCTGGATTCTTTCCTGGAAAATTCCATGAACAGAGGAGCCTGAGGGGCTACAGTCCATGGGGTCACAATGTCAGACATGAGTGAGAAGTAACACATTACACATGCACAAATATTGAGCCAAATTCTTCATGTCACCCTATACCCCTGACCTGAAACAAAGCAGCTCCATAAGAAGCAAAATTTTCAAACCTTATTTTTGAGTTTAGACACTTTTTTTTTTCCTTTTGACCTGTAAAAATTAATAGATGAGACCCAAACAGGGACTTGATTGCTTTAAACATAAGAATGGTCCAAGGAGGATGATTTACATACAAGTCTGTAGACTGAAGATTTGTTGGTCCGATTAGCTCAGCCTTGAAGCTCGAGTGACCTGCCTCATATCAGCAGAGCTGCTGCTGCTGCAAAGTCACTTCAGTCGTGTCCGACTCTGTGCGACCCCATAGACAGCAGCCGACCAGGCTCCGCCGTCCCTGGGATTCTCCAGGCAAGAACACTGGAGTGGGTATCAGCAAGGCTACCAAAGTAAATTCACTATTTCAAAGAAAGCTCTTGTTGCAACCTACTGGAGTTCATAAATTGTCAGGGAATGTTTAACAGGAGGATTCCTACGTGCTGTTTCTCATAAATCCTCTGTTCTTTATCAGTTCCTGGCAACAGGAACGAGTGGAATGGCATGCTGCTCCCAGGACTGAGGTCATAGGATGAGACACATGAATGAATCTCCTTCAGTAAACATTCTTCTTATGATGAAACTGCTTAGTCTCAATCCCCTTTCTTGAGGAATGGATTGTCTCCTGACCTTATGACCATTATAAACCCCTTATTCCCTTGAGAATGGTTGCCATACATTTGGTTTTCTGATCTTTATCATTGACGAAAGGAATTCCTTGTAAAACAGCCTATATATATATACTCACAGAAAAATCATTAAAGCACCCTTGCTCCACCAGAGGCTTGGGTCCCCGTGTCGCTCTCACTCTCTCTCTCCCTCCCTCTGGCTAATTCTCTGGAGCATGGAAACACGTCGACCTCACTCTCCTGCCCGAGATTTCAAGACCTTTTCGAGAGGGCACACTGTGCCTTCGTGAGCAATGCACACCCTGTTCTAGGGTTTTATCGGTTCTCTGCATAAACCCGGATATATTAGCTTCTTTCACACTTTCACCTTCTTATCGTCGATTCCAGACCACCAGGTCCATTAAAGGACCGCGAAAATAAATGCTCCTTTTACATCAATGAATAGCTAATGCTTTACTGAAATCTGTATATTAAATCATAATCAATTTGTCTTTTGTTATTTAAACTTTAAACCATAGGAGAATTGGTTTAAAGATACCATAACTTAATATGAATCAAAGAGTACTTCAGGAAAATTTCCAGTAAAATAGATAAATAAATTTTAAAATGTACAACAGCAATGTTGTAAGTGGAATAACTTAAGTATATAGAAATATATTATATATCCAACATTTGTATCATTTTCTTGTACTCAGTTCAGTCACTCAGTCATGTCCGACTATTTGTGACCCAATGAATCACAGCACGCCAGGCCAGCCTGTCCGTCACCAACTCCCGGAGTTCACTCAAACTCATGTCCATCCAGTCGGTGATGCCATCCAGCCATCTCATTCTCGGTCGTCACCTTCTCCTCCAGCCCCCAACCTTTCCCAGCATCAAAGTCTTTTCCAGTGAGTCAACTCGGCACATGAGGTGGCCAAAGTATTGCAGTTTCAGCTTTAGCATCAGTCCGTCCAATGAACACCAAGGACTGATCTCCTTCAGAATGGACTGGTTGAATCTCCTTGCAGTCCAAGGGACTCTCAAGAGTCTTCTCCAGCACCACAGTTCAAAAGCATCAATTCTTCCACGATCAGCTTTCTTCACACATCCATACATGACCACAGGAAAAACGATAGAATTGACTAGGGACCTTTGTTAGCAAAGTAATGTCTCTGCTTTTTTAATATATTATCAAGGTTGGTCATAACTTTCCTTCCAAGGAGTAAGCGTCTTTTAATTTCATGGCTGCAATCAGCATCTGCAATGATTTTGGAGCCCAAAAAAATAAAGTCAAACACTGTTTCCTCTGTTTCCACTGTTTTTCCATCTATTTCCCATGAAGTGATGGGACCAGATGCCATGATCTTTGTTTTCTGAATGTTGAGCTTGAAGCCAACCTTTTCACTCTCCTCTTTCACTTTCTTCAAGAGGCTTTTGAGTTCCTCTTCACTTTCTTCCATAAGGGTAGTGTCTTCAGCATATCTGAGATTATTGATATTTCTCCCAGTAATCTTGATTCCAGCTTGTGCTTCTTCCAGCCCAGCGTTCCTCATGATGTACTCTGCACATAAGTTAAATAAGCAAGGTGACAATATACAGCCTTGACGCACTCCTTTTTTTATTTGGAACCAGTCTGTTGTTCCATGTACAGTTCTGACTGTTGCTTCCTGACCTGCATACAGATTTCTCAAGAGGCAGGTCAGGTGGTCTGGTATTCCCATCTCTTTCAGAATTTTCCACAGTTTATTGTGATCCACACAGTCAAAGGCTTTGGCATAGTCAATGAAGCAGAAATAGATGTTTTCCTGGAACTCTCTTGCTTTCTCCATGATCCAGCGGATATTGGAAATTTGATCTCTGGTGCCTCTGTCTTTTCTAAAACCTGCTTGAACATCTGGGAGTTCACGGTTCACATATTGCTGAAGCCTGGCTTGGAGAATTTTGGGCATGACTTTACTAGTGTGTGAGATGAGTGCAATTGTGCTGTAGTTTGAGCATTCTTTGGCATTCCCTTTCTTTGGGATTGGAATGAAGATTGACCTTCTCCAGTCCTGTGGCCACAGCTGAGTTTTCCAAATTTGCTGGCATATTGAGTGCAGCACTTTCACAGCATCATCTTTCAAGATTTGAAATAGCTTAACTGGAATTCCATCACCTCCACTAGCTTTGTTAGTAGTGATGCTCTCTAAGGCCCACTTGACTTCACATTCCAAGATGTCTGGCTCTAGGTCAGTGATCACGTTATAATGACTATCTTGGTCGTGAAGATCTTTTTTGTACAGTTCTTCTGTGTATTCTTGCCACCTCTTCTTAATATATTCTGCTTCTGTTAGTTCCATACCATTTCTGTCCTTTATCGAGCCCATCTTTGCATGAAATGTTCCCTTGGAATCTCTAATTTTCTTGAAGAGTGTTTTTCCTATTCTGTTGTTTTCCTCTATTTCTTTCCATTGATTACTGAGGAAGGCTTTCTTATCTCTCCTTGCTATTCTTTGGAACTCTGCATTCAGATGCTTATATCTTTCCTTTTCTCCTTTTCTTTTCGCTTCTCTTCTTTTCACAGCTATTTGTAAGACCTCCTCAGACAGCCATTTTGCTTTTTTGCATTTCTTTTCCATGGGGATGGTCTTGGTCCCTGTCTTCTGTACAATGCCACGAACCTCCGTCCAGAGTTCATCAGGCACTCTATCTATCAGATCTAGTCCCTTAAATCTATTCCTCACTTCCACTGTATAATCATAAGGGATTTGATTTAGGTCATATCTGAATGGTCTAGTGGTTTTCCCTACTTTCTTCAATTTCAGTCTGAATTTGGCAATAAGGAGTTCATGATCTGAGCCACAGTCAGCTCCTGGTCTTGGTTTTGCTAACTGTATACAGCTTCTCCATCTTTGGCTGCAAAGAATATAATCAATCTGATTTCGATGTTGACCATCTGGTGATGTCGATGTGTAGAGTCTTCTCTTGTGTTGTTGGAAGAGGGTGTTTGCTATAACCAGTGCGTTCTCTTGACAAAACTCTATTAGCCTTTGTCCTGCTTCATTCCGTGCTCCAAGGCCAAATTTGCCTGTTATTCCAGGTGTTTCTTGACTTCCTACTTTTGCATTCCAGTCCCCTATAATGAAAAGGACATCTTTTTTGGGTGTTAGTTCTAAAAGGTCTTGTAGGTCTTCATAGAACGGTACAACTTCGGCTTCTTCAGCGTTACTGGTTGGGGCATAGGCCTGGATTACTGTAATATTGAATGGTTTGCCTTGGAAATGAAGAGAAGTCATTCTGTCATGTTTAAGATTGCATCCAAGTACTGCGTTTCGGACTCTTTTGTTGACCATGATAGCTACTCCATTTCTTCTAAGGGATTCCTGCCCACAGTAGTAGATATAAAGGTCATCTGAGTTAAATTCACCCATTCCAGTCCATTTTAATTCACTGATTCCTAGAATGTCTATGTTCACTCTTGCCATCTCCCGTTTGACCACTTCCAATTTGCCTTGATTCATGGACCTAACGTTCCAGGTTCCTATGCAATATTGCTCTCTACAGCACCGGACCTTGCTTCTATCATTGGTCACATCCACAACTGGGTATTTGTTTTGCTTTTGCTCCATCCCTTCATTCCTTCTAGAGTTACTTCTCCACTGATCTCCAGTAGCATACTGGGCACCTACCGACCTGGGGAATTCCTCATTCAGTATCCTATCATTTTGCCCTTTGATACTGTTCATGGGGTTCTCAAGGCAAGAATACTGAAGTGGTTTGCCATTCCCTTCTCCAGTGGACCACATTCGGCTGTGGTCCATGTGATCAGATCAACTAATTTCCTGTGATTATGATTTCTGTGTGTCTGCCCTCTGATGCCCCCTCTCAATACCTACCATCTTAGTTGGGTTTCTCTTACCTTGGTCGTGGAAAATCTCTTCACAGCCGCTCCAGCAAAGTGCAGCTGCTGTACCTTTCCTTGGACGAGGGGTATCTCCTCAAGGCCGCCCCTCCTGACCTTGAAGGTGGAGTAGCTCCTCTCAGCCTTCCTGCGCCCGCGCAGCCACCGCCTGCGGTGGATGTGGGGCAGCTCCTCACGGCCGCCGGCCCTGGCCTCAGGCGTGGGGTAGCTCCTCTCGGGCACGCCTCTTTGACTGGTTGGTTGAGCCGGGGCCGGCCTCTCTCTTGTCATCCTGCTTATTTAACTTAAATTCAGAGTACATCATGAGAAACACTAGCCTGGAAGAAGCACAAACTGGAATCAAGATTGCCAGGAGAAATATCAATAGCCTCAGATATACAGATGACACCACCCTTTTGGCAGAAAGTGAAGAGGAACTAAAAAGCCTTTGGATGAAAGTGAAAGACAAGAGTGAAAAAGTTGGCTTGAAGCTCAACATTCAGAAAAATAAGATCATGGCATTTGGTCCCATCACTTCATAGGAAATAGATGGGCAAACAGTGTAAACAGTGTCAGACTTTATTTTTTTTTCAGCTCCAAAATCACTGCAGATGGTGATTGCAGCCATAAAATTAAAAGATGCTTACTCCTTAGAAGGAAAGTTTTGACCAACCTAGATAGCACATTAAAAAGCAGAGATATTACTTTGCCCACAAAGGTCCATCTAGTCAAGGCTATGGTTTCTCCAGTGGTCATGTATGGATGTGAGAGGTGGACTGTGAAGAAATCTGATCACCGAAGATTTGATGCTTTGGAACTGTGGTGTTGGAGAAGACTCTTGAGAGTCTCTTGGACTGGAAGGAAAGTTATGACCAACCTAGATAGCATATTAAAAAACAGAGACATTACTTTGCCAACCAAGGTCCGTCTAGTCAAGGCTATGCTTTTTCCAGTGGTCATGTATGGATGTGAGAGTTGGACTGTGAAGAAGGCTGATCGCTGAAGATTTGATTCTTTTTAACTGTGGTGTTGCATAAGACTCTTGAGAGTCCCTTGAACTGCAAGGAGATACAACCAGTCCATTCTAAAGGAGATCAATCCTGGGTGTTTATTGGAAGGACTGATGCTAAAGCTGAAACCCCAATATTTTGGCCACCTCATGCGACGAGTTGACTCACTGGAAAAAACCCTGATGCTGGGAGGGATTGGGAGCGAGAGGAGAAAGAGACGACAGAGAATGAGATGGCTGGATGGCATCACCGACTCAATGGACATGAGTTTGAGTGAACTCCATGGGTTGGTGATGAACATGGAGTCCTGATGTGCTGCTACTCATGGGGTCACAAAGAGTCAGACACGGCTAAGTGACTGAACTGAACTGATGCAAGATTATAAGAAAAATTTTCCATGATTGTTTGATGTAACAGTGATTTTAAGTTTCCAAATAAATGTTTTTTGCAAATGGATACTATTAACATTATTCAATATGACTTTTCTAAAAACTTCTTGGATCTGTAAATTCAGCCTCATTATCACTTAATAAATCCATCTTTAGTGAAGGTGGATTTGTCATCCTCTGCTATATAGTACATGTCCTTTTGTTTATAATTTATTTCCCCACTTTATTATTTCTTATGATGTTCTTTTTATTTTGACACCTACTTTTATAGACATGACTCATCGTTTCATCTCCTCTGTATACAAACAAACTTTCATATGTATAACACACAATTACTGTATGTTATATTCCTATTATTTATATATATGGTTGTTACTGTTATTTTTTTCTCAAAACGAACAAATAATCTTGAAGACAAGGCCCACTTTGTTATAATTCTCCTTTTGGCAAAAGGAGAATTCTCCATTTCTGATTTTATGGTGAATACCCAGTGAGAAAACCAGGATAAAAATTATTTAAAAGAAAGAATTGGAATATAATTCCATTAACCTTCTCAGCCAAAAAGTGATTCTTGTGGACACTTTGTTCTGCACATGTGTCTTTCTCCTACAAAGAGTACTGGATTTCTGTGTTTTCTTTTTAAAGTAAAACAAAAGAGACATGACTCAACTCACCTAGATCCAGAACTTGAATGAGTCGTTTACTGAAGAACTCTTTGCTAAGATTAATGAACTCCAGGAATGCTGCTGCTTAGTATTTAATAGAAAAGGCATCTGAAAAGGGTAGTAAAAGTCTCCAGTATTTTTCATTAATTAGTTCATATGCAATGATTTTCCAACCTGTAATATATTAAAAAGCAGAGACATTATTTTGCCAACCCAAGTCCGTCTAGTCAAGGCTATGGTTTTTCCCGTGGTCATGTATGGATGTGAGGGTTGGACTGTGAAGAAAGCTGATCACCGAAGAATTAATGCTTTTGAACTGTGGTGTTGGAGAAGACTCTTGAGAGTTCCTTGTACCGCAAGGAGATCCAACCAGCCCATTCTGAGGGAGATCGATCCTGGGTGTTCATTGGAAGGACTGATGCTAAAGCTGAAACTACAATACTTTGGCCACCTCATGCGACGAGTTGACTCACTGGAAAAGACTCTGATGCTGGGAAAGGTTTGGGGCGGGAGGAGAAGGGGATGACCGAGAATGAGATCGCTGGATGGCATCACCGACTCTGTGGACATGAGTTTGAGTGAACTCCGGGAGTTGGTGATGGACAGGGAGGCCTGGCGTGCTGTGATTCATGGGGTCGTGGAGAGTCGGACACGACTGAGCGACTGAACTGAACTGAACTGAGAGAAAACTCAGAGATACCAAAGATAAGATCAAGCCTGAAAAGTAAGTCCTGGCACCAAACTATATCACAAATATATGTCATCATGACCTTAGGAATGTGAAAACTGGAGAACATAATTGAAGTACTGCCTTGATGACTGCAATTCAACTAATTACATTTTAACTCTGTCCCAGGTGGTATATTGGTTGTATATTATCTCCCTAAAGCCTTAAAGCAAATTGTGTTATTAACTTTTTCATTTAATCTTAAAAAAATAAGCAACACCATTTTAAAAAATTTTATATGGATATAAAATACATAAACCCACAAAATTATACAGCAATAGATTTGTCTTTTATTAATCCATATTTAATTTTTATAATTTTCTTGTGAAATTATATATATTTTTTCCTATGTTTCTAAACATATGGCTGCTAAACTGTGATTATATGGTTTATTTTGTACATTACATTATTTATGTTATAAACTTTATTTTATATTTACACTATTGATTCTATTGATAGAAAGCAGCTTTCATTGGCTTTTCAAATATAGTGTTCTCAGATGTTTATATTTATTATTGAATCTAAGAAACAATTATGGATTATATGTTTTCTAAAAAATCTGTTTATGAAAAGGATGATATTTTCACTAATTTTGGTAACTACCCATCTTGGCTTTAAGGACACAGGTTAAGAATAATAATAACTTTATGCAGAAGGAGCTAAAGTGGAAGCGGTGAAATATCTTATTTTCTTGGGCTCCAAAATCACTGCTTTATGGTTACTGCAGCCATGAAATTAAAATACACTTGCTCCTTGGGAGGAAAGTTATGACAAAACTAGGCAGCATATTCAAAAACAGACATCACTTTGCCAACAAAAGTCCATATAGTCAAAGCCATGATTTTTCTAGTAGTCAGGCATGGATGTGAGAGTTGGACCCTAAAGAAAGCTGAGTGCTAAAGAATTGATGCTTTAAATTGTGGTGCTGGGGAAGACTTTCATTTGGGCAGCAAGATCAAACCAGTCCATCCTAAAGGAAATCAGCCCTGAGTATTCATTGGAAGGACTGATGCTGAAACTGAAGCTCCAGTGCTTTGGCTGCCTGACATGAAGAGCTGACTCACTGGAAAAGACCCTGATGCTGGGAATGCTTGAAGGCTAATGGAGAAGAGGGCTGCAGAGGATGAGGTGGTTGGATGGCATCACTGACTCAGTGGGCATGAGTTTGAGCAAACTCCAGGAGACAGTGAAGGGCAGGGAAGCCTGGCATGCTGCAGTCCGGGCGGCAAAGACTCGGGCACGACTTAGTGACTGAACAATAACAACAAGCTTATTTCTCGCTAGTGGAAGATTCAAAATACATTTTAACTGCAGCTGTGCTCTGTAGGGGCTCTGATTTCTCCCAACTTGTACCTCACCATCATCATGGTGCTTCTGAGGTTATGATTCTCTTAATATTCATTGGAGAAAGAATAGCTTCTTCTTCAAAGAAATGATGTCAGGACAACTGAGCATTCACAAGTAAAATTACGGGATTGGACACTTGCCTCATATTACATACAACAATTAACACAGAAAGTGAACAAGGACCCGAATGAAAGAGCATAAACTATAAAACTCTCACAAGTAAAACAGGCCTTAAATTTTCATGGCCTTGAATTTGACAATAGATTCTTAGGTAGGGAAACAAAAAAGTTAGCAACAAAAATAAATAAATTGATGAACTTCCTCAAATTTTTAAATATTTGTACATTAAAAACATTATCAATAAACTGAAAAGAAAAGGTACAGAAAAGAAACAATAAAGAAAAAAAGTCAAATCATATACAACTCAAAACTTACAAATGTCCACCAAGCATGTAAAAATATCCTCAACATATTTAGTTATTAGGAAAATGCAAATCAGTATCATGATGTGATATCAAGTTTTCCCAGTGAAAGTGAAGTCACTCAGTCGTGTCTGACTCTTAGCGACCCCATGGACTGTAGCCCACCAAGCTCCTCTGTCCATGGGATTTTCCAGGCAAGAGTCCTGGAATGGGTTGCCATTTCCTTCTCCAGGAGATCTTTCCAACCCAGGGATTGAACCCAGGTCTCCCGCATTGTAGGCAGACGCTTCACTGTCTGAGCCACCAGGGAAATCCAGTACCCACTGGATTTGCTATGATAAAAATATATAATAGCAATGATTAGCAAGAATGTGAAACAACCAGAAGTGTTATATATTGTGCCTGGGAATATAAAATGCTACAGACACTGTAGAAATAAGTTTGGTTGTTCCACTCACATGGATGAACATAGAATTACTATTAGACAAAATGCTTAGCAGGAAAAAAATAGTCTTTCACAAAGAAATGTTAGGCTTTTCTCCCAATTTCTGGCAGATAATATATATCTTATGTGATAATAGAGTCTGTTTAGGGAGAAGGGGCTGGGTACACCTGATATCAAGGTGTGAGCATGCTAATTTGCTTCAGTGGTGTCTGACTCCTCGCCACTCTGTGGACTGCAGTCCAATAGGCGCCACTGTCTATGGGGTTTTCCAGGCAAGAATACTGGAATGGGTTGCCCTGCACTCCTTCAGGGGATCTTTACAACCCAGGGATTGAACTTGTATCTGTTATGTCTCCTGCATTGGCAGGTGGGTTCTTTACCACTAGTAACACCTGGGAAGCACCACAGCATATGTTAAATATAATTCACTCTATAGACTGTATATGAGTTTACTCTGAAGTTTGTTATTTGCTCAGTCATGTCTGAATCTTTGTGACCCCATGGACTGTAGCATGCCAGTTTCCTCTCTCAATGAGATCCTCCAGACAAGAACCCTGGAGTGGGTGTCATGCCTTCCTCCAAGGGATCTTCCTGACCCAGGCATCGAACCTGCTTCTCCTGTGGCTTCTGAATTGCAGGCAGATTCTTTAACCAATGAGCCACTGGGGAAGCCCCAAAATAAACATAATGGAGTAAAAGAAGTTGTACCCTTCTATTAAATTAGCACCACTCTGTAGACAGTGCACTGAGCCACAACTTGAGTCCTATGAAGCAAGTAGCCAGAGTGAAATCTAGGGACTTAAGCTTCCTGAATTAGCATAGAACGAGAGTACTTATGGGGAAAAAGAGTGCAAATATACATTTATTTATTTATTTTCTAGTTAGTCTCTGCTCCTCCAAAATGCCTTTACTGTCTTTTTCTGACATTAAAATTAATTATTTTCAAAGCCACTTCCTAACTTCTTACCAAAACCTGAAATGGCACTCAGTATAAAAGGAAGTTCATTCCACATAGAATTCTCTATAAATTCTACATGTCATTAGGAGCTGAAATTAAAACTTCGTTTTATTTATTATGACTTCATACTTCAAGAACACATACAGCAGATTAAAGGTTTCCTGTACATGTGTATCATTCACATATTCTCCCACTCTATTTCTTCAACTGTTCCTATAGATTCCTTTTATTTGATACATGTGATTAATTTCTTCATATTTATGACTTCCTGAAAATATTTTTCAATTTAACATACAAATAATAGAGCGTATATTCTCTAACCAAAGGCACTTTTTTTCCAAAATCAAGATCCATTCCATATGTCTATAGTAACAAAGTTTGAATAAGCCCAGGGTTGAAAGGGAAATCTTCACCAAAGATGAATACAATATCTGATGCACACTTGTTTCTTCTTCCCCACACACCTTCTCCACACTTGTAGCTTTTCACCCCACTCCTCATACTCTGTATTTGTCAACAGCCTTGGGGCCAGCATTCCCAATTGCTCATTTAGCCCCAGGAGCACACCTCAGCTGTGAGCGCTGGTGCTATGTACAGTATTCATCTTCTTTCCTGTGCAACTACCTGGAATAAATTTCTATTGCAGACTTACTATGTACTCAGTCCTGTAACAGGAGTTTTAGAAACTATAAAATTATAAAACATGATCCTCAGCCTCAATTTGTTTCTTAGAGCATTATTCCAGGAAATAATCCATATAAGCATGAATGACAACTTATAATTCTTGCTTATTATTAAAGTTTGTTTGTATAAAGGGAATGGAAATATTGTGATCCAGAAAAAACAAAACTATTTCCTCATGATGTAGCCTGGTTAACAATAATAAATGTGGTGAAAGATAAATAATCAAAGACTTCTAGTCAACTAACCAGGTAACCTGGCAGTTAGATTTATACATGTGCTTGTTTGCCTCCAGCAAAGATTAATGGAACATATTAGGACCATATTATTTTCTTTTTAAAGTGAAATAAAAATCAACTTACCTCAGTGTAGAAGAATTTGACTGGCTCATTTAATAAAACTTCTTTTCTAAGTTTAATGGATTCCAGGAAAATTTCTGCTGAGAAGTCAAGTTTTTTTTTTTTTTTTTAATATAGTAAAAAGCCTGAAAAACGGTAACAGGAATCTAGAGTATGTTGCAATGAATATTTCGGAACAATGAATTTCTCTTATAATGTCTTACAAATATATTTGGACATGACAAAGAGAAAGGGAGACCAAAAAGCTGAACCCTGACATCAAACTGTCACATACATATGCCACCGAAACCTTGAGGAGGTTAACCTTAGAGAATAATATTTTACTATTTCCTTGAGAGCACAAATGGGGCAGTTAGATGAAATAATGCCCTTGTGATACTTTGGTTGCATATGCAATTTTTTCCAAAGTTTGGGAAACAATTTCATCATGAACTCGGGTCCACTGATCTTTTAAAAATGTTGAGGAATGTAAGTTGCATTATCTTAAGAAAATCAACGGTTTTTATAGAAAATGAAACACAATACAATGTTAAAGAAAGGATAAAAAACACTATAATATGATTCATATTGTGTAAGTTTTACATCCAAACACATCAATATGTCCCTCAGATACAGAGAAAGTGAAAATCACTCAGTTGTGTCCGACCCTTTGCCACCCCATGGACTATACAGTCCATGGAATTCTCCAGGCCAGAATACTGGAGTGGATGCCTTTCCCTTCTCCGGGGGATCTTCCCAACCCAGGGATTGAACCCAGGTCCCCCGCATTGCAGGTGGATTCTTTATCAGCTGAGCTACAAGGGAAGCCCAAGAATACTGGAATGGGTAGCCTATCCCTTCTCCAGGGGATCTTCCTGACCCAGGAATCAAACCAGGGTCTCCTGCATTGCAGGCGAACTCTTTACCAGCTGAGCGATGAGGGAAGCCCACAGATACAGAGGGACAATCAGAAATTCAACAAAAATTAAGAATCTTTGGATTGCTACCCAATAGTTGATTTTGCTTTTGTCATAAAATCCCTCTGCAAATTAGTAGCAGAGTATGAATTTGTCTTTCCCTAACAAGTGATTCAGATTTCCCTGGTGGCTCAGATGGTAAAACGTCTACCTACAATGAGGGAGATCTGGGTTCGATCCCTGGGTCTGGAAGATCCCTGGAGAAGGAAATGGCAGCCCACTCCAGTATTCTTGCCTGGAAAATCCCATGGATGGAGGAGCTTGGTACAGTCTATGGGGTCGCAAAGAGTCGGAAACGACTGAGCGACTTCACTAATCACTAACAAGTGATGCAAATAGCATATCCACTAGATGGCACAGTGACACAGTAATTTAAATCAAAGCAAAAATAATGGGCATTGATTGCTTTAGAGAAAGTAGCAGAAACTAATAAAAACCAAAATGTTCATGGTTTAAATATACCTTTGAAAATATTTTATTTTGTGAAGGAAAAATGTGACCTGTCATGTCGACCGATGGAGGATGCTGAGGCTGCCAAGCCGTCAGCAGGGCTCCTGCACTCCCACCTCCCGCTCAGACAGGTAAGCCGTGAGGAACTCTGGATAAAAACAGAGCTTCACCCTGAGGGAACACAGGATAGAAAAGAACACACTGAGGAAACCAGAATTGAAAGACTCATGTACTACAATGTTCATCGCAGCACTGTTTATAATAGCAACGACATGGAAGCAACCTAGATGTCCATCTGCAGACGAATGGATGAGAAAACTTTGGTACATATACACAATGGAGTATTATTCAGCCATTAAAAAGAATGCATTTGAAACAGTTCTAATGAGGTGTATTAAACTGAACATATTATACAGAGTGAAGTAAGCCAGAAAGAAGAAAACAAACACAGTATACTAACTCATATATATGGAATTTAGAAAGATGGTAATGATATCGCTGTATCAGTTCAGTTCAGTTCAGTTCAGTTGCTCAGTCGTGTCTGACTTTCCGCGACCCCATGAATCACAGCACACCAGGCCTCCTTGTCCATCACCAACTCCGGGAGTTCACTCAAATTCATGTCCATAGAGTCGGTGATGCCATCCAGCCTTCTCATTCTCTGTTGTTCCCTTCTCCTCCTGCCCCCAACCTTTCCTAGCATCAGAGTCTTTTCCAGTGAGTCAACTCGTCACATGAGGTGGCCAAAGTATTGCAATTTCAGCTTTAGTATCAGTCCTTTCACTGAACACCCAGGATTGATATCCTTTAGAATGGACTGGTTGCATCTCCTTGCAGTACAAGGGCCTCTCAAGAATCTTCTACAACACCACAGTTCAAAAGCATCAATTCTTCGGTGATCAGCTTTCTTCACAGTCCAACTCTCACATCCGTACATGACCACGGGAAAAAGCATAGCCTTGACTAGATGGACCTTTGTTGGCAAAGTAATGTCTCTGCTTTTTAATATACTATCAAGGTTGGTCATAACTTTCCTCTCAAGGAGTAAGCATCTTTTAATTTCATGGCTGCAATCAGCATCTGCAGTGATTTTGGAGCCCCAAAAAATAAAGTCTGACACAGTTTCCACTGTTTTTCCATTTCCCATGAACTGATGGTACCAGATGCTGTGATCTTAGTATTCAGAATGTTGAGTTTCAAGCCAACTTTTTCACTCTCCTCTTTCACCTTTATCAAAAGCCTCTTTAGTTCCTTTTCACTTTCTGCCATAAGGGTAGTGTCATCTGCATATCTGAGATTATTGATATTTCTCCCAGCAATCTTGATTCCAGCTTGTGCTTCTTCCAGCCCAGCGTTCCTTGTGATGTACTCTGAATATAAGTTAAATAAGCAAGGTGACAATATACAACCTTGACGTACTCCTTTTCCTATTTGGAACTAGTCTGTTGTTTCATGTACAGTTCTGGCTGTTGCTTCCTGACCTGCATACAGGTTTCTCAAGAGGCAATTCAGGTGGTCTGGTATTCCCATCTCTTTCAGAATGTTCCACAGTTTATTGTGATCCACACAGTCAAAGGCTTTGGCATAGTCAATGAAGTAGAAATGGCAATTTGATCTCTGGTTCCTCTGCCTTTTCTAAAACCTGCTTGAACATCTGGAATTTGATGGTCCACATATTGCTGAAGCCTGGCTTGGAGAATTTTGAGCATTACTTTACTAGCGTGTGAGATGAGTGCAATTGTGCTGTAGTTTGAGCATTCTTTGGCATTCCCTTTCTTTGGGATTGGAATGAAAACTGACTTTTTCCAGTCCTATGGCCACTGCTGAGTTTTCCAAATTTGCTGGCATATTGAGTAAAGCACTTTCACAGCATCATCTTTCAAGATTTGAAATAGCTCAACTGGAATTCCATCACCTCCACTAGCTTTGTTCGTAGTGATGCTTTCTAAGGCCCACTTGACTTCACATTCCAAGATGTCTGGCTCTAGGTCAGTGATCACGTTATTGTGACTATCATGGTCGTGAAGATCTTTTTTGTACAGTTCTTCTGTGTATTCTTGCCACGACTTCTTAATATCTTCTGCTTCTGTTAGGTCCATACCACTTCTCTGCTTTATCGAGCCCATCTTTGCATGAAATGTTCCCTTGGAATCTCTACTTTTCTTGAAGAGATCTCTTGTTTTCCTATTCTGTTGTTTTCCTCTATTTCTTTGCATTGATCGCTGAGGAAGGCTTTCTTATCTCTTCTTGCTATTCTTTGGAACTCTTCATTCAGATGCTTATATCTTTCCTTTTCTCCTTTGCTTTTCACTTCTCTTGTTTTCACAGCTATTTGTAAGGCCTCCTCAGACAGCCATTTTGCTTTTTTGCATTTCTTTTCCATGGGGATGGTCTTGGTTCCTGTCTCCTGTACAATGTCACGAACCTCCGAGAGTTCATCAGGCACTCTATCAGATCTAGTCCCTTAAATCTTTTTCTCACTTCCACTTTATAATCATAAGGGGTTTGATTTAGGTCATATCTGAATGGTCTAGTGGTTTTCCCTACTTTCTTCAATTTCAGTCTGAATTTGGCAATAAGGAGTTCATGATCTGAGCCATAGTCAGCTCCTGGTCTTGTTTTTGCTAACTGTATACAGCTTCTCCATCTTTGGCTGCAAAGAATATAATCAATCTGATTTCGATGTTGACCATCTGGTGATGTCCATGTGTAGAGTCTTCTCTTGTGTTGTTGGAAGAGGGTGTTTGCTATGACCAGTGCGTTCTCTTGACAAAATTCTATTAGCCTTTGTCCTGCTTCATTCCGTGCTCCAAGGCCAAATTTGCCTGTTATTCCAGGTGTTTCTTGACTTCCTACTTTTGCATTCCAGTCCCCTATAATGAAAAGGACATCTTTTGAATAGAAATCATTCTGTCGTTTTTAAGATTGCATCCACGTACTGCATTTAGGACTCTTTTGTTGACCATGATGGCTACTCCATTTCTTCTAAGGGATTCCTGCCCACAGTAGTAGATATATATGAGACAGCAAAAGAGAGACAGGTGTATAGAACAGATTTTGGACTCTGTGGGAGAGGGCGAGGGTAACATGATTTGGGAGAATGGCGTTGAAACATGTATATTATCATATGTGAAACAAATCACCAGTCCAGGTTCAACGCATGATACAGGATGCTCAGGGCTGGTGCACAGGCATGACCCAGAGGGAGGATAAGGGGAGGAGGGAGGTGGGAGGAGGGTTAAGGAAGGGGAACTCATGTACACCCAGGGCAGATTCATGTCAATGTATGGCAAAACCAACCAATTTAATATTGTAAAGTAATTAGTCTCCAGTTAAAAAAAAAGAAGAAGAAGAAAAAAAAAAAAAGAAAAGAACAAGGTACTGGCCCTAAGTAGTTAAGGTGCAGGTCAAAGCGATGTTTTCAAGGAGCCTAGACTGTTCCCTCTTCCCAGGACCAGAAAAGCCCTAAATTCGTTAAAGTGAGCTTTGTTTTCTTTAATTTCCGGTAATCTTCTGATGGTCTGACTACCTGGCTTTTGTTGCAACATGCGTATACCTTCTGACTCCTCCCTTCCCTTTTCAGAACAGTTTATCTGAACTAGCTGAGATGTTGTTTTACAGGTTTGTGTTGTACGTAGTCTCTCAGTCGTGTCTAACACTTTTGTGACCCCGTGGGCTGTAGCCCACCATTCTCCTCTGTCCATGGGATTTTCCAGGAAAGAATATTGGAGTGGGTAGCCATTTCCTCCTCCAAGGGATCTTCCTGACCTAGGAATCGAACCCGTGTCTCCTGCATTACAACTGAATTCTTTACTATCTGAGCCACCGGCGAAACTCCTTATTTTCTAGGTTTAAGTCCATAGGGAAAAAATCAAAATATATATATATATTGTAATAATAATTCTCAACTTTTCAGTTGTGTTTTTTTTTTTTTTTTTGGTCAGTTGGTAATTTCATCTCTCTTCCAGGAATAAGGACACAGATGTTCAAAGATGGTAATTTACCTGATCACATTCAAGCATCAACTCACCTTTGACTTTTATCTTTGTTGTTCTAATTTTAGATTTTGAATTAGGAGTGATGTGTTGATTTTTGGTCACTTACATAATCACATAGTTTGGGTAATGAAGAATAAAATCACTTCATTTGAATTTTATAAGTAAATACACAAAATTTGGTGAATAATATGTCCAGATATAAATATAAGTATTAAAATCCTTACAGAAAAATTTCTAATAATATACTACAAAACAAGAATGCATAATGAAGTTATAACTGTCATTTATATACATATATATATATAATTCAATGACAAAAATATTCATAAGCCCAAAACTGTAGGAGATGAGAGGAGAAATAAACAGACCTTAAAATCAATAAATTATATATATTTATACATACATATAAGTGATTGTGTTGCTGTTATAATCCCAAATAACACAATTACATATATATCACAGAAATCTACTAGAAAGGAATACAATTTTTCCAATTTTTCCTAAGCAGTTTTAAAAACTGACTATATTTTAACCCATAAGTAAAACAACAATTTTATCAATAATAAAATTATCGTTTATTGATTATTAGCATATATAAGAGTAAATAAGACAGTCCATTTAAAACTGTAAAATCATGCCTTTAAAAATTACAAAGGGACAATATAGACTATCATATCAAAAACAACTATATGAGATATAATCTAGGTGATAATCAAAATAAATTATATGGTATTGCATATTGATAACAATAAAATTGAAATAGATACTAAATCATTCTCCTGGAAAGGTCTAGAAAAATGTCTTAAGATATTATTAGGACCTAAAATTTAATCTTCCCACCCATCCTTCCAAAAAATTTTCAGACCAGGGAAATCAAATGAATAACCCATACTTTTTGCATCACTGTGAGAAAGATAGCCCCGTGAAGTGAAATTTTCCTGTAAATAAATAAATACTCATGAGGAGTGCAAAGACCTCTGGATCTCAAATTACCATAATTCTAAGCATGTAGAGTGAAGAAATCTGAAGACACAGTTTAGAAAAGAGAAAAGGAAAGTGGAGATCTTATCAGTGGGACAAACAGGTAAAATCAATAATAAAGTTCAACTCACATAACCAGTAATTGAAAGCAGGTCAAAAGTCTGATAGGAAACAGCACTGGTTGCAAGAAAAATGTTAGGAATTGTATAGATTTGAGGTGCAAACTTCAGGGAAATTTTTTTCTAAGACAAAAGAGGAAAGGAAAGGGATGACTATTAATAGAGTTATAAATGTTAAGAGAAGCAAGGTGAGCAAACTGTGTTAAGGGTCTTCCAGAAACAAGATAAAAGAAACATACACACAAAACTGATTAGCAAAATCTCTCAGCAGCCATGTAAAATACACAGAAAGGGGTTTATATACAGATCTGGGAACATGCTGATGACAAAGCTGAAGCTCCAGTAATCTGGCCACGTGGTGTGAAGAGCCAACTCATTGGAAAAGACCCTGATGCTAGGAAAGATTGAAAGCAAAAGAAGAAGACAGTGGCTGAGGATGAGATGGTTAGATAGCATCACGACTCACCAGACATGAATTTGAGCAAATTCTGTGGGAGAGTGAAGAACAGGGAAGCCTGGCATTCTGCAGTCCACTGGGTCTCAAAAAGTCAGACACAACCTAACAACTGAAAAACAAAAAGATACATACAGGCATACATATTGTGTATGTATGTGTAAATATTTGTATGTCTGTATGTGTGAGCTGACCACCGAAGAATTGATGCTTTTGAACTGTGGTGCTGGAGAAGACTCTTGAGAGTCCCTTGGACTGCAAGGAGATCCAACCAGTCCATTCTAAAGCAGATCAATCCTGGGTGTTCATTGGAAGGACTGATGCTAAAGCTGAAACTCTAATACTTTGGCCACCTCATGCGATGAGTTGACTCACTGGAAAAGAGTCTGATGCTGGGAGGGATTGGGGGTGGGAGGAGAAGGGGACGACAGAGAATGAGATGGCCGGATGGCATCACCAACTTGTTGGACATGAGTTTGAGTGAACTTCGGAAGTTGGTGATGGACAGGGAGGCCTGGCGTGCTGTGATTCATGGGGTTGTAAAGAGTCAGACACAATTGAGCGACTGAACTGAACTGAACTGATGTGTATTCACATATGCTTCATTTCACTACACTACAGAAGAAAACAGCACTAAACTAGAATTCTGTTAAACCACACAAAACCCAAGCTTACTCCACTAAGTTATCAAAAAAAAAAAAAACAATCTGTATCCATACAATACTACGATAAAGGGAGGGGGGGAAAAGCATAAAATGTGTCAAAACATTCCAAACAATGAATGTATTCCCATAATAACATCATATGCATTCAAAGACACACTCAGAACAGAAGAAAAATAAAACACTGAATTGAATAATGTCTCCTTAAATAATTATATGGAAATATTAAGAGTATGTCATCAATATAAAATAAAACATGAATAGAAAAAAGAGACTATGCCAAACAAGAGTTGGTTGGACTCAAGAAAATGGCAAACCAGTTTAGTGCTCTTGCCTTGAGAACCCCATGAACAGTATGAAAAGACAAAAATATATGGCACTGAAAGATGAACTCCCCAGGTCAGTATGTGCCCGATATACTACTGGAGATCAGTGGAGAAATAACTCCAGAAAGAATGAAGAGACAGAGCCAAAGCAAAAACAACACCCAGTTGTGGATGTGACTGGTGATGGAAGTAAAGTTCAGTGCTGTAAAGAACAATATTGCATAGGAACCTGGAATGTTAGGTCCATGAATTAAGGCAAATTGGAATCAGTGAACTAAAATGGACTGAAATGGGCAAATTTATTCCAGTTGACCATTATATCTACTACTATGGGCAGTAATCCCTTAGAAGAAATGCAGTAGCCCTCATAGTCAACAAAAGAGTACAGAATGCAGTACTTGGGTGCAATCTCAAAAATGACAGAATGATCTCTGTTTGTTTCCAAGGCAAACCACTCAATATCACAGTAATCCAAGTCTATGCCCCAACCACTAATGCTGAAGAAGCTGAAGTTGAACTGTTCTATGAAGACCTACAATAACTTCTAGAATAAACACGAAAAAAACATGTACTTTTCATCACAGAGGACTGGAATGCAAAAGTAGGAGGTCAAGAGGTACCAGGAGTAACAGGCAAATTTGGCCTTGGAATAAAAATTGAAGCAGGCCAAAGGCTAATAGAGTTTTGCCAAGAGAACGCACTGGTCATAGAAAACACCCTCTTCCAGCAACATAAGAGAAGACTCTACACATGGACATTACCAGATGGTCAACACTGAAATCAGATTGATTTTATTCTTTGCAGCCAAAGATGGAGAAACTCTAAACAGTTAATAAAAACAAGACCAGGAGTGGACTGTGGCTCAGATCATGAACTCCTTATTGTTAAATTCAGACTTAAGCTGAAGAAAGTAGGGAAAACCACTAGGCCACTCAAGAATGACCTAAGTCAAATACTTTATGATTAAACAGTGGAAGTGGGAAATAGATTCAAGGGATTAGATCTGATAGACAGAGTGCCTGATGAACTATGGATGCAGATTCATGACATTGTATAGGAGGCAAAGATCAAGACTGTCCCCAAGAAAAAGAAATGCAAGAAGGCAACACAGTTTTCTGATGAAGTCTTACAAATAACTGAGAAAAGAAGAGAAGCAAAAGACAGAGAAAAGGAAAGCAATGCCCATTTGAATGCAGAGTTCCAAAGAATAGCAAGCAGAGATAAGAAAGTTTTCCTCAGAGATCAGTGCAAAGAAATCGAGGGAAAAAATAGAATGAGAAAGACTAGAAATCTCTTCAAGAAAATTAGAGATACCAAGGGAACATTTCATTCATAGATGGGCTCAATAAAGGACAGAAATGGTATGGGCTTAACAAAAGCAGACACTATTAAGAAGAGCTGGCAAAAATACATAGAAAGACTATATAAAAAAGATATTCATGACAAACATAATCACGATGGTGTGATCACTCACCTAGAGCCAGACATCCTGGAATGTGAAGTCAAGTACGCCTTAGGTAGCATCACTATGAACAAAGCTACTGGAGGAGGTGTAATTCCAGTTGAGCTATTTCAAATCCTAAAAGATGATGCTATGAAAGTGCTGCATTCAATATGCCAACAAATTTGGAAATCTCAGCAGGATTGGAAAAAGTCAGTTTTCATTCCCATCCCAAAGAAGGGCAATGCCAAATAATGTTCAAACTACCATACAATTGCACTCATCTCACACACTAGCAAAGTAATGCTCAAAATTCTTGACACCAGGCTTCAACAGTATGTATCCCATGAACTTCCAGATGTTCAAGTTGGATTTGGAAAAGGCAAAGGAAACAGAAGTCAAAGTCCCAACATCTGTTGAATCATAGAAAATGCAAGAGAATTCCAGAAAAACATCTACTTCTGCTTTATTGATTATGCCAAAGCCTTTGACTGTGTAGATCACAAAAAACTGAGGAAAAATTTTCAAGAGATGGGAATACCTTGACCATTTTATCTGCCTCCTGAGAAATCTGTCTGCAGGTCAAGTAGCAACAGTCAGAATCAGATGTGGAACAACAGACTGGTTCCAAATTGGAAAAGGAGTAGTCAAGGCTGCATATTGTCACCCTACTTATTTAACTTATATGCAGAGTACATCATGAGAAACGCTGGGCTAGAAGAAGCACAAGCTGGAATCAAGATTACCAGGAGAAATATCAATAACCTCAGATATGCAGATGACACCACCCTTATGGCAGAAAGTGAAGAGGAATTCAAAAGCCTCTTGATGAAAGTGAAAGAGGAGAGTGAAAAAGTTGGCTTAAAGCTCAACATTCAGAAAAGATCATGGCATCCGGTCCCATCACTTCATTGCAAATAGATGGGGAAACAATGGAAACGGTGAGACACTTTTATTTTTCTGGGCTCCCAAATCTCTGTAGATGATAACTGCAGTCATGAAATTAAAAGATGCTTGCTCCCTGGAAGAAAAACTATGACCAACCTTAACAGCATATTAAAAATAAGAGACATTACTTTACTGACAATTGTCCTTCTAGTCAAATCTATGGTTTTTCCAGTGGTCATGTATGGATGTGAGAGTTGGACTAAAGAAAGCTTAACAGTGAAGAATTGATGCTTTTGAACTGTGGTGTTGGAGAAGACTCTTGAGGGCCCTTTGGACTGCAAGGAGATAAAACCAGTCCATCCTAAAGGAGATCAGGCCTGGGTGTTCATTGGAAGGGCTGACACTGAAACTGAAACTTTAGTGCTTTGGCCACCTGATGTGAAAAGCTGACTTATCGGAATGTACCCTGATGCTGGGAAAGATTGAGGGCAGGAGGAGAAGGGGACAACAGAGGATGAGATGGCTGGATGGCATCACCAACTCAATGGACATGAGTTTGAGCAAGGTCCGGTAATGGACAGAGAAACTTGGTGTGCTGCAGTCCACGGGGTTGCAAAGAGTTGGACATTACTGAGTGTTCGAACTGAGTTAAACTGAAGATTAAATTGCAAGGTAGAAAAAAGGGATAGGTGACTTCCTTGGTGGTCCAGTGGTTAAGAATCCACCTTGCAATGCAGGGTACACGGATTCAGTCCCTCATTGGGGACTAACATCCCACATGTGGAGGAGCAACTGAGACCCCACACTGCAATGAAGAGCCAAGGCAGTGCAATGAGAGATCCCTGTGCCACAGCTAAGACTCGATACAGCCAAATTAACTAATTAATTTTAAAAAAGGATAGGAGAAACTAGCATTGCGTGATTCCACTTACATGAAATGTAAGAAGCAGATTCACAGAGGCAGAGTGCATTACAGGATATCAGTGGCAGAGGAAAAGGAGGCTGAGGAGTTATTACTTCTTAATGAGTGCAAAGTTTCTGTTTGGAGTGATGAAAATGTTTTGGAAATATACAACAGTTGCACAATATTTGAAATGTAATTAATGCCACTGAGTTGTGTACTTAAAATTGTTAAAGTGCCATTTTTTTTTAATGTATACACATTTCAGGAATATGGTCTCTGGATCTTGAATAAAATGCTGTCAGATAAGAGAAAATCCTGTCTCAAAATGTTACTGAGAAATAAGAACATAAATAATCACAAAAAGTCTTGGCATGGTCTTCCATTACAGGTATGAGGTAAATAAAGGAGCTGTTTGTGTGAATTGTTTACAGAAAAATCAACAGTAAAGGACATTGAAGAAGAAAGGACAACAGGTTGTGGCAACTTTTCAAAGTGGTTTTATTAATAATAATAATAATAATAATAATATAGGAGATGCATGCTGGAATAGCCAGCACCCTCCACAAGCTGAATTAAGGCAACTTCAATGTTTTTATTTTACCTGCAACTCAGAGTTTCCTTCTCTTTCTTTGCCTCTTCTTTCTGATGTGTGGGTATTATGAGCTTTCTTTTCACGTCATTAGAGTTTTCTCACAATTGTCCCTGGAATAAAATAGAATATGATTTGTACTTCGTTTCCATATGTGCATAGGGAAAATATGACTTGATCAATGTAATTATTTTCAGGTCTTAGAAAAACATTAAAAAAAAAAGTTCAGCTTCACTTTGGTCAAATTATTCCAAAGGGAATTTCCAGACTCACAGAGATACTGCAATAAATGTCGGCATTTTAAATATCTCCCTGGTAAAGTTGTTTAGAAATCACTTAGGAATCATGTGTTGTTTTTGTTGTTATGTTCAGCATAGAATATAGTATATGTTATTTAAAGAGGAAGAAAGAATAGTTGCCTATATAAATGCTGATGGTATCATTTGATTCTCTTAAATATTAAATTAAAACTGGGAAAAGCCTTTCGAATTTACTTAAGAAAAAAGCTGGACACATTACCTTAAAGAGAAGGCAAGTTCTATTTTCAGATTTCTCGAAAATTGTTTGTATAATGAGACATATTACTGCATAGTCATAGAATTTACTAGTTAACTTAAGGTGAAGTGAAGTGAAGTCGCTCAGTCGTGTCTGACTCTTTGCAACCCCATGGACTGTAGCCTGCCAGGCTCCTCTGTTCATGGGATTTTCCAGGCAAGAATACTGGAGTGGGTTGCCATTTCCTTCTCCACGGGATCTTCCCAATCCAGGGATTGAACCTGGGTCTCCCACATTGTAGGCAGATGCTTTTTCCATATGAGCCACCAGGGAAGTCTCTACTTAAGGTATAGTACTGTGAACTATTACATGTACCCCTTGCTACTACTGCTGGTAAGTCGCTTCAGTCGTGTCTAACTCTGCGCGATCCCATAGACAGCAGCCCACCAGGCTCCCCTGTCCCTGGGAGTCTCCAGGCAAGAACACTGGAGTGGGTTGCCATTTCCTTCTCCAGTGCATGAAAGGGAAAAGGGAAAGTGAAGTTGCTCAGTCGTGTCCAACTCTTCACGACCGCATGGACTGCAGCCTCCTCCGTCCATGGGATTTTCCAGGCAAGAGTACTGGAGTGGGTCACCAGTGCCTTCTCGCACATGTACCTTAGATTTAAGCCAAATATCTGGTGAGTTGGACGTGAGTTAACTTTTCTTTAAGCAACCCACAATTAATCACTGTTGCTAGATCAATATGATTTTAGAATTTATTATTTAAATATAATTTAATGATCATTTGCCCTCTAGCTGATATTTGTTAGAAAACTTTAGCCATGTTTACATACAGTCAGTATTAGAAACTGTTGCTCTATCTACCTGGTAACATAGAGCATCTCTTTCATGGTTACATATTTTTTATACAATTCATATATGATAACTTACCCTTCCTATGTCAATTGCATAAAGTAATAAACAATGACAGTGATAAACATTTTTTTCATAACTTGGGAAATATTAAAGGGAAACAAGTAAAGCAGAAAGCTGGTGACTTATATTTCAGTTAAGGATACAGAAAATCTGTTAAGGAAAACCTCAAGAAGTACAGAATGTGTTAAATCACTCTGCTCTTACATTCTATTAATTGCCTGAATGTGCCATATTTGTAGCTTGAGTTTCTCATTATTGTATTAACATCACTTATTCTATTTCAGGTTAGACACAGCTTTTATTAAAATAGGAAGCTAATGAAGTTGATCTGAATAATTATTCAGGATAAATGGAAAAGTGGTGAATAGAACATGGTCAGATTTATTTCTGTACAGTTTGGAGATCACCCAGGCTGGGGACAACCAGGGTGTTAGGGCAAGTGACTGAGTTTTAATGTATAAGACTACTCTTAAGGGTCTAGACTCCACAGTAAGCCAAGGGAGTGAGAAATGGGGGAAGGTTACAGGGATGGGTTTATGTGACCTTTAAATGATTTTTGCTGATAGACAGAATACTAGTAAAAATTAGAAGAGCGATTCTAAGTTGATCTTTCCAAGTCTCTATCATTCTGAAGTAAATATGATTATAAAATTCTGTGTTTTTATGTCTCTTAAATACATGACAAAACAATTATATTGACAATGACATAATTAAAATGAATTTTCATTTCATTCTATCAAATATTGAAATAAAAATTATTTCTTTGACAAATACATACTGAAAACTTAAACTAATCAAAGTATAGAATGAGAATATAATGAAAAAACTAATATAATTAATAATTTAATTCATGATGAGACAAAGTGCACTATAATTGATTAAATGAGGAATGCATTGAATAATCTAATACATCAAATCCTTCATAACTCATAATTTCATTGCTACTGCTGCTGCTA
This sequence comes from Moschus berezovskii, assembly GCF_049115385.1. Lineage (NCBI taxonomy): Eukaryota > Metazoa > Chordata > Mammalia > Artiodactyla > Moschidae > Moschus > Moschus berezovskii. Next base: position 4,067,909 of record NC_142473.1, read on the forward strand.
AGTCACTTCAGTAGTGTCCGACTATGGGGTCACTTTCCACTTTCACAGAGCCTGGTGGGCTCCCCTGTCTCTGGGATTCTCCAGGCAAGAACACTGGAGTGGGTTGCCATTTCCTTCTCCAATGTGTGAAAGTGGAAAGTGAAAGTGAAGTCGCTCAGTCGTGTCCGACCCCCAGCGAGCCCACAGACTGCAGCCTACCAGGCTCCTCTGCCCATGGGATTCTCCAGGCGAGAGTACTGGAGTGGCTTGCCATTGCCTTCTCCACATAATTTCATTATCCAGTCATAATCTTGTTATGGGAGAACTAGGTAACTAACTTACTAAATGATAATTTCAGTAAAGTCTCCTAGGTGATTTTAGTCTTTTTTCCACCTAGTACAACTCCTGGCACATAGTAATTGATAACTAATTAATAATTTGAGTTTTATTTTCCTTTCTTTAGAGATTAAACAAGTAAGGTGTCTCAGAAGGTTTACATAATCTGTTCCAAATTCAAGCATTCACTATTCAACACAGATCTTAATGGCATAAATTTTGTTTTGTTTTGTTTTTCATTATGTACAGGTCAGGGAGAAAATGAGGCACTGGCCCTAACTCTCACCAAGATAAGATTTTTTTAGAGAGATAAGCTAAAGCATTTAACAATATCTGACAATAATTAGATAAAACTATGAAGCAAGGTAGGAAGTTCTAAGAACCACAAGACAGAACCTTTGAGTAACCATGGCATGGTGGGCTGTAGTTAGTGAGATCTACCTGGAAGTAGCAGGAGTTTAATACACTGTGATAGAACTAAACAAAGATTGATTTGGAACTGCTGGTCCAACTTTACTACTTCATGGAATCATTAGGAATTTCAGAGAATACTTAAGTTTGAACTATAGATGATAGAGATCTCCATATACCTGGATTAAATAAAGGGAACTTAAAATAGCAGCCTCTAAAGGATCCAAAGTATTGGTTTTGCCATACATTGACATGAATCCACCATGGGTGTACATGTGTTCCCCATCCTGAATCCCCCTCCTACCTACCTCCCCATCTAATGCAATATTGTAAAGTTAAAAAAAAAAAAGTGAAAATGAAAAAAAAAAATGGGGAAGTGACAATAGAGAATTGGTGAAAAGTGAAATTTATGTATTTCTTATTCTCTACTATGTACTTTTTATAGAGCTAAATATATGTGTTTATCCAGTTCAGGTTTATAAAATATATTATGTATTATTTAGTTTGCTCATAACATTTTGAAGTGTCTATCTAAGACTATCTAAAGGCTTAGGAAATAAAACAAAAATTTCAATTAAAAAAATAATAAAAAAATAAAGGATACAAAGTAAAGGAACCCTCGAGGAGTTGCGCTTCTTTCTGAAACTGGATCAGTTAACTTTATAAGAGATAAGAGAGACAATAGCCTGGAGGGGAGTCATAAATTTATTCTTATTTGTTTGGAAAATAATAGTCATCAACATCCAGCTGCTGACCCCTCAAAATTTATGTCAGAACCATGGACAAAAAGTTCGGGTCCAGCAGAGATCCTTAAAGATATAGTTTAACTCCCATTGCTTATTGATGTCTAAACTGAAATACAAAAATGGGATATGGCATACTCATGTCAACAAGTTAGAAAATAGTACAGTGAGATGAAGGAGACAACATTTTGTTTAACTTTCCAAATAGTCCAGTATTTTAAAGAATATCTTCTGTTAAGGTGATATAATAATTATTTTTTAAAATATGAAAATGCAAAATGAATCTTGTAGACATATGAATAATGCATGTGCAGGTTGCTACCATGCCTACACATAGCAATCAATCACTGTTAGCTACGGCTAAGTTATTGGATTTAGGCAACATGGCTTTTCAGTTCTATTACAGTATCCAGAGTCCCCTGTATTGTTTCCTTTCCTATTATGGATGCCCCATAACACTTAATGTGAATGCTTAATTACTCTGTTACACATAACACTTTGATGTCCATCTCCTTACTAAACCTCATCCAAGTCCACTTGGTCCAAGTCATGAAAAAAATCTTTACAAGAGTTATATACAAAATTCACTCTTTCCCAAATTTGCCTTCATGCCTAGACTCATGTGCTTATATTCTTACACTTATATTCTAATATTTGCACTCAAATCCTCATAGTTGAAAAATCTTTAAGATATCAGAATATTTTCCATCTTAAAATATCTTATTATAATTTAATTGGAGGCTAATTACTTTACATTATTGTATTGGTTTTGCCATACATTGACATGAATCTGCCCCGGGTGTACAGGTGTTCCCCATCTTGAACCCCACTCCCACCTCCCTCCCCATCCCATCCCTCTGGTTCATCCCAGTACACCAGCCCCGAGCATTCTGTATCATGCATTGAACCTGGACTGGCGATCCATTTCACATATGATAATATACATGTTTCAATGCCATTCTCCCAAATCATTAAAAAAAATCTTATTAGAATTTAGATATCTGTAGAGTCTAGGCAATTGCTATTTATTAGATGAAAAACAATAAATTCAAGGCTGTGTTAAAAAACTGTGACTTTTTAAGGTACTGTGATCAACAAGAACATGAAAAACATGGAAAATAGGAACAATGTGACAGAGTTTATTCTACTGAGACTCACACAAAATCCAAAGATGCAGAAAATCATATTTGTTGTGTTTTTGATTGTCTACATCATCTCCGTGGTAGGAAATGTATTCACTGTGGTCGCCATCACCTCCAGCCCATTATTGGGGTCCCCAATGTACTTCTTTCTGGCTCATCTCTCTTTTACTGATGCCTGCTATTCCTGTGTTGATACCCCTAAATTGGTCATAGATTCACTCTATGTAAAGAAAACCAGTACTTTCAAAGGATGTATGAATCAAATCTTTTGGGAACATTTCCTCGCGGGTGTTGATATCATCCTGCTTACTTCGATGGCCTATGACCGCTATGTGGCCATTTGCAAGCCTCTGCACTACACAACCATCATGAATCGGTGGTTATGTTGGCTACTAGTGGGAGTGGCATGGATGGGAGGCTTTCTTCATGGAATCATACAGATCCTCTTCATCATCAGATTACCCTTCTGCGGCCCTAATGTCATAGATCACTTTATGTGTGACCTGAACCCTTTGCTCGAACTTGCCTGCACTGATATCCACACTCTAGGGCTCTTCGTTGCTGCCAACAGTGGTGTTCTCTGTCTGTTAAACTTCCTTCTCTTGATTGGCTCCTATGTAGTCATTCTGCACTCCCTACGGACCAAAAACTCGGAGGCCAGACGCAAAGCCCTCTCCACTTGTGTCTCCCACATCACAGCAGTTGTCATATTCTTTGTGCCCTGCATATTTGTATACATGAGACCTGCAGTTATTTTGCCTATTGATAAAGCAGTGGCTGTATTCTACACTATGATAACCCCCGTGTTAAATCCCTTAATCTATACCTTGAGGAATGCCCAGTTGAAAGCTACCATTGGGAAATGGTTTAGAAGTAAAGCTATTTCAGGTGAAATATAAATATGGCCAGAAGCCAAAGTCAATTGAACAGAGGTAACTGTCGAAAGGACATTGCTGATAATATCTGCAAAGAATACCTAGTGAAATAAAGAGCAACAACAACCACCAAAAAATACCAAACTTAGATTCTATAAGAAGCGGATTAGAAAATTGGTGAAAGAAAAGTCAAACCCAGGACCATTCTTTGAATATGTAGAAAATTCTATCAAATTGGGACTTAATATCACTGAATTCATCAATTTATATGAATTCAAGATGTTTATTCTAGTAAAAATAAAATCCATAAAATATATTGTTTCTTATTAATAATCTCAATAACAATCCATAGAGATAGACATGGTTATTTTTCCCATTAACAGGGGAGAGACTAAACAGAAAATTCCAAAATGAAAATTTCAAAGAACTAATAAACAGAATCTGACTGATCAATCAAATCATGCTCTTAACTGTCAGAAAACAATGACAAAAGTGTAACCTAATTACCATTCAAAGAGTCTGGGACTGTTTCAGACTATATATATATATATATATACACATACACACACATGCATATCTATGTGCATGTTATATTACATGTCATATATTATTATATAATACTATTACATATTATTAATATAGTATATGTCATTATTATATACTAGTTACATTGTATGTTTGGTCATATATATATATATATATTACATATACAATTAGTTATACAACATATTATTATGTTAGTATGTATGTGTGTGTGTTCCCAGTCATGTACAACTCTGTGATCCCATGGACTGCAGCCCACTAGGCTCCTCTGCCCATGTAATTTTTCCACGCAAGAATACTGAGGTGGATTTCCATTCCCTATACAGGGTATCTTCCCGACCCAGATAGGGAAACTGCATTTTTGTGTCTCCTGCATTTTCAGTCAGATTCTTTACCACTAGCGCCACCTGTGAAGCCCAAGTGTGTACGATATTATATGTTATTCAGTTCAGTACAGTTCAGTCGTGCAGTCGTGACTGACTCTTTGCGACCCCATGAACCACAGCATGCCAGCCCTCTCTGTCCATCACCAACTCCCGAAGATCACTCAAACTCAAGTCCATCGAGTCGGTGATGCCATCCAACCATCTCATTCTTTGTTGTCCCCTTCTCCTCCCACCCCCAATCCCTCCCAGCATCAGTCATTTCCAGTGAGTCAACTCATTGCATGAGGTGGCTAAAGTATTGGAGTTTCAGCTTTGCATCAGTCCTTCCAATGAACACCCAGGACTGATCTCCTTTAGAATGGACTGGTTGGATCTCCTTGCAGTACAAGGGACTCTCAAGAGTCTTCTCCAGCACCACAGTTTAAAAGCATCAATTCTTCGGCGATCAGCTTTCTTCACAGTCCAACTCTCACATCCATACATGACCACTGGAAAAACCATAGCCTTGACTAGATGGACCTTGGTTGGCAAAGTAATGTCCCTGTTTTTTAATATGGAATCTAGGTTGGTCATAACTTTCCTTCCAAGGACTAAGCATCTTTTAATTTCATGGCTGAAATGAGCATCCTCAGTGATATTGGAGCCCAAAAAATAAAGTCTGACACCATTTCCACTGTTTCCCCATCTATTTCCCAAGAAGTGATGAGACCAGATGCCATGATCTTTGTTTTCTGAATGTTGAGCTTCAAGCCAACTTGTTCACTCTCCTCTTTCACTTTCATCAATAGGCCTTTGAGTTCCTCTTCACTTTCTGCCATAAGGGTGGTGTCATCTGCATATCTGAGGTTATTGATATTTCTCTCAGCAATCTTGATTCCAGTTTGTGCTTCTTCCAGCCCAGCGTTTATCATGATGTACTCTGCATATAAGTTAAATAAGCAAGGTGACAATATACAACCTTGAAGTACTCCTTATCCTGTTTGGAACCAGTCTGTTTGTCCATGTCCTGTTCTGACTGTTGCTTCCTGACCTGCATACAGGTTTCTCAAGAGGCAGGTCAGGTGGTCTAGGATTCCCATCTCTTTGAGAATTTTCCACAGTTTATTGTGATCCACACAGTCAAGGGCTTTGGCATAGTCAATGGAGCAGAAATAGATGTTATTCTGGAACTCTCTTGCTTTTTCCATGATCCAGTGAATGTTGGCAATTTGATCTCTGGTTCCTCTGCCTTTTCTAAAACCTGCTTGAACATCTGGAATTTCACGGTTCACATATTGCTGAAGCCTGGCTTGGAGAATTTTGAGCATGACTTTACTAGCGTGTGAGATGAGTGCAATTGTGCGGTACTTGGAGCATTCTTTGGCATTGCCTTTCTTTGGGATTGGCATGAAGACTGACCTCTTCCAGTCCTGTGGCCACTGCTGAGTTTTCCAAATTTGCTGGCATATTGAGTGCAGCACTTTCACAGCATCATCTTTCAGGATTTGAAATAGCTCAACTGGAATTCCATCACTTCCACTAGCTTTGTTCGCAGTGTTGCATTCTAAGGCCCACTTGACTTCGCATTCCAAGATGTCTGGCTCCAGGTGAGTGATCACACCATTGTGATTATCTTGGTCGTGAAGATCTTTTTTGTACAGTTCTTCTGTGTATTCTTGCCACCTCTTCTTAATATCTTCTGCTTCTGTTAGGTCCCTACCATTTCTATCCTTTATCGAGCCCATCTTTGCATGAAATGTTCCCTTGGAATCTCTAATTTTCTTGAAGAGATCTCTTGTTTTTCCTATTCTGTTGCTTTCCTCTATTTCTTTGCATTGATCGCTAAGGAAGGCTTTCTTATCTCTCCTTGCTATTCTTTGGAACTCTGCATTCAGATGCTTATATCTTTCCTTTTCTCCTTTGCTTTTCTCTTCTCTTCTTTTCTCAGCTATTTGTAAGGCCTTCTCAGACAGCCATTTTACTTTTTTTGCATTTCTTTTCCATGGGAATGGTCTTGATACCTGTCTCCTGTACAATGTCACGAACCTCTGTCCATAGTTCATCAGGCACTCTATCAGTTCTAGTCCCTTAAATCTATTTCTCACTTCCACTGTATAATCATAAGGGATTTGATTTAGGTCATATCTGAATGGTCTAGTGGTTTTTCCTACTTTCCTCAATTTAAGTCTGAATTTTGCAATAAGGAGTTCATGATCTGAACCACAGTCAACTCCTGGTCTTGTTTTTGCTAACTGTATAGAGCTTCTCCATCTTTGGCTGCAAAAAATATAATCAATTTGATTTTGTATATAACTAAATACTAATAATTTTATTAATAATTATGCCTATTTCTATACTTCATAGTAAATTATTAAACATTGACTTATCACTGTGATATGTAATTTCAGTAGCCAGTCATTGCTCCAGGGGATCTTCCAAACCCAGGGATAACACCCGGGTTTCCTGCATTTCAGGCTGCTTCTTTATCATATGAGCCACCAGCAAAGCCCTAGAATGCTGGAGTGGGTAGCCTGTTCCTATCCAGTGTATCTTCCCAACCCAGGAATCGAACTGGGGTCTCCTGCATTGCAGGAAAATTCTTTACCAGCTGAGCTACCAGGGAAACCCTCATAAAAGCAACAGGGCATTCAATCTCTAAAGGGCAAATAATGAACATCACATCATGTGTCCAAATTTCCTTTTAGCATTCAGAATCCTTTTGCATTGTCCAGGTGACCTTCTTATGTTTATGATCCATCACAAAGAGTAATGATTTAAATCAAATAATATTTTGAAGTCAAACAAATTTCAGTTTATTAAATAAACTGTCATCCTCCTTAAAACATTTGCTTACTTGATAGAAATTGTTTCTACAAGTATTGATGTATGGTTTATAATATATATTAAATGAATAAATATAAGTATTTACAGCAAGCAGAATAACAAACACCTATAATGTCGTCTTCCCTGATTGGGAAGATCCCCTGGAGAAGGGCATGGCAACCCACTCCAGTATTTTTGCCTGGAGAATCCCATGGTAACGGAAGCCTGGACAGCTACAGTCCATGGGATTGCAAAGAGTCAGACACAACTGAGCAATTTAGCATGAGTCTGGCATTGTCTAATTGATTGTGAAATTTTATCTCAGGTCCGTGATACTGAACCAATGTGGTTATTTCCTCAGATCTATAGTTGAAATGGACAAAGAGAAACCAACAGATTCTTATTGTGTTCATTGTACCATAATCCACTATGTTGATCCATTATATCGATGATATGCTGACTGCATCTTCTGATCAAGAAGCAATAATTGCTTTAAATTTTTTTGTAAGACATTTCTGTGTCAGATGTTAGAATAAATCCAAATAAAGTTCAGAGTACCAAACTCGGTGATAATTTATAGGCAAAGTAGTATGCGGCATATCAAGGTATTCCTTTTAACTTGAAAGTTAATTTTTTCCCTCTGTCATCTCCTATAACCAAAAAAAAAAAAAAAGCACCATGCTAAGTGGACCTTACTGTTCTTTGGAGAAAGCACATCTTTTATGTGGGTGTATTTCAATGACCCATTTATAAAGGGCCTCAAAGAGCTGCTAGTCTTGAGTGAGTTCTGGAAAAAGAAACAGCTCTGACACAGGTTCAGATTGTCATTTAAGCTTCTCAGCCACTAGGGACAAAAGATCCAGTAGATCCATGGTGCTTGATGTGTCAGTGGAGATAGGGCTGTGGGAGACATTGGCAGGCCTCCACATGTGAACTGCAGTGCAGGCACTTAGGATTGTGGAGCAAAATCTTGTGATCCTTTTCAGATAACTACTCTCATTTTGAGAAATAGCTCTTGGCTTGCTTAACAGATTCCGAATGCTAAACCATGGGCCACCAAGTTACTAGGCTCCCTGGGTTGCCCATCATGAACTTGTTGCTTGACCCATCAATGACACATGCTTGGGTATATAGAATAATAGTTCATTAGTCATTTATTTCATCAAATGGAAGCATAGTATATATAATCGGGTTAAGCTGGTATGTGTGTGTGTTCAGTTGGTCAGTCATGTCTGACTCTTTTTGGCCCAAGGACTGTAGCACACCAGGTTCCTCTGTCCATAGAATTTTCAAGAAAATTGGAGTGGGTTGCCATTTCCTACTCCAGGGGATCTTCCTGGTCCAGGGATCAAACACTTTTTTGCATCTCCGGCATCAGCAGGTAGATTCTTTATTTTTTTAAATCATATTTTAATTGATTTACTTTTTAACTGAAGGAAAATTGCTTTACAGAATTCTGTTGCTTTCTGTCATGCATCAGCAAGAATCAGCCATAGGTGGACCCATGTTCCCCCACCTCCTGAACCTCCCTCCCATCTCCCTCCCCATCCCACCCTACTAGATTGTCACAGAGCCCCTGTTTGGTTCAATGATTCATATAGCAAATTCTCATTCTTTACCACGGAACCATAAACTCAAAAGTGGAAATTCTAGTGCTACAGCCCCATTCTGGAAAATCCCTAAAGGTCAGAAGGAAGGTAACGCCACTCAATCGATAAAACTTCAAACAGTGTACGTGGTTTTTCACTTTGTTTGGAAGGAAAAATATCCACATGTGTACTGTATACTGATTCATGATTTTGATCAATGGTTAGGCCAGATGGTCAAGAGACTTGGAAGGAACATGGTTCTTGGAAGATAAACAGCAAGCAAACTGAAGGAATAGGTATCTTTATGTACTTTTTTAGATATATTAAAAATATATATATGTGTGTGCCACATGCCACAATGTAAAAATTGGAGTGAAACCACTCGCTACTACCTTTAGGAATCTATTAGCAAATTCTGTGCTTTCTATTGCCATTAACTTAGGCTTCACTGCTTAGAGGTCTTATTTCCAAAGTGAGAAATGATTCACCAGAAGGCACAAAAAATGTTGTATTGATCTGAGAGTTAAGACTCCTGCCTGATCACCTTGGGGTCCTCATGCTTCTGAATCAACAAGCAAAAATGCAAGGTAGTGTGATCCTGACTGCTAAGGAGAATTGGACTACTCCTCCTTAAAGAAGAGAAGAAAAGTATGTCTGGAATATAGTAACTCCCAAAGGGCCCCTCCTGAGTTACCACATCTGATGATTAAGATCAATAAAAAACTGCAACAACCCAATCCATTTACAATTACTAATGGCGAAGAATTTTCAGCGATGAAGGTCTATGTCATCCCACCAGGCAAAGATAATGAACAAATTAGGTGATTATTGAAGACACAATCATTCCTCTTTGCTAAAAACGGCTCCACTTAATTTTATCTCCATTTTTACTGTTTTCTTCTCTTTAATCTTCTTTGTACAGTTCCTCCTAATGATAATAACTCTTGCATTTGTATATTCTAAAGTTTTTCCATTACTTTAACTCTATTTCTTTTCATAAAGTCCCATTATCCATTCTTTCTCTATTATGATATTTTCAGTGTGTCTTAAATGATCTTATTTTTAAAAACTATTACACTTGCACAAAAGACCTTTTCATAAAAAATGATAAGTTTTTTTTTCCCACTTAATTTACTAGAAAATCTTTCTGAGAGTCACTTCTTCATTTAGTTATAAGATTTCCTTTAAGCATTGTACCACAATGTATTTGCTAATCAGTAAAACTTTATTTTTAGAGAGGTTTTAGGTTCATGGCAAAACTGAGATTAAAATACAGAGAACCCGTATACCTCCTGTCCCCACAATGGGACACTCTCCCCCTCAGAGGGATACACTTGTTAAAATCAAAGGAAATTACAATGATGCATTGCTATCACCCCGAATTTATAGTTTACATTAGGGTTCACTCTAAGTACTGTATATTTTGAGAGTTTGACATATACATTCAAGAGATTCAAAATTATAGAAACAAGCAGAAGAATTTCACTGCCTTAAATATCCTTGGTGATCCACCTATTCATCCTTCTCCCTTCCTTGATCCTTTACACTCATTTATACTTTTTCTGTCTCCATAGTTTTGCCTTTTTCAGAATGTCATATAGTTGAAATTATATAGTAGGTAGCCCTTTCCACCTGGTTTCTTTCATTTGGTAATATGCATTCAAGTTTCCTGAATATTTTTCACAGTTTAATAGCTCCTTTATTTTTAACTCTGAATAATATTCCATTGTCTGGAAGTACTACAATTTATTTATCTATATATGTCCTACTGAGGGACATCTTGGTTGCTTCCAAGATTTGGTAATCATGAGTAAAGCTGCCATAAACATCCATGTGAGCAAAGCTGCTTTCCTCGTGTGCATGTGTGTGTGTGTGTGTGAATCTGTTTATTGGCCACGTTTTGTCTTTTTACTAGTTTTTGTTTTTTTTGTCTTGTTATTTTTCCCTCTTCATTTTAACAGCTCAGTTGGTAAAGAATCTGCGTGCAAGGCAGGAGACCCCGGTTTGATTCCTGAGTTGGGAAGATCCCCTGGAGAAGGGATAAGCTATGCACTCCAGGATTCTTGGGCTTCCCTTGTGGGTCAGCTGGTAAAGAATCCCACCTGAAGTATGGGAGATCTGGGTTACAATCTCTGGGTTGGGAAGATGCCCTGGAAAAGGGAACAGCTACCCACTCCAGCATTCTGGCCTGGAGAATTCCATGGACTGTATAGTCCATGGGGTCGCAAAGAGTCAGACACAACTGAGCGACTTGCACTTTCATTATAACATGAGTGGGCTTTGATTCTGAATACAATGACTAGCCACTTGCTTATAAATTTAGGTAAATAATTTTATTATACAACTCTTTAATTAATATTGGAAATGGTATTAAAATTAGGTCATTAGGTGGAAAGCAAGTAAATTTGTTTACAGTGATCTGAATTATTGATTCTATCTTTGTATCATTATTGTTTTCTGTAGGTCACCAAGAGAGTTGACTCACAGGAAACACATTAAAATTGTTGCTACTCTAAATATCTCTTTGCTTCACAACTTGTTCCTTAAAGGTGTGCTTCCTTTGAAAACAAAGTTTGATACTAAATTTTTTCAAAGTATTTTTCGTCTCTGCATTTCTTAGAGTATAGCTTAACGGATTGAACATGGGGGCGATGATGGTGTAAAATAGTGAAAATAACTTATCCTCAGGGAAAGTAGTAGGAGGTCTAAAATAGATAAAGATAACAGGTACAAAAAATAAGATGACGACAGTGACGTGAGACCCAGAGGTAGAGTGTTTTGTGTCTTCCCTCGTTTGAACGATTATTTAAAGTGAATAATATAATGCCATAAGAAACAAACAAGACAGTAAATGTAACTAAGGCAAATATTCCTGAAAAGGCAATCACAAGCACACCACTGATGTAGGTGTCAGTACATGCAATTTTTAGCAATGGAAAAATATCACAGAAATAATGATCAATTTCATTAGGACCACAGAAAGGCAACCCGATTGCCACAAAAAATTGAGGAAAGGATTGGACGGCCGCACCAGCCCAAGCAGCTAAGAGGAGAAGATTGCATCTTGTTCTATTCACGATAATCATATAGTGGAGAGGCTTGCAGATGGCAACATAGAGATCAAAAGCCATGGCAGTAAGAATAAAGATCTCAGTACCTCCAAAGAAGTGCATGATAAGGACCTGTAGCATGTAATCATGATAGGAAATGGTCTTTCTCTCTACTAGCAGATCTCCAGTTAATTTGGGTGTAATGCTGGAGGTATAGCAGATATCTATGAGGGATAAGTGGCTAAGAAAATAGTACGTTGGTTGGTTAAAAAGAGGACTGCATTGTATGGAGAAGAGTATCAGAAGGTTTCCTACCAACAGGACAAGATAACAGAATAAGAAAAACACAAAGCAAAATATTTGTATGTTCTGGTTATATGAAAGTCCTAGATGAATGAATTCTGATATGTTTCTCTGGTTTTCCATCTGAGTTTTGTGTAGGTTATACACAAATGACTTATGTTTCTGAAAAAAAGAAAACATATGCTTGGGTGAATATGAGCACAATTATATAAAATTGACCAAGATAATCACGATAACATGATCACTGACCTAGAGCCAGACATCTTAGAATGTGAAGTCAAGTGGGCCTTAGAATGCATCACTACGAACAAAGCTAGTGGAGGTGATGGAATTCCAATTGAGCTATTTCAAATCTTGAAAGATGATGCTATGAAAGTGCTGCACTCAATATGCCAGCAAATTTGGAAAACTCAGCAGTGGCCACAGGACTGGAAAAGGTCAGTCTTCATTCCAATCCCAAAGAAAGGCAATGCCAAAGAATGCTCAAACTACCGCACAATTGCACTCATCTCACAAGCTAGTAAATTCATGCTCAAAATTCTCCAAGCCAGGCTTCAGCAAATATGTGAACTGTGAAATTCCAGATGTTCAAGCAGGTTTTAGAAAAGGCAGAGGAACCAGAGAACAAATTTCCAACATCCGTTGGATCATGGAGAAAGCAAGAGAGTTCCAGAAAAACATCTATTTCTGCCTCATTGACTATGCCAAAGCCTTTGACTGTGTGTATCACAATAAACTGTGGAACATTCTGAAAGAGATGGGAGTACCAGTCAAGGCTGTATATTGTCACCTTGCTTATATAACTATGCAGAGTACATCATGATAAATGCTGGGCTGGAAGAAGCACAAGCTGGAATCAAGATTGCCGGGAGAAATATCAATAACCTCAGATATGCAGGTGGCACTACCCTTATGGCAGAAAGTGAAGAGGAACTAAAAAGCCTCCTGATGAAAGTGAAAGAGGAGAGTGAAAAGGTTGGCTTGAAGCTCAACATTCAGAAAACAAAGATCATAGCATCTGGTCCCATCACTTCATGGGAAATAGACAGAAAAACAGTGGAAACAGTGTCAGACTTTATTTTTTTGGGCTCCAAAATCACTGCAGATGCTGATTGCAGCCATGAAATTAAAAGATGCCTACTCCTTGGAAGGAAAGTTTTGACCAGCCTTGATAGTATATTAAAAAGCCGAGACATTACTTTGCCAACCAAGGTCTGTCTAGTCAAGGCTATGGTTTTTCCCATGGTCATGTATGGATGTGAGAGTTGGACTGTGAAGAAAGCTGATCGCCGAAGAATTGATGCTTTTGAACTGTGGTGTTGGAGAAGACTCTTGAGAGTCCCTTATACTGCAAGGAGATCCAACCAGTCCATTCTAAAGGAGATCAATCCTGGATGTTCATTGGAGGGACTGATGCTAAAGCTGAAACTGCAATACTTTGGCCACCTCATGCGACGAGTTGACTCACTGGAAAAGACTCTGATGCTGGGAAAGGTTGGGGGCGGGAGGAGAAGGGGACGACGGAGAATGAGATGGCTGGATGGCATCACCGACTCTGTGGACATGAGTTTGAGTGAACTCCGGGAGTTGGTGATGGACAGGGAGGCCTGGCGTGCTGTGATTCATGGGGTCGCGGAGAGTCGGACACGACTGAGCGACTGAACTGAACTGAATGTATGGATGTGAGATTTGGACTGTGAAGAAAGCTGATGGCCAAAGAATTGATGATTTTGAACTGTGGTGCTGGAGAAGACTCTTGAGAGTCCCTTGGACTGCAAGGAGATCCAACCAGTCCATTCTAGAGGAGATCAATCCTGGGTGCTCATTGGAAGGACTGATGCTGAAACTGAAACTCCAATACTTTGGCCACCTCATGCGACGAGTTAACTCCCTGGAAAAGACTCTGATGCTGGGAAGGATTGGGGGTGGGAGGAGAAGGGGACGACAGAGAATGAGATGGCTGGATAGCATCACCGACTCAATGGACACGCGTTTGAGTGAAATCCAGGAGTTGGTGATGGACAGGGAGGCCTGGCGTGCTGTGATTCATGGGGTCGCAAAGAGTCAGACATGACTGAGCGACTAAACTGAACTGAACTGAGGGTGTCACTAACAATAAATAGAGAACACATGTTTAAAAAAAAAATCAGTAGGGAAAACATGTTATCTGAATTGAAAAAAGAGAAAATTCTAACATACCACAATCGAAAAAATATATATTTCCAGATGTGTTAAAGATTTGAGTATCTGCCAGGTGGTACAGTGGTAAAAAATTGCCTGCTAATTCAGGACATGCAGTAGATGCAGGTTTGATCCCTAGGTCTGGAAGATTCCCAGGATTGGGAAATGGCAACCTATTCCAGTATTCTTGCCTGAAGAATTCCGTGGACAGATGAGCCTGGTGAGCTATAGTTCATGGGTTTGCAAAGAATCAGACACGGCTAAACACACACATACACACACACACACACACACACACACACACACACACACACACGCCCTTCCATAATGATGGCAAAATATGCTAAATGTCTGACGATAGCCGGTATCAGCAAGGATGTAGAAGCTAAGGTCAGATGTGGTGCTCTTGAGGATGTAAATATGAAACATAAATTAGGAAAATTCTTGTTATACTTTAAAGCCAAGCATAAGTTTATCGTGTATCCAATCAATGTCATATCTAGGGATGGACCTAGACAAACTCCTGTAGGAGTGTGCTGAGTGACCTGTAATGTAACATTTGAATCAGCACTGGTCATGATAGAAGGAAAGTTACAATTAAATAAGCATATTAAAGAAAAATAATACTATACAATTTTAAAATTAAGAGTACAGGGATACACCTGAGCTTTTTGTGTGTAACATTTTCATGTGTAACAGCTTTTCATGATAACATTTTTCATGGGAAAATGTTAGAAACTATTATTGCAGAAAATCACAAGCAAAGTAGATGACAAACTATGACATCACATTTATAATGTGATCCAAACATTTATTAAACACATAGTTTTAGGCTATGGATGAATTTATTTTTAAAATCGAAAGCTAGGGAATAAGAAAAAAAGAAAAATATTTTATTCATATTTAACTGAGGTACATTTGATTTACAATATTGTAGTAGTTTCAAGTGTACAACATATTGATTCAGGTTTTTTTTGCATTCTACACCATTTCGAGTTATTATAAAATATTGACTATATTCCCTGTGCTGTTCAATATATCCCTGTAGGTTATTTAGTTTGTATTAGTCTGTATTTTTTAAAAGATTTTTTGATGTGGACCATAGGTATTGCGAGAGAGCATCAGAGGGCAGACACACTGAAATCATAACCACAGATAACTAGTCAGTCTGATTACACAGATTACAGTCTTGTCTAACTCAATGAAACTAAGTGAACTGAACTGAACCAAAAATACATTTACATGAATAAAACCTTAATATTAATTATTGATTTAGTAAATGTATTTCCGTTCCGTTCCGTTCTATCGCTCAGTCATGTCCGACTCTTTGCGACCCCGTGTACTATAGCCTACCAGGCTTCTCCGTCCCTGGGATTCTCCAGGCAAGAATACTGGAGTGGGTTACCGTTTCCTTCTCCAGGGGATCTTCCCGACCCAGGGATCGAACCCGGGTCTCTCGCATTGGAGGCAGACGCTTTAACCTCTGAGCCACCAGGGAAGCCCAGTAAATGTATTTACTCTCTCTTAATTTATGAATCTATTGAAAAACAATTAATAATGAAAATGACTATATAATTTACTCAATTACTTGGAAAAATTTTAAATATTTAAACATTATTTTGAAAATAAAAAAGTTAATTGCAGTTATTAAAAATATTTTACAAAACAAAGAAGGTTAATTGACCCAAGGCAAAAAGTATTCTTTTATATATTTTTCAATTCTTGTGGCCATATACATGAAGGCAACTTTCTTTTTTTTAAAATTATCTAACCAAATTCCCTGAATTATCTGGGATGAATCCCAAAGAAACAAAAATTTGTTTAAAATCCCAGCTTGAACTGCTGAACATTAATTTAAATAGGACATCCTAAGATTTCTGTGATGGCTCAAGTGGTAAAGAATCTGCTTCAAAGCAGGAGACACTGGTTTGATCCCTGAGTTGGGAAGATCCCCTACAAGAGGGAATGGCAGCCACTTCAATATTCTTGCCTGGAAAATCCCACGGACAGAGGAGCCTGGAGGGCTACAGCCCATGGCGTCTCAAAGAGTTGGACACAAGTCAGCATGTACACATACTCTGTGATCAAAGATAGACAATGGGTCATGGTAATTCAATGTGATTTTTGTTACATAAAAAGGTAAAGAACTTTTGAGAAATATACATTAAGATTTACATTATAATTTATATTTTATTTATATTATGATTTAAATTGCAAAAAAAAACCAACAAATTAATTTATTTCTCATATTTATATTTCATGTGTTAAGACAATTAAAAATACATACTGATATTGAAGTTTGTTTTAGATATTGGTAAAGAACAATAAACGTTGTGAAGTTGCTCAAGTGTTTGTTGCTGGAAACTTCATGCAAAAAAAAAAAAAAAAAAACTACTGTTAATAAAAGAGATGACATGACAACTTTTGGTCCAGTTATCCCTCAGTGGCATGTGTTGCAATAAAGAATTAATGAAATGTTTATAGATTTTCATCTTTTGCAACTAAGGAATAATCTTAAGATATTATTTAATCAGTGTAAAATAAGTGCAAGATAAAACAAGTTTACTTCTAGATGCTATTTTAACCACTGATGAGGAATTGTTTGTCCACAGAGGGTTTGCAAAAGTTAGCACACTTTTAGTGTTTGACAGTCATATCCAGGCCCCCAAATGTCTATTTAAAAGACCAAAAAAAACAAACAGAGAATGAATGTTTTTTATAGCAAGCGCATGGTTTTCATACTTAAAAACTGTCAAGTCTAGGGCTTCACAAAATTATTATTAGTGTTATTTATAATCTTGATGATGATTTTAGATGGCAAATAGTTAACAGATAGGCATTTTAAATGGCCTGTATGACACCAATTCTATTTTAAACTGTTATTCAAAATTGCAATATCACAGAGGTTAAATTTTCTCATTATTCTACTTTGTTTTCACTCTCACTGTAAAGCTTCCAGTCTGTTATTCTGTAACTACCAGAACAAAATACCTGTCACACAGTGTTCAGCAATTAGCATTAACTCAAAAATATTTAAAAGGTTTCTTTTGGGGGGTTGCAGTACATTGATTTGTCTTCTACATAATTGTAATTGATACATAGATTTTTTTGTTTGTGAGGTGGAACAATATTGATATGTCAAATAAAAGCATTCATATAAAATTGGTTTAAAGAAATGTATTATATAAGTAGACAAAAATATATAAATAAATAAACAAATTGGAGAGAAATAACTTCATTAACTGGACTCTCTGACTTTAGAAGAGACCTAGATAGAGAGTCAAAATAATTCGTCAGAATTGGAAAGTAATACACTAAAATGAGAAAAGACAAAAACCCTGATTCTTTTTAAATCTGAGGTTAAACAGGAGAGTTGAGGTGAATGGGGAAGAAGAGATCACAAAGGGCAGCAATGAAAAGAATGAAATCTCAATTCGGAATCCTCATCTAGGCAGAAAGGAACTTGCAAATATCGGGTTAGTGAACATCCGGTGTGTCTTTCTGAGTATTTGCACTTGTAAAAAGATATTATGTATTTAAAAGAAACACATTTAATCGATAACAGGTTAAAACAGCATCGTATATTCTGAGCTATTATAATGTAATGAATGGTGTTAACAGAGGTAAAAGGAAATGTGAAAAGTCAGGTGAGGAGAAAATATTGTCATAAAACAACATTTTGAACAAATGTACAAAAACTGAAGACACAATAGATGAAATAAAGAATACCAGGCAACCAGTAAACAGATGGTTCAAGTAAAGGCACCAAAGTTATGGGAAAGTTAAGGAGTGCTAAGTTAACTAACCAGTGTGATTCTCAGGCTAATGGTTTAAAATGTTTTAAAGTCCCATCTTATTTATCTTACAATTAAGATATTATTACATAATTCTGAAATTTGATGAAAAATATAAAATACCCAGTGATATATATGGTTCATAACACACTTTAACACTCATTTTTGTTTGAGTAAGTAGTTTAGCAGTCAAAGAAACTGTCATGCCTACATAAAAGTTCAACAAAAAGAAAAAAATCCCACATAATTTTAACAAGTGCAATCGCATAAGCATCAATTTCAACAATATGGTGATGAAAAAATTGCAATTAGTTTGATGATATGTTGGTTACTTTAAGGCAATTTTTAACACATGTCAATTGTCTGATTTTCTTGCATCATGAAAAAATTCTCCAAAATTGCTTTATTTCTTCATTTGAAAATGTCTTTGCTGTTCATTATGCTGTCAGCATAAGAGTAGGCACTCTCATATTTAACTTACATTCTCCAAAATATATTTAAATTTTATCTTGTTTTATTAAAACGTTGCATGTTACAAACTTATTTTTATTGATGTAGATGAAACTAGTCTATGTTAAAATGGCAGATACTTCGAAATGGAGAAATACTCATATTTATGGATATTCAAGCTGAAATTCGGTCTTATCTTAAAAGTCATACGGGAAAATGCATACAAGCAGGCTGTGAGGCACAATGAAATATATTGCCAACTCGAGAATGCTTTAATTCTGTTATTAAACAGAATTTTCCATTTAAATAATACATAATTGCAACTAAAGTATGCTGTGACATTATTATAGTAATTTAATTATCACATGTTACAAGCAAAGTAATAGATTTTAGAAAGAAATTATATGAAAAAAAAGTAAACAGCATATAATCAAGCTAGCACATGGCTGGTGGGACACTACCCAACCAGTGTCACAAACATCAGACCTGAGTGGCTGTCAGGTTAGTTTTAGGATGCATCAGGAAGAATTCCACCCCCAGATACTTATTCATCAACTTGTTCCTTGTATAAAAATCTGAAGTTAAATGCAAAGAATAAAAACCATTATTTCAAACCTTCTCTCAAGTATGTTGGAAATCAATACATCTTAAATCTTCCACACGTTTACAAGGGAAGCAGAATTAAAATATTCACTAAAATTGTCAGGAATGAAAGCAGCGTATCTTTATCCCTCAGGAAATCATATTTAGGTCCTGGGTATCATCTATTTTATACCTATGCCTGAGGAAAATTTGATTGGGAAGGACAGAGTACAAACTTCAGTAACTATGCAAAAACTAGTAAGTCTTTGAAAGCTCTAAGTAATTATATTCCGAAACAATGAAGTGGCTCAGTCGTGTCCAACTCTTTGCGACCCTGTGGATTGTAGCCCACCAGGCTCCCTCATCCATGGGATTCTCCAGGCAAGAATACTGGATTGGGTTGCCATTTCCTTCTCCAGGGGATCTTCCCGACCCAGGGATCGAACCCAGGTCTCCCGCATTGAAGGCAGACGCTTTAACTTCTGAGCCACCCAAAGGTATTTGTAAATATATCCAAAACAAAGATTGTCAAGCGACTCACTGTCCAAGACAATGTCCCTGTTCCTCTGGTTATTTACTTTCCAAATTTATCTTATCTTGCCTCAGGTATTATTCACCTGGGGGCTCACAAAGTCTGTAGACAAGGCATTTCAGAGACCTCTGCTTTGTGTTCTTCCAGCTTTCTGAAGGCTGGGAGGGAAACTAAAGTAGCTTTCAGGAAAACCTGAGATGAAGTAGGACAGAAAGAACCAATCATGTGCATTCCAAGAATGAAACTTATGGACAGTCAAGGTCCTACCATGTAGCTTCTGGCTCAGATAGTAAAGAATCTGCCTACAATGTGGGAGACCTGAGTTCTATCCCTGGGTTGGGAAGATTCCCTAGAGGAGGGCATGGCAACCCACTCCAGTATTCTTGCCTGGAGAATCTGCATGTAGAGAGGAGCCTGGTGGGCTACAGTCAATGGGGTTGCAAAGATTTGAACATGACTGAGCAACTGATCACATGTACATCCTGTGATAAAATACAATGGGAAATATGAAATAGAATACATATATATACATATACATAAACTGAATCATTTTGCTCTACAGTAGAAATTAACACATTTTAAATAAACTATGGCTAATGGACATGAGATTGAGCAAACTCTAGCAGATAGTAAAGGACAGGGACGCCTGGCATGCTGTAGTCGATGGGATCACAAAGAGTCAGACATGATTTAGAAACTGAACAATTAAAGTAATTTAAAAATAATAAAATTAGAAAATTTTGCTTGGAAGGTAAATATTTGCAGAAACATAGATGGACCTACAGATTATCATATTAAGTGAAGTAAGTCATACCAAGTAAGACAAATAATTACATCACTTATGTGAAATCAAAAATTGATACAAATTCATTTATTTACAAAGCAGAGCTAAATTCACAGACATGGAAAAGAGACCTCTGGTTACCAAAAGGGAGAGGAAGGGTGGGGGGGAATTAGGAGTTTAGTATTGGCATATACACATGAATTCCCTGATGGCTCAGACAGAAGAAACTTACAATTTTTTTTTTTTCAAATTTGTGTAGGAAGATACAACTTCAAAAGTATGTGGAATAGAAACTCACATTCAAAGAAAGAACACAGCTGGAGAACTTACTCTATCAACATTCAAGATGAACTATAAAGCTCCCATAAGTTAAGTTGTGTGTTGGTGAAACGTGACAGAATGTTTATAAATAAACATATAAGTATAAATTTTGAACACAAATATCAAGGTAATTCAATGCAGAAAGAATAGTTTTGTGAACAAATACTTGATCAATTGGATCAGTTCAGTTCAATCTCTCAGTTGTGTCCGAGTCTTTGCGACCCCGTGAACCGCAGCATGCCAGGCCTCCCTGTCCATCACCAAATCCTAGAGTCCACCCAAACCCATGTGCATTGAGTCAGTGATGCCATCTAACCATCTCATCCTCTGTTGTCCCCTTCTCCTCCTGCCCTCAATCTTTCCCAGCATCAGAGTCTTTTCAAATGAGTCAGCTCTTCCCATCAGGTGGCCAAAGTATTGGAGTTTCAGCTTCAACATCAGTCCTTCCAATGAAAACCCAGGACTGTCCTCCTTTAGGATGGACTGGTTGGATCTCCCTGTAGTCCAAGAGACTCTCAAGAGTCTTCTCCAACACCACAGTTCAAAAACATCAGTTCTTCTGTGCTCAGTTTTCCTTATAGTCCAACTCTCACATCCATACATGACTACTGGAAAAGCCATAGCCTTGACTAGACGGACCTTTGTTGGCAAAGTAACGTCTCTCCTTTTTTTTAAAATTTATTTATTTATTTTAATTGGAGGTTAATTATTTTATGCTGTCTAGGTTGGTCCTAACCTTCCTTCCAAGGAGTAAGCACCTTCTAATTTCATGGCTGCAATCACTTCTGCAGTGATTTTGGACCCCAGAAAAATTAAGTCAGCCAGTGTTTTCACTGTTTTCCCATCTATTTGCCATGAAGTGATGGGACCAGATGCCATGATCTTAGTTTTCTGAATGTTGAGCTTTAAGCCCACATTTTCACTCTCCTCTTTCACTTTCATCAAGAGGCTCTTTAGTTCTTCTTCACTTTCTGCCATAAGAGTGGTGTCATCTGCATATCTGAGGTTATTGATATTTCTCCCGGCAATCATGATTCCAGCTTGTGCTTCCTCCAGCCCAGTGTTTCTCATGATGTACTCTCCATAGAAGTTAAGTAGGCAGGGTGACAATATACAGCCTTGACATACTCCTTTTCCTATTTGGAACCAGTCTGTTGTTCCATGTCCAATTCTAACTGTTGTTTCCTGACCTGCATACAGGTTTCTTAAGAGGCAGGTCAGATAGTCTGGTATTCCCATCTCTTGATGAATTCCTCAGTTTATTGTAATCCACACAGTCAAAGGCTTTGGCATAGTCAAGAAAGCAGAAATAGATGGTTTTCTGGAACTCTCTTGCTTTTTTGATGATCCAGTGGATGTTGGCAATTTGATCTCTGGTTCCTCTGCCTTTTCTAAAACCAACTTGAACATCTCGAAGTTCACAGTTCACATATTGCTGAAGTCTGACTTGGAGAATTTTGAGCATCATTTACTACCATGTGATATGAGTGCAATTGTGTGGTAGTTGGAGCATTCTTGGAGCATTACCTTTCTTTGGGATTGGAATGAAAAACTAACCTTTTCCAGTTTTCAATCATGGGATATCTATATGCAAAAAAATATGAGCCTGAATCATTACCACACACTGTACAAAAAAATTAATACAAAAGAATTAGAGGTCTAGAAGTTACATCTAAATATATAAACATTCAAAAAAAATTTGGCCTTGAGATAGACCATTATTTATGAGATATGATGAAAAGCATAAGGCATAAAACAACTTAAATTAAAACCTGTCAAGTTGTCCTGCACACCCAATGTATCATCCCCATTTTTAAAATAAAAGGAAATTCACAAAAATTAAATTAAAAAATCCACAAATTAGGATAATTAATATATACATAATATACATAAATTTAGCCATAATTTTTTGTAAATAAATATATTTGTATATATGAAACATATATATGGCAAACATGTATCTAAAATATATAGAAAGCACTCAGTAATAAGAAACAAAGAACTATTATTTTCAAATTATAGAAAGAACTGAAAAATAAATGTCTCCCCCAAAGGATATACCTATAAAAATATTTTTTAAATGCTCAGTATCGTTAGTCAACAGGAACAGTGAATTAAAATTACAGTAATTTATCAATGCATACCTCCTAGAATAACTGAATGAAAAATACTACAAAGTGACCAGAATGTGGAAAAGTATTTGTGCTTGATTTCGTCATTCCTTCTTGTGCTTTAAAAATCTCTCCACATATTTAGTGGTGCCTAGTGTTTCATGCTGACCATCACATGGATCCTATTAGAGTTTCTGTTTACATACATAGCCCTCTGATGAATGTGAAAAATGGTGGGCTTTGGACTCAAGTACTTTGAAATGACTTCTATTAACTTTATACCCTCACACAGCTCTAGCTCTCAAGTAATCAACACTAGGTTTCCAGAAAAAAGATAAATACTGATAAAAAGATAGAAGTTTTCTCTTTGAGATGAATCCACATGTTCACTGTATCACATGTGCCCCCACCTGAATTATGCCATCATTGGCATTCACATGACATTCAGATTTCTTAGAAACCCAGGTTCAGACAGAGGAATGGGACTCACATGTTTTGGTTGCAAGCGCAGGGAATGCAATTCTCCACTCCAAAATCAGTGTTTCACAAGCATGTCTCTTCAAATACCTGCTTTTCATGCAAGGTTTTTCCATCAAAAAGGTTAATTAACTCTTGAGAGAGAAAATAGCATCTACAAGATGAGGTCTTTGAACATCTGTGGAAAACTCTTTGAATATTCATGTGTTGCCAGTGAAAAAAAGTCTTTTTTAAAAAATTTATTTATTTTATTTTAATTGGAGGCTAACTACTTTACAATATTGTATTGGTTTTGCCATGCATTGACATGAATCCGAATTGTTTACATATGCAGAACAAGATTCATCAAGGTTAAGATGACTCACTTGAATGTGTTTCTACCAATCTTTCTTCCTCTTGTCTGTGGGACAAGAACCACCTATAGAAGATCATTTCTACATAATGTTCCAAATGAATCCATTCTAAATTCAAGTCCAAGGTTTCCTCTGAAAATTTATAAGGCTTTAGTCTAGAATAAAAGATTTAGTCTTATATAAAGAATTAATATCTATTCTGAAATTGAATAATTGGAAATGTCTTTATGTCATATTTTTCAAACTGAAGTTACTTATCCAAAGTTGAAATCAATTTGAAAATAGAATTAATTCTGAATGCCCTCAAATATCATTCAGTTCAGTTCAGTTTAGTCTCTGAGTCGTGTCCTACTCTCTGTGACCCCATGAATCACAGCACTCCAGTCCTCCCTGTCTATCACCAACTCCCGGAGTTCACTCAAACTCATGTCCACAGAGTCGGTGATGCCATCCAGCCATCTCATTCTCTGTCATCCCCTTCTCCTCCAGCCCCCAACCTTTCCCAGCATCAGAGTCTTTTCCAGTGAGTCAACTCGTCGCATGATGTGGCCAAAGTATTGCAGTTTCAGCTTTCGCATCAGTCCTTCCATGTAAAACCAGAAGGTAAGTTATTCATTAGTGTTAATACTTTTTAAATTGTTACTTTACATATATAGTTAGTAAACACATGCTTCAATACTTTTAAAATATGGATACAGAACATTACAACTTCATCTGTTTCTTTAAAAGATAGTTGGTAAATAACATTAACCTAATTTGATAGATGATACATTTGAGGCTGGAGATTAAGAAATGTGTGTGAGCTAACACTCCATCACTAGATATTCTTTTTTTTTTTTTAATTAGGAAACACTTATTTTAATAACAAAAGCCATTTCTGAGGGATGAAAAGAAAATTTAATACACTTCATACACAATATATATATAAATGTATTCAGTTCAGTTCAGTCGCTCAGTCGTATCCGATGTATTAGAAAATAAAAATAATCACTTTTATTCCAAGCAGGAAGAAGGATAATTCTTTCTTGGATCAACTGCTATGAGCATATGAGTCCCTTTGGCTTCTCCCAGTGTACTGCATATTTAAAAGTTTCTCTGTATTATTACTCAAATGGTCAATTCTTCCTGTCTACTAGCTGCATATAGAGCCATAAAAGAAACTGAAGTTGCTTTGTGTTTTCACGGCAGTATGATGGATATGTTCATATATGTTTCCTCAATCAATTCTCATAAGAGACTGTGAGGCCGACATGATGTTCCTACTTGATATTAGAGGAAACATGGGTGTAAGTTGACAAGAAATGTAGCCTGGATCAAGAGCTGCAAGTAGAAAAGGCAAGACTCTAACATGGTCTTCAGATTCACCAGTCAATATACTTAACCACTGGGCTCACCATTTCAGCATTTCGTAGAAGAGTTTGTGAATGTATGATTTCTATGGAAATTGAGGTAGGAAGGAAATGGAGGTAAAAGAAAGACAAAGATCAAATGGAACTTCAGTGAAAGCAGTGCAACATAGTTTTCAACATTTGGGAATTCCAGTGTGTTACACTGTGTGTGGTTGTGTCCGAGTCTGTGTGTATTTGTATTTGTGACTATCAATGAAATTACTTCATATATTCTTGACTCTGAAGTACTATCAGTGCAATTATACTTATTATGGTTATAGATCATGTCAAAAGGGAGAGTTCTAATTCAACAATAAGGGTTTAAACCAACAATATTGGTTTAAATTCAACAATAAGGGATGCATTTTAAGAGTTTGGAAGTGGAAAAAAAATGTATAATCTGAACTAATTTTACACCTATCTTTCTTTAGTTGTTCTATTTGGGGCAGGAACCTATAGGCATTAATTAAAGTAACTATAATAGTTGTTGTTATTATCATGGTCATATCAAAGGAGTTTGCTGGCTTAACATTATTTACAATATAACATCACAATATAGGGTGTGTGTAAGAATTTGGAGGAAAAAAGAAGATAAGAAGTATCATCTGATCTAATCTTGACACTGCACTTTATCAACTGCTTGATCTTGGCAGGATCCTTAAATTCTCTATTCTTCTCTTCCTGATATGTAAATAAGTATAAAAATGATGGCAGTAAACATCCTAAACATTTTTAATGAGAATTAAATAACCAAATATCTGAAAAATTAGCCCATAGTAACTGTTCATTAAGTTTTTTAAAATAATTTTATTGAAGTATTTTTTATTTAAATTAAGGTTGAGTTAATAGTATCATTAGTATTACTAATTAACATTAGTCTCTGAGATTGTGCAAATTCCAGGCTACTATCATGCCATGACCTTGGAAATTATCTATTAAGTATATCAGCTATTATAAAATTATCGGATTTAGGCAATTGGTTTATCAATTCTATTACAATAACCCCTATATGTTTTCCTTACTTTCCCATTACCAATGAAAAGGTACATTTAATGTCAACTAATACAAATAGGTTGATAATTGCATTAAATTCTATGGTTTCCATCCCTTTACTGAATTTCACCCTACTTCATCCAAGCCCATGAAAATTTTACTATACTTGACTCTTGAGAGTCCCTTGGACAGCAAGGAGATCCAACCAGTCCATCCTAAAGGAGATCAGTCCTGCGTGTTCATTGGAAGGACTGATGTTGAAGCTGAAACTCCAATACTTTGGCCACCTGATGCGAAGAGCTAACTCATCTGAAAAGACTCTGATGCTGGGAAATATTGAGGGCAGGAGGTGAAGGGAACGACAGAGGACGAGATGGTTGGATGGCATTACTGACTCAATGGACATGGGTTTGGGTAGACTCCGGGAGTTGGCGATGGACAGGGAGGCCTGGCATGCTGTAGCCCATGGGGTCACAAAGAGTCGGATACGAGTGAGTGACTGAAGTGAAGTGTACACAAGAATCCCTCTTCCTCAAAACCCTCTTCCCCACTACATTCATATTCTCATATAAATTCTTACACTCATATTTTTATATTCTCATACACTCATATCTAAGTAATTTTCAGTGGTTCAGAATTATTTTCTTTTATCAGAAAAGAGTCATAAAATTTATAATACAATATAAACTATGGATTAATTATTTATTACATTGATAGGCTTACCAAATTCAAAGTAGAACTAATAAATTGTAACTTTTTTCAGGTAACATCATTAATTATAACATGAGATACATGGAGAACCGGAGCAAGGTGACAGAGTTTATTCTACTGGGACTCACACAGAATTCAAAGATACAGAAAGTCATATTTGCAGTTTTTTTGGTTGTCTACTTTGTCTCTATTGTAGGGAATGTGCTCACCTTGGTCACCATCACCATCAGCCCATTATTGGGATATCCCATGTACTTTCTTCTGGCTCATCTCTTTTTTACTGATGTCTGCTATTTCTGTGTCAATACCCCTAAACTGATTGTAGATTCACTCCATAAGAAGAAAACCAGCTCTTTCAATGAATGCATGACCCAAATCTTTGGAGAGAATTTATTTGCAGGTGCTGATGTCATCCTGCTGACTGCAATGGCCTATGACCGCTATGTGGCCATCTGCAAGCCCTTGAACTACACAACCATCATGAACTGGCAGGCGTGTTGGTGGCTAGTGGGGGTGGCATGGACAGGAGGCTTTCTTCATACAACCATTCAGATCCTCTTCATCTTCAGGTAACCCTTCTGTGGCCCTAATGTCATAGACCACTTTATGTGTGATCTGAACACTTTGCTCAATCTTGCCTGCACTGATACCCACACTCTAGGACTATTTGTTACTGCCAACAGTGGTTTCATCTGTCTGTTAATCTTCCTTCTCTTGGTTGGCTCCTATACTGTTATTCTGCTCTCTTTACGGACACAGAGCTTGGAAGTGAGGCAAAAAGCCCTTTCCACCTTGACGTCCCACATTATAGCAATCCTCTTGTTCTTTGTACCAAGCACATTTACTTACATGAGACCAGCAGTTACTTTACCTATTAATAAAGCAGTTGCTATATTCTACACTATAATTCCCATGCTAAATCCCTTAGTCTATACCTTCAGAAATGACCAGATGAAAAACGCCATTAGGAAATTGTGTAGTAGAAAAGTGATTTCAAGTGATCAATAAAATGTGTTTGTGTTCCAATGTTCATTCAACTGATGCAAATGGCGAAAGGACATTATTGGTGAATACACATTATCAGTTAATAATATCAATGAGATAAAGAAAATAATAGCCAACAGAAATCATTGCTTCTGCACAAAGGGGAGAAGAAAGTAATGCAAGAAATGATAGAATGACCTAGCAGAGGACAATTCACATTATTTAAAATATTCTGCAAAATCAGAAACTGATTTTACTAGTTTCATCACTCTATATACATTTATAAGCTTTAATCCAAGTAAAATGAAAAAAAAAAGAGATAATTCATTGACATTTAGCAGTCATTTCTATAATAACACAGATTTTATCCCCATATTAACAGGTGAGTAATAAACATTAAAGAGGATGATCCAAAACAAAAAAATTGAAGATCCAGTAATCAGAGTATAAATTCCTCTCATTCCATGTTTTTCACTGCTGTGATAATGCCAGGCAATGCAATAGTAAGGTAACATAATTATACTGTTACCATTTATTGAGACAACAGCAATCCTGGACTATCTATTTATCTATCTTTCTGTCTCTCTCTATATATATGCAAATATATATTTGTTATATATTTATATATTGTCTCTATATACTAGTATATGTACTGTCTTTTATTACATACATATATTCATATATATGATGAAATCACATATTTTCACTTACTTTGTTCATTTTTTTAATATAATTTTATTCTTATCTTTTTATTTCTTTAATTTTTTATTTTTTAAATTTTAATTGGAGGCTAATTACTTTACAATAGTGTATTGGTTTTGCCGTACGTTGACATGAATCTGCCCTGGGTATACTCTGTTCATTTTTATATATCATAGTGGATAGTAATATGTTGATTGTAACACCGTGTTATGTAACTACTTTTGAAATACAAAATGAATGGGTCAGTTCAGTTCAGTCGCTCAGTCATGTCCAACTCTTAGCGACCCCATGAACCACAACACGAAAGGCCTCCCTGTCCATCACCAACTCCCGGATTCACTCAAACTTATGTCCATCGAGTCGGTGATGCCATCCAGCCATCTCATTCTCTGTCGTCCCTGTCTCCTCCTACCCCCAATCGTTCCCAGCATCAGAGTCTTTTCCAGTGAGTCAACTCATCGCATGAGGTGGCCAAAGTATTGGAGTTTCAGCTTTAGCATAAGTTCTTCCAATAAACACCCAGGATTGATCTCCTCTAGAATGGACTGGTTGGATCTCCTTGCAGTACAAGGGACTCACAAGAGTCTTCTCCAGCACCACAGTTCAAAAGCATCAATTCTTTGGCGATCAGCTTTCTTCACAGTCCAACTCTCACATCCATACATGACCATGGGAAAAACCATAGCTTTGACTAGACGGACCTTTGTTGGCAAAGTAATGTCTCTGCTTTTTAATATGCTATCTATGTTGGTCATAACTTTCCTTCCAAGGAGTAAGCATCTTTTAATTTCATGGCTGCAATCAGCATCTGCAATGATTTTGGAGCCCCCAAAAAATAAAGTCTGACAATGTTTCCACTGTTTCCCCATTTATTTCCCATGAAGTGATGGGACCAGATGCCATGATCTAGTTTTCTGAATGTTGAGTTTTAAGCCAACTTTTTCACTCTCCTCTTTCACTTTCATCAAAAGGCTTTTGAGTTCCTCTTCACTTTCTGCCATAAGAGTGGTGTCATCTGCATATCTGAGGTTATTGATATTTCTCCCAGCAATCTTGATTCCAGCTTGTGCTTCTTCCAGCCCAGCGTTCCTCACGATGTTCTCTGCATGTAAGTTAAATAAGCAAGGTGACAATATACAGCCTTGACGTACTCCTTTTCCTATTTGGAACCAGTCTGTTGTTCCATGTCCAGTTCTAACTGTTGCTTCCTGACCTGCATATAGGTTTCTCAAGAGGCAGGTCAGGTGGTCTGGTATTCCCATCTCTTTCAGAATTTTCCACAGTTTATTGCACTTCTTGCTGAACTTTACTAAAAGCTATAGTAATTAAAACAATGTATTAGAATGAGATAACAAAGATCAAAAGAATAAAAATAAAGGTCCAGAAATAACCCTTATATCTCCCAATTGTTTTTTTCACAAGGTTGTCAACACCATTCCATAGACATTGAATGGTATATATACAAGTAGTACTGAAAAACTTTTGTATCAAAATGAAAAAAAAAAAAAGGATTTGGAACCCTACCTCACGCCATAAATTGATACTAACTCGAAAGAGATAAAGGATCAGATGCTAATCTAAAAATATAAAATTCTTGGTAGGGAGAAATATTCATAACCTTGGATAAGCCAATGGTTTCTTAAATATAGCAACAAAAGCACAAATAGCACAAGGAAAATAGAAGAATTGGTTTCCATCAAAATTAAAAACTCTTATGCATCAAGGGACACTATCAAGAAAATGAAAGCTAGAAGCACTGCTGATGGGAATGTAAAATACTGATAATATGTTGGTCCCTGATATTGTTTTGTTCATTTTCTTTTCATTTATTTTTTTCTCTAATCTTTATGATTGCTTTCCTTCTTTTAACTTTGGTATTAAACAAATTAAAGTAAATGAAATATGCTAAGTTATTTAATAATAATTCGCCATGATCATACGTAGGTTATACCAGGAATAAAATATTGTTTGAAGTGAAAAACATAATCAATTATATTCACTAAATTAACAGAATAAAAGAGGATAATAACATCATTTCAGTTGTTGTTGTTCAGTTGCTAAGTTGTGACTGACTTTTTGCGATCATTTCAATAAATGCATACAAATTAATACACTTCTATTTGCATTTATGAATGAAAACATTTATGAATAAATATCCCACAAGATAGTTATTATTAAATAAGGAAAGGAAAAGTGTTTACTCAACCTGATAAAAAAGGCATTGGTGTAGAAACTATAGCCACCCTCATACTTAATGAGGAATTCTCTCTCAAGATTGGAAACAAGTCTTTCCTTTCCAAATTCTGTTCTACATTATAAGACTCCAGCCATGGCAACAAAGTAAGAAAAATAAAGTACACCCAGATGGGTAGAGAAGAGCAAGATCATGCAAATATATTTACGGGCAGATAACATCCCTATATAGGTAAAAATTGTGAAGGGCTCTACAAAAAATAAAATAGACCTAAGCAACTAACTAAACAAGGTCACAGGATAGAATTTCAACACAAAATATCAAATGGATTACTATAAAAGAAATTAAAAATTGAAAGTAGAAAAAAATGTTATGTAAAATACTACAAAACATGAACTTTGATGAGTGTATTATGAGCATATTTAAAAATATAGTCAAGATTTATATATTAAAACTATAAAATACTATTGAATGTAAATATATAAGTAAAGGGAGATATATGCTATGTTGATTGATTAATGGATTCAATATGTTTGCCATATCAATATTTATAATTTTAAAGCAATTCCAATAAATATAGCCCACAAAGATATTTGAAGAAACTAAAAATAATGTTTTTAAATTTATACTGAAATATAAATTTTTAAAAGAAATGACCAGTCCAGGTTCGACGCATAAATTTTCCTCTGTTCAAAAAAATAAATAAATAAAATAAAAGAAATGGGGATGAAAAATAACTCTCAATAAAAGAACCAAATTGGAAAATAATTCTACCAAATTTGAAGATTTAATATAAATTTCTCATAACCATGTTGAATAGTATTCAAACATAATACAATTTACATAAAAAAGTAAATGTAGAGATTCTTTTTAAAAATAATTGCTAATTCAATGCAAAAGAACAGATTTTTCAACAAATGCTGATTTTTCACAAGTATTTATTTATAATGTCAGGTCTAAAATATTGATCTACCTCCACATCAGGTATGTTTGTTCTAGAATTTTCCAGACTTAAGTTTAACATCTAATTATTTGAGTCATTTTGCATTAATTTTTGCATAAAACAGTGGTTGAAGTTCATTTTTTCTTATATGGATAATCTAGAATATATAATAGTGCTAATTAGCACTATTGCTAAGAAAATGTTAAGTTGTTTGTTTTTTTTTTTGTATGGATAGAAATTTGCTAGAAACTTTATTGTAAAAATTGAAATAATATAGGAAGTACAGAGATTCATAAAATGTTTTCTGTGATAAATGCAAACATAGGAATTGTAATTGTTTTTTAATTTAATTACTAAATCAGGTACATGGTTCTGTTTAAGAATTAAAATACCTCAATCTATGAGGATACTTCTCACTCTATCCTTAACTAAGAAAGCAAAATTCTCTTTTCCTAGGAATGCTTCTGATGTGGCAGTTGTTTGCTTGCTGTTATTAGACATTTAAATTCTTCTTTTCTTATCTTAAGCTTCTTTCTTTACTTATTCCTTTACAGGTTGTTGATACCATAACAGGAAAGTGTTCACAAGGTGCTGACACAGCAGGAAAATTTCAACAACTGTTTTAAAAGATCTTGAACACTGGTAAAGTGGGGAAGGGAGGTTCATCAAAAAAGTGTATGGAGGTTTTTTTTTTGTTTTTTTTTTTTTTTCAGCTCCCAAATTTTTTTTTTTTCAAAAACAATTTTAGGAATCTTTACTTAAAAACAACCTTATCTTAAAATGGAGTAACTTTGGTTTTATGAGCAGCAAGCAAAGTACAGAAGCAAAAATGCATTAAGTTCTACATTAGGTCACAGCGTCTAATCTGAAATCACACCCATAATATAATTTTTTGGGATATCTGGGAAGTAGTTATTTCCCAGGATGTCTGAACCATAGCTACTCATAAAACCTTTTTCTGAAAAGATCTATCTGAAGGCCTGTTCTGCCAGGTTTTTTCTTTGTTTGTTTGTTTTTTCAGAGCACAGAGTATCTCATTCCTGATTTTCACCCTGAACTTCTTTCAGGGGTGTTGAAAGTTTTTTTTATAGGTACATTGTGGAGAAGGAAATGGCAACCTACTCCAGTATTCTTGCCTGGAAAATCCCATAGAAAGAAGAAGCTGATGGGCTACAGTTCATGAAGTTGCAAAGAGTAGAACACTGATGAGGACAGACACACACATAGGTACTTTGTATATATATGCTATGTGTATATATATATATATATATATATATATATCATGTAAATATATATAAAAGTTTATGCATACAATTTTATATACTACATAAATTTGTGTGTGTGTGTGTGTATATATACATCTTTACCTATATCTACAACATCAAAACCATCTTTACAACAACTTAGTAATAAGAAACTCAGATATCATTCTTAAACTGTGCAAAACATTTGAAAAGAAACTTCCAGGGGGAAAAAAACAGATACATGAATGGCCAATAGAATATTTTTTAAAATGTTCAACATCATTAGTCATCAGAGAAAGTAAACTAAAACCTTAATAATCTATCACTGCACATGTCTTAAAATGACTACAAGGGCAAAAAACAATCATGCAAAGTGATAAGAATGGTAAACAGTTCTTGTGTTTGAATTTAGAACTCCCTTCTTGAACTTTAGGTATCTCTTCACATGTCTAATGTTGCCTAGGGTTCCATAATGACCATCACATGGATTCCTGCGAGATTTCTCTGGCGCCTTTTATAGTTTCTGTTTATTCTTAAAGTACTATGATAATTGCAACAACAACAACAAAAAAAAAAAAACTGGCTTGACATCAAGTATCTTAAAACCACTGCCATTATTATGTCCTCATTGCTTTTGTCTCTCTTGGCAATGGATACCAGGTTTCCAGTAATACCTTAGTTTGGATAAGACAGAAGTTTTCTTTCCAAAACGAGTGCACAGGTTAACTATATCATAGGCTTCCAGGCTGGAATTAAGCCATCCTTGCTATTCACAGGACATCAGCCTTCTTAGAAAGCTTGGTTCAGATAGAATAAGGGGACTCACATGTTTTGGTTGCAAGTTCAGGGAATACAATTCCCCACTCAGGAATGAGAGTTTTATAAATGCATGCCTCCAGAATATCTTCGAAGGTATTCTTCTAATGCTTCTAAGACAAAGCTTTAACATCAAAGCAAATGATTAATTCACTGGAGAGAAAATAGCATCTACAAGACAAGAATATTATGGAAATCTCTTTAAATATTCATGCATCACAGATGAAAATGTCTTTTCTGTTTTCATTTCCAGAGCAAGATTCATCAAGGGTGTAATGACACATTTGCGTATGTTTTCACCACTCTTTCTGCCTCTTGTCTGAAGGACTAAAACTACTTGTTTTGGCCATTTCCCCATAATGTTCCAAGATAATGCATTCTAAATTCAAGCCCCGGATTTTCTTTGTAAACTTTGTGAGTCTTTAGGCTAGAAGAAAAGACTTAGACTTATAAAAAGGATTATATTTCTACTGTGAATAATTTGAACAGTGTCTTTTGGAATATGCCATATCTTTCATACTGAAAGCTACTTATTCCAAGATGAGGCGGGATGATTTGAAAATGGAATCGGTTCTGAACACTTTGAAAATCATTAATATCATCTAAGACCAGAAGATAAGTTTTTTGATAGTGTCAATCATAGAGCTTGTGATTTTCTGTATACAGTAATCATTCTGTTTCAACAGTTTTCAAATATAGTAATATATCATTTTAACTTCACCTGATTCTTCAAAAGGTAGTTTGTAAATATCATTAACATAATTTTAAAAATGAAAAAATTGTGTCTCATAAAATTTAAGAAGTTAAAGATCTAGCTAAATATCAGATATAGTTCTTTGGTCATGAGACACTTGTAATGATTAAAACTAATCATGTGAATGAAAATAAAACTGAGATATAATTTACACACATATGTAGATAAATGTAAATACTAAATGATATAAATCATCACTTGTTTAGTTCAAACATGAATGTGAAAAACCTTTCCTGGGATCAACTCCTGTGAACAATAAGGGTCTCTATGACTTCATTAAAAGTAAAATTGGAAATGACTCTTCCTCACTTTAATTGGTTAATTTATTTGTATTATTGCACAAAATGTCAATTCTTGCTACTGCTGCATTCATAAATAGAAGAATAAATGAAATGCCTTTATGTGTTCTCCATAGTGTGGTGGATATATTCATACATGTTTCCTGAATCACTTTTTATAACAACCTGTGATGTAGACACTGTTATTCTCACTTGATTAGAGGAAACAAGGATGGAAGCTGCAAAGAAATGTATCCCAGATCAAGAAGTTGTAAGTAGGAGGAAACAAGATTCTTCTCTGGTCTTTCCGATTCTGAAAGCAACATACTTAACCACTGGGATTGTGATTTTCACCATTTTGCAGAAGAATCTATGAGATTATATTTTATTGGGGAATTGGAGCGAGAACAAAAAGGCTAAGGGAACAAAAATATAAAGAGAATCTACAAAAAAAAGAAGCACCATATGTTGTTATTGCTGTTGTTCAGTTGCTCAGTCGTGTCCTACTCTTGTGACCCCATGGACTGCAGCATTCCAGGCTTCCCTGTCCTCCACCATCTCCTGGAGCCTACTAAAACTTAATAATTAATCAATATTTGAGGATTCAAAAAAGCTATATTGTGTGTGTATGTGTGGATGTTCCTGTGTGTCTGTTGTATTTGCTTGATATACACTTGCCTCTAAAGTTATTAAAGTACATTCTTTTTAATGGCTGAGTCCATTCTAAAGGAGATCAATCCTGGATGTTCATTGGAGGGACTGATGCTAAAGCTGAAACTGCAATACTTTGGCCACCTCATGAGACGAGTTGACTCACTGGAAAAGACTCTGATGCTGGGAAAGGTTGGGAGCGGGTTGAGAAGGGGACGACAGAGAATGAGATGGCTGGATGGCATCACCGACTCGAGGGACATGAGTTTGAGTGTACTCCGGGATTTGGTGATGGACAGGGAGGCCTGGCGTGCTGTGATTCATGGGGTCACGGAGAGACGGACACGACTGAGCGACTGAACTGAACTGAACTGAATACTCCGTTGTGTATATGTACCAAAGCTTTCTTATCCATTCGTCTGCAGATGGACATCTAGGTTGCTTCCATGTCCTGACTATTATAAACAATACTGCAATGAACATTGGAGTACATGTGTCTCTTTCAATTCTGGTTTCCTCGGTGTGTATGCCTAGGAGTGCGGTTGCTGGATCATATGGCAGTTCTATTTCCAGTTTTTTGAGGAATTTCCACACTGTTCTCCATAGTGGCTGTACTAGTTTGCATTCCCACCAACAGTGTAAAAGTGTTCCCTTCTCTCCACACCCTCTCCAGCATTTATTGCATGTAGACTTTTGGATAGCAGCCATTCTGACTGGTGTGAAATGGTATCTCATTGTGGTTTTGATTTGCGAGGTGGATGAAACTAGAGCCTATTATACAGAGTGAACTAAGCCGGAAAGAAAAACACCAATACAGTATACTAACGCATATATATATATATATGTAATTTAGAAAGATGCAAATGACAACCCTGTATACTAGACAGCAAAAGAGAGACAGATGTATAAAACAGTCTTTGGGACTCTGTGGGAGAAGGAGAGGGTGGGATGGTTTGGGAGAATGGCATTGAAACATGAATATTATCACATGTGAAACGAATTGCCAGTTCAGGGTCTATGCATGTTACAGGATGCTTGGGGCTGGTATGCGGGGATGACCCAGATGGAGGATAAGGGGAGGAGGGAGGTGGGAGGGGGGTTCGGGAGGGGGAACTCATGTACACCCAGGGCGGATTCATGTCAATGTATGGCAAAATCAACCAATATAATATTGTAAAATAATTAGCCTCCAATAAAAAATAATAAAATAATATTGCTGCCACAAAAAAATAAATAAATAAATAAATTATTAAAGTAATTCAAGTCATCATGGTCATATCAAAATAATTTAGTAGGTAAATATTGTTTATTATGACATAATATAGAGCATGAATTAAAAATTTGAAGCACAGTCAGTATTCATTAAGTTTTAGTTAATGATTATTATTATGACTAAAAGTAGTCTTTACAATTTTTAATCCTGTGCAAAAAATGAAATAATACTATCCACATAGGTTACTATCATGCCATGATGATATCAGTCATTGAAAGTATGTTTGTTAGCATTATAAATTTACTAGAATTAAGCAACACATTGATCATTCAATTACAGTAACTGTGTCCTTTCATTTCCTTCTCATCAACAATGCTCTGTTAAATTTATGCCAACTATTACAATTAGTCTGATCCTGGGGTTCCCTTATCTGTCCTCCTTCACTTTCCTGACCTGTTTCATACAAGTCACATAAAGACCTCTGTTAGAGTTATATCCAGCATCCCCTCTTTCTCAAATGCTTCTTCATCTTTCCACTAGTATTCCCAGTTACTTTCCCTGGTTTCTCATTTTCTAAGATTAAAAGGAGAACTCTTTAACTTTAAATTTATAGCCTTTGCATCCATTTTCTATTTCTTTTTTCAGGCTTAGTTGCCACTATACATGAGACCTACTGCTTTTACTAAGGTCGAAGTCATCTCACATGATTCAGTGTGCACAGATCCCCTCTTGCCTCTGTGTTCACTAAGTTCCTCATGATTCTAAGCATGATCTTCTCCCAGGAAAGACTTTGAGTAATTTTTCAAGATATCAGAAGCCCTTTTTTTAAAAATCTCAAATAAACACATAAAGATACAGAACTCAATAGAATTTAGGTATTTATTACCAGAGACAATGAATTCAAGGTTGCATTATGAAAAAAGTGACTTTTTTTCATGTAAAGTAATTAACCATAATATAAGATACATGGAGAAAAGGAATAATGTGACAGAGTTTATTCTACTGGGACTCACACAGAATCTGAAGATGCAGAAAGTCATACTTGCTGTGTTTCTGGTGGTGTACATTGTCTCTACTGTAGGGAATGTGTTCACCTCGGTCACCCTCACCACCAGCTCATTATTGAAGTCCCTCATGTACTTTTCCCTGGCTTATCTCTCTTTTATCGATGCCTGCTATTCCTGTGTCAATACCCCTAAACTCATTACAGATTCACTCTATGAGAAGAAAACCAGTCCTTTCAATGGATGCATGACTCAAATCTTTGGGGAACAGTTCTTTGAAGGTGCTGATGTCATCCTGCTGACTGCAATGGCCTATGACCGCTATGTGGCCATCTGTAAGCCCTTGCACTATATGACCATCATGAATCAGTGATTGTGTGGACTGCTATAGGGAGTGGCATGGGGGAGAGGCTTTCTTTACGGAATCATTCAAATCCTCTTCATCTTCAGATTACCCTTCTATGGCCCTAGTGTCATAGACCACTTTATGTGTGATCTGAACTCTTTGCTCGATCTTGCCTGCACCAATACCCACACTCTAGGGCTCTTTGTTGCTGCCAACAGTGGGTTCATCTGTCCATTAAACTTCCTTCTATTGATGTGGTCATTCTGCACTCCCTAAGGACCTACAGCTTGGAGGCGAGGAAAAAAGCCCTTTCCACCTGTATCTCCCACATCACAGCAATCATTTTTTCTTTGTGCCCTGCATATTTGTGTACATGGGATCCGAAGCTACCATACCTATTGATAAAGCAGTGGCTGTATTCTACACTATTATAACTCCCATGTTAAATCCCTTAATCTATACCTTGAGAAATGACCAGATGAAAACTGCCATTAGGAAATTGTTTAGTCAGAAAGTTATTTCAGATGTAATATAAATGTGCCTGGACACCAAAGTTAATTGAAGAGAGGCAAAGTTCAAAGGGATATTTTTGACCAAAGAAAGAAACTAGTATAAATCATAAATTCTACAATGAGGGCAGAATAAACAGGTGTAGAAATGGGACAAAAAATAGGCTTTTGCAAAATTGAAAAACTACCAAATTTTTACCTATTTGTCCAACTTCATTAATGTTTATGGATTCACAACTATTTTTCTAATAAAACAAAAGTAACAAAATATACTGATATCTTGGAAGGACTGATGCTGAAGCTGAAACTGCATACTTTGGCCACCTCATGCGACGGGTTGACTCACTGGAAAAGACTCTGATGCTGGGAAAGGATGGGGGCGGGAGGAAAAGGGGACGACCGAGAATGAGATGGCTGGATGGCATCACCGACTCTGTGGACATGAGTTTGAGTGAGCTCCGGGAGTTGGCGATGGACAGGGAGGCCTGGAGTGCTGTGCTTCATGGGGTCGCGGAGAGTTGGACACGACTGAGCAACTGAACTGAACTGACTGATTAATAATTTCAATTACAATCCAAAGTGTAGGCATAGCTATTATCGCCATATTAAAAGTGAGCCAACAAACAGCAAGGAATATGTTTCAAAGCAAAAGTACTGAGAAACCAGTAACCTGAAGCTACCTGAACTGTTAGACCATAATCTCAAATGCTGTGATGTACAACCAGTCCATAATGATCAACAAGCAACATAGTTACATTTGTGTTAACATTTATAGAGACTGTTCTGCTGAAATATATATTTATGAATATAAATACACTTAGTATATACACTATCATAATATATATATATATATATATATTTAGTTGTTGTTATATATGAATAAATGCTAATGATTTTAATTAATAATACTGACCACTTTTTATGTGTCATAGTTGATGGTTTTTTGTCAAGTAGTGTGTTATTGTGGTGTGTAACCATTCTAGGAATATAAAACAATGAATCATTTAATATCTAAGTAATAAATAATATCTATATTTTAAAATTTCCTATTGCATTCAGAATCACTTCGAATCACTCATGTAACCATCTTATCCTGATAAGGAATCAGAAGGAGAGATGATTCAAATAAAATAATATTTAACGTCAGATGGGAATTTCAATGTATTAAATATATAAATAGTCATACTCCATAAAGCATTTGCCTACTTGCTAACATTTTTTTACAATTAGCCCAATGTCTGGTTCATAATAAATGCTGAATAAATAATATAAGTGTAAACAAAGATGAATAACATTAATAAAATGAAGATAAATGAGGTAGTGACAGAGATTAGGAAACTTTTTCTACTTTTATGTGTTTCAGAGTCTGGGATGATTTCTAGTTTTATCTCCTTGGAAACCACAATTTTTATTTATTTCCACTTAAACTATGAAAAAGAAAGAAACTAAAGCTGTTTTTGTAATCAAAAGAACAAATTATTTACCCTTTATTCTTTTTGCTATTACCAAGATTTCATTATTTTGTTACTGTGGACTTTTTCTGTTATTTGTTAATCAGTTTGCTTTTGGGTAACATTATATTATGAAAACTTGTTTGTTTTTTTTTTAATAAGTAGCTTCAGTTACATACAAAGTAATTTCAGTATAAATGTATTCCATTTATCACTTTCACCCTTCATTCATTAAACAACAAATAATTTTTGGTCCAAGGAATGAATAAAACTCATTAATATTTGCTTGGATTTCAGTGATAAAGTGGAGGAGGAACTGGCAACCCACTCCGGTACTCTTACCTGGAAAATCCCTTGGACTGGAGGAGACTGGTAGGCTACAGCCCATGGGGTCACGAAGAGTCGGACACGACTGAGCGACTCCACGTTCACTTTTCATTTTCATGCATTGGAGAAGGAAATGGTAACCCACTCCAGAATTCTTGCCTGGAGAATCCCAAGGACGGGGGAGCCTGGTGGGCTGCTGTCCATGGGGTCATACAGGGTCGGACATGACTGAAGCGACTTAGCAGCAACAGTGATAAAGAGAAATTCAAGGAATGCCTTCACAAAGTTTAGGACCTCTGAGAGACCCCAAAAGTACAGGTGATTACAATGCAGTTTTACAAAAAATACGACAGTGGAAGCACAGGATGCTATGAGAGCATGCTTGATGGGTATACAACAAAGACCTTGGAATCAGAAAGTTTACAGAGTGAAAAAAATCTCAAAACTGAAACTAAAAGTATGAGAAAATGTTACCAGAATAAACAG
Source organism: Moschus berezovskii (assembly GCF_049115385.1). Classification (NCBI taxonomy): domain Eukaryota; kingdom Metazoa; phylum Chordata; class Mammalia; order Artiodactyla; family Moschidae; genus Moschus; species Moschus berezovskii. Next base: position 4,108,647 of record NC_142473.1, read on the forward strand.
GCACCAATTGAAGTAAGAGTGTTCTTGGAGATGGAATATATAACAAAGGCTAGAAGGTGAATATAAGAATTCAGGAATCCTAATAATTTTGATAGAGTTGCAGTTGTAAAACCAACAATTCATTTAAAATTATTTATTGTATTCCCACTATATGCCAGGAAAAACTCTGGGCATTTAGCTTATAAGGGGAAAATTGCAAGAGATAGAAAAAGGGACGTTGAAGAAGGGTCTCATAATTGTGTCAAGGCTTGATGCTATGTACTATATGGGAAAGACTGAATGGTCTTTTAAGCTAGTTAATGATGCAGTTAGAGTTGAGATTTAGGTGATGACTCCAGATACAGTACAGAAAATAAATTGAAGGGAGCAAGACAGGCAGCAGTAGAGCAGTTAGAAAGTTACTGTAAAAAAAACCCAGAAGAGAATCAAAATATATATATATATATATATATATATATATATAATTTTCAAAATACACTTGTGAATAAACACATATATTCTTAAAAAAAAAAAAAGAAAGAAAGTTACTGTAATTATCTGGGTATGAAATGATAGAGGCTTGAGCTGTGGTGGTACCAATGATGACATGTAATGTGCTGGCCATGTTGCACCTGGTCAAATCTCTTTCACTGGGCCAGTGTACCCAGGAATAGCAGCTAAGAACTCAAAACCCCATTGTTTCTGCACAATTGCACCAGAAAATTGGAATTGATTCACTGGGGATTACTCTCACCATCCCAGGGTCCAGTCCACCACTGGCCAATAAATGACTGGATTGGGGGTGAAAGGCTGGTCCTCTTGCCTTAAGTTGGAACCGTATCATAGTACAATAAATATTGCAGAATTCTCAGGGCTCCTGTGTAAATCCAAATACTAATTGATACTCTATTCCTTTCCTCCTGTACTAGAGACAGCTTCCCTCAACATTTCTCCTTAAAAACTACTTTTATAAATTTCCCTCTTTGCCTTTGGTTAAGAGAACCAAAGTAAAATGGAAAAATAGAGAAAGGTTCCAGAAATATTCCAGAGATAGTGGCAAAATAATTTCATATATAAAATGAAGATTTGAGAAAGAAGAGTCATGATGAAGTCTAGATTCTATCATAGATCACTGGAGGTTTGAGTAACCCAGGAAGAGGGAACAAAAGAAAACCAAATCTTCTTTGTGGGGAGACAAGAGGTCTCCCCACACCCAGAGGACATGACCTCTCATCTGCTATATGAAAATTAGCCCTGCATTGGTTGAGAAAACTGCAGCCATTGTGAAAGACAGTATTACATTCCTGAATAAGTGAAAAATAATATTACCCAATGATCCAGCTTTTCCAGTTCTAGGCATATTCCCAAAGTAATTGAAATCAGGAATTCAGATATTCGTAGGTTAGTAACACTACTCAGAGCAGCCAAAATGGTTAAGGAACCTAAGTACCCATCAACACATGAACAGATAAACAAAATGTGGTATACAGTTAGAACAATATGATTCAACACTTAAAAATAATGGGTCTCTGACACATGCTACAACAGAAAATATGAGGATGAGCTAAAATATGCCATTCAGTTTTCATAAACTTTGCATTTTATAAATGGTTTATATTTATAGGCAGGTTGTAAAAAAAAACACAGTTTTCATATACCCTATATTCAGTTTCACCTGTATTCATCTTATGTTAGTATGGTGCATTCATCACAACTACCTAACCACTGATATTACATTGTTTTCAACTAAAATCTGTAAATTAATTAGATTTATTAGTTTTTATTGATGCTGCATTTCTCCTCCAGAATCTGATTCAGGAAACCATCTTACATTCAGTTGTTTTCTCCAGCTCCTCCAAACAATGAAAGTTTCTCTGACTTGTCTTGTTTTGGATGACCTTGACCTTGATAGTTTTAAGCACTAAGAAGATATTTTGTATAAAATTTTGCATTTGGGTTTTCTGATATTTAATTTTCCATTAGAGCAGGGTTATGGTTTTTCGGAGAAAGACCAGAGACATAAAGTTCCGCTTTCATCATATCATATCAGTGGGTACATACTCTCAATGTGACTTACCACTGTTGGTATTAAATTTGATCATCTGACTCAGGTAGTATTTGTCATATTTATTCATTATAAATTTACTCCTTTCAGTAATTCCATAGTGTTGTCTTCAGAATGAAGTCACTTAAATGTGTGCTCAGCTGACACTGAAAAATTGGAGCAACTGAGGACAAAGTATCTGAATAAATTGTTTGGAATTTTGTGTATTCTCCTCTATCTAGTAATTGGCCCAGTTATTTATATAATTATAACTCATGGGTATTTATTTTATACTTTGGATTACATTTCAATTGTCTGTTATTTGCTTTGTTGCTGAACTGTTTTTCCAGTTTGAGCACTGGGGGCATCTTTTCTTGACTTCTGTGTTCCTTTGGCTTATTCTCATCACTGTGCAGAGGTATGTGTTTTAGCATTTCCTTACTTTCTGTTACTGCAAGATGCTCTGGTTCATATTTACATTCCTTGCTGCAGACCTAGAATCTGCCAGGTTTTTAGAAGTCCTGATTCATTACTTGAAGAACGATATCAGTAAACAAGACCTGTGTTCTGGAAGACCATCTTTGCTTTTATTCTAGTCCAAAGATGTCACTTAGGGCCCATGTAAACATCTTTAATTGAAGGTATAAGCCACATTTTTTTCCATAAGTAATAAGAAAAATGGAAAGTTAAGTTGTTTATCACATGTGATTCATTTCTCTTTATTAGAAGGGAAGGGACACTTTAGGGAATCACCTTCTGCAGAATTCTATATTTTGCATCATTCGTGTTTATGTACTCCTCCAGGGAAGCAAAAGGGAAGTATTTTCCTGGTCAAAGTCTTGTGTGAGTGTGGCTTTCAGAAAATATGGGATGAATCTGGAATCCACATAGTCTGTCTTTTGGCATGCTGGTGAGGACTTAAATCTCCTTGTGAGATCAAAGAGTTCCTGTTCCAGATGAACAGATTTTTAAGATCATTTAAAATGATTTTTCATTTGAGCCAAGGGTGTCCAAATTGCCTTGGGATGAAAAAAGAGCAAGTGAACATCCTAACTTCTGCATGCATTCCTACAAACCTGGTAAGATCTTAAAAACCTCAGTGTCATCTGAATATAGTATAGTGTGAAACACTACTAGGCTGCATGTATAGGTTATTTTCTTAAAGCTTCTGTTCACTCAACAGATATTGGTTAAGACCCTACTCTTTCCTAGGCACTCAAATTCAGTAGTTTATGAACAAAAATTTCTATCCTTATTTAACACTTAACTTCCTAGCATACAATGCTGTCCTCTTAGTTTACTTTAAAATTTACTTTAAAGACCATTGCACATGTATTTGCTTTTTTTCTTTAAGATTTTTTTGATGTGGACCATTTTTTAAATGTTTATTTAATTTGTTACAATATTTCTTCTTTTTTTATTTCTTGGTGTTTTGGTCACGAGGCATACAGGTTGTTAGCTACCTGACCAGGGATAAAACCCCCACTCCTTGTATTGGAAGTCAAAGTCTTAACCACTGGACCAACAGGGAAGTCCCTGCTATGTTTCTAATAATGGCTTAACAACTGGTATAAATAAAATTGCCGCCTCTTATTTATTCAGTTCCCTTCACATATATTTTAAGACCATTCTCATCTTTTGCCCTCAGAGGAAAGGTTGCAAAGATGGTCTTTGACGCTGTGAGTAAAAGTATCTGCAGGCAATGGAGTCACTAGACCCAAATGCTGAGTGCAGTTGTAATATTATAGATGCTGAAAATTATCCCCTAAGAGACTGAGCCCGCTTAGCCTCCTACCAAAAATGGGTAGATTGGACTAAAACCCACAACTTGTCAGCACTATATATCAACAGATTCCATCACAAAGATTGCTTTATTCAAAAATGGGTTAAAATGTTACCTAATTTGATATTTAATTTGAATGTATTTAACTGTGAATGAAATTAAGCATCTTTACCTATGTTTCATTGTATTTAGCAAGAAGAGTCTTTGTTAAAAATGGATTATTCTACTGTTTTTTTTTCTAAGATTAATAAATGAAATCTATTTAAACTTAAAATTATGCTTTTGTCTGGCATGTGAGTTGAAAATACACTTTACAAGTTGCACATATATAATCTGTTACTGACTGTTTGTTTGGAGGCTATAAAGGCACATAAGACAAATTGTTCAGTGATTTGCATATAGCTAGATATGAAAAAATGTTCTCTTTATTTTTGCCTCTTACTTATCGCTTTCTGGGATCATTTTATAAATTCCTAGTACTTAACCATAAATTTGAAATATTTTTAAAAAGTTCTGAATATGGCATATGTTCATTTTTTAATTTTTTCCTTCATTTTAGACATAGTGAATCCCTGAGTTCAAATTTAGCTTTGAACAATATAGTATAATTTAAAGACTAAAATTAAAAAAAAAAATAGGAGCTGAATTTAAGATTGCCAACATCTGGGGACTTTCCTGGTGATCAGTGGTTAAGATTTTGCCTTCCAAGGTAGGGGATGTGGGTTCGATTCCCGGTCAGGAGCTAAGATTACACAAGCCTTGCAGCCAGGAAAAACAAAACAAAAAACAGTAGCGATATTGTCATAAATTCAATGAAAACTTTAAAATACTGAAAGAAACCACATTAAAATTGAAAAATATTAAAATTGTAAACAACTAGAAAGGTTTAAGAAGTAAAAATTAAACTTTGGCAAGGCAACAGATTAAAATCAATTTAATGGTAGACTTGATCAACTGGCTGTGTACTCATTGCTAACATTTTATGCTTTTTTCTTTTCTCTCCTCTGGTCTACTATCATATGTGTCTACGTGTGTAATGCAGTGTGTGTATGTGCATATATTTTTATGTGTGCTTTGTTGTAGTTCAGTCGCTAAGTTATATCCAACTCTTTACGAATGCAGGTACTGCAGCACACCAAGCATCCCTGTCCTTCTCTATCTCCCAGAGTTTACTCAAACTCATGTTCTTTGAGTCCGTGATGCCATCCAAGTATCTCATCCTCTGTTTTCCTCTTCTCCTCCTGCTTTCAATCTTTCCCAGCATCAGGGTCTTTTCAATGGCTCAGTTCTTCTCATAAGGTGGCCAAAGTATTGGAGCTTCAATTTCAGCATCAGTCCTTCCAATGAATATCCAGGACTGATTTCCTTTAGGATTGACTTGTTTTATCTCTTTGCTGTCCAAGAGATTCTCAAGAATATTCAGGTTTTATTATGAAAGACATTCTGAAATGTTTAGATAATCATTATTCAAAGCAATGTTGAGTAGAAGAGTATTTTATCACCAGACATTTTGTTGAAGATGCGACAGAATACTGAGTAAATGAGGTAAACTTTTTCTATACTTCTGCAATAGGGAACAATAATATCAATATGTCCTTGATAGAAACTGAAGAAAACCTTCAGCTGAAAGAGTATTCACTCTTGTGAAATAACTCAAATTAATATTCATGACATCTGAAGAATTAATTTCTTTTTTATTATTTTCAATTTCTTATTATTTTCAGATGTATATAAGAAATAGGTTGATTGAGTATTATGAATTCCATTTAATTCAGATAAAACATTGCACTACAGATAAATGATTATGTATTGGAAGGTGGCAGTCCCATGATCAGTTCAGTTCAGTCACTCAGTCGTGTCCGACTCTCCGCGACCCCATGAATCACAGCATGCCAGGCCTCCCTGTCCATCACCAACTCCCGGAGTTCACTCAAACTCATGTCCACAGAGTCGGTGATGCCATCCAGCCATCTCATTCTTGGTCGTCCCCTTCTCCTCCCGCCCCCAAACTTTCCCAGCATCAGGTTCTTTTCAAATAAATCAGCTCTTCGCATCAGGTGACCAAATTATGGGAGTTTCAGCTTCAGCATCATTCCGTCCAAGGAATATTCAGGACTGATTTCCTTTAGGATAGACTGATTGGATCTCCTCGCAGTCCAAGGGACTCTCAAGAGTCTTCTCCAACACCACAGTTCAAAAGCATCAATTCTTCAGCTATCAGCTTTCTTCACAGTCCAACTCTCACATCCATACATGACCACTGGAAAAACCATAGCCTTGACTAGACGGACCTTTGTTGGCAAAGTAATGTCTCTGCTTTTTAATATGCTATCTAGGTTGGTCATAACTTTCCTTCCAAGAAGTAAGCATCTTTTAATTTCATGGCTGCTATCAGCATCCGCAGTGATTTTGGAGCCCAAAAAAATAGTCTGACACTGTTTCCACTGTTTCCCCATTTATTTCCCATGAAGTGATGGGACCAGATGCCATGATCTTTGTTTTCTGAATGTTGAGCTTCAAGCCAACCTTTTCACTCTCCTCTTTCATTTTCATCAAGAGGCTTTTGAGTTCCTCTTCACTTTCTGCCATAAGGGTAGTGTCATCTGCATATCTGAGGTTATTGATATTTCCCCCGGCAATCTTGATTCCAGCTTGTGCTTCTTCCAGCCCAGTGTTCCTCATGATGTACTCTGCACATAAGTTAAATAAGCAAGGTAACAGTATACAGCCTTGACGTACTCCTTTTCTTATTTAGAACCAGTCTGTTGTTCCATGTACAGTTCTAACTGTTGCTTCCTGACCTGCATATAGGTTTCTCAAGAGGCAGGTCAGATGGTCTGGTATTCCCATCTCTTTCAGGATGCTCCACAGTTTATTGTGATCCACACAGTCAAAGTCTTTGGCATAGTCAATGAAGCAGAAATAGATGTTTTTCTGGAACTCTCTTGCTTTCTCCATGATCCAGCGGATGTTGGCAATTTGATCTCTGGTGCCTCTGCCTTTTCTAAAATGAGCTTGAACATCTGGAAGTTCACAGTTCACGTATTGCTTAGAGAATTTTGAGCATGATTTTACTATCGTGTGAGATGAGTGCAATTGTGCGGTAGTTTGAGCATTCTTTGGCATTGCCTTTCTTTGGGATTGGAATGAAGACTGACTTTTCCAGTCCTGTGGCCACTGCTGAGTTTTCCAAATTTGCTGGCATATTGAGTGCAGCACTTTCATAGCATCATCTTTCAAGATTTGAAATAGCTTAACTGGAATTCCATCACCTCCACTAGCTTTGTTCGTAGTGATGCTTTCTAAGGCCCACTTGACTTCACATTCCAAGATGTCTGGCTCTAGGTCAGTGATCACATTATCGTGACTATCTTGGTCGTGAAGATCTTTTTTGTACTGTTCTTCTGTGTATTCTTGCCACCTCTTCTTAATATCTTCTGCTTCTGTTAGGTCCATACCATTTCTTTCCTTTATCGAGCCCATCTTTGCATGAAATGTTCCCTTGGAATCTCTAATTTTCTTGAAGAGATCTCTTGTTTTTTCTATTCTGTTGTTTTCCTCTATTTCTTTGCATTGATCACTGAGGAAGGCTTTCTTATCTCTCCTTGCTTTTCTTTGGATCTCTGCATTCAGATGCTTATATCTTTCCTTTTCTCCTTTGCTTTTCGCTTCTCTTCTTTTCACAGCTATATGTAAGGCCTCCTCAGACAGCCATTTTGCTTTTTTGCATTTCTTTTCCATGGGGATGGTCTTGGATACTGTGTACCTATTAGGGCTCTATAGTGCTAGTGGTAAAGAACCCACCTGCCAAAGCAGCAACAGACACTGATCAGTCCCTGGGTCAGGAAGATCCACTGGAGAAGGAAATGGCAATCCATTCCAGGATTCTTGCCTGGAGAATTCTGTGGACAGAGGGCCCTGGTGACTACAGTCCATGGGATCACAAAGAGTGGGACGTGACTAAAGTGACTTATCACGCATGTAGCATTCATGCCATTTCTTTCTTTTTTTCTCCTTTGAAGATACTTTCTCAGCAAAGCTTTGCCATCACCACATGAAACAATGCAGCAAAATAACAGTGTAATGATTTCATACTGTTAGGATTGACTCAAAATCCTAAGAAGCAGAGAATGGTATTTGCAATCTTCTTCATTTTCTATGTAGAAACGTTGATGGGTAATTTCCTTATTATTATGACTGTAAAATTCAGCCAGACACTTCGGAGTCCCATGTACTTCTTCCTATTTTGTCTTTGGTTGATATCTGCTTTTCAACTTCAGTAGCCCCGAGATTAATCATGGATGCCCTGTCTGCGAAGAAAAGTATATCTTACAATGAGTGCCTGACTCAGGTCTTTGTGCTACATTTATTTGGATGCATGGAGATCTTTGTCCTGGTCCTCATGGCCATGGATCAGTATGTGACCATCTGTAAGCCCTTGAATTACGCAACCATCATGAGCCAGCAAGCCTGCATCATCCTGATTGTTCTTGCATGGATAGGGTCTTTTACACATTCTATGGCTCAGATTATTCTGACCTTAAGATTGCCCTTCTGCAAATCCAATTTGATTGATCACTATTGCTGTGATATGCAGCCACTGTTGAAACTTGCCTGCATGTATATTTATGTGATGAACTTACTGGTGGCGATTAATAGTGGGGCACTTTATACAAGAAGTTTTATAATTCTGATGATCTTTTACATTGTTATCTTGCATTAGCTGTGGAACCACAGAGCAGGAGGAAGGAAAAAGGCCCTCTCCACTTGCACTTCCCATGTCATTGTAGCTGTCTTATCATTTGGTCTGTGTATGTTTATATACACTCGGCCCCCAACCACATTCCCCATGGACAAATGGTGGAAGTATTCTGCACAATTGAAATACCCTTCCTCAATCCACTCATCTACACACTGAGGGATGCAGAAGTGAAAAATGCCATGAGAAAGTTATGGCATGTCAGAATTAACTCAGAAAGCAAAAGATGAATTGTGGGTCTAGACTGATTGTTTATTGAGTCATGGTTTTAGCGAATCTGTATAAATTATCATATATGACAATGTTTGACTCTTTTGGGAATAGCATAAATAAAATCATAGTATGCTCTGCTTTATTTTTTTTTTTAATTCACAGGCAAAATCAATACCAAGGCTTCTCATTCTTACATGGACCAAAATTCCAATTCTAATCATGATCCCCTGTCAAAGTTTATTTTTCAGTCAGTTCAGTTCAGTTAAGTCACTCAGTTGTGTCTTAGCAACCCCATGGACTGCAGGACACCAGGCTTCCCTGTACATCACCAACAAAGTAAAAATAACATGGTTTTTTTAAAAAAATTCTCATGTATTTGTACTTTTTGGGACATTTCAAAATTTGGTGTCTAAAGTGGTGACTCAGAAGTTTCATGTGGTACATTAGGAGGCCCATGTGTATAAAAGAGAAGTGTCATAATTTTGTTACATGCTCATCTAGTCTAAATATCTCTCATGCCAGTATAAAAACAGGCACAGACACATACACTTACTATACAGGGTTTTGTGGTTATTTGTACTTCAGATGATTGAATGGATGAACAAATGTAAGAGATATAAATGAGAAGAAAATAAGCTTACATGAAGGTGAAAACATAAAGTTTAGATAATAGAATAAGATGTTATACAGGGAAGAAAAACTTAGAAGTTTTAATGTGGTTCAGAAGTTCAGTTTGGTTCAGAAGTACTTGCAGCCAAATTAAATAGGGGAAATGGTGTAATTTTAAGTGATTTTGAAAGATGCTATTAATCTAAACTGTATAATTTTGAATAGTCATCTGCCCTCAAAAGTGATTCACCTAAAGGAGCAACTCTCAATTCTAAGTACACTTTCATTTCTCTCAGGAAGAAGTAGAATTCCTGATATGTTTCCAGTGCTTTTTTTCTATCTCAGTTATGTCTCAAATATATTATAAAGTTGAATATGTCTTTCAAAAACGTACTAATAACAAATTCAGAACAAATAGCAATTCTTTGACATTTCCAGAGTAAATCTATCCTCGAGATTATTCTGCTGAGAAATATAAGAAGGAATGTTTCAAAACAGTTTCATATGTCTTCCTTATCTCTAATCTATAATAAATGCCTCTAATCCAGTTTATTTAAACATCTGTAATGTGAACTAAAACACAGGAAACATTAGGAATTGATGAAGTGGTCACGAACTGGTTTTATTCTAACTTTGAAATGGGGAGTAGAATATCATGATTAAGACCATTAGCTTTGGATTCAGTCTTGATGAATCCAAATCCTTATTCTATCACCTCATAAACCTGTAAGTTCAAGAAAGATAGATGGAATTCTAGGCTTCAGTGTTTGTCTATAAAATGGAAACTAAAATAATCTCTATGCTATTGGCTTGTGATAAGGGTTCAAGATTGCATACATAACAAAATCTAGTATGTGCTATTGTTATCATAAATGAATTTAAATATATTTACTAAAATTTATTTTTTTAATTATTGGCCACCAATATGTTTGCCAGCAATATTTTATTTTATTCAGCGAATACAAGTTACAGTTCTAATGGGAGGAAAATCAAACTGAAGATATCCATCAAGTATTGGTTTTGTGTGTGTATGTTGTTTTGACATTTTTAAATATATTGGTACGTTGTCAGTTTACAATGTTCTGTTGATTTCAGGTATATAGAAAAGTGAATCTGTTATACATGTACATATATCCACTCTTTTTCTTTAGATTCTTTTCCCCTATAGGCCATAACAGAGTATTGAGTAATTCTCTGTGCTATTCAACAGGTCTTTTTAGTTATCTAGTTTATATATGGTACTGTGTACATGTCAATCCCAAGCTCCCAAATTATCCCTGCCCCTTCCTTATTCCCTAGTAAACATAAATTTATTTTCTACATCCATGACTCTACTTCTGGTTTATAAATAAGTTCATTTATAACCTCTAGCCTCCAATAAAAAAATAAAATTTTAAAAATAAAATAAAAAATTAAAATCCCACATATAAGTGATATCATATGATATTTGTCTATGTTTGACTTACTTTAGTGAGTATGACAATCTATAGGTCAAGCCATGTTGATTCAAATAGCATTATTTTGTTCTTTTCATAACTGAGTAGGGCTTCCCTGGTGGCTCAGACAGTAAAGAATCTGTCTGTAATGTGGGAGACCTGGATTCGATCCCTGGGTTGGGAAGATCCCCTGGAGGAAGGCATGACAACCCACTCCAGAATTCTTGCCTGGAGAATGCCCTGGACAGTGGAGCCTGGTGGATTACAGTCAATGGGGTTAAAAAGAGTCAGACAGGACTGAGCAACTAAGCACAGCACAGCAGGGTTGAGTGACATTCCATTGTTTATTTGTACCACAACTTCTTTATGCATTCCTGTATCGATGGACATTTAGATTGCTTCCATGTCCTAACTATTATCAATAGTGCTGTAATGGATACTGTGGTGCATGTATCTTTTCAAATTGCTTTTTCCTAGATGTATGTACAAGTGTGGGATTCATGGGTCATAGGGTAGTTCTATTTTTAGCTTACATCATGAGAAACACTGGGCTGGAGGAAGCATAAGCTGAAATCAAGATTGCTGGGAAAAATATTAATAACCTCAGATATGCAGATGACACAACACTTATGGCAGGAAGTGAAGAAGAACTAAAGAGCCTCTTGATGAAATTGAAAGAGGAGAGTGAAAAAGTTGGCTTAAAGCTCAACATTTAGAAAACTAAGACCATGGCATCCGATCCCATCACTTCAAAACAAATAGATGAGGACACAGTGGAAACAGTGGCTGACTTTATTTTTGGGGTCTCCAAAATCACTGAAGATGGTGATTGCAGCCATGACATTAAAAGATGCTTACTCCTTGGAAGGAAAGTTATGACCAACCTAGATAGCATATTAAAAAGCAGAGACATTACTTTATCAACAAAGGTTCATCTAGTCAAGGCTATAGTTTTTCCAATAGTCATGTATGGATGTGAGAGTAGGACTATAAAGAAAGTCGAGCACCGAAGAATAGATGCTTTTGAACTGTTGTGTTGGAGAAGACTCTTGAGAGTCCCTTGGACTGCGAGGAGATCCAATCAGTCTATCCTAAAGGAAATCAGTCCTGAATATTCCTTGGACGGAATGATGCTGAAGCTGAAACTCCCATAATTTGGTCACCTGATGCGAAGAGCTGATTTATTTGAAAAGAACCTGATGCTGGGAAAGATTGAGGGCAGGAAGAGAAGGGGACAACAGAGGATGAGATAGTTGGATGGCATCACCAACTCAATAGACATGGATTTGGGTGGACTCTGGGAATTGGTGATGGACAGGGAGGCCTGCAGTGCTGTGGTTCATGGGGTCGCAAAGAGTCGGACACGACTGAGCAACTGAACTGAACTGAAGGAACTTCCATACTGTTCCCCATAGCTGCTAAATTTACCTTCCTGTCAACAGTGTTGGAGGGTTCCATTTTCTTCACACCCTCTTCAGCATTTAAACAGAGATCACACACACAAAAAAAGAATAGAAAGTACAGAGACAAACCCATGCACCTGGTCCCCTAACTCACCACAAAGTAAGCTGGAATATATGATGGAGAAAAAACAGCCTCTTCAATAAGTGGTGCTGGGAAAACTGGACAGTTATATATAAAACAATGAAATTTGAACACTTCCTAACACCGTACACAAAAATAAACTCAAAATGGAAAAAACTTAAATGTAAGGCCAGACACTATAAAATTCTCGGAGGAAAACATAAACAGAAAACTCTTTGATATAAATCACAGCAAGAGTTTATTGGATCCACCTCCTAAAGTAATGAAAATAAAAACAGAAATAAATGAATGAAACCTCATTAAATTTTAGTTTTTGCACCACAATGAAACCCATAAACAAAATGAAAAGGCAACCATTAGAATGAGAGAAAATAATTGCAAATTAATATATATATGTATATATTTGGGGTATAAATATTATATTTTTCATATAATTGTTAGAATTATTTATAGTTAATGAACATATATGTATATTATATAACTAACTAAATGTATGAATATTATTTATATGTGTGCAAATGTAAAAATATATATACAACATGTTTATGTCTCACGTGAAGAGTTGACTCATTGGAAAAGACCCTGATGCTGGGAGGGATTGGGGGAAGGAGGAGAAGGGGACGACAGAGGATGTGATGGCTGAATGGCATCAACGACTCAATGTACATGAATTTGAGTAAACTCCAGGAGTTGGTGATGGACAGGGAGGCCTGGCGTGCTGTGATTCATGGGTTCGCAAAGAGTCGGACACGACTGAGTGACTGAACTGAACTGCACTGAATTGATTCATGTATATGGACAAGGAAATGGATAGATAGACCATCAAGTCCCTAAATCAGTAAGTATTAATTAGTATAGTTATGCTGCCTTTCAATCATCATTGTCTTGGCCATCTCTCACAGCACTTAAGTGCATGATCTGAGATGTCAGTTAGATTCCGGTTACATGTTCTTCAATATTTCTGTTTTGGAATGCACTCCTTTCCTTTGTTTACCCACCCCTAAAATGAAGATAATATAAGTGCTTGCCTTTTTGTAATGCAACATCCGCTGGATTATGGAGAAAGCAAGAGAGTTCCAGAAAAACATCTATTTCTGCTTCATTGACTATGCCAAGGTCTTTGACTGTGTGGATCACAATAAACTGTGGAACATTCTGAAAGAGATGGGAATCCCAGACCACCTGACCTGCCTCTTGATAAACCTGTATGCAGGTCAGGAAGCAACAGTTAGAACTGGACATGGAACAACAGACTGGTTCCAAATAGAAAAAGGAGTACGTCAAGGTTGTATATTGTCACCCTGCTTATTTAACTTCTATGCAGAGTACATCATGAGGAACGCTGGGCTGGAAGAAGCACAAGCTGGAATCAAGATTGCTGGGAGAAATATCAATAACCTCAGATATGCAGATGACACCACCCTTATGGCAGAAAGTGAAGAGGAACTCAAAGGCCTATTGATGAAAGTGAAAGAGGAGAGTGAAAAGGTTGGCTTGAAGCTTAACATTCAGAAAACGAAAATCATGGCATCTGGTCCCATCACTTCTTGGGAAATAGATGGGGAAACAGTGGAAACAGTGTCAGACTTTATTTTTTGGGCTCCAAAATCACTGCGGATGCTGATTGCAGCCATGAAATTAAAAGACGCTTACTCCTTGGAAGGAAAGTTATGACCAGCCTATATAGCACATTAAAAAGCAGAGACATTACTTTGCCAATCAAGGTCCATCTAGTCAAGACTATGGTTTTTCCCATGGTCATGTATGGATGTGAGAGTTGGACTGTGAAGAAAGCTGATCGTGGAAGAATTGATGCTTTTGAACTGTGGTGCTGGAGAAGACTCTTGAGTATCCCTTGGACTGCAAGGAGATCCAACCAGTCCATTCTAGAGGAGATCAATCCTGGGTGTTCATTGGAAGGACTTACGCTAAAGCTGAAACTCCAATACTTTGGCCACCTCATGCGACGAGTTGACTCACTGGAAAAGACTCTGATGCTGCGAGCGATTGAGGGTAGGAGGAGACGGGGACGACAGAGAATGAGGTGGCTGGATGGCATCACCGACTCTGTGGACATGAGTTTGAGTGAACTCCGGGAGTTGGTAATTGACAGGGAGGCCTGGCGTGCTGTGGTTCATGGGGTCGCTAAGAGTCGGACACGACTGAGCGACTGAACTGAACTGAACTGAAAGATTATTGCTGAATATCACTGTTTTGTTTGTTTGCTTATTTTTTGTACATTTATTTTTAATTAGTTAATTTTTGCTGCATTGCAACTTTTTTGCTGTGTGTGAGCTTTCTCAGGTTGTGGCATGCTGGGATTAATCTTTGTGGCAGTGTGTGGGCTTCTCACTGTGAGGGCTTCTCCTGTTGAGGAGCACAGGCTCTAGGCACTCAGGCTTCACTGGTTGTGGTGTGTGGGCTCCATAGTGTGGCAAGCAGCCTTAGTTGCCCTTCAGCATGTGGAATCCTCCTGGACTGGGGTCAAATAGTGTCCCCTGCATTGACAGTCACATTCTTAACCACTGGAATACCAGAGGAGCTCCATCACTATATTTTTTAATTTCTTTAATGCATTTTACTAGGATGAAATCTTATGAATACATATACAATAATCAAGCTTGTGAAACTAAGCTCCAATTTGGTTTTAATAAAACATTAAATATTTAAGAGTAGTCCTAGACTGTTTTTGATCTATAACAGTAGGGCCACAGAAGAGTAATTTGATGATAAAAGGAGCTCTACGGTTGAATGAAGAAAGCCTCCCACCCATGCCACTCCCACTAGCAGTCCACACAGGCACTGATTCATGATAGCCGTATAGTGCAAGGGCTTGCAGATGCCACACAGGGTCATAGGCCATCACAGTAGTAGGATGACATTGGCACCTGCAAATATATGTTCCCCAAAAATCTGCACCATGCATTCATTGAAAGGGCTGATTTTGTTTTAATAGAGTGAGTATATGATCAGATTGGAGAAAATGACACAGGAGTAGCAGGCATCAACAAAAGATAGCTGGGCCAGGAAATAGTACATCAGTCAGTCAGTCAGTTCAGTTGCTCAGTCGTGACCAACTCTTTACGACCGCATGAATCACAGCACGCCAGGCCTCCCTGTCCATCACCAACTCCCGGAGTTCACTCAAACTCATGTCCATCGAGTCGGTGATGTCATCAAGCCACCTCATTCTCTGTCGTCCCCTTCTCCTGTCCCCAATCCCTCCCAGCATCAGAGTCTTTTCCAGTGAGTCAACTCGTCACAAAGTTGGCCAAAGTATTGGAGTTTCAGCTTTAGTTCTTCCAATGAACACCCAGGACTGATCTCCTTTAGAATGGACTGGTTGGATCTCCTCGCAGTCCAAGGGACTCTCAAGAGTCTTCCCCAGCACCACAGTTCAAAAGCATCAATTCTTCAGCGATCAGCCTTCTTCACAGTCCAACTCTCACATCCATACATGACCACGGGAAAAACCATAGCCTTGACTAGACGGACTTTGGTTGGCAAAGTAATGTCTCTGTTTTTTAATGTGCTATCTAGGTTGGTCATAACTTTCCTTCCAAGGAGCAAGCATCTTTTAATTTCATGGCTGCAATCAGCATCTGCACTGATTTTGGAGCTCCAAAAAATAAAGTATGACGCTGTTTCCACTGTTTCACCATCTATTTCCCATGAAGTGATGCGACCAGATGCCATGATCTTTATTTTCTGAATGTTCAGCTTCAAGCCAACTTGTTCACTCTCCTCTTTCACTTTCATCAAAAGGCTTTTGAGTTCCTCTTCACTTTCTGCCATAAGGGTGGTGTCATCTGCATATCTGAGGTTATTGATATATCTCCCGGCAATCTTGATTCCAGCTTGTGCTTCTTCCAGCCCAGCGTTCCTCATGATGTACTCTGCATAGAAGTTAAATAAGCAGGGTGACAATATACAACCTTGACGTATTCCTTTTCCTATTTGGAACCAGTCTGTTGTTCCATGTCCAGTTCTAACTGTTGCTTCCTGACCTGCATATAGGTTTCTCAACAGGCAGGTCAGATAGTCTGTTATTCCCATCTCTTTCAGAATTTTCCACAGTTTATTGTGTTCCACACAGTCAAAGGCTTTGGCATAGTCAGTGAAGCAGAAATAGATGCTTTTCTGGAACTCTCTTGCTTTCTCCATGATCCAGCGGATGTTGGCAATTTGATCTCTGCTGCCTCTGCCTTTTCTAAAACCTGCTTGAACATCTGGGAGTTCACAGTTCACGTATTGCTGAAGCCTGGCTTGGAGAATTTTGAGCATGACTTTACTAGCGTGTGAGATGAGTGCAATTGTGTGGTAGTTTGAGCGTTCTTTGGCATTGCCTTTCTTTAGAATTGGAATGAAGACTGATCTTTTCCAGTTCTGTGGCCACTGCTGAGTTTTCCAAATTTGCTGGCATATTGAGTGCAGCACTTTCACAGCATCATCTTTCAAGATTTGAAATAGCTCAATTGGAATTCCATCACCTCCACTAGCTTTGTTCGTGGCGATGCTCTCTAAGGCCCACTTGACTTCACATTCCAAGATATCTGGCTCCAGATGAGTGATCTGGCTATCGTGATTATCTTGGTCATGAAGATCTTTTTTGTACAGTTCTTCTGTGTATTCTTGCCACCTCTTCTTAATATCTTCTGCTTCTGTTAGGTCCATACCATTTCTCTCCTTTATCAAGCCCATCTTGCATGAAATGTTCCCTTGGAATCTCTAATTTTCTTGAAGAGATCTCTTGTTTTTCCTATTCTGTTGTTTTCCTCTATTTCTTTGCATTGATCGCTGAGGAAGGCTTTCTTACCTCTCCTTGCTATTCTTTGGAACTTTGCATTCTAATGCTTATATCTTTCCTTTTCTCCTTTGCTTTTTGCTTCTCTTCTTTTCACAGCTATTTGTAAGGCCTCCTCAGACAGCCATTTTGCTTTTTTGCATTTCTTTTCTATGGGGATGGTCTTGGTCCCTGTCTCCTGTACATTGTCACGAACCTCCATCCAGAGTTCATCAGGCACTCTATCTATCAGATCTAGTCCCTTACATCTATTTCTTACTTCCACTGTATAATCATAAGGGATTTGATTTAGGTCATATCTGAATGGTCTAGTGGTTTTCCCTACTTTCTTCAATTTAAGTCTGAATTTGGCAATAAGGAGTTCACGATCTGAGCCACAGTCAGCTCCTGGTCTTGTTTTTGCTAGCTGTATATAGTTTCTCCATCTTTGGCTGCAAAGAATATAATCAATCTGATTTCGGTGTTGACCATCTGGTGATGTCTATGTGTAGAGTCTTCTCTTGTTAAGCTTAACCTAATAAATAGCTGGTGGTGATAGTGACCATAGTGAGCACATTTCCTACCACAGAGACAACGTAGATGACTAAGAACACACCAAAAAATATTTTCTGTGTCTTTGGATTTTGTGAGAGCCCCAATAGAACAGATTCTGTCGTGTTGTTTCTATTATGCCTGTATCTCAGGTCATAATTAGTTACACCAATGCATGGCCCTGGCTTCTACTTGGATGGATAGGAAGAAGTACTTTAGGATTCTCTTGTGCTCAAGGCCATGTGTGTACTAACTTAGCTATGACCCCAGCAATTTTTCCATTATATGAGCCTCAGGGACAAAGAGGTCAGTATTTCACTGGTATTTAACAGCTATTGTTATGCCTTTGTGAGGATGGAAAGATATAATTGCCTATATGGAAATTTTTTCAGAATTCACATACAAGGCCTAGAATGACAGTAATCAAGCCACAAACTTACTGAATTCTAGAATCTCTGTGAGAAAGAAATGGCAACCAACTGCAGTACTCTTGCCTTGGAAATCCCACAGACAGAGGATTCTGGTGGGCTACAGGCCACAGGGTCACAAAGACTTTGACTTGACTGAGTGAGCAAACCAACAGCAACATTATAACAAAACTAAATTACAGAAATCATATGGCCATATCCAGTGGGGACTTGTGAAATAATTCAAACTCAATGCTGTATTTTATACACAGATGAATTTTATTTTATACAGATGAATCTTGCAATACAAAGCATTTACTAACCTACACAGAAAATCATATTTCTGAGTTATGTGATCCTAGTCTTGTTGATCTTTGGGAGACTTAGTTTGGTCTGGAAGCTCATGGTAGAAAATCACTCTCAAAAAGAGATTTATTCTACCTAAATTCAAGACATAGTATAAAATTACCAAAGAACAAGTTATGTGCTATTTAAACATATTAGAATGTTCATAAAAAATCTAAATGTATGAATTTTCCAACAAAGATATCAAAGAAATTCGGTGTGGAAATAATAGATCTTTCAACAAATGCTGGATCAATATGATATCCACATGCAAAAAAATGAACCTCAACAATACTTCACACTATACACTAATATTAATGCAAAATAAGTCAGGGAACTAGATGTAAAATCTAAAACCATAAAAATTCTAGATGAAGTATTTTTATAGTGAGGTTGTTGTTCAGTTGGTAAGTCTTGGTGGACTCTTTGACACCCCATGGACTGCAGCATGCTAGGCTCCCATGTCCTTAGTGGGACAAACTCCAGAGGTTTCCTCAGTTTCACCGCTATTGGGTCAGTGATGCTACCTAGCTATCTCGTTCTCTGCTGTCCCCGTCTCTTTTTGCCTTCAATCTTTCCCAGGATCAGGGTTTTTTCCAATGAGTTGTGTTCTCGCATTAGGTGGCCAACGTATTAGAGCTTCCCTGTCAGCCTTTCCAATGAATATTCAGGGTTGATTTCCTTTAGGATTGACTGGTTTGATCTCCTTGCTTTTCAAGGGACTTTAAAGAGTCTTCTCCAGCACCACAATTTGAAGGCAATGATTCTTTGACCTTCAGCTTGCTTTATGATCCAACTCCCATATCTGAACATGACTACTTTAAAACCAAAGCTTTGACTATATGGACTTTTTTTGGCAAAGTGATACTTCTGCTTTTTAATACATTGACTAGATTTGTCATAGCTTTCTTTCCAAGGAGTGAGTGTCTTTTATTTTCATGGCTATAGTCACCATCCACAATGATTTTGGAGCCCAAGAAAATAAAATCTGTCGCTGTTTCCATTGTTTACCCATCTATTTGCCATGAAGTGATGGGACCATATTTCACAAGTCCCCACTGGATATGGCCATATGATTTCTGTAATTTAGTTTTGTTATAATGTTGCTGTTGGTTTGCTCACTCAGTCAAGTCAAAGTCTTTGTGACCCTGTGGCCTGTAACCCACCAGAATCCTCTGTCTGTGGGATTTCCAAGGCAAGAGTACTGCAGTTGGTTGCCATTTCTTTCTCACAGAGATTCTAATTGTAGTTTTTTGAACAGTGAGTTTTAAGCCAGCTTTTCCACTCTCTTCTTTCACCTTCAAGAGTCTCTGTAACTCCTCTTCACTTTCTGCCATTAGAGTTGTATCATTTGCATATCTGAGCTTGTTGATATTTTCTCCCAGCAATTTTGATTCCAGTTTGTGATTTGTCCAGCCCAGATTTCTCATGATGTACTTGCATGTAAGTTGTACCAACATGCTGGCAGTATACAGATTTGACATATTCCTTTGCCAATTTTAAACCAGTCTGTTCTTCCATGTCCAATTCTAACTGTGGCTCCTTGACCTGTGTACAGATTTCTCAGAAGGCAGATAAGGTAGTCTGGAGGAGGGACTGGCTAATTACTCCAGTATTTTTGCTGTGAGAGCCCCATGAACAGTAGAAAAAGGCAAAGAGATCTAGAGGTTGATCAATATTTATTAGATATTCTATGAGAAGCACAAACCATAAAACTACCAAAACAAATGAAAGACTTTAAGAAATTAAAGAAAATTCACAGACTAGGGGAAAACTGTGTTTGTGTATAATGGATCAATCTTGCATAACATTTTGTATACAAATATCTCATACTTTGTATATGTATAATAAATATGACAAAACACATATGTCTGGAATACATAAAAATCATTAACAACTAAGTTAAAAATACTGACTCAGTGAACATGAATTTGAACTATGGGAGACAGTGAAGGACAGGGAAACTGGTGTGCTGCAGTCCAGGAGTCGCAAAGAGTCGAACATGACTTGGTGACTGAAAAAACAGATACTCAGAACTCGTATTTTTAAATCATGCAAATAACCTGAAAAGAAATTTCCCAATGAAAACATATACCCACAAAAATAGTTTCTAAAAATGCTCAAAATCATTAGTCATCAAGAAATGCAAGCAAAAATTTTAGTAACTTATCACTTCATAACTCTTAGCATAACTAAATAGAAAAATAATACATAGTGATCATTATGGAAAGAAAAGGTTTGATGGAGGCTTCCCTTCTTGTGCTTTAGGTATCTCTCCAGAACTTCAATGTGTTCTATGCTATCATACATGTTCCAGATATTAATCATCTGGATCCTATTAGAGTTTCTGTTTACTTCCATTACTCTTTGATGAACGGGGAACAAAAGGTTTTGATTTCAGGCACTTTGAAATGGTTTCCACTAATTTTATGCCCTCACTGCTCTAACTTTTAAGCAATCAGTCTTAGATTTCCAGAAAAGTTTAATATTGATAAGAAAACAGAAGCTTTCTCTTTGAGATGAGTCCACAGGTTAGCTATACATCACAGGTACACATGCTAAAAATATGCCACCCTTGCTATCACATGCCATTAAATTTTCTTTGAAATCCAGATTCATATACAGATTGTGGACTCACATGATTTGGTTGTTAGTGCAGGGAATACAATTTCCCACTCTAGAATGGATGTTTCTCAAGTATGTCTCTCCAGAATACCTGCTTCTAAGACAAAGCCATTCCATCAAAAGAAGTAATTAATTCCCGGGAGAGTAAAAGAAGCTACAAGACAAGGTCCTTGAATGTTTGTGGAAACCAGTTTAAATATCCATGCATTTTATGGACATTTTCATGTATTTTTTAATTGTTGTTGTTGTTTACCTCTCTAGAGCAAAGTTCGTCAAGGGTAAATAAGCCATTTGAAAGTGTTTTCACCATGCACTCAGCCTCTGCCTATGGAACCAGAACCATGTATAGAAGGTCATTTCTACATCGTGTTATGAGTGAATGCATTCTAAATTCAAGTCCAGGGTTTTCTGTAGAAAGCTTTAGAGATTTATGCTAGGAGGAAATAGTTAAACTCATAAAAAGACTTACTTATCTACTGTTGATTTGATACAAATTATCTGAACATTCTCTTTTAAGTGTTCCATATTTTTCATATCGAAAGTTACTTATCCCAAGAAGGAGTGAATTGGAAGACAGGATTATTTCTGAACACCCTGAAATATTACTAAGATGATCTAAAACCAGAAGGTAAGCCTTTCAGTAGTGCTGATGCTTATTAAAGATGGTTATACTACTGTTCTTAATTGTTGTTACTTTCCATATAAAGCAAACTTGATGTTCCAACATTTTAAAATAGAGTAATGGATCATTTCATCTTCAGGTTTTGTTCACAATATGGTTGGTAAATATCATTAACCTAACTTGACAGATGGAAAATTTTGAAGCTCATAGAGATAAAAAATTTAGAAGATACAGCTCTTTAATACCAGATACAGTCCTTTTGCCATGAGATACTTAAGATTGATCATGTGAATGAAAAGAATATCTAAATACTCTTCACACAGAAAAAAAAAAATAATGTGAATATTAAATTATATAAATCATCATCTGTTTAGACCAACAGGAATATGAAGAACTCCTCTTGGGATCAACCACAGTGTATAATATGGGTCTCTGTGACTTCTTTAAAAGTAAAATTAGAGGTGACCGTTCTTCAGTTTATTGCATGGTTAAATGTCTCTTTGCGTTGTTGCTCAAAATGTCTATTATTCCTACAATGAGGTGCACAGACAGTCAAAAATAGGAAGGTCCTTTGTGTGTCCTCCATGGTATGATGAATATGTTCCTATATGTTTCTTCTATCAATTTTCATAACTGCTTCTAAGGTGGACATCAATCTTCTCACTTGATTGTAGAGAAAACAAGATGCAAGGTGCCAGAAATATACTCCAGATCAAGAAGATGCAAGTGGAGAAGGACCTGATAATATGGCCTTTCTAATTCTCCAAACAACATGATTCACTGCTGTGCCACCATTTTCAACATTGTGTGGGAGAGTCTGCAGGACTATTCATTGCAGGGGAATTGAAGAAGGAGAAATTAAGGTGAGGAAAATAAGATGAAATGAAACATCAGTGAAAGCCGTGCCACACAGATATTAAAGAGTTCAATATATTATCCTGTGTGAGTATGGTGTGTGGGAATATATGTGTATTTCTGTGCTGATGAATTTGCCTCATAGATATGTTTCAGAAGTTATATTGAAGTAATTATAGTAATCACGATCTTATCAAAAGGAGTTTAGTAGTTAAATATTGTTTGTTGTAGTATAACAATCTAGACAATGGGTTAAGCATACAGAGAAAAAATCTAATAGTATTCGGATATTAAATATCTGCCTTACCTTGCACAAGATCTTTAACTTTTCTAGTTTTCTATTCCTTAATGTGTAAAATAAGTATAAAATGACAGTAGTGATCAGATCACAACTTTGAAATGAGAATTGCAACCAATTTCTGCAAAGAAAAATTAGAGCACTGAGAACACTGAGGAAGTGTTCAGGAAGTTTTAGCCAATATTAGTATTACTATTATTTACATCTAATGTGATTTCCTGAGATCGTTTTTCATCTGCAAGAGGAATGAAATAATAATACACGCACATGTTGCTACCATGCCATGCATATAACCATCAATCATTAAAAGCATAATCATTACCTATTATAAAGTCATTGAATTTAGGTGATATGCTTTATCAAATATATTGTGGTAGCTCCGGTATTCTGCCATTACTTTCCATTCAATATCTATTAAACTTTAGGTCAACAATTATAAATATCTGGTATCAGGGTTTCTTTTCTCTGGCTTCTATCTCCGTACAGAACCTCAACCAGCTTCATCAAGATCACACAAAGATCTTTACTAGAGTTAAAGCCAATATTCTCACTTTTTCAAACCTCTCTTTATCTTTACACTCATATTCTAAATTACATTTACAGGTTGGCCATTTCCTAAAAATAAAAGAGAAATTGCCCAGCTTTGAATACATAGCCTCTGCATGCATTTTCTACCTCTCTCTTCGGCTTAGCTGCCACTGTGTGTGAGATTTACTGCTTCACCTTAGGCTGTGAGTCATCTCACATGCACAGATAACGTCTAGCTTCTATCTGCATATTTTTCATGTCTGTACTTTAAAACGTCAACTTCCCCAGAAGAGAATTTGAATGATTATTGTCTTTTCTTGAATGATTACTGTCTTTTTTCCTATCTCAGATAAATCATAAGAATCAAAATCCATAGAATTTAGGCATTCATTATTACATTGGCAATATTAATTAATTCAAGGTTGAACTAATAAATTGTGACTCTTTGTCAGATAACATAATTAATCATAACCTGAGACACATGGATAACCGAAACAATGTGACAGAGTTTGTTCTACTGGGACTCTCACAGAATCCAAAGATGCAGAATATCATATTTGCTGTGTTTTTGGTCATCTACATTGTCTCTATGGTAGGAAACATTCTCACTATGGTCATCATCAAAGCCAGTCCACTGTTAAGGTCCCCCATGTACTATTTCCTGGCCCATCTCTCTTTTGTTGATGCCTGCTATTCCTGTGTCACTACTCCTAAACTGATCATAGATTCCCTCTATGAAAAGAAAACCAGTCCTTTCAATGAATGCATGATGCAGATCTTTGGGGAACATGTCTTTGCAGGTGCTGATGTCATCCTGCTCACTGTGATGGCCTATGACTGCTACGTGGCCATCTGTAAGCCCTTGCACTATACAACCATCATGAATTGGCAACTGTGTGGGCTGCTAGTGGGAGTGGCATGGATGGGAGGCTTTATTCATTCAACCATACAGCTCCTCTTCATCATCAGATTACCTTTCTGTGGCCCTAACATCATAGATCACTTTATGTGTGACTTAATATCTTTGCTAGATCTGGCCTGTACTGACACTCACCTTCTAGGACTTTTTGTTCCTGCCAACAGTGGTTTCCTCTGTCTGTTAAATTTGCTCCTCTTGATTGGCTCCTATGTGATCATTCTGCGTGCCCTGAGGACTCATAACTTGGAGGCCATATGCAAGGCCCTCTCTACCTGTGTCGCCCACATCGCAGCAGTCATCCTGTTCCTTGGGCCCTGCTTATTTGTGTACCTGAGACCAGCGGTTACTTTGCCCATTGATAAATTAGTAGCTGTATTCTACAGTATGATAACTCCCATGTTAAATCCCTTAATCTATACCTTGCGAAATGACCAGATGAAAAATGCCATTAGGAAACTATGTAGCAGAAAAGTGATTTCAGGTGATCAATAAGATGTCTGTGAAGCCCAAAGTTCAGTCAACTGATGCAAAAATATCATTGTTGGTGACCTCCAGCAAGAATACCTATGAGATACAGGAGAAAAAAAAAAAAACACCTTATAGTCATATATTCTGAAAGGGGAAAAGAAGAAATGGATGCAACAAAAGAGACAAAAAACCTAGCCTAGGACTGTTCTTTGAATATTTGAAACGTTCTACCAAATTAGAGCTGAGTTTTACTAGCTTCATCCATTTTATATGTATTCACAAGCTTTAATACCAATAAAATTAACTAAAGAAATTTAAAAATACAGTGAGAAGCATCCCTGGTGGTCCCGTGGTTAAGAATCCAATTGCCAATACAGGGGACATGGGTCCAGAAATATCCCCCAGGCCAATGGACATAAAAATCCATATGCCACCTCTACTGAGCCTTTGCTCTGGAGCCCACAAGCCACAACTACTGAAGCCCAAGCACCTGGAGCTCTTGCTCTGAAACAAGAGAGGCCAGTGAGAAGCCCGAGCACCACAATGAAGAATAGCCCCTACTCATTCGAATCAGAGAAAGCTGACACGAGACAACGAAGACCCAGTGCAGCTAAATTAGTTAATTAATTAACATAAAAAATAAAATATAGTGATAGCAGCAATCCTTATAACAGTACAAAGAGGTAGGCACTGCTATTATCCCCATTTTTCAGGTGAGAAAACAAACAGACAGAAGTACTTTTTAAAATATTTAAGAACAAGTAACCAGAATCTAACAGAAATCTCAGACGATGTTCTTAATTGCTGTGATAATATGGCCAGGCAATGATGACAGAAAAGTACATAATTATATCAGTTATCATTTATCAATATAGAGACTTTGCTGGAAAATCTATCTTTCTGTTCATATACATACCTATATACATACATACATGTGCGCACTGCTGTGCTGTCATGTCCAAATCTCTGTGACCCCATGGACTGAATAGCCCACCAGGCTCCTCTGTCCATGGGGTTCTCTAGGCAGGAATACTGTAGTGGGTTGGCCTTACCTCCTCCAGGATATATATATACACATGCATATATATATATTAATATTATTTATATATTACAGTCATATGAATTAGTATATATACTATTTTATATACATATATCAGTTGTATATCATCATATGCAAAGAATTATAATAATTTTTATTAATGACTCTGCTCATTTTAATACACTAGAGTTGATGGTGATTGGTATATGTTGACTGTAACCCTGGGATATTTAGATTTTTTAGGAAATAAAGGTAATATGTCATTTAACCTATAAGCGATAGGATATCACATCAATTCGAAACTTACTTTTAGCATCAGAATCATTGTGATTGTTCATGTCACCAACTTAGATTTATAAATCATCAGAAAGAGTGATGATTCAAATAAAAGAATATTTTAATATCAAGAAGTTCAATTTATTCAATAAATGGTCATACTCCATAAAGTAATTACATACTTGATAACAATAATTCTGTAGTAGCACAATGATGATTCAGTATTTGCATAAACACTGAATGAATAAATGCATGTTTGAATGAAAACAAAAGTCCACTAAAACACACAAAAAAAGTAACAATGTAGACTTGGAAATTTTTACTACTTTGCCTTTTTCAGAATCAGAGAACTCTGTTTCTGTTCTTGGAAACCACAATTTATTTTAATCCTGTTTAAACTAGGACATAACTGAAGTGACAGAGCATGTAACCTAGGAATAATTTTTCTTAAAAATTTGAAAATAAAGCTACCATTATAAGAACAAAGCCTCTATCTTTATATTCCATCTGCTCTTGGAAAGATTACATCATTTTAAAGATATTGGTGGTTTTCTGTTAATAAGTTTGCTTTCTGGTAACATTTTCTTGTGAGGAGTGTTTTTAAAAGTAGCTCTGCCAAAAAGAAAGAAAGAAAGATTTTCAGTCTAAATATATTCAAATCATCTTATTTATTCTTCATTCATTAAAAACGAATATTTTTCTATTCAGGAAATATACCCAGCACATTAAGAGTTGCTGTGATTCAGTTGTGAATAATGAGAAAGAGAAATGAAGCTTTCACAGTACTTTAATCCACTGAGAAATACCAAAAAGGGGAAGAAAATTATAAAGCAGTTGCATGGGGCATGTCAACCTACCCCTTTGAAACTGAAAATATTGTCTTCATTAGTCTGCTCATGTGCAGGAATCCCTCAGAAGAAATGGTTTAGCTATTATAGTCAACAAAAGGGTCCAAAATGCAGTACTTGGAATGCAATCTCAAAAACAACAGAATGATCTCTGTTCCTATCCAAGGCAAACCATTCAATTTTAAGTAATCCAAGTCTATGCCCCACCCAGTAATGCTGAAGAAGCTGAAGCTGAAAGGTTCTATGAAGACCTACAAGACCTTCTAGAGCTAACACCCAGAAAAGATGTCCTTTTCATTATAGGGGACTGGAATGCAAAAGAAGGAAATCAAGAAACACCTGGAGTAACAGGAAAATTTGGCCTCAGAGTACAGAATGAAGCAGGGCAAAGGCTAATAGAATTTTGCCAAGAGAATGCACTGGTCATTGCAAACACCCTCTTCCAACAACACAAGAGAAGACTCTACACATGGACATCACCAGATAGTCAACACCGAAATCAGATTGATTATATTCTTTGCAGCCAAAGATGGAGAAGCTCTATACAGTTAGCAAAAACAAGACCGGGAGCTGACTGTAGTTCAGATCAAGAAGTCCTTATAGCCAAATTCAGACTTAAATTGAAGAAAGTAGGGAAAACCACTAGACCATTCAGGTATGACCTAAATAAAATCCCTTATGACTATACAGTGGAAGTGAGAAATAGATTTAAGGGACTAGATCTGATAGAGTGCCTGATGATCTATGGATGGAGGTTCATGACATTTTACAGGAGACAGGGATCAAGACAGTCCCCATGGAAAAGAAATGCAAAAAAGCAAAATGGCTGTCTGGGAAGGCCTTACAAATAGCTGTGAAAAGAAGAGAAGCAAAAAGCAAAGGAGAAAAGGAAAGATATAAGCATCTGAATGCAGAGTTCCAAAGAATAGCAAGGAGAGATAAGAAAGCCTTCGTCATTGACCAATGTAAAGAAATAAAGGAAAATAATAGAATGGGAAAGACTAGAAATCTCTTCAAGAAAATTAGAGATACAAAGGGAACACTTCATGGAAAGATGGGCTTGATAAAGGACAGAAATGGTATGGACCTAACAGAAGCAGAGATACTAAAAGAGGTGGCAAGAGTACACAGAAGAACTGTACAAAAGTTATCATGACCCAGATAATCACAATGGTGTGATCACTCACCTAGAGCCAGATATCCTGGAATGCGAAGTCAAGTGTAGGAAGCATCACTACAAAGTTAGTTCAGGTATTGAAATTCCAATTAAGCTATTTCAAATCCTAAAAGATAATGCTGTGAAAGTGCTGCACTCAATACGCCAGCAAATTTGGAAAACTTAGCAGTGGCCACAGGACTGGAAAAAGTCAGTTTTCATTCCAGTCCCAAAAAAAGGCAACGCCAAAGAATGCTCAAACTACTGCACAATTGCACTCATCTCAAACGCTAGTAAAGTAATGCTTAAAATTCTCCAAGCCAAGCTTCAGCAATACTTGGACCATGAACTTCCAGATGTTCAAGCTGGTTTCAGAAAAGGCAGAGGAACCAGAGATCAAATTGCCAACATTCACTGGATCATCAAAAAAGCAAGAGAGCTCCAGAAAAATATCTATTTCTGCTTTATTGACTGTGCCAAAGCCTTTGACTGTGTAGATCACAATAAACTGTGGGAAATTCTGAAAGAGATTGAAATACCAGACCACTTGACCTGCCTCTTGAGAAATCTGTATACAGGTCAGGAAGCAACAGTTAGAACTGGACATGGAACAACAAACTGTTTCCAAATAGGAAAAGGAGTACATCACCCTGCTTATTTAACTTGTATGCAGAGTACATCATGAGAAATGCTGGGCTGGAGGAAGCACAAGCTGGAATCAAGATTACCAGGAGAAATATCAATAACCTCTGATATGCAGATGACACCACCCTTATGGCAGAAAGTGAAGAAGACCAAAAAGGGCCTCTTGATGAAAGTGAGAAGAGAGTGAAAAAGTTGGCTTAAAACTCAACATTCAGAAAAGTAAGATCATGGAATCCGGTCCCATCACTTCATGGCAAATAAATGGGGAAACAGTGGAAACAGTGGCTGACTTTATTTTTCTGGGCTCCAAAATCACTGCAGATGGTGACTGCAGCCATTAAAAGACGCTTGCTCCTTGGAGGAAATTTATGACCAACCTAGACAGCATATTAAAAAGCAGAGACATTATTTCCCAACAAAAGTCCATCTAGTCAAAGCTATCGTTTTCCAGTAGTCATGTATGGATGTGAGAATTGCTCTGTAAAGAATGCTGCGTGCTGAAGATTTGATGCTTTTTAACTGTGGTGTTGGATAAGACTCTTGAGAGCCCCTTGGACTTCAGGGAGATCCAACCAGTCCATCCTAAAGGAGATCAGTCCTGATTATTCGTAGGAAGGACAGATGTTGAAGCTGAAACTCCAATATGGCCACCTGATGCAAAGAACTGACTCATTTGAAAAGACCATGATGCCAGGAAAGATTGAAGACAGTAGGAGAGCAGGCAACAGCGGATGAGATGGTTGTATGGCATCATCAACTCGATGGACTTGAGTAGAGCAAACTGGGAGTTGGCAATGGACAGGGAAGCCTGGCTTGCATGGGTTCCATAGGGTCTGTGGGTCCATGGGGTCACAATGAGTCAGACACAACCGGGCAACTGAACTGAACTGATGATGTGTGTAGGTTACACAAGGAATACAATATGTTTAAAATTAGAAACACAGTCAATTATATTCACTAACTTAACAGAATGAAAGAGAAAATTACCATTTCAATAAATGCATACAAATGAAGGCATTACTATTTAGATTTATGAATTTAAAAAGTTACCAAATAAAGAATGAAAATTAACTTACTCAACCTGATAAAAGAGCATCTGTATAAACCTATTGCCATACTTAATGGTGCTTTTCCTCTAAGATTGGAAACAAGACTTTCCCATGAAATTCTGCTCTGGATTGTACTTTAGACTCCAGCCATTGCAACAAAGAAAAAATAAATAAAAGAGTTACAGGTGAGAAAATAAAGAGGCAACATTTTACATGCATATTTATGCCAGATATCGTTATATAGGTATAAACTGTTAAGGACTCGACAAAAAAATCAAATATGCTTAAGCTGCTAATTTAACATGTTTATAGGATACAATGTCAACACAAATATCAAATGAATTTCTATAAAAACAATTAACACTGAAATTAGAAACAATGCATTATGTAAAATACTATTAAACACAAAATTTGATGGATATATTTTAAAAATATATTTAAGATTTGTATATGAAAAACAGAAAATAATGTTGAAAAAATAAAAGTAAAGGTAGAATTATACTCTGTTGATAGATTAAGAGACTGAATATATTCACCTTATCAATTTTTTAATGTTGAAAAAATAAAAGTAAAGGTAGAATTATACTCTGTTGATAGATTAAGAGACTGAATATATTCACCTTATCAATTTTTCTACTTTTATGTAATTCTGGTAAATATATCACAGGATATTTAAGAAATGACAATCATATTTTAAAATGTATTAATATATAGAAATATACAATTTTACATGAACCTGTTATATAAAATCACTCAGGAAAAAGGCAAAACAAAACACAGAGGACTTATTCTACCCTAACTCAAGACTTACTATAAGATTCCCATAAACCATGCTGTGTAGTATTGAAATATAATAGAATATTCATAAATAAAAGTAAATGTAGGATTTTTTTAAAAAAATATCAAGGCCATTAAAGGCAGGAAGAACAGATTTTTCACAAATTCTGATTCTATTTGATATAACAAAACAACAAAAAAATGAACCTCAACCACTGCTTAACACTGTACATTGAAACTAACACAAAATGAGTCATAGATCTAGACATTAAAATCAAGCCTGCACATGTACACCCGGGGCGGATTCATGTCAATGTATGGCAAAACCAACCAATATATTAATGTAAGGTAATTTGCCTCCGATAAAATAAATTAAAAGAAAAAAAATAAAAATAAATAAATAAAATAAAATAAAATCAAGCCTGGACAAATTCTAAAAAGCATTTGAGCTTGAACTAGATCAAAAATTTAGACATGACACCATAGCACAAGCCATAAGAAAAACTAAAAACTTGAAATTTGTCAATAATTTAAATCTTCTGCTAGTCATAGATCATCTCTTTTAAATGAAACGGATATCCACAGGCTATGAGAGAAAGAATGTATGCACACATACATATAAATAACTGAAAGTGACCACTCAGTCGTGCCCAATTCCGTGACCCATGAACTATACAGTCCATGGAATTCTCCAGGCCAGAATACTGGAGTGGGTAGCTGTTCCCTTCTCCAGGGGATCTTCTCAACAAAGGGATTGGAATCCAGGTGTCCCAGATTGCAGGCTGATTCTTTACAACTGAGCCACAAGGGAAAACCACATATATATAATATATACATAATTATACACTGAATAGAACAGAGATCTCACAAATAAACCCACACACATAAGGAGGAAATAATATACATTAGAGAATAGACAGTCTCTTTAGCAATCAGTATTGGGAAATTTGGAAAGCCATGTGTAAATCAATGAAATGCTGGGGCCCTGGGTTCAAGCCCTGGTCAGGGAACTAGATCCCACATGACACAACTAAGACTCAATGCAGCCAAAAATATCAATGAAATTAGAACAAAATTTCACACTATATACAAAAATAAACTCAAAATGGCTAAAAAGTGAAATATGAGACATGTCACCATAAAACTCCTAGAAGAGAACATAAGCATAACATTCTCTGATATAAAGTGTGCCAATGTTTTCTTAGGTCAGACTCCCAATGTAAAAATAAATAAATAAATAAAATAAAAGCAAAAATAAACAAGTGGGATCTAACCAAACTTACAAACTTTTGTAAGCAAAAGAAACCATAAACAAAACAGACTCAAACCCAACAGAGAACCCAGAAATAAATTCACACACACATGGTCAATTAATCTTTGATAAAGGAGGCAAGAATATACAATGGAGAAAAGATATCATACCTGAAACTAATATAACATAGTTAATCAAGTATGCCCCAATATAAAAATAAAACTTTTTTTTTAAGGACAGTCAATTAAATAGTTCAGGGAAAACTGGGGAACTACATGGAAAAGAATAAAATTAGGACATTCTCTAGCATCATATACAAAAGTAATGCCAAAATGAATTGAAGACCTAAATGTAAGATCAGATACTTTAAAATTCTAGATGAAAACATAGGCAAAATGTTCTTTGACATCAATTATAGCAACATTTTTTTTTCATCTGTCTCCTATAGCAAAAGAAATAAAAGCAAAAATCTCAATACATCTTAGAATAGTTATATAAGCTTAGGTTTTACAAGTGCAGTGAAACTTAAATATCCATTAATTACCAGAGATGCAAAATGGATGATCAGACTGCAGTAAATACAGCATTTTTAAATTCTTATGAAACCTAAAACATTGGCTTTTGGAAAAGCTAGGATTAGGGAGGACAAAGAGAACAAACAGAAGACAGCTAACATTCACATATAGATTATACAGAGAGTAACTTGAGTGAACTCGGGGAGTTGGTGATGGACAGGGAGGCCTGGCGTGCTGTGATTCATGGGGTCGCGGAGAGTCGGACACGACTGAGCGACTGAACTGAACTGAACTGAACCGTCATAGAGTAGGCAGATCCATAAACTGCAATAGCAGGGTAAGAACAAGTTTATTCATTTTCAGGGATTAAAATTGATGGAACTGATTGTTGGGAAGTAGAGTATAGAAAGGAATGATAAAATAATAGATATCCATACACAATTTAAGGTAGAAACAATATATCATAAGCTAAGAATCTAACGAAAGGATCAGAAGAAATCAGGACAAAATGTACATTGGAACTTTTATTCAGTGTTAATATTTATTTTTAAAATATAAAGCCTTTATTTTTTCTTTTATGACACTTCAGTTTTGTAGGTTACATAGGCTCAGTGAAAATGTTTACCAATTCCTCTCTATGATACACAAGTCTATATTCTAAAAGTTTCCTCTGGATATACTTCAGACCACCTCTTACATTGATCTACTTGTCTATGCTTACAAAAAATAATCACAACTAGGCCACCGTAGATTTATAATAACCATTTAATTTAGGTAGTGTAAGTTCTTCAGATATTTTTTTAATAAGGTATTGTGGACTAGACTGTATCTCTTCTATTTCAATATAATAATTAGAATATTCTTTTGAATTTCTTTCATATACATGTATGTAAGTTCTGTTCTGATTTCTTGAAGGGGGTTTCTTTCAGAGTAATTGAAAGTAGATAGACAGATATTTTAAGTGAGATCTAGTCTTTTGATATATAAGCTGGAGCTCTCTATTATTTAGATCTTCTATACATTTTCTCAAAACATTTATCTGAATTAATGCACATTTACTACATATTTTGGGGGAAATTTATTCGTAAGTAATAAATATAGTTGATTCCACCACATATGGCATTTAAAATTATGTATTGTTGATTATTTATTTCTAGTATAAAAGTATTTTTATATTGATTTTATAAATTGAAATATTACCAAATTCAATTTTTGCCTTTCTATACTGTTAGACTCAATGAACATGAGTTTGAGCAAACTCTGGGATATAGTGAAGCACAGGGAAGCCTGTTGTGTACAGTCCATGGGGCCTTTGAGTCACAAAGAGTCAGCACAACTTAGTGACTGAATAGCAACAAGAAATGGACTTAAAAAAAAAATCACCCACCCAGACTAGAAAATAAAACAAACTGATCTTTATTCACAGATGTTATGACTCTGTTGAAAAATTTAAAGAATATGAAGATTTTGTAGGAAAACTACATAAGTGCATAGTATAGGAGAAATACTGAAATACTGAAGTCAAGAAATACTGAACTCAAGGAATGAATTCAGATGTAATCTTTTATGTTCTATTTTTGTCTAGCTTTTCTTAGAACAGATGTTATTTCTTTTTTAATTTATTTTAGAACTTTAATGAAATTTTATGTACAGTAAATTTGTTTATGAAGACTGGAAATTGGAAATTCAGTTTCTTAAAAACACATAGAGATACTGATTTGGTCTATTATTTGTTTTAGTGAATTTCATTATTTTATGTAATTCTTGGAATTTCTCATTTTATATGTTGCACTTATTGGTTTTAGTGTGTTCATAATATGCCCTTTTTGTCCTTATAAAATAAGTATTGCAATGGAGCCTCTATCTTTAAGAAATAAAATATTTTTATAATAAATTATCTAAATCACATGGTTATCAAAACCTGAAAATTTGAAAACAAAATAAATCTAATAATATTTATATATGATACTATAAACCTAGAGAATGAAATCAAAGACATAGTTAAAAATCCCTAAGTAGAAAGTAAGACAAAAGTCAAAAGTCTTTTTGTTGAAAGGATAATAAAAGCCAGAAACCCATTTACACTCATGGCTGATTCTGTCAATGTATGGCAAAAACCACTACAATATTGTAAAGTAAAAAAATAATTTAAAGAAATCAATCAAGGGAAGAGACAT
This sequence comes from Moschus berezovskii, assembly GCF_049115385.1. Classification (NCBI taxonomy): domain Eukaryota; kingdom Metazoa; phylum Chordata; class Mammalia; order Artiodactyla; family Moschidae; genus Moschus; species Moschus berezovskii. The sequence goes on from NC_142473.1 coordinate 4,143,151, forward strand.
CAAACAATAAAGCTACCAATATGAGGGGCAAATTATTTTATATAGCTGTAAGTAGTGTAGATTTATAAATACATTTTGAAACGTTTTTTGACAATACCCACTAAAGTGACCATGGCTTATGATCTGACAATTTACTTCTAGGCAGTGATTTATAATACTATAAATTTGAATGACTTTTCCCAATATATCTTCAATTAATGGAGTAGATACAGAATTTATATAGTCTTAGAAGAAAGAATAATAAAATGAGCATATGTCTTTCAGAAATAGAGCACCTGATATTGTTCACAATAAATGTCAAAGAAGAGATGAAGAAATTAAGCTCAATTATGGAGAAATAAATTTCATTTGGCCTTAATGAGATTATATACCCATTTTAGAGTGAGCAACCAAACACTTTAAGGTAAAATGGGAAATCTAAAGAGACATAATTTCATCTGCAACGGACATTTTGTTTTAGGGAAGGCAATTTTTGCTGAGACTGATATATTATTTCTCAACATTTCATGTGACATAGTTTCATTATGGAAGTTACAATATTTTCAAAACCAAATAGCATACTGATAATGTCTCATAAGTCAGAAAAAGAAAATACCCTCCAAAAAATTATAGCTTAATTATTATTTGTGAACAAAGAATGTCTCGTGCTATTTAAATAAACAAAGGATATTGACAAGTCATCTGTCACCGCAGTGACCCAAAGGTGTACCCTAAGGGAATTCAGGATAGAGAAAAATAGGATACTGGTTGTGGATAATAAAGATGCATATCAGAGTGTGATTTCAATAAACCCAGACTCTTGCTCCTTTTTATACTTAGAAAACACTAAAGCTATTAACTTGTAATTGCTGTTGATTTTTTATTTAGACTATATTTTATTGCTGTTGTTGGGTGAGAATTACCAGACTCATCAAGGGGGAAAAAAAAAGAAAGAAGACTGAAAACAATAAAATTAGAAATGAAAATGGAGAAGTTACAACAGATATTGCAGAGATACAAAGGATGATAAGAGACTACCAAAAAATAATTATATGCCAATAAAGGAGACAACCTAGAAGAAATGTATGTATTCTTAGGAAAGTACAACCTTTTAAGACTGAACAAGCAAGAAACAGAAAACACAAATAGACCTATTATAAGCACTGAAATTGAAACTATAATTAAAAATCTTCCAACAAAAAAAGCCCACGGTTAGATGGCCTCACAGTCAAATTCTATCAATTATCTAGAGAAGAGCTAACGCATATCCTTCTCAAAATCTTACAAACAATTATGGAGGGAGGCACACTCACAAACTCATTCTATGAAGTCACCATTATCCTTATGCCAACAAAGATATCAGGAAAAAGAAGATTACAGTCCAATATCACTGTTAGATGTAGATGCAAAATTTTTCAACAAAATATTATTACTAGCAAACAGAATCCAACAATATATTAAAAGGAACACATACCATGGTTTTCTTGAACCAAGTTCTCTTGAACCAAGTTCCCTTGTACTGGACCAGTCTAGACAGCAAATTGATGACCTCAAACTCACCTTAAAATAATGCTCTAATAGAAAAGAAACATAGCCATCAGGATTAAAAATAGAGAATATCAGAAGTAGATAGCTATCGCAAAATTCTAGATCTGATCTATATGATTATATTAAATGTTTTCTTGTCTTCTTGAACTTATGTTCATGAATCTAAGGTTTCTGAATCTTGGTCACAACCATGTGTAAATTTTAGAAACCAATCGAATTGTTGGCTTTGCAGTCAATTACCTACTTCCAGTACTTCCAGTTTGCTTTGATGGTATTTTTTTTTTCTTTTCCAAGGCTCTGATTAGATGGTCTTTCAAAAATTTTGTTTTAGAAGAAAAAGTTATATTTTTGTCTAGTCCATTACTGCTATTAGTAAATGGTCAACCAGAGTACTTATTCTGACCCTAGCCATAAATAGGAGTTTTCCTTTAGTGTTGTTCAAGCTCAATAAGACTCATGAGCTAAATTTCAGGCAAAATTATAACTTCCCAATGATTACAAGTGTCCCTCTCTCAGTTATTGGAATTATTTATTTAACTAAGAGCTGGATATGGTCATTTATATTTAACCCCTCCACTCATGCTGGGAATATATGTATATACTAAATATAATCAGTGTAATAATACTCTTGAGAGTCACTTGGACTGCAAGGAGATTAAACCAGTCAATCCTAAAGGAAATCAACCCTGAATATTCATTGGAAGGACTGATGCTGAAGATGAACTCCAACACTTTGGCCCCCTGATGCAAAGAACTGACTCATTGGTGTTTTTCTTTCTGGCTTACTTCACTCTGTATAATAGGCTCCAGTTTCATCCACCTCATTAGAACTAATTCAAATGCATTCTTTTTAATGGCTGAGTAATACTCCATTGTGTATATGTACCAAAGCTTTCTTATCCATTCGTCTACAGATGGACATCTAGGTTGCTTCCATGTCCTGGCTATTATAAACCATGCTGCAATGAACATTGGAGTACATGTGAATGGCATTGAAACATGTATGTTGTCATATGTGAAATGAATCAGCAGTTCAGGGTCGATGCATGTTACAGGATACTCGGGGCTTGTGTGCGGGGATGACCCAGAGGGAGGATAAAGGGAGGAGGGAGGTGGGAGGGGGGTTAGGGAGGGGGAGCTCATGTACACCCAGGGTGAATTCATGTCAATGTATGGCAAAACCAACCAATATAATATTGTAAAATAATTAGCCTCTAATAAAAAATAATTAATGAAGATAAAATAAATAAATAAAATTAAAGTAGCCACTCTTCCAGAATCTCTCATTAGCGATTAGTTTTGCTCCATTCTGAATTTTATATAAATGGAATTATACAATATTTCCTTTTGAGTCTAGCTTTTTAAAAAAAAAAAAAGAACTGACTCATTGGAAAAGACCCTGATGCTGGGAACGATCGAAAGCAGGAAGAGAAGGGGACAATAGAGAATGAGATGATTGGATGGCATCATGGACTCAACAGACATTGCTGCTGCTGCTGCTGCTGCTGCTGCTGCTGCTAAGTCACTTCAGTGGTGTCCGACTCTTTGTGACCCCATAGACGGCAGCCCATCAGGCTCCCCCGTCCCTGGGATTCTCCAGGCAAGAACACTGGAGTGGGTTGCCATTTCCTTCTCCAATGTGGGAAAGTGAAGTCGCTCAGTCATGTCTGACTCATAGTGACCGCATGGACTGCAGCCTACCAGGCTCCTCCGTCCATGGGATTTTCTAGGCAAGAGTACTGGAGTGGCTTGCCGTTAGTTTGAGCTAATTCTGGGAGATAGTGAAGGACAGTTCAGTTCAGTTCAGTCGCTCAGTCGTGTCCGACTCTCCGCGACCCCATGAATCACAGCACGCCAGGCCTCCCTGTCCATCACCAACTCCCGGAGTTCACTCAAACCCATGTCCACAGAGTCGGTGATGCCATCCAGCCATCTCATTCTCCGTCGTCCCCTTCTCCTCCCGCCCCCAACCTTTCCCAGCATCAGAGTCTTTTCCAGTGAGTCAACTCGTCGCATGAGGTGGCCAAAGTATTGCAGTTTCAGCTTTAGCATCAGTCCCTCCAATGAACATCCAGGATTGATCTCCTCTAGAATGGACTGGTTGGATCTCCTTGCAGTATAAGGGACTCTCAAGAGTCTTCTCCAACACCACAGTTCAAAAGCATCGATTCTTCGACGGTCAGCCTTCTTCACAGTCCAACTCTCACATCCATACATGACCACGGGAAAAACCATTGCCTTGACTAGACGGACCTTGGTTGGCAAAGTAATGTCTCTGCTTTTTAATATACTATCAAGGTTGGTCATAAGTTTCCTTCCAAGGAGCAAGTGTCTTTTAATTTCATGGCTGCAATCAGCATCTGCAGTGATTTTGGAGCCCAAAAAAACAAAGTCTGACACTGTTTCCACTGTTTTTCCATCTATTTCCCATGAGGTGATGGGACCAGATGCCATGATCTTAGTTTTCTGAATGTTGAGCTTCAAGCCAACCTTTTCACTCTCCTCTTTCACTTTCATCAAGAGGCTTTTGAGTTCCTCTTCACTTTCTGCCATAAGGGTAGTGTCATCTGCATATCTGAGGTTATTGATATTTCTCCCAGCAATCTTGATTCCAGCTTGTGCTTCTTCCAGCCCAGCGTTCCTCATGATGTACTCTGCATATAAGTTAAATAAGCAAGGTGACAATATACAACCTTGACGTACACCTTTTCCTATTTGGAACCAGTCTGTTGTTCCATGTCCAGTTCTAACAGTTGCTTCCTGACCTGCATACAGGTTTCTCAAGAGGCAGGTCAGGTGGTCTGGGATTCCCATCTCTTTCAGAATGTTCCACAGTTTATTGTGATCGACACAGTCAAAGGCTTTGGCATAGTCAGTAAAGCAGAAATAGATGTTTTTCTGAAACTCTCTTGCTTTCTCCATGATCCAGCGGATGTTGGCAATTTGATCTCTGGTGCCTCTGCCTTTTCTAAAACCTGCTTGAACATCTGGGAGTTCACGGTTTACATACTGCTGAAGCCTGGCTTGGAGAATTTTGAGCATGACTTTACTAGTGTGTGAGATGAGTGCAATTGTGCGGTAGTTTGAGCATTCTTTGGCATTGCCTTTCTTTGGGATTGGAATGAAGACTGACCTCTTCCAGTCCTGTGGCCACTGCTGAGTTTTCCAAATCTGCTGGCATATTGAGTGCAGCACTTTCACAGCATCATCTTTCAAGACTTGAAATAGCTCAACTGGAATTCCATCACCTCCACTAGCTTTGTTCGTAGTGATGCTTTCTAAGGCCCACTTGACTTCACATTCCAAGATGTCTGGCTCTAGGTCAGTGATCACGTTATCGTGACTATCTTGGTCATGAAGATCTTTTTTGTACAGTTCTTCTGTGTATTCCTGCCAGTGGATGACAAAAAGTAGAACACTACTTAGTGAACTGGGTAATTAAGCTGCATACCTTGTGAAAAATTCTAATATATAGTGCCTCTGAAAGACAGTGATTGGTATGAGACAGACTGAGTTACACTAAAAGTAAAAGTCACTCAGTCATGTCCGACTCTTTTCGACCCCATGGACTAGTCCATGGAATTCTCCAGACCAAAATACTTGAGTGGGTAGCCTTACCCTTCTTCGGGGGATTGTCCCAACCCAGGGATCGAACCCAGGTCTTCCCCATTTCAGGCGAATTCCTCACCAGCTGAGCCACAAGGGAAGCCCATGAGTCATGCTTCTAGAAATATGATACTGGGTTGCACCTAAAGGAACTCAATGGTTTTGATGCACTGATATATGGCCCTGGCTTCTGCCAGGAAAGACAGGAAGATATACTTCAGGATTCCCTTGTGGTCATAGCATCTTGTGTACTAATTTAGTTACTACTCTAGGAAATTTGCCATCAGTATGAGACCAATGAACCAAGACACCTGTATTTCACTGGTATAATGACTTAACAGCTATTTTTGTACCTTCAGTGGGATTGGAAGATGCAATTATACATATAGAAAACTTAACAGAATTCACCCAGAAGGCCTTAAAAGACAGTAACCAGGCTATAAAAGTACTAAATTCTGGAGTCAAAATGATGAGGAAAACTACATTACAAAATCAAGTGGCCCTCAATAACCATAGAGCATTTCAAGGGGGCACCTGTGCTGTAATTCATATTGAATGCTGTTTTGCTTTTAATACCACATGAATCCTACAATATTAAGCACTTACTGACCCATACACAAAATCAAATTTCTTGTTCAAGTGATCCACTTTCTGGTCTTGCTGGTTTTTTAGAGACTTGTTTTAGTTCTGAAAGTGCATGTTGTAAATCTCTACTTATTTCTTTATTAGTGTTACTAGCTGTATTACTTATATCTTGTCTGTTTTGTAAGATTATTATCTCTTGCCTTATTCAGTGTGTAACCAGCCCTCTGGCAAAATTAATAATGGCAGCCATGAAATTAAAAGACGCTACCTACTTGGAAGGAAAGTTATGAACAACCTAGTTCAGTTCAGTTCAGTCGCTCAGTTGTGTCCGACTCTCCGCGACCCCAAAAATCACAGCACGCCAGGCCTCCCTGTCCTTCACCAACTCCCGGAATTCACTCAAACTCATGTCCATCCAGTCGGTGATGCCATCCAGCCATCTCATTCTCGGTCGTCCCCTTCTCCTGCCGCCCCCAACCTTTCCCAGCATCAGAGTCTTTTCCAGAGAGTCAACTCGTCGCATGAGGTGGCCAAAGCATTGCAGTTTCAGCTTTAGCATCAGTCCTTCCAATGAACACCCAGGATTGATCTCCTCTAGAATGGACTGGTTGGATCTCCTTGCAGTCCAAGGGACTCTCAAGAGTCTTCTCCAACACCACAGTTCAAAAGCATCAATTCTTCGGCGATCAGCTTTCTTCACAGTCCAATTCTCACACCCATACATGACCACAGGAAAAACCATAGCCTTGACTAGATGGACCTTTGTTGGTAAAGTAATGTCTCTGCTTTTTAATATACTATCAAGGTTGGTCATAACTTTCCTTCCAAGGAGTAAGCGTCTTTTAATTTCATGGCTGCAGACACCATCTGCAGTGAATTTGGAGCCCAAAAAAGTAAAGTCTGACACTGTTTCCACTGTTTTTCCATCTATTTCCCATGAAGTGATGGGACCAGATGCCATGATCTTTGTTTTCTGAATGTTCAGCTTCAAGCCAACCTTTTCACTTTGCTCTTTCACTTTCATCAAGAGGCTTTTTAGTTCCTCTTCACTTTCTGCCATAAGGGTAGTGTCATCTGAATATCTGAGGTTATTGATATTTCTCCCAGCAATCTTGATTCCATCTTGTGCTTCTTCCAGCCCAGCATTCCTTATGATGTACTATGCAAAGAAGTTAAATAAGCAAGGTGACAATATACAGCCTTGATGCACTCCTTTTCCTATTTGGAACCAGTCTGTTGTTCCATGTTCAGTTCTGACTGTTGCTTCCTGACCTGCATACAGATTTCTCAAGAGGCAGGTCAGGTGGTCTGGTAATCCCATCTCTTTCAGAATTTTCCACAGTTTATTGTGATCCACACAGTCAAAGTCTTTGCCATAGTCAATGAAGCAGAAATAGATGTTTTTCTGGAACTCTCTTGCTTTCTCCATGATCCAGCGGATGTTGGCAATTTGATCTCTGGTGCCTCTGCCTTTTCTAAAACCTGCTTGAACATCTGGGAGTTCACGGTTCACATATTGCTGAAGCCTGGCTTTGAGAATTTTGAGCATGACTTTACTAGCGTGTGAGATGAGTGCAATTGTGCGGTAGTTTGAGCATTCTTTGGCATTGCCTTTCTTTGGGATTGGCATGAAGACTGACCTTTTCCAGTCCTGTGGCCACTGCTGAGTTTTCCAAATTTGCTGGCATATTGAGTGCAGCACTTTCACAGCGTCATCTTTCAAGATTTGAAATAGCTCAACTGGAATTCCATCACCTCCACTAGCTTTGTTCGTAGTGATGCTTTCTAAGGCCCACTTGACTTCACATTCCAAGATGTCTGGCTCTAGGTCAGTAATGACCAACCTAGATAGCATATTAAAAAGCAGAGCCATTACTTTGCCAACAAAGGTCCGTCTAGTCAATGCTATGGTTTTTCCAGTGGTCATGTATGGATGTGAGAGTTGGACTGTGAAGAAAGCTGAACGCTGAAGAATTGATGCTTTGAAATGTGGTGTTGGAGAAGACTCTTGAGAGTCCCTTGGACTGCAAGGAGAACCAACCTAAAGGAGTCCATCATAAAGGAGATCATTCCTGGGTGTTCATTGGAAGGAGTGATGCTAAAGCTGAAACTCCAATACTTTGGCCATTTCTTGAGAAGAGTTGACTCACTGAAAAAGACTTTGATGCTGGGAGCGATTGGGGGCAGGAGAAGGCGATGACAGAGAATAAGATGGCTGGATGGCATCACCAACTAGATGGACATGAGTTTGAGTGAACTCCAAGAGTTGGTGATGGACAGGGAGGCCTGGCGTGCTGTGACTCATGGGGTCGCAAAGAGTTGGACACGACTGAGCTACTGAACTGAATGTAACTAAACTGAAATATCTTGAAGTGGTAGATAATATATATATATGTATATATCTTATATATATAGAAGATGGTAATAATGTAACTCTATATATGAGAAGAATCAGAAAGGAAAGTATTTCTTAGATAATAATAGACTAGTAAAATAGGCAATTCATAGAGTTTTAGATTATCAACAGTGCCTAATCCGAAAATGAGTACATTGAATGGTTTCTCAGCACAATCCTCTCCTGATACAAGGATGTGGCTTCCTAGTACCAGATAGAAAATTGATTATAAAATTCCTACCAAATGTTTATTTAAATTTATGATGAAGAAGAGGTACTGTGAACAAAGAATGTTGCCTCCCGTTTTGATAGAAAAAGCATCTTGTGGCTATGTCAGCCTTCAGATGCTGCAGTCATTACCTACATGGTGGACCATGAGGGAAATTCAGAGTGGAGAGAAATAGGAAACTCATCCTAGATAGATAAATACATATATTATATCATACAGATAGACAGGTAGAGAGGTGGATATATAGGCAAATGATATATTATGTATTAATACCATAATATTAATGCTAATATGTTAGAAAATAATGTTTAATATCAATTACTAAATATTACTTCTTATAGAGTTAGAAAAATGAGAAAATTGGAGAAAATTAAGCAGAAAGTAGGTAGAACATAGGAAATAATAAGGATAAGAAAAAATCAATGAAATAGTGAAAAATAATACCAAAATCAATAAAAGATAAATCTGATTATTTGAAAACATCAGTAAAACTGGTAAGCCCTTAACCAGATTAAAAAGTAGAAGTGGGAGTAGAAGGAGAAAAGGTGAAAGACAACAAAAGAGAATGAAAAGACATATTTTTAACTTCAAGAATGAAAACACAGAATTACAGATTCAGAGTCTACAGATATTAATAGAATGGTAAGAAATATCACGAACAAATAAAAGCCAGAATATTTGACAACGTAACAACCAGTTTACTGTAAAGTATTATTAAATATGTAATTAAAAATCCAAACTGTCCTATATTTTAAAAATTGAATTTTTACTTAACAGCATAGTCAAAAATAAGTCAAGGTACAAAAAATTCAACTTCTAAATTCCATAAAATATTTTTTAAAAAATAATGATATCTCTATACAAAGTTTAAAAAAAAAAGAGAGAACAGTAAACATATCATTTCATGCAAGCAGCATTTCTTAAGTGACAAATTTCATTACAAGAAAGAAAATGACAAATATCTATCAAAATATGTGAAATGATATTAAGCAACATGCTATTATATGAAACATGTATGCATGTTAGTTTATATCAGAAATAAAAGTCTTCAACATTCTAATTCATTAAAATAAAAGACTAAAGATGAAGACTTGTAATGCCATTTCAATAGATAGATACGAATTCATTCAGTTCAGTTCAGTCACTCAGTCATGTCCGATTCTTTGCAGCCCCATGGACTGCAGCACGCTAGGCTTCCCTGTCCATTGCTAACTCCTGGAGCTTGTTCAAACTCATGGACATTGAGTCCATGATACCATCCAACCATCTCATCCTCTGTCGTTCCCTTCTCCTCCCACCTTCAATCTTTCCCAGCATCAGGGTCTTTTCCAATGAGTCAGTTATTCTCATCAGGTGGGCAAAGTATTCGAGCTTCAGTCCTTCCAATGAATATTCAGGGCTAATTTCCTTGAGGATTGACTGGTCGGCTCTCCTTGCTGTCCAAGGGACTCTCAACAGTCTTCTCAACACCACAGTTCAAAAGCATCAACATTTTGGCACTCTGCTTTCTTTATATTCCAAATCTCACACCCATACACGACTACTGGAAAAACCATAGCTTTGAGTAGATAGAACTTTGTTGGCAAAGTAATGTCTCTGCTTTTTAATATGCTGTCTAGGTTGGTCATAGCTTTACTTCCAAGGACCAAGTGTCTTAATTTCATGACTCCAGTCACCATCTACAGTGACTTTGGAACTCAAAAACAAAAATAAAGTCTGTCAGTATTTCCATTGATTCCCCATTTATTTGCCATGAAGTGATGACACCACATGCCATGACCTTATTTTCTGAATGTTGAATTTTAAGCCAACTTTTTCACTCTCCTCTTTCACTTTCATCAAGAGGCTCTTTAGTTCTTCTTCTCTTTCTGCCATAAGGGTGGTATCATCTGCATATCTGAAGTTATTGATATTTCTCCCAGCAATCTTGATTCCAGCTTGTGCTTCATCAAGCCTGGCATTCTGCAGGATATCCTCTGTATATAAGTTAAATAAGCAGTGTGACAATATACAACCTTGTACTCCTTTCCCTACTTGGAATTAATACAAATTAATAAATTTCATTTCAGATTTATGAATAAAAGTATTTCAGAAAATGAAGACTAGAAAGGAATTTTCCCAGCCTGATAGAGAGTATCTGTATACATACTACAGCTGCCATCATACTTAATGGTGAATTGTCTCTAAGATTGTAAACGAACAAGTTAGGCCAGTCCAAATTTCTCTTCAGCAATGTAACATAAATTCTAGCTATTGCAAACGTAAGAAAATGAAATAGAAGACATAAAGGTGAGAAGAGGTAACAATTAAAAAATATATCAGTGGATAAAGGTATACATGTTCAGGACATTAAAAACAATCAAATGCACCTACTTAGTTAATTTAACAATGTCACAACATAAAATATCAACACAAAATATCAAAATTATTTCTGCAAAAACAGCAATTAGAGATTGAAATTGAAAACAAAATGCTACGTAAAATGCTAGTAAAAACAGGAAAGCTGAGGTATACATTTTTAAAACATATACAAGGCAGGCCAAAAAGTTGATTCTAATCTTTCCAGAAATTGCTGGAGAAATCTGACTGAGCATTTTGGTCAACCCAATATAATTGTATCATTTTGCTTTACACTTGAAGCTAACAGAAAATTATAAGCCAACTATACTTCAATAAAAATATAGGTAAAGGGGGAGATATGTCCACAGAATATTTTAAGAAATTGACAATCCGAGGAGGGAAGAAGATGGCAGAGGAATAGGACGGGGAGACCACTTTCTCCCCCACAAATTCATCCAAAGAACATTTGAACACTGAGTAAATTCCAAAAAACAAATTTTGAACGCCAGCAGAGGACATCAGGCACCCAGAAAAGCAGCCCATTGTCTTCAAAAGGAGGTAGGGAAAAACATAAAAGATAAAAAGAGACAAAAGAAGTAGGGACGGAGCTCCATCCCAGGAAGGGAGGCTTAAAAAAAAGAGAAGTTTCCAAACACTCTCACTGGCGAGTCTGTGGCAAGCCTTGGAACCTCAGAGGACAACATAACTGGGAGGAAAAATAAATAAATAAAACCCACAGATTACGCGCCCAACGGTAACTCCCAGCAGAGAAGCAGCCCAGACGCCCTCATCTGGGATTAGAAAGTTGGGGTTGGGCAGGAAGGAGCCAGCTGCATTGCTTAGAGGGAGAACTGTGCCTGAATGCCGTGAGGGCAATCAGAGAGAGCTAACTGGAGATAGTAAAGCAGACTGTGGGTTAGCTATCCTGTGAAAAGGCGAAAAGCCCTAACCTAAGGCTCTGCCAGACCTGCTCACAGAACAAAGGACTGAGCAGAGCTAGCTGGCTATCGACGGCCCATCCGCGACCGAGACAGGAAGGGGAAGGCAGCCAGAGCCAGAAGCGGGCAATCGTGGACCCAGAGAGGCATCCAATACCAAACTGAAAGCAGGCTCCGTTGTTAACCAAGATTTCTTGGGTTTCTGGCCGGTCCACATATGCCTGAGATGGTGTGCCGGTTGTACACTCAGAAAACTGAGCGGCATGGACCAGGGAGGTGACAACTAGCAGTGACCATGCTCGACAAACACCTGATCACCTGTGCTGCTCAAACCAGGGAAGGACACAAAACACAGGCCTGACCAAATCTGCTTCTTTGTGGAGTACCCGAGAAACTGAACTTGAGTGGCTTTGACCTGGAATGTGCATGCAACCCAGCGCTGACCTCAGACAGTTCCTGGCAAAGCGACCTAGAGCCTGTGCAGTGTAGACTGGGACAGCATACACGTCATGAGCGGGGACAAACCCAGTGTGGCCAAGACACTGCAAGCACTCCCCACAGGCACCAGAGATATTTGTCTGCAGCGTTCCTCCCTTCACACAGCACGACTGAACAACTGAGCCTTAAAGAGTGTCCACCACAGCCCCCTGATGTCAGAGCAGAAATTAGACACAGAAGAGACCAGAAAACAGAAGCTAAAACTGAGGGAACCACCTTGGAAGTAACAGATGGAGAAGTCTAGAGGCTGCTGCAAGAATAAGATTGAAAACCGGAAGCAGGAGGCTTAAGTCCAAATCCTGAGAACACCAGAGAACTCCTGACTCCAGGGAATATTAATCGATAGGAGCACATCAAATGTCTCCATACCTAATATGAATCCAAGCACCACCCAAGGGTCAACAAGCTCCAGAACAAGACATACTATGCAAATTCTCCAGCAACACAGGAAAATAGCCCTGAGCTTCAATATTCAGGCTGCCCAAAGTCACTTCAAACCCATTGACATCTCATAACTCATTACTGGACACTTCATTGCACTCCAGAGAGAAGAAATCCAGCTCCACCCACCAGAAAACTGACACAAGCTTCCCTAACCAGGGAACCTTGACAAGCCACCCGTCCAACCCCACCCACAGCGAAGAAACTCCACAATAAAAAGAACTCATCAAACTGCCAAAAGACGGAAAGACCACCCCAAACACAGCAATATAAGCAAGATGAAGAGGCAGAGAAATACCCAGCAAACAAATGAACAGGATAAATGCCCACCAACCCAAACAAAAGAGGAAGAGATAGGGAATCTACCTGATAAAGAATTCCAAATAATGATAGTGAAAATGATCCAAAATCTTAAAAACAAATTGTAGTTACCGATAAATAACCTGGAGACAAAGATCAAGATGATGTAAGAAAGGTTTAATAAGCATCTAAAAGAAATAAAAAAAGAGTCAATATACAATGAATAATGCAATAGATGAGATCAAAAACACTGTGGAGGGAACCAAGAGTATAATAACGGAGGCAGAAGATAGAATAAGTGAGTTAGAAGATAGAATGGTAGAATTAAATGAAACATAGAGGAAAAAAGAAAAACGAATTAAAAGAAATGAGGAAAATCTCAGAGACCACAGGGACAATGTTAAACGCCCCAACATCAGAATCATAGGAGTCGCAGAAGAAGAAGACAAGAAGAAATACCATGAGAAAATACTTGAGGAGATAATAGTTGAAATTTCGCTAAAATGAGGAAGGAAATAATCACCCAAGTCCAAGAAACCCAGAGAGTCCCAAACAGGAGAAACCCAAGGTGAACTACCCCAAGACACATAGTAATCAAATTAACAAGGATCAAACACAGAGAACAAATATTAAAAGCAGCAAGGGAAAAGCAACAAAAAACACACAAGGGGATCCTCATAAGGATAACAGTGGATCTTTCAATAGAAACACTTCAGGCCAGGAGGGAATGGCAGGGCATACTCAAAGTGTTGAAAGAAAATAACCTACAGCCCAGATTACTGTACGCAGCAAGAATCTCATTCAAATATGAAGGAGAAATAAAAAACTTTACAGAGAAGCAAAAGCTGAGAGAATTCAGCATCATCAAACCAGTTCTCCAACAAATGCTAAAGGACCTTCTCTAGACAGGAAACACAGAAAGAGTGTATAAACTCGAACTCAAAACAATAAAGTAAATGGCAACAGGATCATACCTATCAATAATTACCTTAAATGTAAATGGGTTGAATGCCCCAATAAAAAGACAAATACTGGCTGAATGGATACAAAAACAAGACCCCTATATATGTTGTCTACAAGAGACCCACTTCAAAACGAGGGACACATACAGACTGAAAGTGAAGGGCTGGAAAAATTTATCCCATGCAAATAGAGACCAAAAGAAAGCACGAGTACCAATACTCATATCAGATAAAATAGACTGTAAGACAAAGACTATAAAAAGAGACAAAGAAGCACACTACATAATGATCAAAGTATCAATCCAAGAAGAAGATACAACAATTATAAATATTTATGCACCCAACATAGGAGCACCGCAATATGTAAGACAATTACTAACAAGTATGAAAGGGCAATGGCAAGCCACTCAAGTACTCTTACCTAGAAAATTCCATGGATGGAGGAGCCTGGTAGGCAGCAGTCCATGGGGTTGCTAAGAGTCGGACATGACTGAGCGACTTCACTTTCATTTTCACTTTCACACATTGGAGAAGGAAATGGCAACCCACTCCAGTGTTCTTGCCTGGAGAACCCCAGGGATGCGGGAGCCTGGTGGGCTGCCATCTATGCGGTCGCACAGAGTCAGACACGACTGAAGCGACTCAGCAGCAGCAGCATAAAAGGGGAAATTAACAACAATGCAATAATAGTGGGAGATTTTAATACCCCACTTACATCTATGGATAGATCAACTAAAAAGAAAATTAATAAGGAAACACAAACTTTAAATGATACAATAGACCAGTTAGACCTAATAGATATCTATAGGATATTTCACCACAAAGCAATGAATTTCACCTTTTTCTCAAGCGCACATGCAACATTTTCCAGGATAGATCACATCCTGAGCCATAAACCTAGCCTTGGTAAATTCAAAAAAATTGAAATCATTCCAAGCATCTTTTCTGACCACAATGCAGTAAGATTAGATCTCAATTACGGGAGAAAAACCATTAAAAATGCCAACATATGAAGGCTGAACAACATGCTGCTGAATAATGAACAAATCATCAGTTCAGTTCAGTTCAGTTCAGTCGCTCAGTCGTGTCCGACTCTCCGCGACCCCATGAATCAAAGCACGCCAGGCCTCCCTGTCCATCACCAACTCCCGGAGTACACTCAAACTCATGTCCACAGAGTCGGTGATGCCATCCAGCCATCTCATTCTCCGTCGTCCCCTTCTCCTCCCGCCCCCAACCTTTCCCAGCATCAGAGTCTTTTCCAGTGAGTCAACTCGTCTCATGAGGTGGCCAAAGTATTGGAGTTTCAGCTTTAGCATCAGTCCCTCCAATGAACATCCAGGATTGATCTCCTTTAGAATGGACTGGTTGGATCTCCTTGCAGTATAAGGGACTCTCAAGAGTCTTCTCCAACACCACAGTTCAAAAGCATCGATTCTTCGGCGATCAGCTTTCTTCACAGTCCAACTCTCACATCCATACATGACCACGGGAAAAACCATTGCCTTGACTAGACGGACCTTGGTCGGCAAAGTAATGTCTCTGCTTTTTAATATACTATCAAGGTTGGTCATAACTTTCCTTCCAAGGAGCAAGCGTCTTTAAATTTCATGGCTGCAATCAGCATCTGCAGTGATTTTGGAGCCCAAAAAAACAAAATCTGACACTGTTTCCATTGTTTTTCCATCTATTTCCCATGAAGTGATGGGACCAGATGCCATGATCTTTGAAGAAATCAAAAGAGAAATCAAGATATGCATAGAAATGAATGAAAATGAAAACACAAAACCTCTGGGACACTGTAAAAGCAGTGCTAAGGGGGAAGTTCATAGCAATACAGGCACACCTCAAGAAACAAGAAAAAAGTCAACTAAATAACCTAACTCTACATCTAAAGAAACTAAAAAAGGAAGAAACGAAGAACCCCAGGGTCAGTAGAAGGAAAGAAATCGTAAAAATTAGGACAGAGATAAGTGAAAAAGAGACAAAAGAGACCATAGCAAAAATCAACAAAGCCAAAAGCTGGTTCTTTGAGAAGGTAAATAAAATTCACAAACCACTAGTCAGACTCATCAAGAAACAAAGGGAGAAGAACCAAATCAATAAAATTAGAAATGAAAATGGAGAGATCACAACTGACAACCCAGAAATACAAAGGATTATTAGAGAATACTATCAGCAATTATATGGCAATAAAATGAATAACCTGGAAGAAATGGACAAATTCCTAGAAAAGTACACCTTTCCAAAACTGAACCAGGAAGAAATAGAAAATCTGAACAGACCCATCACAAGCATGGAACTGGAGGCTGTAATCAGAAATCTTCCAGCAAACAAAAGCCCAGGTCCAGACGGCTTCACAGCTGAATTCTACCAAAAATTTCAAGAAGAGCTAACACCTATTCTACTCAAACTCTTCCAGAAAATTGCTGAGGAAGGGAAACTGCCAAACTCATTCTATGAGGCCACCATCACCCTAATCCCAAAACCTGGTAAAGACCCCACAAAAAAAGAAAACTACAGGCCAATATCACTGATGAACATAGATGCAAAAATCCTTAACAAAATTCTAGAAATCAGAATCCAACACCACATTAAGAAGATCATACATCATGACCAAGTGGACTTTATCCCAGGAATGCAAGGATTCTTCAATATCCGCAAATCAATCAACATAATACACGACATTAACAAACTGAAAAATAAAAATCATATGATTATCTCAATAGATGCAGAGAAAGCCTTTGACAAAATTCAAAATCCATTTATGATAAAAACCCTCCAGAAAGTGGGACTAGAAGGGACATATCTCAACATAATAAAAGCTATATATGAAAAACCCATAGCAAACATTATCCTTAACGGTGAAAAACTGAAAGCATTTCCCCTAAAGTCAGGAACAAAACAAGGATGCCCACTCTCACCACTACTATTCAACATGGTTCTGGAAGTTTTGGCTACAGCAATCAGAGCAGAAAAAGACATAAAAGGAATACAAATTGGAAAAGAAGAAGTAAAACTTTCACTGTTCGCTGATGACATGATCCTCTACACAGAAAACCCTAAAGACTCTACCAGAAAACTACTAGAGCTAATCAATGAATACAGTAAAGTTGCAGGATATAAAATCAACACACAGAAATCCCTTGCATTCCTATACACTAATAATGAGAAAATAGAGAACTTAAGAAAACGATAACACTCACTGTTGCAACGAAAAGAATTAAATGCTTAGGAATATATCTACCTAAGGAAACAAAAGACTTGTACATAGAAAACTATAAAACACTAGTGAAAGTAATCAAAGAGGACACTAATAGATGGAGAAATATACCGTGTTCGTGGATTGGAAGAATAAATATTGTGAAAATGAGTATACTACTCAAAGTAATTTATACATTCAATGCAATCCCTATCAAGCTACCAACGATATTTTTCACAGAACTAGAACAAATAATCTGACAATTTGTGTGGAAATACAAAAAACCTCGAATAGCCAAAGCAATCTTGAGGAAGAAAAATGGAACTGGGGGAATCAACGTGCCAGACTTCAGGCTCTACTACAAAGGCACAGTCATCAAGACAGTATGGTACTGGCATAAAGACAGAAATATAGATCAATGGAACAAAATAGAAAGCCCAGAGATAAATCCACGCACCTATGGACACCTTATCTTCGACAAAGTAGGCACGAATATAAAATGGAGAAAAGACAGTCTCTTTAACAAGTGGTGCTGGGAAAACTGGTCAGTCACTTGTAAAAGAAATGAACTAGAACACTCCTTAACACCATACACCAAAATAAACTAAAAGTGGATTAGAGAGCTAAATGTAAGACCAGAAACTATAAAACTCCTAGAGGAGAACATAGGCAAAACACTCTCTGACTTAAGTCACAGCAGGATCCTCCCAGACCTACCTCCCACAATATTGGAAATAAAAGCAAACATAAACAAATGGGACCTAATTAAAATCAAAAGCTTTTGCACAGCAGAGGAAACTATAAGCAAGGTGCAAAGACATCCTTCAGAATGGGAGAAAATAATAGCAAATGAAGCAACTGATAAAGGATTAATCTCCAAAATATCAAGCAGTTCCTGCAGCTCAATTCCAGAAAAATAATCGACCCAATCAAACAATGGGCCAAAGAACTAAACAGACATTTCTCCAAAGAAGACATAAAGATGGCTAACAAACACATGAAAAAATGCTCAACATCCCTCATAATCAGAGAAATGCAAATCAAAACCACAATGAGATACCATTTCACACCAGTCAGAATGGCTGCTATCCAAAAGTCTGCTGCTGCTGCTAAGTCACTTCAGTCGTGTCCGACTCTGTGTGACCCCATAGACGGAAGCCCACCAGGCTCCCCCGTCCCTGGGATTCTCCAGGCAAGAACACTGGAGTGGGTTGCCATTTCCTTCTCCAATGTGTGAAAGTGGAAAGTGAAAAGTGAAAGTGAAGTCGCTCAGTCGTGTCCGACCCTTAGCGACCCCACGGACTGCAGCCTACCAGGCTCCTCCATCCATGGGGTTTTCTAGGCAATAGTACTGGAGTGGCTTGTCAAAAGTCTACATGCAATAAATGCTGGAGAGGGTGTGGAGAGAAGGGAACCCTCTTACACTGTTGGTGGGAATGCCAACTAGTACAACCATTATGGAGAACAGTGTGGAGATTCCTCAAAAAACTGGAAATAGAACTGCCATATGATCCAGCAATCGCACTCCTGGGCATACACACCGAGGAAAACAGAATTGAAAGAGACACATGTACTCCAATGTTCATTGCAGCACTGTTTATAATAACCAGGACATGGAAGCAACCTAGATGCTCAGCCGCAGACGAATGGATAAGAAAGCTTTGGTACATATACACAATGAAGTATTACTCAGCAATTATAAAGAATACATTTGAATCAGTTTTAATGAGGTTGATGAAACTGGAGCCTATTATACAGAGTGAAATAAGCCAGAAAGAAAAACACCAATACAGTATACTAGCACATATACATGGAATTTAGAAAGCTGATAACGATAACCCTGTACAGGAGATAGCAAAAGAGACACAGATGTATAGAACAGTCTTTTGGACTCTGTGGGAGAGGGAGAGGGTGGGATGATTTGGGAGAATGGCATTGAAACATGTATATTATCATATGTGAAATGAATCGCCAGTCCAGGTTTGATGCATGATACAGGATGCTCGGGGCTGGTGCACAAGCATGACCCAGAGGGAGGATATGGGGAGGAGGGAGGTGGGAGGGGGGTTCAGGATGGGGAACACATGTACACCTGGGGCAGATTTATGTCAATGTATGGCAAAACCAGTACAATAATGTAACGTAATTAGCCTCCAATTAAAATAAATAAATTTAAAAAAACAAATCAAAAAAAAAAAAAAGAAACTGACAATCCTATTTTTAAATTTATATAGAAAGATATTATTTTTAAAAATCTGAAATAGAAAATCATTCTCCAAAAAAGAAATTATTCTACCTAAATTTAAAACACTATAAAATTCCCACCAACCAAGCTGTGTGATATTGAAACAGAATGTTTATTAACAGATCTAAATGTATAAATTTTCTAACAAAGCTATTGAACTAACTCAATGCAAATATATATATTTTTTCAAACAATATTGGATTAATTGGATATTCATATACAAAGAAAAATGAATTTCAATCACTACTTCACACTATACACAAAAATTCATGGAAAATGAGTCAGAGAACTTGTGAAATCTAAACATAAAAATTTTAGAAGAAATGTTTTTTATCTTGAGGTAAAATAGTATTTATGAGGTACACTACAATAAACATGAACTGTAAAACAAATAAAAGAAGAGGAAGTCAGTTGTTTTCCTGTTCATCAGATGCCATACCTTTTAAAGAATAAAAGGAAAACCAGAGACCAGGTGAAAAAAAAAAGTTTGCATATATATTCAATTATATTTGAATATATATATATTTGCATAACACTTATATACAAATATTTTATATGTATATTACAAATGACAAAATGCATTTAACCACACTATATAAAAAATCACTTATAGCAAGAAATAAGAACCCAGAATTCAATTTTTAAATTGCCTGAAGAACTTGAAAAGAAATCCCTCCTCCAAAAAGAAGATACACTCAGAGCAGCTTTTTTAAAAATGACCCAGAGGGAGGATAAAGGGAGGAGGGAGGTGGGAGGGGGGTTCAGGAGGGGGAACTTATGTAAACCCGGGGCGAATTCATGTCAATGTATGGCAAAACCAACCAATATAATATTGTAAAATAATTTGCCTCCAATAAAAAATAAATTAATTACCAAAAATAAAAAATAAAAAAAAATAAAAATGCTCAACATCATTGGCCACTGAGTTCAATTCAATTCAATTCAGTCGCTCAGTCGTGTCCAACTCTTTCCGACCTGATGAATCACAGCACGCAGCGCCTCCCTGTCCATCACCAACTCCTGGAGTTCACTCAAACTCATGTCCATCGAGTCGGTGATGCCATCCAACCATCTCATTCTCCCCGTCTCCTCCCACCCCTAATCCCTCCTAGCATCAGACTCTTTTCCAGTGATTCAACTCGTCGCATGAGGTGGCCAAAGTATTGGAGTTTCAGCTTTAGCATCAGTGCTTCCAATGAACACCCAGGATTGATCTCCTTTAGAATGGTCTGGTTGGATCTCCTTGCAGTCCAAGGGACTCTCAAGAGTCTTCTCCAGCACCACAGTTCAAAAGCATCAATTCTTCGGCGATCATCTTTCTTCACAGTCCAAATCTCACATCCATACATGACCCGGGAAAAACCATAGCCTTGACTAGATGGACCTTTGTTGGCAAAGCAATGTCTCTGCTTTTTAATATGCTATCTAGGTTGGTCATAACTTTCCTTCCAAGGAGTAAGCGTCTTTTAATTTCATGGCTGCAATCAGCATCCGCAGTGACTTTGAAGCCCCCAAAAATAAAGTCTGACACTATTTCCACTGTTTTTCCATCTATTTCCCATGAAGTGATGGGACCAGATTCCATGATCTTCGTTTTCTGAATGTTGAGCTTCAAGCCAACCTTTTCACTCTCCTCTTTCACTTTCATCAAGAGGCTTTTGAGTTCCTCTTCACTTTCTGCCATAAGGGTGTTGTCATCTACATATCTGAGGTTATTGATATTTCTCCCAGCAATCTTGATTCCATCTTGTGCTTCTTCCAGCCCAGCATTCCTCATGATGTACTCTGCATATAAGTTAAATAAACAGGGTGACAATATACAACCTTGAGGTACTCCTTTACTATTTGGAACCAGTCTGTTGTTCCATGTCCAGTTCTAACTGTTGCTTCCTGACCTGCATACAGGTTTCTCAAGAGGCAAGTCAGGTGATCTGGTATTCCCATCTCTTTCAGAATGTTCCACAGTTTATTGTGATCCACACAGTCAAGGGCTTTGGCATAGTCAATGAAGCAGAAATAGATGTTTTTCTGGAACTCTCTTGCTTTCCCCATGGTCCAGCGGATGTTGGCAATTTGATCTCTGCTGCCTCTGCCTTTTCTAAAACCTGCTTGAACATCTGGAACTTCACGGTTCACATATTGTTGAAGCCTGGGTTGGAGAATTTTGAGCATGAGTTTACTAGCGTGTGAGATGAGTGCAATTGTGCGGTACTTGGAGCATTCTTTGGCATTGCCTTTATTTGAGATTGGAATGAAGACTGACCTTTTCCAGTCCTGTGGCCACTGCTGAGTTTTCCAAATTTGCTGGCATATTGAGTGCAGCACTTTCACAGCATCATCTTTCAGGATTTGAAATAGCTCAATTGGAATTCCATCACCTCCACTAGCTTTGGCCACTAGAATAACTAAAAAAAGTAATAAAAAGTGACCATAATATGGAAAAATACTTTTAGTTTGATTTATGACTCCCTTCTTATGCTTTAGATATCTCTCCAAATCTTTATTTACTATTGCCTAGCGTTCAATGCTGACCACCATATGGATCCCAGAGATCAATTATCTGGATTCTATTAGACTTTCTGTTACTTCCATTGCCTCATAAGAATGAAAGGGAAATTTAAAAGGTTTTTATTTCAGGCACTTTGAAATGGCTTCCAATAATATTATTCCCTCTCTGATCTAACTCTCAAGAAATCAGTATTAGGTTTTAAGAAAAGATTTAATATTTATAAGAAAATAGAAGTTCTCTTTCCAACATGAGTGCATATTTTATGTCACAGGTCCCTATGCTGGAATTAAGCCATCTTTTCCAGCCACGTCTCATTAAGTTTTCCTAGAAACCCATGTTCAGAAAGAGAAACGGTACCCGCACATTTTGGTTGCAAGTGCAGGGAATACTGACTCTTTTCAACTGACTTATTTGAAGAGACTTTGATGCTAGGAAAGATTGAAGGTGGGAGGAGAAGGGGACGACAGTGGATGAGATGATTGGATGGACATGATTGGATGGACATGAGTTTGTGTAAACTCCGGGAGTTGGCGATGGACAGGGAGAACTGGCATGCTGCAGTCCATGGGGTTGCAAAGAGTGGGACACGACTGAGTGACTGAACTGAACTGAACTGCAGGGAATACAATTCCCCACTCAAGAATGATGTTTCTCAGGTCTGTCTCTCCAGAATATCTGTTTCCAAGGCAAAACCTTTCTATCAAAAGAGATAATTAATTCCTGGGAGAGAAGACAGTGACTACAAGAAAAATCCTTGGACATTTGTGGAAACTGCTTTAAATATCCTTGCATCACAGGTGAAAATGTCTTTTTTGTTATTTGCATTCTCCAGAGCAAGGTTAATTGAGGTTGGAGTGACCCTTTTGAATGTGTTCCCACCACACATTCTGCCTTCTGCCTATGGGACCAGAGCCATCTACAGTTGATCATTTCTCCATAGTGTTCTGAGTGAATCCATTCTAAATTCAACTTCCAGGCTTTCTGTGAAAAATTTTTGAGGCTGTAGACTAGAAGGAAATACTTAGATTCATTAAAAGACATATCAATTGTGAGACTGAATATTCTGTTTTGAATGCATCATATTTTTCATTTTGAAAGTTACTTAGCCCAAGAGGAGGTCGATTTGAAGACAGGATTATTTCTGAACACCCTCAAATATCATTAAATAATTTAAAATCAGAAGGTAATCTTTTCAATAGAGCTGATGCTTGTTAAAGATTGTTACTTACCATATAGAGTAATCATCATATTTCAACTCTATTTAAATAGAGTAATAGAGCATTTCATCTTCACCCCTTTCTTCAAAAGGTAATTAATTGGTAAGTATCATTAATCTAAATTGCAGATGAAAACTTTGAGGCTCACAGAGACAAAGAAATTTATAAGATCCAGCTCACTAATACCAGATACTCTTCATTTGCCATGAGATACTCATTTAATAATTAAGACTGCTCATGACAAGGCAAACAAAATTTAAAATCACTTTACACACAAAAAAGTATAATGTGAATATTAATTCATAACCTGTTTATTTCAAACACAAACATGAAGAACTCTTCCTGGGATAAACCACTGTGCCTAATATGGGTCTCTGTGGTTTCTTTAAAAGTAAAGTTGAAGATGAGTCTTCCTAAGTTTAAAGCATGGTTAAATGTTTGTCTGTATTATTGCTCAAAATGTCGATTTTCTCCTATTCCTGAGTGCACAGGACAAAAAAAAAAAAAAAAAAGTCAAAGTCCTTTGTGTGTCCTGAACTGTGTGATGGATATGTTCGTAAATATTTCCTCAATTACTTCTCATAACAGCCTGTTAGGTGGTCATTAATGTTCTCACTTGATTTTAGAGGAAACAAAATGTAAGGTGCCAAGAAATATACCCCAGATCATGAAGTTGCAAGTGGGGAAAAACAAGATTCTTACCTTGTCTTTCTAATTCTCAAACCAATTTGTTTTACCACTGGCACTGTCATTGTCCATACTTCTCAAGAGAGTTTGTGGGATTATGTTTTTGATTGGAACTGGAGAGAGAAGAGAATTGGATTGAAGAGAAGAGGATAAAGTAGACCTTCAATGAAAGAAGTACCACATGTCTATCAATATTACAGGCTTACCTCATAGCTCCGTCAGTAAAGAAGCTGCCTTCAATGCAGGAGACCCAGATTGGATTCCTGGGTCGGGAAAATCTCCTGAGAAGGAAATGGCAACCCACTCCAGTAATCTTGTCTGGAGAATCTCCTGGGCAGAGAAGCCTGGCAGGTTACAGTCCACGGGGTCGCAAGAGTTGGACACGACCTAATGAATAAAACACCACCATCAATAAGTTATACTGTGTGTGCATTTAATGTTTGTGTGTGTATGTGTATTTGTGTCTGATGATCAATTTCCTTCATATATACTTGCTTCTGATGTTGAATTGAAATAATTATAGTTATTATGATCATATCAAAAGGAGTTTAGTAAGCATTGTTTATTATGACAATGTAGAGCATGGGTTAAAGATGTGGAGGAAAAAACCCAATCATGCTTCTGTTATTTATTATCTGGTTGATCTTTTACAGGATTCTTAAGTTCTCTATGCTTCATATTTCTTAATGTGTGAAATAAGCATAAAATGTGGGTAGCAATCATCTCATAAGTTTGTGATAAGAATTAAAAAACAAATGCCTACAAAATACCTGAGAGTAAAGTAAGTGTTCAAGAAGTTTATGGTAATAAGATTTTTATTATTACTGTCATTATTATTAACATGATTTTCTGAGACTGTTTCTCATCTGCAAAACTAATGAAATGATAACATCTACACAGGTTGCTACCATGCCATGCATATAGAAATCAACCATTAAAAGCATGCAATTAGCTATTAAAAATATGTTGGATTTAAGTGATGCGTGCTTGCTCAGTTCTGAATGAGTTCAGACTCTTTGTGACGCTATAGACAGTAGTCCACCAAGCTCCTCTGTCCAAGGGATTCTCCAGGCAAGAATACTAGAGTGGGTTGTCATGCCCTGCTCCAGGGGGTTCTCCCTGACTCTGGGATCAAACCCATCTAGATGCATCTCCTGCATTGTCGGCAGAATATTTATCACTGAACCACAGGAGAAGCCCAGATTTGGGTGATATGCTTTACTAATGTATTGCAGTAGCTCCTGAATCCTTTCATTATTTTGCCAATTACAACTCATCTATTGCCAGGGGTTCTTTTCTCTGGCTTCTATCTCCAAACTTAACGTAAAGCCACTTCATTCAAGACATACAAACACCTTTACTAGACTTATACCCAAGAATCCCTCTTTTTGAGTCCCTCTCTATCTTACACTCATATTCTCAATTACTTGTGCTGGCTTCTCATTTTCTAACAGTAAAAGCTAAATTCCTTAGCTTTGAATTCACAGGCTTTGCATGCGTTTTCTATCCCTCTTTTCAGTCCTTGTTGCCACTGTACATGAAATCTACTGAATCACATTAGGTTTTGAGCTATCTTGCATGATTAAGGACCTAGAGATCATCTCCTGCTTCTGTCTGCATAGGGGTTTGCATGTCTATATATTAAAAATCACCTTCACCCAGGAAAGAATTTGAATAATCTTCAAAAGATCAGAACGTTTTTTTCTATCTAAAAAAATATTATTAAAATTCAGAACTCAATAGAATCTGGGCATTTATTATTTCTT
Source organism: Moschus berezovskii (assembly GCF_049115385.1). NCBI lineage: Eukaryota > Metazoa > Chordata > Mammalia > Artiodactyla > Moschidae > Moschus > Moschus berezovskii. Next base: position 4,168,598 of record NC_142473.1, read on the forward strand.
ACATTGACACTCTTAATTCAAGGTTGAGCTAATAAATTGTGACTTTTTTCAGGTAACATAATTAATAATAACATAAGATACATGGATAATACAAACAACGTGACGGAGTTTATTCTACTGGGACTTTCACAAAATCCAAAGATGCAGAAAATCATATTTGTTGTCTTTTTGGTTGTCTACATCGTCTCTATGGTAGGAAATGTGCTCACAATGGTCACCATCATCACCAGCCCATTACTGGGGTACCCCATGTACTATTTCCTGGCTCATCTCTCATTCATTGATGCCTGCTATTCCTGTGTCAATACCCCTAAAGTGATCATAGATTCCTTCTATGAAAAGAAAACCAGCCCTTTCAACGAATGCATGACCCAAGTCTTTGGGGAACATATATTTGCAGGTGCTGATGTCATCCTGCTCACTGTGATGGCCTATGACCGTTATGTGGCCATCTGTAAGCCCTTGCACTATACGACCATCATGAATCGGCAGCTGTGTGGACTGCTAGTGGGTGTGGCATGGGTAGGGGGCATTATTCATTCAACCATACAGATTCTCTTCATCATCAGTTTACCCTTCTGTGGCCCTAATATCATAGATCACTTTATGTGTGATCTGAACCCTTTGCTAGATCTTGCCTGTACTGACACTCACATTCTAGGATTCTTTGTTCCTGCCAACACTGGTTTAATCTGTCTTTCAAACTTTCTCCTCTTGATCGGCTCCTATGTGATCATTCTGCGCTCCCTAAGGGCCCATAGCTTAGAGGCTAGACGTAAGGCCCTCTCCACCTGTGTCTCCCACATCACAGCAGTTATCCTGTTCCTTGTGCCCTGCTTATTTGTGTACCTGAGACCAACAGTTACTTTACCTGTTGATAAAGCAGTTTCTGTATTCTACACTATGATAACTCCCATGTTAAATCCTTTAATCTATACTTTGAGAAATGACCAGATGAAAAATGCCATTAGGAGACTATGTAGTAAGAAAGCGATTTCAGGTGATGCATAAAATGAGCATGGAACCCAGCATTCATTCAACTTATGTAAAATCCAAAGGACCTCAGCCAAGAATACCTATGATATAAAAATAAAACTTCAAATGATTGATTGTGCAAGAAGAGGAGAAGAATGGAGGCAACAAAAGAGAGGAAAAACATAACCTTGGACTACTATTTGCATATTTGAAAAGCTCTGCTAAATTAGAGTCTAGTTTTACTGGCTCCATCATTGTATAAGGATTCATAAGCTTTCACCATCATAACACAAAATAAAATACATGTTAAGATACAGTGATACTCAGCAGTAAGCTTTTTAACAATACGGAAAGGTTGGCACTACTATTATCCCAATTTTGCATGTCAGAAAACAAGCAGTAAAGAGTTTGTTGCCAAACAGTAACATTGAGGAACAAGTAACTAGAAAGCAACTGACCTCTCTAACCATGTTATTAATGGCCGTGATATATATAGCCAGGAGATGATGATAAAAGTGTAGCAAAATTATATGCTACTATTTTTTAATGTAGGGATTGTTCTGAACTATTTATGTATCTTTCTGTCCATATACATACAAATGTACATACATATGTGTATATATATTTATACATATGCAATATATATTAGCAATATTATATACTAAATTAGTTATATATTAGTATTAATATATATACTACTTTTGTCCATATATGTTTAATTATATATAATTAAATTCTAGTGATTTTCATTAAGGCTTCCCTGATAGCTCAGTTTGTAAAGAATCCTCCTGAAATGCAGGAGACACCAGTTAAATTCCTGGGTTGGGAAGATCCCCTGGAGAAGGGAAACGCTATCCACTCCAGCATGAAATCAGTTATATTATATTAATACATATGCTACCTATGTGCATATGTTTAATTATATATAATTAAATTCTAGTGATTTGAATTAATAACCTGCTGATTTTTATACATCATGTTTTTGTGCATGCTCAATCACTTCAGTTGTGTCTGATTCTGCACCCTATGGACTGTAGCCTACTAGCCTCTTCTGTCCATGGGATTCTCCAGGCAAGAATATATTGGAGTGGGTTGCTGTGCCCTCTTCCAGAGGATCTTCCAGACACATGGATCGAACCCAAATCTCATGTTTCCTGCCTTGGCATGCAGGTTCTTTACACTAGTGCCACCTGGAAAGCCTTTTATGCATCATAGTCACTGAGAATAAGTTGACTGTAATACTGTGTATGTAATTACCATAGGAATATAAAAATAATGAACTATTTAAACACTAAGGGGTAAATAACGAATGTAACACCATTTACAAGCTTCCTTAACCATTAAAAATCATTCTAAAAGTTCACATCACCAACTTAGGCTCATAAACCAACAGAAAGAGTGATGTTTCAAATAAAAGAATGTTTTAATGTCAGGTAGGATGTTCAATGTATTAAGCACATGGTCATATTCCATTAAGCACTTGCCTACATGATAATAAATTCTGCAAATAGCACAAGGTCTGGTTAATGATAAATATAAGCATAAATGAAAATGTTCACTAAAATACAGAAAAACTATGAGTGAAGACTTGGAAATTTTTTCTAGCTTATCTTTTACAGAATTAAAGACAATTTTTTTTAACTTTTGGAAACCACAATTTGTTTTATTCCTGCTTATACTAGGAATTTAAAAAAAAATGAAAGTATATCATCATATGAGCAAATCTTTCACCTTGATAGTTTCCCTCTTTTTAGGAACACTTCATCATCCTATGAACACTTTTTTTTTTTTTTTCTTTAGGAAGTTTACTTTTGAAAGGTTGCTGCTGAGCCATGAAAGACTCTGGGATTCTTGACATCCAGAGGAGAGAAATTCAATCCAGGGCCAGTGACAAGGCTTGATTGCTCAGAGCTTTTGTGTAATAAAGATTTACTGAAATATAAAAGAGATAAAGCTTCTGACATAGACATCAGAAGGGGAGAAAAGCATGCCCCCCCTTCCAAACTTTCAGTTCAGTTCAGTTCAGTCTCTCAGTCGTGTCCAACTCTTTGCGACCCCATGAACTGCAGCACACCAGGCCTCTCTGTCCATCACCAACTCCCAAGTCCACCAAACGAATGTCCATTGAGTCAGTAATGCCATCCAACCATCTTATCCTCTGTCATCCCCTTCTCCTCCTGCCCTCAATCCTTCCCAGCATCAGGGTCTTTTCAAATGAGTCAACTCTTCACATCATGTAGCCAAAGTATTGGAGTTTCAGCTTGAACATCAGTCCTTCCAATGAACATCCGAGGTTGATCTCCTCTAGGATGGACTGGTTGGATCTCCTTGCAGTCCAAGGGACTCTCAAGAGTCTTCTCCAACACCACAGTTCAAAAGCATCAATTCTTCACTGCTCAGCTTTCTTTATAATTGTACATAAAAACAATGGAGATGTAGACAGCTTATACATGTACATAAAAATGATGAAGGTATAGACAGTTTATGCATGTACATAAAGATGATGGAGATGTATTGTGATCCACACAGTCAAAGGCTTTGGCATAGTCAATAAAGCAGAAATAGATATTTTTCTGGAACTCTCTTGCTCTTTTGATGATCCAGCGAATGTTGGCAATTTGATCTCTGGTGCCTCTGCCTTTTCTAAAACCAGCTTGAACATCTGGAAGTTCACAGTTCACGTATTGCTGAAGAGCGGCTTGGAGAATTTTGAGCATGACTTTACTAGCGTGTGAAATGAGTGCAACTGTGCTGTAGTTTGAGCATTCTTTGGTATTGACTTTCTTTGAGATTGGAGTGAAAACTGATCTTTTCCAGCCCTGGTAGCAGTATGTTAGCAGTCAGAAAGCTGTTAATTAGAGAAAGATGTATCAAACCTCAGAGTGGCACCAGGCCCCTCACCCACAGTATGCACTTTGAGATAACATTGGAACCAGGTGAGTCATCACAGGCCATAAAATGATGGACATAAATTTTCAGTAAAGGCAAGTTTCCAAGTAAATATATAGTCTCATTAACATAGATTAGGAGAATAATGCAATAGTAAAACATACAGATTTATTGAACCCTTATCTGTTCTGAGTCTTAAGCTGAACCAACTTGAAGACAGAGTATAGAGTAAACACATAGTTCATTAACATAGCTAATGAAAAACATGTCCAAAAGAAAAAGGTGTTGGTTAGCTCAAGGTTTGAGAGAATTTAAGTTCAGGTGGAGTTATGTGTCACTATGACAACACAGAATGTTAAGAGAAACCTCCTTTTAATTTTGTATCAGTTCAGCTGCTCAGTCATCTCTCTCTTTGCAACCCCATGAATCACAGCATGCCAGGCCTCCCTGTCCATCACCAACTCCCAGAGTTCACTCAAACTCGTGTCCAACGAGTCGGTGATGCCATCCAGCCATCTCATCCTCTGTTGTCCCCTTCTCCTCCTGCCACCAATCCCTCCCAGCATCAGAGTATTTTCCAGTGAGTCAACTCTTCGCATGAGGTGGCCAAAGTATTGCAGTTTCAGATTTAGCATCAGTCCTTCCAATGAACACCCAGGACTGATCTCCTTTAGGATGGACTGGTTGGATCTCCTTTCAGTCCAAGGGACTCTCAAGAATCTTCTCCAACACCACAGTTCAAAAGCATCAAATCTTCGGCGATCAGCTTTCTTCACAGTCCAAATCTCACATTCATACATGACCACGGGAAAAACCATAGCCTTAACTAGACGGACCTTTGTTGGCAAAGTAATATCTCTGCTTTTTAATATGTTATCTAGGTTGGTCATAAATTTCCTTCCAAGGAGTAAGCGTCTTTTAATTTCATGGCTGCAATCGGCATCTGCAGTGATTTTGGAGCCAAAAAAAAATAGTCTGACACTGCTTCCACTGTTTCCGTATCTATTTCCCATGAAGTGATGGGACCAGCTGCCATAATCTTAGTTTTCTGGATGTTGAGCTTCAAGCCAACCTTTTCACTCTCCTCTTTCATTTTCATCAAGAGGCTTTTGAGTTCCTCTTCACTTTCTGCCATAAGGGAGGTGTCATCTGCATATCTGAGGTTATTGATATTTCTCCCAGCAATCTTGATTCCAGCTTGTGCTTCTTCCAGCCCAGCATTCCTCATGATGTAATCTGCATATAAGTTAAATAAGCAAGGTGACAATATACAACCTTGATGTACTGCTTTTTCTATGTGGAACCAATTTGTTTTTCCATGTCCAGTTCTAACTGTTGCTTCCTGACCTGCATACAAGTTTCTCAAGAGGCAGATCAGATGGTCTGTTATTCCCATCTCTTTCAGAATTTTCCACAGTTTATTGTGGTCCACACAGTCAAAGGTGTTGGCATAGTCAATGAAGCAAACACAGATGTTTCTCTGGAACTCTCTTGCTTTCTCCATGATCCAGCGGAAGTTGGCAATTTGATCTCTGGTGCCTCTGCCTTTTCTGAAACCAGCTTGAACATCTGGAAGTTCACGGTTCATGTATTGCTGAAGTCTGGCTTGGAGAATTTTGAGCCTGACTTTACTAGCGTGTGAGATGACTGCAATTGTGCAGTAGTTTGAGCATTCTTTGGCATTGCCTTTCTTTGGGATTGGAATGAAGACTGACCTCTTCCAGTCCTGTGGCCACTGCTGAGTTTTCCAAATTTGCTGGCATATATTGAGTGCAGCACTTTCGCAGCATCACCTTTCAGGATTTGAAATACCTTAACTGGAATTCCATCATCTCCACTAGCTTTGTTCGTAGGGATGCATTCTAAGGCCCACTTGACTTCACATTCCAAGATGTCTGGCTCTAGGGCAGTGATCACACAATCGTGATTATCTTGGTCATGAAGATCTTTTTTGTACAGTTCTTCTGTGTATTCTTGCCACCTCTTCTTAATATCTTCTGCTTCTGTTAGGTCCACGCCATTTCTGTCTGTTATCGAGCCCATCTTGCATGAAATGTTCCCTTAGTATCTCTAATTTTCTTGAAGAGATCTCTTTTCTTTCCTATTCTGTTGTTTTCCTCTATTTCTTTGCATTGATCGCTGAGGAAGGCTTTCTTATCTCTCCTTGCTATTCTTTGGAACTCTGCATTCAGATGCTTATATCTTTCCTTTTCTCCTTTGCTTTTCACTTCTCTTCTTTTCACAGCTATTTGCAAGGCCTCCTTAGACAGCCATTTTGCTGTTTTGCATTTCTTTTCCATGGGGATGGTCTTTATCCCTGCCTCCTGTACAATGTCACGAACCTCCGTCCAGAGTTCATCCGGCACTCTATCAGATCTAGTCCCTTAATTCTATTTCTCACTTCCACTGTATAATCATAAGGGGCTTGATTTAGGTCTTATCTGAGTGGTCTAGTGGTTTTCCCTACTTTCTTCAATTTCAGTATGAATTTGGCAATAAGGAGTTCATGATCTGAGCCACAGTCAGCTCCTGGTCTTGTTTTTGCTAACTGTATAGAGCTTCTCCATCTTTGGTTGCAAAGAATATAATCAATCTGATTTCAATGTTGACCATCTGGTGATGTCCACGTGTAGAGTCTTCTCTTGTGTTGTTGAAAGAGGATGTTTGCAATGATCAGTGCGTTTTCTTGGCAAAACTTTGTTAGCCTTTGCCCTGCTTCATTCCATGCTCCAAGGCCAAATTTGCCTGTTACCCCAGGTGTTTCTTGACTTCCTACTTTTTCATTCCAGTCCCCTATAATGAAAAGGACATCTTTTTTGGGTGTTCATTCTAAAAGGTCTTGTAGGTCTTCATAGACAAGGAGAACAATCTGACACTTGTAGTTTGTTTCCTCCTAGCACTTAAGAGAGAGATAAAAAACCTTTGACACTTGCAGCATATTTCCTCAATTTGAAGACCTCTAGCCTTTCTGCCTGTTACCCTCTCACTGTCATGTAACATATAGCTTTTATGAAAATCAGTTTGAAAGGTATGTAGCTCTGTCTCACAAAAGGCAATTTTATTCTAAATACAATCCATTCTTCTTGTGTGTTCTTCTTTCATTAAATAACAAACATTTTTGAACCAAAGAAATGTAAAAGATACATTGATAGTTGCTGAGGCTTTAGTGATGAATAAAGAGAAATCCAAAAGATGTGTTCTGACCCACTGAGATCTGATAGACAGAGTGCTTGAAGTACTATGGACAGAGGTTCATGACGCTATAGAGGAGGCAGGGATCAAGACCATCTCCAAGAAAAAGAAATGCAAAAAGGCAAAATGGTTGTCTTGGGAGGCCTTACAAATAGCTGAGAAAAGAAGAGAAGAGAAAAGCAAAGGAGAAAAGGAAAGATATATCCATTTGAATGCAGAGTTCCAAAAAATAGCAAGGACAGATAAGAATGCCTTCCTCAGTGATTAATGTAAAGAAATAATGGAAAGCAATAGAATGGGAAAGACTAGATATCTCTTCCAGAAAATTAGATATACCAAGGGAACATTTCATGCAAAGATGAGCTCAATAAAGGACAGAAATGGTATGGACCTAACAGAAGCAGAAGATATGGCAAGAATATAAAGAAGAATTGTACAAAAAATATCATCATGACCCAGATAATCACAGTGGTGTGATCACTCACCTAGAGTCAGACATCTTGGAATGAGAAGCCAAGTGGGCTTTAAGAATCAACACTATGTATATGTACCAGAGCTTTCTTATCCATTCACCTGTAGATGGACATCTAGATTGTTTCCATGTCCTGGCTATTATAAACAGTGCTGTGATAAACACTGGAGTACATGTGTCTCTTTCAATTCTGTTTTCCTCGGTGTGTACACCCAGGAATGAGATTGCTGGGTCGTATGGCAGCTCTATTTCCAGTTTTTTAAGGAATCTCCACACTGTTCTCCATAGTGGTTGTACTAGTTTGCATTCCCACCAACAGTGTAAGAGGGTTTCCTTTTCTCAGTTCTAATGAGGTGGATGAAAAGAGTCTATATACAGAGTGAAGTAAGCCAGAAAAAAAAACACCAATACAATATATTAATGCATATATATGGAATTTAGAAAGATGACAATGGTAACCCTATATATGAGACAACAAAAGAGACACAGATGTATAGAACAGTCTTTTGGACTCTGTTTGAGAAGGCGAGGGTGGGATGATTTGGGAGAATGGCATTGAAACATGTATGTTATCATAGGTGAAACGAATCGCCAGTCCACGTTTGATGCATGATACAGGATTCTCGGGGATGGTGCACTGGGATGAACCATAGGGATGGGATGGGGAGGGAGATGAGGGGGAGTTCAAGATGGGGAACACATGTATACCCAGGGCAGATTCATGTCAATGTATGGCAAAACCAATACAATAATGTAAAGTAATTAGCCTCCAATTAAATAAATTTAAAAATAAAAAAAAAAGAATCAACACTATGGACAAAGCAAGTGGAGGTGAAGGAATTCCAGTTGAACTATTTCAAATCCTAAAAGATGATGCTGTGAAAGCGTTGCACTCAATATGCCAGCTAATTTGGAAAACTCAACTGTGGCCATAGGACTAGAAAAGATCAGTTAACATTCCAATCCCAAAGAAAGGTAATGCCAAAGAATGCTCAAACTCCTGTGCAATTACACTCATCAAACATCAAACCAGGCTTCAACAGAACATGAACTGTGAACTTCCAGATGTTCAAACTGGATTTAGAAAAGACATAGGAACATCTATCTGCTGTATCATTGAAAAAGCAAAAGAGTTCCAGAAAAAAACATCTATTTCTGCTTTATTGACTATGACAAAACCTTTGACTGTGTGGATCACCACAAAATGTGGAAAATCCTTAAAGAGATGGGAATACCTGACTACCTGAACTACCTCTTGAGATATCTCTATGCAGGAAACACAGTTAGAACTGGCCGTGGAACAACAGACTTGTTCAAAATAGGAAAAGAAATACAGCAAGGCTGTATATTGCCACCCTGCTTATTTAACTTATATGCAGAGTACATCATGAAGAATGCTGGGCTGGAAGAAGCACAAGCTGGAATCAAGATTGCCAGGAGAAATATCAATAACCTCAGATATGCGGATGACATCACCCTTATGGCAGAAAGAGAAGAAGAATGAAAAAAAGCCTTCTAATGAAAGTGAAAGAGGAGAGTGAAAAAGCTGGCTTAAAGCTCAACATTCAGAAAACAAGATCATGGCATGTGGTCCCATCACTTCCTGGCAAATGCATGGAGAAACAATTACAGACTTTATTTTCTTGGGCTCCAAAAATCACTGCAGATGGTGACTGCAGGCATGAAATTAAAAGACACTCTTTGGAAGAAAAGTTAGAACCAACCTAGACAGTATATTAAAAAGCCAAGACATTTCCTTTCCAACAAATTTCCGTTTAGTCAGGTTTTTCCAGTAGTCATGTATGGATGCAACAGTTGGACTATAAAAAAGTTGAGCACAGAAGAATTAATGCTTTTGAACTGTGGTGTTGGAGAAGACTCTTGAGTGTTCCTTGGACTGCAACGAGATCTACCCAGTCTATCTTAAAGGATATTAATCCTGAATATTCATTGGAAGGACTGATGCTGAAGCTAAAACTCCAATACTTGGGCCACCTGATGCGAAGAACTGATTCGTTGAAAAAGATACTTATGCTGGGAATGATTGAAGGCAGGAGGAGAGGGTGATGACAGAGGATGATATGGTTGGATGACATCACTGACTCAATGGACAGGATTTGAGTACCTCTGGGAATTGGTGATGGACAGGGAGACCTGGCGTGCCACAGTCCATGGAGTCACAAATGTTTGGACATGACTGAGCGACTGAACTGAACTGAATTGATCCACTGAGAGACACTCAGAGTAGAAAATTATAACACAATTGTATAGGGCAGGTGAAACTATCCCTTTTAAGGTTAAAATGACATCTTATATCTGTCCCCTCTTATAACCAAAGAAGTCACACAATGTCCAATGGGCCTCATTGGGATTTGGAGACAGTATAATTTTCATTTTAGTAATTTTCTTTGGTGCACTCATCAGCTGACTCACAAAGCTGCCAGCTTTGAGTGGGACCCAGAAAAAGGAAAGGTTTTACAAGAGGGTCATTCCATCTGTAAGCTTCTCTGCCATTCTGGACAAATGATCCAGTAGATCCATGGTACTTGATGTGTCAGTGGCAGACGGGGATGCTGGAGTCTTTGGCAGGCCTGCACGTGTGAACTGCAGTGCAGGCACTTAGGACTTTGCAGCAATGTGTTGCCATTCTTTTTAGATTCTTTTTTGAGAGATAACTCTTGGCCTGCTAGCAGACCTTAATAGGAATTGAACATTTAACCAAGACTCACTAAGTACTAGGCAATCTGAGCTGTCCATCATTAATTTGATGGTATCTGACCCATCAAAGCCATAATGCTGGTTGTGCACAGAAGTACTCCATCCTCACGTAGTAGTTCTACACATGTGATCTGGTCCAAATAGCACCTGAAGGAAATTTCCATGAAAAAGTAAAAAACTGTTTATTGTCCCCACTCTCATTACTCTGACTTCTCTCTCCCTGCCTGGACTTATGGATTCATTAACTATGATTAATTGATAAAGAAGCCTTGGGACTTGTATATGGAGAATCCTACAGTGCTAAGCAGGCATAACATAAAAGTGGGAAGCTGTAGGACTATAGCTTCATTATGAAAAGTCCCTGAAGTTCAGGAAGGATGATAATCTTACCAATGGGTACAAGTTCAGGCAGTTCACCTAGTTGCTCACTTTGCTTGAAAGTAGATACATCCAAATGTGTAATGCATACTGAATCATTGGTTTTGACCAACTATTTGGCTGTATGCTCAGGGACCTGGAAGAAACATGGTTGAGAGGTTAGTGAAAACAAATTTGGTCAAAACCCAGAAACTCTTGGTCAAAATCCAGTCATTTATAACCACTTAGATGGAACATGGGTACCACTTTGATGAGAAATAATCTCAGGAAAATGAACAGATCAGGAATTAGAGGAGTACAGTGTACCAGAGACAACACTTTGCCGACAAATTTCTGTATAGTCAAAGCTATGGTTTTTCTACTAGTCATATAAGAATGTGAGAATTGCACATTGCATAAATTGCACAATTGCATAAAGAAGGCTGCGTGTCAAAGTACCGATGCTTTCAAATTGTGGTGCTGGAGAAGAATCTCGAGAGTTCTATGGACTGCAAGGTGATCAAACCAGTCAGTCCTAAAGGAAATCAACCCTGAATATTCATTGAAAGTTCTGATGCTGAAGTTGACCAATACTTTGGACACCTGATCTGAAGAGCTAACTTATTGGAAAAGACCCTGATGATGGGAAAGATTGAGAGCAGGAAAAGAAGGGGCTGATAGAGAATGAGATGGTTAGATAGTATCACTGACTCAATGGACATGAGATTGAGCAAACTCCAGGAGGTAGTGAAGGACAGGGAAACCTGGCGTGTTGTAGTCCATGGGGTCATAAAGATTCAGACACAACTGAGTGACAGTACAACAACCAAAACAAGAAACAAACAAACAAAGAATATGCCAGAAGCCTATTTGCAATGGGCCCAAGGATTTTGTAGTGAAATCTTTCAAGATGGATTCTGAGTTTAATTAAATTATAAGTAGGTTACTTGGAAGAATTGGAGGGAGAACCTGAAGAAAGCATTAATGCATGGGGAATAAGAAGTAGCTTGAAAAAGAACTTCTTGTAAGAAAAGAAGGCACTTTCAAGAAAGTCTGAATACAGTAACGAATTATTTTTAGTTGGAAGAAAAACAACTTTAAGTAAAATATATTGTGTTCTGCCCACACTTAGGATTTAGGAGTGACTGTGGAAAAGTTGAACCATTATACACGCTACCTCCCAAACTTATCATATAAATTATTATCTGGAGGGGGAAGTTCAGAACTACACAAAGTTGTTGAGAATAAAAAAATAATCAGGAATAAAGCAACTAGGGAGCATAAAATGGTAATGTTACTTGGGAATTCAATAAGAAAGAACTTGGTCATGTGAAGGAAGGCATAACCTGCAGAACTTGAGAACATTCATTAAAAAAAGAGCCAGGACACTATGCAAGGCAAACAGAGCCCTCAAACTTCCTTCCTTCTTTCGAAGAAAAATATGAAGTTAGGGAATATGCTTGTTACCAGGCAAAGAGTTCCAGGCAAACCTATAATTACTTTCAGAGAAAAAAAATCACCAACATCTCCATCTCCCTTTATCTTTCAAGAGTTGCCTTTTACACTGAAAGCTATAAAAGATTATTTTAAGGAAATGAAAGACCTATAAATAGAAACATATCTCACATGGATGGATTAAACAATTAGCATAATTAAGATGACAATACTACAGGAAATGAATTGCAGGTTCAGTGCAATTCCTATCAAGACACTAATAGTCTTTTTTGGCAGAAAGAAAAAGCCAATTTTAACATTTGTAAGACACTCCAAGGAACCCCATAGAGCTAAGCAGTCTTGAAAAATAAAGAAAAAAATAAGAGGACTCACACTTCTCTATCTGAAATTATTAACTGCTACATTTAAAAGAGTACTAGAATGAGAAGATAGAGATCAGAATAATTGAAGGCCAAGAAGTAAACACATACATCTATTGTCAACTGTGATTTCACAAGATTGTCAATACCACTCAATGGGAATTGACCAGTCTCCTCAAGAAGTATCACTGAGAAACTGGTATCAAAATACAAAAAAAAAAAAGAAAGAAAGAATGTGGCACTCTACCTCACACTATATGTGTTAATTAACTAAAAATATATCAGGGACCAAATGTACAACTAAAAAATCTTAGTGGAAAAAGTATGGAGAAATTGTCATGATGTTGGATTAATCGATGGTTTCTTAAAAATGGCAACAAGACCACAAGCAGCAAAACTAAAATAAAAGAATTAAATCCCATCAAAATTAAAAATTCTTGTGCATCAAAGGACACAATCAGGAAAGTGGACAATATTGATGGTGGGAATATAAAATACAGATAAGTAGGGAGAACACAGTTGATATTTCTCAAAAGTAAAATATAGAATTGCCACATGACCCAGCAATTCCTCACCTAGATAAATACTCAAGAGAATTACAAAGATCAATCCAAATAAGTGTGGAAATGTTCATAGTAGCACTATTCACAATGGCTATAACAATCCACATTTCTAATAATTGATGAATAAATAATGAAAATGTGGTATATCCATGTAATAGACTATTATTCAATTATAAAAAATATGAAGTACTAATACATGCTGTAACATAAAGTTCGACAACATGCTAACTGAAAGAACAAGGAGAGCGTACATTGTTTGGTTTGTGTATATGAAATGTCCAGAATAAGCAAATTCAAAGAAATGGAAAACTGATTAGTTGTTTCTGGTTCCTGGGGTGAGAAACAAATGGTAATGCAGTAATTGATTGACAAGAGGTGACAAAAATATTCAGCAGTTAGAAAGCTATAATGTTTGCACAACACTGTTAATGTATCAAAAGTCAATGCATTGTACATTTTTAAACAATTTCAAGGAAGAATTTTATATGAGTTAAACCTCATTTTTAAAAAATCACAAATAAAATATTTAGCATAAATGAATAAACTATCTGAAATTCTGAAAATCAGTAAACTCCATGCAGGAAAAAATTATATGTATATATATGGGGCTTCCCACGTGGCTCAGCAGTAAAAAATCCTCCTGCCAATGCAGGAGACTCGAGAGACAGATTCAATCCCTGATTCAGGAGGATCCCTTGGATTAAGAAATGGCAACCAACTCTGGATCATCCCACCGGCAGAGGAGCCTGGCATAAACAAGTCCATGGGGTCGCAAAGAATTGAACATGACTGAGTGACTGAGTGAGCACACACACAAACAGATATATACACACACATATATCAAACATACGAAAAATATTATCGGATATATATAATATTCAGTAAATAATACATATTGCATGTGATATAGTCATCTAATACACATGTATGTTAGAAAATAAAGTCCAAAATCAATTATCAAAGGTTTTAACTTATAGAGAAAAATTAAATAGGAAAATTAAACTGAAATTAAGTAGAAGAAAGAAAACAATGAGAAAATAAGCAGAGAAAATGAAAATTAAAAAAAATAATGAAACAAAAAAGTTCTTGTTTACAGCCTTAACAAGAATAATGAAGGGAAGTGGGAGTGGGAGGAATAAAAGAAGAGAGAGACCAAAAGAGAAGACACATTTTCCATATCAAGAAAGAAAACACATATGGCATTAGAGATTCAGATTCTACAGACATTAGCCAGATGATAAGAAATATCATGAACATATTTGAGCCAGGAGATTTAACAATTTATAAACCAACTCTTTGCAAAAATACTGCAGAATCCAATTGAAGAAGAAATTTAAAAAAAAAAAAAACACCTGAATTGCCCAACATTTGTACACTGTTGATGAGAATGTAAATTCATGCAGCCAGTGTGGAAAACATTAGAGAGATTTCTCAAAAGACTAAAAATGGAACTACCACGTGGTTTAGCAATTCTGTCCCTAAGTACATGAACCTTAAAAGAACAAAACACTAAAACAAAATGATGCAAACACTCCAAATCCAAATGGTCATAACATCACTATATATGATTGTCAAGAAATGGAAAACCACTTAAGTGTCCATACATACACACACACAAATACATACATACACACATACATAAATATATGTTTATATTTATATAAATACACACAACAGAGTATGGGTCAGCCCTAAACAAGGGGGAAAAAATTGCCATTTGCAAGAACATGGATATATTTGGAAGACATTATGCTCAGTGAATGTCTGACAGAGAATGATAAATGATGTATGATAACACAGAAGTGGAATCTAAGAAATAAAACAAACTAATGAATATAACAACAATAAAGTAGCAGACTCACAGGAAACAAGCTAGCGGTTATCAGTGGGGGATAAATATAGAAGTGAGGGTGTGGATTGTACAAACTATTGGATGTAAAATAGGTTCAGTGAAGAATTGTACAGCATGAGGAACATAGCCAATAATTTTTTTTTTTTTAATTACTCCAAATTGTTTTATTAAGGCAAGTTTTCCCTGGAGAAGGAAATGGCAACCCACTCCAGTATTCTTGCCAGTATTCTTGCCTGGAAAAGTCCATGGACAGAGGAGCCTGGCGGGCTGCAGTCCATGGGGTTACATGACTAAGCATGTGTGCATGACGGTAGAGGGAGATGGGTTGGTAGCAATACACTGGTAGAACTAAAAAAAAAAAAAAGGAAGTTCTTTTTAACTGGAGAATAATTGCTTTACAATGTTGTGGCGGTCTCTGTCATATATCACTGCCAATCTGTCATAATTATATATATATATATATAATAAAAGTAAATAGTCCTATAATAGCTGAATAAATTAAATTTGTACTTAAAATCCTTTTAAAAAAATAACTCTAGGCCCAAAAGTACAAATTCTGCATCCACAAAATATTTTTAAATAAAAAATATAAATTCTACATAAATTCTTTTGAAAATAAGAAATAATAAGCACATCATTTCATGCAGACAACATTGCCTAAATGTCAGATCACATTATAAGAAAGAAAATGACAATTATCTCTTATGAACATAGACACAGCTATATTAAACATGTAAAATGAAATTTGTCAATTTATTTAATAATAATTCACCATGACCATGTATGAAAAGTAATTGAAAGTGTTAGTCACTCAATCATGTCCAAATCAAAACCACAATGAGATACCATTTCACACCAGTCAGAATGGCTGATATCCAAACGTCTATACAGCACTGTTTATAATAGCCAGGACATGGAAGCAACCTAGATGTCCATCTGCACACGAATGGATAAGAAAGCTTTGGTACATATACACAATGGAGTATTACTCAGCAATTAAAAAGAATACATTTGAATCAGTTCTAATCAGGTGGATGAAACTGGAGCCTATTATACAGAGTGAAGTAAGCCAGAAAGAAAAACACCAGTACAGTATACTAATGCATGTATATGGAACTTAGAAAGATGGTAACGATAACCCTGTACACGAGACAGCAAAAGAGACACAGATGTTTAGAACAGTCTTTTGGACTCTCTGGGAGAGGGCAAGAGTGGGATAATTTGGGGAAATGGCATTGAAACATATAAAATATCATATGTGAAACAAATCGCCAGTCCAGGTTCGATGCATGATACAGGATGCTCGGAGCTGGTGCACTGGGATGACCCAAAGGGATGATATGGGGAGTGAGGTGGGAGTGGGGTTCAGGATGGAGAACACATGTACACCTGGGGTGGATTCATGTCAATGTATGGCAAAACCAATACAATATTGTAAAATAATTAACCTCCAATTAAAATTTTAAAAAGAAAAAAATTATTCTTTATATTTGTTTTCTTTCTTATTTTTGGCTATATAAAATTAGAGCAAATTTGTCTACCTACTCTACATGATAGATAGATGATCCCTATAAGTTAATAACTCTAATGTGACTTTGTAACCAACATAATGTGAAAACAATGAGGTAAATGGTACCTTTTATGGAGTTATAGGAAATGATCAAGTTAAAAGCTCTTACTGAGCATCTATGGTGTACAAAGCATTGTGTTGGAACTGTGGAGAATGATATTCAAAGAACATGTAGTTTTCCGATATTATCATTCCAGGAAGAAAGCTAAAATAACCATACACATTCTTATTATAAGCAGTAAGATTAGTACTATAACAAAATTATAAATAAAGCCTTTAGAGAGCCAAAGAGTGAATTTCCTTTCTAACAGGAAATCTCTGAAGGCCAGCTAGAGGATATTTCTCAGAAATTTGGTTTGAAGTTCCCAGAAGGTTGAAACAGCTAGAAATGGAAGGAGTCTCCAGGAAGAAAGAAGAGAGCAAGGTGAGTTTGGATAGTCTACATCTATTTATTTTTCATCTTTGGCTGCTACATCATTTACATTATAGAGATTTCACATGATGTATCTACTACTTTTTACATGCTCACATTGCATTATGTATACACCCTGATCATATAAAGGCTTTGATATAGTTCACTTGAGAACTATAGTCTGCATTTTCTAGGTCATGAAGTATTGTAGATAACAAAATAGGTTAAAATCCCCTCTTTCAAGATGCAAGGGGAATCACTGAAATGTACTGATGCCTGAGGACACAGTATTTTTCAAATAAATTGACTAAAGTAGTTTGAATTGTTTGGAACTTAAATGCATAAAAATGGACTTTAAGGCTGTAGATCTGAGTGGAGACATTTAATGTCTTTCTGAAACTACTGATTAAATACTTGATGAGGACACATGATTATTAACAGCTTCCCTGGTGGCTCAGAGGTTAAAGCGTCTGCCTCCAATACGGAAGACCCAGGTTCCATCCCTGGGTCGGGAAGATCCGCTGGAGAAGGAAACGGTAACCCACTCCAATATTCTTGCCTGGAGAATCCCACGGATGGAGAAGCCTGGTAGGCTACAGTCCACGGGGTCGCAAAGAGTCGGACACGACTGAGCGACGGAACGGAACGGAACTGAAATGATCATACATGTTTATGATTCTCAAGTTATAGTTGTCTTAAATACACAAGTCCAAATTTGAAAAGAGAGATACGCTTGTCCTGGAAAATAATAGGAAAATAATTTGACAACTTACGAACCCAAAACTATAATACTCAAAGGAGTGACCAATGTCAGGGAATACTGACACGAAATGGACTTTTACATCACCTTGTTTCCAACGGTTAGCGTATTTCCAAGTGTTAAATATGTTATGGCACATCACTCTAAAATCAGTAAAGGAAAGGAGGAGCTTATTGTAATGATTAATATATCAAGACTCAGTTTACTTATAGTTTAAGATTATGCGAGTCAAAAGATTTTTTAATACTTGAAAACCCAAATTGAATAACTTTATTAGACCTATTCTGAAGAGGTTTCCCCACCCCCCAGGAATAAGGCATATTTTATCTCTGTTGAAGAGAAGTCTACCATGAGAGAGAAAAATATATTGAAAGGAAATCTTGTCCCTAGCTAGTCTGTCATGATCTGCACTTTGGCTGTTCACAATTTTCAAGACATGCATTGAAGGTTGGATGGGTTGAGGAGAGGCACAATGAAATAAGTAAGTCTTCCAGATTATATTTAAATGCATTACATATATTTATACTTGTATATAGTGCCACTTGCCAGCATCATCTTCATAAGAAAGAACTAAAGAAAAAAGGTGTTCTTGGAAATGACCCCATGATAACATTTCTTTTAAAATGTGAAAACAGAAATCTTCATCCAAAGAAGGGACATTTAAAGTTGAATAATTATTTGCCAGGACAGAAACAAACAAGAAGTCAGTTGTTATTTATTATGACTCTTGTGGAAAATTACGTTACCCTCCCTCTTCTGCTTTCCTGCTCTTCCAGCAATGTGAGGTTTTTAGGTACCTGAGAATACAATCTCTACTGGGAATATAACCATGATCAGGTCCTAGACCAACTGCCAGGTGACATCCTCCAATAAAAGAAAACCACCTCAGGTTTAACAAGCTTAGGTAAAAGTTTGAATTTTTTAAACACAAGTTATTAATTAATAAATTCTTTTTCATTTAGAAATTTAACTTCAGGAAGTCATTTTGAAATGTAACTTCAGGAAATATGACTGCTTAAAATGTACTTTTACCAGGTTGGAAAATAAAAAAAAACATAATGGGCATTTCCGAAATATTATCAAATAGCAAAGATCATTCACTCTGTTCATCGTACACATCAAGGACTAAATATAAATGTGCTTGGAGGTTGCAACTGATTATTTAAAGTAATATGTCTTGTCTCGTTGCAAACTAGGGTATCTAGAAGACAATTTGTGCCACTTTTAAAATAAATATGTGTAATAAATGGAATAAGTGCATGTGTGAACAAGATATTCTTTAAGGTGCTAAGAATGATGTATGACTTTATGTCATAAACCTCCAAAGGCAGTCAAAAATACCCTAAATAATAAGTGATAGACAATACTTTGGATTCTGAATATATTGAATATGGCCAAAAAATGACAAAGGGAATAACAAAATGGAGCCATATATTACATATATTCATAAAATTAATCATAATCATATCATATCTAACAAGGGATTGTATTTAAAGAGTCTTATTGGAAATTTTAACATTCACAAGCTTATATGAGACTCATAATGACCCTATGAAGTAGCCATTATAAATTGAAGAACAAATGTTATTATTAAGAAACAACATATAATATAAATTATTGGAAACAATATACCAGATAAGCAAATTTAGTTTTATTTAAAATATTCCATCATATAATATATTGCACTATATATTGATTTATTTTTTGCAGATAATACATTTCATATTCATCCCTCATCTCATTCATGAAATCATGAAGCTGAACAATAGTGTGACTGAGTTCATTCTACTTGGGTTATCACAGGATCCTGTTAGGAAGAAAATAGTGTTTGTCACTTTCTTGTTTTTATATCTGGGGACATTACAGGGTAACTTCCTGATTATTACACCATCAAGACCAGCAGGGCACTTGGGAGTCCAATGTACTTCTTCCTTTTCCACTTATCTTTATCTGACTCCTTCCTCTCAACTTCCATAGCCCCTAGAGTGATTGTCGATGCCCTTAGGGGAAAGAGCACAATCTCTTTCAATGAATGCATGACCCAAATTTTTGCATCACATTTTTTTGGTTGCCTAGAGATTTTCATCCTTATTCTCATGGCTGTTGACCGCTATGTGACCATCTGTAAGCCCCTTCGATACATGACCCTCATGAACCATCAAGTCTGTGGTGTGTTGGTGGCTGTGGTCTGGGTGGGGTCTTGTTTTCATTCTCCAGCTGAGATTCTTGTAGCCTTGAGTCTGCCTTTCTGAAGTTCCAATATGATAAATCACTATTTTTGTGACTTGCAGCCTTTGTTGAAACTTGCCTGTTCAGACACTTATGCGACCAACCTACTCTTGGTGTCCAACAGCGGGGCCATTTGTATGTGAGTTTTGTCATGCTGATGTTCTCCTGTGCTATCATCTTGCATTCTCTGAGAAACCACAGTGCTGAAGGGAGGATGAAAGCCCTCTCCACCTGCATCTCCCACATTATCGTGGTCATCTTGTCCTTTGATCCTTGCATATTTATATACACAAGCCCTGAAACTACCTTCCCCATGGATAAGATGATAGCTGTGTTTTATACAGTTGGAACACCTTTGATCAACCCTCTGATTTATGTGCTAAGGAATACAGAAGTGAAAAATGCCATGAGAATGTTATGGGGCAAGAAACTGATCACAGGTGACAAAAAATAAGTGGAAGCTTCATATTTTTGTTCAAGTTTAGATTGACCTAGAACTCCCCAGAAAATATTATCTTTTACTGTCAGTTCAGTTCAGTCTCTCAGTCGTGTCCAACTCCTTGTGACCACATGAATTGCAGCACACCAGGCCTCCCTGTCCACCACCAACTCCTGGAGTTCACTCAAACTCATGTCCATTGAGTCGGTGATGCCATCCAGCCATCTCATTCTCTGTCGTCCCCGTCTCCTCCTGCCCCCAGTGCCTCCCAGCATCAGAGTCTTTTCCAGTGAGTCAACTCGTCGCTTGAAGTGGCCAAAGTATTGGAGTTTCACCCTCAGTATCAGTCCTGCCAATGAACACCCAGGATTGATCTCCTTTAGAATGGACTGGTTGGATCTCCTTGAAGTCCAAGGGACTCACAAGAGTCTTCTCCAGCACCACACTTCAAAAGCATCAATTCTTCGGCGATCAGCTTTCTTCACAGTCCAACTCTCACATCCATACTTGACCACGGGAAAAACCATAGCCTTGACTAGACAGACCTTTGTTGGCAAAGTAATATCTCTGTTTTTTAATATGCTATCTAGGTTGGTCAAAACTTTCCTTTCAAGGAGTAAGCATCTTTTAATTTCATGGCTGCAGACACCATCTGCAGTGATTTTGGAGCCCAAAACAATAAAGTCTGACACTGTTTCCACTGTTTCCCCACCTATTTCCCATTACGTGTTGGGACCAGATGCCATGATCTTAGTTTTCTGAATGTTTAACTTTAAGCCAACTTTTTCACTCTCTTCTTTCACTTTCATCAAGAGACTTTTGAGTTCCTCTTCACTTTCTGCCATAAGGGTGGTGTCATCTGCATATCTGAGGTTATTGATATTTCTCAAGGCAATCTTGATTCCAGCTTGTGCTTCTTCCAGCCCAGCGTTCCTCATGATGTACTCTGCATATAAGTTAAATAAGCAGGGTGACAATATACAGCCTTGACGTACTCCTTTTCCCATTTGGAACCAGTCTGTTGTTCTATGTCCAGTTTTAACTGTTGCTTCCTGACCTGCATACAGATTTCTCAAGAGGCAGGTCAGGTGGTCTGGTATTCCTGTAGTGTTGATATAATCCTATCATACAGAAGTAGTATTCATTTCCTTCAGGAAAGTAAGCACTGTAAATACAAGCAGTGATTAGTGTTCAGTCACTTTTATGCAGAAGATGGCACAGCACCCATATACCAGAATGTAAGTTTCATTGCCTTAGGTGTTTTGCACTGCTGTGTCTCTGTTTCTCTTGACTGACTTATATCACAGTGGTTTTAATCTAATATTTTCCATGCCCTTTTACATTTTGACTTATGGTCTTTTCTGTGTACAGTTGCACTTAAATACTTATATTCATAGTCTGGCAGGTTTTCCCTCTTTCAAATTGTTCTGTTTATTAGACATTTTGGTCACATCTGTCTTATTTTAGATCTTCAACTGGGTTGGTCTTCCTGACTTAGCAGAAAGTAACAGATTCAAATAATATAAAATCATAATATTGTAATGGACAGTGTATAATCTAGACAATCTCCCTTCAATTTATTGGTGTATACTTTGAATTCATACCATCTATTTATATTGATCTTTACAACAATGACAGAATATGGAGACAAAATTCCACTTCTGAAGTATTTATTAGAACATAGGAAGGCATTGGCAAGTGGATTTATACTAATAATAATATTCTTTTGTTTAAATATATGTTCCTGATTCATTTCCTTCTGAATTTGGGAGCGGTGTAATTTTTCCCATGAATCATATATGCTTTAATATTTTGTTCTGTATTGACATCTTGTAACTGTAAAATTGATGACCCAAGTTAGGGTGATATATTTACACATTCTAGAAGGAGAGAGATAAGCAGCTGATGTAAGTGAATATTAACAGATCAGTAGATTAAACAAATAATGAAATAATTGGGAGGATTTTATGCTTTAAAACAGCAGAATGTGTATTATGGACATGAATTATGAATTCCAGTTCAGCAAATTACACCACTTAACATTTACCCAAAGGACTTGAAAGCTTCAGTTCAGTTCAGTCGCTCAGTCGTGTCTGACTCTCCGCGACCCATGAATCACAGCACGCCAGGCCTTCCTGTCCATCACCAACTCCCGGAGTTCACTCAAACTCATATCCACAGAGTCGGTGATGCCATCCAGCCATCTCATTCTCGGTCGTCCCCTTCTCCTCCCGCCCCCAACCTTTCCCAGCATCAGAGTCTTTTCCAGTGAGTCAACTCGTCTTATGAGGTTACATCCACATAAAAATATCCACTGCTATTTATAGAAGTTTTAGTTTTTATTGTTAAAGCTTAGAAGCAATCGAGATGCCCTTCAATGGGTAAATAGATAAACTGGTCAGTTCAGTTCAGTTCAGTTGCTAACTCGTGTCTGACTCTGTGATCCCAAGGACTGCAGCATGCCAGGCCTCCCTGTCCATCACCAATTCCCGGCATTTACTCAAACTCATGTCTATTGAGTTGGGGATGCCATCCAACCATCTCATGCTCTGTCGTCCCCTTCTCCTCTCGCCTTCAGTCTTTCGAAGCATCAGGGTCTTTTCAAATGAGTCAGTTCTTCACATCTGGTGGCCAAAGTACTGGAGTTTCAGCATGACCATTAGCCTTTCCAATGAATATTCAGGGCTGATCTCCTTTAAGATAAAGTGGTTGGATCTCCTTGAAGTCCAAGGGACTCTCAACAGTCTTCTCCAACACCACAGTTCAAAAGCATCAATTCTTTGGCATTCGGCTTTCTTTATAGTCCAACTCTCACATCCATACATGATACTGGAAAAACTATAGCCTTGATTAGATGGACCACTGCTGACAAAGTAATGTCTCTGCTTTTTAGTATGTTGCCTAGGTTGGTCATAGCTTTTCTCCCAAGGAGTAAGCATCTTTTAATTTCATGGCTGCAGGCACAATCTGTGGTGATTTTGGAGCCCCCTCCAAAAAAATAAAGTCTGCCACTATTTCCACTGTTTCTCCTATTTGCCATGAAGTGATGGGACCAGATGCCATGATCTTTGTTTCCTGAATGTTGACCTCTAACCCAACTTTTTCACTCTCCTCTTTCACTTTCATCAAGAGACTCTTCACTTTCTGCCATAAGTCATCTGAATATCTGATTTTATTGATATATCTCCCAGCAATCTTGATTCCAGCTTGTGCTTCATCCAGTCCAGCGTTCCTCATGATGTACTCTGCATATACGTTAAATAAGCAAGATGACAATATACAGCCTTGACGTACTCCTTTTCCTATTCCTAATCAGTCTAATATTCCATGTCCAGTTTTAACTGTTGCTTCCTGACTTTCATACATATTTCTCAAGAGGCAAGTCAGGTGGTCTGGTATTCCCATCTTTTTCAGAATTTTCCACAGTTTACTGTGATCCACAGTCTAAGGTTTTTGCATAGTCAATAAAGCAGAAATAGTTTTTCTGGAACTCTCTTGCTTTATCCATGATCCAGCAGATGTTGAGAATTTGATCTCTGGTTCCTCTGCCTATTCTAAAACCAGCTTGAACATCTAGAAGTTCATGGCTCCCATGGCTTCCTACTGAAGCCTGGCTTGGAGAATTTTGAGCATTACTTTACTAGCATGTGAGATGAATGTAATTGTATGGTAGTTTAAGCATCTTTGGCATTGCCTTTCTTTGGGATTGGAGTGAAAACTGACTTTTTCCAGTCCTGTGACCACTGCTGAGCTTTCAAATTTTGCTGGCATATTGAGTACAACACTTTAACAGCACTATCTTTCAGGATTTGAAATAGCTCTAGTGGAATTCCGTCCACTCGAATAGCTTAGTTCGTTGTGATGCTTCCTTAGGCCCACTTGACATCATATTCCAGGCTGTAGGTGAGTGCGAGTGATCACACCATCATGATTATCTGGATCATGAAGTTATTTTTTTTACAGCTCTTCTGTGTGTTCTTGCCACCTCTTCTTAATATCTTCTGCTTCTGTTGGGTCCATAACATTTCTGTCCTTCATTGAGCCCATCTTTGCATGAAATGTACTCTTGGTATCTCTAATTTTCTTCAAGAGATCTCTTATCTTTCCCATTCTATTGTTTTCCTCTATTTCTTTGAATTGATCACTGAGGAAGGTTTTCTTATCTCTCCTTGCTATTCTTTGGAACTCTGCATTGAAATGGGCATACCTCTCCTTTTCTCCTTTGCTTTTCATTTCTCTTCCTTTCACAGCTATTTGTAAGGCTTCCTCAGAGAGCCATTTTGCTTTTTTGCATTTCTTTTTCTTGGGGATAGTCTTGCTCCCTGTCTTCTGTACAATGTCACGAACCTCAATCTTTAGTTCATGAGGCACTCTATCAGATCTAGTCGTTAAATCTACTTCTCACTTCTGCTGTATAATTGTTAGCGATTTGATTTAAGTCATTCCTGAATGATCTAGTGGTTTTCCCTATTTTCTTCAATTTAAGTCTGAATTTGGCAATAAGGAGTTCATGCTCTGAGCCACATTCAGCTCCTGGTCATTTTTTTCTGACTGTATAGAGCTTCTCCATCTTTGGTTGCAAAGAATATAATTAATCTGATTTCGGTGTTGGCCATCTGTTAATTTCCATGTGTAGAGTCTTCTCTTGTGTTGTTGAAAGAGGGTGTTTGCTATGACCAGTGCGTTCTCTTGGCAAAACTCTATTAGCCTTTACCCTGCTTCATTCTATAATCCAAGACCAAGTTTGCCTGTTACTCCAAATGTTTCTTGACTTCCTACATTTGCATTCCAGTCCCCTATAATGAAAAGGACATCTTTTTTGGATATTAGTTCTAGAAGGTCTTGCAGGTTTCATAGAACCATTCAACTTCAGCTTCTTCAGTGTTACTGATCAGGGCATAGACTTGGATTACCATGATATTGAATGTTTGTCTTGGAAACGAACAGAGATCATTCTGTCACTTTTGAGATTGCATCCAAATACTGTATTCTGGACTCTTTTGTTGACTATGATTTCTATTCCATTTCTTCTAATGGGTTCTTGCCCACAGTAGTAGATATAATGGTCATCTGAACTAAATTCACCCATTTCAGTCCATTTTAGTTCACTGATTTCTAAAATGTCAACATTCACTCTTGCCATCTCCTGTTTGACCACTTCCAATTTGTCTTGATTCATGGACCTAACATTCCAGGTTCCTATGAAATATTGTTCTTTACAGCATGGGACCTTGCTTCCATCAGCAGTCACATTCACAAGTGTTGTTTTTGCTTTAACTCCATCTCTTTAGTCTTTCTGGAGTTATTTCTTCATTGATCTCCAATAGCATATTGGGCACCTACTGACCTGGGGAGTTCATCTTTCAGTGTCTTATCTTTTTGCCTTTTCATCCTGTTCATGGGATTCTCAAAGCAGGAATACTGAAGTGGTTTGTCATTCCCTTCTCTAGTAGACCACATTTTGTCCGAACCCTCCACCATGACCCATCTGTCTTGGGTGGCCCTACGTGGCATGGCTCATAGTTTCATTGAGTTAGACAAGGCTGTGGTCCATGTGATTAGATTGGTTACTTTTCTGTGATTGAAGTTTTAAGTCTGTCTGCCCTCTGATGGAGACTAATAAGAGGCTTATGGAACCTTCCTGGTGGGAGAGATTGCCTGAGGGGGAAACAGGGTCTTGTTCTGATTGACAGGGCCATACTCAGTAAATCATTAATCTGGTATATCCAAACAAATGAATATTATTCAGCACTAAAAGAAATAAGCTGCCAAGGCATAAAATAACAAGAAGAAATCTTACATGTATATTCTTAAGTAAAAGAAACCAATGTTAAAAGGTTATGTACTGTACAATGCTCGTTATAAGACATTCTGGAAAAAAAAAATTTCTGGAGACAGTAAAATGTTCAGTGGTTGCCAAGTATTCAAGTGTTTGGAGAGATCAATAGGTGGAGCACAGAGGACATTTAAAACAGTGAAACCATCTGGGTAGTAATATAATGATAGATACATGTCATTGTACAATTGTACATTTGTCAACCCATATGATGTACATCACCAAGAGTGAAGTCTAATGTAAGCTCTGGACTTTGAGTGATAATAATGTGTCAACTTAAGTTCATCGATTGAACAAATACATCATTTTTGTGGGAAGTTAACAATGTGGAGTACGTCAAGGTTATATATTGTCACCCTGCTTATTTAACTTATATGCGGAGTACATCACAAGGAACGCTGGGCTGGAAGAAGCACAAGCTGGAATCAAGATTGCTGGGAGAAATATCAATAACCTCAGATATGCAGATGACACCACCCTTATGGCAGAAAGTGAAGAGGAACTCAAAAGCCTCTTGATGAAAGTGAAAGAGGAGAGTGAAAAGGTTGGCTTGAAGCTCAACATTCAGAAAACGAGGATCATGGCATCTGGTCCCATCACTTCGTGGGAAATAGATGGGGAAACAGTGGAAACAGTGTCAGACTTTATTTTTTTGGGCTCCAAAGTCACTGCAGATGCTGATTGCAGCCATGAAATTAAAAGACGCTTACTCCTTGGAAGGAAAGTTATGACCAACCTAGATAGCATATTAAAAAGCAGAGACATCACTTTGTCAACCAAGGTCCGTCTAGTCAAGGCTATGGTTTTTCCCGTGGTCATGTGTGGATGTGAGAGTTGGACTGTGAAGAAAGCTGATCGCCGAAGAATTGATGCTTTTGAAGTGTGGTGCTGGAGAAGACTCTTGAGAGTCCCTTGGACTGCAAGGAGATCCAACCAGTCCATTCTAAAGGAGATCAATCCTGGGTGTTCATTGGAAGGACTGATGCTAAAGCTGAAACTCCAACACTTTGGCCACCTCATGCGAAGAGTTGACTCACTGGAAAAAAGTCTGATGCTAGGAAGGATTGGGGGTGGGAGGAGACGGGGACGACAGAGAATGAGATGGCTGGATGGCATCACCGACTCGATGGACATGAGTTTGAGTGAACTCTGGGAGTTGGTGATGGACAGGGAGGCCTGGCATACTGTGATTCATGGGGTCGCAAAGAGTCGGACACGACTGAGCCACTGAACTGAACTGAACTGAACAATGTGGAGGGGAGAACTTCCCTTATGGCCCAGTAGTTAAGCCTCAAGATTCCCAATGCAGGGGCCCTGGGTTCAACCCATAGTCAGGGAATTGGGTTACACATTCTGCAACTAAGCAAAGAATTTTCATGCCACAACTAAAGATCCCACATTCCTCAGATAAGACACAGTTTATTTAGCTGAAAAAATAAATACAAAAAAATAAATATTAAAAACAATGGAGCAGGCAATGCATGAGTGGGGCACGGAAGTACATGGACGATGTCTATTTCTTTTCCTCAATTCTGTTACAAACTTAAAGCTACTCTAAAAAAATAAAATCTGTTTAAAAATATGTAAATAGAAAAGATAGAATTTCGTGGCAGACAAAAACCCCTACTAAACTGAAAAGAATACAGGAAAGTTATAAAGGGAGTAAAGAAAAAGTAAGGAGATCAGTCCTGGGTGTTCATTGGAAGGACTGATGCTGAAGTTGAAACTCCAATACTTTGGCCACCTCAAGCGAAGAGTTGACTCACTGGAAAAGACTCTGATGCTGGGAGGGATTGGGGACAGGAGAAGGGGACGACAGAGAATTAGATGTCTGGATGGCATCACTGACTCTATCGACATGAGTTTGAGTGAACTCCGGGAGTTGGTGATGGACAGGGAAGCCTGGGGTGCTGTGATTCATGGGGTTGCAAAGAGTCGGTCATAACTGAACGACTGAACTGAACTGAACTGAAACTTCAATAAGATCAAGTAAAACTCAAAATTTTTAACAATTACGTTAAAAGTAAACTGCAGCATTTAAAAGCATTTCACCTTCATCTTCCTTTGCAATAGAGCTTGGAACTATACTAGTTGGGATATGGGGAAAGCTGGCACCTCAGTTCCATTCAGTCACTTCGTCATATCTGACTCTTTGCAGCCCCATGGACAAAAGGATGCCAGGCTTCCCTATTCATCACCAACTCCCAGAGCTTGCTCAAACTCATGTCCATAGAGTCAGTGACGCCATCCAACCATCTCATCCTCTGCCATCTCATCCCCCTTCTCCTCCTGCCCCCAATCCGTCCCAGCAACAGGGTCTTTTCCAGTGAGACAACTCTTCGCATGAGGTGGGCAAGTATTGGAGTTTCAGCTTTAGCATCAGGGTCTTTTCCAATGAGTCAACTCTTCACATGAGGTGGCCAAAGTATTGGAGTTTCAGCTTTAGCATCAGTCCTTCCAATGAACACCCAGGACTGATCTCCTTTAGAATGGACTGGTTTGATCTCCTTGCAGCCCAAGGGACTCTCAAAAGTCTTCTCCAACACCACAGTTGAACAGCATCATTTCTTTGGTGTTCAGTTTTCTTTGTAGTCCAATTCTCACATCCATACATGACTACTGGAAAAACCATAGCTTTAACTAGACAGAACTTTGTGGAAAGGAATGTCTCTGATTTTAATATGCTGTCTAGGTCGGTCATAACTTTTCTTCCAAGAAGTAAGCACCTTTTGATTTCTTGGCTGCAGTGACCATCTGCAGTGATTTTGAAGCCCAAGAAAATAGTCTCTCACTGTTCCCATTGTTTCCCCATCTATGTGGCATGAAATGATAGAACTGGATACCATGATCATTGTTTTTTGAATGTTGAGTTTTAAGTCAGTTTTTCACTCTCCTCTTTCACCTTCATCAAGAGGTTCTTTAGCTCCTCTTTGCTTTCTGACATAAGGGTGCTGTCATCTGCATATCTGCGGTTATTGCTATTTCTCCCATCAATCTAGATTTCAGCTTTTGCTCATCCAACCCGGCAATTCATATGATGAACTCTCATAAAAGTTAAGTAAAGAGACTAACAATATACAGGCTTGCTGTACTCCTTTCCCAATTTGGAACCAGTCCATTGGTCCATGTCCATTTCTAACCATTGCTTCTTGACCTGCATAGATTTCTCAGGAGGCAGGTCAGGTGGCCTGGTATCCCTATCTCTTTTAACAATTTTCCATTTTGTTGTGATCTACACAATCAAAGGCTTTGGTTGAGTCAATAAATCAAAAGTAGATGTTTTTCTGGAACCCTCTTGCTTTCTCGATGATCCAACATATGTTGGTAATTTGATCTCTGGTTCCTCTGCCTTTTCTAAATCCAGCTTGAACTTCTGGAAGTTCTTGCTTCATGTACTGTTGAAGCCTCGCCTGGAGAATTTTGAGCAATTGTTTGCTAGCGTGTGAGATGAGAATCTGATTAAGTGAGTCTTTCAGACCCATGACCCCAGCTGGACTGACATCCAGAGCTTTCTTAATATTTTCCTAGTGGTGGAACAAACGGTGTTTTTGGTTTTGCTGCTTTGAGTCCAAGAAGAAGCAGGTAAAGAGAACAGAATGCAAGTCACACTATTTTCAGACCTTGGAATCAAGTGGTCCATATAACAAACCCAGCTGGAACTATCGAGTCAATGGAGAGGAGGCTGATGCATTATAAAAGTATGATCTTAAAGGGAATGCAGGCAGCAGGAAATAAACCTGTCATTTGTAATAAGATGAAGAAAATCAGGAGCCAATAGAAAAATCCTTCAGCATTCCTAGAGCACCACAGGGAAGGCATCTGAATTTATACTGCCACTAACCCTGAGACATTGGAAGGGAATGCTTTGACTACCTGGTGTTTAGTAACCAATATATAGAGGAAGAAATGTCAGAGAAAGAAAAAGGCCCACGCTCAAGTCTGCCCACTGACTGTTGCCCTCTAGTGTCAACTGGTCAGCACAGGAATCTACACTAATGCCCACAAAGATTCTTGGCTCTGGTAAATGTACCTGACTTTTACTCCTTCTGAGGGAGAGCAAACCAGGACCCCACAGTGCACCATGGCAACAAGAGGGATACTAAGAGAGAGAATGTTCTCGAAGGGTCAGAAATTGCAGGTCCTGGCCACTACCCTCAAAAGCTGAGGTTCAAATAGATAAAAAATGATGGGCCCAGCAAGGCTTTCCTTAGTCCAATGACTAATACTTCACACTCTCAATGAAGAAGGTGTGGGCTTGACCCCTGGTCAGGGGACTAGATGCCACATGCTGAAGCTAACACCTGGCAGAGCCAAAAATATAGATAAACAGGCTTCCCAGGTGGTGCTAGTACTGAAGAACCCACCTGACAGTGTAGGAGATGTAAGAGATGTATGTTCAATCCCGGGTTCAGGAAGATCCCCTGGAGGAGGGCATGGCAACCCACTCCAGTATTCTTGCCTGGAGAACCCCATGGACCGAGGATCCTGGCAGGTTATGGTCCATAGCGTCATTTAGTGGAGTGGCCTCCTTGCTTATAAGTAGCTGGTACCACACTCTTCTAGGGGAAGTTGAAATGTTAACACTTGATTAACCAATGACTATATAGGCTCCACATCAGGTTCAAGCTTTAGTCAATTTTAAGGGAACAGGAGGGCTATATCCCCCAGAAGGCTGATTGACATTCAAGCTACCCTTTCAGACATCCTAGTGGCTACCAAGGTAAAAAAAAATGTCACACACAAAAAAAATTGTCACAAGCTAAATCTTGCCACCCTGCTACCCACAGAAATAGGGCACCTGGAGCATGATTGTATAGAGACCAAAGGCATGATCTATTCTAGTTGTCCTGACCTAGGAAATGAGCCTTCTCCAAACTCCAAAGAGTTCCCAGATAGGAAAAGGTTTACAAAAGAAGGAAAAAGGCTAATGGGATAAGCAGTAACCTTCCAGACCCAAGTCAGAGAAGCAAAAAGGCTACCCACAGGACTTCTATCCAAAAGGTGGAGCTGATACCTTTAAAGGAACTTTAGAGCCTGGGACAGGGAACATCTTAAATATTTATTCATATTCTTGGTATATCTGTGGGTTTCCCTGGTTACTCAGGAGTAAAGAATCTGCCAACAATGCAGGCAATGCAGGTTCGATCTCTGGGTCTGGGAGAACCCCTAGAGAAGGAAATGTCAACCCACTTCAGTATTCTTGCCTCGAAAATCCCATGGACAGAGGAGCCCGGCGAGCTACGGTCCATGGGGTCCCGATAAACAAAATAAACTGGTTTATGCATGCCATGCTACACTCATATAGTGTATTATATATATATATATATATATATATATATATATAGTATTATATATTATATATATAAAACAACTGAATATATATGTATAACTGAATCACTCTGCTATACAGCAGAAATTAACCCAACATTTTAAATCACCTAAATAAATATACCTAAATAAATCTAAAACAAAAAAGAAATGATGAAAACTGGATTAATTTGCTTCTATCTTCCCTTCTTTGCATGTGCTTAGACCCAGAGGATAAGTTAAAATTAAATGCATTTGAACTCCTATATTGTAGACACATTCGTCTAGCCTGAGTGAATGAACACCCTAAATACCTTGAAATGAAACAGTTCAATTGTGTTCTCCAGGTAGGAGAATCTGTGACAGCTCTCACAAAACATGGTAACTAGGTGCTGCCCTGACCTGGCCCACTATCTCTTCTGGCCAGAAGCCTCGGGGCATCTAAAAATCAGGAAAGCCAGCTCACTCCTAGGTAGAACAACCCCACTTGGTGATCCTAACCACACTTTCCATGCTGAAGTTGCTGTGATCACTTCATGGGGTTCAAGTGAAGGGGGATCCCAAGCGTCAACCTCCAGAGAAACGACCTATGACAATGGCCTCCTTGACTACCCCTCTGAACCTCTCTGACCTGAAGCTTCTCTTCCAACAAACAACCAAAGCCTGACCAGAGACGTTCAGACCCAGCCAGTGAAGCTGGACATCAGGGCATATTTGCCCACAGCCAAACCTAGATACTTTTACTCTTTCATGTTTCTGAAAGTGTCCAGTGTCCTTTTCCTCCAAAAGTTTAGAAAAATTGGGTTCATCTCGTGAAGATGAACGTTTAAGACTGAAGCTTGGTAACAACGTAATGGCGGCTGAGGGGAAAGTCAGCTCCTTTGCACAGGGCTATGATGATGCCTGAAATCAGCAGGAAACAATTACAGAGACAGACCATCACCCCTCTGCATCCCTCGAGAGTAAGAAGCCAGACAGAGGAGGGATTTTTCACCAGCAAAGCCCATTAGGAAGTCCCTGGCAATAACATTAGAAGCAGGGTTAAAAAATAAAATAAAAACAGCAACATTAACCTTTCTCTTTTCCTTTGTGTCTCATCCTGTTTCACTTGCTCACAGGCTGCCACGTGCAGAAGCCTCCTGCTGGTGCTTCAGACCAGAGTTCCTCTGCTGAAGGTCTGTGCCGGCTCTGCTCAAGGATGTAGGCAGAAGGACCAAGCACAACACAGAGATTCAAGATGGCAGCAGCCGGTTGCGTGCAAGCAGAGCCACACATCTGTATGTTCCCGGGAGAACTCCGCCTTCTCCACACTGTCAGTCTCAGCAGCCCTGCCCACAACCTGGCTGTCAGGATGATACTGTGCTCTAGCAGTGGTTCCTCAAATTGTTGGCACCAGGGACCACCTTCATGGAAGACAATTTTTCCATAAACAATGGGATTGGGGACTAGGGGATGGTTTCCAACTAATTCAAACACATTGCACTTATTTGTACCTTATTTCTATTATTATCACATCGGCTCCATCTCAGATCATTAGGCATTAGGTCCAAGAGGCTGGGGACCACTGCTCTAGAGCCAGCTCATTCCTCTCATTCTTTGCTCAAAGAACACAGTTTCCCTTCCTTTGCTTCTGAACTGAGCTCCTCTCATTCTATTGGCTTGAAGAACAAGGACAGGGAGACCCCTATTGTAGTCTGACTCAAAGGGTCAGTAAAAATGTACACAAGCTTAGTAATGTCCAACTCTGTGAGTCCTAGACTAGTCCACCCGGCTCGTCTGTCCATGGGATTTAACAGGCAAGAACACTGGAGTGGGTTGCCATTTCCCCCTCCAGAGGAACTTTCAGACCCACGATCAGACCTACCTCTCTGTCTCAAACATTGGCAGATGAATTCTTTTACTACTGAGTCATCTGGGAATCCCTCGGTAACAGTATTACATGTAAATTTTTAAATACATGAGCAGAATGTGGAAAAAGTGATATTGTATGATTCCTAAAGCTTAGATTGAGAGACCTTGAAGATTTAGCTTTTGTGAAACAACTATTGCCCTGAAACAGCCATTGTGTGAGAGATCCTGCAGATGCTACTGGAGAAAGAGAGAGAGCTGGGGCACCTAAGCTGACTTAAAGGCATATGAAGGAGGCCATCTTGGAGCATCTACTCCATTCAGGCTATCACAGTGCTTCCAAGGAGCATCAGTGGAAGAACCACCCAGGTTAATCCAAGGAAAACTGCAGAATTATAACCAAATAAAGTGTTTTTATTTTAAGCTTTTAAATTGTGGTGTTACGATTTTTAAACTACTAAGTTGGGGATTAAATTATGTGGTTGTAAGCCAATGATTTTTTACTTAGCTCTGTTTGCCAACATATAGCAATAGATAGCTTACACACACAAGGCAGAAAATGAAAGAAAAACACTGAAAATTTCCTGGAATTCTTCCCCAGAGAGTCCTTGTTGCTGATGAGGGGTTATATACTGTGTGACATGAGTGGATCTTAAATACGCTCAGAAGTTTCCCATTAAACTCCCTCCTGCTGCTATGAATGTCCCTGGTGCTCTCAGGACTCTGTTTTCTCCTACAACTACAGGAAGAGTACATGTCTAGAAATTGCAGAGAAAATGGCCCACTGTGTGGTGAATTTTGGCTCATGGGAAAGAAAACTTGAATATGTACAACTTTCCCTGCCCTGTTTACAAATTGCTTGGAAAACGAATCCATGGTGTCTATTAAAATCTTCAGTGAGATGAAGAAATCAGCTGCAATGGGCAGCTCATAAGTTCTCCCTAAAAGTATGAACTAGTTGTTTTTTACATTTTATTATAAATGAAGAAGGAGGTGAGATGAAAGTAGGAAGAAGAAAGAAGGTAAAGAAAGAATGGAGTAGAAGTGCAAGAGGAATAAGAAAGAATATGAGTGGTCAAGAGTCAACCATAACAGTTTGCAATCAAAAGGTAAAAGAATGAAAGCCTGCACAATGATTATTCCAAGTATAGGCTGGAAATTAATTTGTTCCCATCAGTTTCTCCAGAAATCTCCAGAAACTATATTAAAAAAGAAAAAAAATTGGTGATAATACTATTGAATATACTATTTTCCAATCAAAAGGAACTTTTAAAAGCAGGACAATGAAAATTCAATAAAGAAATACCTCCAAAAAGATATCTTTTTAATAAATATGTTTATATTAAATATCAAGTAAATCATATTACATATAAGTATATATGCATACATACACATTATTCCACTGAACAAGATCAGTTCAGTTGAGTTCAGTCGCTCAGTCGTGTCCGACTCTCCGCGACCCCGTGAATCACAGCACGCCAGGCCTCCCTATCCATCACCAACTCCCGGAGTTCACTCAAACTCATGTCCACAGAGTCCGTGATGCCATCCAGCCATCTCATTCTCCGTCGTCCCCTTCTCCTCCCGCCCCCAACCTTTCCCAGCATCAGAGTCTTTTCCAGTGAGTCAACTCGTCTCATGAGGTGGCCAAAGTATTGCAGCTTCAGCTTTAGCATCATTCCTTCCAATGAACACCCAGGATTGATCTCCCTTAGAATGGACTTGTTGGATCTCCTTGCGGTACAAGGGACTCTCAAGAGTCTTCTCCCACACCACAGTTCAAAAGCATCAATTCTTTGGCGATCAGCTTTCTTCACAGTCCAACTCTCACATCCATACATGACCACGGGAAAAACCATAGCCTTGACTAGACGGACCTTGGTTGGCAAAGTTATGTCTCTGCTTTTTAATATATTATCAAGGTTGGTCATAACTTTCCTTCCAAGGAGTAAGCGTCTTTTAATTTCATGGCTGCAATCAGTATCTGCAGTGATTTTAGAGCCCCCAAAAATAAAGTCTGACACTGTTTCCACTGTTTTTCCATCTATTTCCCTTGAAGTGATGGGACCAGATTCAATGATCTTTGTTTTCTGAATGTTAAGCAAGATAAACCTCCATAAAATAATCTTATATCTATGTTTACTGAAATGCTTTGGAATAGTGTTATTGTTCTTTTCTTTTTTTTTTTTTTTAATTTTTATTGGAGGCTGATTATTTTACTCTTTTCCAGTGAGTCAGCTCGTCCCATGAGGTGGCCAAAGTATTGGAGTTTCAGCTTTAGCATCAGTCCTTCCAGTGAATACCCAGGACTGATCTCCTTTAGGATGGACTGGTTGGATCTCCTTGCAGTCCAAGGGACTGTCAAGAGTCTTCTCCAGCACCCAAAAGCATCAATTCTTCGGCGATTAGCTTTCTTCACAGTCCAACTCTCATATCCATACATGACCACTGGAAAAACCATGGCCTTGACTAGACGGACAATATTATATTAGTTGGTTTTGCCATACATTGACATGAATCCGCCCCGGGTGTACATGAGTTCCCCCTCCCAAACCCCCCCTAATACCTCCCTCCTCCCTTTATCCTCCCTCTGGGTCATCCCCGCATACCAGCCCCAAGGATTCTGTAACATGCATCGACCCTGAACTGGCGATTCATTTCACATATGATAATATACATGTTTCAATGTCATTCTCGCAAACCATCCCGCCCTCACCCTCTCCCACAGGTCCCAAAGACTGTTTCATACATCTGTGTCTCTTTTGCTGTCTCGTGTACAGGGTTATCATTTGAATCTTCTTAAATTCCATATATATGTGCTAGTATATTGTATTGGTGTTTTTCTTTCTCACTTACTTCACTCTGTATAATAGGCTCCAGTTTCATCCACCTCATTAGAACTGCTTCAAATGCATTCTTTTTAATGGCTGAGTAATACTCCATTGTGTATATGTACCAAAGCTTTCTTATCCATTCGTCTGCGGCTGGACATCAAGGTTGCTTCCATGTCCTGGCTATTATAAACAGTGATGCAATGAACATTGGAGTACATGTGTTTCTTTCGATTCTGGTTTCCTTGGTGTGTATGCCCAGGAGTGCGATTGCTGGATCATATGGCAGTTCTATTTCCAGTTTTTTGAGGAATCTCCACACTGTTCTCCATAGTGGTTGTACTAGTTGGCATTCCCACCAACAGTGGAAGAGGATTCCCTTCTCTCCACACCCTCTCCAGCATTTATTGCGTGTAGACTTTTGGATAGCAGCCATTCTGACTGGTATGAAATGGTATCTCATTGTGGTTTTGATTTGCATTTCTCTGATTATGAGAGATGTTGAGCATTTTTTCATGTGTTTGTTCGCCATCTTTATCTCTTCTTTGGAGAAATGTCTGTTTAGTTCTTTGGCCCATTGTATGATTGAGTCATTTATTTTTCTGGAATTGAGCTGCAGGAGCTGCTTGTATATTTTGGAGATTAATCCTTTATCAGTTGCTTCATTTGCTATTATTTTCTCCGATTCTGAAGGCTGTCTTTTCGCCTTGCTTATAGTTTCCTTTGCTGTGCAGAAGCTTTTGATTTTAATTAGGTCCCATTTGTTTATTTTTGCTTTTATTTCCAATATTCTGGGAGGTGGGTCTTGGAGGATCCTGCTGTGATTTATGTCAGAGAGTGTTTTGCCTATGTTCTCCTCTAGGAGTTTTAAGTTTCTGGTCTTACATTTAGCTCTCTAATCCATTTTTAGTTTATTTTGGTGTGTGGTGTTAGGAAGTGTTCCAGTTTCATTCTTTTACAAGTGGCTGACCAGTTTTCCCAGCACCACTTGTTAAAGAGACTGTCTTTTCTCCATTTTATATTCGTGCCTACTTTGTCGAAGATAAGGTTTCCATAGGTGCGTGGATTTATCTCTGGGCTTTCTATTCTGTTCCATTGATCTATATTTCTGTCTTTATGCCAGTACCATACTGTCATGATGACTGTGGCTTTGTAGTAGAGCCTGAAGTCCGGCAGGTTGATTCCTCCAGTTCCATTTTTCTTCCTCAAGATTGCTTTGGCTATTCGAGGTTTTTTGTATTTCCATACCAACTGTGAGATTATTTGTTCTAGTTCTGTGAAAAATATCGTTGGTAGCTTGATAGGGATTGCATTGAATGTATAAATTACTTTGGGTAGTATACTCATTTTTACAATATTTACTCTTTCAATCCACGAACATGGTATATTTCTCCATCTATTAGTGTCCTCTTTGATTACTTTCACTAATGTTTTATAGTTTTCTATGTACAAGTCTTTTGTTTCCTTAGGTAGATATATTCTTAAGTATTTAATTCTTTTCGTTGCAACAGTGAATGTTATCGTATCCTTAAGTTCTCTTTCTATTTTCTCATTATTAGTGTATAGGAATGCAAGGGATTTCTGTGTGTTGATTTTATATCCTGCAACTTTACTGTATTCGTTGATTAGCTTCAGTAGTTTTCTAGTAGAGTCTTTAGGGTTTTCTGTGTAGAGGATCATGTCATCAGCGAACAGTGAAAGTTTTACTTCTTCTTTTCCAATTTGTATTCCTTTTATGTCTTTTTCTGCTCTGATTGCTGTAGCCAAAACTTCCAGAACCATGTTGAATAGTAGTGGTGAGAGTGGGCACCCTTGTCTTGTTCCTGACTTTAGGGGAAATGCTTTCAGTTTTTCACCGTTAAGGATAATGTTTGCTGTCGGTTTTTCATATATAGCTTTTATTATGTTGAGATATGTCCCTTCTAGTCCCACTTTCTGGAGGGTTTTAATCATAAATGTATGTTGAATTTTGTCAAAGGCTTTCTCTGCATCTATTGAGATAATCATATGATTTTTATTTTTCAGTTTGTTAATGTGGTGTATTACGTTGACTGATTTGCGGATATTGAAGAATCCTTGCATTCCTGGGATAAAGTCCACTTGGTCATGATGTATGATCTTCTTAATGTGTTGTTGGATTCTGATTGCTAGAATTTTTTTAAGGATTTTTGCATCTATGTTCATCAGTAATATTGGCCTGTAGTTTTCTTTTTTTGTGGGGTCTTTACCAGGTTTTGGGATTAGGGTGATGGTGGCCTCATAGAATGAGTTTGGCAGTTTCCCTTCCTCAGCAATTTTCTGGAAGAGTTTGAGTAGAATAGGTGTTAGTTCTTCTTGAAATTTTTGGTAGAATTCAGCTGTGAAGCCGTCTGGAACTGGGCTTTTGTTTGCTGGAAGATTTCTGATTACAGCCTCCAGTTCCATGCTTGTGATGGGTCTGTTCAGATTTTCTATTTCTTCCTGGTTCAGTTTTGGAAAGGTGTACTTTTCTAGGAATTTGTCCATTTCTTCCAGGTTATTCATTTTATTGCCATATAATTGCTGATAGTATTCTCTAATAATCCTTTGTATTTCTGGGTTGTCTGTTGTGATCTCTCCATTTTCATTTCTAATTTTATTGATTTGGTTCTTCTCCCTTTGTTTCTTGATGAGTCTGGCTAGTGGTTTGTCAATTTCATTTACCTTCTCAAAGAACCAGCTTTTGGCTTTGTTGATTTTTGCTCTGGTCTCTTTTGTTTCTTTTTCATTTATCTCTGCCCTAATTTTTATGATTTCTTTCCTTCTACTGACCCTGGGGCTCTTCATTTCTTCCTTTTCTAGTTTCTTTAGATGTAGAGTTAGGTTATTTAGTTGACTTTTTTCTTGTTTCTTGAGGTGTGCCTGTATTGCTATGAACTTCCCCCTTAACACTGCTTTTACAGTGTCCCAGAGAATTCAGGTTGTTGTGTTTTCATTTTCATTCATTTCTATGCATATCTTGATTTCTCTTTTGATTTCTTCTATGATTTGTTCATTATTCAGCAGCGTGTTGTTCAGCCTTCATATGTTGGCATTTTTAATGGTTTTTCTCCCGTAATTGAGATCTAATCTTACTGCATTGTGGTCAGAAAAGATGCTTGGAATGATTTCAATTTTTTTTGAATTTACTAATGCTAGATTTATGGCCCAGGATGTGATCTATCCTGGAAAAGGTTCCCTGTGCGCTTGAGAAAGAGGTGAAATTCATTGTTTTGTGGTGAAATGTCCTATAGATATCTATTAGGTCTAACTGGTCTATTGTATCATTTAAAGTTTGTGTTTCCTTGTTAATTTTCTGTTCAGTTGATCTATTCATAGATGTAAGTGGGGTATTAAAGTCTCCCAATATTATTTCATTGTTGCTAATTTCCCATTTCATTATTGTTAGTAATTTTCTTACATATTGCAGTGCTCCTGTGTTGGATGCATAAATATTTATAATTGTTATTTCTTCTTCTTGGATTGATCCTTTGATCATTATGTAGTTTCCTTCTTTGTCTCTTTTCACAGCCTTTGTTTTAAAGTCTATTTTATCTGATATGAGTATTGCTACCCCTGCTTTCTTTTGGTCTCTATTTGCATGGAATATCTTTTTCCAGCCCTTCACTTTCAGTCTGTATGTGTCCCTCGTTTTGAGGTGGGTCTCTTATAGACAACATATATGGGGTTCTTGTTTTTGTAACCATTCAGCCAGCCTTTGTCTTTTCGTTGGGGCATTCAACCCATTTACGTTTAAGGTAATTATTGATAAGTATGATCCCGTTGCCATTTTCTTTATTGCTTTGGGTTCGAGTTTATACACCCTTTCTGAGTTTCCTGTCTAGAGAAGATCCTTTAGCATTTGTTGAAGAGCTGGTTCGGTGGTGCTGAATTCTCTTAACTTTTGCTTGTCTGTAAAGCTTTTGATTTCTCCTTCATATTTGAATGAGACCCTTGCTGGGTACAGTAATCTGGGCTGTAGGTTATTTTCTTTCATCACTTTAAGTATGTCTTGCCATTCCCTCCTGGCCTGAAGAGTTTCTGTTGAAATATCAGCTGTTATCCTTATGGGAATCCCCTTGTGTG
This sequence comes from Moschus berezovskii, assembly GCF_049115385.1. Taxonomy (NCBI): domain Eukaryota; kingdom Metazoa; phylum Chordata; class Mammalia; order Artiodactyla; family Moschidae; genus Moschus; species Moschus berezovskii. Next base: position 4,208,745 of record NC_142473.1, read on the forward strand.
TTATTTGCTGCTTTTCCCTTGCTGCTTTTAATATTTGTTCTTTGTGTTTGATCTTGGTTAATTTGATTAGTATGTGTCTTGGAGTATTTCACCTTGGGTTTATCCTGTTGGGGACTTTCTGGGTTTCTTGGACTTGGGTGATTACTTCTTTCCCCATTTTAGGGAAGTTTTCAACTATTATCTCCTCAAGTATTCTCTCATGGTCTTTCTTTTTGTCTTCTTCTTCTGGGATTCCTATGATTCGAATGTTGGAGCGTTTAACATTGTCCCAGAGGTCTCTAATATTGTCCTCATTTCTTTTAATTCTTTTTTCTTTTTTCCTCTCTGTTTCATTTATTTCTACAATTCTATCTTCTAGCTCGCTTATCCTGTCTTCTGCCTCTGTTATTCTACTGTTTGTTCCCTCCAGAGTGTTTCTCATCTCATCTGTTGCATTATTCATTGTATATTGACTCTTTTTTATTTCCTCTAAGTCCTTATTAAACCTTTCTTCTATATTCTCAATCCTTTTCTCCCAGTGATTTATCTGTAAATCTCCATTTTGCTTTCAAGATTTTGAATCATTTTCACCACCAAATTTCGAAATTCTGTATCAGGTAGATTCCCTGTATCTTCCTCTTTTGTTTGTGTTGGTGGGCATTTATCTTGTTCCTTTACTTTCTGGTTATTTCTCTGCCTCTTAATCTTGCTTATATTGCTTTGCTTGGGGTGGCCTTTCCCTCTTCTGGCCATTTGAGGAGTTCTCTTTATTATGTAGTTTCCTCACTGTGTGTGGGGTTGGATGGGTGACTTGTCAAGGTTCTCTGGTTAGGGAAGCTTGTGTCGGTGTTCTGGTGGGTGGAGCTGGATTTCTTCTCTCTGGAGTGCAATGTAGTGTCCAGTAATGAGTTATGAGATGTCGGTGTGTTTGGAGTGACTTTGGGCAGGCTGTATATTGAAACTCAAGGCTATTTTCCTGTGTTGCTGGAGAATGTGCGTGGTATGTCTTTCTCTGGAACTTGTTGACCCTTGGGTGGTGCTTGGTTTTAGTGTAGGTATGGAGGAATTTGATGAGCTCCTATCAATTAATGTTCCCTGGAGTCAGGAGTTCTCTGGTGTTCTCAGGATTCGGGCTTAAGCCTCTTGCCTCTGGTTTTTGGTCTTATTCTTGGAGTAGTCTCTAGACTTCTCTATCTGTCATTTCCAAGGTGGTTCCCTCTGTTTTAGCTTCTGTTTGCTGGTCTCTTCAGTGTCTAATTTCTGCCCTGATACTAGGGGGCAGGTGGACACTTTTTAAGACTCAGTTGTTCAGTCCTGTTCTGGGAAGGGAGGAACACTGCAGACAAATATCTCTGGCATCTGTGGGGAGTGCTCACATCGTCTTGGCCACACCTGGTTTGCCCCCGCTCACAGAGCGTGTGTTGTCCCAGTCTACACTGCACAGGCTCTAGGTTGCTCTGCCCGGAACTGTCCGAGGCCGGAGCTGGGTTGCCTGCACTTCCCAGGTCTGAGCGGCTCAAGTTTGCTTTCTCGGGTACTCCACAAAGGTGCAGACTTGGCTGGGTCTGCGTTTTGTGCCTTCCCCGGTCCGAGCAGCTCAGGTGACCAGGTGTTTGGCGAGCATGATTGCTGCGACTTAAAGCCTCCCCAGTCCCTGCCGCTCGGTTTTCTGGGTGTACAACCAGCGCACCTTCTCAGGTGGATAGCGACCGGCCTGAGCCCAAGAAGTCTTGATTAGCAACAAGCCTGCCTGCAGTTTGTTTCGGATGCCTTTCTGGGGCTGCGATTGCCCCCTCCAGCTCTGGCTGACCTCCCGGCCTGTCTCGGCGGGGGATGGTAGATTGGCCGACCGCATCCGGCTCGCTCTGCTCAGCCCTTTGTTCTGTAAGCGGGGCTGGCAGAGTCTTAGGTTAGAGCTTTCTGCCTTTTCATGGGGACGCTATCCCAGTCTGCTTTGCTATCCCCTGTTAGATCTCTCAGATTGTTCTGGCGGCATTCAAGCCCAGTCCTCTCTCTAAGTAGTTCAGCCAGCTCCTCCCTGCCCAGCCTCCGCTTGCTAATGGCATATGCAGGCGGCTGCGCTGCTTCTCCACTGGGAGTTACCATTTGGCGGGTAATCTATGGGTTTTTGAACTGTGGTGCTGGAGAAGACTTTTGAGAGTCGCTTGTACTGCAAGGAGATCCAACCAGTCCATTCTAAAGGAGATCAATCCTGGGTGTTCATTGGAAAGACTGATGCTAAACCTGAAACTTCAGTGCTTTGGCCACCTCATGCGACGAGTTGACTCACTGGAATAGACTCTGATGCTGGGAAAGGTTGGGGGTGGGAGGAGAAGGGGACGACCGAGAATGAGATGGCTGGATGGCATCACCGACTCTGTGGACATGAGTTTGAGTGAACTCCGGGAGTTAGTGATGGACAGGGAGGCCTGGCATGCTGTGATTCATGGGGTCACAGAGAGTCGGACACGACTGAGCAACTGAACTGAACTGTGGGTTTTAATTATTTCTTTCTCTTTTCCTCCCGGTTATGTGGCCCTCTGAGCTTCCAAGGCTCGCCACAGACTAGCCAGTGAGAGTGTTTCCTGGTGTTTGGAAACTTCTCTGTTTTTAAAGCCTCCCTTCCTGGGACAGAGCTCCGTCCTTACCTCTTTTGTCTCTGTTTTTATCTTTTATGTTTTTTCCTACCTCCTTTTGAAGACAATGGGCTGCTTTTCTGGGTGCCTGATGTCCTCTGCCAGCATTCAGAAGTTGTTTTGTGGACTTTACTCCGCGTTCAAATGTTCTTTTGATGAATTTGTGGGGGAGAGAGTGGTCTCGCCGTCCTATTCCTTCGCCATCTTGTTCCTTCTCTAGTGTTATTGTTCTAAATGCACAAATTAATTGTTTTTTAATTATTTTTATTGTAGTATAGTTGCTTTACAATGTTGTGTTGGTTTTTAACTTTAATAAGTTAAAAGCTTTTCAACTTTTTTTTTTTTTTTTCAGAAAACTGAAAAGACATCTGGAAATCAACGCTCGTATACAGGGTTATCATTTGCATCTTTCTAAATTCCATATATATGCGTTAGTAGATCGCCTGGAGAAGGAAATGGTAATCCACTCCAGTATTCTTGCCTGGAGAATCCCATGGACAGAGAAGCCTGGTAGGCTACAGTCCACGGGTCGCAAAGTGTCGGACACGACTGAGCGACTGGACGGATACTGTATTGGTGTTTTTCTTTCTGGCTTACTTCACTCTGTATAATAGGCTCTAGTTTCATCCACCTCATTAGAACTGATTCAAATGCATTCTTTTTAATGGCTGAGTAATACTCCATTGTGTATACACAGATGTATAGAACAGTCTTTGGGACTCTGTGGGAGAGGGTAAGGGTGGGATGATTTGGGAGAATGGCATTGAAACATGTATGCTGTCATATGTGAAACGAATCGCCAGTTCAGGGTCGATGCATGTTACAGGATGCTCGGGGCTGGTGTGCAGGGATGACCCAGAGGGAGGATAAGGGGAGGAGGGAGGTGGGAGGGGGGTTTGGGAGAGGGAACTCATGTACACCCAAGGCGGATTCATGTCAATGTATGACAAAACCAACCAATATAATAATGTAAAATAATCATCCTCCAATAAAAATAAATAAATAAAATTAAAAAAATTTTTAAATGAGAAAAAAAAGAATAATCAAGCCAATGTTCCTTACCACAGTGACCACATAAATAAAAATAAATAAATAAAATAAAAAGAGAAGAATGTAATAACAAAAAAAAAAAAAAGAAATTAAAGCTCACTATTCTCTGAAGTGGTTCTGATTATAAAGGGTACTTTGGGAGAAAGATTTTCCCTAGGGTCATTAACATTTTGTATCATTCTCTTTAAAATGACCATATAAGAAGTAAAGAAAACAGCATTTATTGCCAACAGTACTGCAAAATGGCAGATTTCAGTTGGTGAGAGACAGACAAAGAACGATAAAATTCTACCAATTTTTGAATTTCTGGACTCAAGGTTCTGGACTCAAGGATTCTCTGAAACCAATTATTCACAAAGCAATTCTTATGTCATCACTCTTTTTTTTTTTTAATTTATTTATTGGAGGCTACTTACTTTACATTATTGTATTGGTTTTGCCATACACCGACATGAATCTGCCCCGGGTGTACATGAGTTCCCCATCTTGAACCCCCCTCTCACCTCCCTCCCCATCCCATCCCTCTGGTTCATCCCAGTACACCAGCCCCGAGCATCCTGTCTCATGCATCGAACCTGTACTGGCGATTCGTTTCACATATGATAATATACATATTTCAATGCCATTTTCCCAAATCATTCCACCCTCACACTCTCCCACAGAGTCCAAAATACTGTTCTATAAATCTGTGTCTCTTTTGTTGTCTCGTATACAGGGTTATCATTACCATCTTTCTAAATTCCATATATATGCTTTAGTATACGGTATTGGTGTTTTTCTTTCTGGCTTACTTCACTCTGTATAATAGGCTCCAGTTTCATCCACCTCATTAGAACTGATTCAAATGTATTCTTTTTAATTGCTGAGTAATACTCCACTGTGTATATATACCACTGCTTTCTTATCCATTCGTCTGCAGATGGACATCTAGGTTGCTTCCATGTCCTGGCTATTATAAACAGTGCTGCAATGAACATTGGAGTACATGTGTCTCTTTCAATTCTGGTTTCCGCAGTGTGTATGCCCAGGAGTGCGATTCCTGCATGGTATGGCAGTTCTATTTCTAGCTTTTTAAGGAATCTCCACACTGTTCTCCCTAGTGGTTGTAATAGTTTGCATTCCCACCAACAGTGTAAGAGGGTTCCCTTTACTCCACACCCTCTCCAGCATTTATCGCTTGTAGACATTTGGATAGCAGCCATTCTGACTGGAGTGACATGGTACCTTATTGTGGTTTTGATTTGCATTTCTCTGATTATGAGTGATATTGAGGATCTTTTCATGTGTTTGTTAGTATGGCATCACTCTTAACTTTGTTTTGAATAGTTGCATCCAAATTATGTCAGGAGTGATAGAAAAATAAAGCAAAATCCAAGCTGTGGACAATACTGGTGAGATTTTTCAATTCTAAAACTAACATTGAAACTTTCTGAAAAAGAAAGAATTTATCAGATTTCTATATTTTGAATACTTTTAACATAATTGCAAGACAATGTTCTTAGAAATAGGGGGAGAATAAATTTTTAAGGTGATAATAAAATGATGGAGTGCATGCACACCAGACTATGAGATGGATACTAATGACACATGAGTAGGAAAATGCTTGACTTGCAAAAGAAAATGAGGTGTTAGTATGTTTGAAGTGTTCAGAGTGTGGAGGAAGAAATTCTTTGAGGTGGATCTTGAATCTGGGAGAAAGAAGCTTTCCTCCTGGACCTTGTTGGATGGAAAATGGAGACAAAATACCCAGGTTTTATTTTAAATGACCGGTTTCTTTTAGATGATAATCAAGTCACATTATTCACAGTTGTCAAAAACTGCTATGATTTGAGGTCTCTTAAACTGAAGGACTCTCTGAATGGAGAATAAAATGTTTTGCTTAGTTCAGAAGGAAAAACAAAAGGAGAGTGAGAGTGTAAATGAATTTTGGACCCCCTATTTGATATCAAACTCTCATATCGAGAGATGCGGTGTAGGAGAAAATCAAAATTATGCAAATGTGATTTTAAGATAGTGGTGTTTTACCTCTAGATAAATTGCTTAGCTTCATGGGGCTTCTGCTATCCCTCCTGCAAAATGAGAAAGTTTTAAGGGATGTGTTCAAGTCTGAATTGGCTTGTCATTATATCTATTACAGTTTTATTATTATTTCTACTGTAAAAGAGAAGACACATCTGGAATGACTATGCCATCAAGTCTAATATAGAGATCAGAAACAACATTACTACAAAACATACCTCAGAGCACAGAGTTCATTTGGAATTAACAGATCTTTGGGGGATGTATCCTCAGGTCGATAGAATTCCTGATGATTACCTAAGACACTGTGTAATCATATTCTAAACCAGAACTACAGAAGTCATTTATCAATACATCTGTAGCTCGGCTTGAAGAACAGCTTGAGAGAGGCTTTATTCAAAGGTATTCCCCATTCCTCTTATTTGTACATATGCTGCAGTGACCTCACTAGAGTGTCTGACATTACACCACTGGAGAGTCATCCATTAGAAGTAAATATGAAGGTCTAGTGAGATTAAAGAATGAGTCATATTTATTTATTGATGTTAACAGATAAATACATAAAATACCAAAGCAATACAATTCCTGGGGAATCCTCAAACATTGAGTTTGAAGGTAACCCTCCATTTAAATCAAACCCATCTTGATGTGCCTCCAACCGTTTCTTTTAAATTTGATCCCTTCTAAGTTTGATAAAACAGAGTCATACAGAGCAACTTTTTGTGTAGGTGACTTCTTTTACTCTACAATAAGTTTGTGTGAAAATTTGTTATGTTGAGTAGCTCTAGTTCACTCATTATGACTGGAATACAGTATTCCATTGTGTGACTTTATCGCAATGTATCTACCCATCCTACTCTTTTAATGGTATAGATGAACTTATTTGCAAAGCAGAAATAAAGTGACGGATGTAGAGAACAAAGCATGAATACCAACGGGGGGTGCAGAGTGGGTTGAATTGGGAGATTGGCTTGGCATATGTATGTTGCTACGAATAAAATTGATAATTAATGATAATCCTCGTGTATAGCATGAGGATCTCTAGTCAGTGCTCTGTGGTGGCCTAAATGGGAAGGGAATCCACAAAAGAGGGGATATGTGTATATGTGTGTCTGATACACTTTGCTGTACAGCAGAAATGAACACAGCGCTTTAAAGTAACTCTACTCCATCAGTTTCTTTCATTGTTTTCTTTAGTTTCTGCCTCCTTTTCAGGTTTTTATGGCTATTCCAAGCTGAAAGAATCATTGTTGTTTTTTTAATTTCGTAGTAGAAATAGCTCTTTATGTTATAGATCATAGTGAAATTAAAATTTTCTCATTTTGCAAGTGAGATAACAGAAGGTCCATGAGGCTTAACAATTTATCTAGAGGTACAGCTCCACTATCTCAGAATCAGATTTGCATAATTTTGCTTTCCTTTCTACTATATCACATCACCCTTTATTGTGAGAGTTTGATATCAAATATGGGAACAAAAACTCATGTATACAAATATCACAGTTTCTTAAGAAGAAGACCCTGCAACATCATCTAGTCCCGACTATTTAAACACTCATAGCAGTATTCAGACAGGAAAATATGGGCGTGTGTGTGTGTGTCAAAAGTAAGATGAACATTTTCAGGATATAGATGTTGTCATATTCCCAAACTCAAAAGTTGTTTCAAATTTCAGATGAGTGTCTTAGGAAAATTCAGTTCAGTTCAGTCGCTCAGTTATGACCGACTCTTTGCGACCCCATGAATCACAGCACGCCAGGCCTCCCTGTCCATCACCAACACCCGGAGTTTACTCAAACTCATGTCCATCGAGTAGGTGATGCCATCCAGCCGTCTCATGCTCTGTCGTCCCCTTCTCCTCCCGCCCCCAATCCTTCCCTGCATCAGAGTCTTTTCCAGTGAGTCAACTCGTCGCATGAGGTGGCCAAAGTATTGCAGTTTCAGCTTTAGCATCAGTCCTTCCAATGAACACCCAGGACTGATCTCCTTTAGAATGGACTGGTTGGATCTCCTTGCAGTCCAAGGGACTTCAAGAGTCTTCTCCAGCACCACAGTTCAAAAGCATCAATTCTTCAGTGATCAGCTTTCTTCACAGTCCAACTCTCACATCCATACATGACCACTGGAAAAACCATAGCCTTGACTAGACGGACCTTGGTTGGCAAAATAATGTCTCTGCTTTTTAATATACTATGTAGATTAGTCATAACTTTCCTTCCAAGGAGTAAGCGTCTTTTAATTTCATGGCTGCAATCAGCATCTGCAGTGCTTTTGGAGCCAAAAAAAAATAAAGTCTGACACTGTTTCCACTGTTTTTCCATCTATTTCCCATGAAGTGATGGGACTAGATGCTATGATCTTTGTTTTCTGAATGTTGAGCTTCAAGCCAACATTTTCACTCTCCTCTTTCACTTTCATCAAGAGGCTTTTTAGTTTCTCTTCATTTTCTGCCGTAAGGGTGGTGTCATCTGCATATCTGAGGTTATTGATACTTCTCCCACCAATCTTGATCCAGCTTGTGCTTCTTCCAGCCCAGCGTTCCTCATGATATGAGCAAATTGTTAGAAACAGATGAAAGAATCTTTATGAAACATGAAGGAAGTCAGAAGGTTGGTTAGATGTGTGATTTAGATGATTTACTTTATCTCTTTGGACTTTGTGTCTAAATCTGAATTAATAAAAGGACTATTATCTTGACATAAGATGATCAAAATATGTAGAATATGTGCACTTCCATTTCTTTAGGTATACACGCTAAGCAGTTGTAAATACCCATTTTTCCATTTTTATCAATTCTGGTTATTCATTTGTTTTGAGTTAAAAATAAACATTGCTTGTCTTTGTTACATTTTTTTTTTTTTCTTTCAGGTAATGTAATTGTATCTTGGGAACTTGACCTGCTAAACTAATTCCATGGAAAAAATAAGCAATGTAACTGAATTTGTTTTCTGGGGTCTTTCTCAGAACATAGAGGTTGAAGAAATGTGTTTTGTGGTGTTTTCTTTCTTCTACACAGTTATTCTTCTGGGAAACCTCCTCATCATACTGACGGTTTGTGTGGGCAACCTTTTCAAGTCTATGTATTTCTTTTTCAGCTACTTGTCTTTTGTGGATATTTGTCACTCTTCAGTCACAGCTCCTAAGATGATTGTGGACCTATTAGCCAAAAGGAAAACGATCTCCTACGTGGGGTACATGTTGCAACTCTTTGGGGTACATTTCTTTGGTTATCCTGAGATCTTCATCCTTACTGTAATGGCCTATGATCGTTACGTGGCTATTTGTAAACCCCTACATTATATGACCATCATGGATCAAGACAGATGCAATAAAATGCTGCTGGGGACTTGGATAGGTGGGTTCTTACACTCTAACATCCAAGTGGCTCTGGCAGTCCAACTATCCTTTTGTGGACCCAATGAGATTAATCACAACTTTTGCGATGTTCACCCCGTGCTAAAACTCGCCTGCACAGACAAATATGTGATTGGTGTTGTTGTGACAGCCAGCAGCAGTACCATCGCTCTGGGGAGCTTTGCCATTTTGCTAACCTCCTATACCATCATCCTGGTGTCCCTGAGGAAGCAGTCAGCAGAAGGAAGGCGCAAAGCTCTCTCCACCTGTGTCTCCCACATCGCCGTGGTCATCATCTTTTTTCATCAGTATGATGCATCCTGACACTACCTTTTCAGAGGATAAGATGGTGGCTGTGTTTTATACCATCATCACCCCCATGTTAAACCCCCTGATTTATACACTGAGAAATGCAGAAGTAAAAAAAGCAATGAAGAAACTGTGGGGCAGGAGGGTTTTCTGGGAGGCTAATGATAAATAGTAAAAAGTTACAGTCCAAGATGTATGATCTCAAAGTTTCTTATCTGCACAGTGAAGACAATAATAACGATCTCACAGGGTGTCTTGAAGGGAATAAATATGAGAATAACACATTCTACAGAAGCAAGTTATTATTTATCATTATGATTATATTTGTTGTAGTATTTCATAATCATAATTTTCTGAAATATCTAGAAAAAAGAAATCCTATCAAACTTGAAATTCAGCATAGTCAGACTTTCCCCTCTTCATTTTTTTTTCCTTTTTTCAATTTTCTTTAAAGAATGAGAGTTCACCATAATTGTATTAATACTTAAGGCTATTTTCTAGTGTTTAGATTTATCGTTCTTACATAATGAACATTTGATATATGTATGTTGTTTGAATGAAAGGATTCAGGAAAAATGACCAAAATATGAGCTAAGGAATTCTGGTACAAGTCCTCCAAAACAGCAAAACTAAATCTCGTAAGGTTTGGATGGGAGGGAGGGGTTGTGGGCAGAATGTCAAAGAGATAAAACACAGGCTTAGGAAACAAAAGACCTGTTATCCTCTGGTTTGGGGGAAAAGATTTCTTTCTCTAGGACTCATTTTCCTTACTCCAACAATAAGTCTATTGGAAAAAAAATTATCCCAATATCCCCATTTTAACTATGGCATCCTATTTATATGCTTCTGATAACTGACTCTTGTAGTCTGTCACTATTAACATAAAGTGATTAACAGGAAACACTTAAAGAAACTCAACAATACCAAAGATATCTGTGTTGTGTGTTAATCAATAGGGTAAATTCAATTTACCGAAATGCATGGTTGGGAAACCATATTTCCTCCAATGTTTGAACCAAACAGCTTTACTGAAAGCAGTAAGTCATTTATCACTGCTTCCTTGACTGGCACAACCTGATTTCTAGCTGTGGATTCTAGAAAGAGTCACTCTGTACAAATAAACGTACCTTTCTTAGGTAAACTGATACTTGCCCTAGTAATACATTCCTCTTCTCTTTGCCCTACCTAAGCTTTATTTTTCCACAGCAATAAACCCATCACTGATTATCTCTCTGCCATTTATTTTCATTTTTCACAAGTCAATTATTTAAATTACTGTCAATATGTGGGTATGTGATTGTGATTTTGGAGTGTGTGTGTGTGTGTGGTGTGCACATATTACTGTACACTGTCAATGCCTTACACAATGATCTCAGCTAATGGAGCACTCATAGAATTAAAGATAATAAATGTCAAAAGGCAGCAAGACATTCAAAGTTATAATTGTTAAAAGTTATTAAAAGTTATAAGACCCCTTGCCTCTGACTACATGAATCCATACTTATTGTCCCAGTTTGGACATAGACTGGACCTCTATGAACCTGAGGGTTTGCTCAGTTTTAAGATGGTAACTAGGTCAGTGCTCTCCAAATTTGTCTGATCATTTTAATCCTTGAGATGTTTTTGAAAAGATGACAGTATCTATTCTAAGAATTTGCTATTCAGTAGACCAAGGTTCAGTTCAGTTCAGTCACTCAGTGTCTTTGCGACCCCAAAGGCTGCCACACACCAGGCTTCCCTGTCCATCACCAACTCCCAGAACTTGCTGAAACTCATGTCCATCGAGTTGGTGATGCCAGCCAACCATCTCCACCAATGTTAGAGGGTGTAAAAAAAAAATCTATATTTTCAACAAGCTCCTCTGGTGATTTTTATACAGGTAGTGGCACATCAAAAATTTGGAAACACGTACTAAATGATACTTGATCTTAAAGCACAAAAGGGTCTTTGAATCAATCAATTCCAAAGGGCCCTACCTTGGATATATACTCCCATCTGTTCTACTATTTAAAAGGAAACTAAACTTGAACTGAATTTAGAAAATTGTGGAATAAATTAATGTAGTTCATGTATAAATTTTTCCACAATACTCTTTCCTTTATGTATCTGCATTAAAGACTTGACTACTGAGAGTTATTTATATTGATGACCTGAAGTCCTGAAGAAGGTAAAAGCTGACAAATTCAATAATCTCAAAGACCTAGAAACAAAACAAATTGATGTAGGAGACAGATGGGCTCCAATTTAGATGTTTACAACTGGTCTCTTGTTCACATTTCATGGGGTGCAAAGTGCTCTTCAGGCTGAACACATAAAACTGTTGGCATTTTCTGAGCCAGTGGATAGGTGGGCTCCAGTTAAGGCATTAACTGTTTACTCTGGAAAATGAAAGTAACAACATAAACAGGGTAAATAGCCAGTGTTTGTCTCTTGCAAGCATCTTAAGATAATAGTCATGGCAATAGTCAAAGAAATAGTCAAGGAAAGGACAAAGAGGGGCAGAACCTTCTTTGAGTAAAGGATTAAGGTACCTCCCTCCTCCTCTTTTTGAGACAAGGGAGACATTACAGTGCTCCGGAGTAGGTCAAATGTGGAAAAAGAAACCAGATAATTGGCTAAAGGTAGAAAAAACCTGAAAGAACTGACCTACATAAATGACTTAACCGCCTCCTTGCTACACTCCCCTTCACTCGGAGGGAGGCCGCACTCTTTCTCTCTGAGTGTGTGTCTCGGCCTTGCTTCTGTTTTAACAAGCAGTTTCTCTATGTCCCTCCCACTTCTTGCTGTGCAACATCTCTAATAATGAACTTCATATGTTCACTTACATTTTCTGCCTCCGTGACAAAGGAATTTTCACTGGGGACAGAGATACAGGCAAAAACAGCTTCTAGCCTCAAGCCCTAGCTGGTTTGGTGGCTAAGATTCCTGGTTTCCATTCAGGCTGTGTGCATGTGTGTCTTAGTCACTTAGTCGTGTCTAACTCTTGGCGACCCCATGGACTGTAGCCTACCTGGCGCCTCTGTCCATGGAATTCTGCGTGCAAGAATACTGTTGTGGGTTGCCATACCCTTCTCCAGGGAATCTTCCCAATCCAGGGATCAAACACTGGTATCCAGCATTACAAGCGGATTCTTTACCATTTGATCCACCCCAGCTGGGCTCCCCAGGTTCAAATCTTGGGCAGGGAATTAAGATCACTCATGATCCCACTGCTCACATCTGCCTTCTCAAGATCAGTATGAAAAGGTATTCATGTTTCCACCACTAATTTTATAAACTTCACAGAAGTTTGTCAGAGTCAATTTCAATCAGAGGAGCTCAGGGAGACTGCCCATGGGAGTGACTCATTTTGACAGTGCTCTGATGTGTCCAGTTCTTACATGATAACCTCGCTTGTTTTGTGTTTTGAAGTACAATGCAACTTCATCACCTAATTAAAATCTTACAAGTATTTCTTTTTCTACAAGTTTAGTGTATATATATATATATATATATCCACAAGGTAAGTGCACCACAGTATAGAGAGTGATATGCATTGCTGTACTTTTATAACAGTCAGTGGTACACTCAGATATCACACATACGGAATGTAAAATTCAGTCTCAGAAGACTAAGATAGAACTTCCATTTTCTTCATTAGAAAAAATAAAACAGCATAAGGTATATGTGAACCTATCCTGAGATTTGGAATGAAGCCTGGTCAAGCTTGACCTAGATCAACAGAACCCCAGCTGACCCAAAGACACATGAGCAAGGATTCTTAATGCTTATGGTATAACCCTTCAGTTTGGAATGGCTTTTTTATCTGACTTATCCAAGAATAGTGTGATCAAACTGTGGGAGTAAGTGTTCTGAGGCATATTACTGAATTAATAAAAAAAAAAAATGAAATGATTATATTTCAGTTCAGTTCAGTTCAGTTCAGTCGCTCAGTCGTGTCCAACTCTCCGCGACCCCATGAATCACAGCACGCCAGGCCTCCCTGTCCATCACCAACTCCCGGAGTTCACTCAAACTCATGTCCAAAGAGTCGGTGATGCCATCCAGACATCTAATTCTCCATCGTCCCCTTCTCCTCCCGCCCCCAACCTTTCCCAGCATCAGAGTCTTTTCCAGTGAGTCAACTCGTCGCATGAGGTGGCCAAAGTATTGCAGTTTCAGCTTTAGCATCAGTCCCTCCAATGAACATCAAGGATTGATCTCCTTCAGAATGGACTGGTTGGATCTCCTTGCAGTATAAGGGACTCTCAAGAGTCTTCTCCAACACCACAGTTCAAAAGCATCAATTCTTTGGTGATCAGCTTTCTTTACAGTCCAACTCTCACATCCATACATGACCAAGGGAAAAACCATAGCCTTGACTAGACGGACCTTGGTTGGCAAAGTAATGTCTCTGCTTTTTAATATACTATCAAGGTTGGTCATAACTTTCCTTCCAAGGAGCAAGCGTCTGGAAGAAGCACAAGCTGGAATCAAAATTGCTGGGAGAAATAACAATAACCTCAGATATGCAGATGACACTACCCTTATGGCAGAAAGTGAAGAGGAACTCAAAAGCCTCTTGATGAAAGTGAAAGAGGAGAGTGAAAAGGTTGGCTTGAAGCTCAACATTCCGAAAACAAAGATCATGGCATCTGGTCCCATCACTTCATGGGAGATAGATGGAAAAACAGTGGAAACAGTGTCAGACTTTGTTTTTAGAGTTAGCTAATTGAAAGTAGTAGTATAAAAGGCTAACTAGAGAGAATGGGGAGGAGATTGGTTATATAAACACAGGACAAATTCTAAATACCTAAGTCTGCAACAAGTCTCCCTCCCTCTATTTTTCCATGAATAATATGTCAGAAGAGAAGGACATAGTGATAATCACACTTGAATAGATTCATTTTCACTCCTCCTTTGTTAATAAATTGCAGAAGAGAGATAACAACAGGTAAATCCAAGCCATAAACAAACAGATTCTTAAAGATTTATCGTCTTCTGGGAAAAAAAATCAATAGTGAATTTGTCACAATAATAAAGTGGCCTAACTAAGCATCTTGAGAGTCCCTTATACTGCAAGGAGATCCAACCAGTCCATTCTAAGGGAGATCAATCCTTGATGTTCATTGGAGGGACTGATGCTAAAGCTGAAACTGCAATACTTTGGCCACCTCATGCGACGAGTTGACTCACTGGAAAAGACTCTGATGCTGGGAAAGGTTGGGGGCGAGAGGAGAAGGGGACGACGGAGAATGAGATGGCTGGAAGGCATCATCGACTCTTTGGACATGAGTTTGAGTGAACTCCGGGAGTTGGTGATGGACAGGGAGGCCTGGCGTGGTGTGATTCATGGGGTCGCGGAGAGTCGGACACGACTGAGCGACTGAACTGAACTGAACTAAGCATCAATGGCAAGCTTATGAAAAATAAACACTTGAATTAGCTGTCCATGCAGCTATAGACATTTCTGTTCTCCTTTACCTTCCTGAATCAGATAATACACCAGAGAGTAGTCACCACCAGACTTACATCAAAAAGAAACCCTGACTTGCTCTGCTACTATCTTTTTTTTCTCTTTTGCTAGATATTCCATTATTTTTCTGCCTTCCCTTATGTTCTAAGATTCCTAAATTTTCAAGCAGTACACATGTCAGGAAGTTCTTGGAAGAGAAACACTGTTGCTGAAATCTTCACCATATACCTAATTTCTGCATATGTATACTTCATTTTAGAGTGCAGATTCCTATTGAACAAAGGACAGTAATTCTTTAAGAGTACACAATACAATTTCTTAGTGAGGTCAATGGTGAAGAAGATGGAGCACCAGAAGATAAGAAGTCTGTGTCTCTCATAGTTGAGAACTTGGTGAACACACCCTCCAAGTCTTAGATGACCCTAGACACCTAAGAGATGTCTGAGATCAGAATCCTGACCTCAGAATTCTCTTCAAAATTCATGAAGATTGAAGATTCTTGTCTAAATTAAGGAAACAACTCAATGTGCAAAAAAAGATTTTAGTTTATGCCCCAGTTGTCAGCTGGCTATATGTGTTTCTTAGCCTAATCACCTTTATTTCTCTGTAGAGTGAAAACCTGTCTGAGGGAAAATGAGACAGATTTACCTACTTTGACTAATGGAAGACACAATGAAAATACATTATTAGCATGGTGAGAGAGAGGATTAACAAAATGCATCCCAGGAGCATCCATCTCTTCAACTACATGCCTTCTTAAGCTCATGACATTTCACAGAATGGGAGATATTCCATGTTGCACATTTACAAAGAACATCAGTTTTATATACTCATGAAGATTGTTTAAATAAAGTGATAAATATGGCCATAGAATTGCATTTATAAAAATGAAAAGAATTCCTCATTTTTCAAGACTTTAATTACCTACAATAAAGTACTAAGTTTTAATTACAATTTCTGTAATTGTAGTGTAAGTAGAATAATTATATCCAATCCATTGTTTTAGATGCAGGATTTGTTTATGTAAAAAAAATTAAAGTATACAATACTTGTAAAACTTTTGGCATTGTTTTTTTGAAATTATTGCAGTGGAATCCTCAAAAAAAAAAAAAAAAAAAAGAAGTGTTTTAAGAAAGCTCTGTGAAAGATGTCTCACTCAAGATTATCTGTTTCCTGGAAGAGGTCAGAAAAGCCAACCATGCAGTCTTCACAACTTTCCCTGAAAAAAAGTGCTAAAATGCACTCGTCATGTCAGGGAATACAAAGGACAGAATGTTCCAGAATCTCAGAGCTGAACAGAACCCGAAGGGCATCTGATCCACTCCCCTTGTAAGCAGTCTCAGTCAAGTGACAGCGGGAGAGTGGCTGAGGGGGGCTTCACTCTTCAGGGTTGCAGCTTTGAATGACAGTACACGATTCTTCTGTATTTGTTGTACTTGTCAACATTAGCAATGTGTGGATAAAACTAGATCCTACAAAGGGTAGGACAGCCAGAGGCTTCATTTTCCTGCAGAGAGTTTATCTCAGCCCCACACTTTCCTCATGGCGTTCTTCATGTCTGTGTTTCTCAGGGTGTAGATGAGATGGTTGAACGTAGGGGCAAGCATAGCAAAAAACAGGGAAAAGACCTTGTCCTTCCTGACAGAATCAGCCGTGGGGACATAGGTGAAGATGAGGGGCAAGAAGAACATGAAGACCACACTGATGAGTGAACCACAGGTGGAGAGGGCTTTGTGGCGGCCCTCGGATGAGGGAGTCCTCAGGGAGGACCGGAGGATGATGTAAGAAATCACCAAGGCAACAAAGGTCAAAATGGACAACACCCCTGTGGTGGTAATGATTACAATTACCCACAGTCTAGTGTCCATGCAGACCAGCTTCAGCAAAGGGAATACATCACAGAAATAGTGGTCTGTTTGACTGGGGCCACAGAAAGGAAGTCCAATAATAATTAATACTTGCATGATTAAATGGCTAAAGTCTCCCATAGCAGAAGCCATTATAAGGACATAGCACACCTGTCTGTCCATGATGACTATGCAGTGAAAAGGTCTACAGATGGCAGCATAGTGGTCCTAGACCATGGCCACCAAGAGGAAGATCTCAGTGGATCCAAAGAAGTGGGCAGAAAACATCTGGGCCATGCAACTGTTGTAGGAGATGGACTTCTGCTGGGCCAGCAAGTCAGTTATCAACTTGGGTGCCACTGTGGAGGTGAAACAGACCTCCATCAAGGACAAACAGCTGAGGGAAAAGTACATGGGCTGTGCACTGAGGCGGCTGCCCCTGATGGTGAGAAGAATGAGCAAATTCCCTGGGAGAATCGCAATATAGCAAAGTAAAAATAGCAAAAATCAGGCAACTTTCTCATTCCCATCATTAAAAAGCCCCAGGAGGATAAACTCTGTGACATTTTCATGTCCCGTTGCTTCTGTGGGTTTGATCATTTAGAGGGGCAAGTTAGTATACCTGAAACATGTAGCTTTTTCAAATTATTTATGTATTTCAAAAGTCATTCATCTAGTCAATAAATATATATTGATGCTTCCAAATGATACAAGCATTACAACTGCTGTTAAGGGTACCGCAGTATACAAAATACACACATCTCACCTACACATAAAGTTTATTAAAGAAGACATACAGTGACAATAATAGCAAAAAATAATCGATTTATTGAGGTGGAGCCAAGGAGAATGCAGAGTCTGCATCTCCCCACCTTAGGGAACCTAGTTGACAGTGGTGGGGATGTCAACGCCCAAGCAGATGGGAGGAACCTCTGAGTGACTGGAGAATATTAACTCCAGTGAGGTCTCCTGGGAGTCCACATTTCAACACCAAGACCTGGCTCTACCCAACTCTGCAAACCCCGGTGCTGGAAACCTTGGGCCAAATAATCAGTAAGACAGGAACACAGTCCCATCCAAAAAAAAGAAGAAGAAAAAAAAAAAAGATGCAACAAAAAAATATGTTACAGACAAAAGAGCAAGGTAAAAACCTACAAAACCAAATATATGAAGAGAAAATATATTCTTATATTTTTTAACTACATGAGAAAAGAATTTAGAGTAATGACAGTAAAGATGATCCAAAATCACAAAAAATAGAGTGCAAACAAAGATTGAGAAGATACAAGAAATGTTCAATAAAAACACAGACCATTTCCTTCTCCAGGGGATCTTCCCGACCTAGGGATCGAACCCAGGTCTCCCGCATTGGAGGCAGACGTGTTAACCTCTGAGCCACCAGGGAAGCAAAAAAAAAAAAAAAACACACACAGAAAGACTAAGGAAAACATGTGGAGATGAATGGCACAAAAACTGAGATGAAAAGTAAATTAGAAGGAATCAATAACAGAATAACTGAGGCTTAAAAATGAGTAATTTAGCTGGAAGATAGAATGGTGGAAATGACTACTGAGGAGCAGAACAAACACAAAATGAAAAAAATTGAAGGCAATCTCAGAGAACTCTGAAACAACACTAAACACATTAACATTCAAATTTTAGGGGTTTCAGGAAGAAGAAGAATAAAGAAAGAGCCTGAGAAGATATTTGAAAAGATTATACTTGAAAACTTCTTTAATGTGTGAAAGGAAATGGCCACTCAAGTCTAGGAAGCTCTGACAGTTCCTCCCACATAGAATAAACTGTAGGAGAAACACACCAAAATAATATTAATCAAAGTAGTAAAAAGCAAATGCAAAGAAAAAATATTGAAACTGAAAGGTAAAAGCAAGAAACAGTGTACAAGAAACCCCCATAAGGCTATCAGCTGATTTTTCAGAAGAAACTCTGCCGGCCAGAAGGGAGTGATAGGATCTATTTAAAGTGATGAAAGAGAAAATTCTACAACCAACATTACTTTGCCCAGCAAGGATCTTAGATTTGACAATGAAATCAAAAGCTTTACTGACAAGCAAAAGTTAAGAGACTTCTGCAACACTAAACCAGCTTTTCAATAAACGCTAAAGGAACTTCTCTAGCCAGGTGATATTCCATATTAACAAATTAAGGAATAAAAACTTAGCATATTTGAAAACAGAGACATTACGCTGCTGACAAAAGTCCATCTAATCAAAACTACAGTTTTTCCAGTAGTCATGTATGGATGTGAGAGTTGGACCATAAAGAAAGCTGAGTGCTGAAGAACTGATGCTTTTGAACTGTGGTGTTGGAGAAGACTGTTGAGACTCCCTTGGACTACAAGGAGATCCAACCAAGTCTTGAATATTCATTGGAAGGACTGATGCTGAAGTTGAAGCTCCAATACTTTGGCCAAATGAGTCATACTAAGAGCTGACTCATTTGAAAAGACCCTCATGCTGGGGGAGATTGAAGGCAAGAGGAGAAGGGGATGACAAAAGATGAGATGGTTGGATGGCATCACTGACTCAGTGGACATGAGTTTGCGAAAGCTCCAGGAGTTGGTGATGGACAGGGAAGCCTGGTGTGCTGCAATTCATGGGGTCACAAATAGTTCGACACAACTGAGTGACTGAACTGACTGAATCGTCTCAATAGAAGTAGAAAAAAAAATTGACAACATTCAACACATACTTGTGATAAAAACTCTTCAGAAAGTCGGCATAGAAGGAACCTACCTCAAGATAATAAAGACAATCTATGACAAATATAGAGCAAATACCATTCTCAGTGGTGAAAGAATTCCCCTAAAATCAAGAACAAGACAAGGATGTCCACTCTCATCACTATTATTCAACATAGTTTGTGAAGTCCTGGCCATGGCAATCTGGGAAGATAAAGAAAAGAATATAAATTGGAAAAGAAAAAGTAAAACTATCTGTTTGCAGATGACATAATATTACATATAGAAAATCCTAAAGATGTCACCAGAAAACTACTGGAGCTAATCAACAAATTTGGTGAAGTTGAAAGATATAAAACTATGCAACAAAATCCTCAGTATTCCTATACACTAACAATGAAAGAGCAGAAAGAAAAATTAAGGAGACAACCCCTTTTACCACTGCAACATAAAGAATAAAATGCCTAGGAATTAACCTACCTAATGAAGCAAAGATCAAATTGCCAACATCCTCTGGATCATGGAGAAAGCAAGAGAGTTTCAGAAAAACATCTATTTCTGCTTCATTGACTATGCCAAAGCCTTTGACTGTGTCGATCACAATAAACTGTGGAACATTCTGAAAGAGATGGGAATCCCAGACCACCTGACTTGCCTCTTGAGAAACCTGTATGCAGGTCAGGAAGCAACAGTTAGAACTGGACATGGAACAACAGACTGGTTTCAAATAGGAAAAGGTGTACATCAAGGTTGTATATTGTCACCTTGCTTATTTAACTTATATGCAGAGTACATCATGAGGAACGCTGGGCTGGAAGAAGCACAAGCTGGAATCAAGATTGCTGGGAGAAATATCTATAACCTCAGATATGCAGATGACATTACCCTTATGGCAGAAAGTGAAGAGGAACTCAAAAGCCTCTTGATGAAAGTGAAAGAGGAGAGTGAAAAGGTTGGCTTGAAGCTCAACATTCAGAAAACAAAGATCATGGCATCTGGTCCCATCACTTCATGGGAAATAGATGGAAAAACAGTGGAAACAGTGTCAGACTTTATTTTTTTGGGCTCCAAAATCACTGCAGATGCTGATTGCAGCCATGAAATTAAAAGACGCTTGCTCCTTGGAAGGAAAGTTATGACCAACCTTGATAGTATACTAAAAAGCAGAGACATTACTTTGCCAACCAAGGTCCATCTAGTTAAGGCAATGGTTTTTCCCATGGTCATGTATGGATGTGAGAGTTGGACTGTGAAGAAAGCTGATCGCCGAAGAATCAATGCTTTTGAAGTGTGGTGCTGGAGAAGACTCTTGAGAGTCCCTTGGACTGCAAGGAGATCCAACCAGTCCATTCTAAAGGAGATCAATCCTGGATGTTCATTGGAAGGACTGATGCTGAAGCTGAAACTGCAATACTTTGGCCACCTCATGCGACGAGTTGACTCACTGGAAAAGACTCTGATGCTAGGAAAGTTTGGGGGCGGGAGGAGAAGGGGACGACCAAGAATGAGATGGCTGGATGGCATCACCGACTTGAGGGACATGAGTTTGAGTGAATTCCGGGAGTTGGTGATGGACAGGGAGGCCTGGCGTGCTGTGATTCATGGGGTCGCGGAGAGTCGGACACGACTGAGCGACTGAACTGAACTGAACTGAACTGAATGAAGCAAAAGACCTATATTCAGAAAACTATAAAACACTGAAATGAAAGAAACCAAAGATGATACAAACAGATGGAGAAATATACTATGTTTTTGGATTAGAAGAATAAATATTGTGAAAATGAATATACTATTCAAATCATTCTATAGATTCAATGCAATCCCTGTCAAATTACCAATAGCATTCTTCATAGAATTAGAACAAAAATTTTTACAGTATTTATGGAAACATAGTCCATGGGGTTTCAAAGAGTCAGACATGACTGTGTGACTGAACTAAACTGAACTGACTGATGGAAACAAAAAAGACCCTGAATATCTTGTGAAAGATAAACAGAACTGAGGTATCAGATTCTGTGACTTCAAACTATACTGCAAAGCTAGAGTAATCAAGACAGAAATTTACTGGCATAAAAATAAAAATATAGATAAATGATACATGATAGAAGCTCAGAAATAAGTCCACATACCTATGAGCACCTAATGTATGACAAACAAGGCATGAATATACAATGAGAAAAGACAGTCTCTTCAGTAATGGTGTTGGGAAAGCTGGCCTACTATATCATACACAAAAATAAAATCAAAATGAACTAAACACCTATATGTAAGATTGGACACTATACAATTGTTAGAAGAACACATAGGAGAAACACTCTTTGACATAAGCAAGATTTTTGACCCACTTCCTAGCTTAATTTTAAAAATATAAAAAAAAAACAAATAAGTCCTAATTAAATTCAAAAGCATTTGTACAGTAAAGGAAACCATAAGCAAGATGGGAAATAACATTCAGAATTGGAGAAAGCATTTTCAAATGGAGCAACAAAACATTAATCCCTGAAATATACAAACAGCTCATAGAGCTCAGTATCAAAATGCAAACAACCATCAAAAAATGGACAGAAAACCTAAAGAGACATTTCTCTAAAGAAAACATACAGATGGTCAAGAGACACATGAAAAGATGTTCAATATAACTAATTATTAGAGAAATGAAAATCAAAACTACAGTGAGGTTCCACCTCACAACAGTCAGAACGGCCATTATCAAAAACATTTACAAACAATAAATGCTAGAGGGAGTATGGAGAAAAGGATACCTTCTTTCATGGATAGAGGGAATGTAAGTTGATATAGCCACTGTAGAGAACACTATGAATATTCCTTAAAGAAACTAACCATAGAATTACAATATGAACTAACAAGCCCACTCCTGGGCATATACCCTGAGAGAACCAGAATTCAAAAGGACACATGTACCCCAGTATTTATTGCAGCATTATTTACAATAGCCAGGGCATGGAAACAGCCTAAATGCTCAATGACAGGTGAGTGATAAAGATGTGGTACATATACACAATGGAATATTACTCAGCCATAAAAATGACAGAATAGGGTCATTTATAGAGACATGGATAGACCTAGGGCCTGTCAAACATAATGAAATGTCAGAAAAGAGAAAAGAAAGTATTGCCTATTAATAATTATATATGAGAAATCTAGAAAAATAGTATAGATGAACATATTTTCAAGGCAGAAATAGAGACACAGACATAGAGAATGGACATGTGGACACACTGGAGGAAGGTGAAGGTGAAACAAATTGGAGGATTAGGATTGACATATATGCACCACCATGTGTAAAATAGCTAGCTAGTGAGAACACGCTATAAAAGACAGGAAACTCAGCTTCATGCTCTGTGATGACCTAAATGAGTGGGATGGGTAGGTGAAACAGAGACTCAAGAGAGAGGTAATGTGTGAATACATATAGCTGATTCACTTCATTGTGCAGCAGAAACTAACACAACATTGTAAAGCAATTATATTCCAATAAAAATTAACTTATGCAATTATGGTAAATTCCTCAGTCTCACATCTACTATGAAGGGCAGAACAAATAAAAGATGAAATATTGGGGGGGAGGGTCAAGTTTTACATGAAATTTCAGTATTTTACCTTAAGAGTGATTTTTCAGTCTCTGGTACATATGAAATAGCATGGAGGCTATTTGTGCTTCAAGGGCAGGAGGATCACTATAATTTTTAGTCCTCCTCAATAACTAAATATATGCTAAATTCTGACAGTTTAATAACATCATTAGATTTCAGTGAGGTCATAATTTTAAATATGGAACATCTGGGTGACAATTTCAGAAAGTGTCTTAAGAAAATTTTTCATGAACATTTTCAAAATGGAGGGCAAGAAACAGCAAAGAACACATCTTTTGGGAAAGCTTGCTTCATTGTATGGGCTTCTGGTATATTTGGTTTCCTCAGTGACACAGTGATAAAGAATCCTGCCAGTGCAAGAGATGCGAGAGATTCAGGTTTCATCCCTGGATCAGGAAGATCCCCTGGAGTAGGAAATGGCAACTTGCTCCAGTTTTCTTGCCTAGAAAATTTCACAGAGGGGAGCTAGGGGGGCTACACTCAGTGGGGACGCAGAGTCAAACACGACTGAGCAACTGAGCAGTACATTTTGCCTTCCAGTAATCAACCTACTTCCCAGTTAACTTTCCAGCCTAACATAGGAAATTTCATCATTTTTGTCCTTTAGTCCCACTTTCTAGCAGTTCCTTTTATGACAGCATCATGAAGGGAGGGGCAGACTGCATTCAAAGGTTCTTTTTCACTCAATGTCTTCCATCATCTTGTGCCTCTTTGAATTGAAACTCTTTTTTTTTAAACCAGGCTCATTACATGCTCACAGGACCAAGTCATAGAATATTTTAATTAAAATGAAATTTCTCTTTGGTGCAAAATATAACACTACATCTCTTTCTATATGCAACCTGCTATAAAATGTATCACAAAACTGTTACACTCAAAGCTCCATTTCATAAAAAGATAAAGCTTATGCATTTATATATGTGTTTCTGAAATGTTATAAGAGCAATTGAATACTTCACTTTACTCCATCTGACTTTAAAAGAATGTTATTTTTTTTCTAAATTAATCAATACATGCACCAATTAAAACAAAAGTTCTGACAATTTTTCCTGAATTGGAGAATTTAATTTCAAACTTCAGAAACAGTTAATAACCAACACAGTTAACCTAACTTTTTAAAATAAAGTACACAAAGGAAAGACGTACCGTTCAGAATTGAAGCATATTATAAAACTATGGCAATTAAAGAGTAATTGCTAAAGACAAATTGCTTCACTTGAACACAGTCAATAAGTAAACATATCAGTCAGTTCAGTTCAGTTCAGTTCAGTCGCTCAGTCATGTCCGACTCTTTGCGACCCCATGAATCACAGAACACCAGGCCTCCCTGTCCATCACCAACTCCCGGAGCTCACTCAAACTCATGTCCACCGAGTCGGTGATGCCATCCAGCCATATATAAATATGTTGAAATGTAGTCTATGCTTTATTGAAATTTCAAGTTGATGTAAATTAATGGACTTTTCAATAACTGGGTGTGAGGACTTTGAATTACTCTCAGGGGGAAACAGAGCACCTCATAGGGCACATTAAAAGATTATATTCCAGATAATTAAAAAGTATAAATGTATCAAGCAAAATTAGAAAAAGTGTTTTAAAAATAATTAGAAGGAATTTCTATCATAGTATAGGAAATTTATAAAGCAAAGTACTAAAGCAGATTCATAAAAAATCATATAGTACATTTAAATTTTCTGCATGATAAAATCCCACATGGACAAAATATTTTAAAAAATGGCAAAATGACCCCTGTCTCTCTGGCTGATTCATGGTGACTTATGGCAAAAACCAATGCAATATTGTAAAGAAAATATCTTCCAATTAAAAACAATTATATTAGAAGCAAAAAAGTGACAAAATAAGATAAATATAAATCCTATAAGTCAATAATTTCAAGATATATTGCTCAGTTTTCTAAAATAACAATTATTTCAGTAGGCAATGGGTAGAAAGGAAGCTACTAGTAGCCAGTCAAATGTGTATGAAAGTACACAGTCTCCTTAAAATCAGAGTAATGCAGAATAAACAATGAGATGCTATCTCCAATCATCAAGTTCATAAAGATAAAAAGGTTGTGCATATAAAATTTTGATGTGAAACCCATAGCAACTTCCCCTGAAACTACACAGACATTCATTGCAAACTTGTCTCCATTCAAAATAATAATAATAATAATAGAAATGACCTAAATATTTGAAAATAGAATAGAAATAAGATGTGTTATGTTTTTATTAGGAAAATTAGAAGAAATCTCAATGCTGAATCCATGTGGAACTTCTGCTGCTGCTGCTGCTGCTGCTAAGTCACTTCAGTCGTGTAAGTCACTTCAGTCGTGTCCGACTCTGCGCGACCCCATAGACGGCAGCCCACCAGGCTCCCCCGTCCCTGGGATTCTCCAGGCAAGAACACTGGAGTGGGTTGCCATTGCCTTCTCCAATGCATGAAAGAGAAAAGTGAAAGTGAAGTCGCTCTGTCGTGTCCGACTCATAGCAACCCCATGGACTGCAGCCTACCAGGCTCCTCCATCCATAGGATTTTCCAAGCGAGAGTACTGGAGTGGGTTGCCATTGCCTTCTACCGTGATATAAATCAATAAGATATCTTTTGAATAAAAACATAATAAAGTACACAGGGATAATCAAAGTATGATACCTGTATATTAAAAAAACAAAAATCATGTCCACTGAATATTAGTTATCAGAAACTCTGTACTTCTAAATTAACATGAAAAAGTGTGGAGGAAAGATTTACTTGTCAGCAACAGAGAGAGATGGCCAGAGGGGATTTCGGTGGTAAACAGCAGTTTGTTTTCTTTACTAAAGAAGGTGACTAATGTCAGTATTGCTTCCATAATTAAAATTCATTTAAAATCTCTTATTTTGTAATATGGTTTAAGGAATATACAATACATAATGAATGAGATTAAAATAAAATATAAACCCAATCCTTTACTAGAAATCAGTAAACACATATAACCTATTTCTCATCAGTTACATCATTTTCTTAATGAATGCAACAAATGTAGACATTGATGCCATCAGCTGTAATTAAATATGTAAACATAACAAACATGCATTTCACCTGCTCCCACCCGTCTCCACAAAGAGGTATCTGAGACACGGAAATGGGAAACACACCTATATATATATATACATTTATACTAATATCTGCTTCTCCTTTTACATGGCATGGGTTTTGTAGCAACATTAAAAAGTCTAGTTATACATTTGTAGTTCTGATAGGATTTAATTAAATTCCAAGATCATTTGTTAAATCTAATAGCTGTTATTATTGAAGGATCAAATATTAAATTTGCTCTTTTTTCACTCCTCCTTGTTTTGCTGAACTAACACTGACTCTTATTAGAGCTTTAACAGCAGGAAATAGTGAATTTGCAACAGAGGATGCTAAACAATTAAGGTGTGATACATGAAAGGTATTTGATATGCAAGGGACTCACAAGAAAGATCATCATATAAACTGCTAATTAACTGAAAACACCACCTCTGTTACATATTCATTTAAAAAATCTACATGGAGAACATCTTGATGGAGATGGTTAAGAAACCAAGGCTCATTCTGCCTTACCACAATCTTCAAAAAAGGAATAAAAATGAAAAAAAAAAAAACTAAACCCCTGATATTCAGTATCATTTTGGTTTCTTCAGTTAAGTTCAGTTCAGTCGCTCAATTGTGTCTGACTCTTTGCAACCCCACGAATCACAGCATGCCAGGCCTCCCTGTCCATCACCAACTCCCCAAGTTCACTCAAATTCATGTCCATCGAATCTGTGATGCCATCCAGCCATCTCATTCTCTGTCGTCCCCTTCTCCTCCTGCCCCCAATCCTTCCCAGCATCAGAGTCTTTTCCAGTGAGTCAGCCTTTCGCATGAGGTGGTCAAAGTATTGGAGTTTCAGCTTTAGCATCAGTCCTTTCAATGAACACCCAGGATTGATCTCCTTTAGAATGGACTGGTTGGATCTCCTTGCAGTCCAAGGGACTCTCAAGAGTCTTCTCTAGCACCACAGTTCAAAAGCATCAATTCTTCGGCGATCAGCCTTCTTCACAGTCCAACTCTCACATCCATACATGACCATGGGAAAAACCATAGCCTTGACTAGATGGACCTTAGTTGGCAAAGTAATGTCTGTGCTTTTTAATATGCTATCTAGGTTGGTCATAACTTTCCTTCCAAGGAGTAAGCGTGTTTTAATTTCATGGCTGCAATCAGCATCCACAGTGATTTCGGAGCCCAAAAAAATAAAGTCTGACACTGTTTCCACTGTTTTTCCATCTATTTCCCATGAAGTGATGGGACCAGATGCCATGATCTTTGTTTTCTGAATGTTGAGCTTCTTAGGCGAGTTAAAATTCTTTGAGCCTTGCATTTTTTTAATCTGAAAACAGTGATGATAATAGTACCTATTACATAGGATTCTTGTGAGAATCCAGTAAAAAGATCCATATAAAGCATTTAGGTACAGATATGGGCATCTAACACATTGCAATAATTAGCTAAATAGTAACTCTTTCATTATTAATTCAAAAAGGACTAATATTCTATAAATGTTTCACCATTTATAAGACAAGGGGAGCTCAAGGAGTACTTTAGTATCAATGAGTTTAACATGACACTGAGTACAGATTTCTATAAAAGTCATAAAGTATTTTGACAACCAATCACTACTGAAAATTCCAAATTAACTACCAGCATATAACGTAGGTAATTGGATTACCCACTTTACAAGTGGAAGAACAGAAATAAAGGTTAAAACTTTATTTATGGAGACCTCCAGTACCTTATAAAAGATAATCTCTTTTACAATTAGAAATAATTGAAATAAACCCTTCAATAACTGTTTTATCCACATATTTTACTTGTTTTCTAGTTTTCAGAAGTTGTTTTTTCAATTTGAAAATATATGCAAAAATTTAAAAATATATGTATATATATATATGTCTAATCTGCATTTTTTAAAGAAATAGCTATTGGTTACATAACATGAATTTCTCTGGCTGTGGTCACTGAAATTTCTTTCTATACTACCACTATTCATTCTAAATACCAGCCATTATTTCAAAGTATTACAGACATATGACACAGGAAGTCAGAAAATCTAGGTTCTGCTCCTGATCTGCCACTCCCTGATTACATGATTTAGGAAAAAAAAAAAAAATACTCACATTTGATGAGTATCTCTTTCCTCTTAAGAAAATGAAGAACTGTAGTTTTGAAGCTGTTTTTTCCAGCTGCAAAAATTATTCCTTTCAAAAATCAAGTGAATTACTAAATCATTTGTAAATTAATTTTCATCATTTTTATCATCTTTATTTTGCTTATTTCTTGTCTTGTTTAATGACTTAACATTCTTTCAACTTTTTTTTCTCATTGCTTTTCTATCAGAAGTATATTGTAAAACATTCCAGAATTCTCTTAGCCTCCCGTCCTAGCATCTAACCATACCAAGTTTGACACCAGAATTTCAAGATGGGATTTCTATTGTTCATTTCTGTTAAAACAGAATTCAAGTTCTTATGTGACCTATTAAAATCACACATTGTCACATGACACAACTTATAAGCTTAAAAGGCTGTTAAAGCTATAAAAGACATAGTTATCAAGCAGATATATTTTAAAAAATACACATTTCTGGAAAAATAATTTCCTTTGACTAAAAAGTAGATAAGGATAGGTGATGCTATAGCAATTTAAAGAGATGACTACATAAAGTTATGCATGCAAGTATAAAGAAACACGGAAGATGTCCATCTGCAGATGAATGGATAAGAAAGCTTTGGTACATATACACAATGGAGTATTTTTCAGCCATCAAAAAGAATGCATTTGAATCAGTTTTAATGAGGTGGATGAAATTGGAGCCAATTATACAGAGTGAAGTAAGCCAGAAAGAAAAACATCAATACAGTATACTAACGCATATATATGGAATTTAGAAAGATGGTAACCTGAACCCTGTATACGAGACTGCAAAAGAGACATAGGCATATAGAACAGTCTTTGGGACTCTGTGGGAGAGGGTGAAGGTGGGATGATTGGGGAGAACGGCATTGTAGCATGTATATTATCATAAGTGACCAGTCCAGGTTCGACGCATGATATAGGATGCTTGGGGCTGGTGCACGGGGATGACATGGAGGGAGGATATGGGGAGGAGGGAGGTGGGAGGGGGGTTTGGGAGGGAGAACACATGTACACCCGGGGCAGATTCATGTCAATGTATAGCAAAACCAAAAATATATTAATGTAAGGTAATTTGCCTCCAATAGAGAGAAATATAGAGTTAGATATATATCTGAAATCATGTTAGGTAGAGAATTTCTGTCATGTTCCTTATCTGTAATACCTTATTGCATTACCTCCCTAATTCTCTTTATAGCTACTTGGCTTTTAATATGCGTCTAATAAAAATTAATCAGTCTGTCCAAAAAAAAGAAAAGAAACACGGAAGAAAAAAGATATATAAAGGAAACAAAAGAGAACTCACATATTTAGTATCACCAATTCCAATCAATATGAGGGAATATCCTTGACTTCTTGAACTCATGAAACCTATAAATACACACACACACACACACACACACACACACACATGCGTATCTCCTAAATCTAAATGATAGTAAATCTCTGAAGGGATAAAAGCAATGAAAAATCTCATGCTTTGCACAAATTATATTTAAAATAAATATTTTAACATCTATTTCATGTATACTCAGAATAGGAATGAGAATTATGTCACAAAATTGCAGAAAAAATGTCAGACACATATAGACCTTTCTCTCCTGTCTTTTTCCCTTCGATCAGCAAGTCGAGCTCCCTACCTGTGCAGGCTTTGGCAGCTCCTGGAAAATCTGCAGTGAAGAAGTCAGGAGGACTAAACACACTGGAGGAACCCAGGTGCAGTCCCAATGGCGGTCCCTATAGTAATTCTTCAACAAGATAGATAAAAATAAAACCTGGTGATTTTCATCTGCTTCTGCTCTGGGTTTTCAAGTGTGCTTTATAAAATACGTTCTTTTGGATTGCTTTAAATATATGATATTAAATATCAAATGTAGATTTTATGATCAGTGACCAAAAAGTTTTAATATTAGTTTTTTACTTTCTACACGGGGAATAAAACCTAAGTCATTCATTATAATTTTGTGTTGGCCAAAAATTTGTTTGGGCTTTTCAATAGGATGTTAAAGAACTATATTCAAATTTTTAAAATGTAATTAGACCTAACTTAAACATCTACATTTCCACAAAGTTTATCCTGATTATGTTATTTTTCAGCAATAAATCCATACCCCAAACCAACACATTCAAATCCCAGTATGTAATTTCACCAGATCATTTGATTTACCTTTCACAGACAGTCTGAGATTTTTGCTTGTTTGTTTCGGTTTGGGCTTTGTGTGTGTGTGTTCAGTATTTGTAGTCTCTTATCTTTGCAATAGATTATGAACTCAGTGACATCGACATCAGGGTCAACTCTTTCTCATTTTGTATTTAATAATTCAAATTTTAATGATGGCAATCTTGATAGCAGTAATTGAAAACCATCATTACCACAGCTAACTGTGGTAAGAGTCCTAGTACTATTTCCACACAGGCACAAAAGAGGTAATTTGACAATAGGCACCTAGTAACTAGCATATTAGATTCTGACTCAGGCCAAAATGCTTCTCTAATGCTACAATAATTGTGAAAAGTACTAGTGCATTTGACACATAGTAAGTATTTAATCAACATTTCTGGATATTTAATTTAGAGTAACATAATAAAATAATGTGCTGAATATTTCAAAACCATGTTTAAAATTTTAACTGTATAGTTAAGACTCCAGCTATGCACTGGTATCCAAGTTATACAGTCTGTTCTAATAGAATTTCAATGACAGGGATAAAGTGAATGAATAAGATACTCTTTAAAATTCTGATTGGGCTTCACTGGTGGCTCGGTCAGTAAAGAATCTGCCCACATGGCAGGAGATGTGGGTTCAGTCGCTCTGTTGGGAAGATACCCTGGGGAAGGAAATGGAAACACACTCTAGTATTCTTGCCTGGGAAATTCCATGGACACAGGAGCTAGCAAGCTACAGTCCATGGTGTTGCAAGAGTCAGACACAACTTAACAACTAAACCACCACCACCATAGATTTGATTATTTAATGATATCAAAGTAATGTACAATTCAAATAATTTATTTTTACATTTTACTTGAACTAAACTTATAATTGTGTTCCACTGCCTAGACATTTAATTTTTGTGCTTTTGATGTCAAAAACATGGCAAGGAAGAATGATTATTTTCACGTATGTATGTGCATGGTGTGTGTGAGTGTGATAATAACAGGAAGATGGCCAAATGAGGGGACAGAGCAACAATGTCAAAACTAATTAGATATGCATCTAAGTACTCAAGAAAAGAAGTAGCAGTTTTATGTAAGAGACCAGATGTCCATGATAACTTATCTTAGGTGTGTATCACCTAAGTTGCTGAAGCTAGAAAGTCTGTATGACTACAAAATGTACTTTTAACCAGCTATATGACTTGGGAAAGATTTTTTATTAATTTAGATTCAGATTCTTCATTACAAATACAGTGAGAATATATATTTCATTATACATAATTAATGTGTATTCTCTACTATTAGTGGTAGTATTACTGCTATTGTGTCTGACTCTTTGCGACCCTATGGACTGTAGCCTGCCAGGCTCCTCTGTCCATGGGATTCTCCCAGGGGATGCTCCCAATCCAGGATCGAACCTGCATCTTTTAAGTCTCCTTATTTGTCAGACAGGTTCTTTACCATTGAAGTGTAAGAGTGAAAGTGATGTGAAAGTGTCGGTTGGTCAGTCATGTCGAACTCTTTGCAACCCCATCGTCTGTAGCCCACCAGACTCCTCTGTCCACAGAATCCTCCAGGCAAGAATCCTAGAGTGGGTAACCATTGCCTTTTCCAGGGGATCTTCATGACCCAGGGACTGAACCCAGGTCTTCTGCATTGAAGGCAAATTCTTTACCATTTAAGCCACCAACGGAAGCGCCACCTAAATGTTCATTTAAATTGATATTAAAATGTCACAAATATCTTCCAAGGCTCTTTCCCATATTGAAGGGAATGCTATCTTTTCTCATGGATAAAATTTTGATAGAGAATAGAAAGATGACATACTTAATAGAAATAATAGACTTATTCTTTCGAAATATGGAATAATACATTCTCTGATTCTCTTGCTAAAGCTATGATTTTTAAAAAGACTCCTATATATCTGCGGTAAGCATACTGCCCCTCATCTAAGGTAAGGAGTAGCGGCTGCGCTTTGCTGGAGAAGCCGTGAAGAGATACCCCACGTCCAAGGTAAGAGAAACCCAAGTAAGATGGTAGGCGTTGTGAGAGGTCATCAGAGGGCAAACACACTGAAATCATAATCACAGAAAACTAGCCAATCTGATCACATGGACCACAGCCATTGTCTAACTCAATGAAGCTAAGCGACACCATGTGGGGCCACCCAAGACGGGCGGGTCATGGTGAAGAGGTCTGACAGAATGTGGTCCACTGGAGAAGGGAAAGGCAAGCCACTTCAGTACTCTTGCCTTGAGAACCCCATGAAGAGTATAAAATGGCAAAATG
The DNA here is from genome assembly GCF_049115385.1 of Moschus berezovskii. Classification (NCBI taxonomy): domain Eukaryota; kingdom Metazoa; phylum Chordata; class Mammalia; order Artiodactyla; family Moschidae; genus Moschus; species Moschus berezovskii. The sequence goes on from NC_142473.1 coordinate 4,241,353, forward strand.
ATAGGATACTGAAAGAGGAAATCCCCAGGTCTGTAGGTGCCCAATATGCTACTGGAAATCAGTGGAGAAATAACTCCAGAAAGAATGAAGGGATGGAGCCAAAGCAAAGACAGTACGCAGTTGTGGATGTGACTGGTGATAGAAGTTATCAATGTTAGGTCCATGAATCACGGCAAATTGGAAGTGATCAAACAGGAGATGGCAAGAGTGCATCTCGGCATTTGAGGAATCAACAAACTAAAATGGACTGGAATGGGTGAATTTAACTCAGATGACCATTATATCTACTACTGTGGGCAGGAATCCCTTAGAAGAAAAGGAGTAGCCATAAAGGTCGACAAAAGAGGCCTAAATGCAGTACTTGGATGCAATCTCAAAAATGACAGAATGATCTCTGTTCATTTCCAAGTCAAACCATTCAATGTCATGGTAAACTAAGCCTATGCCCCAACCAGTAATGCTAAAGAAGCTGAAGTTGAATGGTTCTGTGACCCTACAAGACCTTTTAGCACTAAAAGACAAAAATGATGTCCTTTGCCTTATAGGGGACTGGAATGCAAAAGTAGGAAGTCAAGAAACAACTGGAGTAGCAGGCAAATTTGGCATTGGAGCCCGGAATGAAGCAGGGCAAAGTCTAATAGAGTTTTGACAAGAGAACGCACTGGTCATAGCAAACACCCTCTTCCAACAACGCAAGAGAAGACTCTACACATGGACATCACCAGATGGTCAACACTGAAATCAGATTGATTATATTCTTTGCAGCCAAAGATGGAGAAGCTCTATACAATCAGCAAAAACAAGACTGGGAGCTGACTGTGGCTCAGATCATGAACTCCTTATTGCCAAATTTAGACTTAAACTGAAGAAAGTGGGAAAACCACTAGACAATTCAGGTATGACCTAAACCAAATCCCTTATGATTATACAGTGGAAGTGAGATATAGATTTAAGGGACTACATATGATAGACAGAGTGCCTGATGAACTCTGGACAGAGGTTCGTAACATTGTACAGGAGGCAGGGACCAAGAACATCCCCATGGAAATGAAATGCAAAAAAGCAAAATGGCTGTCTGAGGAGGCCTTACAAATAGCTGTGAAAAGAAGAGAAGCGAAAAGCAAAGGAGTAAAGGAAAGATATAAGCATCTGACTGCAGAGTTCCATGGAATAGCAAGGAGAGATAAGAAAGCCTTCTTCAGCAACCAATGCAAAGAAATAGAGGAAAACAACACAATCAGTTCAGTTCATTTCAGTCATTCAGTCGTGTCCGACTCTTTGCGACCCCATGAATCACAGCACACCAGGCCTCCCTGTCCATCAGCAACTCCCGGAGCTCACTCAAACTCATGTCCATAGAGTAGGTGATGCCATCCAGCCATCTCATTCTCTGTCGTCCGCTTATCCTCGCACCCCCAATCCTTCCCAGCATTAAAGTCTTTTCCAGTGAGTCAACTCGTCTCATGAGGTGCCCAAAGTATTGGAGTTTCAGCTTTAGCATCAGTCCTTCCAATGAACACCCAGGATTGATCTCCTGAATAAGAAAGGCTAAAGATCTCTTCAAGAAAATCAGAGATACCAAGGGAATATTTCATTCAAAGATGGACTCGATAAATGACAGAAATGGTATGGACCTAACAGAAGCAGAAGATACTAAGAAGAGGTGGTAAGAATACACAGAAGTACTGTACAAAAAAGATCTTCACGACCCAGATAATCACGATGGTGTGATCACTCATTTACAGCCAGACATCCTGGAATGTGAAGTCAAGTGGGCCTTAGAAAGCATCACTACAAACAAAGCTAGTTGAGGTGATGGAATTCCAGTTGAGATATTTCAAATCCTGAACGATGATGCTGTGAAAGTGCTGCACTCAATATGCCAGCTATTTGGAAAACTCAGCAGGGGCCACAGGACTGGAAAAGGTCAGTTTTCATTCCAATTCCAAAGAGAGGCAATGCCAAAAAATGCTCAAACCATCACCCAATTGCACTCATCTCACACGCTAGTAAAGTCATGCTCAAAATTCTCCAAGCCAGGCTTCAGCAATACATGAACCGTGAACTTCCAAATATTCAAGCTCATTTTAGACACGGCAGAGGAACCAGAGATCAAATGGCCAACATCCGCTGGATCATGGAAAAAGCAAGAGAGTTCCAGAAAAACATCTATTTCTGCTTCATTGACTATGCCAAAGTCTTTGACTGTGTGGATCACAGTAAACTGTGGAACATTCTGAAAGAGATGGGAATACCAACCACCTGACCTACCTCTTATGAAACCTGTATGCAGGTCAGGAATCAACAGTTAGAACTGGACATAGAACAACAGACTGGTTCCAAATAGGAAAAGGAGTATGTCAAGGCTGTATATTTTCACCCTACTTATTTAACTTTTATGCAGAGTACATCATGAGGAATGCTGGACTGGAAGAAGCACAAGTTGGAATCAAAATTGCCAGGAGAATTATCAGTAACCTCAGATAGGCAGATGACACCACCCTTATGGCAGAAAGTGAAGAGGAACTAAAAAGCCTCTTGATGAAAGTGAAAGAGAAGAGTGAAAAAGTTGGCTTAAAGTTCAACATCCAGAAAACTAAGATCATGGCATCTGGTCCCATCACTTCTTGTGAAATATATGGGGAACAATGGAAACAGTGTCAGATTTTATTTTTGGGTGCTCTAAAATCACTGCAGATGGTGATTGCAGCCATGAAATTAAAATACGTTTACTCCTTGGAAGGAAAGTTATGACCAACCTAGACAGCATGTTAAAAAGAAGAGATATTACTTTGTCAACAAATGTCTGTCTAGTCAAGGCTATGGTTTTTCCAGTAGTCATGTATGGATGTGATAGTTGGACTGTGAAGAAAGCTGAGCACCGAAGAATTGATGCTTTTGAACTGTGGTGCTGGAGAAGGCTTTTGCGAGTCACTTGGACTGCAAAGAGATCCAACCAGTTCATCCTAAAGGAGACCAGTCCTGGGTGTTCATTGGAAAGACTGATGCTAAACCTGAAACTCCAATACTTTAGCCACCTCAGGCGAAAAGTTGACTCATTGGAAAAGACCCTGATGCTGGGAGGGATTGGGGGCAGGAGGAGAAGGGTACGACAGAGGATGAGATGGCTGGATGGCATCACCGACTCGATGGACATGAGTTTGAGTGAACTTCGGGAGTTGGTGATGGACAGGGAGGCCTGGTGTGCTGCGATTCATGGGGTTGCAAAGAGTCGGATACGACTGGGCTACTGAACTGAACTGTACTGAAGCATAATGCCGACATGCTGCTCAAAATTTCCTGCCCGAACCCTTGGGTCTTTAAGTATGGTAATATATCACATCTATGTTAAATTTCATATCATAAGGGATTCCAAAAATTTAATTATGGTTACTAATTAGTTAACTTTGAGTCATATTTGAGCTCTATATAATCCCATAAGTTCTTTAAAAACGGAATTTTCCCTGGCAGATAACAGGAGGAATGACAGAAATTCAGAGTGCAATCAGGAACAATTACATGCACGATTACTGAGTTTGAAGACAGAGGGTTAAATTCAGTTACTTCAACCTGCTGAGAATGACCCCTAGCTGAAAGCCAGTGAGGAAATCAGGACCTCAGTCCTATAATTACAGGAACTGAATTTTGACAACAATCTGAATGAACTAAAAGCAATTCTTCCCTAGAACCTACAGATTAAAACCCAGCCCAGTAGATCTTTGATTTTGACCTCACTGATGACAGAAACTTACTCAAACTCCTGACAAGAAACACTGTGAGACAGTAAATGGGTGCTATTTTAGGATATTACTTTTTGGTAATCTGTTACCCAGTAACAGACACATAAAATAATCAAAATAATTACTCTGTTACTAGATTCATTATCTAGAAGTTGAGCTTTATTTATTAGCTAAATTTAGATTAGTTTAAATTTAGCATTTCGTTTTCTTATCAGTATACCTGAACTGTAGCAAAGAATACTAAGTTAAAGGTGATAGAATTCTCATTGTAATTTTCTTTAAAACAGTTGAAGTCTTTTAGAAAAAAAAACTAAAAGGAATTCCTATAAAATCTACACACACACACACATCCCAAGTGTATCAGTGTAATGTGCTGATTGGACAGCAAGGAAATCAAACTAGTCCATCCTAAAGGAAATCAACCCTGAATATTCATTGGAAGGACTGATGCTGAAGCTTAAATACCACGGTTAATTAATGCAAAAAGCCAACTCATTGGAAAAGACCCTGATGCTGGGAAAGATTGAGGGCAGGACAGAAGGGGGATGACAGAGGTTGAGATAGTTGGATGGCATCACTGACTCAGTGAACATGAGTATGGGCAAACTAAAGGAGATAGTGAAGGGCAGGGAAGCCTGGCGTGCTGCAGTCCATGGGGTCACAAAGAATTGGACATGACTTAGTGACTGAACAACAACAAAAATATGATAAGGTCAACATGGACATTGAATAAGCAATGTATATTTGTAAAGGACACAGTTAGATGGTAATAAAAAAATAAATACAAAACAGTGAGTAAATGATTTAACAATATGAAAAAGTCAGTCACATTTGTCAATAAGTTAAAAAATTATTTGATAAGACATTGTCAGAATGGCAAGTTAATGATAGATTTGATGGTATAGAAAGAGTGAATCAGAGACTACTAGAACTCTTTAATTCCAGAATGGTTCTCTTTATAAGCTGAGGTGGGAAGGTTATATAGCAAAATTTGGTTTTTTATGTGTATTTCCTTTCCCCTCTTTTTATCACTGTTGACTTGACTGTTTTCACACCTTCTTCCAGCTCATGCAAAATAAAAAATGAATGAAGAAACTAACCTACACAGCAGAGTATGATTCCCTGATTCCCTGACACCGGTGATTACTGGATGCCATATTTCCCTTCCTCCAGCCTAAATGAGACTGGATCTACAGGAAAGGGAGACAGAGGGCATTATGGCAGAGGAACAAGGAACATGATTGTGGCAATGGGATAGGGAGGATCGCCTGATGTGTGAGCTTGTAAGGAGATTCTGAGACGCTAGGATTAAAGAATGGTGCAGGAGAAACCTGAAGTACTGGGGCTCTCTCTTTGTGCAGACTAGTCAGTCTCCATTAACCCATCAAACTTACTCATATTTAAAAGTCCTAAAACTGTGCAAGACTTTCTAGAGGAAGGGGTATAAGAAACAAGGATTTGTTTGAGGGTGTGGAGAAATGGGAACACTTGTACACTGTTGGTGGGAACGTAAATCAATGTAGCCACTATGGAAAAAGTATGAAGTTTCCTCAAAGAATTAAAAAGAAAACTACCAAATGATTTAACAATTCTATATCTGGATATATATCCAAGGAGAAAAAAAAGTCTTAAAAAGATATTTTACCCCCATGTTTAATGTGGTGCTATCCACAATAGCCAAATATGGATGCAACTTAAGTGTACATCAAAAGATGCATGGAAAAATAAAATGTGGTGTGCATATGCAATGGAATACTCTTAAGCAGTATAAAAGAAGGAAACCCTACTTTCTGCAACAATGTGGCTGGAATCTGAGGGCATTATGCTAAGTAAAATAAGTCAGACAGAAAAAGACAAACCGTGTGTTCTCACATGCAGAATCTGTAACAGCTAAACTTATAGAAATACTAGAATCGTGGTTTCTAGGGACCAGGAAGTAGGAGAAATAGGGAAATATTAATCAAAGAAAAGAAATTTTCAGCTAAAAATAAGTGTTCGGTGATCTAATGTGTAGAATGGTGACTGTAATTAACAATAATGTATTATATGTTGGATGGCATCACTGACTCGACGGACGTGAATTTGAGCAAGCTCTGGGGGTTGGTGATGGACAGAGAAGCCTGACATGCTGCAGTATAAGCGGTCGCAAAGACTTGGACACGACTAAGTGATTGAACTGAACTGATTATATGTTGGAATGTTATCACGAGAGTAGATCTTCGATATTATCACCACATACGAGCACACACATATATACACTCATAATAGTATTCGGAGTGAATGCATTAAGTAAATTTATTGTGATACTCATTTTCCAATATATACTTGTACCAAATCATCACAAAACTTACGTATGTCATATGTCAATAGTCTCTCAATAAAGCTAGAAAAAATAAAAATAAAAAACAAGTCACATTTACGTAAAATGTCCAGGTAAATTTTTAATTAGTTACTATAATGTTTTCCTCATTTTTCCCAGCATGATGGGTAAGGTCCATACTAAATAAACTTGATAAATTGCCTTAGATATATACATTTTTTACCCCATTATTCTCCCCACCAACTCTTCTATATCACAGCAGATTGTACCAGAGATAACACCTTCCTGGGGAATTACTACATGGTTTGACCAATGACTTGAGTTTAGTCTATTCAAATGCAAGTTTACTCACATTTCCTGTCTGAAATTCTGAATAGGGAATTGGATACACCCTAGTGAAGTGAAGTGAAGTCACTCAGTCATGTCTGACACTTTGCGACCCCATGGACGGTAGCCTACCAGGCTCCTCTGTCCATGGGATTTTCCAGGCAAGAATACTGGAGTGGGCTGCCATTTCCTTCTCCAGGGGATCTTCCCAACCCAGGGATCGAACCCTGGTGTTCTGCATTGCAGACGGGCACTTTACCATCTGAGCCACCAGGGAAGCCCCATACACCCAAGAAAAGGGGGAGAATATTGTAAGATACATGGAGAAAGAATCACTATCTTGACAACCCAGAGCCATGTGAAAGCAGACATTCTGAGTAAACAGACAACATGGAGGCAATAGAGAATTTTTTTTAAAAAAGGTAAATTCATATATTTTTAAAAAGGAATCACAGACAAGCTCAGAGAGTGGCAGTTATGGCAGGAGTCTGGACTCCCAGAACCCTGAACTGTTAATAACTTTCTAGTTCATCTTAAGGCAAAAGGATCCTTATTATTAACTTGATTATATAAAAACAACAAAAAGATACATTCTTTATTTTCTATAAATAAGTGAGCCTGATTCAACGCCAGTGCCTGATTCATTTTCTCTAAAGTGATAAATGCAATTTTAATATGCAAGAAATAAAACAACTAAACTCTGCTTAGCATACTTTCATGTTAAACAGCACATGGGAAATGAACATTCACTGGAAAATCTGTTTTGAATACCATAAATGATGGGCAAAAATACAGTGTTTGTTTCCTTGGCAGGAAAAATAAGATGAGGACCTTTATATAGTTTTAGGTCAATAATTAGATATTAATAGATGACCACTAACCTTAGAAAGTTGTAAGAAAATGGTCTAGTCAACTACACAGCATGAGTGTTATAGGTATAGGGTCAGAGCTAAATTATTGAGGAAAATAGATAAGTTGCTAGGCCCAATGTGTGACTAGCAACCCAATCCCCCTCTTCCTTGCATCTGAAGGCAGGTCTCTATCTCTTTATCTTCCCATTCACCAGTCTTGCCATCTTACCTGAAAGCAGAAACTATTTATGTTTAAGGCAGAGGAAGTTAACAATAACAAAAAGGTCATTTGGAATCTACACATGTTATAGGCAATGAATACATATTTGGAAGTATAATTATTTTAAGGTAATTAGACTATATAATACAGATCTCATATTTTCTTCCCTCACCAAAAAACCCCAACAAAACAAACAGACAGTTCCATTCTTTTACTTGGGCTTTGTGCCTAGTCCTGGAAATGGTGAACTCGTGATGTATACTGACTGCTGACATCCTGGTAGCCCTGAGAAGAAAGGGTCTCACATTTCACTATGTAGATTTTCACTTAATCTCTGTGTACATGCTGTTGTGCATTTTATCACTGCCCTCCACAGTGATATCAAGAACACTTTTGTTCATTTTTAAAAAATAATAAACCTCCACTCTTTGGTGGGATGGAATAGAGGAAGTGTCACCTGACTAGCAGAAAGTAACCTGGGGAAATAATCTTTATGTAATTCAATGTATGTTTCATGCCTACTTTTTGTGGAACTTGATGGTCTTGATTATCTCTTTTCTCAGATGGTTGTAACTTCTATTCTGCTAAGTTACTTAGTTACCTACCACTCATATCTGTTTCAAAAAACATGCGAAAATCTTTTTCCAACTGGTATTTCCTGTCTGGTTCTTTCTGTCATGTGCTTTGACACATAATTTTATAAAAATTTTTCCTTATTTTAATGGGAATTTATAGGGAAAGGGAATATATTTTTAAGGGTAGCTGACCTCATGCGACGAGTTGACTCACTGGAAAAGACTCTGATGCTGGGAGTGATTGGGGGTAGGAGGAGACAGGGAAGACAGAGAATGAGGTGGCTGGATGGCATCACCGACTCGATGGACATGAGTTTGAGTGAACTCCGGGAGCTGGTGATGGACAGGGAGGCCTGGCGTGCTGTGGTTCATGGGGTCGCTAGGAGTCGGACACGACTGAGCGACTGAACTGAACTGAGCACATTTGACAGAAATTTCTATTTTTAAATATATATTTATTAGTTTTGTTTCATATAATGGCATATCAAGAAATCCAAAGGGAATAGAATGTCATAGCACAGATGACTTATTTACTGTAGCAGATGTGATTAATAAAAACTGTGAAAAATTAGCCTTGAAATCCTCAGAATCTAAACAAACAAACAAAAAGATGTGTATAGAAAGGTGCTAGAGCTCATTGCGGAATTCACAAGTTCCCATTTCCACACTGATCTTTTTTTCAAGATAAATAAAGAATATAAACTTCCGGGTATAATGAAAGTAAAACAAATTTAGTACTTATGATAAAATTATTAGCTTGTAAATAGAAATAGAAGCTCCAAACAAAAATACCCTCATTGAATTTTCTATATGGATAAAAATACAAATAAGAAATCAGACAAATCAGAAAATTTCTTAATGACCATGTAATTAGAGACTTCAGTGATAATGAATGGTGAAAGATGATATCCATCTCCACTGGATGCATTTAATTTTCATCCAAATATCTCAGTCTTTCTTAAGTTGCTCTACTTTCTATATTGTCTTAAAAATCACTAAAACAATTCATATATGTGGTATAACTATGTTTCAAAGCCTAAATACCCTCCTCTGGGTTATAATGCTTTTTATTTGATTAACTTATTTATAAATTCCTTACCATTAACTTCATGTACACATTTCTTTAAAGCTCAGATAAATATATCTTCCTTAATTTACAGCTTCTATGCTATAATCATAATAAAGTAATATTTAAACATGCTATTATAATTGGTATGATTCAAGAGAAAACTTAATAGATAACTCAAAATAGAAGGGATCATTTTAATAGCAAAAAGTTTTTCTGTTTTTTTTTTTGTTTGTTTGTTTGTTTTTTACAGAAAGAATGTTAATATGAGGTCAACCCCAACAGTCAGAACCTCCCTAAGGAAAAATTACTACAAAAGGGTGAATTTTCTCATAATGTTCTGTCACTTTTCTAGAACAATTAGGCAAATATACAAAAAAAAAATTTGAACTATAACCCAAGAAAAAGAAGAGAGGTTTCCTAGGTTAAATATTTTGTCTTTATAATATGTATATACTTTTACTATTTGAACCTGGTGATTTATGCTGAAGTGAGTAAGAACAACCAAGCTGAAGGTTCATGATCAGACATTTGATCACAGTATCTAAGAAATAAACTCTCTGAGACAAAAATATGTCAGGCTGTAGATAAAAACATATAGTGTAATGTTAAACAGAGAAATCCAGAAGTCAACGCAGGGAGGAAAACAGTAGATCAAAACCACAGCGATATTAAGCAGAGAGGCAGAGACAGCAGTGAATAACTAAGACCATGATCTTACATGACTGTATGTACCTGATGCTGTTAGTTCTACAAATATTTGACTCAATACTAACTCTTATGTGTGGTCACATTCCCCGTTTTACTAAAGGAAGTAATCTTCACACTCTGAGTTAGGATTATATTAACTCCACAATAAGAGGATATTATTGTCTATGAGCTTCTTTTAGATCAATCCAAACTATGAAGAAAACTTTGAAACTTCCAGTCATCTTTTGTCATCTGAGACCAACTTCTTTCTCCATAACATCGTCATGTCATTTTTCACTTCTGCATTCCTCAGTGTATAAATCAGAGGGTTGATCAAAGGTGTTCCAACTGTATAAAACACAGCTATCATCTTATCCATGGGAAAGGTGGTAGCCGGGCGAGTGTATGTAAACATTCAGGGACCAAAGAACAAGATGACCACAATGATGTGGGAGATGCAGGTGGAGAGGGCTTTTTTCCTCTCCTCAGCACTGTGGTTTCTCAGAGAATGCAAGATGATATCATAGGAGAACATCAGCATGACAAAACTCACTGTACAGATGGTCCCACTGTTGGACACCAAGAGTAGGTTGGTCACATAGATGTCTGTACAGGCAAGTTTCAACAAAGGCTGCAAGTCACATAGATAATGATCAATCACATTGGGACCACAGAAAGGTAAACTCAGGGCCAGAAAAATCTGAGCTAAAGAATGCACAATGGACACCACCCAGGCCACAGCCACCAACACACCACAAACTTGATGACTCATGATGGCCGTGTAACACAGGGGCTTACAGATGGCCACACCGTGGTCAACAGCCATGAGGACAAGGATTAAGATCTCCAGGCAGCCAAAGAAGTGGAATGAAAAGACTTGGCTCATGCACTCATTGAAACAGATAGTGGCATTCTTCAAAAGGGCATCAGCAATCATCCTAGGGGCTACGCATGTAGAGAAGCAGATATCAGATAAAGATAAATGGAAAAGGAAGAAATACTTTGGACTCCCAAGTGCCGGGCTGCTCTTTATGGTAGTAATAATCAGAAAGTTTCCCAACAATGTCCCCAAATAGAAAATCAAGAAAGTGGTAAACACTATTTTCTTCCTAATAGGATCTTGTGTCAACCCAAGCAGAATAAACTCAGTCACATTATTATTCAGCTGCATGATCTTATCAATGCAGAGAAGAGGTGAGTATTAAATGCTTTATCTGCAAAATATAGAAAAGAATTAATTCATGGTGTGATGTGTGATTTTTAGAAATATTTTAAGTGAGATAAATATTCTTCATCATGGACTTTTTAGTTGTGGTTTCTTAACAAGGCACCTAAACACTTAATTTGTAATGACAACTTCATGGGGTCATTATGAGTCCCTTGTAACATTGTGAAAAGTAAACTTTTCTATAGCACTCTTCAAATACAGGCATTTGTGTATTTTATATGAAGTTGGCATTCTCCAAGAAGCTTATGCCACATTCACTATCTGTATTCATTTCTACTTCCTTCTTAAGGGGAAAAAGACATATGGGAATATATTTTTAAATTTGCTAAATTATTCTGCATGATGCCTCTCTCATTACTATCATGTGAGTAGTCTGTCACTTACCTGTTCGGTTCGGTTCATTTCAGTTCAGTTCAGTTCAGTTGCTCAGTCATGTCCAACTCTTTGCGACCCCATGAATCACAGCATGCCAGTCCTCCCTGTCCATCACCAACTCCCAGAGCTTACCCAGACTCATGTCCATCAAGTCGATGATGCCATCCAGCCATCTCATTCTCTGTCGTCCACCTTCTTCTCCTGCCCCCAATCCCTCCCTGCATCAGAGTCTTTTCCAGTGAGTCAGCTCTTTGCATGAGGTGGCCAAACTATTGGAATTTCAGCTTTAGCATCAGTCCTTCCAATGAACACCCAGGATTGATCTCCTTTAGAATGAACTGGTTGGATCTCCTTGCAGTCCAAGGGACTCTCAAGAATCTAACACCACAATTCAAAAGCATCATTTCTTCAGCGATCAGCTTTCTTCACAGTCCAACTCTCACAACCATACATGACCATTGGAAAAATCATAGCCTTGACTAGATGGACCTTTGTTGGCAAAGTAATGTCTCTGCTTTTTAATATGCTATCTAGGTTGGTCATAACTTTCCTTCCAAGGAGTAAGTGTCTTCTAATTTCACGGCTGCATAGAATCCTGTAAATTAGCATCAAGGCTTTCCATCCTTTATTGAAAACAGCCTTCCCATGGAATGCTGAAAAATATAATACATTCTAAAGAGAATATTTTAAGACATAATATGTCAGATATTAGCATCACAGACAGTAGTGTTCCCCAGTGTTTCCCTTTCTTTGCTTATCAGAAACATCCCCACTGTTGTAATAAGTTTAAGTTTTGGTTTGTCCTCTTAGCCAGTAGAAGAGTCAATTGCCCCTCCCTTATACTCAGGAACCAAGTATGGAAAAGGGTTTAGGTGCCTCAGGCTGACCAAAGATACCAGGGAAAAAGAGGAAAATTCAAATGGATGGCAGGAAGGGTGACAGAGGAGAGGAAGAAGAAAAAACAAACAAAACATTGACTTTGGTTAAAAAAAAAAAAAAAGGATCACCAAGAAGCTACTCTGCTCCTCCCAGTGCTCTAGGGTGCGCCTTTGTTCTTATTCTCTGTGTCTTGCAAACTATGTTTAAATACAACCTAGGGAAGGCACCAAAGTATTGGAGTTTCAGCTTTAGCATCAGTCCCTCCAATGAACACCCAGGATTGATCTCCTTTAGAATGAACTGGTTGGATCTCCTTGCAGTCCAAGGGACTCTCAAGAGTCTTCTCCAGCACCACAGTTCAAAAGCAATTCTTCAGCAATCAGCTTTCTTCACAGTCCTGAGCGACTGAACTGAACTGAGGGAAGGCACCATGGTGTTTGCACAAGATTGTATTCTGTGCGCTGGAGCATTCCTTCACCTAGAAACCACAGATTTGTAGCAAGTAGTCCAAGGATGGAAATGTATGTGAGCACTGAGTAGAAATCTCTTTTTTTCTTGTTTCTAACTCATTTCCATTTGTTTTGTTAACTAATAAGGAGACACTTACTAAGGAAAACATCTTATTAAAATAATTTTTATTCACTATTGAGAAAACTCACTATCATTTTTTCCTAATAGAATTGCCAAAAGTGTAGACTGAGAGCTCCTGCCAAATTTTACCATAATGGAGACAGTCTGATTAAAACTGAAGTCAACTAAAAAGGAAGCAGAACCAACCAATAGAATAAACTCATTTTTATAATAAGTTTTCAACTGTAGAATTCATTCATTTCCAAACAATTTTACTGTCTTTCATTTATTCCTTTTATGTTATTGCTTTTTTGTGCATGTATGCCAGCTCAGGTGTGTCCACTCAGACATGTCCAATTCTTTGCAACTCCTGTAGACTCTGCTGCCAGGCTCTTCCATCCATGGAATTTTCCAAGCAAGAATATTGGAGTGGGTTGCCCATTTCCTAGTCCATATTGCTTTTTTGCATTTATGTAAATAATAAAATGAATCCTAGTAAACTTACTACCACCTCAAGAACTAAAATATTACCCATAATTAAACATTTTAAACACTTTCCTATCTGCTGCCCACCTCTTCTTAAAAGTAAGAAGTATTTTAATTTTGTCCTAAAAATATAATACTTCTATCAATATATATTTTCCCTGGCTTTGAATTTTACAGAACTTTACATCCTTTATGCAGATTTCTTGGAATTGCTTTTATTTTTTTCACCCAACAATACTATGTTTCATTTTGGTTGTTGAATTTAGTGGTAAATTCATTTCCACTGGTATATCACACTCCATTGTGGGATTATTTCAAAATGCATTTATTCAATATCTAGTCAATGATATTTGACTGACTACTATGAGCAGTAATTATGAACATAAAAATATGTTTCCTAGAAGTGTAATTAATAGGTTTCAGGAATGCCAATATTCATATTTCAAACTAATTTAAATTTCAGTAAGGAGGAAGGAGACGCAATTTAGTTATGTGCCAAAAAAGAAGACAAATAGAATATTTCTGAACAGAGCTGAAAACTCTCACACAATCCGCAGAGAATCAAATAGAATTGTGTTCTCCTTTGTTGTTGTTGTTTTAATTAAGAACATGGATAAAATTAAAGTCCTCAAAACAACCTGAGTTCATAGTTTTCAATGTCAGTTTTAAAATGTCAATTTTTAACCTCTTTTTCCTTGTCATTTGTAAGATAATTTTTTCAACGCTAACGTGATCCAGAGTGAAGGAAAAAAATTTCTTTAAGGCAGAAAAACTTATACTTGTTTATTAAAGATTATTAAAATATGTGATCTATACAATTAGATTAGAGGTTTTTGATTATGTTTCTATCACTAAAGAATATATTTATAAAAGCATTTCCATATTGTTGCAAGCTCACATCAGTTAAAGACATCTTTCAGAATTTAGGAGAAGAGGCACTATAATGAAGGATCTTAATTAAAGTATTGCATAATATCAGCGTTCTTTGTTCAACTGAATATGGCCTGGATTAAAAATCCTAGCCAAGTAGAATAATATATTTTGTGGTTTAAATGATGAAGAGAAGTATAATATTTACTTTCTCATTGATTTGTTAAAGAGCTCTATAAATAGACTAACTTCCAGGACCTTGAATCCTAAGTAAAGCTAGTACCTAGTACCATATAATGGCAAGCACTGTCCGCAAGTACTTTAAGCTATGAGAGATTCCTTACATTGAGTGACAGACTCAAAAAAGTATATTGCCTTTATTCTATCTCATAATTTAGAAATTCTGTATGAATTGGTGGGAATAGCTGAAATGAACAGCTGAATAGATGACATGCAGAGGATTTTCAGAGCAATGAAAACACTCTGTATGATACTGTTGATATAATGATGGACACATATCATTATACTTTTCTCCAAATTCGTGAAATATAAAACAACAAGAGAGAAGCCTAAGGTAAACTATGGATTTTGGGTTATTATGTGTCAATGTAAGTTCATCATTTGTAACAAATTTGGAACAAATCAACTCTAGGAGAAGTTGATAATGGGAGATACTACATATGCATAAGGGTAGAGGTATATGAGAAACCTGTACATTCCTTTCAATTAAACGTAAACTTAAAACTGTTCTTTAAAAAAATAAAAGCCTTTATTAAAATGTAATCCAATGTATTTACTCCCTGATGTAGAGGTTTCTACATGAAAATGCCAGGTGTTTCTCTAGAGTATAATTTCTTGGAGCTATAAGCTACATTGAGGCAAGGACTATGACATATTCTTTAGATCAGCCTTACTTAGAGATACCTTGGGATTCCAGTCCCAGCCTTTGGCTCATGAAGCAGGGCAGGAAAAAGTGCATTCTCTGAGGTATATGGCAAACCGTGGTCACTGCCTCCTTCCAATGCAGTCTCTGGTGTCCATGGATGATGCGATGTTTTAATTAGTCAGAACACTTGGTGCCAAAGCGTTACCCACTCTAATAGGCACTTTGGTCTATCAACTCCCCAGTGACAACTTCTTTTATCAACCAGTGGCTTCTTGACAAAAAGCTTTGGACTTAATCTTACTATCAAGCTACTGAAAATGGCTCCTATTAGCAGTCTGCAATTCCCCCCACATAATAAAATGTTCTCTGAAGACATTACATCAGCCATCTTGAACTAGGGCCTCTGTCTCTAGTGCCCTGCGCAGTCAGGGATGGAGACCAAGGCTCATTTCCTTTCTCCCCATCTGTAAGTTCATGCCAACTCTCTGCTTTTACCCAGAGCATCTTCCTAAGATCACTCTTCTCCTACTTCCTGTCACTCAGAGCATGGGCATAGGGCCATCTTCACATTCAAGACTGTGTGTCCCTTTGTGAAGTTTTCTTTGTTTGTATACATGGCACCTAAGGGCACCTTTTCAATATGTAGCCACTTATTTCTCAAATTTCAGTATTTTTCCAAAGATTGTAAAATAGGTAAGTTCTGAAGTTCAGTTTCATGCCTGGTCCTCAGCCAAAACTTTTTATCAACTTAGAATTCAGCATTTGAAAGGTGGAAGAGCTTAATGCCGACATTAGAGTCATTTGTGACCTCTCAGCCCCTCTGGGATATGACTGTATAATTTACTGTCATGTACAATCTCCGTAATGAGGCTATCACATCTCAGTCACAAGATTCAGATTCATTGTTAATACACGCATGTATCTGTGCTCAGTCTCAGTCATCTCTGACTCTTTCTGGCTCCATGGACTCTAGTCCACCAGACTCCTCTGTCCATGAAATTCTTCAGGCGAAAAATACTAGAGTGGGTTGCCACGTCCTACCTCAGGGATTTTCCTGACCCAGGGATCAAAACCATGTCTCTTTTGTCTCCTTCATAAGCAGGAAGATTCCTTATTACTGTGATCCCAGAAATCCCTAAGATAATATATTTACTCTCAAATATTGGTGAGTATTTTAGGTGAGACAAGAGACAATATCTCCTTATGCATTTTATTTTTTCACTTCACTTTCATGCTGCAAATTAATCAGCAAAATTACCCAATAGTACTTTCATAATTTTGTGATATTCCATTGAGTGTGTGTGCATGTTGGAGAAACTGAAGTTGAATGGTTCTATGAAGCCCTAAAAGGTCTTTTAGAACTAACACCAAAAATAGATGTCCTTTTCATCATAGGGGACTGGAAAGCAAAAGTAGGAAGTCAAGAAACACCTGGAGTAACAGGCAAATTTGGCCTTGGAGTACAGAATGAAGCAGGGCAAAGGATAACAGAGTTCTGCCAAGAGAATGTACTGGTCATAGCAAACACCCTCTTCCAACAACACAAGAGAAGACACTACACATGGACATCACCAAAATCTGATTGATTATATTCTTTACAGCCAAAGAAGGAGAAGCTCTATACAGTCAGCAAAAATAAGACCAACAGCCGACTGTAGCTCAGATCATGAACTCCTTATTGCCAAATTCAGGCTTAAATTGAAGAAAGTAGGGAAAATCACTAGACCATTCAGGTATGACCTAAATAAAATCCCTTATGATTATACAGTGGAAGTAAGAAATAGATTTAAGGGACTAGATATGATAGAGTGCCTGAAGAACTCTGGACGGAAGTTCATGACATTTTACAGGAGACAGGGAGCAAGATCATCCCCAAGAAAAAGAAATGCAAAAAAACAATGACTGTCAGAGGAGAACTAACAAATAACTGTGAAAAGAAGAGAAGCCAAAAGCAAAGGAGAAAAGGAAAGATATAAGCATCTGAATGCAGAGTTCCAAAGAATAGCAAGGAGAGAAAAGAAAGCCTTCCTCAGTGATCAATGCAAAGAAATAGAGGAAATCAACAGAGTGGGAAAGACTAGAGATCTCTTCAAGAAAATTAGCGATACCAAGGGAACATTTCATGCAAAGATGGGCTCAATAAAGGACAGAAATGGTGTGGACCTAACAGAAGCAGAAGATATTAAGAAGAGGTGGCAAGAATACACAGAAGAACTGTACAAAAAAGATCTTCACGACCAAGATAATTACAATAACGTGATCACTGACCTAGAGCCAGACATCTTGGAATGTGAAGTCAAGTGGGCCTTAGAAAACATCACTACGAACAAAGCTAGTGGAGGTGATGGAATTCCAGATGAGCTATTTCAAATCTTGAAAGATGATGCTGTGAAAGTGCTTCATTCAATATGCCAGCAAATATGGAAAACCCAGCAATGGCCACAGGACTTGAAAAGGTCAGTCTTCATTCCAATCCCAAAGAAAGGCAATGCCAAAGAATGCTCCAACTACCGTACAATTGCAGTCATCTTACACGCTAGTAAAGTCATGCTCAAAATTCTCCAAGCCAGGCTTCAGCAATATGTGAACCATGAACTCCCAGATGTTCAAGCAGGTTTTAGAAAAGGCAGAGGCACCAGAGATCAAATTGCTAACATCCGCTGGATCATGGAGAAAGCAAGAGAGTTCCAGAAAATCATCTATTTCTGCTTCATTGACTATGCCAAAGCCTTTGGCTGTGTGGATCACAATAAACTGTGGAAAATTCTGAAAGAGATGGGAATACCAGACCACCTGAGCTGCCTCTTGAGAAACCTATATGCAGGTCAGGAAGTAACAGTTAGAACTGGACATGGAACAACAGACTGTTTCCTAATAGGAAAAGGAGTACGTCAGGGCTGTATATTGTCACCCTCCTTTTTTAACTTATAGGAAGCATACATCATGAGAAAAATTGGGCTGAATGAAGAACAAGCAGGAATCAAGATTGCCGGGGGAAATATCATTAACCTCAGATATGCAGATGACACCACCCTTATGGCAGAAAGTGAAGAAGAACTAAAGAGCTTCTTGATGAAAGTGAAAGAGGAGAGTGAAAAAGTTGGCTTAAAGCTCAACATTCAGAAAACTAAGATCATGGCATGGTCCCATCACTTCATGGCAAATAGATGGAGAAACAGTGAAAACAGTGGCAGACTTTATTTTCTTTGGATCCAAAATCACTGTAGATGGTGACTGCAGCCATGAAATAAAAAGACTCTTACTCCTTGGAAGGAAAGTTATGACCAATCCAGACAGCATATTAAAAAACAGAGACATTACGTTGCCAACAAAGGTCCATCTCGTCAAGGCTATGGTTTTTCCAGTAGTCATGTACGGATGTGAGAGTTGGATTATAAAGAAAACTGAGTGCCGAAGAATTGATGCTTTTGACGTTTGGTGTTGGAGAAAACTCTTCAGAGTCCCTTGGATTGCAAGGAGATCCAATCAGCCCATCCTAAAGGAAATCAGTCCTGAATGTTCATTGGAAGGACTGATGTTGAAGCTGAAACTCCAATATTTTGGCCACCTGATGCAAAGAACTGACTCAGTGGAAAAGACCCTGATACTGGGAAAGATTGAGATTGTTGGATGGCACCACCGACTCAATGGCCATGAGTTTGAGTAAACTCTGGGAGCTGGTGATGGACAGGGAGGCCTGACGTGCTGCAGTCCAAGGGGTCGCAAAGAGTCAGACACTACTGAGCAACTGAACTGCACTGAACTGTGTGTATGTGCACACACACACACACACACAGAAAATCCTTTAAAATATATGACATTTATCTCTAAAAATTAACTTTTGTTTGGTTTGGAGATTTTTATGTAATGATGATTATTGGCAGAGTTCTCTGTGAATTCCTCTAATAAGGTGCTGGTGAAGAGTTATCACAACTGGACAGGAAGAGGAGAAAGAAAACTTAGGATACAGAATGGATCAGATTTAAAATGCATGGGCTTTTGAGGGAGGGAAGGTAAGTTCTTCATGGAACTAAATGAGAATGGCGGATGTTCTGGGTACAACTTCTGTATCCACAAATGTTTTGAGAGTGGTCTTTCTGCATTGGTTCTCATCAGGGCATTCTGTAACATAACTGACCAGGTGTTCCCAGTTACAAAATTATGACTGAAGAACTGACAACTGCCAAGATTTCTATTCTTGCTTCGTGGTGTCAGAGAAGGATGCTGGCCCATATGAGAATGTAGGGAGACCACTGTGGTATCAGTGGTGTGTAGTAAAGCTAACTCATCATGTGTGATCATCTGAACCAGATCTGAGGAACATTTTGTGGTGCCCCAGCCTTCTGGGAATGTGAGCAGAGCTCCTTCCTCCAATTGGTCATAAAAAATCCATAGTAAACTGTGCCCTCAGATTAGAGTAGCTTTAGATTAAATTCGAAGTCTTCAGTAATTGGCTTTTGGTCATTTTGATGCTAGCTCTAGCAAACTCTGACCTCAGGGCCTACACGTTCAACGTATTTTGGCATTTCTGTTCCCATCTCAGTTGTCTAAGGCTGGCTGGATGTAAACTGGATCAATGACCTTAGCTCCCTTATTTTCTTTAACATCTTTTCCTTTATACTATCTTTATTATTTACTGTCTTCATTTTTAAAACTATGATTTACCATATATGCTATTGTACATTTTTGGAAATTTCCTCCTCCTGATACTTTAAGCTGGCCCAGAAGACATTCTGTTTTTGTTTTTTTGTTTGTTTGTTTGTTTAATCTACCACTATCCAAGTGAAGAATTTCCAGAGTGTTTTGTTTTGTTTTTTCTTGAAGGATCCCTGACTTAAATGAATTAAAATTCTTGAAAGTCACTTGTGTTGCTGTTATACATGCTAGAAATCAAACTCTCACATGATTAGAATTCTGGCATACTCTAACCATTTACATTTTTCCAAATTTTAAAATGATTTAATTTTTTGAGGACATTTCTCAGCTCAAAAAGGCAATAATAGACTTCCCCATATATAGCCAATGAACTCTAAATAGTCACATAAATTATCAATCTATTTTCCTATTTTTTTAATTATTTAAGAGATCATAATTTTCTTTGAGCTATTTAATTCTCACAGCTTTCATGACTGCCACTCATCTTGGAGAATTTTGCCCTTGCAAAGATAAATGCATACATATACTTCAAAGTGAAAGTGGAAGTGTTAGCCACTCAGTTCTGTCTGACTCTTTGCCACCCCATGGACTGTAGCCTGCCAAGCTCCTCTGTCCGTGGAAGGTCCTGGGAGACCCCAGCTCGATCCCTGGGTCAGGAAGATCCCCTGGAGAAGGGAATGGCTACACACTCTAATATTCTTGCCTGGAGAATTCCATTGACAGAGGAGCCTGGCTGGCTACAGTCCCTGGAGTAGCAAAGAGTAGGAAACAACTGAGTGACTAACACTTTCATTAGTATACCTCAGTTCAGTTCAGTTCAGGTCAGTCGCTCAGTCATGTCGGACTCTCCGCAACCCCATGAGTCACAGCACGCCAGGCCTCCTTGTCCATCACCAACTCCCCGCGTATACCTCAACTTGTATGCAAAATGTCAACACACAGAACATACGTGGAGGCTCAGATTCCCAGAACTTTCCCGGCTGCTGTCTTTCTCTACTTGCTGAATGTAACAAACTTAATGGAGAACCAGAGCGTCAATTGCCACAAATGCCCCCGAATCCAACCACCACCCTACCCCACAATCATAGACTTTTGAATACTCTAAAACAAGACCAGTTTCTGTGCTCATTGAAATCCACAAACACACTGGATCATAGAAAGCTGAGCTCTCCTGAGAGCATGAAGCTAGGTTCCTTAATTATCCCTCAGTTCAGTTCAGTCGCTTAGTCGTGTCCGACTCTCCTCAACCCCATGAATCACAGCATGCCAGGCCTCCCTGTCCATCACCAACTCCCGGAATTCACTCAAACTCATGTCCACAGAGTCGGTGATGCCATCCAGCCACCTTATTCTCTGTCGTCCCTGTCTCCTCCCACCCCCAAACTTTCCCAGTATCAGAGTCTTTTCCAGTGAGTCAACTCGTCGCATGAGGTGGCCAAAGTATTGCAGTTTCAGCTTTAGCATCAGTCCTTCCAATGAACACCCAGGATTGATCTCCTTTAGAATGGACTGGTTGGATCTCCTTGCAGTCCAAGAGACTCTCAAGAGTCTTCTCCAACACCACAATTCAAAAGCATCAATTCTTCGGCAATCAGCTTTCTTCACAGTCCAACTCTCACATCCATACATGACCAGTGGAAAAACCATAGCCTTGACTAGATGTACCTTTGTTGGCAAAGTAATGTCTCTGCTTTTTAATATACTATCAAGGTTTGTCATAACTTTCCTTCCAAGGAGTAAGCGTCTTTTAATTTCATGGCTGCAATCAGCATCCGCAGTGATTTTGGAGCCCAAAAAAATAAAGTCTGACACTGTTTCCACTGTTTTTCCATCTATTTCCCATGAAGTGATGGGACCAGATGCCATGATCTTTGTTTTCTGAATGTTGAGCTTCAAGCCAACTTTTTCACTCTCCTCTTTCACTTTCATCAAGAGGCTTTTGAGTTCTTCTTCACTTTCTGCCATAAGGGTAGTGTCATCTGCATATCTGAGGTTAATGATATTTCTCCCAGCAATCTTGATTCCAACTTGTGCTTCTTCCAGCCCAGCGTTCGTCATGATGTACTCTGCATAAAAGTTAAATAAGCAAGGTGACAATATACAGCCTTGACGTACTCCTTTTCTTATTTGGAATCAGTCTGTTGTTCCATGTCCAGTTTTGACTGTTCCTTCCTGGCCTGCATACAGGCTTCTCAAGAGGCAGGTCAGGTGGTCTGGTAATCCCATCTCTTTCAGAATTTTCCACAGTTTATTGTGATCCACACAGTCAAAGGCTTTGGCATAGTCAATGAAGCAGAAATAGATGATTTTCTGGAATTCTCTTGCTTTCTCCATGATCCAGCGGATGTTGGCAATTTGATCTCTGGTGCCTCTGCCTTTTCTAAAACCTGCTTGAACATCTGGGAGTTCACGGTTCACATATTGCTGAAGCCTGGCTTGGAGAATTTTGAGCATGACTTTACTAGCTTGTGAGATGAGTGCAATTGTACGGTAGTTTGAGCATTCTTTGGCATTGCCTTTCTTTGGGATTGGCATGAAGACTGACCTTTTCCAGTCCTGTGGCCACTGCTGAGTTTTCCAAATTTGCTGGCATATTGAATGAAGCACTTTCACAGCAACATCTTCCAAGATTTGAAATAGCTCAACTGGAATTCCATCACCTCCACTAGCTTTGTTCGTAGTGATGCTTTCTAAGGCCCACTTGACTTCACATTTCAAGATGTCTGGCTCTAGGTCAGTGATCACGTTATTGTGATTATTTTGGTCGTGGAGATCTTTTTTGTACAGTTCTTCTGTGTATTCTTGCCACCTCTTCTTAATATCTTCTGCTTCTGTTAGGTCCACACCATTTCTGTCCTTTATTGAGCCGATCTTTTCATGAAATGTTCCCTTGGAATCTCTAATTTTCTTGAAGAGATCTCTTGTTTTTCCTATTCTGTTGTTTTCCTCTATTTCTTTGCATTGATCACTGAGGAAGGCTTTCTTATTTCTCCTTGCTCTTCTTTGGAACTCTACATTCAGATACTTATATCTTTCATTTTCTCCTTTGCTTTTCACTTCTCTTCTTTTCACAGCTATTTGTAAGGCCTCCTCAGACAGCCATTTTGCTTTTTTGCATTTCTTTTCCATGGGGATATCTTGGTCCCTGTCTCCTGTACAATGTCACGAACCTCCGTCCAGAGTTCATCAGGCACTCTATCTATCAGATCTAGTCCCTTAAATCTATTTCTCACTTCCACTGTATAATCATAAGAGATTTGATTTAGGTCATATCTGAATGGTCTAGTGGTTTTCCCTACTTTCTTCAATTTAAGTCTGAATTTGGCAATAAGGAGTTCATGATCTGAGCCACAGTCAGCTCCTGGTCTTGTTTTTGCTAACTGTATACAGCTTCTCCATGCCTTTGCCTAAATACTCACATGGCTAGAAGTTTCCAAAATGTAAAGCACAGGACCTTCTTCTCACTATAGGTTTAAGAAAATGACTACTTTTACCATTCTTCTTTCCTTCTCACTTATTCTCATTCCTTAAATTTTCCATTTTCTGTATCTCCACATTTCAAAACAACTTAAATCTGGAAGAAAGCTATTTTTACTTCCCTAAGAAAAGTCCCCAGAACTCTATTCTTGATTTTATCCTAAATGCTTATTGCTAACTCTTTTTATAACGAGGGCTTTCCTTGGTGGATCAGATGGTAAAAAATCTACCTGCAATGCAGGAGAACAGGGTTCGATCCCTGGGTCAGGAAGATCCTCTAGAGAAGAGAATGGCAACCCACTCCAATATTCTTGCCTGAAAAATTCCATAGACAAAGGGGGCTGGTGGGTTATAATCCACGAAGTTGCAAAGAGTCAGATATGACTGAGAAACTAACTCTTTCACTTTCATTTCTATAATAGCCAGATTCCACTGGTAGGTCTTATAATTGAAAATGTGGTTCAAGTCAGTTTTCATGGGATAGGTTGCTAAAATTGGTTATCTTCATAAGCTCAGTTCAGTCTCTCAGCCAAGTCTGACTCTCTACGACCCCATGGACTGCAGCACGCCAGGCTTCCCTGTCCATTGCCAACACCCAGAGCTTGCTCATACTCATGTCCATCAAGTCGGTGATGCCATCCAACCATTTCATCCTCTGTCGTCCCCTTCTCCTCCGGCCTTCAATTTTTCCCAGCATCAGGGTCTTTTCCAAAGAGTCAGTTCTTGTCATCAGGTGGCCAAAGTATTGGAGTTTCAGCTTTAGCATTAGTTCTTCCAATGAACACCCAGGACTGATTTCCTTTAGGATAGACTGGATGGATCTCCTTGCAGTCCATAGGACTCTCAAGAGTCTTCTCCAACACCACAGTTCAAAAGTATCAATCTTGATAAGTAACTCTTCCAATTCTACATTCCTTTTCATCATTATTAGGAAATCTTTCTATACTGCACAGTCATAAAATAATTTTGCCATAGTTTTCTCAGATACTTTGGCAGGTACTTTCCATTTAAAGGTTTGTCTTTTTTTTTTTTTTTTAACCATGGTAAAAAGAATGTTTCAGATAGCTACACATTGTCCTAACAACTTTTTTGAATAGTTTATATTTTTCCAGGAATTTGAGATGCCACTTTAACCTTATTCCAAAACCCCTTATCCACTGTGCCCTTTTTCTTTTTAAGCTTTTTTTTTTTTTTAATGCAGGCCGTTTTCTAAAGTCTTTATTGAACATTGTTCCAATATTTCTTCTGTTTTATGTTTCGGTTTTTTGGCTGTAAGGTATGTGGGTTCTCAGCTCTCCAACCAGGGATTGAACTCACACCCCTGCATGGGAAAGTGAAATCTTAATCTCAGAGCCATCAGGTAATTCCTTTATCTATTATATTCAATTTCAGGGGTTTGTTTTCAGTTTAAATAATATGCCTATTCTATTGTTAATACCACATTTTTATAGTCATTGTGGCTGTCTGCTATATTTTTGGTATCTGGTAGGTTTTCCCCTCATTTTTTGTCCAGAGTTACCAGCCCATATTTTGGATATTTATTTTTCAACATGAATAAACTTGTTTGACTTAATGTATTATTAATGTATTATTAATGATTTTACTGGAGAACAACTCTTTAATGTAAGTAATACTGTGGAGAGCTGAGATCCTAAGGATGTTGAGTATCTTTAGGATATTGGGCAAAGTTAGTTCCTAGAGGAAGTAATCCTAGGAACTCATACAGGACCTGTAATAGTTCTGGTTTCCTACCCATCAGAACAGAAAACTGCCTATGTCACTGGGCACCAGGTACAGTACTCAGAAATTCATTGTTTCTGTAGTGAGGAAGAGTTCACCATAATCTAATCATAAATTCTGGATTATCTGTCCATTGATGTAAGCGGGGTATTAAAATGAAGTGAAAGTGAAAGTTGCTCAGTCATGTCCAACTCTTTGTGACCACTGGACTATACAGTCCATGGAATTCTCCAGGCCAGAATACTGGAGAAGGGAAGCCTTTACCTTCTCCAGGGGATCTTCCTGACCCAGGGATTGAACCCTGGTTTCCTGCATTGCAGGCAGACTCTTTGCCATCTGATCCACCAAGGAAGCTTCCTTCCCCCGCCATTATAAGAATAGTTAGCAACAAATATGTGGGATAAAATCAGGAATAAAGTGTTTGGGGGACTGCTCTTAGGGGAGTAATAATAGCTTTCTGCCAGATTTAAGTTGTTTTGAAATCTGGAGAATTTGCCAGATACAGTATTCATAGAATTCTCAACTGAAGCACAACACTTTTGTTCAGACTCTTTAGGAAAAGAAACAAAAAATTGAGACAGAGACTTTTAACCTGGAGGGAAAAGGAAAAGTTTATTACTACAGAATTTTCTACACATTTCTTTTTAAAGTGGAAACTTTGTCACATCTGAGGACAAATAAGTTAAGACAATACTATGATAAATGCTCAGATAAATATCAGTTCCCAGGATTATTTTCTAAACAGACAGGGGGAAATATCACACAATCCAAAATCTGCAGAGATTAGGATAATCTGTTTACTGATAATTTCTGCAGTTTCTACAACCCTTTGGTTAATTTGACACTTATGCTATCTTCCCACAAGGTGGTGCTCAGCTCAAATAGTGAGCTAAATCCAACTTCAGATTTCACCTAGAAATTTTGTATATTTGCCTGTCTTCAGATAAATGCTAATCAGTTCAGTTCAGTCGCTCAGTTGTGTCTGACTCTCCGCGACCCCATGAATCACAGCACGCCAGGCCTCCCTGTCCATCACCAACTCCCGGAGTTCACTCAAACTCATGTCCATCGATTCGGTGATGCCATCCAGCCATCTCATTCTCTGTCGTCCCTTTCTCCTCCAGCCCCCAATCCCTCCCAGCATCAGACTCTTTTCCAGTGAGTCAACTCGTCAAATGAGGTGGCCAAAGTATTGGAGTTTCAGCTTTAGCATCAGTCCTTCCAATGAACACCCAGAATTGATCTTCTTCAGAATGGACTGGTTGGATCTCCTTGCAGTCCAAGGGACTCTCAAGAGTCCTCTCCAACACCACAGCTCAAGAGCATCAATTCTTCGGTGATCAGCTTTCTTCACAGTCCAACTCTCACATCCATACATGACCAGTGGAAAAACCATAGCCTTGACTAGACTGCGTGAATTTTTCACTAAATTGCGGCTCATCCTGTGAGTAGTATTTCAGACCACACTGACCAATCTCTCTTTAAAATCTTGACCTGTATGTCAAATGAGTCGAAGCTGCTAAACTGTCACGCTGCAGTTTCAGTCTCCATCTCATCTCTCACTGTTCTAAAGTGCTCACAGGACTATTAGGATCGTCAGTGACAAAGGGCTATATATGCTGGAGCAATAGTCCCATCTTCTCCTGTCTTTAAAACCCCAAAACCTTCTTCCCTTTCTTGAGTCCCAATCAATGACTTTAAACCTTTTAGTTCAGGGAAAGCTTGATGCAATTAGAAATAATTTCTGCAAATTCACTTCACTCTTTCTGCTCACCTCCTGTCTGCACCCACATAATCAGCCTCCCTTCCTATTATAGAATTCAGCTCCCTGTGAACTCTCAGTTCTCCTATCTCAAGCCAATACCTCCACTTGTGTACCAGATCTCATTTCCTCCTGCCATGTAAGAGCAATGGTCTGATAATTCTCTTCTCGCAACCATGCCGATATTCTTGCCTGGAGAATTCAATGGACAGAGGAGTCTGGCAGGCTACAGTATATGGGGTTGCAAAGAGTCAGACATGACTGAGTGACTAACACTCCACCTTAGCAACATTTGTTCTTTGCAGGATCATTTTCATAGGCATGAAACATCTTGCTATTTTTGTTAATCTCAAAATATCATTTTTTAAAACTCCACTCTCTTTCAAAATACTTTTTTCCATTAATTTCTTTCTCTTCCTAGCAAAATGTGTCAGGAGAGTTTCCTATATTATTCATTTTCTCTCACTCCATCTCAAGCCAAAATGAGGCAGGCTTCCCCAACATTCTACCTTAACAAACTTTCTTTGGTAATATTGCAAATGACTTTTACCTTGCTAAATCCATTGCAAATTAATTGCTATTTTCTTGATACACTTATTTCATTGGTTTTCAATTGACTTGGCTTTCTTGATGTTCCTCCTACTTGACAGGTCACTCTTCATTCTCCTTTGTTGATTCTGTCTTTCTTCCCTATGTAAGTTTGCAGTACCCTAAGGCTTAGTCCACGTCCCCTTTTTCCCTCTGTCAATGTATACTACCTCAATAAATACATCCAGTCCTACAGCTGGTATCCATTTGTGACCATTCAGCAGTTAGATAACATTTAAAGCTGTTCAGTTCAGTTCAGAGCAACTGAACTGAACTGAACTGAACAGCTTTAAATGTTATCTAACTGCTGAATGTTCACAAATGTATACCAGCATCCCAGATCATGGTCCCTAATTTGAGTCTCACATATGTACCTGTCTGTCCAAATCTCCATTTTGTTGTTTAATAATCATCTCAAATTTTAAATGTAAAAAATGAACTCCTGATTCCAGTTCCACTCACCACCACCTCATCCTCACCACCATGCTATTCTCTTCGAGAAGGATTTCTCTTCTCAGTTGATGGTAACTCCATTCTATCAATGTGAGAATGAAAGCATTAGTCTCTCAGTCATGTCCGACTCTTTGTGAACCCATAGACTGTAGCCCACCAGGCTCTTCTGTCCATGGAGTTCTCCAGGCAAGAATACTGGAATAGGTAGCCATTCCTTCTCCAGGGGATCTTCCAGACCCAGGAATCAAACCTAGGTCTCTCCCATTGCAGGCAAATTCTTCATCATCTGAGTCACCAGGGAAGCCCCTTCTTATGAATTTAATATCTTAGGCCAAAAACTTTAAGTAACTTTTCAATTTTCTCTTCCTACTCACATCCAGTTTGACACAAAATTATGCTGGTTCTACTTTCACAATATATCCAGAACTCAATATTTTATGCTATCTTTATCAACACCAATCAGAGTGAGTCACATTTGGTTCTCACCTAGATCACTGAAATTCACTCCCTAACCTGTCTCCCTAATTCTATAATTGCTGCCCCCACTTCACCCCAGTCAGCCCCTTTTGAGCAGTCAGAGTGATCCTGTCACAGATAAGTCAAGTCCTGCACTTTTCTCTGATCAGAGTTCTCTAATGGTTCTCAATTTCACTGTTATCAACAATGAATCATTAATGCAACCTATCAGGCACCATGTGAAGGGACCATATCTCTTGCTACTTCCTGAGCTCCCACCTCACTGGCCAGCATACTCTTTCCTGAACCCACCAGACACATGACTTCATGTGGCTGTCCTCATGGCTGACTCTCTTATCCTCTTGCAATTTTTATTCAATTAATATGTCCTTCATGAAGACTATCTTGATCACACATTCAAAATTGCAGACTACCCCATAGCGCTAATGATCTTCCTTACAATACCCAATTTTTTATTTTTCTATAATACATATAAGCATAATGAAACATGATATCCACTTGTTTTTGTGTGTGTTTAGTCACTCAGTCATGTCTGACTCTTTGCGACCCTATGGACTGTCCATGGGATTTTTCAGGCAATAATACAGGAGTGGGTTGCCATTTCCTTCTACAGGGGATTTGCCAATATCCACTTGCATGTTTGTAACTGTAATTAGCAATTTATCTCACCATCTCTAGAATCTAAATTCACTAAGGGGAAGGAATCTTTACTTGTTCTGTTCACTGTTTTAGCTCAAGCACCTAAAATATGTGTGGCACACAGTAGCTAATCAATAAATATTTGTGGGAAGAATTAAATTTTTTATAAAATGTATAGAACCAAACAATTAAAAAATTTGGTAGACTCAGATCTTTAGTCGTATATAGTGAAAATAAACTAAAACAAATCTACTAGACTTCAAAGAGTCATGAAAACATTTGCAAAACTTTTCAAAATGTTTTCAAAACAGCCCGTTGTACATAAATAGCTGTAAAACATATGCATTTTTAAAATATTGGTTACTTAATAAATTTGAAATATTGAGTGTTAGATAAAATGATCACTTTGTTACTGTATTTTTAGCCGAATGTCTTAGAATTCAATGCTAAACACTAAGGATGTAAACAATTCCAGTTACCAAGGAATTCCTATTCTGCCTTCTTTTTTTTCCCCTTTACTACTTTTTAAAAAAGCCTTTAAATAACTCTTTGTATGAAAAAGTGATTCTTGTGAATAATTCTAGTCTGTGTTTTAAAAACTTGTACTTAACACTTTGCATTGGTTCTCTAGACCTCTATTCCACTTACCTTCACTTTGAAAGTCTTTGGAATGCTAAAAGTCCTGTTCCTCCCACTCCCTAAATCTTGATCTCTGTAAATTAGATTCTTCCCTTTACAGGCACTGTTGAGGAATTTAAAGGTGATACTACAGAGTCCATCTACATTTAATTCTTGGAAATTTGTGCATAAAAAAGACTAACAAGAGATAAGTAATTTGCTTTATGTACAAAGTTGCACACCTGGTCAGGAGTGGTATTAAAATATTTCAGTTCATACCTTTAAACTTCAATTCAATGCCCTGGGTGCTAAAATATAGCTTTTTCAGTGTATAAGTTTCTATAGATAATATTTGATTATCTGACTTCAATTATAGCTTCAGCTATTAAAAATAATTTGACTAACTAGTTACAAAAGCATCACAAAGTTACCAAAGCACTTAATCATTTATATATTTTGGCAATCATGTTCTTCTATGAAAATGTAAAATTCCTGGCGAATCATCTGATAGTCATTTCCTACTTGGGACCTTAGGATATAACCATGGGCAAGTCAGGATCAGCACTGGAGAAGTATTGAAGAAATATCATTTACACCAGGGTATAAAGCAAATTTACACCAGGTCATAAAGCACATTTCTTGTTGAAAGTGAAAGAGGAGAGTGAAAAAGTTGGCTTAAAGCTCAACATTCAGAAAACAAAGATCGTGACATCCGGTCCCATCACTTCATGGCAAATAAATGAAGAAATAGTGGAAACAGTGGCAGACTTTATTTTCTTGGGCTCCAAAATCACCGCAGATGGTGACTAGAGCCGTGAAATTAAAAGACGCTTACTCCTTGGAAGGAAAGTTATGACCAACTAGACAGCATATTAAAAAGCAAAGACATTACTTGGCCAACAAAGGTCCATCTTGTCAAGGCTATGGTTTTTCCAGTACTCATATATGGATGTGAGAGTTGGACTATAAGGAAAGCTGAGTGCATAAGAACTGATACTTTTGAACTGTGGTGTTGGAGAAAACTCTTGAGAGTCCCTTGGACTACAAAGAGATCCAACCAGTCCATCCTAAAGGAGATCAGTTCTGGGTGTTCATTGGAAGGACTGATGTTGAAGCTTAAACTCCAATATTTTGGCCACCTGATGCAAAGAGCTGACTCATTTGCAAAGACCCTGATGTTGCGAAAGATTGAAGGCATGAGGAGAGGGGGACAACAGATGATGAGATGGTTAGATGGCATCACTGACTCAATGGACATGAGTTTGGGTAAACTCTGGGAGTTGGTGATGGACAGGGAAGCCTGGTGTGCGGCAGTCCATGGTCTCAAAGAGTCGGACATGACTGAGTGACTGAACTGAACTGAATAAAGCAAATTATGGGCTTATAAAAGCAAATCATGGCTCAGTTATTAAGGAATCCACCTGCAATGCAGGAGATCTGAGTTTGATCCCTGTTTGGGAAGATCCTCTGGAGGAGGGAATGGCTACCCACTCCAGTATCATGGCCTGGAGAATTCCATAAACAGAGGAGCCTGGTAGGCTACAGCCCATGGTTATTTGGCTTTGGAGGCTTCCCCGGTGGCTCAGATAGTAAAGAATCTGCCTGCTTCTGCCTGCCAGTGCAGGAGACCCGGGTTTGATCCCTGAGTTAGGAAGATTCCCTGGAGAAGGAAATGGCAACCCACCCCAGTATTCTTGCCTTGGGAATTCCATGAACAGAGGAACCTGGCAGCCTACAGTCCATGGGTCTCAAAGAATCAGACACAACTGAGCAACTAACACACACAGCAGGGCATGTGAAAACATTTAAAAGATATTGTTAGGTAGTTAGAATAGGAAAAAGGAGTCCAAACTAGCCATGGCTAAAAGACAAAGAAAGGAAAAAGCCTGTGAAAATTGAACAAAGGAAGGTCCAGGGACCAGAGTGAGAATCTCAGGTGAAGCAAACAGCCCTCCTAGCTAACCCAGGTTACATAGGGCAGGCTCAGGTGAAAGAGCAAAACCATAAAAAGAGGAGCCAAACTTGAGCCTCTGGATTCTCGTCTCTTATCTTCACGTCTTTTGAGTTGCCCCATCCCCTCTCCTCGAGGATGTATTTTCCTTTGCTTGTCAAATAAAACTGAACTGTAACACAGAGCTGTAACACTGGTCAGTCCGTCAATTCAAATCTTTGCTGTGGCAAGAAAGAACTGAGGAAATTACAAACTCCCCTGAAAGATCAAGCTAATGAATGGGAGTCTGCAAGAAATCTGGAGCTCAGTGGAGGAGTTGTTAAAATAATTATGATTGAGAAATAAACAGAAAAAAAATGGCAACTGCAAATTGAGAAGTATCTATTGGAAATCTAGGAGGTAATGTAAGTCAGTTTGAATATCTCAGAGTAGAGAATCTTGATACTTAGGAATTATTTTAAAGAACCAAGACTTGCTTTCCACTTTTGTTGTGAAACTGCTCAAGGATATCAAGCCGGTTCCAAAAGGAGGGCGGGCAATGCATGCTAAGATGCATATGACTCTGCTAGATGATATCATGAGTGTCCATTCTATAATTGAGATGACAGTGCAGGAACAAATGATTGAACATTTAATACTATGATCTGTATTTCTGCCTGCACAGCTTCTTGCTGATTGGCCCCAGTGATGTTCTTGCCCCAGGAAACAACTTTTATTAAAGTGCTGCTGCTAAGTCGCTTCAGTTGTGTCCGACTCTGTGCGACCCCATAGACGGCAGCCCACCAGGCTCCCCCGTCCCTGGGATTCTCAAGGCAGAAGCACTAGAGTGGGTTGCCATTTCCTTCTCCAATGCATGAAAGTGAAAAGTGAAAGTGAAGTCGCTCAGGGGGAAATTCACTGGATTAGGGATTAACACCACCATCAGAGTAGAACCAGCTTCACGGGGTCAGCTAGAATGATGTAAATCTGTTCCATGTCACAGTTGCTCAAATAGGCATTGAACTCTTATAGTCCAAGTTCAAGGTGAATAGTACATCCATAATATAATTTCTAAGCTAAAAGAAAAATTTTTCTACTTTGACCTCAGACTACACTCAACTGGGATGCAAACAAGGATCTAAAGGATTTGGTAAGCACTGTACTTGGGTGACTTTTAGCAATCATCCATAATTAGAGAGAATGTAAATCCTTTGGTAAACCAGAAGTGGAGGAGGAAATGGCAACCCGCTCCAGTATTCTTGCCTGGAAAATCAAAAAAGTTTATTTCTTCATTAAGAACATAAATACTTAACTTCTTTTTTAAATCTCTCTTTGAAAGCAATAAAAATTCTAATCTGCAAATTTGACCAAGAAGTAATAAATGGATGACATTTACTTCATTTATATCCCAGACAACTTTTGTTCACTGTGAAAAAAGAAAATTTAAAAATCAACTTGGAATAATTTCTCTTGGTTCTTGGACTCCCTAAAGTTACCTCTTGTGAATGAACTTTGAGTTGGTAAGATCTTAGGTTAGGTCTCAAATGACCTTATAATTTTTATTTATAGAATTTTCCTTTTTTGACCAACTCTTATAAGTAAGCTCTAAGAAGCATCCTTATTACTTAAGTATGTCATATGTAGAGTTTTAATTATTTCACAGAAATATAGCATAGAAATTACTTTCGACATATGGCAATCATTAATTAAATGAATTACAGTGAACAAGTAGAGTACATAAATCATTCACACTCAATATCTCTTTTCTTTATATGCAATCAATATTTATTCTCCAGCTTAGGAACTTCAGTATTAACTTGAGTTAGAATAAGTTATTTTGCTTGATCTGCTTTTGTATCCTTTTGAGCAAACTTAAAAATTAAATGAATATCTCTCTTAGAAATGAAAATTGCTAAACAAACTAAAACGTGTATTTCAAAAAACAGCACTCATAGGTAGCAAGAAAGGAAGTGTGTAGTGTACTGAGAAATAGTTACTAGGAATTTACTTGATGTCCTTTACTCCAGTTTCAATTTCTCTGCTTCTCCCTCCCTTCTCTGCCCCTTTCTATTTCTTACCTCTGTCTCCATGTGACTTTGCATCTGTATCTCTCACTCTCTTTCCATTTCTTTTGTTTGTTTGTTTGTTTGTTTCCTTCTTTTTCCCACAGTCCAAGACTTTTCTCTCTTACTCTTGGCTTCTATTCTCTGTTCAGGGGAAAAAAAAAAACAGTACTACCTTTTTTTTCTTAAAATGCATTATATTTAGTCAATAATATGTTGAATTAATGGCTTTAAGAATGAAACTAATTTTAATATTTCTCTATATGTCCAAACATAAGTACTGCATTTAGCTGTAATTAGATCTACATAGAGGAATACTGTAGTGATGGCAATGCTGGTGGTTTAGTGATGTTAATGGAGGCAACTTAGGGGAACCCTGAGTAAAAACAAATAAGCTACTGTAGACTTTAATTTTTTAAATAACAACATTATTGTCACTTTCATTCTGAAAATTTCTACTAGAGTTAGTTACACTCTAGAGAAAGAAGCTAGGAAGATATTTGTATGAAGAGACTGTTTTGAATTCCTTAAGTGATAAATCTAATTAAGTTGAATACTCACATAGTTCTATAAGCTGTGAATGCACTGAATACATATAAAATTGAAAAAACAAGTGCAAGCACCAGAACCATCTAGGTACTCCAGTGTTCACTGGAGAAGGTTTATATCCATATATCAAACAGAATTGAGAAAAAAAAGATAAGCCGCAGTGTCAGGTTTTCTGGAATTTAAATTTAAGCCATAGTATTCACTAAGTCTGA
This sequence comes from Moschus berezovskii, assembly GCF_049115385.1. Classification (NCBI taxonomy): domain Eukaryota; kingdom Metazoa; phylum Chordata; class Mammalia; order Artiodactyla; family Moschidae; genus Moschus; species Moschus berezovskii. The sequence continues at coordinate 4,275,600 of NC_142473.1, forward strand.
GACCTCAAGGAAGTGACAAGCTCTATAAATAATAAATGTTAATTATTATTATCTATCAGATCTAGACCCTTAAATCTATTTCTTACTTCCACTGTATAATCATAAGGGATTTGATTTGGGTCTTATCTGAATGGTCTAATGCTTTTTCCCTACTTTTTCTTCAATTTACGTCTGAATTTGGCAATAAGGAGTTCATGATCTGAGCCACAGTCAGCTCCTGGTCTTGTTTTTGCTAACTTGTATAGAGCTTCTCCATCTGTGGCTGCAAAGAATATAATCAATCTGATTTCAGTGTTGACCATCTGGTGATGTCCATGTGTAGAGTCTTCTCTTGTGTTGTTGGAAGAGGGTGTTTGCTATGACCAGTACGTTCTCTTGGCAAAACTCTATTAGCCTTTGCCCTGCTTCATTTCATGATCCAAGGCCAAATTTGCCTGTTACTCCAGGTGTTTCTTGACTTCCTACTTTTGCATTCCAGTCCCCTATAATGAAGAGGACGTCTTTTTTGGGTGTTATTTCTAAAAGGTCTTGTAGGTCTTCATAGAATTGTTCAACTTCGGCTTCTCCAGCATTCCTGGTTGGGGCATAGACTTGGATTACTGTAATATTGAATGGTTTGCCTTGGAAACGAACAGAAATCATTCTGTCATTTTTAAGATTGCATCCAAGTACTGCATTTCGGAATCTTTTGTTGACCATGATGGCTACTCCATTTCTTCTAAGGGATTCCTGCCCACAGTAGTAGATACAATGGTCATCTGAGTTAAATTCACCCATTCCAGTCCATTTTAGTTCACTGATTTCTAGAATGTCGATGTTCACTCTTGCCATCTCCTGTTTGACCACTTCTAATTTGCCTTGATTCATGGACCTAACATTCCAGTTTCCTATGCAATATTGCTCTTTACAGCATCGGACCTTGCCTCTATCATCAGTGACATCCACAACTGGGTATTTCTTTCGCTTTGGCTCCATTCCTTCTTTCTTTCTGGAGTTATTTCTCCACTGATCTCCAGCAGCATACTGGGCAACTACCAACCTAGGGAATTCCTCATTCAGTATCCTATCATTTTGCCTTTTGATACTGTTCATGGGGTTCACAAGGCAAGTATACTGAAGTGGTTTGCCATTCCCTTCTCCAGTGGACCACATTCCGTCATACCTGTCCACCATGACCCATCCGTGTTGGGTGGCCCCACACGGCCTGACTTAGTTTCATTGAGTTAGATAGGGTTGTGGTCCATATGATCAGATCAACTAGATTTTTGTGATTATGATTTCAGTGTGTCTGCCCTCTAAGGCCCCCTCCCAATACCTACCGTCTTATTTGGGTTTCACTTACCTTGGTTGTGGAGTATCTCTTCACAGCTGCTCCAGCAAAGTGCAGCCACTGTACCTTACCTTGGATGAGGGGTATCTCCTCAAGGCCGCCCCTCCTGACCTTGAATGTGGAGTAGCTCCTCTTGGCCCTCCTGTGCCCGCGCAGCCACCGCCTCTTGGACGTGGGAAAGCTCCTCTCGGCCACCGCCCTGAACTTGGGCGTGGGGTAGCTCCTCTCAGCCACGTTTCAGTGCATGGTCTGTTGTGCAGCGCCGGCGTCTCTCGCGTCTGCGCTGCCGGGGCCAGCTGGAAAAGGTCAGTCTTCATTCCAATCCCAAAGAAAGGCAATGACAAAGAATGCTCAAACTACCGAACAATTGTACTCATCTCACACGCTAGTAAAGTCATGCTCAAAATTCTCCAAGCCAGGCTTCAGCAATATATGAACCGTGAACTTCCAGATGTTCAAGCAGGTTTTAGAAAAGACAGAGGAACCAGAGATCAAATTTCCAACATCCGCTGGATCATGGAGAAAGCAAGAGAGTTCCAGAAAAACATCTATTTCTGCTTTATTGACTATGCTAAAGCCTTTGACTGTGTGGATCACAATAAACTGTGGATAATTCTGAAAGAGATGGGAATACCAGACCACCTTACCTGCCTGTTGAGAAACCTGTATGCAGGTCAGGAAGCAACAGTTAGAACTGGACATGGAACAACAGACTGGTTCCAAATAGGAAAAGGAGTACGTCAAGGTTGTATATTGTCACCTTGCTTATTTAACTTATATGCAGAGTACATCATGAGGAACGCTGGGCTTGAAGAAGCACAAGCTGGAATCAAGATTGCTGGGAGAAATATCAATAACCTCAGATATGCAGATGACACCACCTTTATGGCAGAAAGTGAAGAGGAACTCAAAGGCCTCTTGATGAAAGTGAAAGAGGAGAGTGGAAAGGTTGGCTTGAAGCTCAACATTCAGAAAACTAAGATCATGGCATCTGGTCCCATCACTTCATGGGAAATAGATGGAAAAACAGTGGAAACAGTGTCAGACTTTATTTTTTGGGGGGCTCCAAAATCACTGCAGATGCCGATTGCAGCCATGAAATTAAAAGACGCTTACTCCTTGGAAGGAAAGTTATGACCAAACTAAATAGCATATTAAAAAGCAGAGACATTATTTTGCCAACCAAGGTCCGTCTAGTCAAGGCTATGGTTTTTCCCGTGGTCATGTATGGATGTGAGAGTTGGACTGTGAAGAAAGCTGATCGCCGAAGAATTGATGCTTTGAACTGTGGTGCTGCGGAAGACTCTTGAGAGTCTCTTGGACTTCAAGGAGATCCAACCAGTCCATTCTAAAGGAGATCAGTCCTGGGTGTTCATTGGAAGGACTGATGCTAAAGCTGAAACTCCAATACTTTGGCCACTTCATGTGAAGAGTTGACTCACTGGAAAAGACTCTGATGCTGGGAGGGACTAGGGGTGGAAAAAGAAGGGGATGACAAAGCATGAGATGGCTGGATGGCATTACCGACTCGATGGACATGGGTTTGAGTGAACTCCGGGAGTTGGTGAAGGACAGGGAAGCCTGGCGTGCTGTGGTTCATGGGGTCGCAAAGAGTCTGACATGACTAAGCGACTGAACTGAACTGAACTGAATTATTATTATTACAGTTATTAGAAACAGGTGTATTTATGAACTGACAAAGTATTTCTCACTGTCATTTATCTATGAAACTGGCTTAAATGTTTGTTGAAAGTTTTTTTTGAATTGTTTTCTAACATACAATGTATTCTCATAGGATATAAGGTAGAAATAAAAAAGCTTTCTGATATAATATTGTTGAGAATAAACATTTTGTAAAAAGAATATATGAGTATATTCAGTTTAAAATGTTTATACACTTTGATTCTGCAATTCCATTGTAAACATGTTTCTTGTAGAAACAGCATATACATTATATATAATCACAAGAATATTTAACTGCACTTTTCTAAAAATAGCAGAAAATTGAAATAGGGTAAATCTTCCTATACTGACACGGAGTGGTATCAATGATAATTTTTCTCTTTAAAATGTAAAGTACAATGTATATGTGTACCTATTGTATAATTATATTGTTCAGTTGCATGTATAAATATGCAAGTTCAACATTTCTAAGTACAAATGTACATGGTAAAGAGTAAATTACATCACTAAAATAGTTATATGGGCTTCCCTGGTGGCTCAGTGGTAAAGAACCTGCCTGCCAAGCAGGTTCAATCCTTCGGTCAGGAAGATACCCTGGATGAGGAGATGGCAACCCACTCCAGTGTTCTTGCCTGGGAAATTCCGTGGACAAAGGAGCCTGGGGGGCTACAGTCTGCGGGATTGCAAAACGGCTTGACACGACTTAGAGACTAAACAACAACAAAAAAATAGTTACATAGCTAAAAACTGTTGCAGAAATAAACTCTTGAACTTGTGTGTGAGAACCAAGACCCTTCATCTCTCTTTTATTTACACGATGTCTCTTCACTCTACCTTTGGGCCTTGGTCCATGGTGTTCCCTCTGCTGGAAACAGAACTACCCGTCCTGTCTCTTAGCCATGGTCTAGTTTTGAGGCTTACAATTTCTTTGATATTTTATTTTCTTTCATGTATTACTTTCACAATGATTCTTATTTTAATGATTTTTAAATTTATCAACCCTCCCTTTATGTAAAGAAATGAATCACATCTGACCAACTTTCAAAATATTTGCTGTCAATTAGGGAAAAGTGATGGAAGTAGACTGGCAAAGAAAAAGAAGAGCATTAATTTAAACTGTCCTTGTCTTCATTTTACCTCCTTACTGACCCACTGTGAAAGGAAATATCAGGAAGGTAAAGGGTTGTGTGATGCAACTCTAGACAGGAAGGTCAAGGTACTCTCTAATTCTTGGTTTTGGCTGAAGCATGCCTAGGAATGCAAATGTAGACAGTCAGGACACAGCATCGTTGTGCCTGGTTGACAGAGAAATATCGCCAGACTCTGACAGCAGATTTGCTCTCAAACCAAGAGATGAGCTAGCACCAGCATGCCCTGCGCCCCATGGCTCACTGCAGCTTCCTTCCAGCTGATAAAATGCTTTGGATTATGTTGATACAAACACAATCTTCCTAATTTATTAAGAACTTGCAGAAAGTGAAAGAAGTAACAGTCCTTAAACATGTCCCTATGGACATAAGAAAAAATACAAAATAAGCATGAAGGAATAATACAAAGTAAAATATGATTAGTCTCTCAGTCATGTCCAGCTCTTTGCAACCCCATGGATTTGTAGCCTGCTGACTCCTCTGTTCATGGGGATTCTCCAGGCAAGAACACTGGAGTGGGTTGTCATTTCTTCCTCTAAGGGACCTTCCCAACCCAGGGATCAAACTCAGGTCTCCTTCATTTCAGGCAGATTCTTTACTGTCTGAACCACCAGGGAAGCCTAAGAATACTGGAGTGTGTAGCCTATCCCTTCTCCAGGGGAACTTCTGGACCCAAATCAAACTAGAGTCTCCTGCATTGCAGGTGAATTCTTTACTAGCTAAGCTACAAGGGAAGCCCTATGAAATAATAATATATTAAAAAATGTTTTATGAGTAAGTGGAATAAATATTCAGTCTGGTGAAGGTGAGGGCAGGCATTGGGGAAACGTAGCAGGTAGGACACCTGATAATGGTTGGTAAAAAAGGAACAGACGAAGACAGTAAGCAAGCCTAGAACTTACAGACATAAGGATGTGATCAGGAAAAAAGTTTTTCTCTGTGTATTACCTCCTTGGGCCTTCACAACATCTCTGTAATGCAGGAAGTGAGTACAGGGGCTGGGAATTATAGGAGTTAATAGTAGGACTTTGGATTAATCAAATGTCTGCCAAGAAACTACAAGGAAGATAACACAGGTTCTCTAAGATTCAGTTGCTACTTCAGAAAATCCACACAATTAAAATGCTTACATCATTTGGTTGTTTGTGATGACTGAGAAACATCAAAACAGAAGCTTTGCACAATTCCCTCAGGTAATAAGCAATACATATACAGCATCTATGGTTTCTTGTTTACTAATTGTACTAGTGCAGAAATGGAGCCTTGAGGAAGCTGAGGTTGTGTACGAAGCAGTAAATGGACTGGCAATGACTTCAAGTTATTGACAAATTTGATGTGTCTGGACCCAGTGATATTCCCTGTAAACAGAAAGGCAGGTATGAAAAAGAAAATGATTTGAGTCTGGCAGGAGGTGGATGAGATGACAGTGCAATAAAGTGAGGAAACAGGAACACTGAATAAAGAAGGGAGGGGTGCTGATGACAGGAGCTGAATGTCAGGTAGGAGTCGCTCTGGTCATAGGACAAAAGGGGTACTAGATATTATTTAGAGCAGGGGCTTTTTTTTTTTTTTTTAACATGAAACAAATCACCTCTCTAGCAAAATCTTGCCAAGAGGCATAGTCAATGAACACAATTAAGAGCGACTGTTTGTATACGAAGAGTACAGTTTCCCTCCCATTACCTCTCATGAGTGGACCATCCTTACACTGAAAATGAGGAGACTGAGGCTCAGTCAGATGTGCCAGCAATACGCTCAAGTGATATGCTAGATTAGGGACACAACCTGGAAAAAAACACACTTGTCATTTCCTGACTCCTGAGCCAGTGCTCCTTATAATTCACAAGGATGCCCGCAAGAAAGGTCTCAGCTCTTAGGCTGGGAGGGAGAGGATGAGATTAAGGAATGTATAAAATGGCACTTCCATAGTCTCCTGTGGATGCTTTGCATTTTCTGTAATGGGAAGGGGTAGAGCTGGTGTTGTTCAACCAGAGTGACCTTTTATCATTTGCCAAGAATTATAGACCAAATGTCCATTTGGAGTTACGCTGCTTGCAAAATTCCTAAAATAAGGCAACCAGCTTCCCTGAAAAATCTCAATAATAGGAGGCATATTTTCATTGTAACTTTTTTCCTTAGGTTGTAACAACTCTCCTGAAATACCACATAAATCTGTTCTCTTTTCAAGTAGTGGAAACAGTGGTTAAGAATTTGAGTTGTGTGATCAAAATGCCAGCTTCATGGCATGTGGGTTATATAATCATATGCAAGAGAGTTAACATTCCAACATTTCGATTTATCTTCTTTAAAATGGGAATAGCAATGGTACATAGTTCATATGGTATTATATGAGGTTTAAATGAGGCAATGTGTATCTTGGCACCTTGCCCAGCAGCATAATTCAGTTCAGTTCAGTCGCTCAGTTGTGTCCAACTCTTAGCGACCCCATGAATCGCAGCACACCAGGCCTCCCTGTCCATCACCAACTCCTGGAGTTCACTCAAACTCATGTCATCGAGTCAGTGATGCCATCCAGCCATCTCATCCTCTGTTGTCCCCTTCTCCTCCTGCCCCCAATCCCTCCCAGCATCAGAATCTTTTTCAGTGAGTCAACTCTTCGCATGAGGTGGCCAAAGTGTTGGAGTTTCAGCTTCAGCATCAGTCCTTCCAATGAACACCCAGGACTGATTTCCTTTAGGATGGAACACCAGCATAGTTAGTGAACCTAAAAACTAATTATTGAATTGTCCCTATTGCATTCTAGAATTCTTAACTCCATTTAGGGAACAGAGAAAACTGAAAGGAATGACTAGGACTGACTCACGTTTGAGTGGATTATATTGTGGCCTGAGTCTTTGCTGGATCGTTGTGTTTTGTTATCTTCATTAATGAGCAACATATTATTCAGAAATTATAGTTTTAGATGTATTTCATTAATTTAGTATTTATAAGAAAAGCACTGAATTACTAAAGAATCATCAAAACATTTGAAAAAATCAAAGAAAGTAGAAGTTACTTAATATTTATTTGGAGATAAAGCAGGATTATATGGTATACTGTAAAATACTTAGCACAGTGATTGGTAAATGATAAAATCACAATGCAATGACCAGAGGAGAAATATTGGTATTTGAGAGCACTGATTATGGAGTCAGAAAATATGGTCCACATTCTGGCTTCCCCACTCACGTGCTGTACTACGTTGGCTATGTCACCTCAAGTCTGTGAGAATCAGTTCCTTCATCTGTAAAATAGTCACTTATGGTGTTATTCTAGTGCCTGGAGTGGGCAGGTGCTGATAATCAATAATAACAGTAAAAGGGAGAAATTCATTTCACATGGAAACACCATTTAAAAAGAGAAGGAATAAGCCTGGGGAGAACCTAGCACTAAAGAAGCAGCTCTCTTTTAAGCTTTTTATTTAGCAGATTATTAACAGTCAAATTTTGGATAATGAATAAGTGGGGGGAAAAAAAGACACAAAAAACAAAACAGACAAACAAAAAAACCCATAAGTTCCCTGAGATCCTGGAAATACTTGAAGTCAAATAATCACTAGTCATAACTCATGTGCTGCTTTTTCAGGTCTCCTAACTCTTACCTGGAGCTCCTATCAGCACCGGATACGTGGGAGATCACAACAGTGTGATGGAATTCATACTTTGGGGAATTACAAGGTATCCAGAGCTGCGGAGAATACTCTCTGCCGTGTTTCTAATCATGTATGTGTCCACTGTTTTGGGCAACCTCCTCACTGTGGTAACCATGGTTATGAGTCAGAGTCTGAGATCACCCATGTATTTTTTCCTTACCGCCTTGTCCCTTTTGGATGTCACTTTCTCTTCCGTCATTGCCCCCAAGTTGATTGTGGACTCCCTCTCTGAGAGCACTGCCATCTCCCTGGAAGGCTGTATGGCCCAGCTCTTCTCTGAGCATTTCTTTGGTGGAGTGGGCATCCTCCTCAACCTCACCGTGATGGCCTATGACCGCTCCATGGCCATCTGTAAGCCCCTTCACTGCACGACCATCATGAGGCCTCGGATGTGCTGCATGTTGCTGGGGGGGAGCCTAGGTGGGGGATTTCTCCATGCCATGGTACAGCTTCTCTTCAAGTATCGAATACCCTTCTGTGGTCCCAATACAACAGACCACTTTATGTGTGATTTCTTCCCACTGTTGAAACTGGCCTGCACGGACACCTGCACCCTGGGCCTCTTAGTCATCCTTAACAGTCGGGTGATGTGTATGGCCATCTTCCTCATCCTCATCACTTTGTATGTGGTCATTCTCTACTCCCTGAAGTCCTGCAGCTCTGAAGGGCAGCGTGAAGCCCTCTCCACCTGTGGCTCCCACATCACTGTGGTCGTTATGTTCTTTGTGCCTTTTATGTTTTCATATGTCAGGCCTGAGGCCACCTAGCCCATAGACAAGGTGATGGCCCTGTCTGATTCCATCATCATACCCTTGATCTACACCCTGAGCAATACAGAGGTGAAAAACGCCATGAGAAAACTGTGGATGAAACAGGGGAGTTTGGTTGGCAAGTGACTGTCATGCTCAGAATGTCATGTGTTTCTGTTAAAAAGAACTCTGTCCTTTCAGAAATGTGGGGGTAATAAAAGTATCCATTCTCCACTAACAACCAGAGAGATTTCTTAAAAATATAAATCTGATTTTTGATTTATAGTGTTTACAATTTAAGGATTATGATACTCTTACTGCTTTCTATTCTTCTTTAGCTTCACATTGCCTTCCTATTTTTTCACTTTTCCTATTTATTTTTTAATTATAATTACATGATGTCTCAGAAAATATCTCAATAGCTTAAATCAAAATGCAAATAAATGCAATTATTTTAAAAGAAATAACATGAGAAAGGAGAATTGATGGAAAAGTTCATTCCAACAAAATTGTCAAATTTCTTGCTATTATTCCTATTTTTATCATTTTTATCTTTAATTCATTTCCATTAACATAATTCCAAATGGATTTTGATAGCTCTATCACAAAGCTGGATAACAAACTATCGTTATCAGTACATCTTTATCAGAACAAACTTCATTATAAGTAATGAGAAAATATAGCCATCTCTCAGCAGAACTACTTCCAGATAGGAATGTTTTCTGATGGATTATTGTTTGTGAAAAAGTGAGCTTTTTATAACCAAAGTTTAGTATCAAATTTAGATGTTTTTCTAGGACTCATTCTTAGTGACCCCCTGGCTTTTGAAAGTGCAGTGTACACAGTTTTAAAATCTTAATGAACCACTTTATTTATTGTTTACTATTTAGAATCTCCTTGCCTTTTACTAGAATTTCCTGGTTAATCTTCCTCTAAATCTCCAATCACATCTTGAGTGCCTCACCCAACCCCTCGGTGTGCATCAGACATCCTGAGATTTGTCATTTGTCCTCAGGGCTTCCCTGGCACCTCAGAAGGTAAAGCGTCTGCCTACAATGTGGGAGACCTCGGTTCGATCTGTGAGTCAGGAAGATCTTCTGGAGAAGAAAATGGCAACCAACTCCAGTACTCTGGCCTGGAAAATCCCTTGGACAGAGGAGCATGGTAGTCTGCAGTCCATGGGGTCACAAAGAGTCTGACACCACTGAGTGACTTCACTTCACTTCTTAAATTTATGAAAGATGTTGCTTTTCTCTCTATCAAAACAAGCCTTCATCCTACATAGGAGACTACTTCTCTCCAACTTCTGGTACTAAATGAAGTGTCATTACTTTAAAGAGCCTTCCCCTGTGACTCTATTTAATGGTTCTTATATTCTCACCATTATTCTCTGTGTCAATGTTTTCATTTTCTTAGTAACAATGACCAAAAGTAAGTTTATTTTGTATAATTATCCTCTGATTTTTATTACTTTCCATGCCGGTCTAGACTGGACAAGTCTCCAGGAAGCGATATTTTTTAAAATTTTTTATTTATTTTTATTTTTGACTATGCAGGGTTTTCATCACCTCATGGGTTTTTCTCTAGTAGTGGCAAGCAGGGATTACTCTCTAGTTCCTGTGTGTGGGCTTCCCACTGTGGTGACTTCTTTTGTTGTAGAGCATGGGGCCTAGAGCTTGTGGGCCTCAATAGATTCGGTTCACAGACTCTAGAGCACAAACTCAATAGTTGTGGTACCCGGGCTTGGTTACTCTGTGACCTTCGCAGATCAGGAACCCGCATCTCCTGCATTGGGAGGTGGATTCTTTACCACTGAGATACTAAGGAAGCCCAGAAGGGGTTTTTCTTTTTCCTTCCCATGGATTCGTTTTTCAATAACTATCTGTTGGATGAATATAAAACACAAGAGCCTGTATTTTTCAAATGGCTTTATTCAGACAGTTGAGGCATAAAAATAAACAAACACTAAAATTAACAGTGACTGAAACAAGAAGGCAGAAAGTGAACGTTATAATAGAGTTAACGGAAATGGAAGGCTGTGATTATTTCATGGAAGGTGCTTCATATTGGGCAGTCAGAAAAGGATTCTTTTAGCATGTGTCTTTTAAACTGATTAGAATTCTGTTGATATTACCTTAGAAAAAAGTTATGAGCTATATTAATATTTTAATACCAATGAGCTGAGTATTTACAAACATGGTCAGAAGGAAACAGTCTTGTAAGGATTAGTGAGATGAAGATTCTAGACAGAGAAAACTCTAATTCAAGAAATATCATTGTGTTTTTGAGGAAATGCAAAATAACAGAGTGAATGAAACATAGTGATCCAGGCAGAGAGAGGCCAGAAGCAAGATCAAAAATGTATGAGGGAATCAGGTCATGTATGTAATGCTGATACCTCTGAGGTTTTATTCAAGCATGGGTAAATAATTTCCCCAGTATATTAAATCTGAATAAACAACACGAAAAAAAATGAAAGTTATATTTGGATTATGTCTTGTTTACTTAAGATGACACCGCCCTAATAGAAGAAGTAAAGAGGAACTAAAGAGTCTCTTGTTGAAAGTGAAAAAGGAGAGTGAAAAAGCTCTCTTAGAACTCAACATTGAGAAAAAGATCATGGCATCTGGTCCCATCACTTAATGGAAAATAGATGGAGAGAAAATGGAAACAGTGACAGACTTTGTTTTCCTGGGCTCCAAAATCACTGCAGATGGTGACTGCAGCCATGAAATTGAAAGATACTTGTTCCCTGGAAGGAAAGCTATGGCAAATCTAGAGAGCATATTAAAAATCAGAGATGTCACTTTGACGACAAAGGTATGTGTAGTCAAAGCTATGATTTATCTTGTAGTCATCTATGGATGTGAGAGTTGGACCATAAAGATTGAGTGCTGGAAACTTGATGCTTTTGAACTGTGGTGTTGGAGAAAACTCTTGAGCATTCCTGGGACAGCAAAGAGATCAAACCAGTCCATCCTAAAGGAAATCAGTCCTGACTATTCATTGGAAGGACTGAGGCTGAAGCTGAAGCTCCAATACTTTGACCACCTGATGCAAGAAGCTGACTCATTGGAAAAAGACCCTGATGCTGGGAAAAATTGAGGGCAGGAGGAGAAGGGGGTGACGGATGAGATGGTTGAATGGCATCATCAACTCAATGGATAGGAGTTAGAGTGAACTCTGGGAGATAGTAAAGGACAAGGAAGCCTGACATGGGGTTACAAAGAGTCTGACAGGACTGAGCAATTGAACAATAACAACTTAAGAACCAGTAACACTTAATGTAATCCTTATAAGACCAGGGGCGTCCCTGGTCGCTCAGCTGGTAAGGAATCTGCCTGCAATGCAGGAGACCCCAGTTCAATTCCTGGGTTGGGACGATCCCCTGGAGAAGGAATAGGCTACCCACTTCAGTATTTCCTTGGGCTTCCCTGGTAGCTCAGTTGGTAAGGAATCTGCCTGCAATGCAGGAGACCCCAGTTCAATTCCTGGGTTGGGATGATCCCCTGGAGAAGGGATAAGCTACCTACTCCAGTATTCTTGGGCTTCCCTAGTGGCTCAGCTGGTAAAGAATCAGCCTGCAGTGCAGGAGACCTGGCTTCAATCCTTAGGTTGGGAAGGTCCCCTGGAGGAGGGCATGGCAACCCACTCCAGTATTCTTGCTTAAAAAGTACCCATGGACAGAGGAGCCGGGAGTCCATGGGGTCACAAACAGTCAGATATGACTGAACAACTAAGCACAGCACAGCATAGGATCAAATAGAAATGCTTTAAAAGCAGAAATTTAGAGATAAAATTAGAAAAATGGGGAGTGTTTATTTGGAGGGAATATATAACAAGTTTACAGCTTGTGACTATGATATTAAAAGCTCTAACAAATATCATTTTTGGTCTTAAATATTTTTCTTTTCCTGTCACTACTTTTTATATTAGAGCTGTTGGGGATCTTCGGTGCAACATAATAACATTTTGTCTTCACTTGACAGAAATGCTTCCCTTAAAGCAATACTTAAGTACTTGAGTATTAAATGATACTTAAATATCACAAAATAATACTCTTGGTGCCAATTTGAATTGGAATTATAAACTCAGGTTCTAAAATAGCATGACAGTACTTTATCGTGAGATTATTTAGTGGTTGTAGTAGTGGGAGTGGTGAGTGAACATTATTTATATATTAAGCTATCTTCAAATACACATTTTTTAATAACCTCATATAAAATAAAAGACCCAATTTTGAGAAGCATTAAGCTTTCAACTTCAGGTTCTTCCCAAAATCCTGAAACTTGAGTTTTCAGATGTTATGGGGAAGCAAAAGAACAAAAATGCTTCTTTCCTGTACACAAATAAATATAACAGAAAACTTAATGACATGGGAATAGCCTGAAACTTCATTATTGCCTGCAAATGTTTATATTCCCAGAGGTGATTCTCAAAGTATAAGCAAGGTGAAGCTTCTTCTCTCCTACTTGGATAAAATGACCACTTCATTTCACTTGCCCTCTCTTTATAAAGCACCGTTTTCTGTCCTCTCTCCTTCCCTTTACCTCCCTTCTGCACATTCATGCAGCCAAACTCTTATTTCCTCTTCCCTCTCCTTTGTGAAGAACAATGTGAAAGACTCTGAAGGACAACTGAATGACTGGCTGTTATTTCATATTAAGCCAAATATAAGACCCTTCATCTTCTTAACTATTCTCAATATTTTAAGATGTTTTTCAGTGATAGTCTAGGTTTTCACTGATAGTTCCAGCTTTTATAGGAGTTTGAGGGTCATCAGTGTAGATACAATAGTGAGGTGGATTCAGCACTGATTTTCAGAGTAACATTTCCTCAGAGAATCTTCTCTAATTGTTAGGTTGTCAAGACAGAAACCGTGATTCTGTAAAGTTCCAGTCCCTTATGGATAAGCTCTTACGACCACCTTCATAAGAACTAGAACAAAATCTAGAAAAAGAATCAATGTGCACACACACACATATTCTGTCAGTCCACTTCTCTCTGAAGAAATATTTGTACAGGAAACTAAATTATCATGTGAATATTGTCTGATGTTGACAGAATTAAAGTAAGAGTCATCAGAGGTTGTTCAAAATTGTTATAGGTTTTATTTTCTAATGTAAGCCTCTCAGAATAAGGATGCTGTGTATCTCTGTCTTTATATCCATGTATTTCTTTATTCTTGCTTCTGGACAAAAATACACTATTTCTTCTGTCCATAAAGCAGAACTAAATCATTAAGGAAACATACACAAGGATTCCTGTATATACACTTATCAACTGAAGTCATGCTTTGCTACACCATAACATTTTCATGGCATTTTTAACTTCTTCATTCCATAGTGTATAGATCAGTGGGTTAAGCAAGGGTGTCCCGATTGTATAAAATACAGCCACCATCTTGTCTGTTGGAAATGTGGTTGGTGGGCATGTGTATATGAATATACATGGGCCAAAAATTATGACAACCACAATGAAGTAGGAAGTGCACGTAGAAAGGGCTTTTCTCATTCCTTCTGCACTGTGATTTCTCAGTGAGTACAAGATGACAACATAGGAGATAAACAGGATTATGAAACCCACCATGCATATGGCCCCACTGTTAGAAACAACAAGCAAATTTATCACAGACGTGTCCATGTAGGCAAGTTTCAACAAGGGCTGCAAGTCACAGAAATGGTGGTCAGTCACATTGGGGCCACAGAAGGGCAACCTCAAAGCCAGGAAAATCTGTGCTTAAGAGTGAATACAAGACCCCACCCAGGCTAGAATCACAAATACACCACAGAAGTGCCAGTTCATGAGGGTTGTATATTGCAAGGATTTACAGATGGTTATTTAGCGATCAAAGGCCATGAGGATGTGCACAAAGATCTCCATGCATCCAAAGAAATGGGCTGCAAAGACCCAGGTCATGCACTCATTGTAGGAAATGGTTTTCTCCTGAGAAACGGCATCCACAATTAACCTGGGGGCTGTGGTTGTAGAGAAGCAGGCATCAGCAAAGGACAGATAGAATGGGAAGAAATACATGGGACTCCCAAGTGTCCTGCTTGTCTTAATAGACACTACAATAAGAAAGTTCCCCAACAGTGTTGCAAGGTATAGGATCAGTTCAGTTCAGTTCAGTTCAGTCGCTCAGTCGTGTCCGACTCTCCGCGACCCCATGAATCACAGCACGCCAGGCCTCCCTGTCTATCACCAACTCCCAGAGTTCACTCAAACTCATGTCCGCAGAGTCCGTGATGCCATCCAGCCACCTCATTCTCGGTCGTCCCCGTCTCCTCCCTCCCCCAACCTTTCCGAACATCAGAGTATTTTCCAGTGAGTCAACTCATCGCATGAGGTGGCCAAAGTATTGCAGTTTCAGCTTTAGCATCAGTCCTTCCAATGAACACCCAGGATTGATCTCCTTTAGAATGGACTGGTTGGATCTCCTTGCAGTCCAAGGGACTCTCAAGAGTCTTCTCCAACACCACAGTTCAAAAGCATCAATTCTCCGGCGATCAGCTTTCTTCACAGTCCAACTCTCACATCCATACATGACCACGGGAAAAATCATAGCCTTGACTAGATGGACCTTGGTTGGCAAAGTAATGTCTCTGCTTTTTAATATGCTATCTAGGTTCGTCATAACTTTCCTTCCAAGGAGCAAGCATCTTTTAATTTCATGGCTGCACTCAGCATCTGCAGTGATTTTGGAGCCCAGAAAAATAAAGTCTGACACTGTTTCCACTGTTTTTCCATCTATTTCCCATGAAGTGATGGGACCAGATGCCATGATCTTAGTTTTCTGAATGTTGAGCTTCAAGCCAATCTTTTCACTCTCCTCTTTCACTTTCATCAAGAGGTTTTTGAGTCCCTCTTCACTTTCTGCCATAAGGGTGGTGTCATCTGCATGTCTGAGGTTATTGATATTTCTCCCGGGAATCTTGATTCCAGCTTGTGCTTCTTCCAGCCCAGCGTTCCTCATGATGTACTCTGCATATAAGTTAAATAAGCAAGGTGACAATGTACAGCCTTGACGTACTCCTTTTCCTATTTGGAACCAGTCTGTTGTTCCATGTCCAGTTCTGACTGTTGTTTTCTGACCTGCCTACAGGTTTCTCAAGAGGCAAGTCAGGTGGTCTGGTATTCCCATCTCTTTCAGAATTTTCCACAGTTTATTGTGATCCACACAGCCAAAGGCTTTGGCATAGTCAATGAAGCAGAAATAGATGTTTTTCTGGAACTCTAAGAAGACTCCAAATATCAGTTTCTGCTTTCCCGCATCCTGTGTCAAGCCAAAGAGAATGAATTCAGTCACACTCTTATTCACTGACATGATAATGCCTTCAGATAAGATGTAGTAACAAAGGTTTAATCTGCAGACATAAGAAAAGAATAGACATCTCGGGAAGATAAGTGGACTGAATTCTCAAGTCCTAGTTTCTGTTTCATGCTCTGTTTATTCCAAATGCCTTCATCTGATATGAATCTCTGGAAATCTGTTCATGTCCTAATCTCTCCCAGATCTATCTATTGATTCAGAAGTTAGCTGCCTTGGATCAAAGTTTTTGCATTTTGAGAATATAGAGTGAATGACCTTTAAGATTTTTTATTCCAACCAAGATTGCGAACTCCAGAACTAGTACTTTCCTTGAGCAAATGACTTTAACACCTTGAAATTTAGCCTTCAAAAGAAATGGAGTACAAATACTTGCCATATCTTATTCTGAGTTTTCCTAAAAATTTAAAGATGATTTTGTATCCACATAAACGTCAATATACACATGTATATTCCAGGCATTATATATCTTTTTTATGGTCTCTAAAATCTAAATAGCACTATTTCCATATTAAGTGCTAATATTGTTAGAGTCCCTGCTGAAGAACCCATTCTTAGTTTGGTTCATTTTTGTGTCTATTATACCTGATTCCATTGGAATCTTGGTTGAAATATGCTTTGACAATTTTTACCTATGCCTCTTGTGTTCAAGATGTCAGCTTCACTGATGGTCATAATATAACAAATGTGTGGATAATACACTAAAGTTTATATAATTTGGGAAACCACTATTTACCCTCTTGACTATACTCCTGAACTTACCTCATTAAAGTACTGAGCCTTTCTGCCTATGGATTTGACTTGTAAAATTTCCAATATGTGTATAATCTAATATATGATCTTACTTACACATGTCTCTCTTTACTCTAAATTTTTCAGAATACTTTCCTAAAAATATTGTTTAGGAAAAAATCCTGCAGTAATATAATTTTTCTATTTCAGATATATGTTAATATCATATATAGTTTGACTGAAATCACCATTGTAGTTTCTGACTTTCACTTATAATTATTATAACAATTTTCACATATTACTATAATTTCCATAGTTTAATTATTGACTTAATGATATAATGATATATAAAGTTTTAGAATATTGCAGAAAAATTAATGCACATACAAACAAAGCAAAAAAAGCTTATTTTATTGTTTCACTTGGTTAGCAAAAATGTATTTTTATTATATGTATATTAAATTATATTATAAGCCACATTTTATTTTTTACCACATCTTTATGAAAATATATTGTCCTGAGTATCCTTTATCTTTTGTTGTCTTATATTTTGTAGTCTTGGTATTTATTTACAATTAATATTAATCTAGCAAAATGATATTTCTTGATAAAGAATACAGTTGCTGGAGAAAGTTTGTCTGAGTTCAAATCCCAGATTCACTATTTACTAGTTGCAAGATCTTGGGAAAATCACTTTAGACATAATCATGGTTACTATGCAGATAAAATGAAGAAGGATGTGGCTCACAGTAAGTAAGAACTATGTAAGTCAGTCTCTACTACTTCCACTTTTATGACTTTGCTTCTTTTCTTCTTCTGTGAATTTGTTCCTTTTTATAAAATCCAAGCTTTCAGTTTTCCCATTTTAATGTGGTCTATATTTTGAAAAAACTTTAAAATAGTAATACAGTATCCACTCACCTTCCATAATTCCATAATTATCTTTCATTTTAAATACTTAATTGAAATTATCTGGAGTTATTGTGAGGAATGTGGAAAACATCCTCACTGTTCCTAAAAGGTTAATATGAGTTTTAAGGTACTTGGAGATAAGAATACTAATTATGTAAGTCATCATACGATTGGTGTTAGAAGAGTAGAAACCATCTGCAGCAAGAAAAGTATAAATTCCTAAAGAGTACATTGATCAGTGAAAAATTCAGAATTTTTTAAAGAGATGAACTTTAACTGAAGAAAGGTTTTAAATCAGGTCTGAGAGGTGAGTTAACATAGAATCTGAGGCCACACTGCCTAGATTCACCCTCCATCTGCTGCCTATGAGGGTGTGTATTTAACAAATTCCTTGATTCTGTGCATTTCATTTTCTCCATTTGTGAAAATATATGATAAAGCAATCTACCTTTCTGGGTTGCTATGAAGGTTGGATAATTCAATGTGTGCAAAATATATGGAAGATGCACGTATGCAGTACCTTCAATTGCAGTGGTTACTTCCATTATGATTATGAGTGTGAACTTTCCAAGAGGAATTTTTAATTTTCCAAAAATAACAATTCCAAATTTTTTTTTACCTACAAAACAACTGCACAACTGTTTTAAACTTTACGCTCCTTTTCTAAGTAGCTGAAATCACATTGGCACTGTGTATCACACTAGTTTTCTCATGGTGACCAGAAGTTAGGAATGATGCTTTCAGAAATTTTAGTATGTATTTCAATATATAAATAAAAGTACATAACACCTTCAGTAAATATGGGCCCATGAGAAGAGGAAAGTAGAAGGAACACAGTCCTTTGGATGTGAAAAAGTCTAGAATCCAGAAATAAAACTCAGAGGAGTGAGGGCTTTGGAAGAAGAGAGGAAAGCAATATTTTAATGGACATGATACTGCTGCTACTAAGTTAACTTCAGTCGTACTCTGTGAGACCACATAGACAGCAGCCCACCAGGTTTCCCCATCCCTGGGATTCTCCAGGCAAGAACACTGGAGTTGGTTGCCATTTCCTTCTCCAATGAATGAAAGTGAAAGTGAAGTTGCTCAGTCGTGTCCAACTCTTCATGACCCCATAGACTGCAGCCTACCAGGCTCTTCCATCCACGGGATGTTCCAGGCAAGAGTATTGCAGTGGGGTGCCATTTCCTTCTCCAAATGGAGAGCAAATGCTTTATCAAGCAAATAAAAAGAAAATCAAACTGAAACTTCTAGTTTAGGTGGATTATTCTGATGCTGGGAAATATTGAAGGCAAAAGGAGAAGGGTGTGGCAGAGGACAAGGTGGTTAGATATCATCACAGACTTAATGGACATGAATTTGAACAAACTCCAGGAGATCATGGAGGGAAGAGAAGCCTGATATGCTGAAGACCATGGAGTGGCAAAGAGTCAGACATGACATAGCGACTGAACAACAACAAAAGCATAGTAGAAAAGCTTCGAAAACTAGGTTTTCTACCTAGTCAGAGGCCATGAAAACAAGAGTGTATTGTTTGAATATTTTTTTGTAGGGATATATAAAATGTAGAGGCCTAAAAAATGTGAGCAGCTTTTATCTTGACTTATTCGTTACCCAAGAACGGAGAAGGCAATGGCAAGCCACTCCAGTACTATTGCCTAGAAAATCCCATGGATGGAGATGCCGGGAGCCAGCGAGGGAAATCCTACCCATGGCAAAGGTCAACTGGGGAAGAGGCCTGATGGACAAAGGCTAATCAGGACTCGAGGAACCCCCTGGACTTACCTGAGCATCTACCCCAAAGAAAACTGGAGTCTGACTGCTTTACTATCTTACGCCTCTTACCAAGTCCTCTAATACTTACAGGGGCTTCCCCCCAACCACCTTTCTCTGAAAACATTAATTCAGAGCTGTAGTTCAAAAGTTCTCCTCGGCTTAATAGGAGTGTTCCAATCCAAGTCCCTCTAATAGCTTTCTAACTTGCATGAAAAGTTTGTCCGGGCTCTTACAACTACGAATGTGACTGTTTATAGCCTCCAAGCCATGCAAGGACAGAAAGCCTCATATTCTAAAATACAGGAATCTGTTGAAGAAGTTAAAATCATTAGAGTAGTACTAAAAAAGATTTCATTGTTGAATCAATGCTTGCTGCAAAGTTTCCTCTATCTATTGTATCCTTGGAAATATATTAATCACATATAGAGAATATAAGTAGTAGCCTTTGATTTAACCACATCAGATCTTAAGTTAATAAGTTCCTTTCTTGCAGCTCACTATACGGGTGCCTTATAGGAATGTAACTTTGTTATGCACCTAACTTTAGGAAAGTCACCTTAAAAGAAAAGTCTTTTACTTGCTAACTAACCTATTGTCAGGAGAAGAGGGCCATAAAACTGTTAGCAGGCCCCCTGGCCAGAAGATAATGTAAACCACCTAAAAACTTTTATCACGAGACACACAAAAATAAGCCCTGATCCTGATAAGGGTCAAGACTGCTGACCCACGCGATTTGGCGTGACTCTATACCTCCCTTTCTCTGTTTCTTATGCACATAACTTAGGGTATAAAAGCAACACTGGAAAATAAAGTTTTGGGCCTTGCTCACTGAAGCTTGGTGTCCCCGTGTCGTTCTTTCTCTTTTTCCATCCTTTTCTCTATTCTCCTTTTTCTGGTTGAGATCCTTGGAGCGCTGGGCCCTCTGAGTTTACTTATCTGCCTGGGCTTCTAAGACCCACTCGAGGGGGTGCCCTGGTGGGGTGCTTCCAGCGATTAGAGAGGGCGCCTGCGGCCTACGTAAACAGAGCAAACCCCATGCTGGGGTTTTATTGGTTTCCAGCGTAAACCAAGGAATCATCAGCCCCTGTCTCTCTCTTTCTCTCTCTCTCTGATGCCTACGCCGTTCATCCTGAGGATACCCTGGGCCATATCGAGGCTGGACCCCGATATGGAGGAGTCTGGTAGGCTGCAGTCCGTGGGGTCGCTAAGGGTCGGACACGGCTGAGCGACTTCACTTTCACTTTTCACTTTCACACATTGGAGAAGGAAATGGCAACCCACTCCAGTGTTCTTGCCTGGAGAATGCCAGGGACGGGGGAGCCTGGTGGGCTTCCATCTCTGGGGTCACACAGAGTCGGACACGACTGAAGTGACTTAGCAGCAGTAGCAGCAGCAAGAACAGAAATAACTAAGTTGTTTAACAAAATTGTCATTAAAAAAAAAAAATTCCAGTTGGACTTTAAGCTCATCTGCAATGAAATGCCTACCTTCTTGAAGATATGCAACTTCCAGGAGAGATATGTCTTTCTATCCCCTACACTAAGAAACTAAGTGGGAAGCATACAAGTTGACCCACTGTGGTCCCAATGAAATAAAGTCTGGACCCTCAGTGACCCCAGGTATGATTCTTTGGTGACTTTGGATTTCTTATTTCCTTCCCTGGAGAAGGGAATAGCTACCCACTCCAGTATTCTGGCCTGGAGAATTCCATGGACTGTATAGTCCATGGGTTGCAAAGAGTCAGACATGACTGAGCGACTTTCACTTCTTAGAGAAGGATCTTAAATGCTCATTTTTTATTAGTCTCATGCAAAATAGCAAAATTAAATATATCTTGTTATATTTAATAGGATCTTGTGCTGTCACTGTTATCATTTTTAAGGCTTTATTTTTTATAGTGGTTTTAGGTTCACAATAAAATTAAGAGAAAGGTTCAGAGATTTCCCATACAGCCCTGCCCTAACACATGTATAACCTCCACCCCATTATCAACTATCCTACCAGAGTGGTGCGTTTGTTATACTGATGGAGCTACACTGACAATCACCTGAAGTTCATGGTTTACCAGAGGACTCACTCTTGGTGGTGTACATTCTATGGATTTGAATAAATGTGCAATGATATGTATCTATTACTATAATATTATAGAGAATATGTTCACTGCCCTGAAACATGATCATTTTTATATTTCTAAAACAAAGAACACAGTAAGTCTTTTCACAGGGTATTTCATTTTCATTCAATTCTAAATAAAATGTCTCACACAAAAAATTAGGGGATGGAAAGTAACACTTTGAGTGAGATCTCTCTGTGTGTTTTGATTGTAAGAATTAATAAGTCCTACTTACCATAAAGTCAGGCTGATATTTCATAAACATCAGTATTACCAATGGCGGTCTAGTGGTTAAGACTCCATGCTCCCAGTGCATGAGGCACAAGTTCAATCCCTAGTCAGGGAACTAAGATCCTGCATACCATTAGACAAGGCCAAATGGAAAAAGAAAGAAAAGGAAAAGCGAACATTTTAAAGATATGATGCATCACAAATGCAATAAAATGATTACTATAGTTTTCAAAAACAATGACTGAAATACTCACCGTGGCTCTCAGAGTCCTCTAACTCAGTACCAGTGCTTCTGCATGCAGCAGCCAAGTCTGGCACTGTCAAATAACGTGCTTGCTAATGGCAATCCATTTTAGAGGGCATGTTTACATGTGTGTGTAGGTGTGTGTGTATGTGTTGTGTGTGTGTTTATGAATTGTGCAATCCTTTCAGGTTTGTTTTAATATTTTGTGTATTGCGGCACTTTTTACTGCAGTCAGGACACGGAAGCAGCCTCCATCAACAGAGGAATAGATAAAGAAGATATGGCACATATACACAATGGAATATTACTCAGCCATAGAAGGATCAAAACCGTGCCATTTGCAGAGATATGGATGGGCCTAGAGACTGTCATACCAAGACAAGTTCATATTATTCTATTTTGTTTACTTCAAGTTAAGCTGGGAGGCAGGATTCAGCAGAGAATAGTCAGAGAGGAACCAGGACTGGAACTGAAGCATTTGTGCTCCATGGCAATTCTTGCTAACACTCTGCTCCACACTGTTACGTAAAATATCAGTCTCCAGCCACCCAGGAGGAGCCAGCATAAAGCCAGAAAATCATAAGCAGGCAAAGAAGTAAACCTCTGACATGTTCAGTGCATGTTCTGACTAGTAAATGGGTGCAAACTTCAGGATGGGTCAAAGAGATCAGCATTTTAGATGTATATCTGAAAAATAATAGTGAGGAGTAAGGGATAGAGAGATTAGAGAGCAGTGGCAGGAAAAGTGCAAAATCTGATTGTGAGAAACATCCAGAAAATGAAGAAGAACCAGGGGATAAGACAGGGCAAACCTCACAAGACAAGGGTGAGCGAAGACCCATGTTAGGGATAAAGAGTAGTTTATCCCAGGGTTTCACTAGAGAGTTATCTTTCTCTTCTCCAGTCCTTATATTATCCCTTACTCTAATCCCAGAAAGAGAATGAAATTTAGGGCTGTAAGTAGGGACGATGGTGTGTCCTGGACAGAAAATGTTAGTATAATAATTAGGACAATAAGTATCACAACATCACCAGTATCAGTGCATATCCACTGCATATCATTAATCTGTGCCTGTGTCCTTTTCCTGTCCCTATGCTTTGTAAATAAGAAATGTGTAGGTGTAGAATACTGTGCCACTGCTCCCTTCAATGTCCCCAGTTTGGATAAGAATTGGGCCTGGACCAGTGTTGCATTAAGCAGAGACCAATGAAAGAAGAGGCTTCCCCAAATATTAGAATCCTCTCATCTCCAAGGGAAATGTGTTTCTTTTTTTTTTTTTTTTAGTATACTAACGCATATATATGGAATTTAGAAAGATGGCAATGATAACCTTGTATACAAGACAGCAATAGAGACACAGATGTATAGATCAGTTTTTGGGACTCTGTGGGAGAGGGTGAGGGTGGGATGATTTGGGAGAATGGCATTGAAACACGTATGTTGTCATATGTGAAACAAATCACTAGTTCAGAGTTAATGCATGTTATAGGATGCTCAGGGCTGGCATGCGGGGATGACCCAGAGGGAGGATAAAGGGAGGAGGGAGGTGGGAGGGGGGTTCAGGAGGGGGAACTTATGTAAACCCGGGGCGAATTCATGTCAATGTATGGCAAAACCAACCAATATAATATTGTAAAATAATTTGCCTCCAATAAAAAATAAATTAATTACAAAAAAATAAAAAATAAAATAAAATAAAATTTAAAAAAAAGGGAAATGTGTTTCTTGAACTTGAGGTTTCTTAGGAGACAGAACTGGGTAGAGGCAACTGACCTAAAACCCAGTCTTGAATGGGAGGCAAGAAAAAGGAAATTGTTCAGTTGGGCTTGAAAACTTAACTTTTTTCTTTGTGGGGAAAACAAAAAAAGCTATGAGCTCTTTCTCCTTCAATTCTGATTTACTTTGAAGACAAATCATGCTCAGTATTTGCAACATGTAAATTGTACTCTAAATAGATCCACTCTGCTTTCTGTCGCATGACCTATGGGGAGAGAAGATACTCCATAGATAACAACTCTTCCTAAAAGGCCTGATTTAGACTCTTCAAAAGGGTCTGTAATACTGGCAGAAAGTTTCTTACTCTGCTCTTAGAAATTTCTAGAATAAATAGGAAATATTCTCACTATTCTATGATAAAACTATCTCCAAGTGGCCATATCCATTACCCCAAATCATTCCCTGGTAGAGCATGTGAATTAAACATTTCTTCTTCCTCCAACAGATATTTATTACTCATTAAAAGTTCTTTGCTGAGGCTTTGAAGGAAAAATGTCTTCACCCTTCCCACCCAACCCTGAAGGATTTGCTAAATGAGCCATTTAGTTCAGTTAATCCAGAATCACAGCAAACCATGAGGCTAATTAATCCCAGACAAGACTGTCAAATGGAAGATTCTGCCCACAGAGCCCTCCTCACTTCCTACTCTGTCCTAATAATGTCCGTTTCAGTTACCAAGAGCTCCACCCACGTACCCTATTCCAAGGAAAAAACACACTTTCAAAGTCACATGGAGGTATAGGCTAGGCTCCAAAAAGTTACCAAAGACTCTGTCCTTTAAGTCAAATCTTTCCTATTGACAGAAGAAGCTCTGAGTGTAGGTGTGATCTAATTGAATTCTATCTTCATGACATGTTTCTGTGGCTTTAAGCAAGTTTCTTAATGTATTCTAGTTTCATATTCTAGAAATTGTTACTGTTAGATATATTAATTATTATATAAATCCTGATGATACTGGTGAATTATAACTAATGACAATGAAAATCAATAATAAAAATTTCTATAATTTCTATAGCATTTTTAAATCAGTCACTAGAAAAAGGAAAGGAGAAGAGAAAAATGGAAAGAAAAATGTTTTTGTATATTTTTATATTTAAATGAACTTCTTAAAGTATGATTTACATACAATAGACTGCACCACTTTAAACATATAGTAAATAACTTATGACAAATATATAGACTCATGTAAATACCACCACATGACAGGGCATTATTAATTTTGTTCTTCTAGTCAAAGGACCAGATTATGGCTTTCTGTGTGTCTTCTCTTCATAATTATATTCTTTATTTTTCCTTCTGCTCTTTATCATTTGGTATTATAATATGGTTCCTTCTGAAGTAAGACAGACAATCCTTTCCATGCCACTCTCTAGCCTCTGGTGGTTTATATATGTCTATACAATTATTTATTTATTAGCTCAACAGGTACTTGAGCATTTACACTATGCTAGGTGCTATTCTAGGCACTGGAGATGTAATAGTTTTTTAAGACACAAATTCCTACCATCATAAAAGTATATTGTATTATTTATACCAGAAAATAAAATGAATAAACTGTATGACAGTTTAGAGAATGATAAGTGCTAAGGAGAAAAATTAGCCAGAGATGGAAGAACAGGAGATACAGAAGGTTACTGGGTGGGCGTTGTAATTTTATAAAGTAGTCTGAAAAGTCATTATTGAGAAGATACATTTTAATAATAAATCAAAAGTATTGAGGGGATAAGCTATGAATACATCCAGAGAAAGAATAATTGAGAGACAGAAAACAGGCTTGCAAAAATTCTTAGAAATGATCACAGCAATAAAACCAGTTACCATCTTTAACCATAAAAAGTTATTACAGAAAAGAATATAATCAGATCTTCCACACTTTGATTGTCAGAGTCTAAATGTCCATGAGTGCTGAGATTCCCAAAGAGACATGCTCATGAAAAACATCTCAAAGTGGCATCATATGAGTTCATCTGCCACAGTTTACAGTCCAGTTTTCAGATCTATAGGGAAATCAGTCAGTGCAGTTGCTCAGTCGTGTCCGACTCTTTGTGACCCCATGGACTGGTGCATGCCAGGCTTTCCTGTCCATCACCAACTCCAAGAGCTTGCTCAAATTCATGTCCATCGAATAGGTGATGCCAGTCAACCATCTCATCCTTTGTTGTCCCCTTCTCCTCCTGCCTTCAATCTTTCCCAGCATCAGGGTCTTTTCCAAGTCAGTTCTTCCCATCAGGTGGCCAAAATATTGGAGTTTCAACTATAGCATAATAGTCTTGTTTATGTTTATTCTCAGAGGTAGACTCAATGTCTGTTCCCTTGTGGACTGGCTCTTACTGTTGATATTCATTAGTTAACAGTACTCAAACAAGAATGCAAATTTAGTGAGATGCATGAAAAATATGAGCTTCTCAGGTGGCATAGAATCTGCCTGCCAATACAGGAGATGCAAGAATGAACTGAACTGAAGAAATGCAAGTTTCATTGTTGAGTCAGGAATATCTCATGGATAAGGAAATGACAACTCACTCCAGTATTCTTGCCTAGAGAATCACATGGACAGAAGAGCCTATCAGGGTGCAGTCCATGGGTCTCAAAACAGTCAGACACGACTGAGCGACTGAGCACACACACACACATAATGACATTAGTTCTATTTTATTTGTCAGTTATTGCCTTTTTTCATATGTATGACCTCATCCATGAGATGTTAGTTTTTATAATATAACTCTAACAGCTTTACAAAATGGTCATCCAGTCAGAAGTAACCAAAGATTAGGGAAGTGTCCACGAACTTAAAATACAAAAACATATACATATAAGAAACTAAGAAATATGAAAATAATAATCAACATGATAAACATATTAATGTACATATAGAGAAATTATGTTTCAATACAGTGAATATCTTTGTTATAACTAAAATTATTTGATTTGAATAGGAAGTGAGTTGTTATTTCCTTGTACATAGTCAGGCAAAGGAAAAACTAATTTTTAAGAGTATTATAGAGGGGAGACACACACCAAATAGAGGCTTAACTAGTTGGTATTTATGCTCCTTGGGGATCATAGGTTTCTGGGTGTGACATTATGCTATTGACTCTTGAGCCAGAAAGTATATGATATAGACCCAGTAGTTCCAGAGCTGGTTTACCAACAAAATGGATGATAGAAATCAGGGACAAACTATTAAACTTGGATAAGAAATATAACAACAACAACGATAAACAATACTGTACAAAACCAGAAGTTAAACCTACAAAAAGAACAGGATGTAGCTCACAAGCAGAAACATCAAAGCAGACAGCAGACGTGAGGAATGGGCTTGTGCCCCCACAAAGATGATGGATCTTCAGGTTCTCTCTCTGAGACATTGGTTAAAACAATACAGATATTACTGGGTGCTCATTCTGCCTATTCCCCTAAATTCCCCACTGGAACACACCTATACTATCCACAATAGAATGAGAACATTTTCTCTTTTCCATCAATCCAATTATACCTAAACTCTGACAGAATTGGCAGCTGGCATCTTCTGCTTTGCCATCTCGAGTCAGACTTTGTTGCACCATAACTTTCTCTTGGCCTGTTTGACTTCTGCATTCCTCAGAGTGTAAATCAGAGGATTGAGAAAGGGTGTCACAATAGTGTAAAACACAGCCACCATCTTGTCCACTGGAAATACAGTTAGAGGGCGAGCATATATGTATATACATGGTACAAAGAATAAGACAACAACAGTAATGTGGGAGGTGCATGTGGAAAGGGCTTTCCTTCTTCCTTCTGTGCTACAGTTACTCAGAGAACGTAAGATGAAAACATAGGAGATAAGCAGCAACAGGAAACTCACCATGCATATGGCCCCACTGTTAAACACTATGAGTAGGTTCATGACATAAGCATCCACACAGGCAAGTTTCAACAAAGGTTGCATATCGCAGAAATAGTGATCAATAACATTGGGGCCACAGAACAGTAATTTCAAAGCCAAGAGAATCTGTGCTGAAGAATGGATACAGGCTCCCACCCAGGCCAGCTTCACCAGTGTGCCACAGACACGCTGGCTCATGATTGCTGTGTACCGCAGGGGCTTGCAAATGGCCACATAGCAATCAAAGGACATGAGGACAAGTACCAAGATCTCCATGCACCCAAAGAAGTGAAATGCAAAGATCTGGGTCATGCAGTCATTGAAGGAGATGGCTTTCTTCTCAGATACAGAATCTGCAATCAACCTAGGGGCAGTGGTTGTTGAAAAACAGGCATCAGCAAAGGATAAGTAGAAAAGAAAGAAGTACATGGGGCTCTGAAGTGTCTGGCTATATTGTATGGTTATCAAAATTAGGAAGTTTGCCAACAGAGTACCAAGGTATAGAAATAAGAAGATAACACATACTACTTTCTCCTTTAGTAGATTCTGTGTTAACCCAAGCAGAATGAACTCGTTCACACTACTGTTCACCTCCATGGTTATGGTGAATATAGGACAGGCACAGCTGAGAAGTAGTTCATCTGCAAAAAAAGGTTGGAGAAATGGTGATTTGGCAATTGCCGTGTGTTTGGATGCAGAATTACAATTTTTAGAGTTCTAATTTCATCAAACATATAACTTGGTGTTTCTCAAAGTTTTCATACACTGTACTCACTCAGGAAATTTTTTTTTTTTTTTAATGTTGACATGCTTTAAACATTGGCATTGATTCAAGGTCTTCCTCTGGGTTGCTGATTTTTTTTGAGGGGGGAAGTTCTCAAGTGACTGTGCACCTGGCCATGGTCTGAAAACCAGTGAATTTGCTATATGATCTTGATCAGATCATTTTAATGTCTTGACGCCCTTTCTTTATACGACAGAGAATCTAACAGATACATTATTTAGCACATGTATATGACACACATATGTGCATATAATGTGTCTGCACATCAATTACTAATAATAATATCCTTATATAATTTAGAAATAATATATTTGGAGATTCTCTCCTGTATGAATATATTTCTTGATTTAAACAACAGTTTGTAGCCATTATTCCTTATCTCTTCAGTATCTTTCTTGGGTTATACTTAAGAAGAAAGCTTATTTCTCCATTTTTAGGTTCATTGAAGCTATAACTTTATATTCATTGCCAGTTAGTGCACATGAGATATTTGAGAAAACCATTGAGGCTAGCAACATTTTGGAAAATTGCTATATATTTGATATAAACCGTTATATATGGTAGATGCATGCTGGTAAATTTCATATTCTGTGGACTCAACCTGTTATTTCACTTTCTGTATTTCTGTAATCCATGTACTATCCTCCTTCATATCTGATTCTGCTACCACTGTCATCTAGAAGATTGCATTCTTTCAATTTTTATCTCTTTAAAATGTAAGTTTAAAAATGTATTTCAGAAATTCAACATAAAAATACATCTCCTTGCTCTCCTTTACTTTTTCCTTATATACATATATCTATATAATTTCAATCATTATATTTTCTGATTTTCCTTTTTTAATTTAAAAGCCTTTTCTATGTTAGCTAAACTGTATTCATAGGGTAATTATCTACTTAGCAATTATAAATAAACATGATGTTAGTCACTCAGTCATGCTTGACTCTTTGTGACACCATGGACTCCACCAGGCTCCTCTGTCCATGGTATTCTCCAGGCAAGAATATTGCAGTGTGCTGCCATTCCTTCCTCCAGGGGATCTTCCCAACCCAGACATCAAATCCAGGTCTCCTTCATTGCAGACAGATTCTTTACCAGCTGAGCCACCAGGGGAGCCCAAAATTAACATATCAAAATCTTCAAATATAAATTCTACCATTTATTTTTTGTTTTTCCAAATTTTCATCTTAATTAAAATATTTTTGATAAACTCTTCTCGTATAGCTTTGCTTATTTTAATAGTTTAATCAACTGTATGCCCAGGGGATTGCTAATATAAATATCACTATTTTAAGTCACATGGACTGTAACCCACCAGGCACTTCTGTCCATGAGATTTTCCAGGCAAGAATACTGGAATGGGTGGCCATTTCCTTCTCTGGGGATCTTTCTGACCCAGGAATCAAGCCCACATCTCCTGCACTGCAAGCATATTATACCACTGAGCCACCAGGGAAGCCCATAATTATTGACACTATTCTCAAATAATCTTTGGATTTGGTTGCTTCACTATTTAATAGAAAATTAATTATTTTATGGGTATATCTGCATAATAAAATTTCCAAAGCTTGCAATGTGTTACAGGGTGAGAAAAGTGCCCTTCAAAAATTCATGCTTAACCAATCCCATGGTGGTGTTAGTCACTCAGTCCTGCCAGACTCTGTGACTCCATGAACCCAACAAGGCTCCTCTGTCCAAGGGATTCTCCAGGCAAGTGGGCTGCCATTTCCTTCTCCAGGGTATCTTTCTGACCCAAGGATCAAACCCAGGTCTCCTGCATTGCAGGCAGATTCTTTCCCATCTGAGACACCAGGTGAGCCCATAAACCAGAAGTAAAAGTCAGTTCCTTACACATTCTGCTGGGTTTTCATATATATATCTATATATAGATATATATCTATATATATATGTATGTATATATACACACACATGTGAAACATTTTTATGTACAAATTAGGTCATTTTCCATTGCTTCAAAAACTATAACAATATGGCACAAATTATAAATAAAAAAAAAAACTTGAGGCATTATTATATTTGCTTAGTTAACACAATTAAAATCATGAAATATATATTTTGATTAGCAATAGAGTATAACATTTTTGTATATTTTAATTTCTTATATTTCTTTTTTTTTTAATTTTATATGCTATGTCTTTTTAATTTTTGGTATCTTTAAGTTTTGAGCACTTTTTTTTTCAGCATTATGCAATAAACTCTATCAATTTTAAACTCCTGTTTCCGTTTTAGTCAATCATGCCTTTAAATTTTAATGTCAAATGAAACACCTTTTAATGTGAATTTTTACGTACACTTCCTCTTTCTGATTAATCATCAATTATTTAGTGATTCAATAACACCATCAACTCAGTCATCAAATGTGTACTGAGAACCTACTCATATCTGGAGTCAACTTATAGAGCATAGAAAGACGTCCTCAACCTCCTCACAACGACATTGGAGGGATACCATTTCTCTATGTAAGATTCTTAATCATTAAAAAGCTGCACACAACTCTGCAATAATACCAAGTGAATTTTAACTCCATATCAGAAAGATCCTGGAAAATAAGTTGATTGGTCGTTAAAGGTTTAAACATGGGAAATAAGTAAAACTGCAATTTCCAACAAAGTTCTCTGAAAATTAAATATTCAAAAAGTTTATAAAGGGTTTCCCTAAGTAAGATAAATATATCAGTATCAGTAAATCAAACTATTTAACTCTAGTAAAGTTACACATCTAAATACAATTAGGTTTTCCTTGCAGTTGAGCTAAAATAATATTAGCTTACTATGAGAAATTAGAAATATCACAATAATTACAAACTCTGATTGGAAGTTGCAATTGTCTCTGCTCATTATTAAAAAAAGAAAATAAATCAATGATTATTTAATTTTAATACATTAGGTTTCCAGTAGGGGATAAAAATAAAAGAGAGGGAGCCCTTTGCTGTGAGAAGAGAAGGAGTTAGGATTAGGAGAGTGATTAAATATATTTAGAAAGGAAGCATGCATTGCTTCAGGAAAAATAGATGCTCCCATCATTAGAAACTGCACTCTCATTAAATCCAAATGTTTTAAGAGACAAATTTTGGGTAGATAACAGACAACCATGACATCCAATTCAACTAATTCTATTTTATTTTAATTAAGCAAAGAGAAGGTTTGGGGACATAAAAACAGGAAAGCATCATTGAAAGATGTATGCATTAGTTTAAATCAATACTACCTGAGAATTTTATTATTGAATTCAGCCATTATCTCCAAACTTTTCTGGACCACCTAGGCTCTTTGATTGGGGAGGGCATCATGATAGTAGAAGGTTTTT
This sequence comes from Moschus berezovskii, assembly GCF_049115385.1. NCBI lineage: Eukaryota > Metazoa > Chordata > Mammalia > Artiodactyla > Moschidae > Moschus > Moschus berezovskii. The sequence goes on from NC_142473.1 coordinate 4,307,253, forward strand.
TTCCTTCCTTGACCCTTACATTTTAATTTTACTTACTAAACTGTTACGAAAAGAATTAAATACTTAGGAATATATCTACCTAAGGAAACAAAAGACTTGTACATAGAAAACGATAAAACACTAGTGAAAGTAATCAAAGAGGACACTAATAGATGGAGAAATATACCATGTTTGTGGATTGGAAGAATAAATATTGTGAAAATGAGTACACTACCCAAAGTAATTTATACATTCAATGCAATCCTTATCAAGCTACTGATATTTTTCACAGAACTAGAACAAATAATCTCACAATTTGTATGGAAAAACAAAAAACCTCGAATAGCCAAAGCAATCTTGAAGAAGAAGAATGGAACTTGAAGAATTAACCTGCCGGACTTCAGGCTCTACTACAAAGCCACAGTCATCAACACAGTATGGTACCAGCATAAAGACAGAAATATAGATCAATGGAACAGAATAGAAAGCCCAGAGATAAATCCACACATCTATGGACACCTTATCTTCGACAAAGGAGGCAAGAATATAAAATGGAAAAAAGACAGTCTCTTTAACAAGTGGTGCTGGGAAAACTGGTCAGCCACTTGTAAAAGAATGAAACTAGAACACTTCCTAACACCATACACCAAAATAAACTCAAAATGGATTAGAGAGCTAAATGTAAGACTAGATTCTATAAAACTCCTAGAGGAGAACATAGGCAAACACTCTCCGACATAAATCACAGCAGGATCCTCCATGACCCACCTCCCAGAATACTGGAAATAAAAGCAAAAATAAAGAAATGGGACCTAGTTAAAATCAAAAGCTTCTGTACAGCAAAGGAAACTATAAACAAGGTGAAAAGACAGCCTTCAGAATGGGAGAAAATAATAGCAAATGAAACAACTGATAAAGGATTAATCTCCAAAATACACAAGCAGCTCCTGCAGCTCAATTCCAGAAAAAAAGTGACCCAATCAAAAAATGGGCCAAAGAACTAAATAGACATTTCTCCAAAGACATAAAGATGGCTAACAAACACATGAAAAAATGCTCAACATCCCTCATAATCAGAGAGATGCAAATCAAAACCACAACGAGATACCATTTCACACCAGTCAGAATGGCTGCTATCCAAAAGTCTACATGCAATAAATGCTGGAGAGGGTGTGGAGAGAAGGGAACCCTCTTCCACTGTTGGTGGGAATGCAAACTAGTACAGCCACTATGGAGAACAGTGTGGAGAATCCTCAAAAAACTGGAAATAGAACTGCCATATGATCCAGCAATCGCACTCCTGGGCAAACACACCAAGGAAACCAGAATCGAAAGAGACACATGTACTCCAATGTTCACTGCAGCACTGTTTATAACAGCCAGGACATGGAAGCAACCTAGATGTCCATCTGCAGATGAATGGATAAGAAAGCTTTGGTACATATACACAATGGAGTATTTTTCAGCCATCAAAAAGAATGCATTTGAATCAGTTTTAATGAGGTGGATGAAATTGGAGCCGAGTTGGTGATGGACAGGGAGGCCTGGCGTGCTGTGATTCATGGGGTCGCGGAGAGTCGGACACGACTGAGCGACTGAACTGAACTGAACTGAACTGATACAGAGTGAAATAAGCCAGAAAGAAAAACATCAATACAGTATACTAACGCATATATATGGAATTTAGAAAGATGGTAACCTTAACCCTGTATACGAGACTGCAAAGGAAACACAGGAGAACAGTCTTTGGGACTCTGTGGGAGAGGGTGAAGGTGGGATGATTGGGGAGAACGGCATTGTAGCATGTATATTATCATATGTGAAATGAATCACCAGTCCAGGTTCGACGCATGATACAGGATGCTTGGGGCTGGTGCACGGGGATGACCTGGAAGGAGGATATGGGGAAGAGGGAGGTGGGAGGGGGATTCAAGAAAGGGAACACATGTACACCCGGGGTGGATTCGTGTCAATGTATGGCAAAACCAACCAATATATTAATGTAAGGTAATTTGCCTCCAATAAAATAAATTTTTAAAAAATAAAAAATTAATAATAATAATAATAATTTTACTTACTAAACTGTTAACCGATTCAAATATATTTGGTGATAAAATTTTTCCGTTTTTCCTAAGTTAAATAACCATCTGCCTCTATCTCCTATGTTCCATATATACGATTGAATAAGGCAATTCAGGATTAAATATTATTCTTTTTCCATAATCTTATCATTCAAACAAGCTTTTACTTGTGCTATTTCATTTGACATACACATTTTTTTGCAAGGTAACTGGATTGGCCATGTGATTCATCCACATCTAGTTACAAAGCATGACCTGTGATACAGAGTGTTTTAATTAAGGCACTTAGGCTAGAACTAGAAAGGGATGTTACTACATAGCCTCTCTCTCAGCATTCACCCTCATCTCATATAAAATATCTAATTCTAATCATCACATAGATTGCATCTTAGAAAAGAGAAATCATGAGTCATGAGAGAAGGATAGCAATTGATATCTTAAATTTCTGTCCTGACTCCAAAGCCAAGTGCAATAAACTGCATGCTGAGGCTAATATTAAAGCAAAAAATATAAAGGTCTAACTGGATAATAGTGAAGAGAAGGAAAGAAGCAGACTAATGTAGTCAGAACAGGAGAGAGTGAGCAGGAACCAGGGAAAGAAGAGTCGGAGAGGGGATATAGAAAGACAGAGTGGGAAGGAGAGCAAACATCTTAGAGAAAGTCGTTTTATCTGAGATTTCATCCCACAGTTCAGCTTCTTTCTTCCTGAACAACCATCACTTACCCCAATTAAAGAGAGACTGTTGTTGTGTGTCGTCACAAGGATTGTCAAGGATCCTGAAAACCCAGGAGTGTAGAAAGGGGAGCCCAATTTCATACTCTGTCCCAGAAGCATCAGCACTGATGATAGACTTTGAACCAGGAGCTCCCCAAGACAGAAACTTCTGCCAAGCTGGCCTTCATTCCGTATGTTGCATCCTCTGTGAGCAGAGGTGCCTTTGAGAGGTAGTTCAGCCGTGTGCTGAGTCCAGGGAAGGCCTAGGAAGCCTGAACCACCATAATTCTTCATTGGTAGAAACACTCCTCAGGATCTCTGTCATTTATTAGAAGACACACTGAGTATAGATTCCAAGAGATCAGTGTTTAGGGCTCAGATGGTGAAGAATCCGCCTGCAATACAGGAGACCTGGGTTCAATCCCTGGGTTGGGAAGATCCCTTGGAAGAGTGCAACACCCTCCAGTATTGTCGCCTGGAGAATCTCATTGACAGAGGAGCCTGGCAGGCTATAGTCCATGGGGTCACAAAGAGTCAAACATGACTGAGACACTAAGCACAGCACAGAAAAAAATATTTCAGACAGACTGAGAAACTTACCTCTTTTCTTACAACCAAACAGATGACTTCCAACAGAGTGTATTTTTCAAATTTTCAACTTCCATTTACTTAGAAGGTGAATTATGTGAAGCTTGAATAAAACACACAAACTATACTTCACTGAGATTTATCGTTGCCTTCTATCACAAGTGACGATGGGATGTAAAGAGTTTATGGAGAAAGGGAACTCTTCATGTAGCCATAATTCACACAGCTCTTCCCTGGAAACATTGGGTCAGACAGAACAGCAAGGTCTGTATTGGAGCAGAGAGAGTGCTCTGAAAATGGAGTGAATTTCTTAATTTGGTTCTTGGAAACTTAATTGGAGTAAACTATTCCTACACTCTGAGACATAAATGCCTCTGCGGCCAGCTTCCTTCCACTGTCTCTCTCTATCTTTTTTTGTATGTGTGAAAAATCATGAGGCTAAGTGTTTTATTTTTACTGTACTGGATATTTATAGAAATTCACACAAGAGTTTGCAAATACTTAAGGTAGGTTTAAGCCTCAGGAGCCCCAAGGAAACTATCTCTTCCAAACCAGTCCCAAGTGATTTGCAATGAGCTACCTAGCTCAAACAGTCCAAGGACAAAATCAAGCCTTGGGGACAATTGGTTAAACTTCAACTCATATGACTTGATTTGAGGTAATTCTGTTCTCTTCCACATGAACTTTCCTTAAATCCATTTCTTCTAGAGGCATGGAAGTCTTTGAAGGCAGTTGAAAGCCCATAGATGAAATATGTGTGGTTAACTACTCTTGTTTGTGTTATATCAACTTGTGAACTGGTTTCCCTGGTGGCTCAGATGGTAAAGCATCTGCCTGCAATGCAGGAGAGAAGGGTACAATCGCTGGGTCGGGAAGATCCCCTGGAGAAGGAAATGGCAAGCCACCTCAGTACATTTGCATGGAAAAGACAATGGACAGAGGTGCCTGGTAGGCAACAGTCCATGGGGTCACAAAAGAGTTGGACATGACTGAGCAACATCACTTTCACTTTCAAAGTGTGAATTATAGTTATTATCAATATCAAAGGGCTAATGTCAGCAATAATTACAGTTCATGGCAAATCTGAAACATTAATATGTTAATATTTTTCTTTCTATTGTTTGTTTATTTTTTAAATAGAGTTGATTTACAGTGTTTTGTTATTTTCAGTTGTACAACAGATACATTAGGTTGGGCAAAAAGTTCATTGAGATATATATATATATATATATATATATATATATATATGTAAAACCTAATCTCTAAGACAATTTTGTCTTCCCTCCAGAAATATTTCCCAAATATCAAATGAGTAGAAAAAAGTGAGAGTAATTTTTTTCATTCTTTTTTACTTTTAGATTCTAAGTAAGCATAAAATTCAAGTTTTCTTAATTTTCATTTCAGGATACTGAATTGCCAAATCAGAGTTCATAAGTGACCTAAGAATGAAAACTAAATTATTTTCTAGAACTTATGCTATTTTTTATAATATTGCATTACTTACAGTTCAATTCAGTTCAGTCATTCAGTCATGTCCGACTGTTTGTGACCCTTTGAATCACAGCACGCCAGGCCTCCCTGTCCATCACCAACTCCCAGAGTCCACCCAAACCCATGTCCCTCGAGTCGGTGATGCCATCCAACCATCTCATCCTAGGTCGTCCCCTTCTCCTTCCCTCAATCTTTCCCAGCATCAGGGTCTTTTCAAATGAGTCAGCTCTTTGCATCAGGTGGCCAAAGTATTGGAGTTTCAGCTTCAACATCAGTCCTTCCAATGAACACCCAGGACCAATCTCCTTTAGGATGGACTGGTTGGATCTCCTTGCAGTCCAAGGGACTCTCAGGAGTCTTCTCCAATATCACAGTTCAAAAGCATCAATTCTTCAGTGCTCAGCTTTCTTTATAGTCCAACTCTCACATCCATAGGTGACTACTGGAAAAACCATAGCCTTGAGTAGACGGACTTTGTTGGCAAAGTAATGTCTCTGCTTTTTAATATGCTATCTAGGTTGGCCATAACCTTCCTTCCAAGGAGTAAGCGTTTTCTAATTTCATGGCTGCAATCACCATCTGCAGTGATTTTGGAACCCGGAAAAATAAAGTCAGCCACTCTTTCTACTGTTTCCCCATCTATTTGCCATGAAGTGACGGGACCAGATGCCATGGTCTTGGTTTTCTGAATGGTGAGCTTTAAGCCAACTTTTTCCACTCTCCTCTTTCACTTTCATCAAGAGGCCCTTTAGTTCTTTTTCACTTTCTGCCATAAAAGTGGTGTCATCTGCATGTCTGTGGTTATTGATATTTCTCCCAGCAATCTTGATTCTAACTTGTGCTTCCTCCAGCCCAGCATTTTTCATGATGTACTCTGCATATAAGTAAATAATCAGGGTGACAATATACAGCCTTGACGTAATCCTTTTCCTATTTGGAACCAGTCTGTTGTTCCATGTCCAGTTCTAACTGTTGTTTCCTGACCTGCATACAGGTTTCTCAAGAGACAAGTCAGGTGGTCTGGTATTACCATGTCTTTCAGAATTTTCCATAGTTTATTGTGATCCACACAGTCAAACCCTGTCAAACAATGCTCATTCATATAAAATTTTTGTCTGATTAGAAAATTTGAATTTTGTATTCAACTTTAAATGTTTTATTTTTCGTTAGAAACCACCATTATCCTATTCCACACTTTCCTCATGGCACTTTTCAGTTCTTTGTTCCTGAAAGTATAAATCAAAGGATTGAAAAAGGAAGTTACGATGGTGTAAAATATGACTATCATTTTGACAAAGGAGAAAGAATATGGAGGCCGTACATACATAAATATGCATGGGATAAAGAACAAAACCACAACAGCAATGTGAGATCCACAGGTAGAGAGGGCTTTCTGCTGCCCTTCAGGTTTATGGGTTCTCAGAGACAGCAGGATGACTCCATAGGAGACAAGCAAAAAGGAGAAGATTAGGATGCAGATAAACCCACTGTTGGTGAGTGCCAAAAGCCCACAGATGTGAGTGTCAGTGCAGGCATGCTCCAGCAGTGGGTACAAGCCATACATGAAGTGATCGATGACGTTGGGGCCACAGAAAGGCAGCTGGAAAGTAAAGAGAATCTGTATCATGGAATTAAGGAAGCTCCCTGTCCAGGCTACCACCATCAGAAGGACACAGAGTCTGCAGTTCATGATAGAAGAATTGTGCAAGGGCTTGCAGATGGCCACATAGCAGTCATAGGCCATGGCACTGAGGACAATCACCTTCACCCCAGCAAAGAAATGTTCATCAAAGAGCTGGGTCATGCAGCCTTTGAAGGAAATGGTTTTCCTCCAAAGGAGACAGTCCATAATCATCTTTGGTACAATGATGGAAGAGAAGTACACATCCAGAAAGGACAGAAAAGCCAGGAAGAAGTACATGGGGGAGCCCAGAGTGCTGGGCTGCTACTGATGGTTACCATAATTAGCAAGTTTCCCCCAACAGTTGCAATGTAAATGAACAAAAGCACAACAAATATTACTTTCTGCATGGTTGGATTCTGTGAAAGCCCCAGAAGGACAAACTCAGTTACAAAGCTTTGGTTTTTGCATAATTTCCAGGGAAAAGGTGAAAGGTACCTCAATGAGCATGTAGAATCTACAATTAGAAGAAAGACGAATGTGTCTCAAACCGCCTTTGGGAGTCATCATAATCATCAACAAATTGATGCATCCATGTGAAAAACTGACTTATGTTCTTGTGCTTGCCTTTTCATTGAGAACACAAAGCTAGAAATTTGTTGATACCAGGAAGAATTGAAGTTTAGATAAATTGTTAAATGTTTTAAGATAGCGCTGCAACTTAAGAGAAGGGTAGGGATCTACCCGGGGTGGGGATAAGAAATAGTTGTTATCTCAACTGACAACTCTGGTCATATGTCAATAGTAATGGTTTCTTGGAGTGAATTGTGAGAAGAATTCTGAAGTCACATCCATGTTCTGAGCAAAGGAAAAGAGCAGTTTATTGGCCATGCCTGCCATGTGCATGGGTGGGAGAATCGGGGGTTGCATGCCATCCGTGATCAGGTGACTTCCTTATCTACAGATAGAAAGAGAAATAAGATAAACGTGAAGAAGTGCTTGGGTCATGGCTATACTCCTAGTCATTTCTTTAAAATCTGGAAAAAACTGAGGCTTTAAAATCAACTAATTCATTCTTAAAAAAATAAAGAAAGATCATTGGGAACATACCTTGCTGTAGACTAATTCCTAATAAATATCCATGTGTTAAGTTGGCTTTCTTTTCACTCATTATTTAAAAATAAAAGAAGCTGTCAAAAATAAGTAATACCTACTAATATGTACTGTTATGATGACTAAGTTAAATAATGCAAGGAAGCGGTTGTTCAGAGTTAAGTGGCTAGGAAATAGTCCACGTTAGATCTTGTTACCCAGTTTTACTGGTAGGAAGCCCATGCTTAAAGAGATAAAATTAAAGAAATGACAGATGCTGGCTCTGGAATTTTAACCCAGAACTTCTGACTCCAGCATGGAAGTGACTGACTCTACAGGGAAAGAAGCAAAAATTTTTCTAGCAAGAGCTTCAGAGCAGGAGGGGCTTCTCTAGAGTCTCCATTCACTGTAGAGGTTATAACCTGATTCATGTGTTCATGTTTGACTGATGCTTCTTGATGAAGGACACAGAGCCAATGATGTAGAAGGTAATGGCTGGATTATTTACAGATACAAACTGACAGTAACCACATGGGTAAGGGCTAGAAACAGAATGCTGACTATAGCCAGAGCCTGAGGCTTTATTCATCGCTAAGTATTTATTCAAAGTGGCCCAATCAGATCAAGCAGTGCTCACGAGTGTGTGTCTGTTTCAAATGTATATGACTTACTATAATGTAGGGAGATTTACATATAATGTCCCTACCCATTTCATACAATTATAATGAGGGTCAAATTGGAAAATGTGAAATTGTTACTTATGATAAAATGCCCTTACTGATTTTAGTGACTCTTCTCTAACTTAAAAAGCCAAACAGCTTACCCACAGGAAGCTTTTCCATTAAATTTTTGACTTCATTTCTTAGAGCAAGACACAGCTTTGAAGAATGACTGTCCTTTGTTGTGTAGTCGCTCAGTTGTGTCTGACTCTTTGTGGCCCCATGGACTGTAGCCTGTCAAGCTTCTCTGTTCATAGGATTTCCCAGTAAGAACCCTGGAGTGGGTTGTCATTTTCTTCTTCAGGGGATCTTCCCAATGCAGGGAGTGAACCTGCATTGGCAGGTGGATTCTTTACTGCTAAACAACCAAGGAAACATGATTGTGTCCTTCCTTGTACATATGAGAAATTCATTAGTCAAGTGGCAAGTGAGTGTGTGTGTGTGTGTGTGTGTGTGTTTACATGTATGCACTATCTATGCTTGTTAAATAGGGAAGTAATAGAATAATTGGGCTTTCTGAAAGAATTAAAAATGAGTTGATTTTTATGAATGACACTAACTGCTAACAAAGATGATTGAAAATATGAATAAGACTAGCAAGTAAACAGATGTATATACACCACGTCTTTTTACTTACTTTAAAACAAGTTGTTTCCAGGGTACTAGACATTCCTAAACAGAGCCTGGACTCTGAACTCCATATTCGACTATGTCATCAAGCAAACAAGAACATGAAACAAACCTTATAAGATCATTGGATAATTTAATGACTATATATTAAAGAGTAAAAACTATCAATATATGCAGAGACAATGAAATGAAATAAAGATGTCAGGTCTAGATTCGTAGAGGCTTAGTTCAAATCAAAGCTCTTGTATTAAGTTACATTATGTGATGAGAAAAGTTACTGAAAATTCTCAAGAGCTCAGATTCTATTCTGTAATTGTGTATAATAACAATACCTACTGATCAGGTTCTTGGAAGAGTCAGATAAGGCAATATTGATATTGATAAAACCATTAATGCAGTTAGATACACTGGAGAAAAGTGCCATAAGTGCGAACAAGCTCCCAGAGCCTTTCACACAGCAGAAATGACAATCCTTTTACTCCTAATTTATGCTTTACCATGATCTAGGCTTACAAATATCTTTACTCATCCTTTTACATATTCACAAATATAAAATAGTTTTTTGGGTACCATAACAAAGATACGGTATCATTTAAATTTGCAACAGTTTAAGTCTTTAATAATCCCTGAATACAATTTTGAGAATCCTATATACAGGTCAGGAAGCAACTGGACATGGAACAACAGACTGGTTCCAAATAGGAAAAGGATTACATCAAGGTTGTATGTTGTCACCCTGCTTATTCAACTTATGTGCAGAGTACATCATGAGGAACGCTGGGCTGGAAGAAGCACAAGCTAGAATCAAGATTGCTGGGAGAAATATCAATAACCACATATGTGCAGATAACACCACCCTTATGGCAGAAAGTGAAGAGGAACTCAAAAGCCTCTTGATGAAAGCGAAAGAGGAGAGTGAAAAGGTTGGCTTGAAGCTCAACATTCAGAAAACAAAGATCATGGCATCTGGTCCCATCACTTCATGGGAAATAGATGGGGAAACAGTGGAAACAGTGTCAGACTTTATTTTTTTGGGCTCCAAAATCACTGCGGATGCTAATTGCAGCCATGAAATTAAAAGACGCTTGCTCCTTGGAAGGAAAGTTATGACCAACCTAGATAGCATATTAAAAAGCAGAGACATTACTTTACCAACAAAGGTCTGTCTAGTCAAGGCTATGGTTTTTCCCGTGGTCATGTATGGATGTGAGAATTGGACTGTGAAGAAAGCTGATCGCCGAAGAATTGATGCTTTTGAACTGTGGTGTTGGAGAAGACTCTTGAGAGTCCCTTGGACTGCAAGGAGATCCAACCAGTCCATTCTAAAGGAGATCAATCCTGGGTGTTCATTGGAAGGACTGATGCTAAAGCTGAAACTCCAATACTTTGGCCACCTCATGCGAAGAGTTGACTCACTGGAAAAGACTTTGATGCTGGGAGGGATTGGGGGAGGGAGGAGAAGGGGATGACAGAGAATGAGATGGCTGGATGGCATCACCGACTCTGTGGACATGAGTTTGAGTGAACTCCGGGAGTTGGTGATGGACAGGGAGGCCTGGCGTGCTGTGATTCATTGGGTCGCAAAGAGTCGGACATGACTTAGCGACTGAACTGAACTGAACTGAACTGAATACAATTTTATAGTCTTCAGACCCTCATGTGTGCGTGTGTTTATGCTAAATTGCTTCAGTTGTGTCCGATTCTTTGTGGCCTTATGGACTGTAGCCTGCCAGGCCCCTCTGTCCATGGGATTCTCCAGGCAAGAATATTGGAATGGATTGCCATGCCCTTCTGCAGGGGATCTTCCCGACCCAGGGATCAAACCTACATCTCTTCTGTCTCCTGGACTGGCAGGAAGGTTCTTTACTATTAGCGTCATCTAGGAAGCCCAGATCCTCAGGAGTACAAATCTTTTTCAGGTAGTGTCATTGTACAAAGAAAATCAAATAATACAAACAGTGGAGAGAAAGAGCAAGGCTCTGTATTAATCTAATAAGTAATTCTTGAGAGGGTAACAGGCAGGAAGGCCAGGGGTCTCCAAATGGAGGAAATAGCCTGCAAGCGTCAGACTATTTTTTTTTTTTGGAGGCAAATTACTTTACATTAATATATTGGTTGGTTTTGCCATGCATTAACACGAATCTGCCCCGGGTATACATGTGTTTCCCTTCTTGAACCCCCCTCCCACCTCCCTCTTCCCCATATCCTCCGTCCAGGTCATCCTCGTGCACCAGCCCCAAGCATCCTGTATCATGCGTCGAACTTGGACTGGTGATTCATTTCACATATGATAATATACATGCTACAATGCCATTCTCTCAAATCATCCCACCTTCACCCTCTCCCACAGAGTCCCAAAGACTGTTCTATACACCTATGTCTCTTTTGCTGTCTCGTATACAGGGTTAAGCTTACCATCCTTCTAAATTCCATATATATGTATTAGTATGCTGTATTGATGTTTTTCTTTCAGGCTGACTTTACTCTGTATAATAGGCTCCAATTTCACCCACCTCATTAGAACTGACTCAAATGCATTCTTTTTGATGGCTGAAAAATACTCCATTGTGTATATGTACCAAAGCTTTCTTATCCATTCATCTGCAGATGGACATCTAGGTTGCTTCCATGTCCTGGCTGTTATAAACAGTGCTGCAGTGAACATTGGAGTACATGTGTCTCTTTAAGTTCTGGTTTCCTCGGTGTGTATGCCCAGGAGTGCGATTGCTGGATCATATGGCAGTTCTATTTTCAGTTTTTTGAGGATTCTCCACACTGTTCTCCATAGTGGCTGTACTAGTTTGCATTCCCACCAACAGTGGAAGAGGGTTCCCTTCTCTCCACACCCTCTCCAGCATTTATTGCATGTAGACTTTTGGATAGCAGCCATTCTGACTGGTGTGAAATGGTATCTCGTTGTGGTTTTGATTTGCATCTCTCTGATTATGAGGGATGTTGAGCATTTTTTCATGTGTTTGTTAGCCATCTTTATGTCTTCTTTGGAGAAATGTCTGTTTAGTTCTTTGGCCCATTGTTTGATTGGGTCGTTTACTTTTCTGGAATTGAGCTGCAGAAGCTGCTTGTGTATTTTGGAGATTAATTCTTTGTCAGTTGTTTCATTTGCTATTAATTTCTCCCATTCTGAAGGCTGTCTTTTCACCTTGCTTATAGTTTCCTTTGCTGTGCAGAAGCTTTTGATTTTAACTAGGTCCCATTTGTTTATTTTTGCTTTTATTTCCAATATTCTGGGAGGTGGGTCATGGAGGATCCTGCTCTGATTTATGTCAGAGGGTGTTTTGCCTATGTTCTCCTCTAGGAGTTTTATAGTTTCTGGTCTTACATTTAGATCTTTAATCCATTTTGAGTTTATTTTGGTGTATGGTGTTAGGAAGTGATCTAGTTTCATTCTTTTACAAGTGGATGACCAGTAGGCGGCAGGAGGAAACAAACTAGCAATATTTTTTTTCTCTATACAAATTTAAAAGGAAGTTTCTCTTAAATTACCATGTTGCCATAATGATACCTGGTTTCACCTGAAGTTAACTATTCTCAAATCTTGAGTTAACCAATGCATTTTTCTTATGGAAATGTTTGCCTTAAGCTATGTTAATGTACTATGCATTTACCCCAGACTCTGTATTCAAGTGGGTTTGCCTAATGGCTCAAAATCTACTTGACAAACCAGTATGTTATACTCAGATATTGTTCCCCTAATCTATGTAAATGAAACTATTTGTATGGCAATCTGCCCTTCTACAAGATTCAAGTCAACTGTTTTACGGCCAGGGATAAATCATCTGGTGTCAAGATAATCCCAAAATTCATCTGATGGGTGAGGGGCCTGGTGCCATTCTGAGTTTTAAGACATTCCTTTATTTCATTAACAGACTGCTAGTGACTAAATAACATCCAGCTGAAGACTAGCAGGGGGATACTCTTTCTGCCCGCTTCTGATGTCTATGACAGAAGCTTTCTCTACCTCCTTTATACTTTAATAAAACTTTATTACACAAAAGCTCTGAGTGATCAAGCCTCGTCTCTGGCCCGGGACTGAATTCTTTTCCTCCAGAGGCCAAGAATGCCGGAGTCTTTTCATTCAGCAACAACCCTTCATCTACAAGCAAAGCTAGTGAAAGTGATGGAATTCCAGTTGAGGTATTCCAAATCCTAAAAGATGATGCTATTAAAGTGCTGCACTGCATATGACAGCAAATTTGGAAAACTCAACAGTAGCCACAGGACTGGAAAAGGTCACTTTTCATTCTAGTGACCCCATGGATTGCACCCTACCAGGCTCCTCCATCCATGGGATTTTCCAGGCAAGAGTACTGGAGTGGACTGCCATTGCCTTCTCCTAATCCCCAAAAGGGCAATGCCAAAGAATGTTCAAACTACGTCCTGAGTCTGGTCATAACTAGGGCCAAGCTCTTGTCTTCACTAGGGCCTCAATCTGGTTCACTCTACAGACTGACTCTTTGCCTCGCAACTGTTTGGCTGTTTGCCTCACCACGGCCTGATTCTAGTCCTCACTGGCACCTAACAGTGGTCCTCACTTTGCCCTGATTCTGGTCCTTTCTGCTGCTTGATCTGGTCCTCACTACAACCTGTCTCTTGTCCTGACTCTGGTGATACTCTCTTGTTCACTAAGTCCTGACTTTGATGCTCACCTGGGCCTGATTCTTGTACTCACAATGCCCTGATTCTGGTCCTCACTGAGACCTCACTCTTGTCCTAACTGTGGCATGACTCTCATCGTTAATGTGGCCTGCCTCCAGTGACCTGACACTGCCTCACTGGGCCTGACTCTGGTCTTCACTGGGCCCTGAATCAGGTTCTCACTGGGCCTGACTCTGGCCCACACTGGGTCCTGAATCAGGTTCTCACTGGGCCCTGAGCCTGGTCTTCACTGGACCCTGAATCAGGTTCTCACTGGGCCTGACTCTGGTCCTCACTGGGTCATGAATCAGCTTCTCACTGGACCCCAAAATTGATCCTCACTGGGCCGTGAATCAGGTTCTCACTGGGCCTTGAGTCTGGTTCTCACTGGGCCCTGACTCTGGTCTTCACTGGGCCCTGAATCAGGTTCTTACTGGATCCTGAGCCTGGTCCTCACTGGGCCCTGAGTCTGGTCCTCACTGGGCCTTGACTCTGGTCTTCACTGGGCCCTGAATCAGGTCCTCACTGGACCCTGACTCTGGTCCTCACTGGGCTGTGAATCAGGTTCTCATTGGGCCCCTAGTCTGGTCCTCACTGGGCCCTGACTAAAGTCCTCTCTACAGCTGTTGTGCCCTCACTACGGACTGACTCTGACCCTCTTTAGGGCTTAACTCTGTCCCTTCTACTGCCTGACACTTTTCTTCACTACACGCTGATTTTTGTCTTAATGGTGCCTACCTCTGGTTATCAACAGGCCGTGAGTGTGGTCCTGAATGGTCCAGAATCGGGTCTTCACTTTGACCTGACTTTGCTCCGCACTGCAGCATGACTCTCATCCTCTCCAGGACCTGACTATCATTTTCACTGCAACCTGACTCTGGTCCTCACTGTGTCCTAGTCTATATTTCACTGGGCCAAGACTGTGGTCCCCACTATGGCTTTACTCTGCTTCTCGCTTTGACCTGACTCTGGCCCTGTCTACAGACTGATTCTGGTCTTTTGATGACCTGATACTTTGCCTCACAGGTCCTAACTCTGGTCTTCTCTAGGCCCTGATCAGGTCCTCACTACAGACTGACTCTGTCCTCACTAAAGCATGATCCTCATCATCACTAGGGCCTGTCATTTGTGTCTACAAGGGCTTGACTTTCGTCTTCACTATGGCCTCAGACATGTCCTCACTACATCCTCACTCTGGCTTCACTATGGTCCTCACTAAGGCCTGACTCTCATCCTCATTTGGGCCTGACTCTTGTCTTCAGAAGGGCCTGACTTTTATCCTCACCATGGCCTTACTCTGTCCTCTATGACCTAACTCTTTGACTCACTGGTTCATGAATCTCGTACTCACTGGAGACTGACACTTTTCTTCCCTGGGCCCTGACTCTGGTACTCACTGAGACCTGACTCTGGTACCCTCTATGGTCTGACCCTGTACCTGTCTGCGACCTGATATGTTGCCTCACAGGGCCTTACTCTGGTCCTCATTAGGCCCTGATTCTGGTCTTCATACAGACTGACCCTGCCTCATATACAGCATCATTCTCATCATCACTAAGGCCAAAGGTCGTGTCTACTAGCCTGACTCTCACCCTCACTAGGGACTTACTTCATCCTCACTCTGGCTTCACACGGGTTCTCTCTGGCCTCACTCTGGTCCTCACCAAGTCCTCACATTGGTCCTCTCTACAGCCTCACTCTCTTCTTCGCTACTACGTGACTTTGGTCCTCACTGTGGTCTGATTCTCGTCCTCATTATGGTCTCAATCTAGTCCTGTCTATAGCTTGATACTTTGCCTCGCTGGGACCTGATTCTGTTCCTCACTGGGCTCTGACGCTAGTCTTCACTACAGCTTGGCTCTGGTCCTCAGTACTGCCTGACCTTAGTCCTCACTAGGGCCTGACACTCTTCCTCACTTTGTCCTGACTCTCTTCCTCAACAGGGCCTGACTCTGTCCTCTATGGCCTGACACTTTGTGTCACCACTTCCTAACTCATTGCTTCACTGGGCCTTGAAACCTGTCCTCCCTGGATACTGACACTGTTCCTCACTGGGCTTTGACTTGGGTCCTCACTGCAGCCTAACTCTGGTCCTGACCACATCAAGATTCTTGTTTCAGTAGGACCTGATTCTCATCCTCTATACCCTAACTCTTCCTCTCTAGGCACCGATTCTGTTCCTCACTGGACCTGATCCTGGTCCACTCTATGACTTGAATCTGGTCCTTTCTACATCCTGAAACTGGTCCTCTATACAGTCTGACTCTGGTCTTCTGACAGCCCAACTCTTTGCCTCACCATTGCCTGACTGACTCTGACCCTCTTTAGGGCTTAATTCTGTCCCCTGTACTGCCTGACACTTTTCTTCACTACACTCTGATTCTTGTTCCTTAGCCCTGATTCAGGGCTAAGTCAGACCAAAGTCACTGGGTCTAACTTTGGTTTTCACAGCACCCTGACTCTTTGCCTCATTGGGTATTGACACTGGTGCTCAGTGGGCAGTGATGCTGGACATCACTGCAGCCTTAATATGGCCCTCATTATGTCCTGATTCAGGTCCTCATTACTGTCTGAGTCTCATCCTACTAGGACATAACTGTTGTCTTGCCTACATCCTGACACTTGTCGTAACTATATCTGACCCTGGACCTCAATGTGTCCTGAGTCTCATCCTCACTGGGCCCTGATTCTGATCCTCGCTGCATCTTGACTCTGATCCTCACTAGGGCCTGACTCTCGTTGTCAGTTTGGCCTGACTCTCATCCTCACCACGGCCTGACTGTGTCCTCTAAGGCCTGAGACTTTGAGTCACCACGAGATGACTCTTTGCCTCACTCTCTCATAAATCTTATCCTCACAGGACACTGACACTGCTGCTCACTCAGCGCTGAATCTGGTCCTCACTACCTGACCCTGGTCCAAAGTGGCCCCTCACTCTGGTCTTCTCTATGGCCTGACTTGGTCATCTCTAAGGCCTGGCACATTGCCTCACTTTGACTGTGGTCCTCATTAGGGCCCGATTCCAGTCCTCACACTGACTGATTCTGTCCTCACTGCAGCATGATCCTCATCATCACTAGGGCTTGATCCTCGTTTCTAATAGAGCCTGACTCTCATCTTCAGTAGCACTAGACTCTCATCCTCACTTTTGCCTGACTCTTCCTCACTGAATCTGTACTCTATGGCCTGATACTTTGGGTCACTACCTCCTGACTGCCTCATTGGGTCACGAATCTTGTCCTCACTGGAGGCTGACACTGCTCTGCACTGGGCTCTGATTTTGGTCTTCATTACAGTCTGACTCTTGTCCTCACTATGGCATGAACGCTCATTCTCAGTAGGGCCTGACTCTCATGCTCACTAGGACATGAGTCTCACCTCAGTACACCCTGAGTCTGGGTCTCACCAGGCACTGATTCTCTTCTCACTGGGCTCTGCTCCTGGTCAGCTCTACGGCTTGACTCTGGTCCTTTCTACATCCTGAACCTGGTCCTCTGTAGGCCCTGACTCTGGTCCTCTCTATAGCCTGACACTCTGCCTCAACTCGGCATGACATTTTGTTTCACTGGGCTTGACTCTGGTCCTCCCTGTGCCCTGACTCTTTGGCTCACTACAACCTGACTCGCCTTACTGGGTCCTGACGTTGAACATCGCCTAGCCTGAATATGGTCCTCACTATGTCCTGATTCTGGTCCTCACTAGGGTTTCAGTCTCATCCTCACAGGGCCTAAGGGAGCATGAAGGTCAGGCCCTATTGAGGAAGAGAAGCATCCATAGTGTGGACCAGAGTCAAATCATAGTTAATACCATATCAGGGCCCAGTAAAGAACAGTGTCAACATGCAGTGAGGACCAGAGTCAGGCCAAACTGAGGATCAGAGTGGGGCAGGTCCCCGTGAGGAACCAACACGGGCCCTGTGAGAAGCAGAGGAGTCCTGCACAAAGTGTAAGGCAAAGCACTCTGCATCCTGACACTCGTCCTCACTAGAGGCTGACTCTGGACCTCACTGGGCACTGATTCTGGTCCTCACTACATATTGACTGTGATCCTCACTAAGGCTTGATTCTTGTTCTCACTTTGGCCTGACTCTCATACTCACTTTGGATGAAAATTTTCAAGTAATGGGTTACTCTCAGCAAACACAATGCTGAAAAACCTATGTTCCTTTGTTGAATGAATGGCAGTAAGCAGAGTGTTTTTCAAGTGTATATCTTTCAGCAACTGTCTAGATTCTGAGATGTGAGAATGCCGTGTTTCCACAGAGGCTCTAATTTCCAGAGTCACAGCCAGGATGTTTCCCTGCATTTTCCGAGCCTTATGAACCCACTCCTAGGTCACACTGTGACTGCCCATGAGGAAACAGGCTATAGGAGTGTGTCTGAGAGTGCTGAGTGTCATCTAGTGTTGTTACCAAATGAGTTGACATGCCACTAGAAATGATCCAGCAGCAAGGAATTACAAGCCGCCCGCTTGCTTCAGAAATCCCAAAGGTTTGACCAAAGATATTGTCACAAGTAAGAAAAGAGCAATTGGTGAGATTTTCAGGAAGTTGCTAGGCCACACTTTTCTAGGACCAACTGAGAGAAAATGCTAATTTTGCCAACAAAGTCCAAGATCCAGGTTCACACTCAGTTTGTGTCCCTGCAGTACCCAAGAATTTTCCAAACAGACCTAGGATCACTATATTTCTCCTACAGAGAAAACTTGATGGAACAGAAGTTTGGATGTTTGTTTGCTTTTCCCTGTGACTGTGGGTGCCTTCCCATGGTAACACAGTCAGGGGAAATTGTTGCTGAAACAATTACCTCCAAGCAAGCATTTTCAAACAGTGTATTACTCTCAGCACACAGAATGATGGCAAAGTTATGCTCCTTCAGTGAATGAAAGGCACAAAAAAAAGAGTGTTTTTCAGGCATCTATTTATCAGGAAGTCTAGATTCTAAGATATGAAAACTCCAGGTTTGTACAGATGCCCTAATTTCCAGAGTCATAGCCAGTATGTTTCCTTGCACTTTCCGAACCTTGTGAACACATTCCTAACTCATATTGGGTCTGCTGCTAAGTCACTTCAGTCGTGTCCGACTCTGTGTGACCCCATAGATGGCAGCCCACCAGGCTCCCCCGTCCCTGGGATTCTCCAGGCAAGAACACTGGAGTGGTTTGCCATTTCCTTCTCCCATATTGGGTCTGCCCATGAGGAAATAGGCTTGGGAAATTGTCTAAGAGTACTGAGTGCCATACTGTTGTTACCTAGATTAGTTGACATTCTAATGGAAATGATCCTGCCCCAAGGAGTTTCAAGCTGCCTACTCGCATCAGAAATCGGAAAGGTTTGACCAAACCTATTGATGTCATAAGTAGGAAAACATCAATTGGATGGATTATCAGGCAGCTGCCAGTCCAAACCTTTTTAGGGCCAACAGAGAGACAATGCTAATTTTGCCAACAAGGTCCAATATCCAGTTTCACACTCAGTATGTTTCCCTGTAGTATCCAAGAATTTTCCAGACAGACCTAGGATCACTCAGTCCTTCCTACAGAGAAACGTTGATGAAATGGGTTTTTTTTTTTTTTTCGTTTATTTTCCCTGTAATTACACTATTCTTCCTTACTATGACAACCATGAGGGGAAATTTTTACTTAAAAATTACCTCCAGGCAAAAATTTGCAAATATTGGGTTGCTCTTAGCAAACAGAATGCTGGGAAACATACATTCCTTCAATGAATGAAAGGCAAGAAAAGAGAGTGCTAAAGGCATTTCTTCCTTTTGACTGCCAGGGGTTTGCACTCTGATGCCTGAAATAAATGCACATGAGCTCATTTCTCTCTTTCCTATGCCCACAACGAAGCTTAAATATCTGCATTTTCTAAAGCACAGGCCCTTGCTTATTAATGCTACAAAGTCACCTGACAGTGTAATTTCGCCCACTTGGGGTAAAAACAGGTCCGGCAGAAGCCCTCATGAAACATTCTTTCCTGAATTCTTTTCTAAGGGAATGGTGTAGTGTGATCTAGGAGTGCCTTTGCACAGCTCTGAACCTGTGGAAAAACGTTTTTCTAAACCTAGAACTCGGTATCTGAAGAGAAAGTATCATTTTCGCGTAACGAATCTGGAATACTTGCAGTCTCCAACCTGATGGCAAACACACTGGTGCATTTCCCCTTCTTTATGACAACAAGTTTCATCAAGTATTTGTGTTTTCTGAGAGAAACACGCTGCTTGCCATTTCTTGCTGGGAAGTCCTCTAACAGTACACCTTTAGCCAAACAGGGTAAAAACAGATGTAGATGTCATCATACATGGATCATAACTTAAGTCCTAGGAATGAATTTACAGAGCTTTGAAACTACAGGGAGACGTGTTTTGTGAACCTGGAATTGAAGTATGATGTCCAAAATCAGTCATTTACCCTGTGAAACCTATAGAGCTGCACCATGCAACCTGTCGGAAACACACACAGGCTCATTCTACTCTTCAATCTTAGAGCCACTTCTTTAAGTAGTTGAATTTTCAAAAAATCATGTGGTCCTCCCTGGTGGCTCAGAGGGTAAAGCTTCTGCCTGCTGTGCAGGAGATCTGGGTTCGATCCCATGTTGGGAAGTTCCCGTGGAGAAGGAAAAGGCAGCCCACTCCAGTACTCTTGCCTGCAAAATGCCATGGACAAAGGCACCTGGATGGCCACAGTGAGAGGAATCACAAAGAGTCATACATGACTTCTCCTGAATCAGGCTGCTTGGCACTTCTTTCTGCGAGGTCAGTACAGTACGTTTCACCTAATCAGGCTTGCCCGTCCAGATTCACACAGCACTCTCCACAGATATCTTGGCTTCTCAAGTGAGACTATGTCTGTGAGACACTAGAAGTGTCTTTATGCAGTTCTAAATGTGCAGGGAAATGTGTTATCTTGAAGCTGGCATTCGAGTCAATATGTAAAAATCAGTATATTCCTCCTGTCAAATCGGTAGACTTGCATACTCAAACCAGCCAGGAAAATACACTGGGTCATTTTTCTGTGCATTATGACAACAGCTTTGGTGCACTCTTTGAGTTTTCTGAAAGTGCTGTTGGCCACTTCTTACTGGGGAGGCAAGACTCAGTCCACTTTTACCAAATTAGGCTAACAACAAGTATAGCAGCCAACACTCACAGAACACTCCCCACTGAATTCTCAGAGCACTCCCCACTGAACTCTACCCACGGAATGGTGCTATTTGCCTTTGGGGCTTCTTAGACAGCTTTCTGACTACAGGGACATATGTTTTTGTTCGCATGGAATTTGGAGGCTAAAGGCAGAAGCAGCATGTCTTCATGTGACTGCTGATGGTTGCACTCTACACCTGAAATAAATGCACATGAGTTCATTTCTCTTTCCCTTAAGCCCACAGCTTCACTTAAGCATCTGCATTTTCTGAAAGCACAGGTCCTTGCTTATTAATACTACAAAGTCATCTGACAGTGTAATTTCACCCATTGGGGTAACAACAAGTACAAGAGAAGCCCTCACGGAACATTCTTCTCTGAATTCTTTTTTAAGGGAATGGTGCAGTGTGAGCTAGGTGTGCCTTTGCACAGCTCAGAACCTGTGGGGAAACATTTTTCTGAACATAGAACTCGGTGCCTGAAGAGAAAGCAGCATTTTCGCCTAACGAATCCAGAATACTTGCAGTCTCCAACCTGACGGGAAATACACTGATGCATTTTTCCCTTCTCTATGACAAGTTTCAAGTATTTCTTGCTGGG
Organism: Moschus berezovskii; assembly: GCF_049115385.1. Classification (NCBI taxonomy): domain Eukaryota; kingdom Metazoa; phylum Chordata; class Mammalia; order Artiodactyla; family Moschidae; genus Moschus; species Moschus berezovskii. Next base: position 4,328,567 of record NC_142473.1, read on the forward strand.
AGCCAGCGAGGGAAATCCTACCCGTGGCAAACATCAATTGGGGAAGAGGCCTGATGGACAAAGGCTAATCAGGACTCGAGGAACCCCCTGAACTTACCTGAGCATCTACCCCAAAGAAAACCGGAGTCTGACTGCCTTACCATCTTATGCCTCTTAACAAGTCCTCTAATACTTATGGGGGCTCCCCCCCAACCACCTTTCTCTGAAAATATTAATTCAGAGTTGTAGTTAAAAAGTTCTCCTCGGCTTAATAGGAGTGTTCCAATCCAAGCCCCTCTGATAGCTTTCTAACTTGCATGACAAGTTTGTCCAGGCTCTTACAACTACGAATGTGACTACAGCCTCCCAGCCATTCAAGGACAGAAAGCCTCATATTCTAAAATACAGGAATTTGTTGAAGAAGTTAAAATCATTAGAATAGTACTAAAAAAGATTTCATTGTTGAGTCAATGCTTGCTGCAAAGTTTCCATATTTTCTATTGTATCCTTGGAAATATATTAATCACATATAGAGAAAATAAGTAGTAGCCTTTGATTTAACCATATCAGATCTTAAGTTAATAAATTCCTTTCTTGTAGCTCACTACACCCTTGCCTTATAGGAATGTAACCTTGTCATGTGTCTTTGGAGAATAGCGCCTGACTTTAGGAAAATCACCTTGAAAGAATATAAGCCTTTTTCTAGCTAGCTAACCTTTGTTAGGAGAGAGGGCCATAAACTGTTAGCAGGCCCCCTGGCCAGAAGATTTTGTAAACCACCTAAAACTTTTGTATATCATGAGACATACCAAAATAAGCCCTGATCCTGATAAGGGTCAAGATTTCTGACCCCGCGTGATTCTGGCGTGACTCTATACCTCCCTTTCTCTATTTTTCATGTGCACAACTTAGGGTATAAAAGCAACACTGGAAAATAAAGTTTTGGGCCTTGCTCACTGAAGCTTGGTCTCCCCGTGTCGTTCTTTCTCTTTTTCCATCCTTTGCTCTATTCACCTTTTTCTGGTTGAGATCCTTGGAGCGCTGGGCCCTCTGCGTTTACTTATCTGCCTGGGCTTCTAAGACCCACTCGAGGGGGTGCCCTGGTGGGGTGCCTCCAGTGATTCGAGAGGGCGCCTGCGGCCTACGTAAACAGAGCAAACCCCGTGCTGGGGTTTTATTGGTTTCCTGCGTAAACCAAAGAATTATCAGCCCCTGTCTCTCTCTCTCTCTTTCTGACGCCAATGCTGTTCATCCCGAGGATACCCTGGGTCCATATCGAGGCAGGTCCCCGATAATTTCTCTTTTCTGAGAGAAAAATGGCCCTTTCTCTTTCTTTCTGGGAAGTCCTCTGACAGTACACTTTTAGCTGAACAGGGTAAAAACAGATCTCGAAGTCAGCATACACAGATCATAGCTTTAGTCCTAGGAATGAATTTACAGAGCTTTGAAACTACAGGGAGATGTGTTTTGTGAACATGGAATTGGGGTATGATGTCAAAAATCAGTCATTTGCCCTGTGAAATCTGTAGAGTTACAGCATGCAACTTGTTGGAAACAGTCATAAGCTCATTCTACTCTTCAATCCTAGAACTGCTTCTTTAAGTAGCTGACTTTTCAAGGAATCAGATGGGCCTCCCTGGTGGCTTAGAGGATAAAGCTTCTGTCTGCAATTCAGGGGACCTGGGTTTGATCCCCATGTCAGGAAGTTCCCCTGGAGAAGGAAATGGCAGCCCATTCCAGTACTCTTGCCTGCAAAATGCAGACAGAGGAGCCTGGTTGGCTACCATCAAAGGAACTGCAAAGAGGGAACTGAGCAACTTCACTTCTCCTGAATCAGGCTGCCTGGCACTTCTTTCTTTTTTTTTTTTTTTTTATGTGTTTATGGAAAAATATATATATATATTTTTTTTACAGTTCATAACTTTTATAAATAAAATAAATTAAATGTACAGTGAATAAGTTCTCTGAAATATTTCAATATTTCTGCAGGTTTAGTAACATCATAAAATACATTTCAACTAAAATTCACAAATCTAAAAACCTGTTAGGCATTTTTAGGCGTTTTAAGATGGAAATGAAGACCAATGTTACATCGTAATATGTCAATTACAAATAGTACTTCAAATAGCAAATACTACAGTTTGTCCCAAACTTTAAAAACTATTCATGAACTCAACACTGAACTATTGATGGCTTTGAGAATTGTTTCCTAGCCTTTTTGAAAATTTCAACCCATTTACGTTTAAGGTAATTATTGATAAGTACGATCCCGTAGCCATTTTCTTTATTGCTTTGGGTTCAAGTTTATACACTCTTTCTGTGTATCCTGTCTATAGAAGATCCTTTAGCATTTGTTGGAGAGCTGATTTGGTAATGCTGAATTCCCTCAGCTTTTGCTTGTCTGTAAAGCTTTTGATTTCTCCTTCATATTTGAATGAGATCCTTGCTGGGTATAGTAATCTGGGCTGTAGGGTATTTTCTTTCATCACTTTAAGTATGTCTTGCCACTCCCTTCTGGCCTGAAGAGTTTCTGTTGAAAGATCAGCTGTTATCCTTATGGGAATCCCCTTATGTGTTATTTGCTGCTTTTCCCTTGCTGCTTTTAATATTTGTTCTTTGTGTTTGATCTTCGTTAATTTGATTAATATGTGTCTTGGAGTATTTCGCCTTGGGTTTATCCTGTTGGGGACTCTCTGGGTTTCTTGGACTTGGGTGATTATTTCTTTCCCTATTTTAGGGAAGTTTTCAACTATTATCTCCTCAAGTATTCTCTCATGGTCTTTCTTTTTGTCTTCTTCTTCTGGGACTCCTATGATTCGAATGTTGGAGCGTTTAACATTGTCCCAGAGGTCTCTAATATTGTCCTCATTTCTTTTAATTCGTTTTTCTTTTTCTCCTCTCTGTTTCATTTATTTCTACAATTCTATCTTCTAGTTCGCTTATCCTGTCTTCTGCCTCTGTTATTCTACTGTTTGTTCCCTCCAGAGTGTTTCTGATCTCATCTATTGCATTATTCATTGTATATTGACTCTTTTTTATTTCTTCTAAGTCCTTATTAAATCTTTCTTCCATTTCTCAATCCTTTTCTCCAGGTTATTTATCTGTAACTCCATTTTGCTTTCAAGATTTTGAATCATTTTCACCATCAAAATTTGAAATTCTTTATCAGGTAAATTCCCTATATCTTCTTCTTTTGTTTGTGTTGGTGGGCAATTATCTTGTTCCTTCATTTGCTGGGTATTTCTCTGCCTCTTCATCTTGCTTATATTGCTTTGCTTGGGGTAGCCTTTCCCTCTTCTTGCAGTTTGTGGAGTTCTCTTTATTATGTAGTTTCTTCGCTGTGTGTGGGGTTGGACGGGTGACTTGTCTGGGTTCCCTGGTTAGGGAAGCATGTGTCGGTGTTCTGGTGGGTGGAGCTGGATTTCTTCTCTCTCCTTTAGAAGACAATGGGCTGCTTTTCTGGGAGCCTGATGTCCTCTGCCAGTATTCAGAAGTTGTTTTGTGGACTTTACTCCGCGTTCAAATGTTCTTTTGATGAATTTGTGGGGGAGAAAGTGGTCTTGCCATCTTATCCCTCTGCCATCTTGTTTCTTCCTCCCCAGAACACTGGATTCTTATATTCCACTTGGTCGTGGAGTATCTCTTCCCAGCTGCTCCAGCAAGGCGCAGCCGCTGTACCTTACCTTGGACGAGGGGTATCTCCTCAAGGCCGCGCCTCCTGCTTTGAATGTAGATCAGCTCCTCTCGGCCCTCCGGTGCCCAAGCAGTCACCGCCTCCTGAACGTGGTACAGCTCCCCTCGGCCACCGCCCTAACCCTGGGCACGGGGTAGCTCATCTCAGCCACGATTCTGCACGTGGTCGGTTGCGCCGGAGCCGGGCGTCTCCCGCGCTTGCGCCGCCGGAGCCGGGCGTCTCCCGTGCCTTGGCACTTCTTTCTGCAAGGTCATCTGACAGTACGTTTCAACTGATCAGAGTAAAACCAGGCTTGACCATCCACATTCACAGAGCACTCTCCACAGATATCTTGGCTACTAAAACGGGACAATGTCTGTGCACTAGGAGTGTCTTTTTGCAACTCTAAATGTGCTGGGAAACGTGTTATCTCAAAGCTGGAATTCCAGGCCATATGGCAAAATCATTATATTCCTCCTGTGAAAGCAGAAGAGTTGAAGCCTCAAACCAGTCAGGAAAACACACTCGGTCATTTTTCTGGGCATTATAACAACTTCTTTGGTCCATTATTTTAGTTTCCTGAAAGGAACATGCTGTTGGCCACTTCTTAACTGGGAAAGCAACACCAAGTCCAGTTTCACCGAATAAGGCTAATAACAAGTATGACAGCCAACACTCACAGAACTCCCACTGAACTCTCAGAGCACTCCCCACTTAAATCTTTACTGTTGGAATGGTGCAGTCTGCCCTTGATTGTCTTAGACAGATTTCTAAATACAGGGTGCTTTTTTTTTTAAGCATGGTATGAGGAACGTTGGGCTGGAAGAAGCACAAGCTGGAATCAAGATTGCCGGGAGAAATATCAATAATCTCAGATATGCAGATGACACTACCCTTATGGCAGAAAGTAAAGAGGAACTCAAAAGCCCCTTGCTGAAAGTGAAAGAGGAGAGTGAAAATGTTGGCTTGAAGCTCAACATTCAGAAAACGAAGATCATGGCATCTGGTCCCACCACTTCATGGGAAATAGATGGAAAAACAGTGGAAACAGTGTCAGACTTTATTTTTTTGGGCTCAAAAATCACTGCAGATGCAGATTGCAGCCATGAAATTAAAAGACGCTTACTCCTTGGAAGGAAAGTTATGACCAACCTTGATAATATATTAAAAAGCAGAGACATTACTTTGCCAACCAAGGTCCATCTAGTCAAGGCTATGGTTTTTCCCGTTGTCATGTATGGATGTGAGAATTGGACTGTGAAGAAAGCTGATCACCGAAGAATTGATGCTTTTGAACTGTGGTGTTGGAGAAGACTCTTGAGAGTCCCTTGGACTGCAAGGAGATCCAACCAGTCCATTCTAAGGGAGATCGATCATGGGTGTTCATTGGAAAGACTGATGCTAAAGCTGAAACTGCAATACTTTGGCCACCTCATGCGACGAGTTGACTCACTGGAAAAGACTCTGATGCTGGGAAAGGTTGGGGGCGGGAGGAGAAGGGGACGACGGAGAATGAGATGGCTGGATGGCATCACCGACTCTGTGGACATGAGTTTGAGTGAACTCCGGGAGTTGGTGATGGATAGGGAGGCCTGGCGTGCTGTGATTCATGGGGTCGCGGAGAGTCGGACACGACTGAGCGACTGAACTGAACTGAACTGAACTGAACTGATTTGGAGCCTAAACACAGAAGTAGCATTTCTTCATGTGACTGCCAGATGCTTGCAGTCTGACGCCTGAAACGCACGCATGTTCATTTCTCTCTTCCTTAGGCCCATGGGTTTGCTTAAGTATCTGCGGTGTCTGAAAGCACAGGCACTTGATTATTAATGCTATAAAGTCCTCTGAGAGTGCAATTTTGCCCATTCGGGGTAACAACAGGTGTTGCAGAAGCACTAACACAACATTCTTCCCTCAATTCTTTTTTTAAGGGAATGGTGCAGTATGATCCAGTTGTGCCTTTGAACTGCTCTGAACCTGTGGAGAAATGTTTTTCTGAACCTAGAACTCGGGGTCTGAAACGAAAGCACCATTTTCTCCAAACGAATCTGGAATACTTGCAGCCTCAAACCTGATGGGAAAACACACTGGTGCATTTTTCCCTTCTCTATAACTGGAAGTTTCGTCAAGTATTTGTGTGTTTTCTGAAACACACTGCTTGCCATTTCTTGCTGGAAGTCCTCTGACAGTATAGTTTTAGATGATCAGGGTAAAAACAGATATAGAAGTCAACATTCAAGGATAGTTCATTGTGCCCCAGGAATGAATTACACAGCTTTGTTTTTTTGTTTTATTTAATTTATTTTATTGGAGGCAAATTACCATACATTAATATATTGGTTGGTTTTGCCATACATTGACATGAATCCGCCCTGGGTGTACATGTGTTCCCTTTCTTAAACCCCTCTCCTACCTTCCTCTTCCCCATATCCTCCCTCCAAGTCATCCCCGTGCACCAGCCCCAAGCATCCTGTATCATGCGTCGAACCTGGACTGGTCACTTATGATAATATACATGCTACAATGCCGTTCTCCCCAATCATCCCACCTTCACCCAATCCCACAGAGTGCCAAAGACTGTTCTATATACCTATGTCTCTTTTGCAGTCTCATATACAGGGCAAGGAGAGATAAGAAAGCCTTCCTCAATGAGCAATGCAAAGAAATAGAGGAAAACAACAGAATAGGAAAAACAAGAGACCTCTTCAAGAAAATTAGAGATTCCAAGGGAACATTTCATGCAAAGATGGGCTCGATAAAGGACAGAAATGGTATGGACCTAACAGAAGCAGAAGATATTAAGAAGAGGTGGCAAGAATACACAGAAGACTGTACAAGAAAGATCTTCACGACCAAGATAGTCACGATAACGTGATCACTGACCTAGAGCCAGACATCTTGGAATGTGAAGTCAAGTGGGCCTTAGAGAGCATCAGTACGAACAAAGCTAGTGGAGGTGATGGAATTCCAGTTGAGTTATTTCAAATCTTGAAAGATGATGCTGTGAAAGTGCTGCACTCAATATGCCAGCAGATTTGGAAAACTCAGCAGTGGCCACAGGACTGGAAGAGGTCAGTCTTCATTCCAATCCCAAAGAAAGGCAATGCCAAAGAATGCTCAAACTACCGCACAATTGCACTCATCTCATACGCTAGTAAAGTCATGCTCAAAATTCTCCAAGCCAGGTTTCAGCAATATGTGAACCGTGAACTCCCAGAAATTCAAGCAGGTTTTACAAAAGGCAGAGGCACCAGAGATCAAATTTCCAACATCCGCTGGATCATGGAGAAAGCAAGAGAGTTCCAGAAAAACATCTATTTCTGCTTCATTGACTATGCCAAAGCCTTTGACTGTGTGGACCACAATAAACTGTGGAACATTCTGAAATAGATGGGAATACCAGACCACCTGACCTGCCTCTTGAGAAACCTGTATGCAGGTCAGGAAGCAACAGTCAGAACTATACATGGAACAACAGACTGTTTCCAAATAGGAAAGAGTACGTCAAGGCTGTATATTGTCACCTTGCTTATTTAACTTATATGCAGAATACATCATGAGGATCGCTGGGCTGGAAGAAACACAAGCTGGAATCAAGATTGCCTTGAGAAATATCAATAACCTCAGATATGCAGATGACACTATCCTTATGGCAGAAAGTGAAGAGGAACTCAAAAGCCTCTTGATGAAAGTGAAAGAGGAGAGTGAAAAGGTTGGCTGCCGGGAGCCAGTGAGGGAAATCCTACCCGTGGCAAACGTCAATTGGGGAAGAGGCCTGATGGACAAAGGCTAATCAGGACTCGAGGAACCCCCTGGACTTACCTGAGCGTCTACCCCAAAGAAAACCGGAGTATGACTGCCTTACTATCTTAAGCCTCTTACCAAGTCCTCTAATACTTATGGGGGCTCCCCCCCAACCACCTTTCTCTGAAAACATTAATTCACAGCTGTAGTTAAAAAGTTCTCCTCGGCTTAATAGGAGTGTTCCAATCCAAGCCCCTCTGATAGCTTTCTAACTTGCATGACAAGTTTGTCCGGGCTCTTACAACTACGAATGTGACTGTTTACAGCCTCCCAGCCATGCAAGGACAGAAAGCCTCATATTCTAAAGTACAGGAATTTGTTGAAGAAGTTAAAATCATTAGAATAGTACTAAAAAAGTTTTCATTGTTGAATCAATGCTTGCTGCAAAGTTTCCTCTATCTATTGTATCCTTGGAAATATATTAATCACATATAGAGAATATAAGTAGTAGCCTTTGATTTAACCACATCAGATCTTAAGTTAATAAATTCCTTTCTTGCAGCTCACTACACCTGTGCCTTATAGGAATGTAACTTTGTCATGTGTCTAGCACCTGACTTTAGGAAAATCATCTTAAAAGAATATAAGACTTTTTCTAGCTAACTAACCTTTGATAGGAGAGACCATAAACTGTTAGCAGGCCCCCTGGCCAGAAGATGATGTAAACCACCCAAAATTTTTGTATATCACGAGACATACAAAAATGAGCCCTTATCCTGATAAGGGTCAAGACTGCTGACCCTGCGTGATTTTGACGTGAGTCTATACCTCTCTTCCTCTATTTTTTATGTGCACAACTTAGGGTATAAAAGCAGCACTGGAAAATAAAGTTTTGGGCCTTGCTCACTGAAGCTTGATCTCCCCATGTCGTTCTTTCTCTTTTTCCATCCTTTGCTCTATTCTCCTTTTTCTGGTTGAGATCCTTGGAGCGCTGGGCCCTCTGAGTTTACTTATCTGCCTGGGCTTCTAAGATCCACTTGAGGGGGTGCCCTGGTGGGGTGCCTCCAGTGATTCGAGAGGGCGCCTGTGGCCTACGTAAACAGCAAACCCCGTGCTGGGGTTTTATCGGTTTCCAGCGTAAACCAAGGAATCATCAGCCCCTATCTCTCTCTTTCTCTCTCTCTCTGACGCCGACGCCGTTCATCCCGAGGATACCCTGGGCCATATCGAGGCTGGTCCCCGATAGCTGGCTTGAAGCTCAACATTCAGAAAACAACGATCATGGCATCTGGTCGCATCACTTCATGGCAAATAGATGGAAAAAGAGTGGAAACAGTGTCAGACTTTATTTTTTGGGGCTCCAAAATCACTGCGGATTCTGATTGCAGCCATGCAATTAAAAGACGCTTACTCCTTGGAAGGAAAGTTGTGAACAACCTTGATAGTATATTAAAAAGCAGAGATATTACTTTGCCAACAAAGGTCCGTCTAGTCAAGGCTATGGTTTTTCCAGTGGTCATGTATGGATGTGAGAGTTGGACTGTGAAGAAAGCTGATCGCCAAAGAATTGATGCTTTTGAACTGTGGTGCTGGAGAAGACTCTTGAAGTCCCTTGGACTGCAAGGAGAGCCAACCAGTCCATTCTAAAGGAGATCAATCCTGGGTGTTCATTGGAAGGACTGATGCTAAAGCTGAAACTCCAATACTTTGGCCACCTCATGCGACGAGATGACTCACTGGAAAAGACTCTGATGCTAGGAAATGTTGGGGGCGGGAGGAGAAGGGGACGACAGAGAATGAGATGGCTGGATGGCATCACCGACTCTGGACATGAGTTTGAGTGAACTCCGGGAGTTGGTGATGGACAGGGAGGCCTGGCGTGCTGTGATTCATGGGGTCGTGGAGAGTCGGACACGACTGAGAGACTGAACTGAACTGAACTGATACAGGGTTAAGGTTACCATCTTTCTAAATTCCATATATATGCGTTAATATACTGTATTGATCTTTTTCTTTCTGGCTTACTTCACTGTATAATTGGCTCCAATTTCATCGACCTCATTAAAACTGATTCAAATGCATTCTTTTTGATGGCTGAAAAATACTCCATTGTGTATATGTACCGAAGCTTTCTTATCCATTCATCTGCAGATGGATATCTAGGTTGCTTCCATGTCCTGGCTATTATAAACAGTGCTGCAATGAACATTGGAGTACATGTGTCTCTTTAAGTTCTGGTTTCCTCGGTGTGTATGCCCAGGAGTGCGATTGCTGGATCATATGGCAGTTCTATTTCCAGTTTTTTGAGGAATCTCCACACTGTTCTCCATAGTGGCTGTACTAGTTTGCATTCCCACCAACAGTGGAAGAGGGTTCCCTTCTCTCCACACCCTCTCCAGCATTTATTGCATGTAGACTTTTGGATAGCCGCCATTCTGACTGGTGTGAAATGGTATCTCGTTTTGGTTTTGATTTGTATTTCTCTGATTATGAGGGATGTTGAGCATTTTTTCATGTGTTTGTTAGTCATCTTTATGTCTTCTTTGGAGAAACGTCTGTTTAGTTCTTTGGCCCATTTTTTCATTGGGTCACTTATTTTTCTGGAATTGAGCTGCAGGAGCTGCTTATATATTTTGGAGATTAATCCTTTATCAGTTGTTTCATTTGCTATTATTTTCTCCCATTCTGAAGGCTGTCTTTTCACCTTGTTTATAGTTTCTTTTGCTGTGCAGAAGCGTTTGATTTTAATTAGGTCCCATTTGTTTATTTTTGCTTTTATTTCCAATATTCTGGGAGGTGGGTCATGGAGGATCCTGCTCTGATTTATGTCAGAGGGTGTTTTGCCTATCTTCTCCTCTAGGAGTTTTATAGAATCTGGTCTTACGTTGAGCTCTCTCTAATCCATTTTGAGTTTATTTTGGTGTATGGTGTTAGGAAGTGTTCTAGTTTCATTCTTTTACAAGTGGCTGACCAGTTTTCCAACCACCACTTGTTAAAGAGACTGTCTTTTCTCCATTTTATATTCTTGCCTCCTTTGTCGAAGATAAGGTGTCCATAGGTGCATGGATTTATATCTGGGCTTTCTATTCTGTTCCATTGATCTATATTTCTGTCTTTATGCTAGTACCATACTGTCTTGATGACTGTGGCTTTGTAGTAGAGCCTGAAGTCTGGCAGGTTAATTCCTCAAGTTCCATACTTCTTCTTCAAGATTGCTTTGGCTATTTGAGGTTTTTTGTATTTTCATACAAATTGTGAGATTATTTGTTCTAGCTCTGTGAAAAATATTGTTGGTAGCTTGATAGGGATTGCATTGAATGTATAAATTACTTTGGGTAGTATACTCATTTTCACAATATTTATTCTTCCAATCCATGAACACAGTATATTTCTCCATCTATTAGTGTCCTCTTTGATTACTTTCACTAGGGTTTTATCCGTTTCTATGTAAAAGTCTTTTGTTTCCTTAGGTAGATATATTCCTAAGTATTTAATTCTTTTCATTGCAACAGTGAATGGAATAGTTTCCTTAATTTCTCTTTCTATTTTCTCATTATTAGTGTATAGGAATGCAAGGGATTTCTGTGTGTTGATTTTATATCCTGCAACTTTACTGTATTCATTGATTAGCTCTAGTAGTTTTCTGGTAGAGTCTTTAGGGTTTTCTGTGTAGGGGATCATGTCATCAGCGAACAGTGAAAGTTTTACTTCTTCTTTTCCAATTTGTATTTCTTTTATGTCTTTTTGTGCTCTGATTGCTGTAGCCAAAACTTCCAGAACTATGTTGAATAGTAGTGGTGAGAGTGGGCACCCTTGTCTTGTTCTTGACTTTAGGGGACATGCTTTCAGTTTTTCACCATTGAGGATAATGTTTGCTGTGGGTTTGTCATATATAGCTTTTATTATGTTGAGATATGTCCCTTCTATTCCCACTTTCTGGAGAGTTTTTATCATAAATGGATATTGTATTTTGTCAAAGGCTTTCTCTGCATCTATTGAGATAATCATATGATCTTTATTTTTCAGTTTGTTAATGTGGTGTATTATGTTAATTGATTTGCGGATACTGAAGAATCCTTGCATTCCTGGGATAAAGTCCGCTTGGTCATGATGTATGATCTTCTTAATGTGTTGTTGGATTCTGATTTCTAGAATTTTGTTAAGGATTTTTGCATCTATGTTCATCAGTGATATTGGCCTGTAGTTTTCTTTTTTTGTGGGGTCTTTACCAGGTTTTGGGATTAGGGTGATGGTGGCCTCATAGAATGAGTTTGGAAGTTTCCATTCCTCAGAAATTTTCTGGAAGAGTGTGAGTAGAATAGGTGTTAGCTCTTCTCTAAATTTTTGGTAGAATTCAGCTGTGAAGCAGTCTGGACCTGGGCTTTTGTTTGCTGGAAGATTTCTGATTACAGCCTCCAGTTCCGTGCTTGTGATGGGTCTGTTCAGATTTTCTATTTCTTCCTGGTTCAGTTTTGGAAAGGTGTACTTTTCTAGGAATTTGGCCATTTCTTCCAGGTTATTCATTTTATTGCCATATAATTGCTGATAATATTCTCTAATAATCCTTTGTATTTCTGTGTTGTCTGTTGTGATCTCTCCATTTTCATTTCTAATTTTATTGATTTGGTTCTTCTCCCTTTGTTTCTTGATGAGTCTGACTAGTGGTTTGTCAATTTTATTTACCTTCTCAAAGAACCAGCTTTTGGCTTTGTTGATTTTTGCTATGGTCTCTTTTGTTTCTTTTGCATGTATCTCTGCCCTAATTTTTACGATTTCTTTCCTTCTACTGACCCTGGGGTTCTTCATTTCTTCCTTTTCTAGTTTCTTTAAATGTAGAGTTAGGTTATTTAGTTGACTTTCTCCTTGTTTCTTGAGGTGTGCCTGTATTGCTATAACTTCCCCCTTAGCACTGTTTTTACAGTGTCCCAGAGGTTTTGGGTTGTTGTGTTTTCATTTTCATTCATTTCTATGCATATTTTGATTTCTCTTTTGATTTCTTCTATGATTTGTTCATTATTCAGCAGCGAGTTGTTCAGCCTCCATATGTTGGCATTTTTAATAGTTTTTCTCCTGCAATTGAGATCTAATCTTACTGCATTGTGGTCAGAAAAGATGCTTGGAATGATTTCAATTTTTTTGAATTTACCAAGGCTAGATTTATGGCCCAGGATGTGATCTATCCTGGAAAAGGTTCCATGTGCACTTGAGAAAAAGGTGAAATTCATTGTTTTGGGGTGAAATGTCCTATAGATATCTATTAGGTCTAACTTGTCTATTGTATCGTTAAAAGTTTGTGTTTCCTTGTTAATTTTCTGTTCAGTTGATCTATCCATAGATGTAAGTGGGGTATTAAAGTCTCCCACTATTATTGTGTTATTGTTAATTTCCCATTTCATACTTGTTAGTAATTGTCTTACATATTGCGGTGCTCCTATGTTGGGTGCATAAATATTTATAATTGTTATATCTTCTTCTTGGATTGATCCTTTGATCATTATGTAGTTTCCTTCTTTGTCTCTTTTCACAGCCTTTGTTTTAAAATCTATTTTATCTGATATGAGTATTGCTACTCCTGCTTTCTTTTGGTCTCTATTTGCGTGGAATATCTTTTTCCAGCCCTTCACTTTCAGTCTGTATGTGTCCCTCGATTTGAGGTGGGTCTCTTGTAGACAACATATATGGGGGTCTTATTTTTGTATCCATTCAGCCAGCCTTTGTCTTTTGGTTGGGGCATTCAACCCATTTACATTTAAGGTGATTATTGATAAGTATGATCCTGTTGCCATTTTCTTTATTGTTTTTGGTTCGAGTTTATATACCCTTTCTGTGTTTCCTGTCTAGAGAAGATCCTTTAGTATTTGTTGGAGAGCTGGTTTGGTGATACTTTTGCTTGTCTGTAAAGCTTTTGATTTCTCCTTCATATTTGAATGAGATCCTTGCCGGGTACAGTAATCTGGGCTGTAGGTTATTTTCTTTCATCACTTTAAGTATGTCTTGCCATTCCCTCCTGGCCTGAAGAGTTTCTGCTGAACGATCAGCAGTCATCCTTATGGGGATCCCCTTGTGTGTTATTTGTTGTTTTTCCCTTGCTGCTTTTAATATTTGTTCTTTGTGCTTGATCTTTGTTAATTTGATTAGTATGTTCCTTGGGGTATTTCGCCTTGGGTTTATCCTGTTAGGGACTCTCTGTGTTTCTTGGACTTGTGTGACTATTTCCTTCCCCATTTTAGGGAAATTTCCAACTATTATCTCCTCAAGTATTCTCTCATGGTCTTTCTTTTTGTCTTCTTCTTCTGGGACTCCTATGATTCGAATGTTGGGGCGTTTAATATTGTCCCATATGTCTCTAATATTGTCCTCCTTTCTTTTAATTCTTTTTTCTTTTTCCGTCTCTGTTTCATTTATTTCTACAATTCTATCTTCTAGCTCACTTATCCTGTCTTCAGCCTCCGTTATTCTACTGTTTGTTCCCTCCAGAGTGTTTCTCATCTCATCTATGCATTATTCACTGTATATTGACTCTTTTTTATTTCCTCTAATTCCTTATTGAACATTTCTTGCATCTTCTCAATCCTTTTCTCCATTTAATTTATCTGTAACTCCATTTTGCTTTCCAGATTTTGAATCATTTTCACAATTAAAATTCGAAATTCTTTATCGTGTAGGTTCCCTATATCTTCCTCTTTTGTTTGTGTTGGTGGGCATTTATCCTGTTTCTTTACTTGTTGGGTATTTCTCTGCCCCTTCATCTTGCTTATATTGCTATGTTCGGGGTGGCCTTTCTGTCTTCTGGCAGTTTGTGGGGTTCTCTTTATTGTGTAGTTTCCTCGTTGTGTGTGGGGTTGGATGGGTGACTTGTAAAGGTTCCCTGGTTAGGGAAGCTTGTGTCGATGTTCTGGTGGGTGGAGCTGGATTTCTTCTCTCTGGAGTGCAATGAAGTGTCCGGTAATGAGTTTGAGATGTCAATGGGTTTGGAGTGGCTTTGGGCAGACTGTATATTGAAGCTCAGTGCTATTCTCCTGTGTTGCTGGATAGTTTGCTTAGTATGTCTTTCACTGAAACTTGTTGACCCTTGAGTGGTGCCTGGTTTCAGTGTATGTATGGAGGCATTTGATGAGCACCTATCAATTAATGTTCTCTGGAACAGGAGATCTCTGGTGTTCTCAGGATTTGGCCTCAAGCCTCTGCCTCTGGTTTTCAGTCTTACCCTTGCAGTAGGCTCAAGGCTTCTCCCTCTGTTACTTCAAAGGCAGTTCCTTCTGTTAAAAAAGCTCTTCTGTTTTCTGATCTCCTCAGTGTCTAATTCCCGTCCTGACACCAGGATGCGGTGGTGGACACTTTTTTTTTTTTTTTCCTGGCTCACCTATTCAGTCCTGGTATGGGGAGGGAGGAACAGCTAACAAATATCCCTGATGTCTGTGGGGAGTGTTCGCAGTGTCTCAACTACACTGGGATTGCTCCCGCTCAAGGCGTGTGTGCTTTCCCTGTTTATGCTGCTTAGGCTTTAGTTTACTCTGCTGGGAGCTGTCCACGGCTGGCGCTGGGTTGCATGCACTTCCCAGGTCTGAGCGACTCAGGTTCAGGTCCTCGGGTACTCAACAAAGGCTCAGACTTGGCTGAGCCTGCGTTTTGTGCCTTCCCCGGTCCTAGCAGCTAAGGTGACCAGGCATTTGGCAAGCACGGTCGCTGCGACTTATCGCCTTCCCAGTCCCTGCCGCTTGGTTTTCTGGGAGTACAACCAGTGCACTTTCTCAGGCGGCTATCGACCGGCCCGAACCCAAGAAGTCCTGGCCAGCAAGGAAGTCTGCCTGCAGCTTGGCACGGGAAGCCTCTCTGGGGCCACGGCTGCCCCTGCCCTGGTGCTGGCCGCCCTCCCTGCCGGCGTCGGTGGGGGCTGGGGGAAGGGCCGCCTGCTGCCGGCTTGCTCCCCTCAGCGCCCGGTTCTGTGGTCGGGGCTGGCAGAGTCCTGGGTTGTGGCTTTTCGCAGGCTTTTCCTAGCCTTTTCGCCTTTTGGTATCTTAAGTTCGAGCCCTCAGTTTGCCCTGGGGTGTTCAAGCCTGGTTCTCCCTCTAAGCGCTGCCGCCAGTTCTCCCTCTAAGCGCTGCTGCCGGGGCCTCCCTGCCCAGTCCCCGCCTGCTAGTGAGGGGCGCAGGCGTCTGCGCCGCTTCTCTGCTGAGAGTTTCCTCTGGGCACTTAGCCTGTGAGTTTTAATTATTTATTTCTTTTGTCTCCCAGTTATGCAGCCCTCTGAGGTTCCACTCTCCAGTGTTTCCAGGTGTTTGGAAACTTCTCTTTTTTTTTTTTTTTAAGCCTCCCTTCCCGGGACGGAACTCCGTCCCTTCCTCTTTTGTGTCTCTTTTTATCTATTTCCTACCTCCTTTCGACGACTATGGGCTGCTTTTCTGAGTGCCTGATGTCCTCTGCCGGTATTCAGAAGTTGTTTTGTGGGATTTACTCAGCGTTCAAATGTTCTTTTGTTGATTTTGTGGGGGAGAAAGTGGTCGCCCCGTCCTATTCCTCCGCCATCTTCCCGTGCTCCCCCTACTCAGCTTTGAAACTGCAAAGAGATGTGTTTTTGTGAACCTGGAATTTGGGTATGATGCCCAAAAGCAGTCATTTCCCCTGTGAAACCTATAGAGTTGCCGCATGCAACCTGCCAGAAAAACACACTGGCTCTTTCTACTCTTCAATCCTAGAGCCCTTTTGTTAATGAGTTGACTTCTCAAGGAATCAGGCAGGCTTCCCTGGTGGCTCAGAGGGTAAAGAATCTGCCCATAATGCGGGAGACCGGGCTTTGATCCCTGGGTCAGGAAGATTCCCTGGAGAAGGAAATGGCAACCCACTCCAATAATCTTGCCTGAAAAATGCCATGAACGGAGGAGCTTGGTATCCTACAGTCAATGGGATCTCAAAGACTCTTACAGGACTTTGCAGCTTCTCTTGTCACGAATCAAGCTGCTTGTCATTTCTTTCTGTGAAGTCATCTGACAGTATGTTTCACCTAATCAGGGTAAAAACAGGCTTGGACATCCACATATCCAAAGCACTCTCCACTGATATACTTGCTCCTCACACAGGACAGTGTCTATATACTAGGAGTTTAACAGTTCAAAATGTGCAGGGTAAAATGCTTTTTTGATGCTGGAAATCCAGGCAATATGCCAAAATCAGTATATTCCTCCTGTGAAAGCACGATAATTGAAACCTCAATCCAGCCAGGTAAGCACAGTGGGTCATTTTTCCGTGCATTATGACAACAGCTTTAGTCCATTATTTGAGTTTTCAAAAAGAACATGCTGCTTGCCACTTCTTACGGAGAAGGCATCACCAGTCCAGTTTCACCGAATCAGGCTGACAACAGGTATGGCAATGAACACTCACAGAATGTTCCCCACTGAACTCATAACACTCCCCACTGAAGTCTTTACTCATGGTATGGTGCAATCTGTCCTTGGACTCTCTTAGACAGCTTTCTAACTACCGGGACATTTGTTTTTGTACACAAGGGATTTGGAGCCTAATGACAGAAGCTCATCTCTTCATGTGACTACTATCTTAAGCCTGAAAGAAAAGCACATGGGTTCATTTATCTTTTCCTTACAGACGCAGCTTTGCTTAAGGATCTGTATTCTCTAAAAGCACAGGCACTTGATTATTAATGCTACCAAATCATCTGACAGTATAATTTCACCTACTCGGGCTAACAACGGGTATGCCAGAAGCACTCACAGAACACTCTTCCCTGAACTCTTTTTCAAGGGAATGGTACAGTGTGTTCTAGGAGTGTCATTGCACTGTTCTGAACTTGTGACAAAGCATTTTTTCTACACCTAGAACTCAGGGGCTTGAGGAGAAAGCAGCATTTTTGCCTAACAAAACCAGAATGCTTGCAATCTCAAACATGAGGGAAAAATACACTGATGCGTTTTTCCCTTCTTCATATGACAGCAAGTTTCATCAAATACGCCTGCTTTCTGAGAGAAACACACTGCTTGCCATTTCTTGCTGGAAAGTCCTCTGACAGAACACTTTTAGCTGATCAGAATAAAAAGATATGGAAATCAATATTCATGGATTGTACATTGTGTCCTAGGAATGAATTTACACAGCTTTGAAACTGCAGGGAGACGTGCACCTGGAATTGGTGTATGACGTCATTTCCACTGTGAAACCTGTATAGTTCAGCATCCAACCTGCCCAAAAAACACACAGGCTCACTCTACTCTTCAATCCTTGAACAGCTTTGATTCAGAAGTTTGAGTTTTCTATGAATCAGGTGGACTTCCCTGGTGGATCAGTGAGTAAAGCATCTGCCTGCACTACAGGAGACCTGGGTTCAACCCCCGGGTCAGGAAGATCCCCTGGAGAAGGAAATGGCAACCCACTCCAGTACTCTTGCCTGTCCAGTTCCACTGACAGAGGAGCTTGATAGGCTACAATCCTTCGAATTGCAGAGTTGCACATAACTGAGTAATTTCACTTCTCATGAATGAGGCTGCTTGTCACTTCTTGCTGCCAGGTTATCTGACAGTACGTTTCACCTTATCAGGATAACAACAGGCTTGGCCATCCACATTCACAGGGCAGTCTCCACTAATATCTTTTCTCAGCCAATGGTACAGTGTCTGTCCACTAGAAGTGTCTTCACACAACTCTAAATATGCAGGGAAACACGTTATCTTGAAGTTGGAAATCCAGGCAATATGGTAAAATCAGTATTTCCCCCCTGTGAAAGCTGGATAGTTGCAGCCTCAAACCAGCCAGGAAAACACACTGCATCATTATCCACTGGACCAAGAAGGAAGTCCTCAATTTTTATTTTTGTGTTGATGACACCTTTCAAGGGTTCTTCCCCAACTGAGCCCACACTGCTATTACGTCCAGAGTTGGCCAGACAGCTCACAAGTAGTCAGCTTTACCGCAAACTTCAGTTTGTTTTAGGTGCTGGCCTCACTCCTGTTGTGGTGCTTGGTGACTTAGCAAACACTTGCAAGCCTGAGGCCAGCGGGGAGGGGTGGGTGGGGTGGGAAGGGTCCACACACCTACACTCACACTGACTTGAAACACTCTGTTCTTGCTTCTTAGGTACCCAGATAAGCTGCTTCTCCCCCAGTTCTTTCTCGTGGCATCAGGCTTCCTTTGTGGAGTCTTATTGCTTGGCAGCCATCCAGCAGAAGGACTCCTTGCCGGGTGATTCTGGAAACTTTCCATCGTGTCTGCATAAGTTAACGAGGGATATTGCAGATCTCTCCTCTTTGCTTTGCAGACATGGAAACTGAAGTCCAGAGAAGATGCAGCAGTCGACAGTTGCATGTGGCCAACCAGGGCTGTAACTCAGATTGTAAAGCCATAGAACTTTAAAATTAGGAGGACCTTCAAAGATTACTTAATCCAGCACCTTCCTTTAGCAGATAGGAAACTGAGGCCCTCTTTGATATTAGCTCTGTAGTGGCTGGCACCTCATGTGTCTCAGTCACCTTTCTACCCTTGATTCCCAGTAATGTCTGAACCATAAGCTTTCATGCCATTTTTTATGCCTCAGGGAGCTTTGTTAGAGAACAGCAGAGCTGGGACTCAGAGCTTCCACCAGCTCCTGTTCCACTACATGCGGGACCTCTTGGAAAAAGTAAGGACCAGCCTAGAGGTCAGTAGCTTCCAGCCTGTGTGTTACTCCACCATCAAGAAGCCCAGGAAAGAATTCATCTGGGGCTGATGGTTGCAGCACAGCGTTTGGCATACACTCCTTTGCTTTCCGATGGGTTCACGTGCTGCAAGGAAGGGGAGTTTGCTGCCTGGGAGATAGCAGTGTCCTGCAGAGAAGAGGAGCCGGCCAGGAGCCTGCCAAGGGAGTGCAGGGGCAGGGCGCACAGCAGCTTTGCAGTGTAGGGCTTGGGCCAGAGCCACCAGGTTTGTGCAGGTGAATGTTCTCTGCATAATGAAATGGCTCCATTGGGTCTTCTTTGTGCTCGAGAAAGTAGGACTTTGTTCAGCTTGCCATTATTTTTAACCACTGATCTTTTTGTCCACCAAGAAAGCAAGTAGAATGTTCGTGTATCTTGGGACTTCTCATCCACCAAGGGAAGCATGATATGTTAGCTTCTAAAAAGCCAGAGGCTAACATTTGAGGCTCTCCTGCCTTGAGAACACAGAATCCTTCTTTTTAAAAAAAGAACAGTGTAAATTATTTGCTGTAACTCAGACTTGTCCCCTTATGTCTGGGTATCACATGCCATTTGGCACAATGATGCTCTCCACTGACTCCCTTCTTCTTCAGGGTTGGGCTTTTCCCTCTGACTTTCTGCCTTGGTGTTGATTGGGTCCTCATCAGCTTTGCATGACTTAGTAGCCAGGGCAGCAGATAATAAGGATCTTCCACATGAATGGGCACAGTCTTAGAAACTGCGTCTTTGTCTGCATATCTAAATGTGTGCTGCTGCAGTTTGGGGGTAGTTTAGTCGCCATGTGGTGTCTGACTCTTTCGACCCCGTGAACTCTAGCCCACCATCCTCTTCTATCCATGGGATTTCCCAGGCAAGAATACTGGAGTGGTTGCCATTTCTTTCTCCAGGACATCTTTCTGACCCAGGGATCGAACCCACATCGTCTGCAAAGCTCTGTTGTAGTAGGTTAAGTCCATTTGTTTTAATGGTCTTCTGCAAATGGAAAGCTGTGATCAGTGGCTGGGCTGGGCGCTGACAGATCCACAGAAGAAGAATGTATATTCTGGGATTGTCCAGTGTAAGAGTTGGCAGGGATGTTGCTACTGCTGCTGCTGCTAAGTCGCTTCAGTCGTGTCTGACTCTGTGTGACCCCATAGACAGAAGCCACCCAGGCTCCCCCATCCCTGGGATTCTCCAGGCAAGAACACTGTAGTGGGTTGCCATTTCCTTCTCCAATTCATGAAAGTGAAAAGTGAAAGTGAAGTCACTCAGCCGTGTCAGACTCTTAGCGACCCCATGGACTGCAGCCTACCAGGCTGCTCCGTCCATGGGATTCTCCGGGCAAGAGTACTGGAGTGGCGTGCCATTGCCTTCTCCAGGCAGGGATGTTAGAGACTGCAAAACTTCTAGAGCAGAAAGACATTCAAAGATTCTGATCAAGATGCATTTTATACGTGAGGATAAGGGCACCGTGGGAGGTCACGCCCAGAAGTCACAGAAATAGTTGCCGGCTGTAAGGTGAAAATCAGGTCTCTAGGCTCCTTTTGCTTCTGCAGGGTTGGGGAAGTCTTGTAGAGAGGTGTGTGTAGCCAAGCCATAAGTTTTCTATGTTAGTGAAAGATGGAGGAGCTCTTTTTCTGGTGATGGTAGTCTGGCTTATTTTGGTAGAAGTTTGGCTGAAACTCTGAGCAGAGGTCTTTCCAGATTCATAGCCTGGAGACAAAAATTGAACATGCCAAGTTGGAAGGACCCTGGTCAACACCCTAGGCTTGAAAGGCCGTTGCTGAGGAATGAGGGGTAATCCAGCGTTCAGTCATCCCTCATAGGGTCTAGAGTCCTGGTTCAAAGCATTTTAGCACCAAATAAATGAAGGGGATTTGGGATTGTCAGTGTCTCTTGTCTACCTGCCAGTCAGAAGCAAAAATAAGCCAGTTTTCACTGGAGGAAAAGCCTCAGATCCTCGCTCCAATTTTTCACGTGTGGTTTCAGCACTCAATCAAAAATAGCCAGAGTACAGAAGAAATCCCAGAACTGGAAACAGACCCTCTGACCATGAGAGCACCCTCAGCCCCTTGCCATTGTGCCTGCCCAGTGTCCCCAAGCAGCACCAACCCTCTCCTTTTGGTGAATGGAGGAGCCCCTTCTCCTGACAGAAGCCAGACCCCCCATGTGACCCACCTGTGTTCTGGATCACCCTCCCAGGTTACAGGGACACCTCTCCCCATTTTCTCGTCTGCATCCTCAACCCTTCCCTTCCCAAGGGATCTCTTCACAGTGACGTATTAGCAAGTCCATCTCTGCAATGCATCGTCTTACCGAGGTCACCTACACCATCCTTGCTGCTCAGTTACTTCTCACTTGTGGGGCTTATGCTGCTTGGCTTCTCTGGCGTCCAGCCCTGCGAGCTGTGCCCTCCTGCAGGTGCTGTCTTGTCTCTCGGGGCAGAGTCACCCTTCGCCCGTCCCTGAGAACTGGGGTTCTCTCCCAGGGCACCTCCTCGGCACCCCTCCCGGGACTGTCCCAGGCCCCAGTTCCTCTTTCCTCCTGTGGGCCGTTGACACCCAGGTCTTCACCCCCAGCCCAGCCTTCTCTCCTGAGCTCCAGATCCACATGACCCGCTGAACCCTGAGCTTAGACCCTTGAAGGTCTGGCTCTTGCCTCCAGCACAGCTTCATAGCTGACCTTCCTGTTAGATCAGCCACCCTGTTAGATCAGCCACCCTGTTAGATCAGCCACAGATTTGAGGGCCACTGTGACTCTGTCTCCCTCCCCACATCCTGTCCATCATCAAGCCCCATCAGGTCTGTTTCCATAAGCAGCTCTGAGCCCTTCTCCCCTCAGTCCAGCCCCCAGGACCGCTTCCTGTCACCTCGCCCACAGTGCTGCCCTCACCCTACTCTCCTTCCTCTTGATCACAGGGGCTCTCTTTCACCTGACTGTCATTTCTTTGGCTTCCCCGATAGCTCAGTTGGTAAAGAATCCGATGCAAGAGACCCTGATTCGATCCCCGGGTTGGGAAGATGCCCTGGAGAAGGGAAAGGCTACCTGCTCCAGTCATTTACCTAAACAAACACCTCCAGTGTCCCTATGAAATGTCTCTATTTCTTCAAAAGAAAAACTATTTTGGCTAACAAGTTCACTCTCCTCCCTCTGGCCCTGTGAACCTTCCCCCCAGCCTCGCCTCCAGACCCAGCCCCACCACTGCTCCCTGCACCCTGGGGCCCTGACCTCCTGCAGGCCTTAAGCTTCCTGGTCATTTCACTCAGAGCCTTCCCTGTTACCTCCACCCCTGAATACGGGGAACTCCTAATTCCTTTCTAGTCTCAGCTTAAATGTCATTTCCACCTAGAAGCTTCCCCTGAACCTCTAGACTGAGGGTTGTTGCCAGTTCAAACTGCTTCAAGGGCCAGGTGGGTGAATGTGAAGCTTCCAGGAATAAGACTGTGGGCCGGCTGAGTAGACAGTAGACCACACGCCCTGCCTCAGACATTCAGATTCTAGAAATGGGGCAGCAGCCAAGCAGAATGTCGTCTGTACCCAACCCTGATCTGCGTTGCTTGCTTGTCCGTTTCCAGAACAGTCTGCCCTTTTCCTGGAATCACCCTGGGATACAGTCATTACTTGCCTTGCGTGCTAAGTCACTTCGGTCATGTCCGACTCTTTGCGACCCCATGGACTATATCCCTCCAGGTTCCTCTGCCCATGGGATTCTCCAGGCAAGAATACTAGAGTGGGTTGCTATGCCCTCCTCCAGGGTATCTTCCCCACCCAGGGATCGAACCTGTATGTCTCTTGCACTGGCAGGTGGGTTCTTTACCACTAGAGCCACCTGGTGCTTGCCTTAATTACTTGCCTTAATTCTTCTCAACTAATTCTTTATTTCCAAGACTCTAAGTTCCATGCAGGCAGAGACCATGACATGTCTTGTCACCCCTGTGCCCGGGGACTATGCACTGTTCAGTGTAGGTGCTCAGAACACGCATGTGGATGGGAGGAATGAGGTGGTGAGGAATAAGGAGGCTGCAAGTCCTGATCAGAACCAGACATGTTTCTCCAGAAGCGTTCTGACCAGTGCTCATGTTGAGGGGTTAGAGGCACAGGGTTTATGTGAACACTTCTCAACTCAGTTCTGATGCCAGAGTTAAAGCCAGAACACCTAGGGACTTCCCTGGTGGTCCAGTGTTTGAGAATCTACCTTGCAATACAGGGGACCCAGGTTCAATCCTTGGTGGGGGAACTAAAATCCCACATGCCACAGGGCAACTGAGCCCGGTCACCACCACAAAAGACCCCACACTATGCAGCTGAGACCTGACTCAGCCAAAAAAAAGACCCAAACTCCCCTCAAGGGCACTGACATGTGCATGGGCGTAATTTATGGCAACGGTGTAATTCTTGCTGCCATTCCTCCACACCTACTTTATTCATGTCTCCTGCCCGTTTCCTCCTCCCTTTCTCTCCCATTCCATTTATTTCTGGTGACTCTAGTTCCTGAGTTGTCTCTGGTGGAAATGTTTAGTTCAGTTTAGTTCAATTCAGTCGCTCAGTCGTGTCCGACTCTTTGCAACTCCATGAATCACAGTATGCCAGGCCTCCCTGTCCATCACCAACTCCCGGAGTTCACTCAAACTCATGTCCATCGAGTTGGTGATGCCATCCAGCCATCTCAGTCTCTGTTGTCCCCTTCTCCTGACGCCCCCAATCCCTCCAAGCATCAGAGTCTTTTCCAATGAGTCAACCTTTCGCATGAGGTGGCCAAAGTATTGGAGTTTCAGCCTTAGCATCAGTCCTGCCAATGAACACCCAGGATTGATCTCCTTTAGAATGGGCTGGTTGGATCTCCCTGCAGTACAAGGGACTCTCAAGAGTCTTCTCCAACACCACAGTTCAAAAGCATCAATTCTTCGGCGATCGGCTTTCTTCACAGTCCAACTCTCATATCCATACATGACGATGGGAAAAACCATAGCCTTGATGAGACGGACCTTTGTTGGCAAAGTAATGTCTCTGCTTTTCAATATACTATCTAGGTGAGTCATAACTTTCCTTCCAAGAAGTAAGCGTCTTTTAATTTCATGGCTACAATCAGCATCCGCAGTGATTTTGGAGTTCAAAAAAACAAAGTCTGACACTGTTTCCACTGTTTCCCCATCTATTTCCCATGAAGTGATGGGACCAGATGCCATGATCTTTGTTTTCTGAATGTTGAGCTTCAAGCCAACCTTTTCACTCTCCTCTTTCACTTTCATCAAGAGGCTTTTGAGTTCCTCTTCACTTTCTGCCATAAGGGTAGTGTCATCTGCATATCTGAGGTTATTGATATTTCTCCCGGCAATCTTGATTCCAGCTTGTACTTCTTCCAGCCCAGCATTCCTCATGATGTACTCTGCACATAAGTTAAATAAGCAGGGTGACAATATACAACCTTGACGTACTCCTTTTCCTATTTGGAACCAGTCTGTTTTTCCATGTCCAGTTCTGTTGCTTCCTGACCTGCATACAAGTTTCTCAAGAGGCAGGTCAGGTGGTTTGGGATTCCCATCTCTTTCAGAATTTTCCACAGTTTATTGTGATCCATGCACTCAAAGGCTTTGGCATAGTCAATGAAGCAGAAATTGATGTTTTTCTGGAACTCTCTTGCTTTCTCCATGATCCAGCAGATGTTGGCAATTTGATCTCTGGTTCCTCTGCCTTTTCTAAAACCTGCTTGAACATCTGGAAGTTCACAGTTCACATATTGCTGAAGCCTGGCTTGGAGAATTTTGAGCATGACTTTACTGGCATGTGAGATGAGTGCAATTGTGTGGTAGTTTGAGCATTCTTTGGCATTGCCTTTCTTTGGGATTGAAATGAAGGCTTACCTTTTCCAGTCCTGTGGCCACTGCTGAGTTTTCCCAATTTGCTGGCATATTGAGTGCAGCACTTTCACTGCATCATCTTTCAGGATTTGAAATAGCTCAACTGGAATTCCATCACCTCCACTAGCTTTGTTCGTAGTGATGCTTTCTAAGGCCCACTTGACTTCACATTCCAAGATGTCTGGCTCTAGGTCAGTGATCATGCCATCGTGATTATCTTGGTCGTGAAGATCTTTTTTGTACAGTTCTTCTGTGTATTCTTGACACCTCTTCTAAATATCTTCTACTTCTGTTAGGTCCATACAATTTCTGTCCTTTATAGAGCCCATCTTTGCATGAAATGTTCCCTTGGTATCTCTAATTTTCTTGAAGTGATCTCTTGTCTTTCCTATTCTGTTTTCCTCTCTTTCTTTGCACTGATCGCTGAGGAAGGCTTTCTTATCTCTCCTTGCTATTCTTTGGAACTAAATGTGGGTGCCAAAATCACTGCAGATGCTGATTGCAGCCAGGAAATTAAAAGACCCTTACTCCTTGGAAGGAAAGTTATGACCAACCTACATAGCATATTAAAAAGTAGAGACATTACTTTGCCAACAAAGGTCCGTCTAGTCAAGGCTGTGGTTTTTCCCATCGTCATGTATGGATGTGAGAGTTGGACTGTGAAGAAAGATGATCACCAAAGAATTGATGCTTTTGAACTGTGGTGCTGGAGAAGACTCTTGAGAGTCCTTGGACTGCAAGGAGATCCAACCAGCCCATTCTAAAGGAGATCAATCCTGGGTGTTCATTGGAAGGACTGATGCTGAGGCTGAAACTCCAATACTTTGGCCACCTCATGCGAAGAGTTGACTCACTGGAAAAGAGTCTGATGCTAGGAGGGATTAGGGGTGGCAGGAGACGGGGACGACAGAGAATGAGATGGCTGGATGGCATCACCGACTCTATGGACATGAGTTTGAGTGAACTCCGGGAGTTGGTGATGGACAGGGAGGCCTGGCGTGCTGTGATTCATGGGGTCGCAAAGAGTCGGACATGACTGAGAGACTGAACTGAACTGAACTGAAATGTGGGTGCACACAAGTGACCAGCAGGTGGCACTCTAGGACTGTTTGATAACTGCCTTTTTTTTTTTTTTTTTTGAGTATTCTGTTCTCTTTGTTCAAGTTCATAAAGTAGGCAACTGTTAGGCACAATTTGTTTCTGAAACAGGAAAACCAGTTTTTGATTGAAAAGCAAACAGACAAAAGACAAGAACAAGAAAATAAAATTAACAGAATTGTCCGATCTTACTATGCTTCCTTTAAGTGGATTCAAAGAAACTTAGTTGGTGGGGTTCTCTGAGGCTACCAGACCAGAGGTTTCCAAACCTTAACATTACCCATGTGAAGAAACAGGACCCTGGGCCCCCATCAGACTACTCAGTTGACACCTGTGGGTTTGGAACCTGTGGGGTTAAGGCCTGAAATGTGATTTTTATCCACTTTTCATGAGAGTCTGCTTCTACTAGGCCAGATTAGGTTCCATTGTAGACACCAGTCATCCATACCAGTGTTTCCCAAACTCCGTGTGCACGCAGATCACCTGGAGATCTTATTGAAATTTAGATTCAGACTTTCATATTTCTTCCCACGTCTCATTTTGTAATGGTGGTTGTTTTTCTTGTTGAAAACTGGACATTGTTGAGAATATATAGTAGCCCAACCAGATAGGTTACTAAACAAAAAAGCAAATAACGAAACAATCTTGGATGAGAGAGGGATCAGAATATAGAATCCAGAGCTGCTGCAATATAGACTCAGATTCAGTAGGCCTGATGAGGGCCTGCATTTCTAACAAGCTCCCAGGTGATACTGAGGGTGCTTGTCTGAGGATCACTGGTTGCAAAGCAAAGATCCCGGACAGGGGCTGGCAGACTGATGTACTTGCTCCAGCCAGATCTATCCTATCACCCGTTTCTGCAGATAGTTTCACTGGAACACAGCCATGCCCATTCTTGTACACATTACCTGTGTCTGCTTTTATACTATGACAGAATCACCTAGCTGTGGCAGAGGCCATATGGCTCACAAACATTTCCTTTCTGGCCTTTTGCAGGACAAAGTTTTCCACCCCAGATCCAGAGCTCTTAAGCCCTCCCAGATGATCCAGTGAAACAGAACTCCCCATCTCATAGAACAGTCTGTTCCATGTTTGTACAGATCTTTAGGAAAGTTTTTCCTTGCTTCCTTGTGACTTGGTTCTAATTCTATTAACAGGAGTTTTTTCTTCTTTCACACACAAATGCTCCATTTGCCATCTTCTCTTTTCCAAGTCCCTCTTCCTGTTAGGTCCCTCCAAGAATGTCACCCAGCATGACGCCTGTTGCCTTGGGTGTCTTCCTTTGAGTGCAGAATAGAATGACATACCACCTTTCTCCTCTCTTCTCTGTAAACCGCTGATATAATGCATTAGTCTTTTGGGGAGCCCTTCACTCATTGGGCTTCGTGTAATTGAAGTTATCTTTAAGTGCGTTACTGTCCAAGCAACAGGCATCCGGGAACAAACATAATTTGTGAACCTTATATGTCTCGTTCCCTATGGAATTTGTTCTTGATTAACCTGTTTCCTGCTAGCTGATCCTGAAGTGTTAGGGTGTCATGTCCTCCATGGTTCTCTTGTCTTTTCCTATACATTCTGCTTGGATCTTAATCATGCTCTTGGCTCCTTTGACTATGCTACAAAATCTGAAATTGGAAAAATGGTCAGATTTTCTTTTTAGTTATCTGCTACACGTCTCCACCAGGCGACTCTTGACTGTGGTGCCTCACGTTCAGACTTTCTTCTCAGCTGTCTCCCACCCCACTCCTCTCTGCTCTGAGTCTGTTCCTCTTTGTTTCTTTATTTCAGCTGATGGCACTACCACCCATGCCCTCGCCTAAGCTGGAAACCTAGGATTATTAGCCCTAGTTCTTCCCTTTTTCCATCCATTGCTTCCAGTCGGACACCGGAAGATACGTCTTTCCCTCTGTGTATTGAGTTGGCCAAAAGGTTCGTTCAGATTTTACCATAAGATGTTACAGAAAAACCCAAACAAATTTTTGGCCGACACAGTGGCTCCCAAATCCGTCTTCTTCTCCCCGCTCCTGCTGCCTTGTTAGTGCTTGTCACTGCCCCTCTCTGCTGCAGTAACCTCCTGCCTGCTGTCTCCTCTCCAGTGTTGTCCTTTCGTCACAGCTATAATAATCTTTCTGAAATAAATTTCCACCAGTGCCTTCCCATATTGTGGGAGCTTCATAATTCAGTTCATGCTTCCCATTTGTGGGAATTTCCTGGGACTGCTATGACAAGTGACCCCACACTCAGTAACTTAAAACAACCAAAATTTCCTCTCTCCTAGATTTGGAAATCAGGGTGTCAGGAGAGTCGGTCCCTTCTTTGGGGCTCAGCGGGAGGATCTGTTGGTGTCTCTCTGGTCATGGCTGGTGGTTCCTTGTCTTGTAGGCGCAACACTCTAGTCTCTACGTCTGTCTTCACATAGCTTCTACCCTAGGTGTCTCTGTGTCTTCTTATGGCCTGCTTAGAGGAATACCAGTCACTGGATTAGAGCACACTGTAAGTGAGCTTGCTCCTTGGAAGAAAAGCTATGACAAACCTAGACAGCATATTAAAAAAAGCAGAGACGTTACTTTGCCGACAAAATTCCCTCTAGTCAAAGCTATGGTTTTTCCAGTAGTCATGTGTGGATGTGAAAGTTGGACCATAAAGAAGGCTGAGTGCCCCAAAAATTGATGATAAGCATCAAAACTGTGGTGTTGGAAAAGACTCTTAACAGTCCCTTGGAGAGCAAGGAGAAAAACCAGTCAATCCTAAAGGAAATCAACCCTGAATATTCATTGGAAGAACTGATGCTGAAGTTGAAGCTCCAATACTTTGGCCACATGATGCAAAGAACTGACTCATTATAAAAGACCCTGATGCTGGGAAAGATTGAAGGTGGGAGGAGAAGGGGACGACAGAGGATGAGATGCTTGGATGGCATCACCGATTCAATGGACCTGGGTTTGAGTAAGCTCTGGGAGATGGTAAAGGACAGGGAAGCCTGGCATGATGCAGTCCATGGCATCACAAACAGTCAGGCACGACTGAACAACAACAACAACTCAGTGTGATGGACTTGCCAAGTGTCTCAGTGGTGAAGAATCCACTTGCCAGTGTGAGAGATGCAGGAGAGGCAGGTTTGATTTCTGGGTTGGAAAGATCCCATGAAGGAGGAAATGACAACCCACTCCAGTATTCTTGCCTGGCAAATTCCATGGACAGAGGAGTCTGGTGGGCTACAGTCCATGGGGTCACAAACAGTCAGACACAACTGAGCATGCAATGCTAAGTTAATATGACCTCATCTTCACTACTTACATCTGCAAAAACTCTGTGTCCAAACAGTGTTGTATTCTGAGATTCTGGGTGGACATGAGTTTTTCAACCTGGTTCACATCCTTCTGACCTCAGTTATTACTACTTCCTCAGCTGTGCACTTGCTCGTTTACTTGGGTGCCCTGGGTGGTTGAAAATTCACCAGGAAGACAAGGAGAAAGAATTCTAGGCAGAGGAGATGGAATGTTGGAAGGGCCCCAGAGAGCTGACTCGTAGCCTCGTAATGCTTTATGGGGTTTGTTGTTATTATTGTTTTGCCTCACTGTACTTTGAAACATAGCTCAGATGTTATCTCTTTCACAAAGCCTTTCCTGACCTCCCCAAGGACATTTCTATCCCCTCAGTACATGACACCTACGTATTTTGTGATCATCACTTTTACGTTTGTATCATTTAACTATTTTCTGGTATTCCCACCAGGCCTATGTGATCCTGTGCATGTCCTCTGTGGGCTGTGCTCCCAGCCCACTCCCTGGCACCTGTGAGGTGCCTGGGGGATGTTCTTGAATGAATTTACCCATCTGCATTTAATGCTATAAGACGTGATCACATACATTTCACAGGAGGAGTCATTCAGTCTTAATCAGATGCTTTTTTGCCTTAGATGAGATAGAAGGCACTTGAACATGGAGGGAGGCTGGGTCAGATCTCCTGCAAGGTTTCTTCTCTCTGGAGAATCTGCTGTTCTAACTATAACTCTTCCCAGTAACAAAACAAAAATTTAAAGCAAATAGACTGGAAAGTGTACCAGCATCTTATCTTGGTTTCACCTTGCTTTGAGAAACTTCACCAATTTTGGAAGAGTCAGCACTGAATAACATGAACATCATACAGAATCATGCAATCATGACTTTGAAAGATGTTGAGACCTCAGAACTAACTGGGAGTAGATAGAGCTTAGGAACAAAGCCATTCCCCTCCAGCAGATGCACTTGAAAGCCCGGTAGTTTTTCCATGCTCCTTATTTGGACAAAAAGATTTTAAAGAATATAATTTCATGACCTTAATTTATTCCTCTTTCAGGGGAATTAATTTTAAAACCACATTGCTACAGTTTCATTGAAAATTACCTTTTTCTTTCTGATAAAAAAAAAGGCAGGTTTAACTATGGAGAAAAACTAAGAAATGGGACATACCTCTACATTCCACTAGAGGTGATCAAAGTACAAGGACATTTTAGAAGAAAGCAAGCACTCGATATGTAATACATTTAAACATTCATTTTTATAATTGCAGTGAGTGGTGTTGAACTATTCATTGGTGCTAATTATCACATGGTGTTGGCATGTTAGAAAAGTTATCACAGACTGTAAACAACTACTTTTCAATTCAAAATAATGCTTGGAGGTAAAATGTTATTATTCAAATAGCTTTGAAACAAAAGTTACTTAAACACATATTCCATAGCCCCAAGTAAGAAACAGTGTTCCCTCCGTGGTTCTCAAAGGAAATCCCTGTTTCTTCTGGTTATGGAAGCAACACACGCTCATTTTTACACTATTGGACAGCCTTCAGAGTGACTAGGAGTGAAGGAACTGCGTCTCACTGTAGCCAACAATCAATCATGTGGCCAAAATGCAGCTAATCACAGCCTGTTGCGTGTGTCATTGTGTACCAGCTCTTTGTAAATTGGGTTAGTAATTTTGAGGACGCCATCCCATGCCAGAACCCCCAAGACTTTGTGGAGTTTCTGAGCCATTTCTGCTATTTCTCTTGCCCCTGGGGCGGGGCTTCCTAAGGTGGGCTCCATGATAGTGTCAGGAAGTCCACGAACTGGGATAAGAAAACATAGGGCAGCTTTATTTTCTATCTGCTGCTGCTGCTGCTAAGTCACTTCAGTCGTGTCCGACTCTGTGTGACCCCATAGACGGAAGCCCACCAGGCTCCCCCGTCCCTGGGATTCTCCAGGCAAGAACACTGGAGTGGGTTGCCATTTCCTTCTCCAATGCATGAAAGTGAAAAGCGAAAGTGAAGGCTCTCAGTCGTGTCCGACTTTTTGCGACCCCATGGACTGCAGCCTACCAGGCTCCTCCGTCCACGGGATTTTCCAGGCAAGAGTACTGGAGTGGGGTGCCATTGCTTTCTCCGTTATTTTCTATCTACTTCCAACTAAATCTTAACATTATAAACCACATCTGTAAGTCGTCAAGAATCTAAAGTGGTATTAATACCACCTGTGACTGTCACCCATAGAAATCTCATCTGTCTTGAAGTAGTTTTTACTCTTCGTCACTTCCAAGTTACTGGTTGTTGGGCCATCTGTTAGATTCCATCAAATGTGCTGATAAAGAAGCATATATAAATCTGTCTTTTAATGTTGTAATAGCTGTATATCCATGTCATCCATTTCGTTTATGGATGTGTCTTATTTTAAGCATTTAAAAATGCTATCCTTCATGAAAAACAAGGCAAACTGAGGAACTGTCACAGAACCAAAGTTTCTAGGGAGACGTGACAACAAAATGCAATGAATACCCTAGATCTTGAAACAAAAAGAAGGCATTAATGGGAACACTAGAGAAATACAAATCAAAGTCTGAAATGTAGTTAATGGTAACATATCAACAACAGTTTCTTCCTCTTAACAAGGGTACCATGGAGATGTCCAGTGTCAGCAGTGGGGCAAACTGAATGAGGGTTATTCGAGAACACTCTGGACCATCTTTGCAACTTTTCTGTACGTCTATTAATAATCTACAGTGGCTTCCCAGGCTTCCCCAGTGGCACTAGTGGTACAGAAACTGCCTGCCAATGTAGGAGACATAAGAGACTTGTGTTTAATCCCTGGGTTGGGA
Organism: Moschus berezovskii; assembly: GCF_049115385.1. Lineage (NCBI taxonomy): Eukaryota > Metazoa > Chordata > Mammalia > Artiodactyla > Moschidae > Moschus > Moschus berezovskii. The sequence goes on from NC_142473.1 coordinate 4,360,689, forward strand.
AGATACCCTGGAGGAGGGCATGCCTACCAACTCCAGTATTCTTGTAAGGAAAATTCCATGGATAGAGGTGCCTGGTGGGCTACAGTCCATAGGAACAGAAAGAGCTGGACACACCTGAGCAATACTAAGCATGCACACACAGTCTATAGTGAGTCACACTCTCACTTGGTCTGCTGCCAGCTTTCAGAGATGTCGGGGTGGGGGTTTTGTGTCAACTCAAGGCCTTCGTAACCTCTTTCTGTTACAGCTCTGAGGAGCTGTGGAGAGAGACCAGTCCAAAGGGAAGGGGAAGTTTTCCAGAGAAGTAAAATAATCTGCAGTGTATTGTGGTGGAAGAGGCATGATTCTGGGATCAGAAAAGTCCAGCTTTGCATTCTGTCTCTGTCACCAGCTTTGTGCTCCATGGCCAGAAATTGCTCTGGGCATCCTCTTCCTCTTTGCAAAATGAGGCCGTAAGGAATGGCTTTGCCGGAGTCATTGTGAGAATTGAGGATAACGTGGCTGCTCTGTTGTTTCTAGCTGGTGTGTTTTCATGCCTGTGACATGCCAGGTACCATGCGAAGCATTTTTCATAAGGTATCTAATTTAAGCTTCATAACACCTGTGTTACATGACCATTTCATAGATAGGGAAACTGAGGTCAGAAGCTCAGCAACCTTGCTGCCAAGGACACTACCTGAGTTTGACTTCACATCTGTGTTGGCTGCAGGTTCCTCTGTCTTCTTTGAGGCTAAGCCTTTCCTCCCTTCCCCAGGGGACTTGTTTACAGGATGCTCTTCCCTCTGACTTCTGAATCCTCTCTCGTTGGTTTTGCACAGCATCCAGGTTGGGATGCTCCCCCATGACTGTTGTCCATGGTGGTTGGCTTCTCCACACTTGAGATTACCTGGCTGTAAAATGAGGATGTTGTGTGGTCCTCACGGTCTGTCCCTCTACAAAAGGTCCATTCTGCACTTTGTGGATTTTACCTGCTCTTTTCCACTGTTTCATGGGGTGTTTACTGGGTCACTGAAACCAACATTTTTCTAATTTGTTTTCAGCAAAGTTATTCATTTCTGTGTCATTTTCCCAGATTCCAGAGAAGGAGAAAAACAGAGTTCCAAAAGCCTTCGTGACCTCCTAAAACCACAGCGATTAAAAAAAGAAAAAAAGAACCCGGAGGCCACTGTGACATTAACATCTTCCTTAATTGTGATTTTGCTGAGGGATTATTTTAAAAGACCGGGGAATAATTTTATTTTTGTTTCTTTCTTTGACTAGAGTGGAGACATCATGTACTTGCCTATGATTTCAAATTGAAGTCTAGCAAAGTCGGGGGAAAGGGAGAAGGGAGTTACTAGTGTCAAGTATTACCTGGACAGGTGAATTTAGCCATAAGATGTAGCCACTGGGTAAGGAGCCTGATTTTCACAAGCGATGTGGAGATGCACTTTAGTGTCAAAATGAGAAAAACGCTAACAGTGCTTGGCACGGTTACTTCAGTGGGAGCTGGGGGGCTCTGGTGATTGAAAGATCTGCTCCTCTGTTTTTCAGTTTTTCCCCTACATCCTGCTGCTGGTGGCCACCCTGCTGGGCCTGCCCTCCCTGTTCTGGCATTTCGCAGCTGCTCCTCATGTTTGCTCGGATTTGAAGTTTATCATGGAAGAACTTGACAAAGTTTACAACCGATCAATTAAAGCTGCAAAGAGCACGCATGACCTTGACTTGAGAGATGGTGCCTGCCCAGCGCCAGAAGTTAATGAGAACATGGGGCAAATGAACTCAGCCCCCAGCCCATCAGGATTTGGGAGTACGAGTTTGCTGCCCTTCTCCTGTCCATCTGGGCTTCCGGTTCTCACTTCCAGTACGTGGGGGGCTGCCATCCACCTCGTAACACCCGGGGGGAGCCAGGAAGGCCCGCCCTCCCCAGATCTCACCCCGCCTGTCTGCCCCACTAGCGGTCCTCACCTCAAGTCCTTCCCTTGTGGAGTGAAACATCACTCTCTCATGTTCTCAAGTGCAGGGTGAGTTGCTTTGACCTCTCCCTTCATGGAGAAGCATGGAAGATTATGAGGCTCCTGGACACCGAGAATGGATGTGAGGGAACTAAGGAACAAGTAGAAAGCACCTTGCTTTTTTGACCTTCTTCCTTTGGTTTTTGTTATTGATAATAGCAATAATAGCATTAATAGGTCTCATTTTGGTCTTCCAAGATGGCACTAGTGGTAAAGAATCTGCCGGTCAATACAGGAGATCCAAGAGACATGGGTTCCATCCCTGGGTCAGAAAGATTCCCTGGAGTAGGAAATGGCACCCCTCTCCAGTATTCCTTCCTGGAGAATTCCATGGGCAGAGGAGTCTGGCAGATTACAGTCCATGGGACTGCAAAGAGTCAGACATAACTGAGCACAGGGCTCTTATTTTAAAAAGTACTTAATATAGCTCAGACACTGTGGCGTTTTCCAAAGTACATTTTCTCATTTAATAGTCAAAACATCATTACAGATAACTGCATTTATTTATCCCCCTCACTGCTGTCCCTGCGCCCCCCTCCCCCAGCCAGTTGAAAACACTGTCCTGTAGCTTTAAGTGGGAGATCTGAAACCAGGACCAGGTTTAGCCCACGGCTAAACCCACACCATCTCAGCCATCTGCCTCCCACTGATGGCCTATAGGAGGCAGATGTGTTCTAGTTAGGCTAGAAAAATTGATTTATTCTACACACTTGAATGGGAAAATATAGTTAAAAAAATAGCAGTTGAATAAGTACGATGACGGAGAAGGCAATGGCAAGCCACTCCAGTACCCTTGCCTAGAAAATCACATGGACAGAGGAGCCTGGTGGGCTGCAGTCCATGGGGTCACTACTAGTCGGACACAACTGAGTGACTTCACTTTCACTTTTTACTTTCACACATTGGAGAAGGAAATGGCAACCCACTCCAGTGTTCTTGCCTGGAGAATCCCAGGGACGGGGGTGCCTGGTGGGCTGCCGTCTATGGGGTCGCACAGAGTCGGACACGACTGAAGTGACTTAGCAGCAGCAAGTACGATGAAGTTTATGTAACAAACATTTACCATTCACTAGGATGCCAGGAGTTGTGAGATTTGAATGTACACAGTGAAACAGAAATAAATAATAAAGAGAAGAATGCCCAATAGAGACTTCAGAACATTTCTTGCTGGTGATTTTTGTTCCATGAACTTCAGATTGGTGACTTTGACCTGGGATTCATTTTGGCTGCAGCATCTCTGGCAGGCACCCAACTGATTGGCAGTAAATAGTTCTCAGTAGAGGTACTGAGCGAGTCTTACGGAGTCCCTGGTGGAAACGATGGTACGCATTGCAGAGGGTGGTTCATGAACTTCCTACCAGACAACATGGAGACAAGTAAGCCACAGCATATGTCGATATGAATGTCCTCATCAGATGGAAAGTGGTAAGGTTAATCCCAGGAAGAGGAGTAGTGCTTTAGTACTGCAAACAAAATGCCTTTCTGTGCAGATGGTGCAAAGAGCCTCCGTACTACAGAGAGCAAGGACTTGGAGAGTTTTTTTGTTTTGTTTTACGGGATGATGGAGTTGGTGATGGACAGGGAGGCCTGGCGTGCTGTGATTCATGGGGTCGCAAAGAGTCAGATACGACTGAGCGACTGAACTGAACTGAATTGAATATCAGGGTATAATTTAATATGAATCTCATCTGTGTCCCAATGACTGTTGGAGGAGAAAGGATTCACTGACTGACTCTGGACCCATGGGGGCCTCTTCCTGGTGGTGCCTACGCTGGGAGAATCACTGGTGCTTCCGTACTCTTAACCAGGCTCTGGGCCCTGCTGCCTGTCACCCGTGGCTAACCGAGACCCTCTAAGCACCATGTGATGCCCTGCGCTGCAAAAGGCAGTGGACCCAAGTGCTGCTCTGCCTGAGAACTTTGTTAATAAGGTAGAGTCAAAAGGGTGTTTAATTGTGACTTCCATGCAGGAAGGAATGCTTCTAAATGAACCCAGTGGGGAAAGTGGAACACAGAACAAGTTAATTCAGTAACTTTGGAAAAGGATGTCTGCAGGGCATTTCTCTGTTATCAAAAGCATTTGAGAAAGGAAGTTTACTGAGTCAAATTCACAGAACAGAGAAGGCTTCAAGTGAGGGAACTTTTTTGCCTATCAGGATCAGAACGTATAAATGACATTTGCCACATGGATGTGTTCAGAGCCAGAACAACTTTGCAACTTATTTATATTAAGGAACATCTTTGAAAAAATCATTTAATTTTAGAATTGTACGATATCAGAATTGAAGCCATTTGGGAAGAACATTCTAGTATTGATGGGGAATTATAGAATAAATGTGGCAGATGGGTATATCGTGTATCAAACAAGCATTATTTCATAAACATTCAAGCCTGACTGAGAATATCAAAAACCTTTTCCCACTTCTAGTCATGTAAATAGATCCCAACTATGTTTACATTTTATACAAAATTCTCAAAAATTACATTCATTGACCTCCCTGTTTTTCCTACTAGAAAGTTAAAATTAATACATTGTTACTGAATAATACTCATGAGCCTCAAAGTTTATGTGTGGCTCTTAGGGATAGCTGTTTCAGTTCAGTTCAGTTCAGTTCAGTCGGATAGCTGTTTACCTGATCTAATTACATAAGCTGCTCTTTACCTTTCAAAATATTCACAGAAAAAGATTTTATTTGTGCTTCTACGATGGTTTCTGAGATGGAAAGCTTGAAGGAGTCTTTTGGGCCTAGAAAAGAAAACAACAGTCTCAAAGGCCCTTGCTGAATCACCTAACTTTGGAAAAAACAAAACAGAACTTTAGGTCCCACCCTGATGCTCCAGGCCAGTTACATCTATCTGGGACTTATCACCCCCTGTCCAGAATCCTTCCACCCCCTACAGCTGCCCTGAAGACTTATCACCCTGCCCAAAAACTTTCCACTCCCAACATCTGCCCAAAAGGCTTATCATCCCCTGCTCAACTACAAATGCCATCTCAACTAAAGAATACCCAAACCATCCCGCCTGATTAACGTTTCCCTTATCGCTTCCACAAATCTCCCTATAAATATGGAGCCTCCCTGATCCCTCTCAGGGCTCAGCCTGGTTGTTAGGCCGACGGTCGCCCCCTCCTTGCCTGAATAAAGGTAACCTACTTCTGCTGAGGTCATCTTTCCTTTTTCTGCCTTGGCCCAAACTATACCTTACAAAGCTAATGATAAATATCCAGGATGCAATCATTGTTTTAAATTATTTTTATTGCATAATATTTATTGCCCTTGAATAATAGTGTGACTTAGAAATGTCAGTAATCTAAATCATCGATTTTGCTGCTTTTATATATCACTGTATCTGAGATGTTTTATTGTAGTTCTCTGCACCTGTTTGTATAATTTGAAAATTTTCTGAAATATAGTTTTCTATGACATAATTTTTTTCCCCAAAAGCCTCAGATTCTTTAAAGACTGCCCTAATTTATAGTTTGAAGTAGATTTGTTATTTTAGGAGATCAGGAACTCTCTCATCCCTATCACATGTAATTCTTTAAGTAGAGCCCTTAACGTCTCTGCATCCCCCCATCCCTACTGAGTTCCAATAGCATCTGTGATGTCCCAAAGTTCAGCTAGTGACTGGCTGTGTGGATGTGAATAGGCAGGTGCCCACCTTCGAGGAATTCAGAAATGAGTAAAAGGCAGTGCAGACAGAGGCGGGTAGCAAGAGAAAGAGCAATAACCACAGTGAAGGTCCTTCCAGAAAACTCCCAGCAAATGCTGCGCTCTTGAGAGGCACAATACTGTTTTTCTCTTTCCCATCATTTCTGTAGCTGATAGTTTTGAGAGTCTGGTTACCACTTTTCCTTGAAGTTCTTTAGCCATGTATCCCCTAGGCTGAAGCTTGAACCAAACAATAACACAGACAGTGATTTTTAACAGAAAGAGCTACAATCGCTCTTTGTACATTACCTTGCAGGACATGACAAACACAAGCCTGGAGGTACATGATGCTATCCATGAACAAAAGAGGCTAATGGGGACGTCTGGCTATACATTTTGACTTGAAGAAAAGCATTATTAGGAAAGTTAACTTCTCCATCCACTACTGGCTTAGGTGAGGACTACCTTTGAGCAGATTCCCAAGGATGCGGAATCGATCATTGTTTTACAAAAGGGGGAAAACAGATCCTAAATGACCACTGCCGGGAGCAGCTAACTTTGTTTCCGGCCAGTGTCTTCCTAATAAACCACCAGGCGTCCTCTAACCCAGGCTTGTAGCACCAACGTGGCGTCTGCGGTCTGACCCACCGTTCTCACAGCAGTGTCCGTCTCCTCCTTCAATTTCACCAAATGACAGGCAGACACTCTCTAAGACAGAGGCTCTTAAACTTTTAGGAGGTTACAAGCCCTCTTATAAATATATTTTCTAAAGCTAGGGACCCTCTTCTCAGACACACACACACAACTCTAAATACCCTTTAGGGGTCTTAGTGATCCATACACCCCAGGTTAAGAAGCTGAGCTCTAAAGGCTGGGGACCAAGCCACATGACAGGGAGATTCCTGTAGCCCTTGTGGAAAGAAGCCACTCCCAACAGTAAGTCTCAGGTGTTCATTTGCTTAGTGTTTGCACACTTAGAATGAGCTATCCCCTTGAGTAACTGACATCGTTTCCTCGAGTCAGACTGAAAGAGTCCATTAAGGGAGCGGGGGAAGGGCAGTAGCCCGGCCTGATCAGGGGTCCAGTCGGACCATGTCTACTCAGCCTCCAGACCGCGGCATTGTCCCCTGCAGCCAGCCTCGCTGGGCCGGGGGAGGGTGGGCACACCCCTGACCCGTACCATGCTTTGTCCTACTTCGTAAGCATTCTGGGAGAAATGAAGAAATGTCCCACACTGTATGGCAGGCCCTGTTGGGTGTTCGTGTTTCTTTTGTGGAGGCTTCTTGTTCCGAGCACCCTCTCCTTTCCAAGGATGAGCTAAGCTGGGACTGCAGCAGGGCACTGCAGGCACTAACCCTGTGAGAACTGTTGAACTCTTAGACGTGGATTGTTGAACAGCTTTTAAAATGCATGCATGTTGGTTTCTTTTGCTTATTTCCAAGATAAATCAAAGATCAAGAGGGTGGGAGTTTTAAACCCATTGCTATATCACAAGCTCCAGGAGAACAATGATTGGCACGGAATAGGCATTCTGTAAATATTTGAACAAAAGAACACACCGTTATAATAAATCCTAGTTTGTGAACAACTGTAATTTGATTTTAAAAGACAAATGGTCCTCTGCAGGTCAGGGGAGGGGAGGCTTATTTAACTTCTTGATGGAGAGAGGACCAGTTCTGCAAATGGATAGATTTCTGCATGTAAGTAGTGACAGTTCTTAGTTTTTTTTTTTATTTTGGAGTAATTTGCGATCCTTTCCATGTTCAATACAAGTTTCAGTGTTGCCTCCCAGTGATTAGGGCAAGTGAAGTTATAAAGGTTGTAGTCTCTGTAATTTCCCAGAATAATTTCTTGAAAAGGGATGTTGGCTGAAATGTGCAATTCTGAGTAACTGAGGTTTCATCTGAGGGTACTGGGATGAAATGGCTCCTCCTGGGCAGTCATTGGCATTTTTGTCCTGTTTTCACAAGTAAAGTAAAACCTTTGAAAAAGGGTGGCAAAGATGACATGTGTCATTTATGGAATGTAATAGACATTCATCCATGATTGGTTTGTCCTGCCTGCTTTAGATGAAATGTATTGTGTTTGGGGGTTCTCTTTTTGCTGTAAAAATACTTGTCACTTAAAGCCTGTGGTTTGATCAGTCATTGTTCCTGAAAGTTGTAAAAGTTTCTCATGCCTTGAGTGCTTTCTCTGTGCATCACCAGAAGAGGAAAAAAGAATTCTGCAATTTCCCAAGGGTTTTCTATAAAAACTGAAGCCATCAGCTCCTCTTTAACAAGTTGGCTTTTTTTTTCAAAAAGCACCATAATGACAATTTAATGGTATTCTATAAAGTGGTGCTTGAGGCGTAATTTACATTATTTTTAATGACTACATTTCTCAGATCTTTTAAAGAAAAACATGTATTTTTTTCTTTTTTCTTTCCGTGTCATTTTGTAAGAATGATTTGGTTATATTCCACAGAGATTGAAGGATGGGAACAAATTACATTCTTAGAAAATGACTGTTAAAAACCAAGAGCTTTGAAAACTCTGTCTTTGGGTGGTTATCAACATTCTATTTCATATTTCCACATAAGTCACCTGTCCATGCCCTATCTTGTGACCATGCTGATATTAAGGAGAGTTGAAAGGCTGAACACCAAGGCTGCTGTGTCTATACACAAAAATGAAACCATGTTTTTGTTCTGCACTGTTGTATCTACCTAAATAAAATTTCTTTTCTAATGAAAAATGTGCCTTAATGTTTCTTGTCTTCTCTTCAGGGAAAATGTGTCAGAAGATGAGTCCCGAAATGTCTTGAGGCCTGTTCCTCTGCTGGATACCTAAGATTCAGTAGGCTTCATGGCATACATGAAAATCCAGCTGGCACTAACTAACAGGAAAAAGTCCTTGATTAAGGGCCCACAGATTCTGGAATTTCTAAAGCAGAGATCACATGCTTTCTGATTGGGAATTGTTTGCCTGGGCGTGGAGAGGAAGGAACGGAGGCTTTGTGCTGCTAAACACGGGTCTGCCTGCCTCCCTCTCTCAAGAAGGAGACTCTCTTGTACAATGGTCAATTAGCACAATTGACAATTGTGGGTAATAAATCAGCTGCCTGAAATCTTAATACAGTGCCTGCCCCATGATGAGGTCTGTAAGTTCTAGCTGTAACTGTCATCAGCTCCTCCCTCAGCTCCACTGCTCCTGAGGAGGGCACCCCCAGGGAGCTTGGAGGTTATGTTAGTCTACTGTTCCATTTTACTACAACCATTGCTGCTTAAAGCAACACATATTATTATCCGGCAGTTTTCTGGGTTAGGAGTCTGAACATGGCTGAATTGGGTCCCCTGCCCAGGGTCTGACAATGTTGCAATCAAGGTGTGGATTGCACCCGTGCTCTAATCCGGAGGCTCTACTGTGGAAGGGACCGTTCTTGGGATTGTATGACTGCCTTTTCATTGGCTGGAGGCTGCTTACAGGTCCTGGCGTGTGGGTTTCTCTAGCGTGACCGCTTACATCATCAAGCCATAGGGTTACCAGCCCATGCTCGCTCTGCTCGCCACAGGATAGGTCAATGAATCTGAGAGACGAGGGGTTGAGGCAAGGAATACGACTTCATTCAGAAAACCAGCTGATGGAGAAGATGGCAGACTAGCATCTCAAAATAATCATCTAGTCAGGATCTGCCAGTTTCTTTTATGGATCAGAGATGAGGAGGAGGTGAGGAAACAAAGTAAAACAGGATGTTAATGTTGCAAATATCTCCTAGAATGGCAATCCTCAGGCAGGGGGATGTGTTAGTTTCTTCCTTCCTGCCATCTGCAGGTGGTCAGTGTTCTGAACCAAGGCACTTTAACCATCAGGCAGAGGGGCAGGGTCCTCTGAAGCAGGCCATCATGTATGATTATAATAAGAAAAGCAATGGAAAGCAAGTCAAAAAAACAGCTCCAACATGGAGTCAGAATCAGCTTCTCCCTGCACCAACAGCAGTGTCTCTCAACTGGAAAGGGCCCAGTTCCTCTTTTAAGGGTTTTGAAATCAGGCCCCTCAGGATACCCTCCCTCTTGGTGGACTCATAATGAACTGCTTTACAGCTGAATTTTATCTGCAAAATCTCTTTGGAAGTTATCCTGAATCGCAGGATCTCTGCTTCCAACGCTGTGGTGTAGCCTCCTCCACACCCTTCTGAGTCCTCCCTCATGCCTGAGCACAGTTCTTCAGGCTCTTGTCTCTGCTTCCTGGAAGTGCTCTCATGAACTTGCTGTGTCTAACACATCTTCCACACCCCTGACAGTGGATTTCTTGGAAAGCCAATCTCTTATGCCAACCCTCTCCACACACCCCCATCACCATTTTTAAATCCTCCACCTCTCCTTGAATTTCAGTATAAGGAGCAAAATTTAGGGGCCCACCTCCTGTCCATTGCTTCAGGTTCATCCCCAACATCTCTCCTCTTTTTGATGTGGCTGTTGGGGCCAGGGTGAGAAAAGCAAGAGAGACTCCATCTTGAAGCCTGTCCTCCAATTTAAAGACAAGGCGTGAACTGGGCATGAAACTTGCCCAAGAGTGAAGAGACTGTTGCTAATGAAAACTGGGTCTCCTGGAGACCCCCTCCCTACAGATGACAAACGGAGACTGCAGTTGAGGTCAGGCTGCCCCTGATAGATTAAACATGGAGACATCTCCCCTTAATGTATAATGATTGTCCCCCTGCCTTAACTTTAATTGTTTGTTCTCCTAGCACTTATTTGTGGTAAAACTCAGTCATATACAGCAAAGAGGTTGCTAACATGTAACCAGTCATGTAGTGGAGGGTATAAAACTCTCAGAAACATCAGGGTCCTTGTTGGGAACTGAATCCCCTTGGACCCGCTGGAGTAAGAAACAGAACGCTACTGAAATGAGTGGCCTCTGAGGTGTGTTTTGAGACTCTGGATCTCACAACATGTCCACATGTATAGTTCCTTCAAGGTCTCTCTGCTTTCTCAGGTGCTCTTCTCTGTCTCCAGTCCCTCTTAACTTTTATTCAAAGTCAGCTCCAGGTTGGTGGGAATGCAGAATGGTACAGCCACCATGGAAACCAGTATGGCAGGTTTCAAAAAAAAAAAAATGAAGCATATCATTCCCATGTGATCCAGCAATTCCACTTCAGGATATGTATTAGTCCAGGCTGCCATAACAACCCAGAAACTAACCCCATCACCATAAACCCAAGACTGCCAGCCGCATGGCAAAGCAGTCCTCCTGGGTTTTGTCACCCTGCTGCTCTCTGCCCAGGCGCCCCTTCCCAATAAAAATCTCTTGGCTTTGTCAGTGCATGTGCTGAAGGAGGAAACAGACGGAACAGGCTCCACCTTGAAAGCAGGACTCCATCCTGGGCTGGACTGTGGACTGTGAGCTATATGCCCAGTATCTGTGGAAAGGACATACCAACTGGAAAAGCAGACACACACACACCCTCCCCATGGAAAAGCCCCAGGGCTCAAACCTAGACTCTTCATCGCCTAAGAGAATGCCCTAATTATCTGTGTAACCAAATAGAATCACAAATTCTATTATGCTTATTGGAGTATGATCACAGGCCTATTGATAATTGTCCTCTGTTAACTACTTAGGCTTAAGACATATGAATAACGGGTTAACTTTGTTTCTTTCTCTTCCTTTGTTCAGACTAGTTTCAGGGAAATTGGGGAGGTGGGTTTGAGTACATACACTTCAGGTATGTAAGATCTTCACAAAAACTGGTTGGGGTCCTTGGCTAAGAGGGGACTCTGCCTTGGGCCCGCCAGTGTAATAAACTACACTCCACTGTCTGCATTGTCCTTCTGAGTGAGTTTGTTTCCCAGAACGCGTGGCTACAACAGTGTCTCTCAGACAATTCATTTCTGAGAGACATGAATGTTGGACAAGAGCCCACTCTCTGGCCATGGAAGGGATCACCCTTCCTGCAACAGGGAGAGCTTACCTGTCTGAAGCATGGCCCTGGAGTGACACCCAACCTTGTGCGCCAGATGACCGGCAGGACACAGCAGCAGGCTTTGCTACTGATGGAAGAGGGAAGTTACCAGCTATAGAGGGAACTAACGTCAGGTTACCTGAGAAACACCCCTAATTGCCACTTCGATCAACTTATCATAGTAGAGATAATTCTGCTCTGAAGATTAGAACAAGCACTGGTCAGGCTCTCTGATTAAGAGCGAAGGTCAGTCAGGTAAGTAGGCTGTGGGTGAGGCAGGAAATGGTCAAGCAGGGTATATTCAGACAGCAAGAGAACAGCCATCTTGAGTGGCCTGACCGTACGTAGGTGCCTAACCTACACCACCTATTTAAACACTGATGCTGAGGAGTAAGACTGTAACACCTTCTGTTTTTGAGTTGTGCCCAGCCAGGAAAGAGGCTGAGCCTACGCTTCTTCCCCTATCCACTACCACCACCACCCAAGTTGAGAGCAGCGCATAAGGATAGATGCTGGATGCAGCTGACTCGGGCCAGTAATTCTGTGTTTCACCTGATAAAACCAAATTGCTGTAACTAAACAGAATTGGAGAATTCATTGATTCAAATCCTACCTCTTTCCCTTTCAGATAACATCACTGTTCCTGTTCCCTTCTTGAAAGTGATTTGAGGGACTTCCCTGGTGGTCCAGTGGTTAAGAATCCACTTGGCAGTGCAGGGGACTCAGATTTTATCCCTGGTTGGAGAACTAAGACCCCATATGCCACGGAGCAACTAAACCTGTGTGGGGCAACTTCTGAAGCCCAAGGGCTCTGAAGCCTGTGGTACCATAGTTGGAGAGTCCATGTGCTGCAACAAAAAATCCCAAGTGTCACAACTAAGACCCAACAGAGCCAAATAAATAAATAAATAAATATATATATATATATATATATATATATGATGAAAAAAGAAAAGGAACAAATAAGTGCTCCTTTGTGGTTCTCTAGAAACTGTAGACTCCTCAGGGAAAGCAGAAGCAAGTCAAATCCTATAAATGAAGGAAAATCAAGATCCATTCCCCAAGAGGCCTGTTTCAATGCTTCAGTGTGTCTTTTCTCAGACAAAGGAAAAGAAAAATCAGAGAAACCAAAATGCTATCAAAAATCACTTCCAAATCCCCAGAAATATAATTCACCCTACCTTAGGAAGTGAAGAGTCAGATAGAGCCTGAGACTATGGAAAATTCAGAGACATGAAAGGAAATGTTCTGATGGTAATTTCAAAAGTAAAGAGACTCAGAGATTTTAACATTCATGCATTGGTTCATTTTGAATATCAAACTTGTCTGTTGCAAAGGAAGTATTGTTAAGCACAGACGCCCTTGAGGCTCTTTTCCATCTTTCAAAGTACTTAATAAATTATCGCCCCTTGAGATCAGGGAGGCTACATTTTTTTTAAGGAAAGAGAAAAGAAATTTCCCCAAACTATGGCTGCTGCAAATGGGAACCTAAAAAAGAGTAAGCATTAGACAGAATAAGGGTGGTCTAGGAAGCTGGTAGGCTGCCATCTATGGGGTCGCACAGAGTTGGATATGACTGAAGCGACTTTGCAGCAGCTGCAGCAGCAGGGAGATCCAACCAGTCCATTCTAAAGGAGATCAATCCAGGTTGTTCATTGGAAGGACTGATGCTAAAGCTGAAACTCCAATACTTTGGCCACCTCATGTGACGAGTTGACTCACTGGAAAAGACTCTGATGCTAGGAGGGATTGGGGGTGGGAGGAGACGGGGACGACAGAGAATGAGATGGCTGGATGGCATCACTGACTCAATGGACACGAGTTTGACTGAACTCCGGGAGTTGGTGATGGACAGGGAGGCCTGGCGTGCTGTGACTCATGGGGTCGCAAAGAGTTGGACACGACTGAGCGACTGAACTGAACTGAACTGAGAGGGCTGCCCAACAGAATATGATGATAGCCACATAAATTTACAACTTTCTAGTAGCTGCATAAAAATCGTAAAATGAAACAGGAGAAATCAATGTTAAAAATTATTTTAGCTAACCCAACATATTCAAATTCTCATTATTTTCATATGTAATCAATAAAAGAAATACAGAGATATTGCATATTTTCTGGACTAAGTCTTTGATATCCAACCCATTTCATTTCAGACTGGCATCACTCAAGGTGCTCAGAAGTCACATCAGTGGTTACCACATTTGTCGGAGCAGGTCAAAACAATATGTCTCCCCCACATCTGTTGCAGGAAGGGGGACCCTTTCCAGGGTCTGAGAGTAGGCTCTTGTCTAACATTCAGAAATGAATTGTCCAAGGAAACACACCTGCTGACAAAGCAGGAGACGTTATTGGGATAAGGCACCCAGGTGGAGAGCAGCAGGGTAAGGGAACCAGGAGGACTGCTCTGCCAAGCGGCTTGCAGTCTCGGGTTTATGATGATGGGATCAGTTTCCGGGTTATCTTTGGCCAATCCTTCTGATTCAGGGTCCTTCCTGGTGGTGCATGCCTCGTTCAGCCAAGATGGATGCCAGTGAGGATTCTGGGAAGTGGCATCTCATTTTGACCTTTTCTGAACTCTTCTGGTTGGTGGTAGCTTATTAGTGCCAATTCTTTACCAGGACCTCCTGCCATAAACAACTCATGCAAATGGTTACTATGGTGCCTGGCCAGGGCAGGTGGTTTCAGTCAGTGTTTCCCTTAACATGTGCACTCACAGTTGAGGACATGAACCTTCATGTCTTATGTCATTGCCAATGTCTTTCTTTTGGCCTCAGGATCTTCCAACTCTTTTCTTAAATATTATCTGTCCCTTTCATCAGAAAGAACTGGGTGCACATTCTCTGTTCTCTGAAACACAACAGGTCTATGAGTACATACCACTTGCTCACCAGGAGATGCACATTAAATACCTCCTACTTTTGCAGCAGCTTGTTTGTTTAATGTTAAATTGCTTTTTATCTTTTTGCTTAGTTAATTTTTATTGGGGTATAGTTGATTTACAAGATTCTGTTAGTTTCTGCTATACAGCAAAGTGAATCAGTTATACATATACATATATACTCTTCAGAAATAGAATCCTTTAAAAAAAAAAGTGGATATATGCAGCAGCTTTAATCTGGAGTAAGAGTGGTGACTGCTCCCCCAACCTGAATGTTGTTGTTCTGTATGTTGTTTACTACTTGTCTTTGTTCTCCTTAAACAGGGTGAAGTCTCTGCTAAATTCATGCATCTTGTTTTAGTATCTTCATAGTGAAACAGAGCAGGACCCTATGGCTCCCTCCCAGGTAGAAACCCTTCTGTGTCTCCCACTTCTTCTTTGTAGGAAATAGTCTTCATTCAGCCTCCTTGACTTTCTCTGAGTTCCAAGGGGCAGATTCAATCAGTCGTTAATCAGGGAAGAGAGGGAATGCAGAAACAAAGGAGGACAGTCAGTAGTGAAGCCATTGGGCAGAGTCCTGGTTCTGCCTCAGGGAATATACAAGACAAAATATCTTTGAGCTCTGTAGGAACTAAGGCCCCCATGCAGGTAGAGGATGGAATATATTGAAGACTCTGACCCCCTCCCCAAGTGATCCTCCCTTGAAAACCTTTCATGGAATTGGTTTTTGGATGAGTTGGCCTTCTCCTCAGGTTGCCAGCCTCCTGAATAAAGCAACTTTTCCTTTCTTACCAGCATTTGTCTCAAGTTGAGACAGGAAAGGGGCAGGGCAAAACCTTTAAAAGAATGACACAGCCCAAGGACACAACATAAGCTGGTTAGAACCAAAGAGGTCCAAGCTGACTTCCATTAAACCTTGAGCCTCAGTATAGGCTCATTGTAACACTTTAGCAAACTAAATGACACACTCACGACTGCCAAAACCGTTCCAAGGCTGACCATGAAGGTCAAAAAGTAGATAGTCACCCAGTTCCTGGAAGTCCACACCCCTGTCCCAAAAAACTGGAATATTCCTCCTACTCATTAGCCTAGGAAAGCATCCACCCCTGTAAAAATGGACAGCCCATACCCTGGTGCCTCTCTTGTCTTCTGAGATGATCCAATTCTGTCTATGGAATGTGTTTCTCCCTGAATAAACCTTCTTTCACTTCACTATGGCTAGCTCTTGAATTCTGTCCTGCACAAAGCCAAGAGCCCACACTTGGCAGCCATCCCAGGAACGCAGACGTGACCTGGGATGTGACTGTCCTCTCATTATCCACTCTTCCCTGCAACAGAATGTTGGTTTACCATCTTCAGGCAGCCGAGCCTGAGTTCAGAGCCAGGTGAAGTGAGATGGGAGGGAGAGAAAGGACATGTTTAGGTGAAGACATTATATGCGTTTTACTCTTCTAAGCACAATGAAACTTCAGGGGCTCAGAGTCATTCTTCCTTCGACCAATGCCTTGATGATGGAGGGAAGGCAGTATAATAAAAGCCCATGGTAGAGCCCCTCCAAAAGAGAGAAAGAATTTGCTCCGTCATGTCTGACTCTTTGCAACCCCATTCTCCCACAAATGAGCTGACTAAATCACAGCCTCTCACTGCCCAGGTAGGAGAAATGAATACTTCATCTGCTCCCTTGGCAATATCAGACACTGGAACCTCTGAGTGTCCTCCACAGAGGAACCTCCACAGAGGAACCTCTGAAGTGGAGAGTAACTTGGAACCGGAGAACAACTTCTTAACAGCTATCCTTGAACACTCAAAGCCCTGTGGTGGAGAAGAAGCTTGAAACTCTGAGGTCAGAAGAGAAATGGAATCGAATCTTTACTTTCCTGCTCAGCGTTATATGACCTCAGGGAGCCTCAGGTTTTTCATCTATAGAATGGGATAGGAATACCTCACAGACTTTCTTTTAAACTTCATTTTGGACATAATTATAGAACCACAGAAAATTGCAAAAAAAAGTACAAAGAGATCCCCTCTTCTTCACCTAGCTTTCCCTAATGGTAACATCTTACATAATTACAATATAATATCAAAGCCAGGAAGTTGACATTGATACATTAGCTATAGACTTTAACCAGTTTTACATGTACTCCTGTGTGTGTGGGCACATGTAGTTCTATGCAATTTTATTTCATATATAGATATGTATGACTCCCACCACAGGCAAGATACAAGTCAAGTAGTTCCATGACGACAAGAGAACTCCTTCATGCTACCCCTTTATGACCAATGACCGATCCTCAATCTCTGGCAATCACTAATCAGTTCTCTATAATTTTGTCATTCCCAGAATGCTATATAAATGGAACAACACAGCTGTCCACCAAAAAAAAAAAAGAAAAAATACACAACCTAAATGTTGAGAGTTATGTTTTATTTGAGGCTATTACTATAACCTGGAAGACAGCCTCTCAGATAACTCTGAGGAACTGTTTCAAAGAAATAAGGGAGGAGCCAGGATATATAAAAGTTTTTTTGCTGGAAAACAAAACAAAAAATCAAACAACAACAACAAAAAAAAACCTGTAGTAAAATATCAGAGATTATTGCTAATCACAAAGCATAGACATCTCAAGTTCATGATTTTAGTACTTCTTTATGTATGGGAAGATGTAAGATTTTGTAATGTGTGTGCTAAATTGCTTCAGTCGTGTCCAACTCTTTGCGACCCTATAGACAGTAGTCTGCCAGGCTCCTCTGTCCATGAGATTCTCCAGGCATGAAGAGTGGAGTGGGTTTCCAGGCTCATAGAAATTATTCCTTTGCTATTCTCCTTAGCTATCTAGGACCAGTATCCTGTTTTACTCCATCCTGAATTCGCGAGAAGACTCTTGAGAGTCCCTTGGACTGCAAAGAGATCCAACCAGTTCATTCTAAAGGAGATCAATCCTGGGTGTTCATTGGAAGAACTGATGCTAAAGCTGAAATTCCAATACTTTGGCCACCTCATGTGACGAGTTGACTCACTGGAAAAGACTGTGATGCTGGGAGGGATTGGGGGCGGGAGGAGATGGGGACGACAGAGAATGAGATGGCTGGATGGCATCACCGACTTGATGGACATAAGTTTGAGTGAACTCCGGGAGTTGGTGATGGACAGGGAGGCCTGGCGTGCTGTGATTCATGGGGTCGCAAAGAGTCAGACACCACTGAGCGACTGAGCTGAACTGAACTGAATTCGCCTCAGGGCACACCCAGGAGCAGCTTCAGTCTTTATGGCCAGGACATCCTTTGTTTACTGACGTGGCTGCTGGCATTCTTTGTTCACACAACATAAAATCTTTTGAAATGACCTTTTTTTTCCCACTCAGCACAAGATCATTCAAGTTGTTGTATGTATCTATAGTTTGTTTCTTTTTATTGCTGAAAAGTATTACTCACAAAGAAAAGCTATGACCAACCTAGACAGCGTATTTAAAAGCAGAGACAACACTTTGCCAATAAAGGTCGATCTAGTCATAGCTACTTTTTTTCCAGTAGTCGTGTACAGATATGAGAGTTGGGCCATAAAGAAGGCTGAATGCCGAAGAACTGATGCTTTTGAATTGTACAGCTAGCGAAGGCTCTTGAAAGTCCCTTGTGCAGCAAGGAGATCAAACCAGTGAATTCTACAGGAAATCAACTTTGAATAGTCATTGGAAGGACGAATGCTGAAGCTGAAGCTCCAATATTTTAGCTACCTGATGCAGAGTTGACTCCTTCGAAAACATACTGTTGCTGGGAAAGATTGAGGGCAGGAGGAAAAGTGGGTGACAGAACATGAGATATTTAGATGGCAACACTGATTCAATGGACATGAGTTTCAGCAAA
The DNA here is from genome assembly GCF_049115385.1 of Moschus berezovskii. Lineage (NCBI taxonomy): Eukaryota > Metazoa > Chordata > Mammalia > Artiodactyla > Moschidae > Moschus > Moschus berezovskii. Next base: position 4,379,020 of record NC_142473.1, read on the forward strand.
CTCCAGGGGATGGTGAAGGACAGGGAAGCCTGGCATGCTGCAGTCCATGGAATCACACAGAGTCAGACACAACTTAGTGACTGAACAACAACAATTCTGCACAAATTTGTTTGAAGACCCCACAGAATAGTGTAAGAAGAGCACAAACCAGCAAGTCAGTAGCAGAGGATTCAGTAAATGTTAGGTCTTCTTTCCGGGGGCTGATTCTGAGACCTTGTGAAGATAGACACCAGCAATCCCCATGGCGCAGGAATTTCACTCCCCCTTGGTTTACCTTTCTTCCTGATAAACTGTATGGTCAGAGTGCATGCTAGTCCACTCCTTCCATTTAGAGCCAAGGAGAGTAAGGCCCAAAGAGGGGAGGAGGCTGAGGTTATAAGACCCTAGGTCCGGCATGCTGAGCCCAGAGCTCTTAGCATTGTTCTGGACCTGCTTCCAGACCGCTGGCTATGTCAGCTGGCCAGTCCCCTTCTTGGCCCTGGAGCGATCTTTCTTCAGTACATCAGTGGGGAAACTAGGCTCCTTGCCAAACGTGTAAGTCATTCCTGAGCACCAATCGGTTGGTGTACGGAGCCAAAAATGGGAGCCAAAAAAGATATGCTTTTTCCTAGATACAAAGTTCCTATGAGGATAAAGTCTAACAGCATTTTCTTTGTTTGCAAAGTGAATCTTGTTTGAAAACTAGAAAATTCCGAACTATTGGAACATAACAGAAATCCCCATGCAATCACCGATTGCATGCTGGAAAAGTTAAATTTAGGTTTAGATCAGAAAATCTGATTTGGCACTTGACCTCTGATCCAAGGGGACATGGTGGGAAAGTGACTTAAAATGTTTTTCTCTGTACCAGTATCTAATTTTCAGGGCTGCTGAGGATTCAGTGAGACAATGCACCTGAAATTCCAGAAGAGCTAGACAAATAGTAGCTGTTTCTCTTCCCTCAAAGAGAAACCCACTCACAACAGCTCAGTGCAAAGGATCACTCCCAGTTTCTTCATGACAGCCGGGGGTGGGACATTTGACTGGGAAAGCACCCTGGAATGATGACACTAAACACCAGAAAAGCTCCACTTTTTCCAAGAGCAGTCGCACACCCTGCCCTTAGCCCCTGGTTTTTGTGGCTGGGCCCCATGTGAGTGGTTGCAAAGACAGGGGAGGTTCTGAGAGTGACGCGGGTAGTTTCAAAACTACTCAGGAATATCCCTGAGTCAGAGAGCCCCTGAAGAGCAGCCAGATGGGCCCTGTGGGTGTGAACCCCAGAGCATTTGGAGTGGAGGCTAGAGAAGCCACGCGGGGAACCCCAGCCCCGCCTCAAGTCTGGCTGAGTGGGCACTGGGAAAACCAAGGCCTCATGTCCCAGCTCTGGCGTCAGCACCCCCAGCCCCACATGTGGCCCTCTGCTCATCTCTTCTGGCAGCTCTCAGCTTCTACTGCCCTTTTCTCACTGTTTCTTTATTTTTAATTACAAAAAAAAAGTAAAGATGAGGCAGGCTATTCATGATTACATATGCGTTTCAAAAAGAAAATCAGACAAGGCGGAAATGCATGGAACGAGAGTCCTGCCTGCATGTCTCCACTCCCTGTTCCAAGCCAGGGTGTCTGTCCTTCCACCTCCACCCACTTCTTGGGTGCGACGTCCCTCAGCCAGCCGTGTCTCCCCAAGAGCACTTACTCTGCACTACCCACTTAATGAGGTTACGACTGAATCGTCCAGGAGAGGGAAGAGTGTCACCATTTTGGAACACATACATTTTTCAACCAACAAACTATTTTAGTCAAGCGTTACCTGACTCTGGGTCTGGAGGACTTCTTTCTCAAGTGGATTTAAAGGGCGTGAAGAGGTAGGGGGAGGGGCACCCTGGCTCCTGGTTGGGGTTTTGTCTCATGACTTGAGCAAGCTCTGCAACCTCCTTACAACTTAAAATGCATTTGGAACATGGGGATGATAGCATCTTCCTCTGAAGACTTGTGAGGACGAAAGGAGGGACCGTGTGGGAGAGCTACTCCCCTGGCTCAGGGGAAGCCTAATGTTAGGCCCCCTTATCTTATTTGCTGTAACATTTAACTCTCAGGTAGTACTCCCTTTCTTTTCCGGCTCCCTGGCATGGCTCACAGAATGTTAGTTGCCTGACCCGGGATTGAACTTGGGCCCCCAGCACTGAAAGTGAGGAATCCTAACCATTGGACTAAGGAAATTCTCCCATCTCACAAACTCTTTTGTAGCATTTTCAGGTCTTTAGTGATCACCTCACAATATGAATCCAACCAACTTACAGTATCCAAATGAGCCTGGTGATTTTAAGCACCTGATGATGAAGCCCAAAGGAGTAGGGTCTGGTGGGCAGGGCTTACCAGGAGGCGCATGCGTATTTCCCCACTAGGATAGTAATACATGTTCACGGGGCGGGGGTGGCGGGGTGGAGGGCAGTGGGGACGGAATTTGGAGAGTACACACGAAATATAAAATAAAAATCAGCTGTAATGTGTATGGCTTGACCAGGTCATTTGACAAGAGTGACAGATGTTGGTATTTATTGGGGATTCTTCATACACTATGCCAGTTACTTTACAGGCATGGACTCATTTGATGCCTGGGACATTAATAGGATATATTATATATTTCCTGCACTGGAGACCCTCCCAGACCTCACCATATGTATCTCTTCATCTAGTTGTTTTGGCTGTTTGTCTGTATCCTTTATTTTATATGGCATATATATGACATATATGTATATACAGGAAAGGTATATATGCCATATACGTGACATATATCATGTATGTATGACATATACATAGGTCTCCCCCCAGTTCCTGACACTGCACTGCTGAAACCCTTGTAACTTCCTGGGTGATAGAAGTGTCTTTCGTTCTAATGAGATGACTCTGGGTTGGCTCCTGGATGAGAGCTGATCACTGGAAAAATCAAGCCATGATTAGAAGCTTAGAATTTTCAGCCCCTCTCTCCATCCTCCAGAGAGGATAAGGGGGTAGAAATGGAGTTAGTAGTAGATCATGCCTACATGAGGAAGCCTCAGTAAAAATCTCAATAATACAGGGTTTTGAGAACTTCCAGGTGGGTGACCACGTTCATGAACTGGAAGGGTGATTTGCCACAACTCCGTAGGAACAGAAACCCCTACACTGGGTACCCTCCCAAACCCCACCCTATGTATCTCTTCATCTGGCTGTTTATCTGTACCCTTTATAATATCTTTTAATAAACTTGCAAACATAAGTAAATACTCTGAGTTCTCTGAGCCGCCCCAGCAAATAACCAAATCCAGGGAAAAGGAGGTCATGAAAATCTCTGATGTATAGCCAAGATGAACAGAAGTTGTGGATAGCCTGGGGACCTTTTATTTGTGATTGGCACCTGAAGGGTGGAAGGGACAGTCACACGGGATTGAACCCTTAATGTGTGGGATCTGATACTTCCAGGTAGGTAGTGTGAGTTGAGTTAATGGTAGGACAACCTGTTGGTGTTGCAGAGACTTGCTTGTTGGTGTGGGGGGAAAATCCATGCATGTGGTGACCACAGGAGTCAGAAGTAAAGTATTCTGTGTGAAAAAAGAGGAGCCACTTGAGAGGAGAGCCAGCTGGTCCTCCCGACACAATGCCCACCAGCACTTGAGAGACATACTGTTCATCCCAGTTATGTAGATGTGGAAAAGGAAGCATAAAGAGATCCATTCACCCCAAACCAAATGGCTTCCGAAGGAGAAGTGGAATCTGGGTTTCAAAGGCTGTGCTCTTAACATTATGCCAGGCTGATCTTTTTTTTTTTTTTGACCACACTACACGGCATGTGGGACCTTATTTCCCTGACCAGATATCAGACCCACACCCCTGGCACTGGAAGAACAGTTGCTATTGTTTTTTTTAACTCAACAAGGCTTCATTAAGTTTTGTTGTTTTTTTTTTGACATGGACACACTTGCTATATTACTTGGCCATGCTGGGTCTTCCTTGCCGCATGCGGACTTTCTCTAGTTGTGGAGAGCGGGGGCTACTCTCCAGCTGCTTTTCCTTGCAGTGGGCTTTTCCTTGCAGTGGCTTCTTTGCAGTGGCTTCCTTGCAGTGGCTTCTCTTGCTGTGGAGCTCCAGCTCTAGAATGTGCAGGTTCAGGTTTAGTTGTTCCGCGGCATGTGGAATGTTCCCAGAGCAGGGATTGGACCATGTCCCCTGCATTAGCAGATGGATTAGCACTGGTCCCCAGGGAAGTACAAGAAATGCACTCTTAACCCCCGGATCACCAGAGAAGTCCAAGCCGATCCTCTGCTTTGAAAGGTGAGGCCTGAGGTTCTTGGCATGGAATCAGCCTGGCAACTTTCTTTCCCTTCTTTACTGAACAGTCATGTTACACACTCCACTGTAGCAGATACCAGGGTCAGTCAGACCCAGTCCCTGCTCTTTAGGGGACATGAACTAGAAGTAGAGAGGCAGAGTGTGAGGTCAAGTCCCGCACATCCTGACAAAAGCTCTCAAGGGTCGGGAGGTGGGGTGGGCTGTAATACGCCCCTGGCATATTGTACAGGAACCCAGAGAAGGAAGGTTCACAGGAGAGGCTGAGTCTGGGCCGGTGTCTCATTTACCAGATACAGAAGGTGGAACGTCTGTGGCATTCCAGTCAGGGACCTGCTAGGGCAGAGGAAAGGTGAGAAAGGGTAAGTGTACAGCCACGGTTCATGGTGAAAAGGAGTGGGCCCGGCTCCATCTTTCCTTAGCTCACCTCCTCCCCAGACCGCCTCGGTCTTCCTGCAACCGCCAGGGTGAGCCAGCAGCCGGGCAGCAGACACACAGCCCCCCATCGAGTCACATTGAGGGATGGGGTGGTGAGATGCAGGCTCGAGGCCGGTGAGGGAAGTGCTGCCCAGGAAAGAGAGCCTCCGCTAAGCGCCTGCCTTGTTTGGCACTGGTCTAGAGGACTGAATCTAAACTTACTAATTTGTCCTTCATCACACATTAGCAAGCAGATTTGTACCTATCACAGATGGAGAAATGGAGGCGTGAAAGCAGAGTCACACTGCCAGAATCTAATCCCAGGTCTGCCTGATTCTAAAGCCCAGATCAGTTAGCAGTGACTGTGGTCTGAGGAACACCAGAATCAGAACACCTGGGAGGCCCTGCTGAAAAGGCAGTTTCCTTACTCATACAGCTAATTACCAAAAAAATCAAATACATCCCTTAAAAAATGGGCACAGGACCTGAAAAGACATTTTCCAAAGAAGACACACAGATGGCCAACAGACACATGAAAAGATGCCCAACATCACTAATTATCAGGAAAATGCAAATCAAACCCACAATGAGATATCACCTCACATCTGTCAGAATGGCCATCATCAAAAAAGACAAGGTAAATATTGGCAAGGATGTGGAAAACATGGAACATTTGTACACTGTCCCTGCGATGTAAATTGGTACTGCAACTATAGAAAAGAGTATGGAGTTTTTTTAAAAAATTAAAAATCAAACTACTATATGATCCAGCAATCCCACTTCTGGGTACATATCCAAAGGAAACAAAATCACTCTCTTGAAAAGCTATGTATCTGTACTTCCATTTCATTGCAGTATTGTTTTTTGTGTGTTTTATCATGCAATAAATAGGTCTTTATGATTTGATTTGGGATTCTTCTAATTCTGGATTTTAATTCATGAAGGAAAGAAACAGGAAAATTCACTTTTAAATTATTTCAACTGCAGTAAAACACATATAAATACGCAATTTAACCATTGTTAGGTATACAATTAAAAACATGAATTACTTTCACAGTGCTGGGCAACCATCACCATTATCTATTTTCAAAGCCTTTTTATCGCCCCGAACATAAATATGTACCCATTAAGCAATAGCTCCCCGTTCCATGTCCTCTCCACCTAGCTCCTGATAAACTCTAATCTATGAATTTGCCTATTCTAGATATTTCATGTAAGCATTTGTGCTTTTGTGTAAGACTTATTTCAATCATCATAATGCTTTCAAGATTTATCCATATCGTAGTGTGTGTTAATATCACAATTCTGTTCCTTTTCATGGCTGAATAATATTCCATAATATGGATAAATCATATATTGTTTATTTATCTGTTGATGGACACCTTGATTGTTCATTTCAGTCTTATTTGCAAGATCTGTAAACAAACTAAGTCATCACTGACAGTCAAGTGGAATATTGTTGCTGTTGTTCAGTCGCTTTATTCAGCTATAAAAAAGAATGAAGTCTTGCCATTTGTGACACTATGCATGGGCCTTGAGGGCATTATGCTAAGTGAAATCTCAGACAGAGAAAGACAAATACTGTATGCTCTCACTTTTATGTTTTACTTATTAAGACCAAACTCATAGGAACAGAGACAAGATTGGTAGTTGCCAGAGGCAGGGGATGGGCTATGAGTGGGTGGCAAGCGAAACCGTAAGGTAGACAAAATGTAAAAACTTCCAAGTATAAGATGAATAACTCTGGGGATGTATGTGTACAGCATGGTAACTACAGTTAACAACCCTATATTGTATATTTGAAAATCTCTTAGAGAGTAGATCTTAAATGTTCTTGTCACAAGAAAAATCATTTGTAACTATGTGAGTGATTGATGTTAATTAAACCTGTGGTAATCGTTTCACAGTGTACACATATATTGAATCATTATGGTGTGTACCTTGGACTAATACAATGTTTTATGTCAATTATATTTCAATAAACTGGAACAAATACAATATGAAAAAGAAAAGGGGGAAAACAAAGGACAGAGTCCTGGGCTTCACATGCCCGCTGAATGAGAACCTCTGAGGTAGGAACTGGGAATGTGTGTTTACCTCCTTCCTGGCGACTCTGAAATGAGCCAACAATGGAGAATCCATGCCCTCTGCTGTACTGCCCACTATGCTGGACCAGGAAGGGGAGCAGGGAGGCTGTACTGGCAGAGAGATCAGATATTGCTGAGACCCACGGACAGGAAGACCGAGGCGCCTTCAGAAGCTGCAGCAACAGCATGCATGTCCGAGGACCTCCCACCCCGCGTCTGCTGTGGCCTGTGCCCCACATTCTTCTCACGTTCACATCTCCAACTTCCTTCACCAGGCCCGAGAGAGGACACACCCCTGGTACTCTTCAGGGGCACTTCCTTCCACAGCACCCAGAAGACAGCACCAGCGCGGGTGCAATGGACATTCCTGGGCTGCCCACCCTGCTGTAAAGGCTGAGCATCGCTGACGGCCCTGGGTAGCACACCCCCTACTCCAGTTTTGCCTGTTGTCAGCTTGGGGCTAATGGCTGCTGGTGTGACAGCCACCCTTAACAGGGAAGGGACTGAAGGAGCTAGAAGTATCATTTTGGGGATCTCATGGCACATCACTGGTGTCATCTCATTGTGTCCTTCAACAGCAACTGAGAGAGGGATGATTATCCCTGTTGGCTTCCCAGGTGACATGTGGTAAAGAATTAGCCTGCCAATGCAGGAGACACAAGAGACGCAGCTTTGATCCCTGGGTTGGGACGAGACCTTGGAGTAGGACATGGCAACCCACTGCAGTATTCTTACCTGGAAAATTCCATCGACAGAGGAGCCTGGTGGGCTATGGTCCATGTGGCCACAAAAAGTCAGTCGTGACTGAGCACACACAGCAACAGATGAGAACGATAAGGGCTGAGACATGGAATGGGGAAGCAGAATGGTGAGTGAGGATGTCGTGGGCCCTGGTGGGTCCTGAGATGGGCAGAGGAGAGCTGACAACTGTCACGCAAGTGGCCACTGAGGAGATCAAGACGAGGGCATGCCTGCAGGGCAGAACTCAAAAGCACTAGTGGAGGGCCTGGCCAGGGAAAGAACCCTCAAAAAGATACCCCTACAGTCACTATTTGATCATCCTTTCAACGGATATTTCCTGAATGCCTTCTCTGCACCAAGCACTGCCCATATATCATTTTTAATATCCAGAGTTCACAACACTACACGTGGCCTGTGTTGGCTGGAGACCAGGAGGTGGGGGTAGGGGGTTCCCACAGCCTAAGAGCTGCTCTACCATCTAGATGGGGTGAGGCTTTCAGGCCAGCAAACGTGAGTGCCAGTCCCGCTCTGCCACTGACTGCCTGCAGGACCTCCAGGGGTCAACATACCTCCCCAGGGGAGGTGCTCTTCTCCTGTTTAATTTTTGGCCGTGCAGCATGTGGGATCTGAGTTCTCAGACCAGGGATTGAATCCTTGCCACCTGCAGTGGAAGTGCAGGGTTTTAATCACGTGACCACCAGGAAAATCCCTCTTCTCACATTTACCATTGAGAGGATGAGACTTGAGGGGTAGGAGCACAGACGTGTTTCCCAGGGGTGGTTCCACAGGCTTCAGCATCTTTTGGGGTGTTTGGAGAGCACAGATTCCCAGCCCCGCTTCTGACTCCCTGGTGGAATTTCAGTGGTTTGGTCCTAGAAGCTGCCCTCCCCAGGAGCCTGCAGATATTTCCTCTGCTCAGAAAGCCTTGAAAGCCAGTCCTCCTGCTGCCTCAGTTCCAGTTAAACACAGGCATCTGCCCAGCAGCTGGTGGCAGAAGTAGTCAGCACTCTGGGAACATGGTTTGTGAGTGCTTTGTCGCCTACAGGGAGAAAGGTGCCTCTGTGGCTGGTTTGACATCTATGTCAGAAGGACATGAGTGAGCCACCAAGAATTGCTGTGGGTCAGTGAGTGCAACTGAAGAGCAGGGCACAGTCTTTCCTGCTGAGAAGTATACCCATTGCCCGGTCAGAGGAACAGAAGATGACATCAGAGCTGCAATGGAATTATCTTGGTGCACGTACACACTTAGCTGTCTGACTGCATTACCTCATGGACTGCAGCCCACCAGGCTCTTCTGTCCATGGAATTTTCCAGGCAGGAATACTAGAGTGGTTGCCATTTCCTTCTCCAATTATTTTAGTTTATATAATTTTAAAATTATATTTGTTATAAATGTTTTAAATTCACCATTTCTTAGAGTATGCTCAAGTCTTTTTTATCTTTGTCCTACCCAGAAAATCCCCAGTGAAGGCACAGTGAGTGATATGAGCTTGAAATATCTTAAAAAATACAGGAGACATGGGCTTCCCAGGTGGCACTAGTGTTAAAGAATCTGCCTGCCACTTCAGAAGATGTAAGAGATACAGGTTCGATTCCAGGGTGGGGAAGATCCCCTGGAGGAAGGCATGGCAACCCAGTCCAGTATTCTTTCCTGGAGAATCCCACAAACAGACGAGCCTGGCAGTCTACAATCCAAGGGGTTGCAAAGAGTCAGACAGGATTGAGTCAACTTAGCATGCACATACACACTTGTATGTGTGTGTGGAGGGGTGGCTTAATTCCCCATAATCTTCATTAGATCCATCTCCCAGCTACCTGAAATGTATATATAATATAAGTCAAAGTTAACATGCTTCCCTCGTGGCTCTGCAATAAAGAATACACCTGAAATACAGGAGCCATGAGTTCAATCCCTGGGTCAGGAAGATCATCTGGAGAAGAGAATGGCTACCCACTCCAGTATTCTTTCCTGGAGAATCCCATGAACAGAGGAGCCTGATGAGCTACAGTCTATGAGGTTATTAAAGAGTTGGAAGTGACTTTTCAGCTAAACAACAATAGCAATATGCTGTTAAATACCAACTTAAAGGCAGTTTTAGGACAAAAATTTAACCCATGCCCACACCAACTATATGACTACCCTAATACCTCTTCTATAGACATTCAGGAGCCACTCAGGCTCCTGTCAGATTCCTTGAACACAATGAAACAGTAGTGGCTGTGGGGTCCAGAGTGGTGAGTGGTAGCTCAGAACAGTGTCTGTCAGCCGCTGAATCAGTCTGCTTCCATCCTCTCAGAGCACAGAGACCCCCACAGCACAGCTGTCATGTGTTTCCTTACTGTCCTGTGTCTCCTTGTCTACTCCCTTCTTCCCACTCCTCAGTTAGGAACAGCTGACAGGCTGAGTTTAAGCTGACACTCGATAACTTCTTGTTGATTGGTGATTGGTTCTGTTGCTGTGGGAATCACCAGGTTCTAGTGCAGCCGTGGGCCTCCTTCCCCACTCGATGCGTGAGGAAATGCTGACACTCTGGGCTTTCTTCTCCATGAGCCACCCTACCTGGGTCAGGAGGAGCAATCACACACCCAAGATCCAAGAGAAAAATGGGGATGGTGGTGATCATTGGTGGAAAAAAGCAATGAGGAAGGGTCGAGCAAACCTGAGATATGGACAGTTCTGTCTGAAGCAGCAGGTGCAGTGATTATAGGCATCAGGATTTCAGGTTCAAGTTAGACCCGAGTTCCAGCTGCAGTTCCTCCACTTAGCAAATGCTTAAGTTTAGGGAAACCACCATTTATTCACTTGTGATATGCCAATGTCTTTGGGTTGCTTTGAAAAATGGATGAAATGCAGGAATATGCTGACAGCCCAGTGGTGAGGACTCAGCACTTTTATTGCCAGGCCCTGGTTCCATCTTTGATCAGGGCAATAAGATCCTACAAGTGGTACTGTACAGCCAAAAGAAAAAAAGAAGTAAACAATGCCAATGACATGTGTCTTGGACCAACAGGGGCCTCATCCAGGACTAGAGGGGCTCAAGTCATTCCATTTTTTGAGGCTTTTGGATATAAAATGGACAGTGAGACAATATTACATAAATTGGGGAAGAATTGTGACATATACACCTAGTGATTTTCACATTTAATAAAAAAATACAATATAAGATAATTATGGGAATTCTAGAAAATATTAAATCAAGGAGTATGAGGACTCTGTGTCCAGAAACTAGGCACAAGCATGCATGATGAATAATCTTTACTCAGGGACTCTCTGTGATTATATTTATATATCATTTTTGGACATAACAATAGTTTAAATGCACAGTCCTTTTTTTTTTGTCATTTCCTTTTTTATTACTTTTATTTTTATTTTTTTTTATTTTTTTTATTTTTTCAAAAACAATTTTAGGAATCTTTACTTAAAAACAACCTTATCTTAAAATGGAGTAACTTTGGTTTTATGAGCAGCAAGCAAAGTACAGAAGCAAAATGCATTACAGGAGCATTAAGTTCTACATTAGGTCACAGCGTCTAATGTGAAATCACAACCATAATATCATTTTTCAGGATATCTGGGAAATAGTTATTTCCCAGGATGTCTGAACCATAGCTACTCTATTTTGACTTTTAATTGTAAAAAAAAAAAAAAAAAATTTCTTTTTTTTTTAATAGCCAAAGCAGATTTCACCATTAATGACGTCAGTGTTGTTCTACGTATGAGAAGATACAAGAATTGGAACTCATAAAAGCTTTTTCTGAAAAGATCTAACTATCTGAAGGCCTGTTTTGCCAGTTTTTTTTTTTTTCAGAGCACTGAGTGCCTCATTCCTGATTTTCACCCTGAACTTCTTTCAGGGGGTGTTGAAGGTCAGCAGCTTGCAATGGTCATGATGTAATCTTTGTAGAGGCAGCTGGAAAGTACCAACTTTCAGTCAGCAGGGTCCCTTCATAGCCACATATCTGACCATGTGACACAATTTCATGGCCACATATCTGACCATGTGACACCATTTCATGGCCATTGTGTCCCGCAGTGCTGGGAAGGCTCATTCCCAGGTCTAGGGAAGTGATGGGCCACTCAGTGTGCTAAAATTGGACCAGGCCTTGCAAGTTGCAAAAGTCTCTGGACCACTGTCTTACTAGCCTCCTGGTCCAGGAAAATATTTCCTCTTGTTGCTTTTTACCATACCCAGAGTCACATTATTGCAATTATTGATCTCATATGAAACTGTCAGTTCAGCATTATATCACAGGCTCAGTGAAACAAGTGACATAGAAAATAATATAACCATAGCTAGCAGTTATTAGTAAAATAAGAATTATAAGTCAAGAACTTTCATTAGATAAAGCATGGTATACCCCAAGTCACTTGACTTCATTCGTTAAATGATTATAGTTTGGTGTTAATCTCCTGGTTGTACATTATGGAGGATCCGACCTTTATCTGAAGATTGGTTACTGAGATAAGCCTTAGAAACTAACCTAGAGTGTCCTTTTTAATAACTTAATTAAATCTTTTAGCAGTATCACGTAACAAGGAACTGTCTCAGCAGTGAGTCTTAGTAAACAGTGCTGCTGCTGCTGCTGCTGCTGCTGCTGCTGCGTCACTTCAATCGTGTCTGACTCTGTGTGACCCCATAGACAGAAGCCCACAAGGGTCCCCTGTCCCTGGGATTCTCCAGGCAAGAACACTGGAGTGGGTTGCCATTTCCTTCTCCAATGTGTGAAAGTGAAAGTGAAGTTGCTCAGTTGTGTCCGACCCTTAGCGACCCCACGGACTGCAGCCTACCAGGCTCCTCCATCCATGGGATTTTCCAGGCAAGTGTACTGGAGTGGCTTGCCATTGCCTTCTCCGTAGTAAACACTAGACATTAACAAAACTAGAAACTTAATTTAACAATTTACAAAACTTAATATTCCGTGATTTTTCATTATGGAGGCCCTGTAGCCAGGGAGGCTTTAACCCATCAAATAAAAAATGAGGTTTGTCAGGGAGCTGGGAAAAGCCAAGCAGCCATTTTGGATTTCCCATAGCCCTGACTCTGATTTCCAGCTATTGTTTTTAATTTTCCAATTTAGAAGCAGACTGTTGCCATGGTTTAAGGACATTAGGATGGTACAAGTTTTTGTATAAGTAGAATGAGCTTTTACATGTCTACAAACCCAACAATTGGATTAATTTCTAAAACTAGCATAGGATCAGGCCTATGGTAGAAAAGCATTTGATTTATATGCGGAGGGCTAAGAAGTCAAGAAAACGTTATAAATGATCATACGAATCAGGTCCAGCATCTTGGGCAAGCTGTCTACCTCTGATGTCGTCGTCTTCCCATCCTGGTGTAGTGTAGTTTCTTCTGAAAAAAGTCCTTCCATCCAGGTTGGAGACAGTCCTTTAAATTATGTCCTTTTTTTTTTTTTTAGTCCTGGTTGCAGGTCATGAGGCATCTGATCTTCATCCAAAGATAGATCACTGAGATAAGCTTCAGAAACAAACTTAGGGTGTTCTTTAAGAATTCAATTAAATTTTACATTAATATCACATAACAACAAGGAACTATCCAAGAAATGAGTCTTACTACCTCCATTGGTAGACCGCCATTAACAAACTGGGATTTAACATTTATTGAAGCATCCTTTTCTCCCTAATATCACCCTCATTTTTACCAAATATATCCAAATTAAGACTTGTTTAAAAAATAGTTCTGCTCTCAATAAACTTGACCTGATTATTTATATAACCATAGACCTTTTTTTTTTTTGCTGAGACTTTTATGGTCTCAAACTTTATTTTTTTTTAATTGGAGGCTAATTATTTTACAATATTATATTGGTTGGTTTTGCCATACATTGACATGAATCCACCCCAGGTGTACATGAGTTCCCCCTCCTGAACCCCCCTCCCACCTCCCTCCTCCCTTTATCCTCCCTCTGGGTCATCCCCACACACCAGCTCCGAGCATCCTGTAACATGCATCGACCCTGAACTGGTGATTCGTTTCACATATGACAACATACATGTTTCAATGCCATTCTCCCAAATCATCCCACCCTCACTCTCTCCCACAAAGTCCCAAAGACTGTTCTATATATCTGTGTCTCTTTTGCAGTCTCGTATACAGGGTTATCATTTGCATCTTTCTAAATTCCATATATATGAGTTAGTATGTTATATTGGTGTTTTTCTTTCTGGCTTACTTCACTCTGTATAATAGGCTCCAGTTTCATCCACCTCATTAAAACTGGTTCAAATGCATTCTTTTTAATGTCTGAGTAATACTCCATTGTGTATATGTACCAAAGCTTTCTTATCCTTTCATCTGCAGATGGACATCTAGGTTGCTTCCATGTCCTCGCTATTATAAACAGTGCTGCAGTGAACATTGGAGTACATGTGTCTCTTTCAATTCTGGTCTCCTCTGTGTGTATGCCCAGGAGTGCGATTGCTGGATCATATGGCAGTTCTATTTCCAGTTTTTTGAGGATTCTCCACATTGTTCTCCATAGTGGCTGTACTAGTTTGCATTCCCACCAACAGTGGAAGAGGGTTCCCTTCTCTCCACACCCTCTCCAGCATTTATTGCATGTAGACTTTTGGATAGCAGCCATTCTGACTGGTGTGAAATGGTATCTCATTGTGGTTTTGATTTGCATTTCTCTGATTATGAGGGATGTTGAGCATTTTTTCATGTGTTTGTTAGCCATCTGTATGTCTTCTTTGGAGAAATGTCTGTTTAGTTCTTTGGCCCATTTTTTGATTGGGTCATTTATTTTTCTGGAATTGAGCTGCAGGAGCTGCTTGTATATTTTGGAGATTAATCCTTTATCAGTTGCTTCATTTGCTATTATTTTCTCCCATTCTGAAGGCTGTCTTTTCACCTTGCTTATAGTTTCCTTTGCTGTGCAGAAGCTTTTGATTTTAATTAGGTCCCATTTGTTTATTTTTGCTTTTATTTCCAATATTCTGGGAGGTGGGTCTTGGAGGATCCTGCTGTGATTTATGTCGGAGAGTATTTTGCCTATCCTCTCCTCTAGAAGTTTTATAGAATCTGGTCTTACATTTAGCACTCTAATCCATTTTGAGTTTATTTTGGCGTATGGTGTTAGGAAGTGTTCTAGTTTCATTCTTTTACAAGTAGCTGACCAGTTTTCCCAGCACCACTTCAAACCCACTGACATCTCATAACTCATTACTGGACACTTCATTGCACTCCAGAGAGAACAAATCCAGCTCCACCCACCAGAACACCGACACAAGCTTCCCTAACCAGGGAACCTTGACAAGTCACCCGTCCAACCCCACACACAGCGAGGAAACTACACAATAAAGAGAACTCCACAAACTGCCAGAAAAGGGAAAGGCCACCCCAAGAAAAGCAATATAAGCAAGATGAAGAGGCAGAGAAATACCCAGCAAATAAAGGAACAAGATAATTGCCCACCAACACAAACAAAAGAGGAAGATATAGGGAATCTACCTGATAAAGAATTTCAAATTTTGGTGGTGAAAATGATTCAAAATCGTGAAAGCAAAATGGAGTTACAGATAAATAACCTGGAGAAAAGGATTGAGAAGATGGAAGAAAGGTTTAATAAGGACTTAGAGGAAATAAAAAAGAGTCAATATACAATGAATAATGCAATAGATGAGATCAGAAACACTCTGGAGGGAACAATCAGTAGAATAATAGAGGCAGAAGACAGGATAAGCGAGCTAGAAGATAGAATTGTAGAAATGAATGAAACAGAGAGGAAAAAATAAAAACGAATTAAAAGAAATGAGGCCAATATTAGAGACCTCTGGGACAACGTTACACGCTCCAACATTCGAATCATAGGAGTACCAGAAGAAGAAGACAAAAAGAAAGACCATGAGAGAATACTTGAGGAGATAATAGTTGAAAACTTCCCTAAAATGGAGAAAGAAATAATCACCCAAGTCCAAGAAACCAGAGAGTCCCCAACAGGATAAACCCAAAGCAAAATACTCCAAGACACATATTAATCAAATTAACAAAGATCAAACACAAAGAACAAATATTAAAAGCAGCGAGGGAAAAGCAGCAAATAACACACAAGGGGATCCCCATAAGGATAACAGCTGATCTTTCAACAGAAACTCTTCAGGCCAGGAGGGAATGGCAAGACATACTTAAAGTGATGAAAGAAAATAACCTACAGCCCAGATTACTGTACCCAGCAAGGATCTCATTCAAATATGAAGGAGAAATCAAAAGCTTTACAGACAAGCAAAAGCTGAGAGAATTCAGCATCACCAAACCAGCTCTCCAACAAATACTAAAGGATCTTCTCTAGACAGGAAACACAGAAAGGGTATATAAACTCAAACCCAAAGCAATAAAGAAAATGGCTACGGAATCATACTTATCAATAATTATCTTAAACGTAAATGGGTTGAATGCCCCAACCAAAAGACAAAGGCTGGCTGAATGGATACAAAAACAAGACCCCCATATATGTTGTCTACAAGAGACCCACCTCAAATCGAGGGACACATACAGACTGAAAGCAAAGGGCTGGAAAAAGACATTCCATGCAAATAGAGACCAAAAGAAAGCAGGAGTAGCAATACTCATATCAGATAAAATAGACTTTAAAACAAAGGCTGTGCAAAGAGACAAAGAAGGAAACGACATAATGATCAAAGGATCAATCCAAGAAGAAGATATAACAATTATAAATATTTATGCACCCAACATAGGAGCACCGCAATATGTAAGACAATTACTAACAAGTATGAAAGGGGAAATTAACAGCAATGCAATAATAGTAGGAGATTTTAATACCCCACTTACGTCTATGGATAGATCAACTAAACAGAAAATTAACAAGAAAACACAAACTTTAAATGATACAATAGACCAGTTAGACCTAATAGATATCTATAGGACATTTCACCCCAAAACAATGAATTTCACCTTTTTCTCAAGCACAGTCTGTGAATGAGCCACCAAGGTGACCCTTCCAGCCACAATAAACCTTACTGGGCATAGAGAAATTGTTTCAGTGAACAGTAGTGACTTTAGCATCACCATCATGTCTCCAGCGAAGCTGAAACCACTGCACTTACTGCAGATGGAGTCCTGCAGTGCACACTTTGTTTTGTCGATGCAGAACATGATGTTTTTTAAGATATCAAATTTGGGGAATTTCCAGGCTGTCCAGTGATTACAATCCATGCTTCCACTGCAGGTTCCATCCTTGGGAGGGGAACTAAGATCCCAAGGGCCACATGGTGCAGCCAGTAAAGAAAATTGATTCTTTAAAAAAAATAAATTTAAGTATGTCGAAATCAATAGCCAAACACAGAACTGTTTATTATCCCTCTGGATAGTTTTATGTTCAGTTTTTCCCTTGCATTGTATTGAAGCTACAATGTTTGTCTTGAAGCTCATTGCAGATCCCAGCAGATTTAATTCAGATGCACTGCTTTGGTTCAGGAAAAGAGACATGGATTGCAGCTGGACACCCCATGGGCAAAGTTAACCAAGCCCAATGAACACTGAAATACTAAAATCAAATCCAAAAGGCCTGCTGTGCTTCACCCAGGGTTTTAGGAAGCTCTGAAGCCCTAACTGCCCATAGAAATCACTATTTGTGACCCAAATGTGACCCACCAAAGGGATGTGATGAAGAGAAAATTCAGGCTGTACTGAACCAGAGCCGGAGGAGACTGGGTGCCACAAAAGCTCTCAACTTTTAGGATGTATGCAACCATAAAATGAATATAAAATCCAGGAACATTTTTTTTTCCCAGGAGTTAGGAAAGATTTGCAGGGGAAAGAACTGAAGTTGTTTGACAAGCGAAGACATTTTCAACCTCTTCTGTTCTCAGAATCACTGAGTTGCCCTAGGTCAGGTCCCAGTCTCCTTCTTGTCAAGAGAAGGGCAGGAAGAACAAGGAACTCTGTTCAGTGTTACGTGGTAGCCTGGATGGGAGGGGAGTTCAGCAGAGAAATATACGTGTACATATGTATGACTGAGTCCCTTTGCAGTCCACCTGAAACTAACACAACATTGTTAATCGGCTATGTGTGTATGTGCTCAGTTGAGTTCAACACTATGTGACCCCATGGACTGTAGCCCATCAGGATCCTCTGTCCATCGGATTCTCCAGGCAAGAATACTGGAGTGGGTGACCATACCCTCCTCTGGGGGGATCTTCCTGACCCAGGGATCAAACCTGCATCTCTTGTGTCTGCTGTATTGGCAGGAGGATTCTTTGCCAATACTCCAATATAAAATAAAAAGTTTTTAAAAAATAGAGAAGGGCAGGTGGAGACCGTGATGGAGGGGGATATCATGTGCACCTGGGTCCGATCTGTGTCCAAGTGTGCCCATACTTTGAAGGTTGCGGGAAAGTTGAGGATCCAGGCGAGGCCAGTGGAGGATGATCAGGTGGACCCACGCTGTCCAGTGGTGGTCAGAAGCAATCATCTGAAACACTATGACATGGGCAACTTCTTGCTTAGGAAATTTTCCAGTGCTGTCGTCTTTCTTGCAATTCACAAAACACGTAGTTGCCTCTCAAAATGTCCTGCTATAGCTCAGTGCAGTCTTCCACTGGTAGGATTAAAGAGCAGAGGTCCAGAAGGGTTATTAATTTTCATGATTAAAAAACCAATGAGCTTGGAGCCTTTAATAGTACTGAGTTTACCACATTCTAAATCCTCTCAACAGTTTTATTTTCTGGGGTTTTTTGTTTTGTTTTGTGAGACAATTATTTTTATTATTTGTACTACTTAAATTTTGTACTGTCTGCTTGCATTACTTAAAAAAAAAAAACAGAAAACATGTTTTAAAAACACCTTAAATCCTCTCAATGGTATTGAATTTGACATTGTGAAATTACGTGTCTATGCACCTATTACATCCATTACATGTGAAATTACATCTACCTATGCACCCGTTCACTCATCAGCAAATTTATATTGCTACTAAATGCCTTCCTTTTTGAAATGTCACAACCCTGTCTCCCACTCCCCAAATTGGGACACCCTCATCTTCCCATTCTTCTTGTAACTTCTCCTTTTCTTCCTAGGAAATATCTTTAAGACAAGTATTAGGGTATAATTTATACAATATCCATGATTTGTGTAGTGAGCTACTGTTTTTACTTATATTTTTACTTGCTTTGATTGATGAAAATAAATTAATTTTTTAAAACATAATTTTTTTGAAAAAATGGCACATTCTGGAGTCAAGTTTCCTAGTTTTATATACTAACTTTGCTACTTATTAGTTTCTCTGGCCTTTCTGTTGCTTGATTTTCTAATGTCTAAAAGGGTGATGAAAATATCCATACCTACCAGATGGCATTACGTCTGAACAAATTAATATACATAAATATATATACATTAAGCACGTCAATATAATATACATGAAGCACTTCCACAATGCCTGGTACATAACAAGCATATACAAATGCTTTCCATTGTTACTGTTTTCAGTGGGCGTTGAGTGTATGACCATGTGTATTTTAGGATTCTTTTGGTAGTAAGCAACAGAAATTGAGCTTAAGCTTGCTAACAAAAAGTAGGACTCATTGGATTACAAGCTTGCAGGGCTACTGGGGAGATACCAGAATCAAAGGAGGAAATTTAAGAGTTAAGACTTTACCCAGAAACTGGAGTAAGGGACTCAGGGCTCCTCACTCTGTACATCACTGCCTGTCTCTGTTTCTCCCTTTATCTTGGCCTCACTCTTTTTCCTGCAGATAGGTCCACTTGGTATCAGGAAAGAGGGCTACTGAAGCCCCAAAGCAACATTCTTTCCATCTCAGAATCAAAGAAAAATGGTTTACCGTACTCCTTTGAATTCAGAGAATTTTTTGACAGTGAGTCATGTGCTTGTGAGTGAAAGTCACTCAGTCATGTCCAATTCTTTGTGACCCCATGGACTATACAGGCCAAAACACTGCAGTGGATAGCCTTTCCCTTCTCCAGCGGATCTTCCCAACCCAGGAATGGAACCAGGGTCTCCTGCATTGCAGGCAGATTCTTTACCAACTGAGCTATTGTGGCTTTCAAGGAACACTGAAGTATAGTTGGCCCTACCTGGATCACATGCCCATCCCACTGAATGGAGAAAATTATCATCAATGAAAGCCCACCAGGATCGCATGGGGTGAGGAAGAGGACCCCAGTGGAAAGGGAACACCCTCACATGCCAGGAGACAGCGAGGGAAATCCTACCCGTGGCAAAGGTCAATTGGGGAAGAGGCCTGACAGGCAAAGGCTAATCAGGACTCGAGGAACCCCCTGGACTTACCCGAGCATCTACCCCAAAGAAAACCAGAGTCTGACTGCCTTACTATCTTACGCCTCTTACCAAGTCCTCTAATACTTACGGGGGCTTCCCCCCAACCACCTTTCTCTGAAAACATTAATTCAGAGCTGTAGTTTAAAAGTTCTCCTCAGCTTAATGGGAGTGTTTCAATCCAAGCCCCTCTGATAGCTTTCTAACTTGCATGACAATTTTGTCCGGGCTCTTACAACTATGAATGTGACTGTTTACAGCCTCCCAGCCATGCAAGGACAGAAAGCCTAATATTCTAAAATACAGGAATTTGCTGAAGAAGTTAAAATCATTAGAATAGTACTAAAAAAGATTTCATTGTTGAATCAATGCTTGCTGCAAAGTTTCCTCTATCTATTGTATCCTTGGAAATATATTAATCACATATAGAGAAAATAAGAAGTAGTAGCCTTTGATTTAACCATATCAGATCTTAAGTTAATAAATTCCTTTCTTGTAGCTCACTACACCCTTGTCTTATAGGAATGTAACTTTGTCATGTGTCTTTGGAGAATAGCGCCTGACTTTAGGAAAATCACCTTAAAAGAATATAAGCCTTTTTCTAGCTAGCTAACCTTTGTTAGGAGAGAGGGCCATAAACTGTTAGCAGGCCTCCTGGCCAGAAGATAATGTAAACCAGCTAAAACTTTTGTACATCACGAGACATACAAAAATGAGCCCTGATCCTGATAAGGGTCAAGACTGCTGACCCCGCGTGATTTTGGCATGACTCTATACCTCCCTTTCTCTATTTTTTATGTGCACAACTTAGGGTATAAAAGCAGCACTGGAAAATAAAGTTTTGGGTCATGCTCACTGAAGCTTGGTCTCCCCGTGTCGTTCTTTCTCTTTTTCCATCCTTTTATCTATTCTCCTTTTTCTGGTTGAGATCCTTGGAGCGCTGGGCCCTCTGCGTTTACTTATCTGCCTGGGCTTCTAAGACCCACTTGAGGGGGTGCCCTGGTGGGGTGCCTCCAGTGATTCGAGAGGGTGCCTGCGGCCTACGTAAACAGAGCAAACCCCGTACTGGGGTTTTATTGGTTTCCTGCGTAAACCAAGGAATTATCAGCCTCTGTCTCTCTCTCGCTGATGCCGACGCCATTCATCCCGAGGATACCCTGGGCCATATCGAGGCAGGTCCCCGATACTCACCAGGAGAAAGGAGGAAGGAAAGCAAGCTGGAGAGAGAAAACCACCAGCAGCCAGGGCTGATGGCAAATAAAATGTGCTTTCAAGGAACTCACACTCTAGTGACAGAAAAACAGGTACAGATAAGTGAGTCCCATGATTATAGAGTATCTGCACCATGCCAGGCCCCACAGTGTTGGGGGTACAGGAAGGACTAAGAAATGCCCTGAGATGCTGCTGGATTTATAAAAGCATCTGGACTGCCCACTCTGATATCTGAAATGCAGCAGACAAGTTGAGGGCAGAGATTTCATGCCAGACTTCAAAGGAACAAAATATGACCACTCGATTCCAATTTAGAAAGGAGCTTGCCTGGGCAGTTTTTATTTTCTTAATCATTTAATTACAGCACGGGGAAACCAGCTAAAATGGTTGAATGAGTAACTGGTATGCCTGTGTCTGATGGGGGAAGAGAATGCCTTTAATTCTGAAGGACCAAAAGGTTTCTTTTGTCATATCAGCTATTATTTACCAGCACAAGAGAAAGCAGAGATATAAAAGTATTTGTAAAATACAAATGCCAAGTATTTATGCCTGTTGCGTTTCTGCTTTCACATTTTAATAATTATTAACAGCCCTGCATTGGTTTCCTAGCCACCAGAGCAAATGACCAAAAACTGGATATCTTAAAACAAAAATGTACCCTCTCACAGTTATTTTTTTAATATTCTTTTTTAAATTTTTATTTATTTTTGTGGCTGTGCACGGGCTTTCTCTAGTTGCGGTGAGCAGGGGCTACTCTGTTGCGGTGCTCAAGCTTCTCACTGCAGTGGCTTCTCTTGTGGAGCACGGGTTCTACACTCACGGATTCAGCAGTTGTGGTGCATGAGCTTTAGTTGCTCCACAGTATGTGGAATCTTCCTGGACCAGTGATCAAACCCGTGTCCCTTGCATTGGCAGATGGGCGCCTACCCACCATACCACCAGTGAAGGCCTCCTCTCATGGTTCTAAAGGTCAGTGTCCAAAGGCCATGCTCTCCCTGAAGGCTCACAGGAAGGGTCCTTTCCTTTCTCTTCCTAGCTTATGGTGGTTGCTGTCAATCCTTGGTGTTCCTGGGCTTCTGAGTGTATCAATCCAATTTCTGCCTCCATCCTCACATAGCCTTCTTTCCTGCAAGTGTCTCTGTGTCTCTTCTCTTCTCATAAGGACACCAGTCATAATGGATTAGGGCTTACTCTAAAGACTTCATCCAAACATGATTACATCTGCAAAGACCTTGTTTCCAAATAAGGTCATATTCACAGGTATTGAGGGTTAGGACTTCAACATATCTTACAGGGAGACACAATTCAACTCATAACCAGCTCCATCTCATTTTCAAAAGGGTTGAAGTGATTTACAACATGAATGGAAGCTTCCTAGGTGGCTCAATGGTAAAGAACCCACCTGCCAATGTGGGAGATGTGGGTTCAATCTCTGTGTTGGGAAGATCCCATGGAGAAGGAAATGGCAACCCACTCTGGTATTCCTGCCTGAGAAATCCCATGGACAGAGGAGCCTGGTGGGCTACAGTCCATGGGGTCACAGAGAGTCAAACAGGACTGAGCGCGTGTGTGCGCACACACACACAGTGAATGAAACTGGGATGTCCCAAGCCTGTCACGAGCTTATTGTATGGAGTCATAATCACACGGTCATTAATCTTTTAATTACAGTGGCAATCTCTCTCTGCTTGTTTATGGGGAATCTCAGCACCCCTCCAAAACAAAACCAAACAGCAACAAACCCAAGAACTCTTTCTGAGAGATTCTCCCACCATGAAGGAGGACCTCCCACACCTTGCTCTCATATGCCCCTGTTCCACACTGAGCCGTATCTCACCACCTCCAGAGGTGGTGACACCCTGAGCATATTCTCCGCTTGTAGGCTCGCTGCATTTCCACTGCTGCACTGTTTGTGGCTGTGGAAGGGACTTAGGCCCTTTCTCTCCCTCTGCTTGTTACTTTGTCACTTGCAGGCTGTGTCACTCAGCCGTGTCCGACTCTCTGCATCCCTATGGACTACAGCCCACTGGGCTCCTCTGTCCATGGGCCTCTCCAGATGGAAATTCTGGAGACGATTGCCATGCTCTCCTGCAGGGGATCTTCCTGACCCAGGGATGGAACCAGTGTCTTTTCTGTCTCCTGCTTTGGCAGGCGGGTTCTTTACTACTAGCGCCACCTGGGAAGTTCATTTTTGTCACCTTCCTGCTATATTTTATAAAGTTTGTCCTGAACCAATCCCTGCAGCCTGGGGCCCTAAGTATTCTCATGGAAGCTCATATCTGGGTTGGGGCCAGACCTCCCTATTCACTCCATGAGCATCACTTCTCACTGTCTCACTAAGCACCAGGGCACACATCTCCCTCCTCCTTTATTTTCCCTCTATCCTCCCAAACACAAAGTAAAGCAAATGCCCTTCCTGTTAATTCATGAAACTAAACCCCAGAAGAGCCCAGAACAAACCCCTATAAGATTCGTGGCAAACAACCAGACTCTGAACCAAGTTTTAGGCTCATCTTAAAAACAGGGGCCCAAAAGTATCTACTTTTATGCAAACCTGTCTTCCCCAGATGGACAAAGAAGTCTGAGAAAGGAGGAAATAAATAGAGAACTGAAATATTCAATCAGAAGAAAAAGATTTTACGTAGGCGCACACACTGTAAAGTTCTTCAGCTGAGCCTTGTAGTAGCCAAAGTAAAGATTGAAAAAGAAGCAAGAAGGTTCAGACTATCTTTGAAAGAAAATAAAGCCAGGAACACAGGAAGAGTGAGGCTTGGTCTGACACTGCAGTCTGGCGTCTTTGTTTCAGTTAACTTCAGGCTTTCTGCTTCATCATGTCAAGTGCATTCCCCTCTCCCCTGGGCACACAGCTAGACCACATTGCTCAGCTCTCCTGCAGTCGGATGTGACCCTGTGACTGATCTCTGGATAATCGACATGGCCAGAAGTGAGTGTGTCATTTCTCGGCAGAAGTGGTTAAGAAGCCAGAGTACCTTTCCCACCGTCTCTGTTCGCATCTTCCAGTTGGATGGGACAAGCTCTGATGCTCATGAGGAGAATGGAGCCTCAAGATGGAAATGGTCTGGGTTTCTGAACGTTGATGTGGAAAATTGCTGGGCCATGCTAGCCACAGCAGACTGTGTTAGAGGGAGAGACAACCGATATCATTTTAAGCCACCAAGACTAGAGGGATTTGGTGATACAGCAGCCAGTATAGCTAATATGTATATTAGCTGTATTATATTAACTAATGTAGATGGGCTAATGCACCCCAACATTCATAGGAGCATTGTTAACGATAGCCAAGACATGGAAGCAACCTAAGTGTGCACTGACAGATGAATGGACACAGATGGTGTGGCACACACACATACACACAGTGGAATACTACTCATCCATAAAGAGTCACATGTTGCCATTTGCAGCAACAGGGATGGACTTGGAAGTAATCATGCTAAGTGAAGTAAGTCAAAGACAAACACTGTATGATATCCCTTAATATGTGGAAACTAAAAAATACAGCAAATGAGTGCGTGTAACAAACAGTAGCAGACTCACAGATATAGAGAACAAACCAGTGGGGAGAGGGAGTGGAGGCCCAATGCAGGGGATGGACGTTAACAGTTGCAAACTGTCAGGTATTAAATAAGCTACAAGGATATATTGTACAATATGGGGAATATAGCCAATATTTTATAACTTTAAATGAAGTATTTTCTTTAGAATTTATGATTCACTATATTGTACACCTGTATCTTATATGATATTGCACATCAACTATCCTTCAAAAAACTAAAAATATAATGAAATTGATAGGATAACACAAGGCCCCTTGAGCTCCTCTACCCATTTTCCCTGAGGCACCAATGGTTCCAAAATTTCATCTGCAACCTTTCTCAGCACAACAAGAAATAATCTACTGGGGGAGGGTTTGAAGCGACTGGGATGAGTTCTGAGCTCTCCTATTGTCTTTACTCTTCCTAGATTTCTATAGTCTCTGGCTAATGTGACCTTGCTGTTTCCAATCTTCCTTCTTCTTTAAAAAATTTTTTTTGTTTTATATTGGAGTATAGTTAATTAAAAATATTGCATTAGTTTCAGGTGTACAGCAAAATAATTCAGTTATAAAGTACAGTTATTTATTCTCTGTCTTTTTAAATTAATTTATTTTTAACAAAAGGATAATTGCTTTACAATACTGCATTGGTTTCTAACAAACATCAGCACAAAACAGCCACAGGTTTACCCATGTCCCCTCCCACTTGAACATCCCTCCCTATCCCACCCCTCCAGGTTGCCACTGAGTCCTGGTTTGAGTTCCCTGAGTCCTACAGCAAATTCCCATTGGCTATCTATCTTACACATGGTAACACATGTTTCCATGTTGCTCTCTCCATACCTCCCACCCTCTCCTTCTTCCTCGCACCCCCGCCACCGCCAGCCACGGCCACAAGTCTGTTCTCAGTATAGGTATCTATTCTTTTTCAAATTATTTTCCTATTTAGGCGATTACAGAATATTGAGCAGAGTTCCCTGTGCTATACAGTAGGTCATTGTGTATGTGTGTGTGTGCTCAATGGTTCAGTCATGTCCAATTCTTTGTGACGCTATGGACTGTAGTCTTCCAGGCTCTTCTGTCCATGGGATTTTCCAGGCAAGAGTACTGGAGTGGGTTGCCACTTCCTCCTCCAGGGGGATCTTCCCAACCTATGGATTGAAGCCTCATCTCCTGTGTGTACTGTATTGAAAGGTGGATTCTTTACCACCAGCACCACCTGGGAAGCCACAGTAGGTCCTTACCCATTATCCATTTTAAACACAGCAGTGTACACATGTCAGTCCCAAACTCCCAATCTATCCCTTCCTCCCCATCCCTCCCCACCATAAGTTCCTTCTCTAAGTCTGTGGGTGTTTCTGTTTTGTAAAGAAGTTTACTGTATCATTTTTTAAGATACTGCATGTAAGTAGTATCATATGATATTTGTCCTTTTCTGTCTGACTTACTTCACTTAGTACGATAATCTCCAGGTCCATCTGCTGCTGCTGCTGCTGCTAAGTCACTTCAGTTGTATCCGACTCTGTGTGACCCCATAGACGGCAGCCCACCAGGCTGCCCCATCCCTGGGATTCTCCAGGCAAGAACACTGGAGTGGGTGGCCATTTCCTTCTTCAATGTGTGGAAGCGAAAAGTGAAAGTGAAGTCGCTCAGTCGTGTCCGACCCTTAGCGACCCCACGGACTGCAGCCTACCAGGCTCCTCCATCCATGGGATTTTCTAGGCAAGAGTACTGGAGTGGCTTGCCATTGCCTTCTCCTCCAGGTCCATTTATATCACTGCAAATGGCATTATTTCATTATTTTAAATGGATGAGCAATATTCCATTGTATATATGTACTGCATCTTCTTTATTCATTATTTGTCAATGGAAATTTAGGTTGTTTCCACGTCCTGGCTATTGTAAATAGTGCAGCAGTGATCACTGGGGACCATGCATCTTTCAAACCATGTTTTTCTCTGGATATATGTCCAGGGTTGGAATTACTGGTCATATGCTAGTTCTATTTTTAGGTTTATAAGGAAGCTCTGTACTGTTCTCCATAGTAGCTACACCAATTTATGTTCCCACCAACAGGTATATTATAAAACTCTTAGAGGAAAATATAAGCAGAACACTCTTCAACATAAATCACAGCAAAGTTTTCTTCAATATATCTCCTACAGTAATCAAAATAAAATAAAAAATTAAGAAGTGGAACCTAAATAACTCAAAAGATTTTGTACAGCAAAAGGAACCATAAACAAAATGAAAAGACAACCCACAGATTGGGAGAAAATATTAGTGAATGATGTGACCAACAAGAGATTAATCTCCAAAATTTACAAACTGCTTATGCAGCTCAGTATCAAAAATGCAAAACAACTCAATCAAAAAATGGGCTGAAGAGCTAAATATGTTTCTCCAAAAAATACATACAGAAAAAAGCATATGAAAAGATGCTCAACATCACTAATTATTAGAGATATGCAAATAAAAGCTACAATGAGATTTCATCTCACACCAGTCAGAATGGCCATCATCAAAAAGTCTATGAATGTTGGAGAGGACGTGGAGAAATCTTCCTTCTTAAGAGAAAAGACTGCACTGAAGTAGGATTTCTGAAGTTCTGCCTTCTCTCTGCAACCCTGCAAACATTTTGGGAGTTGTTTTCCTTTATAACAGAACTAAGCATGTGTCCTTCATCCTGCTGAGCAGCAGAACAAATTGCCTGCAGGGCACACTGTTCAGAATAGCAGGCCCTCACTATGTTCTCAGAAAAGTCAGGCAGAACGAGATGAGAGAGGGCTGATTCCAGCCCACTGTATCTTGCACATTGAGTTAAGCAAGCAGACCAGCAATGAGGCTCACAGGCACGCTGATGTGGCTGGTGCAGTCCCTGTGTCACACCACTAGTACTCAAAATAATCACTAATGTTTTCATATTACTCAGGTACTATTGCTTTCTTGTAGGTCATGTTGACAGAAAATTCTTATGAGAATTGGCCTTATGAAATTCCCTGGTTAATATATTCATTTCCCGAGCAGAGATTGCAATTATTAGCCAATCAGTGGAGCCAACTACTAAGCATTTTTGCACTACAAATTTAAGGGTTCTGAGTCTCTTAATTACTTCGATCACTTGCTAAGATCTAGAAGTACTGGTCTGGAAGTCATAAAGCCTGGGCTCTAATAGATCTAACAATAGCCAACCCTTTTGTGGGTATTGACTGTGCTCCAGATCATTCTGGGTACCTTGTATGCATCATCTCAAACATCTCTTTTGAAGTAGGGGATAATTTGTATGTCTATGAATTTTATAAATATCTCCATTTTATAGACTAAAACATTGAAGCTCTGTTTGCTTTATGCTCAACTGTATGTTAATCCCTCTTGGAAACAGGTTAGGACTCTGATTTTTGAAGAGTTCAAAATCTCTTTAAGGAAATGAGATGTTCCTGAAATAATCTGAGAATCACTTATATTAGCATACAAACTATGTGAGTCTTTTGCTGATCAAACTGAGTGACTAAACAGCAACAACAACAGGGACATCCAGGAATTAGGTCCCCATACACTTTTGGGGCTTTTACAGTCTTGTAGCTGCCATGGTGCCTGTGGGTGTGTCATTAGCTTGCTGATGCATTACAATGTGTGCGCACTGAGATTCGAGGTCCAGTGGGGGTGACTTGTCTGCCATCTTGGACCTAGTTGGTTCTAACAAGTTTATGTCATGTCCCCAATGGATATGTCATTCTTTTAAAAGTTGTGCCCTGCCTCCTTTCCTGTCTCATTAGGAAAGGCAAAGTTGCTTTATTCAGGAGGCTGACAACCTGGGAAGAAGGTAGACTTGTTCAAAAACCAACTGTGAAGATTCTGATCAACCGTGAAAGTTTTTAAAGGGAGAATCATTTGGGGAGGGGGGTCAGGTCTTCACTATCTTGCACTGTGTACAGACTTTCTTCTGATTAGTTGATGGTGAGGTAATGGATGGTGCTCCTGCAGTTCTGTGCTCAGCCTCAAGTCACCACTTTATTTCCTGCAGAAGAATTCAAAGATATTGTTCTTTATATTCCCTGAGGAGAAATCAGGACCCTGCCCCACAACGGCACTAGGGTTTTTCCACGTCCTCTTTTGCTTCTGCATTTCCTCTCTTTCCTGATTAACAACTGTTTGAATCTGCCCTTGAGAAGGTCAACGAGGCTGAAGGAAGCCTATTTCCCACCAACAAGAAAGGTGGGCACACAAAAGGGCCCCACAGGATCCTACTCCATTTCACTTGTGAGGAAGCTCGGGACAGTCTGTTTTTAGTCTTTTGGGCAGATGGCCCAGCACTGCCATTTGAACAATGACTCTTTACCTTGGCTGCACCTAAAAGATACGTAAAGGGAGCTCTTAAAAAATGCTGATGTCTGAGACTCACCCCTGAATTAGTGTGTCTGGTTGAAAAGAGTTGGGTCTGGGTCCTGGGATTTTTAGAGCTGCCCAGATGATTCTAACGTGAAGTAAATAGTGAGAGCCTCAACCTTAAAGGAACTGCCACTCACTTTCCTGATCATCTGTGTGTGTCTTTAATGTCTTTAATAAGTGTTCACCTTCGCTGGTTGCTGGTTCTATTCTAACTTTTCAAGATGCATTCCTGAAAAGGAGAGTATCACAGGACCCTGAAGTCAGGAAGGGCATGCTTCCTGGAATTGGTGGGACTCCAGTTAGGCCCTGAAAAACTGATGTTTCTCTCCAGACAGCATGGACCATATAGCAGTGGATCCAAGGTTGGAATGCCCACAGGCTTAGGGCCAGGTGAAATCCTGCTTCCCTCTAAGAGAGAAGAGGTGAAGCCAAGTAGAAGCTCATGAAGCATTTCACAGCTCATTTGGGTTTTTTCTTGCAGACATGTACTCCTTCGGGATCTTGCCTTCTAGTCAACCTCAGAACTTCCATTTGCAGATCTGACAAATATTTATGAGTAGCTCATGTGTTCCATGTGCTGTGCTGGGGATTTCAGGTTAAGTCATAAGATGTATAGGGTTTCTTTTCAAATCTTTTCTCTGGGCTTCTCTGGTGGCTCAGCAGAAAAGAATTTGACTGTTACACAGGAGATGCAGGTTCAATCCCTGGGTTGAAAAGATAACTTGGAGAAGGAAATGGCAAACCATTTCAATATTCCTGCTTGGGAAATCCCATGAACAGAGGAGCCTGGTGGGCTATAAAAGAGTTGGATATGACCAAATGACTAAACAACAGCACCTTTCCCTATTAGGCCCTTGGAGAGTCCATATAAACATTTTACTCAGATGGATTATAGAAGAGGGATTAGATTTACTCTTTGACGTTTCAAGGGATGGCTAATAATAATAGTAAAATGTGATTAACTATTCTTATTACTATTACTGTTAATATTATCACCTATTTTTGTTGTTTAGTTGCTAAGTTATGTCTGACTGTTTGTGACCCCCATGGACTGTAGCCTTCCAGGCTCTTCTATCCATGGTATTTTCCAGGCAAGAACACTGGAGTGGATTGCCATTTCCTTCTCCTGCGGATCTCCCTGACCCAGGGATCAAACCCACATCTCCTGCATTGACAGTTGGATTCTTTACCACTGAGCCACTGGGGAAGCTCACTTATTGAGTGCTAACTATATCTGAGGCACTGGGCTAAGAACTTACTTATTTTTAATATTTATTCACTTATTTGGGTGTGCTGCACATGGGATCTTCTATTTCTGTAGTTGCATGCGGAATCTTTAGTTGCAGAATGTTTAGTTGCTGCATGTGAACTCTTAGTTATGGCGTACGGGAACTAGTTCCCTGACCAGGAATCGAATCTGGGCCCCTGTATTGAGAGGACAGAGTCTTAGACCCTGGACCACCAGGGAAGTCCCAGGCTCATTTTAGATTTTTTCTATCCTAATTAATTCTCATAACAACCCTAGGGATGCATTATTCCCCTTTATCAATAAGGAAACAGAGGTTTAGAAGCTTGCAATGTCTGGCCCAAGATCTTGTCAGGATTGATATCCAGGTCTGTTTGACTTTAATCTGACCTTCAGATACCCTAGGACTGTGGATCTCAACCTTTGGGGGCATATCAGAACAATTGTGACACTATTTTAAAAGTAAACTTTTTATCTGGAACAATTTTAGAATTTTAGAAAAGTTGCAAAGACAGTACAGAATGCTCTCACAACCCTCACCTGGTTTCCCCCATTGTTAAACATGGCACTTATCCATGGCACATTTGTCAAGAATGGAAGAAACTGACATGCATGTGTTTCTATGAGCAAAATACCAGCCTTTGTTATTTTCTTTAATGTTGGACAATCTATTCTTTTCTTAAAAAAAAAAAAAGATTTTTTGATATGGACAATTTTTTAAATCTTTATTGAATGTTTTACAATGTTGCTTCTTTTTTATGTTCTGATTTTTTTTTTTTTTTTTTTTTTTGCCTGCAAGGCATGTGGAGTCTCAGCTCTCCAACCAAGGATCAAACCACATCCCCTGCATTTGCCAGGTTTCTGCTTTTCCCTTTTTCTACTCTATGCTTTTGGAGTGAATCACCATGACAGTGTGACCCTTTTTAAAACACACATTCTGGATTATACCTCAAATGTGTTGAAACAGAACTGAAGTAATTTGGGTATATTGCTGGTTTGGAGCTTCTATTAAAAGAACCTGGAAAAGAATGGAGACACACACACACACATATATACATGAATATATATATATACATATATATATATATCTGATTCTCTTTGATGTATACCGGAAACTAACACAACATTGTAAGTCAACTATACTTCAATAGAAATTAAAAGAGAGAGAGTAAGATAATGCCACACATGTGTGTATTTTCAAAGGTTCCTAAGTGATATTCCTGTGGACCCAAGGTTAAGACAGTAGATTGTAGAGGAGACATTCTAGACATAAAGAGCTCAGCTTCTCCTTACTCACTAAACCAGACTAAGATTATGGAATGGGGACCCATGCAGAAATCTGGACAAGCCCATGGCAGAAATGGGTATATCCATGCATTTGAACACATGATCCATAAGGTTCCTTTCGGTCAACAGGTATCAAGATGCTATCTTTCCAACTGTATTAGTCATCTTCTCCTTTTATGAATCTGGGAGGGAGAAGAAGTAGGGAGAGAACTAACATTCTGCTTGTGACAAAATTGTATAGAATGCCCACTACATGTCAGATCCTGGGTACACAGGGTAGATATGACAGACATTAATTTCATAAATAATGGGATGTAGAGACAATGACCAACTAATTACAAAATGTATTATCTAATTACAACCTAAGTGCTATAAACGATAAACATATTTTTTGGGTGTATATCATAGAAACTGTATGAAAGAGACATACAGAAGACAAGTCAGATCCTACTGAGTGTTAAAATACAGATATAAACAATCTTCTATACAGAAATAACACTGATTTAATCCAGGTGTGGAGGGGATGGCTTCTCAAACATTTGTGCTAAGGTCTAAAGGATGAATAGGGGATTTCTCTGGCAGTCCAGTGGTTGAGACTTCACCTCCCAATACAAGGAGTGTGAGTTTGATTCCTAGTTGGGGAGCGAAGATTCCTCATGCCTTGTGGTCAAAAAACCAAAACATGAAACAGAAGAAATATTGTAACAAATTCAATAAAGAGTTTAAAAAATAAATAAATAAAGGATGAGTATTCTTGCCTGAAGAATCTCAAGGACAGAGTTGCTAGGGAGGCAGGGGTTATGGTCCATAGGGTCTCAAAGAGTCAGACACAACTGAAGCAACTTAGCACGCACACACAGTATTCCAATAGGAGGCAGAAAGAATGGTCAGGCATCAGGAATCTCACCAACAAAGGCCCAGCTGCCTGAAAGTGCATTAGCATGTTTGGGCAAGAATAGACTCCAAGGTGGATCTGAAGCTTGAGCTAATGGTGGGAGCTCTTTTCACTCACCCTCTCCACTGCTGATAGAATACTGTTTCCAGCTTACAATGCTGGGGAGTATCACTCCCCCACTCAAAATCCTTCAGTAGCTCTCTTTTACACATACCTATGGCTGATTCATGTTGATGTTTGGCAGAAACCAACACAATTCTGTAAAGCAATTTTCTTTCGTTAAAAAGTAAATAAATTTAAAATTTAAAAAAAAAAAAAAAAGACTTAACATGCCAAAAAAAAATCAAAACTCCTCGGCATTGTTTCCAGGAACTTTGATGACAGGCTTGATCCCTACATTCTACCTCTTCCCATCATTTTTAGTATTTAACATTTGAGCATCATGGAACCACTGTGGGTTCCCCAAACACCAAGCATCCTCAGGCCCCTGTGCCTTTGCACATGCTATTACTTCCACTTTGAACAGCATGTTTTTCCCTGTCCAACATATCCAACTGCAAACCCTTGCTCATGCTTCCATTCTCAGCCTGTAGGTCACCTCCTCTGTGAAGCCTTACTTGACCCCTCCGGGAAGCATCAGACATACTCATTTATGGACTTTGGGTGTATTTTATACATTTCTATTTATTAAGATAAGGTTTCCCAGGTAGCTCAGTGGTAAAGAATCTGCCTGCCAATGTAGCAACTGCAGGTTCAGTCCCAGGGTTGGAAAGATCCCCTGGAGGAGGGCATAGCAACCCACTCCAATATTCTAGCCTGAAAAATCCCATGGACAAAGGAGCCTGGAGGGCTACAGTCCACGGGGTCACAAAGAATCAGATATGACTGAACAGCTAAGCACTCAAGCACTGTTAAGATAATATTGTTTCTTTTCTCAGATGTTGGTCTTCTTCACTTCTTGTGTGTCTACATTCAATGCCATCATGTTTCCTGGTGTACTTTAAATGCTCAAAAGTAGTTTCAAGGGGACTTCCCTTGTGGTCCAGAGGTTAAGGTTTCATGCTACCAACACAGGGGGCTGGGGTTCCACCCCCGCTCAGGGAACTGAGACCCCACCAGCCGCACAGCACGGCCAAAATCATGAGAAATAAATAGTTATAAGGAAAAGGAAGGGAAGATGGAAAGAAAGGAAGGGAGGTGAAACACAGATAGGTAGAGGGAAGGAGGAAAGGATATAGGAAGAAAGGAAAGGAAAGAGGGAGGAACAGAGAAGATGGAGATAAGCCTGATGGTGCCGAGAGGTAAGAATGCTCATTTGATATCTTGGCCTTCGTTTTCTCAGCACAGAACAAAGTTTGAAAAGTCCTGCTGGACTCCATCCAAGCCCAGAGACTGAGTTTCAGAAGATAGTAGCTACAAAATTTGAAGCGTAGCTCTGCAAAACAAAGACAAAGCACATATACACACAAAAAATCTACCATTTGTATATTTTAGATGATCACAACACAAACATCAGCGGCAGTGGATCACTTATGTAAAATTTAAAAAGAAACTGATTTAAGCATTTAAAGCAATCTGTTGCTGGAGAAAACAGTAACATTTCTATGTTTCAAGTAGCAAGTTTACGAGCCAAGTTCTTCCTTAGAGGACCAGTCTAAGACAGTGAAAATATAATTGAATTTCCAAGCAGATTTTGGAAGAGAGAAAAACACTAAAGACCAGTCTGAGTGAAGTGCTGGCAGACTGAGTACCAGGATGCAGAACATGGAACAGCCTAGAAAGATGGAGGAGAGGATAATGACTTCCTTTGGGCTGCCCCAGCATAATCCCAGAGAACCAGGCTGTTTTCCTGGACATCCTGGTGGAATCGTCCAGTTTCTGGGGCATTTATATTCACACAGAAGAATGAGGAGTAGGGCCCGGGGTCCTCTCCTGACCCCTCCTTACCTGGCTTGAAGTCTTGAAGAGACATCAGGGAGGACTCTTCTATGGAACTGCCGTCTCCACTTCAGGGCCCCAGGGCAGCCTCTTCTCCCCAGGTCTCCATTTCTTTGATTTCCCTGAAAAACAAAGGATCTGGGGCCATAGTTCCCACCTTCTTTTACCAACTATCCCCACGTGTCCTCAAAGGCGAGAACTGTTTAGTCTGTGAGATCTGGGAAATCCACGTTGGCACTAGGGCTGCTAGTTCAGGTGGATGCTCAGGCCTCAGAGAGCCTCCTTCCTGATTTCTCCAGACTGGGGCCAGCCTCCACCCCAGCCCACCCTGGCTGTTGCCACTAAAGAAGAGAGGCAGGTTTCCATCTGGCCTAAATGTTCATCCCTAAATAGCATAAATGTTCATCTCTGTGCTGTGCTTAGTTGCTCAGTCGTGTCTGACTCTTTGCAACCCCATGGACTGTAGCCCACCAGGCTCCTCTGTCCATGGGATTCTCCAGGCAAGAATACTAGAGTGGATAGCCTTTCCCTTCTCCAGGGGATCTTCCCAACTCCGGGATTGAATCCAGGTCTCCTGCATTGCAGGCAGATTGTTTATCGTCTGAGTCCCAGCAAAGCCCAAGAATGCTAAAGTGGGTAGCCTATTCCTTCTCCAGGGAATCTTCCTGACCCAGGAATCAAACTGGGGTCTCCTGTGTTGCAGGCAGATTCCTTACCAGCTGAACTACCAGGGAAACCCCCTTTAGTCTCTGCTGCTACTGCTGCTGCTAAGTCACTTCAGTTGTGTCCGACTCTGTGTGACCCCATAGACGGAAGCCCACCAGGCTCCCCCATCCCCGGGATTCTCCAGGAAAGAACACTGGAGTGGGTTGCCGTTTAGTCTCTCAGTTCAGTTCAGTTCAGTCACTCAGTCGTGTCCGACTCTTAGCAACCCCATGAATCACAGCACACCAGGCCTTCCTGTCCATCACCAACTCCTGGAGTTCACTCAAACTCATGTCCATAGAGTCGGTGATGCCATCCAGCCATCTCATTCTCTGTCGTCCCCTTCTCTCACCCCCAACCTTTCCCAGCATCAGAGTCTTTTCCAGTGAGTCAACTCGTCGCATGAGGTGGCCAAAGTATTGGAGTTTCAGCTTTAGTATCAGTCATTCCAATGAACACCCAGGATTGATCTCCTTTAGAATGGACTAGTTGGATCTCCTTGCAGTCCAAGGGACTCTCAGGAGTCTTCTCCAACACCACAGTTCAAAAGCATCAATTCTTCGGCGATCAGCTTTCTTCACAGTCCAACTCTTACATCCATACATGACCACTGGAAAAACCATAGCCTTGACTAGATGGACTTTTGTTGGCAAAGTAATGTCTCTAGGTATGCCGAAATTGCCAGTGGTCACCCCCGTTGGCAGGCCTGAGAGGCTGTCCCTTAGTTTGGGCCATATTCTCGTGGTCCTGTCTGGTTTCCCTGCAGCATATCTGGTAGTTGCTAACACTGGTTCTCCCTGTAAATGAACCCCTCAGGCCTTCCTGCTCTTCTTCCCATCTTGACATGTAGGACAGAGTCACAAGGATCTCTTTCCTCAGCTCTTTGAAGGCAACCAAGAACCAAGAGAGTCAAACGACCGTGGCCAGGCCAGACATTAGAACCATGTTACAGAGCTCTGGCCCACAAGCTGGAGCAACCAGCCTGGGAAACCAAACCACAACCTCTATAGCTATAGGCCCCCCATGGTCAGGATTTCACCATTACTGACAGCTTCCCTAAGTTTTATTCTAACTTCCAATTTGAAGTTAACCAGAGAAAGTAAAAAATGATCCCTTAACCAATCACACAGGATGCTCAGCTTCTAGTTATCACGTCTACAACTTCCCCATGCCGGTAGCCTTCAACTGGGATATATCTGGGGCCTTGCTTTTTATCCACTGGAAAGCTTTCCCACCCTGCTGCCTCCTTTTGAGTCTCTGCCAAGAGGCAAATGATGGTGGCTGACTCATTTGTTAGAGCAAGTTCCAAATAAATGGCCTTTGTTTGTTCTCATGTGAGTGGTCTTTGATTATTTCTATACAACCAAGTATGGTGGAAAGAACAGGAATTAAAAATCAAATTTAATGATTCCATTCATATGAAGTCTACAAAGAGTCAAAATGAACCTATGGTGATAGAAATGAGGAAGTGGTTGGTGGCATATGTGGGTGTGTGGTTGTGGCAGGGGTGGGGTGAATTGGCTGGAGAGGGTCATCAGGTACTTTCTAGAGGGATGTAAATGTTCTAAATCTTATTTTGAGTGACAGTTACATGGTGCACCCAGTTGTCAAAACTCATTTACTTAAATCCTTAAGGTTTGTGCATTTTATTGTAAAAAAATTATGCTTTGTGGCAGGCAGCCCCTAAGATGATCCTCAATTCCAAGTATTCACACCCTTGTACTTGGAGAGTGGGCTGGACCTAGTGGCTCACTGCTAACGAGTACACAAGGGGAAAGTGATGGGTTGTCACTGTGTAACAATGTTACAAAAAGACAGTGACTTTTGGGATACTGTATTGTGTTTGTTTTTCTGTTCTTACTTGCTTGCTCTGGGACAGACCAGCTGCCATGTTGTGCACTTAGCCCACAGTCCTATAAGAGATCTACATGGCAAGGAACTGACACTTCTGATCCACACCCAGGAAGGACCCAAGGCCTGGCAACAGCCAATGAACCTGAAAGCAGACCCTTCCCCAGCCAAACCTTGATATGAGACCACAGTCCCTGCTGGTATTTTGCTTGCAGTTTTGTAAAACACCCTGAGTGAGAACTACTCAGCTAAGATGTGCCTGGATTCCTGACCCATAGAGACTACGAGACAATAAATATTTATTGTTTTGAACTGCAAGGTTTTGGGGTAATTTGTTATGCAGCAATAGATAATAGATACACAGATGGAATATGTTCTGTATCAATTTTAAAAAAGAAGCTTATTAAAAAGGAAGTAAAGCACAGTACCTGGTAGTGCATGCTTCTGTTCTTTCCCCAGGTCAGAGGCTCTGCTCTGCCTGCCATCATTCACTCAGTTGCCCCCCCCCAACTATTTCCCTGGAAAGCCTTCTTCCGGAATACCAGCTTTGCAATATAAAAATAAGCAGGACATACAGACATACTTACAGAAGACCTTCTCCAAACAGAGAAAGAGATACTCAACATCCTGGTGTGGGAGCACACCAAGTTATGAGGTGCCTATGAAATCCAAACATCCTGACACCCAAAAGGCTCACAGAGGGAGGCAGGTGGGAGTGGGGGCTATGTCTTCCTGCAGGTGGATGGTCTTTACCATGGGGTCCCTTCTTCATTGTCTCCGCTCTCAGCTGTCAAGAACAGGGAGAAATGCAGTCTCATTGGCCATAATCACCTTTGGCAGAGGGATAGTGGAAAGAGCGTGGACTCGGGAACCACATGGACCCAGACCCAGGTCCACTTTTATTAACTGTGTGGGTTTTAGAGTACTGAAACCGTTCAGGACATATCATCCTAAAATATGCATCTTTGCTACATTGGTTATTTTGGGTTGCTGACTCTCTGAACTCCTCTTATCTGCCTAAAGATACATCCTCCTAAAGGAAATCAGTTGTCATAAGTTCCCTCCCCCAGGCTTGTTCATCCACCGGGGAAGACTGACTCATCACAGGAGAGAAGACTAGAAATCAATACCACACCCAGGCAAACTTTGTCACAAACTATCATAGCTCCTGTCTGTTCTTCTCAGAGCCCAATTATCTTTCTTAAGAGTCATTTACTTGACCCTATGTTGCCTATGTTCCACTCTCTTCCTATTAAGAGGACATGAAAAAGAAAGTGAAAGTGTTAGTTGCTCAGTCGTGTTCAACTGTTTGTGACCCCATGGACTGTATTGTATGTGGGATTCTCCAGGTAAGAATACTGGAGTGGGTTGCCATTCGCTTCTCCAGGGGATCTTCTCAACCCAGGGATCAAACCTGGGTTTCCCACATAAGCTCTCAAATCTGTCTGCTCTGGGGGGAGGGTATTTACTTTCTTGTATGTGATGTCCCTGTAAGCATAATATTAAAAATGGATATTTTATATTCATATTGTGTACTTTGCTTCAGTTAATCTGCCTATTAAGAGTTTATTTCATAGACCCAGATTAAGAGGGTAAGGAAAGTCTTTCCATCCCCAGCATCATGATTCCTTTTTGAGCCTTTGGAACCTAATCAGTGAAATTAGGACAACTCCTACCACAAGCAATTACTCTAAGAGTCAGAGACATGCACCAACATGACTGAATCTCTTCCTTCAGGGACAGAAGCCAGATTAAAAGGATATATATATACATATATATATATATATATATATATATATATATATAATTGAAGTATAGCTTTTAAAAACTACTTATTTATATACTTATTTTTATTTTTGGCTGCTTCACTCTGTCAATGTACATTTAGGTTACTTCTGTGTCTTGGTTATTGTAAATCATCAGAAGGCTACATCTGTATGTGGCATTCTGGAAAAGGCAAAATGACGGACAGAAAACAGATCAGCAGATGTCAGAGGCAAGAGGGAGAGGAGAGGTAAAGGAACACAAGAGAACTGAGGGGGGCATTTTTCTATGTTTCAATTATAGTGACGGCTGCCAAACTTTGTTGAAACTCATAGAAATGAGCACTAAAACAGTAAAATTTACTATGTGTAGGTTTTACCTCAACAAACCTTCTTGGAAAATAATGATGAAAAGAAAGGCACAAACACAATAGCTTTCTCAATCTATCCCTCCAAGATACTGGCACAGGCTTGGCCTGCACCTCTGAGCTTTCTGAGGTTATAGAAAAGGTGCCATAGAGACAAGCCTTCCTTTTCACACACTTCCATCCTCAGCCTCCTTGTGGGCTCTTCCCTGACTTGGGGGATCTGTCACTTTGGGGTATACAGATTCAGGGTGACTGCATGTGACCTAGCTATTCAGAACCAATATAAATGTCTACACCAACTGAGACAAAGATGGCGTCCGGAACTGGTCTTCAGCATCCCATCAGCTGACAAGCGAACATTGAAAGTCAGCCATTTTCATCTAGCATCAACAACTAGCTAAATTCACGTATGGTTTTAACTCCAAGCCAGCAAATATGATGCTGATCAACCATAAAACAGTGGCTACAAATCAGATGTATGTTATATGTATTTGCTGTTGCTGTTTAGTCGCTAAGTCCTATCTGACTCCTGCGACCCTATAGACTGTAGCCCACCAGGCTCTTCTGTCCATGGGATTTCCCAGGCAAGAATCTTGGAGTTGGTTGCCATTTTTTTCTCCTGGGGATCTTTCTGAGCCAGGGATCAAACTCATATCTCCTGCATTGTCAGGTGGGTTCTTGACCACTTTCCATGTTCTTTTTCAACTTACAGTGCTGACATTCAGTGTTCTTCACCACTGAGCCACCTACTAACAAAGTGCTGAATCTCCTCTCCCTTGCATCAAGGAGAGGAAAGAGATAGATTTTGAGTTTTTAATAAAACCAGAAAATGAGAAATAAACAGAATATGCTAATGGTCACTGTTAATCTCCTCGAAGCTTCCACAGGGATGGGCCCAGCTAGAAGCTCTCATCTCTATGGAAACCACAAAAGGCAATTTGGGGAAACAGAAATGAGATAGGGAGTTGTCTACACTCTCAGCAAGACTGAATTCCAAGCAGCCTCAGAGCTCAGGAGCCAAAACCTTGTGTCATCCAGCACTGGCTGAGGCAGTTCCTGACACCCATCATTGGAATGGCACCCTCCTCTGCAGTCCCAAGGGTGCCCTGGACTTGTCTCCACGGTGACATGGACCACATTGTTGCAATAAACTGTTTTCTTGTTTCTACCACTAGATTATTCTTTAAGAGTAAGGGTATGTCTAATATTTTTTAGGTTAAAAAAAAAATACTTATTGAAATATAGATGATTTACAGTGTTTCAAAGTATATAGTAAAGTAACTCAGTTTTATGTATATATATATATACACATACATACA
Organism: Moschus berezovskii; assembly: GCF_049115385.1. Taxonomy (NCBI): domain Eukaryota; kingdom Metazoa; phylum Chordata; class Mammalia; order Artiodactyla; family Moschidae; genus Moschus; species Moschus berezovskii. Next base: position 4,419,369 of record NC_142473.1, read on the forward strand.
CACACGCATATATATATATTTCATTATTGTATTAAGAGAATCTAACCCAGTGCCCAGCCATTATAACAACAACCATAACAATTAACACTGCATTTAGAGTGCACCAGGTAGATGTCAAATTCTTTGAATGTATCAACTTTTAAAATTAGATGAGGAAACTGAGGCACAGAGAATTCAAGATGCTTGCTTAAGGCCACACTAAGAAGTGGCAGAGCTGGGCTGTTTCTTCCAGACTCTCTGTTCTTAAATCTATAATAACGTGTTCAATAAAGGTCTTTTGAATGTCTTTCCTAAGCCCTGTTCTTGCTTATTTATCTCTGACTCTTTTCCTCCATGGTCTCATCTATCTCCTTAATTTCAGCTATTACATCTCTGCAGGTAATTGCTAGATCTGTACTTTCAGCCCCAATCTGTCTCCTAAGTGCCAATTTTCAACTGATAGTAAGGTAACTGCCTTTTTTATGTTTATGGTTTAATCAAGAGACAGATACACAACCAAATAACAGTAAATCATTCATCTTAGCACTGCCCTACCACTTTACCTATCTGCCTCTCGCCACACACACACACACACACACACACACAAAGCCATACCTGCTGCCTTCTCCTCTGCAGAGTATAATTGACCAAAATTAGTATATCCTGTTTTCCTCTCTCCTTATTTCTCCACCTCCGCAAAGACCTCCTAAAATTCCTGCCTTAAACACAGAATCAGATCTGAAGGATAAGACATAGAGAACAGACTTATGGACATGGAGAGTTGGGATAGGAAGGAAAAGGTGGGACAAATGGAGAGAGCAGTATAGAAGCATACACACTAACACATGGGAAATAGGGAGCCAGTGGGAATTTGCTGCATAATTCAGGAAGCTCAAACCGGAGCTCTGTGACAACGTGAGGGGTGGGATGGAGTGGGAGGTGGCTCAAGAGGGAGGGGACGCATGTAGACCTACGACTGGTGGAAACCAACACAATATTTCAATTATCCTTCAATTAAAAGTAAATACATTTTTAAAAACGATCAGATCTGCAAAACAATTCCATAAGGGAGACGGATGAGCAAAGCCATGATTTTAATTTCTGCTGCTACAGAGGACCTTATCTTAATTCAAAGCAGCTCTAGTTCTTGTTGGTATCTTTTTTTTTTTTTAATTGATATCAACTCAGGGCTCACAGCCTACAGTGGTGAAAGTGAAAAGTGAAAATAAAATCGCTCAGTCGTGTCCAACTCTTTGAGATCCCATGGACTGTAGCCCACCAGGCTCCTCTGTCCATGGGATTTTCCAGGCAACAGTACTGGAGTAGTTTGCCTTTCCTTCTCCGGGGGATCTTCCCAATCCAGGGATTGAACCCAGGTCTCCCACAGTAGACAGACGTTTTACCGTCTGAGCCACCAGGGAAGTCCTGCCTATAGTGGTAGACATTACCAAATAAGATACAAATTATTAATGGCTGATGGAAATATTCCTGATACCTGAATAGCCTCATATCACTTTTGTCCATAGTCTCCCACCAGGAGAAAATCCTTTGGAACATGTACAGAGAATGTGTTAGAGAATCCAGAGAGGTAAGTAATAGAAGCATTCTGTGCATTAATTTCTAAGAATCAACTTCTTCCCTGGTACCCCTTGACACATAGCTTTCTGAAGTAGACTCATCCATGATTTATAAACTATAAGCCCAAATCACAAAAACTCGGATTAACTTGTCAGCAACTGGTCTCTGTATTTTTCTAGAAGAAAACAGAAGGCTTGTATTCACTGTGGCAAACATTCATCACAAGCCCATTACCAGCCACAAAGAGTGTAGGAGTCGGGGCACAGAAAGGAGAGGTAGTGTTCAGTGTGCTTTCCACACGTGCATGGTTCAGTCAAGGACACGGATACACAAACCATAGATAGTCAAGCAGAGAGAAAAGCTCTAGCGTTAAGGGAAAGTGTTTGTTGTTCAGTTGTATTAGACTCTTTGCGACCCCGTGGACTATAGCTTGCCAGACTCCTCTGACCATGTGATTTTCCAGGTAAGAATACTGGAGTGAGTTGCCATTCACTTCTACAGGGGATCATTCGGACCAAGGGATTGAACTCGGGTCTTCTGCACTGCAGGCAGATTCTTTACCATCCGAGACACAAGAGTGAAAAATAAAGAAAAAATCAGTTCTGGGAAATGCATAGAGCCAGGAGAGGATTGGGAAGCCTTTGTAGGGTTCAGGTCCTCTAAATTGAGACAAGAATGAGAACCAGTCCCCTTCAATCAGAGTAGAGTGTCCTGTGATCATCAAATTGAAAGTGTTTGCCAGTTAGAGGGTGGAAATTATATGATATAGTTGTTTTAATTTTTATATATCTAGTTATTAGTGATGGTTGACATCTCTTCATGCGTTTATAAGGCCAATAGACTTTCTTTGTGAATTACCCGTTTTTTTTTTCTATTGAATTATTTCGTATTTTTATTTATTTTTGTTATTTTATGATTATTTTATGATTATAAATTATTGATTATTTATTATATGATTTTATTGATTTTTAAAGACTTGGTCAGTAAATGTGTTGAGAAAAATTTGTAAGTCAGTCTTCTTCTCTTTTGTTTATAACACTCTTTGCATTCAAAAGTTCCAACTGTGAGGGAGTTAGATACAGCAATCCTTTCTTCTGTGTAGGCACCTTCTGTGTCTGTTCAAAACTCTGTCCAAACTCTGATGATAATGAGAGTCTTTCACATGTTCTTTTAAGGATTCAAGTCTATTGTGAGATATACGTATTGCTTTATTTTTTCTCAATCTGCAGATAGGCTTGGTTTTTTAAAAAATTTTCTTAATGGTATCTTTCAAAGATCAGCAGTTCTTATTTTGATAAAGTCCAATTTATCCACTTTTTCTTCTACAATTTGCTTATTAAGAAAATTTTGCAGGGGTATTGGGTGGGAGATGGGAGGGAGATTCAAGAGGGAAGAGACATATGTATACCTAGGCTGATTCATGTTGATGTATGGCAGAAACCAATACAATATTTTAATTCAATTATTCTTCCCTCTAACAAACACGTGAAAGGATGCTCAATATCACTCATAATCAGAGAAATGCAAATCAAAACCACAATGAGGTACCATTTCATGTCAGTCAGATGGCTGCAATCAAAAAGTCTACAAGCAATAAATGCTGGAGAGGGTGTGGAGAAAAGGGAACCCTCTTACACTGTTGGTGGGAATGCAAACTAGTATAGCCACTATGGAGAACAGTGTGGAGATTCCTTTAAAAACTGTAAATAGAATAGCCATATGACCCAGCAATCCCACTCCTGGGCACACACACAGAGGAAACCAGAATTGAAAGAGACACATGTACCCCAGTGTTCATCGCAGCACTGTTTATAAGAGCCAGGACATGGAAGCAACCTAGATGTCCATCTGCAGATGAATGGATAAGAAAACAGTGGTACATATACACAATGGAGTATTACTCAGCAATTAAAAAGAATACACTTGAATCAGTTCTAATGAGGTGGATGAAACTGAAGCCTATTATACAGAGTGAAGTAGGCCAGAAAGAAAAACACCAATACAGTATACTAACGCATATGTATGGAATTTAGAAAGATGGTAATGATAACCCAACAGACTGGTTCCAAATAGGAAAAGGAGTACGTCAAGTTTGTATATTGTCACCCTGCTTATTTAACTTATATGCAGAGTACATCATGAGGGATGCTGGGCTGGAAGAAGCACAAGCTGGAATCAAGATTGCTGGGAGAAATATCAATAACCTCAGATATGCAGATGACTCCACACTTATGGCAGAAAGTGAAGAGGAACTCAAAAGCCTCTTGATGAAAGTGAAAGAGGAGAGTGAAAAGGTTGGCTTGAAGCTCAACATTCAGAAAACAAAGATCATGGCATCTGGTCCCATCACTTCATGGGAAATAGATGGGGAAACAGTGGAAACAGTGTCAGACTTTATTTTTTTGGGCTCCAAAATCACTGCAGATGCTGATTGCAACCATGAAATTAAAAGACGCATACTCCTTGGAAGGAAAGTTATGACCACCCCAGATAGCATATTAAAAAGCAGAGACATTACTTTGCCAACAAAGGTCCATCTAGTCAAGGCTATGGTTTTTCCAGTAGTCATGTTTGGATGTGAGTGTTGGACAATAAAGAAAGCTGAGTGCCAAAGAATTGATGCTTTTGAACTGTGGTGTTGGAGAAGACTTTTGAGAGTCCCCTGGACTGCGAGGAGATCCAATCAGTCCATCCTAAAGGAAATCAGTCCTGGGTGTTCATTGGAAGGACTGATGCTAAAGTTGAAACTCCAATACTTTGGCCACCTCATGCGAAGAGTTGACTCACTGGAAAAGAATCTGATGCTGGGAAAGGTTGGGGACAGGAGGAGAAGGGGATGTCGGAGAATGAGATGGCTGGATGGCATCATCGACTCGATGGACATGAGTTTGAGTGAACTCCTGGAGTTGGTGATGGACAGGGAGGCCTGGTGTGCTGATTCATGTGCTCAGGGCTGGTGCACTGGGATGACCCAGAGGGATGATATGGGGAGGGAAGTGGGAGGGGGGTTCAGGATGGGGAACGCATGTGCGCCCGGGGCAGATTCATGTCAATGTATGGCAGAAGCAATACAGTATTGTAAAGTGATTGGCCTCCAATTAAAATAAATAAAGTAAAAAATAAAAATAAGTATTTTAAAAAAAAATTTTTGGTCACCACAAGGTTGTGAATATTTTCTCCTGGAAGTTTTATAACATGAACTTTTACATTTAGGTCTATGATTCATTTCCAGGTAATTTTCGTGTACATTGTGAGATAATGTTCAGAATTTACTTTTTTCTATATGTATATCCAGTTGTACCTGCAATTTGAGGACAATCCACAAATATGGTATATCCTTCCAATTTTTATGTCTTCTTATCTTCTCTCAGCAATATCTTATAGTTTTTGGTAAACAGATATTGCACATAGTTTACTAAACTTACCTTTAAGTATTTCTTAGATGTTATTATAAGTGGCATTTTTAAAAAATTTACATGTTTTATCTAGTATATAGAAGTACAATGGTCTTTCATACATTGAACTTGGATTCTGCAACGTTGGTACTCTAATTTTTAGTTCTTATAGTTTCATTTTTTATCTTCAATTTTTAGGTTCCTTAGAATTTCTCTACACAAATGATCATGTCATGTGAGTCTTACTGCATCTATTTTTGTACTTTCACTTCTCTTTCTTACCTTCTATATGTATTTTTAATAATTTTATTTATTTACTTACTAGCTATATCTCAGTGTGTTTTTCCTGTAGTTGCTTGAGTTTATAGCATGAATTTTTATTAATTATATTTCCCTTTTGAGGTAATTGTTGATTCTTTAGTATACTGTAGTCTTTGTCACTGTGTGCCTTAAAGCAATATTACTGTGATCAAAGAAACCTGGGGTAGAACACTCACATTTCCCTCCTCCCAGTCCTTGTTCTATTATTGTCATACACGTTATTTCACCATACTCTGTAGACTTCCCATTAGTTAGATAGATGACAGGCAGATAGAAATTTTCTTGCTTGATCAACTTTTAACAATATTTTTAAAAGTAAGTTTGTAGGTGTTGTGATAAGACATTAAGAAAATATCTCTTTGATGGCTTCTAATTTCCCCAAGGTAGGGTTAGAGGCGCTTTGCTGAAGGTAGTGGGGCCAGCAGAGGTATGGATAGTTTAATTAGAATAAATGACTTTGTCAAAGCCATTGAAGTTACTTAAGATTGTCAGGCCTCAATATAGGGACTCATAATGTGAAATGATATTGTTGTGATGCGTGAAGTCACTCAGTCACTTGCAATCCCATGGACTATAACCTACCAGGCTCCTCTATCCATGGGATTTTTACAGGCAAGAGTACTGGAGTGGGTTGTCATTTATCAGCCTGCATATACAATTATGCCTCTTTTTTCATATATTGGACAGCACTTTAGATCAAGGTTGTCCAATATGTTAATAAATATAACTCAAGGCACAAATGTGAATTGCATAAGTAATTTTAAGTTTTCTAGAAGGCTCATTAAAATGTGAAAGACAGATAATATTAATGTATCTTATTTAATCCAATACATCTAAATTATATCAACATGTGTAATCAGTATAAATATTTTCCTACTGAATCTTTGAAATCAAGTGTGTATTTTATATTTACGGGCCATCTCAATTCAGGTTAGTCACATTGCAAATTCTCAATAGCCGCATATGGACAGTGTCTACAGTTTTAGACAGCACATCTCTGAACAATTTATTCTTTTCCTTTTCTAACAGCAATATGGTGAGTCACAGCCAGAATTACAAATCAAACTCTATGAAGTGTATTTTTTCTCATTGAGGCCACACTGCAATTACACTGCAGTGTAATTAAAACGAGTAATATGATGATAGACATAATACTTCAAGTTGCCAGGTGAACAGAAAGGATTGTAGAAACTGAAGGCTAGATGTTAGTCAAATTCAACAAAAGGTGAGTCACGTGTACAGAGCTGAGTGTCACTGAATGATCTTGTAAATGAAGGCAGGTTAAGTTCCTTCCTGCTTCTGAAATTCTTTTGTTTTGTTTTATTTTCATTTATTTCTTTCTTTTAAAGATTCTTTATAATTTCCCTGGGACCTGAAGGACATGTACATTAATAGAACCTGCACATGTAATTCCACTTCCCAGGTGACATGTATTTTAGACAGAACATTTTAAAAGGGAACATCAGGATGCTGAACCATAACCTATAAATACCAAATATATTTAAAAATATAAGACTGATCATGGACATTAGGAGGCTTCATCGTGCTGAGTCTCTAAATGTCTTGTCATTCAAATTGTTTCTTGAAGAGTCTCAAAACAACAATAAATAGACAGCTTCAGAGATACAGACGGGTATGGAGATAGACCAGTTCATATATGCATCAGTCAAGGGACACACTGGTTTGGGGTATTTATTGCTACATAATGAACTTCTCTAAATTCCAATTGCTTAAAACATCACTCTTCTGTTCATCTGCTCATGATTCTGAAATTTTGACACAGCTTGGTGAGGTGCGCTTATCTCTCTTCTACATGGCACCAGCTGGTGTGGAACACTGGGTGCTGGAGAAGAAAATTCCACGACGGCCTCTCACACAGCATCTGCTGTCTGTTTACCGGGAGCCCAGGTGTGGCTGCTGGCCAAGAGCCTCGGCTCTCCTTCAGGAGGCCTTTCAGTGTGGCTAGATTGGGTTTCCACAGCATGTTCAGACTCCCTCAATAACAGCTCACTTCCCTCACATCCTGAGCACCAAAGAAGAGCTGCTGACCCTTCCTGAGTTTCTGCCCTAGACCTGGCACAACATCACCTTCACAGTATCCTGTTACTCAGAGCATGTCACAAGGGTAGGCCAGATACAAAGTGAGAGAACCATGCAGGGTATGAATACTGGGAACTATGGTTCACTGGGGACCACCAAAACACTAATTCACATGAACAAACTTGTTTCACATTTTAACTTTTCAATCAATTATTTTCTGAATCTTCAATTTTTTAACAGCCTATTCATGCTCCGTTGTTGAGATATCTTGGTCTGTGCACTTGTGCAGAGAGAGGGAGGACCATACAAGCATGTTTGTGGGGAGCAGACAGGCAGGCTCACCCCTGCCTCCATCCTCACAGTAAAGAAAAAGACAGACTTACTCTAAGGTGGCCAGCACATTCCTGCATCTAAGCCCTAGCCTCTCCAAGCAGATTCTCACTCCAAAATCAGGTCTCAGGTTTCCTGTTTGAGGCATATACTGCTATTGCATTTTGCTCTGTGTGCTGGGGGACCAGTGGTAGAAAGAGAGAAAGGTGTTTGAGTAACAAACTCACCACCTCAGTAGATTAATTGTCCTGATTACTACCCCGCATCTCTCTTCTACTCTTGCTGCTGCTACTTAGTCACTTTAGCTGTGTCCAACTCTTTGAAACCCTATGGACTGTAGCCTGTCAGGTTCCTCTATCCATGGGAATTCTGTAGGCAAGAATACTGGAGTGGGTCGCCGTTTCCTTCTCCAGGGGATCTTTCCAATCCAAGGATTGAATTGGGGTCTCTGCATTGCATACATATTCTTTACCAGCTGAGCCACCAGGGAAGCTCCTCTTATACTCCTGAAAGTGAAAATGAAGTTGCTCAGCTGTGTCTGACTCTTTGTGACCCCTTGGACTGTAGCCCACGGCAGACGCTTTACCATCTGAGCCACCAGGGAAGTCAGCTTCTACTCTTCAATTCGTTTCAGTTTAGTTCAGTCCCTCAGTTGTGTCTGACTCTTTGCGACCCCATGAACCACAGCACGCCAGGACTTCCTGTCCATCACCACTCCTGGAGTTCACTCAAACTCATATCCACAGAGTCGGTGATGCCATCCAGCCACCTCATTCTCCGTCGTCCCCATCTCCTCCCACCCCCAATCCCTCCAAGCATCAGACTCTTTTCCAGTCAGTCAACTCGTCGCATGAGGTGGCCAAAGTATTGCAGTTTCAGCTTTAGCATCAGTCCTTCCAATGAACACCCAAGATTGATCTCCTTTAGAATGGACTGGTTGGATCTCCTTGCAGTCCAAGGGACTCTCAAGAGTTTTCTCCAGCACCACAGTTCAAAAGCATCAATTCTTTGGCGATCAGTTTTCTTCACAGTCCAACTCTCACATCCATACATGACCACGGGAAAAACCATAGCCTTGAGTAGACGGACCTTGGTTGGCAAAGTAATGTCTCTGCTTTTTAATATGCTATCTAGGTTGGTCATAACTTTCCTTCCAAGGAGTAAGCGTCTTTTAATTTCATGGCTGCAATCAGCATCTGCAGTGATTTTGGAGCCCAAAAAAATAAAGTCTGACACTGTTTCCACTATTTCCCCATCTATTTCCCATGAAGTGATGGGACCAGATACCATGATCTTCATTTTCTGAATGTTGAGCTTCAAGCCAACCTTTTCACTCTCCTCTTTGACTTTCATCAAGAGGCTTTTGAGTTCCTCTTCACTTTCTGCCATAAGGGTGGAGTCATCTGCATATCTGAGGTTATTGATATTTCTCCCGGCAATCTTGATTCCAGCTGGTGCTTCTTCCAGCCCAGCGTTCCTCATGATGTACTCAGAATATAAGTTAAATAAGCAGGATGACAGTATACAACCTTGACGTACTCCTTTTCCTAGTTGGAACCAGTCTGTTGTTCCATGTCCAGTTCTAACTGTTGTTTCCTGACCTGCATACAGGTTTTTCAAGAAGCAGGTCAGGTAGTCTGGTATTCCCATCTCTTTCAGAATTTTCCACAGTTTGTTGTGATCCACACAGTCAAAGGCCTTGGCATAGTCAATGAAGCAGAAATAGATGTTTTTCTGGAACTCTTTTGCTTTCTCCATGATCCAGCGGATGTTGACAATTTGATCTCTGGTGCCTCTGCCTTTTCTAAAACCTGCTTGAACATCTGGAAGTTCAAGGTTCACATATTGCTGAAGCCTGGCTTGGAGAATTTTGAGCATGACTTTACTAGCGTGTGAGATGAGTGCAATTGTGCAGTAGTTTGAGCATTCCTTGGCATTGCTTTTCTTTGGGATTGCAATGAAGGCTGACATTTTCCAGTCCTGTGGCCACTGCTGAGTTTTCCAAATTTGCTGGAATATTGAGTGCAGCACTTTCACAGTATCACCTTTCAGGATTTGAAATAGCTCAATTGGAATTCTATCACCTCCAGTAGCTTTGTTCGTAGTGATGCTCTCTAAGGCCCACTTGACTTCACATTCCAAGATGTCTGGCTCCAGGTGAGTGATCACGCCATCGTGATTGTCTTCATTGTGAAGATCTTTTTTGTACAGTTCTTCTGTGTATTCTTGCCACCTCTTCTTAATATCTTCTGCTTCTGTTAGGTCCATACCATTTCTGCCCTTTATCCAGCCCATCTTTGCATGAAATGTTCCCTTGATATCTCTAATTTTCTTGAAAAGATCTCTTGTTTTTCCTATTCTGTTGGTTTCCTCTATATCTTTGCATTGATTGCTGAGGAAGGCTTTCTTATCTCTCCTTGCTATTCTTTGGAACTCTGTATTCAGATGCTTATATCTTTCCTTTTCTCCTTGGCTTTTCGATTCTCTTCCTTTCACAGCTATTTGTAAGCTATTTGTATTTTACCTCCTCAGACAGCCATTTTGCTTTTTTGCATTTCTTTTCCGTGGGGATGGCCTTGGTCCCTGTCTCGTGTACAATGTCGCAAACCTCCGTCCAGAGTTCATCAGGCACTCTATCTATCAGATCTAGTCCCTTAAATCTATTTCTTACTTGCACTGTATAATCATAAGGGATTTGATTTAGGTCATATCTGAATGGTCTAGTGGTTTTCCCTACTTTCTTCAGTTTAAGTCTGAATTTGGCAATAAGGATTTCATGATCTGAGCCACAGTCAGCTCCTGGTCTAATTCAAAACTTGGACCTACTCTGAATCTCCACTTGGAAGCAGAACTTCCCCATGTGCTACAGCCCTCCCTGGAGAGTGTTCTGCTGGCAGCTCAGGTATTTGAGAAGATATTGCATCAACAGAACATGAATAGGCTGCTGAAAAGTAGAACATTTAGAAAATAACGTGATTTCTGCTATAAAAGTTTAATAGTAGGACTGGATAATAAGGCTAAGGAAACTGTTAAGCTCATGTGTGTGTGTTAGTCCCTCAATCATGTCCAGACTCTGTGTGGCCCCATGGACTGTAGCCTGCCAGGCTCCTCTGTCCATGGAATTCTCCAGGCAAGAATACTGGTGTGTGTTGCCATTTCCTTCTCTAGGGGATCTTCCCAACGCAGGGATCAAACCTGGGTCTCCTGCATTGCAGACAGATTCTTTACCATCTGAGTCACCAGGGAAGCTCACAGAATTAAAGAAAAAGAATATAATCTATGAAAGACACGAAGCATCAAACCAAGTGTCCAACATTCATCCCCTCAAAATCTAATCCAGTTAATGCAAAGAGAATATAATTGGGGGAATAAAAAAAAATAAATTTCTCAGAGCCAAAAAGTAAACCCCTCAAATCTTCAGAATGAAATGTGTTCATCTCAGAATGAAATGAATCCATTTTTATTCATGCTGAGTAGCATGAATAAAAAACATACACATATATCAGTACAAAACCTCACCAAGGGTAGAGACTCCTGAAAGCTGCCATAAAGAAAAAATAAAGCACACAGAAAGTAGGTAGCTACAAAGGGTCAAATCTTAGACTGATGATAGACACTGTATTATCAGTACTGGAAGCCAGAATACATTCTAGCTATACCTCCAGGGTGCTGAGAAAATAGAACTTGTGACCCTACACCCACCAGCATGGCTGTCCCAAGGGAAAGGTAGAGAGAGGCGGAGGATACAGCAGAGCATCTGGGTCCTTCCCCATAGACAAAAGGTACACCGTATGGTCGCACAGGACACAGGCCAGCAGCACAGCTGGAGTATGACCTTTCTGCCTTTACAACTCCCTGAAAGTGCCCGGCTCCTGCTGTGCCACCTGGTTCAGGTGAGCATCCCAATAGAAAAGCCCTGTTTCGTGTTATTTTGTATTGAACCCTCTTCCTCTGACTTCTTTCCTGGCAGCCCACCAGGAGCAAGTAACAGCATGTTCAAAAATGTTTACTGTGAGACAGAGTGAACCCAATTTCAGTCTGCAGGCACACCTACCCTCCAGCAGATATACATTTGAAGCCAGTTCCTGCTCCAGTCAGTCATCATGGGACTAAGTTCATTTCAGAACTGCAAGGAATCAAGAGTTTATCTCCTGCAGTCTTTTTGGGGGAAAAAAAATAGACTTGGCAATCTACTTGGAAACTGAAAAATGAAGTGAAAAAAGAGGAATTTAAGAAAAAATGGATGGGAGGCTCTACAATAATATGAAATTATTCCAAGGATAAAATGTAAAGCAGATAGTACCATAGACAGTTTATAAAACAATTGACCCAAATTAGAATTTGAAGTCAAAGGACTCCAAGACGACCATCTCAAAGAATGAATTTCAATTAAAAAGAATAGTATTAAAGACAAGGAAGAATTTTACTCTTTAATAAGGAAGTTACTCTTTCCCCTTGATACACAAAAGAGAAAGAATTAAAAATTCTGGGAAAAACAAACAAAAGTAAGAAAATCCCACTGCAAAGGTGGAACAAACTAAATGACGTGATTTTGAGCAATGGTGCAAAGTCAGAAGAGAATTCATTTGGCCCATGCACTGGGACATTCTCCTTGGAACTGCAGTTTTAGTGACATGATTTCATTAGAATTTGGTTCTGCAATAAGTGAAACATATGTAGTTATTTATTATACATTATAGTGTTATATTATGCCAATATAACGTTAGTTTATATTAGTATATTTATAGTTATTATAATAATTATGTTTAATATTATAATAATTACAATTAATATATTAAAATTATGATTTTATACCAATATAATATTGGTAGTGATATTTTATTTTTTGGACTCATTCTATAGACAAAACATGAGAGATATAATTATAGGTACAGAACAAAATCCAAGTGGTATAAATTTACAAAAATAATACAACAGCATAAATGACAAAGAAGAGGTGAAAGAGGTTGCATTATCTCTGAAGGGCCCACTTTCACCAAGTGATGGCACTCTCTCTACTGTGCCAGTTTACTGAATCAGAAGTACATACCTGAGCAGATTGTTTAGTTCATTTTAAAATTACTTGTTAAATACCTGCCACATGCTAGCATCGCTCTGGGTCCTGAGATTCAGTGCTGAGCATGTCTGCAGGGCTAACAGTCACATTCCCTGCCCTTATGGAGCTCACAAGATAATGTGGAAAAGAGTACAAATGGACGAAATTCACCATCATTGACAGGAGGCCAATACTGGTTGCTGTTGTTGTTCAGTCACTAAGTTGTGTCCAACTCTTTGCTACCCCATGGACTGTAGTCTGACAGCCTCCTCGGTCCATGGAGTTTTACAGGACAGGGAGTGTTCTGCTGGCAGCTCAGATACCTGAGAAGATATTGCATCAATGGAACATGAAGTAAAATTAGAAATGGTTAAAAGTGCTTACTTTGGGGAAGTTAGACTGGAGGGTGGGATAGGGCAACAGAATTTAAGAGACTAGTTTTTCACTTAATCTCTGTTTGTACTGTTTGAACTTCTCCGAGTATAAGAGCTCTGTTAATAATATTAAAAAACACAAAACCCAATATTGCAGTTTTTAACCAGCAGGATCAGGCTGGCTTACACTCTACATAATGTTGCATGCAAGACCTGATGTCAGGGCTTTATGACTCAAAATTCAGTGCAAAGAAATGCTGCAGCTTGGAACCATCTGCTTAACATATACTGAGTAGATTTTCATTCCATAATTGTATATCTGGATATTTTAATAGCCTAACGATATGAAACTAACTTTTATAAATACACTGAGCTTCTCTTTCTGCTGCATTTATTTCTATAAATTAGCTGACTTTTAATTTTTAAAGTGTTGCTTTTTTAAAAGCTCCATGAAAAAACTGTTTAAGTATATACTTATCTATCTATGAAAAACAGATTTTCAAGTAATTTAACCCTTCTGAAGCCAGCCATAATGTGTAACAATGATCCTTGCAGAGCTGTATACAGAGTTCCATTTTGCCTGCACCCTTTCTGTCTTGCATCTTTCTCTCCCCAACCATCCATTCACTGCCAAGCGCATCCAACACTCCAAGACTCTGGGGTCGCGAGTGGTCACAGAGAGCCTGGAAGCCTGGACAGGGGTCAGTTTCAGGATGCAGTGGAGCTGAGGGAGAACTGGGACGCCAGGGCAAACTGGCTCTGGGTTGGGAAGGGACTGCCAGGGCAGTACAGGGGAGTCGGAGGTGAGTGCTGAGGGCAGGGCAGAGCAGAGGTTGTCAGCTCCAAATGCAGGAGGGGAGGAGGGTGCTGCAGTGAGAGCTGGCCAGGAGTTGAGGGCAGTGAACCAAGTGGCTCCAAAGCGAAGGGCTGGAGGAATTGCAAGGCAGGGGTCTCATGAGGGAAAAAGGACAAAGCAGCCGAAGCTTTGTGGTACATGAGCCTGGCCGTGATTGCAACAGGCTTGTGCAGAAAAGGGCGCACGACCGGGGACCTGTCCCCTTGGGAGGGACTTCGGCCACGGGTCCAGGGGCCACGCCCACCTTAAGGCTCAGCAGTGTGGAGTGGCATTTCTGTTTAATGAACTCAGAATTGTGATGAGTCAGTAACACAGCAGAGGAGGACCACGCCTGACCATGTTTGCACATCTAATCTGCTTCTGGCAACCTTTGCTGTCATCTGTAGAGTTTATGTGCTCAAGTGGCCTTTACGCTTCTATCTCTAGTCTGTCCCTAGATACAGGTCCAGGGTCACATCTCCTAGATACTGAAGAAACCCAGAGGGAGAAATGTGTCTTTTCTCGACAGTCTGAATCAGAACCATGCCTGCTTAGCCGCTTCATTCGTGCTGTCTCTGTGTGACCCTGTTGATTGTAATCCACCAGGCTCCTCTGTCCATGGGATTCTCCAGGTAAGAATACTGGAGTGGGTTACCACTTCCTTCTCCAGCGGATCTTCCCAACCCAGGGTTCAAACCCACGTTTCCTGAGTCTCCTGCATTGTAAGCAGATTCTTTTACCACTGAGCCACCAAGGAAGTCTCATAGTGATTTCAGAAGGAGCCACCTCACTTGTCGCAGTTTTGAGAACTCCATTTCTGGCCCCTGCCAACTTGGATGCTGATCCTAAGGATGCCAAACGCTGTTCATTCTAGGACTGCCATCAATCCTCTCTCCCGGAGAGCTCATACCACTAGTAAATATGAGGAACCAAGAACCATTCATGGCCTTCTCTCTGCCAGATATTTCCTTCTACTTTGAGCACCTTGTGAGTATGCGTGCTAAGTTGTTTCTGCTGCTGCTGCTAAGTCACTTCAGTCATGTCCGACTCTGTGTGACCCCGTAGACGGAAGCCCACCAGGCTCCCCCGTCCCTGGGATTCTCCAGGCAAGAACACTGGAGTGGGTTGCCATTTCCAGTTGTTTCAGTGCTGCCCAAATCTTTGTGACCCTAAGGACTGTAGCCTGCCAGGCTCCTCTGCCCATGGCATTCTCCAGATAAGAATACTGGAGTGGGTTGTCATGACTTCCTCCAACTGAACGCTTTGGGACCCCATGTAGCAGGATGCAGCCTTGGAGGCAAACTGACATCAAGTGAAATTCCAGCTTAATCTTCTTCTACTGTGAAGCCTGGAAACATTTCTTAATCTCTCTGAGCTTCAGTTTAAAAAAAAAAAATGACAATTTGAGAATATTATCAACTATTTCATTGGGTTATACTGAGAATTAGACAAAATGATGTTTATGAAGGGCCTGATTGAGAGCCTGGCACATTGTACAGACACATGTTCATCTTTGTTCTCAAATGCCTAGACCAAAAAAAGTCACGGTTTAGTTACCAAGTAAGAGGTAGGTATGTCTAAAGCAAAGGTAACCAGAGAGGGTTGGTTTGACATGGTGTTGTAGTAAGTATTAAATTTAATAATATTTGTAAAGCACTTAATGAATCCTAAATGAAATCAATCCTGAATACTTATTGGAAGGATTGATGCTGAAGTTGAAGCCTGAATACTTTGGCCACCTGATGTAAAGAGCCGACTCTTTGGAACAGGCCCTGATGTTGGGAAATATTGAGTGCAGGAGGAGAAGGGGCAACAGAAGATGAGATGGTTGGATGGCATCACTGACTCAACAGATATGAGTTTGAACAAGCTCTGGGAATTGGTGATGGACAGGGAAGCCTGGCATGCTGCAGTCCATGGGGTCTCAAAGAGTCAGACATGACTGAGAAACTGAACAACAAGAGAAAGTGCTTAATATAGTGCCTGGCTCTTAAGTACTGTTCAATAAATTACAGTCATAATTATTAATGAAACTTACAAATTGCCAGAATTGGTTGGCCATTCTCTACATGTAGTTGACTATAGTGCTTATAAAATTATAAAATTGACAGCAGAACACAGCTCTACTGATTTCTTAGAGTGTCTCCTATCCCTACCAGCTCTGAACTTGTTCTCTTTCATTCTTTCATGGCACAGATATTCTGAGATCACCTGAACATGAAAGGGAATGAAGCAGGGCTTCCCCAGTGGTCTAGTGGATAAGAATCTGCCTGCCAATGTAGGGGACATGGGTTCTATTCCTGGTTTAAGAAGATGCCACGTGCCGGAGAGCAACTCAGCCCATGTGCCACAACTACCGAGCCCATGAGCTAGAGCCTGCACACCACAACTACAGAAGTCCACACACCTAGAACCTGTGCTCTGCATCAAGAGAAGCCACTGCAATATGCAGCCTGCACACTGCAATGAAGAATGACCCTGTCTTGCTGCAACTAGAGAAAGCCCACACAAAGCAACGAAGACCCAACCTAGCCAAAAAAAAAAAAATTAATAAAGCTATTTTTTAAGAAAAGAGAATGTAGCAGACACAGTCTGTTTCACAGGGTTCCTCAAACTCTTCTCAAGGCTCACTCTTTTCAGGGGTCCCAAACCAAGAGTTCCCCAAGATTCTGTCATCATTTCTGGCATCAAATGTTTGCTCACCGTGAGCTGTATGCAAGCTGACCATTCTGTGAACTCCAGAAACACTTTACATGTACCAGATCTGTTTCAAGGAATGTCCCCTTCTCAGCCATGAGGTCTCAAGGAGGCCCCATTCTCCTCAATGTATTAATAAACATGTTAGGATCCATGAAGGGGGCTGTTCACTGTGTCAGGCCTTGCATCAGGCAGTTTATACACATTCTCTCATTTAATGCTCATGCCCTGCCAGGTGGCTAACATTACCTCCAATTTACAGATGAGCTATCTGAGGTTGGAGAGGGTAACTTGCCCAAGGTCACACAGAGAGCCAATGGGAAACAAGTGCCATTAAACTCAGCTGTCAGGGAGGCACCTGATAGCTAATACAATGCTTGGACATACGGTTGTTGACAACTCCCTCCTCTTTCACCCCTTATACCAAGCTGTCCCTTCCTCCTTGGTGGCTGAAAGAAATAAGAAAATGTACTTGCATGTAGCAAGACTGTTGCGATTGCTCTAAACCAAGTTCACTGTGTTCTGTTCTAGACTAAATGGCTGAAACCTACAGTTTGGTCTGACCAAATTACAAGTATGGTTGCCTTCTACTTCCAGTGCATTAAGAAAACTGAAGGGAAGCCTCTGTGCCAGGTCACTTCTGAAAGATTTCTGAAATTATACCTGCTTGCTATCTCATCCCACTGTACTGTATGTCAGCACCATGTCAGAAAAGCAGAACTTACTTTAGTCAATATGGAACAGAAATAACTGGCAGGTATGCTATCACTCACATGGAAATTCTCTCCATCATGAAACCCAAGTCTAAGAGTTCTTGCAAGAAAACTCAGTCCTGTTCCTCCGAAGTAAGCCAGTCTACTTCTGAGGATCCTCCAGTCTTTCTGGAAAACAGAGACACACGGCACTGTCTTTTTTCTTGCCAAGACCTACTGATAACATCAGCTTTCTCTATGACAGACAGGTGGATTTCTGCTGTCCTTCCTGGAGAAGGGGAGAAAAGGGGCATACCTGGGAACACAGAGGACTTTGGGCACAATCACAAAGCCAAGACAGTAGAGCCAAAAGTTGAGAATCCTCTTTTGGATGTGTGTGTGGGAGGGAGATGGTGTGTGCTGGACAGTGACCAACAGTATTCTTAATTTGAGAAAGACTGTAACACTTTCTCAAAGACCTGTATGTTTGGGGTCAAATGTGATAAACTGGGGGTTCCCCCACTGGTAAAGAATCCACCTCACAATACAGGATCTGCAGGAGACAAGGTTCCCTAGGTCAGGAAGATCCCATGGAGGAGGGTACGGCAACCCACTCCAGTATTCTTGCCTGGAGAATCCCAGAGGAGCCTGGTGTGCTACAGCCCCTGGGGTCACAAAGAGTCAGACACGACTGAAGCGACTTCGCAGGGCACGACACATGATAAGCTGGGCATCAAAGACAGTGGAAAGGAACCTGACTATTTGGTTTGTTCCATTACCAATGATTCCCTCACGCATTCATTTCTCATCTATTCATTTAATCACTTATTCTACAACCATGACTGACTACCTACCATGTCAATACCTAGGAAGAAGACAGGGAAAAACCCAAGAAGATGGATATAATTCCGATGCTTTGTGGTGAGAGCTAAAGAGTTTACCTTCTAGATGCTTTTCCTGCATTTTTTTGTCTTCTAAACACACTGGCAATTGTCTGATTTCTTATAATTTGTCTGAGCTTTACTCATCCAACCTCCAGATAAGAGATAACATTGATTGAGTGCTTTTTGTATGTCAGGCAATGTTCTAAGCATTTTCTTATTTATATACCATAATAGTGTGATGAGATAGGTGCTGTTAATATGCTCATTTTCTCATAAGAAAGTCAAGGCATTGTGCAATGGTCGTGCTACTAATGTAAAGAGGAGCTTAGTTTGGGAAGCAGGCAGTGTGGCTACAAAGCTCCCATTCTTAACCATTGCACTATCTGTTTAATGGATGAACTATTTGACCTTAGAGAAAATTTTAAATGTATAGTTTTCTTTGTTCACTTGAATGATATAATTTTATACATCTTAGAGTTGTTGCTAGTGGAAACTCTTGAAAGCCTGTTCAGTATTAACCTCAGTCATTAATAGCCACTCTTGAAACAAGGCTGTGATTAGTTCTCCAGCAGTAGGGAAGCAACAGAAGAGGTGAAAGCAGAATCCTCTAACCAGGGGATGCTGGATACTCTGGGCAGAAATGGGACTATGAGGAACGAGGGCTCAGCCAGGGGCGGGGAGCTGGGATCAGCTACTGTGGAAGAGATAAAAGAGTGCACTGGGGATGTATAGGCTTGGAGAAAATGAGAAGACTGGTAAACAGGTGACTGGGGGCTGTGATCAAGAGCAGGATGGAGACATGGTCTTAAGCTGAAGGTGAGAAGGAACAAAAAGGAAGCCTTTCAAAGCTGTACAAGTTTGCAAGGGAGAGGGGCAATGGGTGAGAACACATAGGTTTGCTTCTAAAGTGCTTCTGTGCACTAAATATGTTTTCACATGGTTTTACTCTGAATGACATCACACTTTAAAGATCTACATAGAAAGTAAAGGAGGACCATCTTCTGAGAATCCTCACTAAGGACAGGATTTGCACTGGATGCTGTGTCTACAGCCTCTCTCATGACCTGAAGTCTTATGAGGCAGTTCTCACTAGGGATAAACACAAGAGAGGCACTGAAACCCAGAGAGACTGTCAGAGTCACACAGCTGATTAACCAGTGTCTAGCACACTGTTTTCAATGACTATTGAACTATGAATAAATGAGCGTGTAAGTAAAATGATAAAGCAAGCAAGCAGGCAGGCCCTTCCAGCCCCAAAGTTCATGCTTTGTCTCCTGCACTGGTGATTTTAAATTGTGAGCCACAGAGCTCTGGGCTAAGGTGAGGAGGAATAGAGTGGAGGAGCTGCCTGGAGAGTGGCGCTCCTGGTCTGCTATTCCTGCTTTGACAAGAACATCTCTGCTTCCACATGTGCTAGGTATTGAGTTTTACATATAATTTTATTTGAAGAAAAGGGTCTTCTTCTACAAAGTGCTTCATAACTCCTGCCCTGTACCATGCTGCCTCCTAAGCATGTATAAAATCTATGAATGAGTTCAGTTTAATAAAGATGTATACTAATGTAGAGTGGAAACTTAAACTCATTTCTGAATCCCAGTAACAGCCTCCTTTCCTGGTATGTCTTATAAGACCAGCTGTCTACAATATCTAGCATACTGAAGAGGCAGTTAACGATGGATGAAACACCCTCCAGGTCATTATAGCCGGCAGTCCACACAACTCCAGCTCCAAGGTTCAACCCTAGTTCTGCCATAACCTATTTGTGGGATTTTGGGTAAGTGGTTTGACCTCTCTGTGCTTTAGTTTCATCTGTAAAATATCGTAGCTATCTTGTAGGGTGAAAGTGAAAATCGCTCAGTTGTGTCCAACTCTTTGCAATCCCATGGACTGGTCCATGGAATTCTCCAGTTCAGAATACTGGAGTGGGTAGCCTTTCCCTTCTCCAGAGGATCTTCCCAACCCAAGGATCAAACCCAGGTCTCCCACATTGCAGGTGGATTCTTTACCAGATGAGCCACAGGAAAGCCCAAAAATACCAGAGTGGGTGTATTATCCCTTCTACAGCAGGCCTTCCTGACCCAGGAATCAAACCAGGGTCTCCTGCATTCCAAGCAGATTCTTTACCAACTGAGCTATCTGGTAGGGTAGACACATTTTGTGTTATATCTGTGAATGTGCTAACTGTAAACAGTTGCACTTAGTTGACTTAACTACTCATACTTGCTGATACAGGTTCCCAACTTGGAGTGGCCTTCCCAGTTTCATTTGCACAAATTCCAGCCAACCAAATGTACCAATACTCCTTTGACTTTCCTGGGGTCACCAGGGTAACATAATCAGAGACACATCAGTCTGGCCTGACTTATGTTAGGAGAGTTTGCAGGCTTACCTTGACAGCTCCTGCTTCTTGGGAGTAGGTGTGTGCTGCTGTCTGGGTCCTGCTGTCTGGGGTCCACTACAGTCTTGAAGTGGCTTTTTTGGGAGGAAGCGGGAATAAATAAAAATTGTATATATTTAAAGTGTATAACATGATGTTTTGGCATATGTATAAATTGTGAAATAATTACAATTAAATTAACTAACACTTCTCATGGTTACCTTTTTTATATATGTTAAGAACACTAGAGATTTATTCTTTTAGCAAATTTAAAGCATATAGTATATATTATTAACCATAGTCACCATGTTATACATTAGGTCTCCAGAACTTACCCATTCTATAACTAAAATTTTATACTGTTTGATCAATATCTCCCCTTTCCCCCATCTCCCAGACTCTGGTAAAGTAGTGAAAGTGTTAGTCACTCAGTCATCTCGGACTCTTTGTAACCCCATGGAATTTAGCCCACCAGGCTCTTCTGTCCATGGAATTCTCCAGGCAAGAATACTGGAGTGGGTAGCTATTCTCTGTTACTGCGCATCTGACTCTTTTTAGAATCCCAGATGTAAGTGAGATCATGTGTTATTTGTCCGTCTGTGTCTGGCTTATTTCACCTAACATAATGTCCTCCATGTCTCACAGTGGCTTTCGATCACATATTGATAGTAAATAATATCCATTAGTTAAAGTGACATTATCTGCTGAAACAGGTAAGCCCCAAGTCCCAGTAGCATAACTTATTAGAAGTTTATTTCTCATCCTTGTAGAGTTTCATCAGTGCCTAGGGGTAGGGGTGAGATGTGGTAAGGGTGTCTATTCTACACAGTCATTCAAGGATCTGCATTGATGAAGAACATCATCTTCAACATAGAGTTTCCATCATGGTCTGGGCTCAGCATTTAGTCTCCAGGTGGTACAGAGGAAGTGAGAGAATAGAGGATTGCATGGTGGGTTTTATGAGCCAGACCTTAAAGGGATGCTTATCACTTCCAATGGCATGCCACCAACAAAAACTCAGCCACAAATCCAGTCCTGAGGACAAAAGTAGCTGTGAGGTGTCGTCCATTTGTGTACTCATTGGAAAATGACCTGATAGTTTTTGCCAAAAAGTATTTTTCTGTTGTTAGGCAGTTCACACACACATGCACACAAGTACATATACATATGCACACATTTAAAACAAATATAAACAAGACTCTCATCAAATAATGCTCTGTGTGCAATACAGTCTCATAGCTTCTATCTTATTTTAAAATGTTGTCATTACCCATTAAATTGATATTATTGCTGACAAACAGGTCTTGACGTACAGTGTGAAAAACATCATAATTTTTTCAGAGAAAAGCCATTCTAAGGTATAACTGTTACTACTAACCTTAGACACTGAGATGTCATCAGTGAGAGAGAAAACCTCCTCTATGGAAATCATTTTCAAACAATTGCAGTTTTCAAGAAATAAGCCATACAGTTCAACTACAATTAAAGCAGTAAAATAAGAATATTAAGAAACTTAAGTGAAATGGAAGTATTCATACAAAACTAGGAAGACTTGAGTCCAGTGTGGACATGAAGGTCTTGCTGGCAAATGAGAAAAATTCTGTAAGGGTGTGAGGTAGACCAAATAAATAGCATTAATTTTTACATGTGAATTTGGAACCACTGAGCAATAGAGAAGGCAGATAGGCAGTCAAATGTTGGCTTTGTTACCCATGAAGTCAATACTGGAAAATGTGACTTCATAATGTTAAACTCAAGCAGGACTTCCCTGCCCAGCCATAAGCAACGGTGAACAACTGAAGGCCTCCCAAGTGGGGCTTGCCCCTGAAAACTTGCAGCATAAAGGGGCAAACCGGAATGCTGGATTAACCTCCAGAAGGAAGCAGGTGTTACTGACAACATGTGTCCCACTCCCTGGGATAATCTGAACTGGGTGGGTGTGGGGTGTGATGCTGCCACCACCCCCCAGATGAACACAAGAAGCTAGGGGAGAGGCACTTCCCCCCCATGTACATCACAAGGCAGAGATGTCAACATCGAAGGAATCCAATCAAAGTGCTATGCACGTTTCCTGGCTTTTATTTTCTACAGAGATATGTTTGCAATTTCATAAACAAGTGGAGCCATGATTATTTCAAAATTGATATTTCGATCCCACAGATGTCTGTGGCTCTATGCTGTTTCTAAGAATGGGATGTATTATATTCCTCAGAAAAGACAAGGAAGATGCATGCCACTTCCCCTTCCCTGACCTAGGGGCTGCATTTATGCTTTCCTCTTAATCAGGATTCCTGGCCATATACTGGCTTATAGTGTTATCCCATGATTTTTGTTAACCCAAGCAATTCTTAGGGTAGTAACTGGAGATATGGGGCTTAGTCTCACTCAATTCTTTGTCTCTAAGTGTGCCCAGAATGGGATTTTGTCCATAGTAGGTTCTGAAATGCAGCTTGGGACTCAGTGAAGGTCTTTTTCCTACAAACAAGAAACGGAGAGGGGCGGGGAGTGGTGCAGAAAGACCCATCCCACCTGGGGTGGCCCTGCAGGGCCCTGCTCAGGTTCAGTAGGGAGCAGGCAGAAAGCTTGTTATGTAGCAGGCAATTCTTCAGGCCAGAGAGAAACAACCTCGCATTATTCATATTCCAAAAAGACCTTGCTGGGCAAGATCCCAAGGGCTGTGGGGCTGTGACAAGTGACCTTTTCCAAACAATTTTCTTAGCTCAGTATTGGGGAGTTCAGTTTATAAAGCTGCTTGAAGAGTGGTTTTGTTTGTTGGTTTTGTTTTAAAAGCTGTGTCCAGGGTTTACCTAGATGGAAGGAAAAGCTATTTTCAACAAACCTGAATGCAAATGGAGGTCCGGGTCTGAATTCGTTCGTAAGGCAAGCGATACAGACCAGTCACCCGTAACTGAACATTCACCGCCTCGCCCACATCGCCACCCACTAAGGGAGTTTTGTTTTGCTGGTTGGCTCCTGGGACCTCATTATTCACATCAGAATGACGGATAACAAGAGAAGTAGATGGGACTTAGATCTTCACCTCTATACTGGCAGAGAGTTACGGGGAAGGGAGGAGATGGAGGAAGCAGCAAAAAGGAAAGGGAATAAAGAACCATGTGTGGGTTGATGAGTTTGGGAAACTTCATAATAAGAGAGATGGGAGAGTTTGAGAAAATCTGTCACACTGGAGGGATGCTGAGTGAGAGGGAAGGAGGAAGGGAGAGAAAAATTGTTTTCTTTTTTTCTTGAACACTTTATTTCATTAAGACAGTGAGTAAAACTTATCCTCGTTTTTAAAAAAAGTTTTATTTATTTATTTTTATTTTTGGCTGTACTGGGCCTTCCTTGTGGCTTGCAGGCTTTTTCCTCCAGCTGCTGGGAGCCGGGCTGCTCTTTGCTGAAGGGCACAGAGAGGCTCTCGCCGCCCCAGCCTCTCCTGCCATGGAGCACAGGGTCTAGGCTCATGGGGTCTGTGGCCACATGGCACATGGAGTCTTCTTGGACCAGAGACTGAACCCGTGTCCCCTGCATTGGCAGGCAGATTCTTATCCACGGTTCCACTAGGGAAGTCCAGTAAAGCCTACACTCCTAACTAATTTTGAGATCACAGACTTCCGTTTTCTTGGATGTGACTCCAAGTTAAGGGGAGGTGGTTAAGACACAAGAATGCTGAAGAGGGAGGAGGAGGATCTGGATTCAGTCCAAGACAAAAGACGTGACACTGTCCACAGTAAATAGCTGTTAAAGGACATCTTTCTCTAACTAGAAATCTTTTTTTTTTTTTTTTGAGCACAGATGATACACATTTCTTTCTCCTCTTCATCTCAAGCTTCCTGATGCCTTAGCTCTAGAGAAAAAGTCTCAACCAACAGCATTCATGCCCCTCTGAGGTGTTTAAGTGACCCTCAAGCTGTGCCTCTTATGCTGACACTTAGAACAATTTCTTGTCCTTTTCTCAACAGTAGTAGCTTATATTCCAAGTCTTACAAAAGGAGGCAATCGCACTACCATGGAGAGAAAAAAAAAACACACACACAGAAAGTCTGTACGTTAAGAATAATTTGTATGGAAATGGCAGAAATCCATCTTCAAACAGGATAAGCCCCAAAGACAGTTTACTTGATTGTGGTGCATGTATCTTTTTGAATTATGGTTTTATCAAAGTATGTGCCCAGGAATGGGATTGCTGGGTCACATGGTTGTTCTATTTTTTAGTTTTTTAAGGAAGCTCCATACTGTTCTCCATAGTGGCTGTATCAATTTACATTCTTACCAACAGTGTAAGAGGAGTCCTTTTTTACCACATCCTGTAGGTTTTTTGATGATGGCCATTCTGACCAGCATGAGGTGATACCTCCTTATAGTTGTGATTTGCATTTCTCTAATAATTAGCGATGCTGAGCATCTTTTCATGTATTTGTTGACCATCTGCCTCTCTTCTTTGGAGAAATGTCTATTTAGGTCTTTCACTTGTTTTTTGATTGGACTGTTTGCTTTCTTTGATATTTAGCTGTATGAGCTGTTTGTATATTTTGGAGATTAATCTTTTGTCAACTGCCTCATTTGTAATTATTTTCTTTCATTCTGAGATTTGGTTTTTCATCTTGCTTATGGTTTCCTTTGCTATGTAAAAGCCTGTAAGTTCAGTTAAGCCCCCATTTATTTATTTGCTTTTGTTTTGACTACATAGGAGGTGGGTCAAAAAAGAGCCTGCTGTGATTTATGCATACAGCATTCTACCTATGTTTTCCTGTAAGAGTTTTATAGTGTCCAGCCTTACATTTAGGTATTTAATCCATTTTGAGTGTATTTTTGTGTTTGATGTTAGGGAGTGTTCTAATGAAAGTTAAAGATGACAGTGAAAAAACTGGCTTAAAACTGAACATTCAAAAAGCTAAGAACATGGCATCCAGTCCCATTACTTCACAGCAAATAGATGGGAAAACAATGGAAACAGTGACAGACTTTATTTTTGGGGGTCCAAAATCACTGCAGATGGTGACTGCAGCCATGAAATTAAAAGACGCTTGCTCCTTGGAAAGAAAGCTATGACCAACCCAGACAGCATATTAAAAAGCAGAGATTACTTTGTCGACAAAGATCCATCCAGTCAAAGCTATGGGTTTTCCAGTAGTCATGTATGGATATGAGAGTTGGACCATAAAGAAGACTGAGCACTGAAGAACTGATGCTATTGAACTGTGGTGTTGGAGAAGATTCTTGAGAGTCACTTGGACTGCAAGGAAATCAAACCAGTCAGTCATAAAGGAAATCAGTCTTGAATATTCATTGGAAGGACTGATGCTGAAACTGAAACTCCAATACTTTGACCACCTGATGCAAAGAACTGACTCATTAGAAAAGTCCCTGATACCAGGAAAGATTGAAGGTGGGAGGAGAAGACGATGACAAAGGAGGAGATGGTTGGAAGGCATCACTGAGTCAATGGACATGAGTTTGAGTGAGCTCTGGGGGTTGGTGATGGACAGGGAAGCCTGGGGTACTGCAGTCCATGGGGTTGCAAAGAGTCAGACGTAACTGAGCAACTGAATTGAACTGAGCAACAACAAAGTGTTTGAACATCATTGTTTTACATGCAGCTGTCCAGTTTTCCAAGCACTACTTATTGAAGAGGCAGTCTTTTGTCCATTGTACATTCTTGCCTCTTTTGTCATAGATTAGGTGAACATAGGTGCATGGGATATCTCTGGGCTTTCTGTCCTGTGTCACTGATCTATATTTCTACTTTTGTGCTAGTACCACACTGTAGTTTTGTAATATAGTTTGAAGTCAGGGAGTCTAATTCTTCTAGTTCCAGTTTTTCTTTCTCAAGATTGCTTTGGCTATTCAGGGTCTTTTATATTTCCATATAAATATTAAAAAATTCTGTTCTATTTCTGTGAAAAATGCCATAGGTAATTTGATAGGGATTGCACTGAATCTGTAGATTACCTTGGGTAGGATAGTCATTTTGACAACATTGATTTTCCCTGTCCAAGAACATGGTGTAACCTTCTATTTGTTTGTGTCATCTCTGATTTCTTTCACATCAGCATCTTACAGTTTTTCAGAGTAGAGTTCTATTGTTTCCTCGGGTAGGTTTATTCCTAGGTATTTTATTGTTTTAGATGCAATGATTAATAGTACTGTTTCCTTAATTTCTCTTTCTGACCTTTCAGGAAATTAGGATGTTAATTAGAATACCCAGGGTAACCACTAAGAAAATAACAAGAATATAAAAAAATAAATGAGAAAAATCAAAATGGCACACAAGAAAAATATTTTTGAAAAGAGAATTTAGAGGTTCACTAGCTAATTCTGCCAAAAGGTACAAGAATTGACTTACATAGGAATTTGACATACAGCCCATTGGCAAGATGAAGCTTCTCAGAACAAAAATTCAGCCCACATAAGACTTTAGAAAAAATGTAATTTAAATAAATGTGAAGCATTATCTAACTAATATGTGTGACCCAGGAACTTGTTATGGTCAAAGCACATTTTCCATTGTTTCTGTTATAAAACTTATGTCTAGTGCCATATGGTAGGCTAGCATTTCTCTGAGAGTGACTGACAGAACACTCATACCATGCTGTTAATGGCTTTACTGACCACAAGGGCTGCTGTGGTCAAATATGTTTGGAAATGCTGGGGTAAATAGAGTTCAAGAAATACCTTACTGCAGGGCTCCTTAGAAACTGTAGCACATTGCAAGTACACTGAGCCCTCACGAGGTAGTGATAGCTTGAATATTTCCCAAACTCTTTGGTCATGAAAAGAATCTCTTGTTTTGGAGACTGAAGTTTCAGGGAAGATCCTTTAGGGAATGGTGAAGAAAGGAGTTAAGCATAATACAGAGATTCTTCTATACCTCACTTTCTTTATGACCACAGTTGGGGTGACAGCATTTAGGATCACTGTGTGATAACCCTAGTGACATACTTAGCATAGTCCTACCAAATGGCAGGCACTCGGTACTTTGCAGATTTTAAATGTCAAAGAATAGTTGGATATAGTGCCAAAGAATAATTCAGTTGATTTTTTATCTGCTTAATGTAAAACAGGGAGGCACAAACTTAGAAGTCAGATGGATGAAAACTCAAATGTGAGTTCATTGCTCACCACGAATTATGAACGTTAATAAATTTTACAAACTACCTTTATAACAACATCTAGATTAGTGTTTGATTGAATCAAAGAGATCGATAACCTGGACATGTTGACATAGAAAATTGACCACCACAGTCTACTCTTGTAAACTTGTACATACCTATACATATATTAAATCACACTTAGTCTCCAAGTAAAGACAAAGACATACTTTCACATGATAGAGCTATCCTGTGTACAACCGAAAATATGCTAATCCATTTCCCGAAAAGGCTGCAGATCCTTGACTGATGTTCACTCATCACCCCTGACATCCTGTGATATAAACTAAAGTAATACATTGTTAGATGATAAGGAGATAAGACTTTGAGTTAGTTCATTTAACTTCTCTGAAATCATCTATAAAATGGGTTTGTAATACTTCAGTCACTCAGCCGTGTCCGACTTTTTGCCACCCACGGACTGCAGCACACCAGGCCTCCCTGTCCATCACCAACTCCTGGAGTTTACTCAAACTCATGTCCATTGAGTCAGTGATGCCATCCAATCATCTCATCCTCTGTTGTCCCTTTCTCTGGCCTTCAATCTTCAAGCATCAGGGTCTTTTCCCATGAGTCAGTTATTCGCATCAGGTGGCCAAAGTATTGGAGTTTCAGCGTCAGTATCAGTCCTTACAATGAATATTCAGGACTGATTTCCTTTAGGATGGACTGGTTGGAACTCCTTGCAGTCCAAGAGACTCTCAAGAATCTTCTCCAAACCACAGTTCAACAGCATCAATTCTTCGGTGCTCAGCTTTCTTGATAGTCCAACTCTCACATCCGTACATGACTACTGGAAAAACCATAGCTTTGACTGGATGGATCTTTGTGGACAAAGTAATATCTCTGCTTTTTAATATATTGTCTAAGTTGGTAATAACTTTCCTTCCAAGAAGCAAGCGTCTTTTAATTTCATGGCTGCAGTCATCATCTGCAGTGATTTTGGAGCCCAAGAAAATAAAGTCTGTCACTGTTTCCACTGTTTCCCCATCTATTTGTCATGAAGTGATGGGAACAGATGCCATGATCTTAGTTTTCTGAATGTTGAGTTTTATGCCAACTTTTTCACTCTCCTCTTTCACTTTCATCAAGAGTCTCTTTGGTTCTTCTTTGCTTTCTGCCATAAGGGTGGTGTCATCTGCATATCTGAGGTTATTGATATTTCACCCAGAAATCTTGATTCCAGCTTGTGCTTCATCCAGCCCAGCATTTCTCATGATGTACTCTGCATATATGTTAAATAAGCAGGGTGACAATAGACAACCTTGACATACTCCTTTCCCGATTTGGAACCAGTCTTTTGGTCCACGTCCAGTTCTAACTGTTGCTTCTTGACCTGCGTACAGATTTCTCAGGTCAAGTGTTCTGGTATTCCCATCTCTAATAATTTTCCACGGTTTGTTGTGATCCACACAGTCAAAAGCTTTGGCATAGTCAATAAAGCAGAAGTAGATTTTTTTTTTTTTTTTGGAACTCTCTTGTTTTTTCAATGATCCAACAGATGTTGGCAATTTGATCTCTGGTTTCTCTACCTTTTCTAAATCCAGTTTGAATATCTGGAAGTTCATGGTTCACATATTGTTAAAGCCTGGCTTGGAGAATTTTGAGCATTACTTTGCTAGCATGTGAGATGAATGTAATTGTGCGGTAGAGCATTCTTTGGCATTGCCTTTCTTTGGGATTGGAATGAAAGCTGACCTTTTCCAGTCCTGTGGCCACTACTGTTTTCCAAATTTGCTGCCATATTGAGTGGAGCACTTTAACAGCATCATCTTTTAGGATTTGAAATGGCTCAGCTAGAATTCCATCACCTCCACTAGCTTTGTTCATAGTGACACTTCCTAAGGCCCACTTGACTTCACATTCCAGGATGTCTGGCTTTAGGTGAGTGATCACACCATCGTGATTATCTTGGTCACAAAGATCTTTTTTGTATAGTTCTTCCATGTATTCTTGCCACCTCTTCTTAATATCTTCTGCTTTTGTTAGGTCCATACCATTTTTTAATACATCTGCAGGGTTACTTACTCATTCATTCAGAAGTCATTTGTATCAATCAGTATAAACTGTGTAGTATATAGTATTAAACTAGACTCAGTCTTTGCTCTTGACTAGCAGACAAGGCAATGAGATGAGGTCTAGCAAGAGTTTAGTTACAGGACCTGGAACAGAGTGATGTTTGAGAAACTTTTATTGACTTTCCCCATCTTCCTGGAATAGAGAAGTCACAGCTCTCAGAAAAACCACAGTAGTAGCCGGTGTCCTTTCATTCCACCCAAAGGGACCATCCAACCTGCAGTGCAAACAACCCCAGGAAACTTCATCCAGATTCAAAACAAACCAACATGCCAGGCAACTTGGAGAAGCTAAGAGAGTTTCTACATTTCTGCAGATGGGTGCAGTGTTTTAAGGACAATTCAGTAAGAATACTCAGATGTTCCTCTTAAGCCCCAATATCCATGACAACCAGACATTCCACAAGTTTTGATCAAAACAGAATCATCAACTCAAGTATGAGGAGACACTTAGCAAGTTAAAATCTAGTTTTGTAATATTTGCAACCATTAACATTATCCAGAAAACTTAGTCTTAAGTAAACATTCAACAGCTTCACATAGCATGATACCATACTGACTTAAAACAGAGGTCACTGGAGAATCACAAAATTTACTTTTCTAGAAATGGCAACTGCTTGATCATTGCATTACCAGAAGGCAATATACCCATAGTCTTTTGGAAAATTGATTTTCCCTCACTAGGATTTCATTTATAGACATAAGGGCATAAACAGTCAAATTTCTGTCACCATAAAACTACTTACTTTCCACTGATTTCTTTCTATAAACCACAAAACACAAGCAGACCTTCCAACTCTTATGTGCATTTTCTCAGATATTTTTAATGTAGGACAAAGACATAAAGACTAAAACAAATCTAGAAAGATATATATTTTCTTTAATATATGAAATACAAATTGATCCAATTTCATTGTTTACATATGAAATTGTGTGCTAAGAGAGATTGTGTCTAAGAGAAAAACAGTTTACCAACCACATCTGCCAACCCACATGGTTAACAGAGCTGCAGGGAATAAGAAAGATGAGCAAGATGAGAGTTTCGGGCACAAGTTACCTAGTCATAAGTGAGAGGTGAATGAGCATGGAAAACATGTTTTTTTAATGTTTAAACATCACATATATATAAAACACAACTGTGACCATCCACAACAATGCTGAGGTTTCCCAGAATGTTTCTGGGAATGTTTATTTGTAAAAATGAATCATATGAGAGAAATTTTCTTACCAAAGAAAATCACTTGTTCATTTTATAAGTACTTACTGAGTGTCTACTATGCACTAGGTACTGCAGTTACATCTGTGAATCTGACAGACACATTCTCTGCTGGTCCAGGGGTTTTAATCTAATTGGAAACATGGAGGCCAGCAGGCAATTCCAGGAGAGTGTGGCATCCTGACAGAGGCAGTCCAGGGTCTGTGAGAGCATCAGGAAGGACAACTGATCCAGACATGGGTCTCCTTGAATGCAGACCTCTCCAAACTGAGACCTGAAAAGGAAGGCATCAGCTAAGGGAAGGTACTAAGAGTGTGGAGGATCCAGGAGAGGTCTCAGGTGAAAGAGGAAAGCATCTGCACAGGCCTAGAGCAAAAGTGATCACAGAATGTTGAAAGTATTAAAGACAGTTCCTTTTAGCTGGACTTTGGGACCTTGTCTCTTTCTCTCACCAGAGAGGCTAGGATTTGGTTACAGTTCAGTGGTTGACACCAACATCAGCTCACATCTTGTAGATGGTGGAATACAGGAAAAGGAGGGGAGATGCAGTTAGGCTGAGTCATGTTCTAAGTGGCCATGGACAGGCATGGACCATATGCATTATAACACACTGGATCATGTGTATTATAACCACGTGAAACTGTCCCAGTCCAAAAGAACATATGCAGAGTGTTTCAAGGTTCCCTCTGAGAGGAGCTACTGAGAGGCTTTGCCTGTTCAGACATGCTTTCAGCTTTAAACACACTAGACTGGCAGGATGGGACATTCCAAGGAAGGGTTCAGTTCAGTTCAGTTCAGTCACTCGGTCGTGTCCGACTCTCCACAACCCTATGAATTACAGCACGCCAGGCCTCCCTGTCCATCACCAACTCCCGGAGTTCACTCAAACTCATGTCCACAGAGTCGGTGATGCCATCCAGCCATCTCATTCTCTGTCGTCCCCTTCTCCTCCCACCCCCAACCTTTCCCAGCATCAGAGTCTTTTCCAGTGAGTCAAATCGTCGCATGAGGTGGCCAAAGTATTGCAGTTTCAGCTTTAGCATCAGTCCCTCCAATGAACATCCAGGATTGATCTCCTTCAGAATGGACTGGTTGGATCTCCTTGCAGTATAAGGGACTCTCAAGAGTCTTCTCCAACACCACAGTTCAAAAGCATCGATTCTTCGGCGATCAGCTTTCTTCACAGTCCAATTCTCACATCCATACATGATCACGGGAAAAACCATTGCCGTACTGAGAAGTAAACTACGAGGAAAGAACTGTCCATGGACTCAGAGAACCCGGATGCTACAGGTAGTTTCAGGCCCCTGTGAACCATCAGATCTCGCCCACAGCTCTCATGCACTCACTCACACATTCAGTTAGAGGCACTTCTGTGCACCATAAACTGGGCTGGGGGCGGTAACAGAAGGACAGGGTGAAGTCCTCATCCTCAGGGGATGGAGAATCGAAACGGGGAGGCCAGCAAATCTGCAGAAGCTTATACCCCCTTGCAATGAACGCAATACTAAAAAGAAGTGCAGAAAGCCATGGAGTCTATCCCAGGGAGGGGCAAGGGCAGGCTGTCTCGAGATGATAACACCTGAGTGGAGCCCTAAAGGATAGGGAGCTGAGTGAAGAAGTGGGGACAGGTCATTCCTGGCAGATGGGGCTGTAGGGCTGCAGGCCCAGAGAAGTGGCACGCTCAGAAAACAGCAAGCAATCCAACATGGGAGGCGTGCAGATGAGGCTGGGACTTGGGAGGGAGAGGGTTTGAGAGCAGCCAGTGGCCATGAAGGGCCTTGTATGTCATGGTAAAGTGTTTGCAGGAAGTGGTAGAGGAGTCCAGGACAACTTCTGGACTGCAGTCCTGTGGCTACAGTCACAGTCTCATCCAACAGTGTGCAAAAGCATATTGAATGGGGGAGCTAAGAATGGTTGGGCCATATTGAATGTAAGGTGTCTGTGGGAAATCCAAGTAAAATACTCTTGGATTTTGACTGTTATAACTATGGAGAGGAGGAAAGGGGAAATGGAGAGAGAAAGGGAGATTTATGTGTATATATACACATAAATATATATACACATTCACACATACGCCTGTCAGGACTGAAGAGAGAGATTAGGAACTACCCGAATATAGGTGACCATGGAAGCCATGTTGAGGATGGGGTTACAGTGTCCGTACAATGAGAAGGGAAGAGGCCCAAGGACAGAGCTCAAGAAAGCACTTAAACACAGATAAAGGAAACAGAGCCCTCCCAGAAGACCAAGAAGGAACATGCAGAGGTGTAGGAGGAAGAAAAAGACAAGGTAGGGAGGATGCTGGTCAAAGGCAACTGAGTGGTCAAGGGGGTTATGGACTGACCCTTCTCATCTGATAGAACAGGTTGGAGGTTGCTCGTAAATTTGGTGAGAGTGGATTCTATGGGATGGTGAATAAAAACTGCACAGCAGTGGTTGATGAGTGTAAGTTGACACAGAGGAGCCACAGTGAACATGCACAAGTGTTATGGGAAGCATGTCTGGGAAGAGAGAGATGCAGGAGATAGGTTGGTGGCTTGAACTTCAGGTCGAGGGACAGTTGGAAAGAGAGCTGTTGGAGGATTGAAAGAAAACTTGTATGGAGCTCAGTTGCACATCATGAAACTGCACATCATGATAAACCTTAGTTACTTAGTATTAATCCTGCCTGGGTTGAATGTAACAACTGGAACTTGGCACCCAGGAAACTTCACACTGAAGAGAGAAGGAGCTAGCAATGCAAGTTGAAAAACAAGTAGGCAAATAAAGCTATTTGTTCTTGGTGATATTTCTCCCATCTCTGATTTTCAGCTAGTCTCCTTCCCATAGGACTTTGATATATCTGTCTGTCTCCTTTTACCTGGACTCTCTTCAACAACTGATGGGTTTCACACTCATTTCCTTTTTTGTGATGAGACCTAAAATAGCCTTCTTCAAGTGTTGATGAAAGGGCCAACCCATAATACTCTGAAATCTCACCGAAATCATCAGAAACTGAAGATGGTCCAAATTGAAAGTCTGAGGGTGAGGGAGAAAAATCAGAAGGGAGAAGGAAAGTGGAGGAGAGAGAGTGAGGGAGGAGATGGGTCAGGAAGGTGGGAAATGAGGGAAAATGGAGAGGTTCCTTTAAGCTACAGGGCAGAAGGGTGGGAAGGAAAGAATGAAGGGAGGGGAAGGGAGAGAGAGGGGGAGAGCAGCGGAGGGGGACGGAGAGAGGGAGGGGAAAAAGAAGTCACTGCAAAGCAGAGGCAAGAAAGCCAGGGTGAGGACAGTGGAGAGGGAGGCGGAGAGAAAGGCAGGACAGGGCAAGGAGCAGAGCGAGGTCAGGACAGACCAGGGAAGGGGCTGAGTGGGAAGTGCTCCTAAGAGGTGCAGTGTATCTCCTGCTCAATGGCTCCTCATCCTGTGTTCAGCATGAACGTCTGGGCCAGGCGCAGGTTGGTCCTGGGAGCATAGGGCAGAGCTTGCTCCAAGCTGCTCCCGGCCAAGAGGCAGGGCCAGTGTTCACAAGAACAGGCAGTAAACACCATGGTAGTCGCAAGTGCAAGACCTCCAAGGAATGGGTCACCAAGCCCTGGGGGACCACGCAAGTTCCCCTGAGGGGAAGGCATCAATTCTGGGAGCCAAGGGGTGAGCAGCCACAGAGGGTGAGCCATGAAAGAACAGCCTGGCTGGGAAGTCGAGTAAGAGAACAGGGCAATTACAGAGCACCCCCCTGGGCCTCCCCTGTGGCTCAGCTGGTAAAGAACCTTCCTGCCATGCAGGAGACACAGGAGATGTGGCTTCCATCCTGGGTTGGGAAGATCCCCTGGAGAAGGGCATGGAAACCTGCTCCAGTGTCCATGGAGAATCCCATGGACAGAGGAGCCTGGTGGGCTACAGTCCATGGGGTTGCAAAGAGTCAGACACGACTGAGCAACTAAGCACATGCAGGGGAAGTGAATGCCTGCAATGCAGGCAAGAGAAAGGGGTGGAAAAGCAAGTAGGGACCAGATTATCCAGGGTCTGTGTGCCATATTAGGGATTTGGGACTTAAGTCTTGATGGGTCTTAAATGTGGCTGTATCATAACCATATTTACCTTTTAAAAAGTTC
Source organism: Moschus berezovskii (assembly GCF_049115385.1). NCBI lineage: Eukaryota > Metazoa > Chordata > Mammalia > Artiodactyla > Moschidae > Moschus > Moschus berezovskii. Next base: position 4,454,466 of record NC_142473.1, read on the forward strand.
ATTCTGAAAGAAAGAAAAAACACCTACAGACAAACGTTAAACTTTGGTTAATGATATACATGCTTGAATTATTTCGGAGGAAGTCTGCAGATGTCTGTGATGTACTTTAAGATACATGAAAAATAAGATTGTGGATGACTAGAGGGTTGGGTGGTTGGCTAGATGTGTGACAAAGAAAACAGAGTAAAATAGTGATGGCAAAATCAAGTAGTGATTCTCTCAACTTTCCTTATGTTTAAATTTTTTAATAATCGAATTCTTGCATATTAGATCCTATGGCTGCTGCTCAGATACAACTTTGGAAAGGAGCAAGAGAGTCAGTTAGAGGGTTGTTGGCCACAATTGAGGCAAGAGATGGTTATGGCTCAGACAGTAGGGACAGAAACAGGGATGGAAGCACTGGGATTCAAGAGATGTCTCAAAGGTTAAATCAATGGCCTTGGTAATGAGATGACGGATCTATAGGGAGGGAAGAGGTTGAGATAAGTGGTAGCCCTGATTGACCTGCCTTAGCTACAGACTAATTACACACTGAGACGAGGATGCTCCTGGGGTCTTCAGGGTGGGAGGAAAGAGTCAAAAAGTCCACTAAGAACCCCAATCAATAGTGTCCCCTCTGGCTGGCCTTTGACCTCGGGTTCTCATCAGGAGATTCCTGGATCTAGCCCTTTGCTTTCCGAGTCTGTTCTGGAAGTCTGCGGACTGCAGCGCCTTGGGCGAGGCATAATGCAGGGAGAGCTGTCACGCTCACCCTGTGCTGTGGTCCCAACAGCCCCGAGGCTCTGCCACCCGCCCTTTGTCAGAACTGGGCGGATGCCGCTCAAGCTTTGCTCTTGGCAGTGAAACTATTCTGCTGAAGAACAAAATTGATTGTGACCAGCAGTTTCAAATGTCTTCACATGCAGCCAGCTTTGGTTTATCAGTAATTCGTCAGAAAGCAGATCTCTCTGGAAGACTTAAAAACAATCAGGCAAAACTGAGCTTATCTCAAGGGCCGCGAGACAGCCTTTCTTGGGGCACAGGTGTGGGGCAGTGGGCTTCCGAGAGGCCGCTGTGACCCTGGCCACCGCCCACGCCCGCGCTGCTGTCATCCCAGCTCATCTTCCCCCATCCTGGGGCCACCGGCAAAGCCCTCCTTGTCCTCCGTCTGAAGGACTCTTACAGAGGGCCTGTTTCTCCACCTCAGTAATTACCTCTGCACTTCATGGCTGGGTTCCTGTCCCTGTCACGTCCACAGTCATCTGACGATTAACATTAAACCCAGACTCCCTCTTCAAGCCGTGGGGCCTCCGAAGCACGTGCGATGCCTTGCACAACACGCACACCTGCTCTTCCTCTGCCGGGGGGAGAGGCCCTGGCTGCTCAGTGCTCAGTCACTCGGTCATGTCCAACACTTCGCGACCCCACGGACTGTAGCCCACCAGGCTTCTCTGTCCATGGGATTATCCCCTGGAGTGGATTGCCTTTCCTACTCCAAGGGATCTTGCCAACCGAGGAACTGAACCCACGTCTCCTTTATCTCCTGCATTGGCAGGTGGATTCTTTACCACTGCACCACCTGGGAAACCCACATACCAGACCCAAAAAAAGAAGGTTCCTGACTCTGTTTGAGGCAGAAATGTAGGCTGCTGCTGCTGCTGCTAAGTCGCTTCAGTCGTGTCCGACTCTGCGACCCCATAGATGGAAGGCAGCTGGGCTATAATCATCACTGTTCTCAGATAAAACCCATATGTGTCTCCCAACATTATGGCATGTGACTTTTTTTGTTTGTTTTTTAAACAGACCATCTTGAGACCCAGACAGCATCTACCCTGTCAGTCCTGGTGGTCTCCCCCTCACTCCTTAGGCAAGGTATGGAGTTGTTCCTGCCTGAGTTCAGATATTAGCTCTGCCACTCCCTGGCTGAGTCTCAGTTTCCCGACAGGTAAAATGGGGGAGGGCGTTCACTCAGGTGGTGGGCAATTGTGAGGAGTAAGCCAGGCCACATGCAGAAGGCCCTAACCTGGTGACTGGGTCCTTCTTGGTTCTCAAAACTCAGTGGCTGGAAAAACCAGATGTGGAGAATGTAATTTTCCAACACGATGATTAATTCATGTCTCTATATCACCTTGCAGTTGAACACAGTGTGCTTTCTTCATTTATAAAATGCTTTTTTTTCTGTGTTTCAGTTTCCCGTGTGTTGAGAAAATACCAGTGACTGACTACTTCAGAGAGGGAAAAGGAATTTGTTACAAAAAACAGGCAAAGAGACTGCTTCCATGGTGGTCCGGTGGCGAAGACTCTGAGCTCCCAATGCAGGGGGCCTGGGTTTGAAATCTGGTTGGGGAACTAGACCCACATATTGCAACTAAAGCTTGCGCATGCTGCAACTAAGACCCATGGCAGCTGAATAAATAAATTTTATTAAAAAAAAAAAAAGCAGGCAAAGAAATGGGCTCTCTTTCCAGCACTTTTATCACCTTCAGGACTCTCCCAAGAGTCCTGGCCGAGTCTCCAGCCTCTCTGTAGCTGAGGATGACCTCGCTGTGAACTGTAGAGGCCACTGGTAGACTCGCTCACAATTCAGTGGTCCCTGCATGCCAAGGGAGGCTGTTTCCTGGGCTTGGAGGGACTTTTTTGGCTTTGTGTGCTTTGGATTTGAGCACACATCTAAACCCTTGGGTCCCCGAGGCCCCATCTCATCTCTGCATCACTGGGCTGCTGAGTCCTCGCTTTGGCAGGAAGCCTGGCTCCTGTGGGCTGAGAAAGGACATTGTCACCATTACAACCCAAGTGATCTATCGCAGGGGACTGAGCAGGTGACGGGGCAGGGAGAGCTTTGGAACAAGGCTGAGCAAGAAAGGCTTTCTACGATGAAATGATAAGAATAAAAACCACTTAGAGTACTCAATTTAAGTCTGAATTTGGCAATAAGGAGTTCACGATCTGAGCCACAGTCAGCTCCCAGTCTTGTTTTCTAACTGTATAGAGCTTCTCCATCTTTGGCTGCAAAGAATATAATCAACCTGATTTCGCCGTTGACCATCTGGTGATGTCCATGTGTAGAATCTTCTCTTGTGTTGTTGGAAGAGGGTGTTTGCTATGACCAGTGTGTTCTCTTGGCAAAACTCTATTAGCCTTTGCCCTGCTTCATTCCGTGTTCCAGGTGTTTCTCGACTTCCTACTTTTTCATTCCAGATGAAAAGGACATCTTTTAGTTCTAAAAGGTCTCATAGGTCTTCATAGAACCGTTCAACTTTGGCTTATCCAGCATTACTGGTTGGGGCATAGGCTTGAATTACTGTAATATTGAGTGGTTTGCCTTGGAAATGAACAGAGATCATTCTGTCGTTTCTGAAATTGCATCCAAGTACTGCATTTCGGACTCTTTTTTTGACCATGATGGCTACTCCATTCCTTCTAAGGGATTCCTGCCCACAGTAGTAGATATAATGGTCATCTGAGTTAAATTCACCCATTCCAGTCCATTTTAATTCACTGATTCCTAGAATGTCTACATTCACTCTTGCCATCTCCTGTTTGACCACTTCCAATTTGCCTTGATTCTTGGTCCTAACATTCCAGGTTCTTATGCAATGTTGCTCTTTACAGCATCGGACCTTGCTTCTATCACCAGTCACATCCACAATTGGGTATTGTTTTTGCTTTGGCTCCATCCCTTCATTCTTTCTGTATTTATTTCTCCACTGATCTCCAGTAGCATCCTGGGCACCTACCGACCTGGGGAATTCCTCATTAAGTATCCTATCGTTTTGCCTTTTCATACTGTTCATGGGGTTCTCAAGGTAAGTATACTGAAGTGGTTTGCCATTCCCTTCTCCAGTGGACCACATTCTGTCAGACCTCTCCACCATGACCTGCCCATCTTGGGTGGCCCCACAGGCATGGCTTAGTTTCATTGAGTTAGACAAGGCTGTGGTCCGTGTGATCAGATCGACTAGTTTTCTGTGATTATGATTTCAGTGTGTCTGCCCTCTAATGCCCTCTTGTAATTCCAACCGTCTTATTTGGGTTTCTCTTACCTTGGTCATGGGGTATCTCTTCATGGCTGCTCCAGCAAAGCGCAGCCGCTGCACCTTACCTTGGACGAGGGGTATCTCCTCACGGCCTCCCCTCCTGATCTTGAACGTGGAGTAGCTCCTTTTGGCCCTCCTGCACCCACGCAGCCACTGCCACTTGGACGTGGGGTAGCTCCTCTAGGCCACCACCCCCAGCCTCAGACGTGGGGTAGCTCCTCTCAGCCACGCTTCTGCGCGTGGTTGGTTGCGCACCCCAGCGTCTCATATGCAAGCTAGACCATTCAGGTATGACCTAAATCAAATCCTTTATGATTATACAGTGGATGTGAGAAATAGATTTAGGGACTAGATCTGATAGATAGAGTGCCTGATGAACTATGGATGAAGGTTGGTAACATTGTACAGGAGACAGGGATCAAGACCATCCCCATGGAAAAGAAATGCAAAAAAACAAAATGGCTGTCTTGGGAGGCCTTACAAAGAGCTGTGAAAAGAAGAGAAGCGAAAACCAAAAGAGAAAAGGAAAGATATAAGCATCTGAATGCAGAGTTCCAAAGAATAGCAAGGAGAGATAAGAAAGCCTTCCTCAACAATCAATGCAAAGAAAGAGAGGAAAACAACAGAATAGGAAAGACAAGAGATCTCTTCAAGAAAATCAGAGATACCAAGGGAACATTTCATGCAAAGATGGGCTCGATAAAGGACAGAAATGGTATGGACCTAACAGAAGCAGAAGATATTAAGAAGAAGGTGGCAAGAATACACAGAAGAACTGTATAAAAAAGATCTTCAAGACCCAGATAATCACGATGGTGTGATCACTGACCTAGAGCCAGACATCTTGGAATGTGAAGTCAAGTGGGCCTTAGAGAGCATCACTACGAACAAAGCTAGTGGAGGTGATGGAATTCCAATTGAGCTATTTCAAATCCTGAAAGATGATGCAGTGAAAGTGCTGCATTCAATATGCCAGCAAATTTGGAAAACTCAGCAGTGGCCACAGGACTCGAAAATGTCAGTCTTCATTCCAATCCCAAAGAAAGGGAATGCCAAAGAATGCTCAAACTACCGCACAATTACCCTCATCTCACACGCTAGTAAAGTCATGCTCAAATTCTCCAAGCCAGGCTTCAGCAATACATGAACCATGAAATTCCAGATGTTCAAGCTGGTTTTAGAAAGGCACCAGAGATCAAATTGTCAACATCCGCTGGATCATGGAAAAAGCAAGAGAGTTCCAGAAAAACATCTGTTTCTGCTTTATTGACTATGCCAACGCCTTTGACTGTGTGGATCACAATAAACTGTGGAACATTCTGAAAGAGATGGGAATACCAGACCACCTGACCTGCCTCTTGAGAAACCTATACGCAGGTCAGGAAGCAACAGCTAGAACTGGACATGGAACAAAGGACTGGTTCCAAATAGGAAAAGGAGTACGTCAAGGTTGTATATTGTCACCCTGCTTATTTAACTTATATGCAGAGTACATCATGAGGAACACTGGGCTGGAAGAAGCACAGGCTGGAATCAAGATTGCCAGGAGAAATAGCAATAACCTCAGATATGCAGATGACACCACCCTTATGGCAGAAAGTGAAGAGGAACTAAAATCCTCTTGATGAAAGTGAAAGAGGAGAGTGAAGAGGTTGGCTTGAAGCTCAACATTCAGAAAATGAAGATCATGGCATCCGGTCTCATCACTTCATGGCAAATAGATGGGGAAACAGTGGAAACAGTGTCAGACTTTGTTTTTTGGGGGCTCCAAAATCACTGCAGATGCTGATTGCAGCCATGAAATTAAAAGACGTTTACTCCTTGGAAGGAAAGTTATGACCAACCTAGATAGCATATTAAAAAGCAGAGACATTACTTTGCCAACCAAGGTCCATCTAGTCTAGGCTTGGTTTTTCCCGTGGTCATGTATGGATGTGAGAGTTGGACTGTGAAGAAAGCTGACCGCCGAAGAATCGATGCTTATGAACTGTGGTGCTGGAGAAGACTCTTGAGAGTCCCTTGGACTGCAAGGAGATCCAACCAGTCCATTCTAAAGGAGATCAACCCTGGGTGTTCATTGGAAGGACTGATGCTAAAGCTGAAGCTCCAATACTTTGGCCACCTCATGCAAAGAGTTGACTCACTGGAAAAGAGTCTGATGCTGGGAGGGGTTGGGGGTAGGAGGAGAAGGGGATGACAGGATGAGATGGCTGGATGGCATCACCGACTCGATGGAGGTGAGTTTGAGTGAACTCTGGGAGTTGGTGATGGACAAGGCGGCCTGGCGTGCTCTAATTTATGGGGTCGCAAAGAGTCAGGCACGACTGAGCGACTGAACTGAAGAGTACTCAAATTGCACTTTTGAGCTAAAAATTGTGTTTCCCAGAACCTTGTGAAAGTTTCTCAGTTGTGTCCGATTCTTTGCGACCCAATAGACTATACAGTCCATGGAATTTCCCAGTCAGACTACTGGAGTGGGTAGCCTTTCCCATCTCCAGGGGATCTTCCCAACCCAGGATTGAACACAGGTCTCCTGCATTGCAGGCAGATTCTTTACCAGCTAAGCCTCAAGAGAACATTTTGGAGGTAGCATGATAGATAGTTTCTTTCCCACTTTTCTTTGTTTCCTCCATTTTTAATACATGTATTAATTTTATAATGAAAAAATAAACGCGCAACTGTTGTTGTTTTGTCACTAAGTCATGTCTGACTTTGTGACCCCACGAACTGCAGTATGCCAGGCTTCCCATGCATAACAATATGCTTTGTAGAAGGGGAAAAAAAATAAAAATAAAAACCATTTAGACTTACTCTTTGCTAGGCTCGATGCCAAGTCCTTTTCAGAAATTTCTCTTTCTTTTTCCCAACAATCCCATCATAACAGCCTTTTCTACAGACAGGGAAAGTGATACTCACATTTTCTCATGATTAGCCAGATAATAAGCAGCAGAGCTGAGAGGAGAGCTCAAGATCTAACTAAAGAGCCCAGGATCTTACCCTCCATGGTTTGTTTCTCTGTGAGACTCTGCCCACATTAGGTCCCAACACATGGGTAAGATGGTGCTGCTAACTGGAGCCACCTGGAGCTCAGCTCCTGCACCTGACCTTGGAGGAATAAATAGGCAGGATCCTCGCTGTCTTCTCATCCTTACAATCTCTGGAGGTGGGAGAGTGTGGCTTCTGCATTGAAAGTGAGTATGAAGAAAACGCTAGAAGTGGCAGCCTCTTTCCTCTGTCCACCTGATGCCCTGCTTCTTTGAAATACCCCATGGCCATTTCTGTGCTTGAAACTGGTGCTGAGGAGAGTGAGCAGCCTTAGGTTCAGACTCGCGGATGGGCTCTAACTGGGAAAGGAAATGGGAAACCACTCCAGTATTCCTGCCTGGACAGAGGAGTTGGCAAGCTGCAGTCCATGGGATTGCAAAAGAGTCGGATACGACTTAGTGACCAAGAGACAAATGGGCTCCGAGGGTCGGACTGGGGTCTCCACCCCTGATGTTTGAGGCTCTCAGCCTGAGCTGGGTCACAGGTTTTCAGCTCCATCGTGGTGGGTCCACAGCGGGTTCCTGCGCTCTGGGGTGGGTGAAGGGAGGGGTGTCTCCTGCAGGACTGGGTGCCTCGGGCAGGGTGTGCCTCTGCCCTTTTTGTTTGCTTGTTTCTCTCCCATTCTGAGAACTACCCAGGGCAGAGCTGGAAACAGGGCACAACAAGCATCAAGGGAAAAGCCGGCCTCCTCGTCCCAGTGACAGGACGTGGCTTTGCATGTGGAAGACGCCCAGTGGCTCATGCCTGGGCATGCTCCCTGCTCCAAGATTCCAACAATGCTGCCGGGCGCCTGGCTCCCCTGCCCCATACTCAGGCTGGGTTTCCGATGAGTTGGGGATGGTAGAGGAGGATCCCTCACTGCTCGAGAGGAAAGGACTCTGCCAAGAGGGAACTGGGGAGGAAACTCTAGAAGCTATGGGCCCAGAGGGGACCTCCCAGAGGGGTTGGAGTTGGGTTAGGACTGCATATGCCATACTAGCCAGTCCCACTACGTCCTTGGCCCCATGAAGAGTCTGCTTACTGAGTGTGTGTTTAGTTACTCACCCAAGGTCAGAGCTCTGAATTCCCAGCCCTTGAAGGGGCAGGGAAGGTCCCCGGGAAAGCTGGAGTCAGTCCACCCCAACGCTCCCTCAGCCTGGGCCTGCTTCGGCGTCTGAGCATTATTGGGATGAGACATTCACGATGTTGCCTCAGATAAAGGTCCTAGAAGTAGCCCAAGCGTCATGGAGTCTGTGGGAAGCTTGAAGCCCGTGCTGGCTCTGGGGGTGACAGGGTGTGGAGTGAGGGGTTCTGCCCATCACAGCGGGGCTCCTCTCTGTGGCAGGTCATGGGGTGGTGGTGGCGGCTCCTGTTGGGGCTGTGGGCAGTGCCCCCCATGTGCACTGGGCGTGAGCTGCTCCATGTCTGCATGAACACCAAGCCCCACAAGCAGGAGCCCGGCCCGGAGGCTGAGCTCTATGGGGAGGTATGGAGGCCAGCCCTGATGTGGGGGTTGGGGGGTGGGCACTGCTTTGGCAGACCAGGGAAGAGACACAAGAGCCAAGAGGGTTTCTGAACCCCTGTCCATCTTGAATCGTTTGGTTCCCTAGATGGAGATGTGGGCAAAGGCCACACTGGAGAGGGGTTATGACCTTTGGGACCATAAATGCTGACTGATTCAACATTTCCATCCCTGAGCTGCCTAGCCACTCAAGGAGTCAGGGCGGATGATGATCCCAGAGACTCATCAGTGGTCAGCCTAGATTCCAACTAGCAAGGCTCATCTCCTCTGCCCTACCACCGGCAGGCCCTGGGGAAAAAATAAGACCTAAGGGACTCCTCCCCAAGTTCCTAAAGGTGACTGACAGGGATAAGGGCCGAGGACCAGGGCTGGCATGTTCCTGTGAGCCCTTCTTGGCTGCAGGCGCCCTCCTCCAGTGCAATCCCACATTTCCGAGGGTCTTGGGTTCCCCGCTGCCCCCCAGGATCTGAGACCTTGAAAGCCCCATCCCTAGGGGACATGCAGTCTGTGGCAGGGAGGCCAGTGCCCAGGTATCCTTTGGGTGTGAATATTGACAAACTGGAGTAGAAAATGGCAACCAACCCCAGGATTCTTGCCTGGAAAATTCCATGTGCAGAGGAGTCTGGCAAGCTACAGAGCATGGGGTCACAAAGACTCAGACATGACTGAGTGACTGAGGACACTGACAAATGATCAGCCTTCCTTCCAACCCTTGGACACCGGCCTATCCCACTTGCCGGGTCCTCTTCGAGCGGATGGCTTTACCTTTCTGGCCCACTTGCTCATCGCCCCCCTGCCCCTTCTCCCCATGTCTTTCGCGTCTTCATCTGGGCTCAGTGCATCCCCTGGAAGGACAACGCCTGCTGCACAGCCAGCACGAGCTGGGACGCACACCTGGATGTTTCTCTGCTCTACAACTTCAGCCTGGTTCACTGCGGACTAATGACGCCAGCCTGCCAGAGGCACTTCCTCCAGGCCATCTGCTTCTACCAGTGCTCCCCCAACCTGGGGCCTTGGATCCAGCAGGTGGGAGGAGGTGGGCTGGGGGAGGGGGTGGGGGTGCGGGAGCGGGCAGGGAGGCGCACGTTCTTCAGGGCCCACCTGACAGTGTGCCTAAGAGGCTCAGCTCCAAGAGCTAGCAGACAGCTCTGGACAAGAGCAGAGTCAGAGGCTGCCTGCTGCTGGAGAGAAGGACGGAGAAGTTCTCTCTGACCCTAGAGAACGGCCTGCGGGGAAAGAGGTCGTGGGAGAACAGAAGGATGGAGGCACTGGGTCCCCTCTCCTGTCTGCAGGAACAGAGTCGTGTACAAACCCTAGCCTCATTGTTCTCGTTTGTAAAATATTTAGCGATGTTAAGAGAATATGTTCCGATGGTACCTGACCCAACTGTCACTGTAGCTGTAGACAGTCTTCAAACTGATGCTCTGACAGTTCTGCCTCTTGCTGCGCCGCATCCAGGTGGACCCGCGCGGGCAGGCGGAGCGGGTTCTGGACGCACCCCTGTGCCTGGAGGACTGTGAGCACTGGTGGGCGGACTGCCGCACCTCCCACACCTGCAAGTCCAACTGGCTCGGCGACTGGGTCTGGAGTCGGGGTGAGTGAGGCTAGGCAGTGCCCCGGAGGCCCCCCTCCCCCAGGAAGATGTCCCTTCCCCCGGGCAGATGCCAGCTCGGGTCTCCCCCGGGGCAAGTCCCGGGATGCGCGGACTGGAATGGCTGAGTGGCCTGCGCCTGAAACCCGCAGGGAAGCCCCGCTGCCCCGAGCGAGCGCCCTGCCGCCCTTTCCCGCACCACTTCCCCACGCCCGCAGACCTGTGTGAGCGGATCTGGAGCGGCTCCTTCAGGGCGAGCCCGGAGCTCAGGGGCAGCGGGCGGTGTCTGCAGAAGTGGTTCGAGCCCGCCAGGGGCAACCCCAACGCGGAGGTGGCCCGCCGCTTCGCCAGCCCCGCGCACTCCTGGGCGCGCTGTCCCGCGCTCCTGGCTTTCCCTCTGCTCCTGCCTCTCCTCTCCTGAGAGCCCCCTTCCTCCCACACCTTCTCCTGCGCCGCCCCAGCCGGGGCCGCGGCAGCCTCCTTCCTTGGGACCTCCCTTCAGTCCCTTCGCGTTTGCTTGGCCGGGACTCTCTGGCCTGGAAGTCAGCTGGGGGCCAGGAAGGAACCCAGAGAACAGCCCCTCCTGTCCTAAGGCGGGGGACTCGGATGTGGGACCCCAGGCCCTTCTTACCCAGTGCATGCCCCCGCCTCTCCCAGCAGAGCTGAGGGGGACCGCCCTGGCCTCCCCTCCCACCGTGATGTCTCCAACAAAACAGCACCCACCTTTCCTTCAGTGTGACCCCAGCTGTAGTGACCTCTCCAAGTTGGTTGTCACTGTCCCAAGGATAATAAACTTCTTAATACATGCCAGGCCCTCCTGCTATATCCTTACAACTCCTCTGGTGAGAAAGCTTTCAAAACTCCGCTTTCTTCAATATTAGCAACATACCATACAAAAGACCCAAAGCCAGGGGAACCATGGGGCCACCCAGACCATGTGCTCGATTCTGGGGGCCCAGATCGAAGCGGCAGCCTCAAATGCTTTCAGCTTTCCCTCTTTGTTTTAACCTCAGAATCACAGCACACTGGTCTGAGATGGTGGAAGCCTGAGTTCTAATGTCTTTACCACTTTCCGTATGACTTTGGACAAATCTTTTGACCTTCGCTGAAGACTCCTATGGTTTCCCCCTCTACCAAAGGGAATGAGAAAGTGGACCAGATGATTTTAACTTAAGAAAAGGGGAAAACGCAGTCCCTTGTCTATCAAAATAGATTCTGTGCTTCTCATGCTGTGCGTGTCATAAAAACCAAGAGAGAAGAGTCGAAATGGGACCAGAGAAGGCGGCCTTCACGTCCCTTCTGCAAGCGGACTGACAGCTCATACACCCACTCAGAACCTTTCAGACCCTCAGACCTTCCCAGCAGAGATGGTGCCTCCCCACGTCCTCCTCCTTGACACAGCACAGAGTCTAGTAAGGCTGCGGTTGAGCTGGGAAAGCCAGCCAACGCCACCCCGCATCTCTCCCACTCTTCCCTGGTACTTAAGCCCAAACCTATCAGAGGCATGGCTCTCGAGTTTTAACACCTATGGAGAGAGCTCTGTAAGTGAGGTGCTCAGAATCTGGAGGAGGAAGCAGACAGCAGCAGTGGCGGCGACAAAGCACTTCAGTGGGCAGAACTCCCAGGCCATGAGGCGGGGAGCGGGGGAGGGGGGTTCTAGGAAGACCTCACGAAAAAGGTGAGGCTTGAGTCCTGGTGAAGAAGAGTCACTTTACTGAGAACACAAAGGACATGTGAGCCCAAACCCAGTCAGATCTCCAAGGCATGAACTGTATGAAGCAGGACTTTTAATTGCTCTTCAGTCAATCCATTGTGGCTTCAAAAATATGTATAATAGGTAAAATCTCTTAAGAATTGCAGACTGAAGGAGGTGTCTGAGAGTTTAATGACTATTTTTTTAGTAATTTTAGGTGTAAATATAAAAATTTGTCAAAGTGAGGTTAAAATTGAGACAGACAAAGGAAGACTAGTTCTGGGAACCCTAATAACTGTTACTATTTACTGATTACTCTGTGCCTGGGGCTCTGCTAAGCTTCTTACAGGCATTAGCTCCTTTGATTCTCACAAAAGCTTTAAGAGGTACTCTCATGCCCTCGCTTTTCAAATTAGGACAAAAGCATGTGGCTTTGAAACCAGGTAAAGGGAATGGCAACCCACTCCAGTATTCTTGCCTGGAGAATTCCATGGACAAAGGAGTCTGGAGGGCTACAGTCCATGGAGGTGCAAGTAGTTGGACACAACTGATGGACTAACACTTTCAATCACACTTTCAAATCTGGCCATAAAGTCCCAGCTCATTGAACACCGGGTATGTTGTGGACTGGGGCTGGGGCAGGCATGGGGGAGGGAGGGGTGGGTAGGGGAGCTGGGTCCTGGCAGGTCCCTGTCTGGAAAAAGACTGATCTGTCTCACCATATGTGATTGGGAGGGGTGCTGGGTTTCAAGGAGTGAAGTGGAGCTGACAGATTTGCAGTTAAGTTGCTTGTTTTTAATCAGAGCATCCATGTACTTGGCTAAAGCCAAAGGTCAAAGGATCTGTAACACAGGCAGCCCTGGCCAGCCCCTGGACCCCAGGTCTCCTGCTGGATTTATGTGCACTCCAAATGTATTCGCTTCTAGCCATTGCTGGATTTAGTTCCAAAAAAGTTGCAAGAGGTGGCTTATCTTTCTGGCACACATCCAGACTACTTCTTTTGCTCTCTGTTCTGTTGGTCTTTCAACTTAATCTTCCAATCTTTTAAATTTTGGAAATGTATTTTTAATTTGCAGGAGACTTTTTTTTAACTCCCTTGTTCTTCAAAGCCTGCTGGTTTTGGTTTTATGGACACAATATCTTCTTAAATCTACTGAAGATCTAATTAGAATTTTTTAAAGCTTGTTTCTGGTCTTGAAAGACCCATTTTCTTCAAGGTCAATCTGTTTATCTTGATCTCCTATGTACTGCTGGCTTTCTCCGTGTCCAGTGACCTTGGCTGTGTGTCCGTATTTAAGAATGAGGCACTGGCTTGATTTTTCTAGCCAACTGGTATAGGTATCCTCCGTGGTTGTATGTGTGGGTCTTTTTTCCTGACTAACAAAGCTGCTGGGGAGTTCTGGGTCCATGGGGAGGGCCACTGACTGGAAGTAACTGAGACTCACTAAGTGAGAATGAGCAAAGTTTCTTTTTTCAGAGCTTGCTATAGGAAGGGAGTCAGCCACTATTATTTTCCTTTTGGCTGAGACTCAAAGGAGAAAGTTTGAGAGGTTTCAGGTGTGCCCTGATTAGAGGCTGTTGGCATGGAGAAGCCGGAGGCGGGCTAATGAAGCAGGGCCTCCCGTGATTGGTTGAGGTGTATATTTGGCTTTCTCTGACTGGTTCTCTGTTTCTCTGACTGTCCCTGATGGACAGAGAAGCCTGGCCTGCTGTAGTCCATGGGGTAGCAAAGAGTCAGACAGGACTGAGCAACCGAATTGAACTGACAGGTCCTCAGTTGAAAGCAGAGCGAAAAACTAGAAATGCTGTTAGTTGTCAAGTTCTGACTATGTGAAGCTGGTTGTTAGAGGGGTTATTGTTTGGCTTCTTGGGTTGGTTGCAAAGATAGTTGTCTAACTTTTTGTAAGTCTGATTTATAGATAGTAGGCTGGCTTTCTGGCCTTCAACCCATTACTGCAGAAAATGAGTTAGGATTCTGTTTTTATATACATCTGGCCATTGTCCTCCCATTTGTAGTTTCTCAAGACTGTGTTGGCAGGAGCCTTATTGGAGTACAGACCCTTCAAAGGCTGGATTAAGGATGGTTCTCTCTGTGGTCTCAGCATCAGATACTTCATCCTATGTAAACTTTAGCCTACCCAGAATTTAACTTAAATTTTAGAGAGAACCTCTTGCAGGATCCTGAAACACCAGGGGTTAAAGTTGGGTTTCCTGAGCTCCAGGTTTGGGCAGAAGTCGCCATGGGAGGGAGCATGTAGTCTTTCTCTCTCTGCCCCCTACGCCTGCCAACTGATAACCTCTCAGAGGTTCTGCCTGGTAGGTCAGCTCCTTCTGCCTCCTCCTCCTCCTCTGGCAACCCCTGTTCCCCTGACGGGCTTCCTGTGCTTTTCCATCTTTTAAGTTACTTGTTGAAATCTGTTGCTCACTGATGGTCTTCTTCACACTCTCTTAGGAAGGGAACACTTAGAAATAAACAATCATTTTAGTAAGATACTTAAGTCATTCCACCTTCAATAACCAACAGTTGCAGACTTTTTAAAAAATCTCATTGTTATGTAACAAGTAGATTAAAAGGGGGGGTCAAACCGAAGACAAGGAGATGGAGGACAATGTGTAGAAGGAGTTTGCAGGTGGGGAATGAAATAAGAAATGCAGGTGATAGGAGCCTCATTGTGGGTAATGTTCCAGGAGGTGCCACATCAGTCTACAGGAGACATGGTGGATCAGAGAAGTATAGGTTCAGGAACGACTGGGAAGGTAGCACATAGAAATTTGGGCCATGCTTGTTTATACAGTGTCACAAAGCAGGTATAAGATAAAATATGGGAGAGAAAGAATTATCTCAGAAGAACCAACAGCCTTAGATAAACTGACTCTAACACTGCCATTTCTGAGCACTGCTTTCCTGAGCCCAGGCTGTGCTAGCTCTCAGGTGGGAGGGAAGATGGCAGAGGGCATTTCTCCTACTGGATGCAACCCAGTCACTTTCCCATTACAGGGACAGCAAACTCTACCCGAGTCCCTTCTCAGGGAATTCTGAGGATTCGTAGGTAGCAGATGAAGATAAAAAACAAAATTACTCTCCTTGGTATGCATCCCTTGCTTTAAGATTCCTTTCTTAGTGACTCTCCTCAGTAAAACCACTTCCCTGAATGCAGAAGTCACTGCAGCCTGACATGCATTCCTGGGCTCATGTTCCCAGCCCACTCCTCTGCTGCCTGAAAACAGTGACCACCTTCCCCAGTCCCCTTCCACCATGTCCCTGCCCAGACCTCTCACAATCACAGCCCCACTGACCTGCTTCAAAAACATGACCCCTTGCCTAGGTACCCCCCAATGTCCCATTGCTTTTGCTGCTGGGGAGACAAAGATTTGGAGATTATTCTGGTGTTCCAGGCTGGTGTCTTTCCAACTGGATAGTATTTCCCAACTCCAGCCCTTGAGATAACTTAAGTGTCCCATCTCTTCTTGCATCCCAAGGGGGCAGTGTTCCTGCCAACAGAAGCAATCACCCATTTTTCATTTTCCATCCTTTCCTCTGTTCTGCTTAAATTCATCCTCAGATTTACCTTCCCACGGAATCAGAAATCACTTTGAGCAGTGCTTTTGCCACAGATTAATTACAAAGAAAAATCTAGAGGAAGAGAGAGGACTTCCCAAGCTTCTGATAGGCTTGGAGATCCTGTTCGGATTTCATCATGGAAATGTCCATCAAATAATTGACATGGGACACATGAGAAAGGTGCGGGCTGGAAATGAGAATTTCCTGGAAGTGCAACTTAGGGCTGTGGAAGTAGATGAGTTCTAAGAAAAATGTAGAGAGCAAAACAAAACACTTGTGGAGGATCACTAACTTCCCTACAGTTGGAAGGTGACAGATGAAATTGTTACCAAGCTCAGATCAGGTTGCTCACCACTCGAAAATCAACCCAAGAGAGACACAAGCTTTGGTGGAAAAGAAAGTTGCTTTTAATCAGAAAGCTAAAAATCTGAGAAAAATTGGATTTGTGTACCACTTAAACCAACTCCAAAGATTCTACTTATTAATGAAAATGTTTAAAGGACAAGGAGAAGTAATCTCAGTTAATCATTGAGACAGGGAATGAGACTCATCCTTATCACCCACTGCGTGCAGGCTTGTCGACTTACTGTGTTCTTCCTCTAGATATAATCTTGTTCACATAGTTTTTTCATGAAATTGCTGAAGGGAAAGCTAAGAAAGAGATGTAGTCATCTGTTAATTACTTATTCCTTATTTCTACATTTTTGAGCTATGGAGAGAACTGACAATTTAGCAAGATCTGAAACGTGTGCTTGGACCAGAGATGAGTAAGCTGGGGGGGTGTGATTGATTACATTGAAGTTCAGTTGATTTACAATGTTGTGTTAGTTTCAGGAGTATAGCAAAGTGATTCAGTCATACATCTATATGTATATTTTTTTCTTTCAGATTCTTTTCCCTTATAGGTTATTACAAAATATTGAATACAGTTCCCTATGTTATACAGTAGGTCCTTGTTATCTGTTTTATATATTGTAGTGTGTATATGTTTGGAGAAGGCAGTGGCAACCCACTCCAGTACTCTTGCTGGAAAATTCCATGGACAGAGGAGTCTGGTAGGCCGTAGTCTGTGGGGTCGCTAAGAGTCAAACATGACTGAGCGACTTCACTTTCACTTTTCACTTTCATGTATTGGAGAAGTAAATGCCAACCCACTCCAGTACTCTTGTCTGGAAAATTCCATGGACGGAGGAGCCTGGTGGGCTGCCATCTATGGGGTTGCACAGAGTCAGACACGACAAGTGACTTAGCAGCAGCAGCAGTTTGTATATGTTAATCCCAAACTCCTAATTTATCCAATACCCCCGCCCAACTTCACCCTTTGGTAACCATAGGTGTTTTCTATGTCTGTAGGTTTACTTCTGTTTTGTATAAACATTCATTTGTATCATTTTTTTTTTAGATTCCACTTCTAAGTCCTATCACATGGTATTTGTCTTGCTCTGTCTGACTTACTTCACTTAGCATGATAATTTCTAGGTCTATCCATATTGCTGCCAATGACGTTATTTCACTCTGTGGCTGAGTAATATTCCACTGGAAATATGTATCACATCTTCCTTCTTCATTCATTCATCAGTGGTTGTTTCCATATCTTGATTATTGTAAATAATGCTGCAGTGGACACTGAGGTACAGGTATGTTTTCAAATTATGATTTTCTCTGGATATATGCCTCAGGATAGGTTTGCTGGATCATAGAGTTGCTCTGTTTTTTTATTTTGTTTTTTAAGGAACCTCCATACTGTTCTCCATAGTAGCTATGCGAATTTGCATTTCCACCAACAGTATAGAAGTGCCTGATTTAAAAGTTAGTTACATGATGACCCTATATGCAAGACAGCAAAAGAGACACAGTCAATATGCCAGCAAATTTGGAAAACTCAGCAGTGGCCACAGGACTGGAAAAGGTCAGTTTTCATTACAATCCAAAAGAAAGGCAATGCCAAAGAATTCACAATTGCACTCTTCTCACACGCTAGTAAAGTAATGCTCAAAATTCTCCAAGCCAGGCTTCAACAGTACATGAACTGTGAACTTCCAGATGTTCAAGCTGGATTTAGAATAGGCAGAGGAACCAGAGATCAAATTGCCAACATCCGCTGGATCATGGAGAAAGCAAGAGAGTTCCAGAAAAGCATCTATCTCTGCTTTACTGACTATGCCAAAACCTTTGTGTGGGTTACCACAAACTGTATAAATTTCTTCAAGAGATGAGAATACCAGGACCACCTGACCTGCCTCTTGAGAAACCTGTATGCAGGTCATGAAGCAACAGTTAGAACTGGACATGGAACAAAAGACTGGTTCCAAATCGGGAAAGGAGTCCGTCAAGGTTGTATATTGTCACCCTGCTAATTTAACTTATATGGAGAGTACATTATGAGAAATGCTGGGCTGGAAAAAGCAGAAGCTGGTATCAAGATTGCCAGGAGAAATATCAATAACCACAGATATGCAAATAACACCACGCTTATGGCAGAAAGCAAAGAAGAACTAAAGAGCCTCTAGATGAAAGTGAAAGAGGAGAGTGAAAAAGTTGGCTTAAAGCTCAACATTCAGAAAACTAAGATCATGGCATCTGGTCCCATCAGTTCAGTTCAGTTCAATTCAGTTGCTCAGTCATATCCAGCTCTTTGCGACCCCATGAATCACAGCACTCCACTCCTCCCTGTCCATCACCAACTCCCAGAGTCTACCCAAACCCATGCCCATCGAGTCGGAAATGCCATCCAGCCATCTCATCCTCTGTCGTCCCCTTCTCCTCCCGCCCTCAATCTTTCCCAGCGTCAGAGTCTTTTCCAATGAGTCAACTCTTTGCATGAGGTGGCCAAAGTATTGGAGTTTCAGCTTCAACATCAGTCATTCCAATGAACACCCAGGACTGATCTGCCTTAGGATGGATTGGTTGGATCTTCTTCAACAACAGTATAAAAGCATCAATTCTTTATTGCTCAGCTTTCTTCACAGTCCAACTCTCACATTCATACACGACCACTGGAAAAAACATAGCCTTGATGAGACAGACCTTTATTGGCAAAGCAATGTCTCTGCTTTTTAATACACTATCTAGGTTGTTCATAACTTTCCTTCCAAGGAGTAAGCGTCTTTCAATTTCATGGCTGTAATCACACTTCATGGGAAATAGATGGGGAAACAGGGGAAACAGTGTCAGATTTTATTTTCTTGGGCTCCAAAATCACTGCAGATGGTGACTGCAGCCATGAAATTAAAATACGCTTACTCCTTGGAAGAAAAGATATGACCAAACTAGAGAGCATATTAAAAAGCAGAGACATTACTTTGCTGACAAATGTCCATGTAGTCAAAGCTATGGTTTTACCAATAGTCATGTATGGATGTGAGAGTTGGACTATAAAGAAAGCTGAGTGCTGAAGAATTGATGCTTTTGAACTGTGGTGTTGGAAATATTCTTGAGTCCCTTGGACTGCAAGGAGATCCAACCAGTCCATCTAAAAAGAAATCAGTCCTGAATATTCATTGGAAGGACTGATGCTGAAGCTGAAATGCCAATACTTTGGCCACCTGATGTAAAGAACTGACTCATCAGAAAAGACCCTGATGCTGGGAAAGATTGAGGACAGGAGGAGAAGGGGACGACAGAGGATGAGATGGTTGAATGGCATCACCAACTCAATGAATATGAATTTGAGTAAACTCCAGGAGTTGATGATGAACAGGGAAGCCTGGTGTGCTGCAGTCCATGGGGTCACAAAGAGTTGGACAGGACTGAGCGACTGTACTGAACTGAAAAGAGACACAGATGTAAAGAACAGACTTTTGGACTATGTGGGAGAAGGCGAGGGTGGAATGATTTGAGAGAATAGTACTGAAACATGTATATTACCATATGTAAAATAGATGATCAGTGCAAGTTTGATGCATGAAGCAGGGCGCTCAAAGCCGGTGCACTGGGACAACCCAGAGGGATGGGTTGGAGAGGAAAGTGGGGTGTGGGTTCAGGATGGGGAACATATGTATACTCATGACTGATTCATACTGATGCATGGTAAAAAAAAAAAAAAAATACCACAATATTGTAAAGTAATTAGCCTCTAATTAAAATTAATTAATGTCTTAGGTTAGTTAAAATGTAACTTGGCTGAAGTAACAAGAAAAGGAATTTTTTCTCTTGAGGGTGGTTTCCTGCAAAAAGCTGCTTACAAATAGGGGTTAGTGAAGGGACAATCAACAGAAGCTAGATGTAGGAGCAAAATGCAAAGAACTATTTCTCAGAGGAGCAATGTCAAGTTCTGAGTTGCCATCCATATAATAACTATTTCATAAGTAACTATTGTCTGAGCTAGACACTGTGCTGGTCCTGGGAACTTAACGACTGAATATACAAATGAACAATGACTCAGTTCAGTTCAGTCGCTCAGTCGTGTCCGATTCTGCGCGACCCCATGAATCACAGCACGCCAGGCCTCCCTGTCCATCACCAACTCCCGCAGTTCACTCAAACTCATGTCCACAGAGTCGGTGATGCCATCCAGCCATCTCATTCTCTGTCGTCCCCTTCTCCTCCCACCCCCAACCTTTCCCAGCATCAGAGTCTTTTCCAGTGAGTCAACTCGTCGCATGAGGTGGCCAAAGTATTGCAGTTTCAGCTTTAGCATCAGTCCTTCCAAAGAACACCCAGGATTGATCTCCTTTAGAATGGACTGGTTGGATCTCCTTGAGGTCCAAGGGACTCTCAAGAGTCTTCTCCAACACCACAGTTCAAAAGCATCGATTCTTCGGCGATCAGCCTTCCTCACAATCCAACTCTCACATCCATACATGACCATGGGAAAAACCATAGCCTTGACTGGATGGACCTTTGTTGGCAAAGTAATGTCTCTGCTTTTTAATATACTATCAAGGTTGGTCATAACTTTCCTTCCAAGGAGTAAGCGTCTTTTAATTTCATGGCTGCAATCACCATCTGCAGTGATTTTGGAGCCCAAAAAAATAAAGTCTGACACTGTTTCCACTGTTTTTCCATCTATTTCCCACGAAGTGATGGGACCAGATGCCATAATCTTTGTTTTCTGAATGTTGAGCTTCAAGCAAAAGTTTTCACTCTCCTCTTTCACTTTCATCAAGAGGCTTTTGAGTTCCTCTTCACTTTCTGCCATAAGGGTAGTGTCATCTGTATATCTGAGGTTATTGATATTTCTCCCAACAATCTTGATTCCAGCTTCTGCTTCTTCCAGCCCAGCGTTCCTCATGATGTACTCTGCATATAAGTTAAATAAACAAGGTGACAATATACAGCCTTGACGTACTCCTTTTCCTATTTGGAACCAGTCTGTTGTTCCATGTCCAGTTCTGACTGTTGTTTCCTGACCTGCATATAGGTTTCTCAAGAGGCAGGTCAGGTGGTCTGGGATTCCCATCTCTTTCAGAATGTTCCAGTTTATTGTGATCCACACAGTCAAAGGCTTTGGCATAGTCAATGAAGCAAAAATAGATGTTTTTCTGGAACTCTCTTGCTTTCTCCATGATCCAGCGGATGTTGACAATTTGATCTCTGGTGTCTCTGCCTTTTCTAAAACCTGCTTGAACATATGGAAGTTCACGCTTCACATATTGCTGAAGCCTGGCTTGGAGAATTTTGAGCATGACTTTACTAGCGTGTGAGATGAGTGCAATTGTGCGGTAGTTTGAGCATTCTTTGGCATTGCCTTTCTTTGGGATTGGAATGAAGACTGACATTTTCCAGTCCTGTGGCCACTGCTGAGTTTTCCAAATTTGCTGGCATATTGAATGCAGCACTTTCACAGCATCATCTTTCATGATTTGAAATAGTTCAATTGGAATTCCATCACCTCCACTAGCTTTGTTCATAGTGATGCTCTCTAAGGCCCACTTGACTTCACGTTCCAAGATGTCTGGCTCCAGGTCAGTGATCACGTTATTGTGATTATCTTGGACTTGAAGATCTTTTTTGTGCAGTTCTTCTGTGTATTCTTGCCACCTCTTCTTAATATCTTCTACTTCTGTTAGGTCCATACCATTTCTGCCCTTTATCCAGCCCATCTTTGCATGAAATGCTCCCTTGATATCTTTAATTTTTTTGAAAATGTCTCTTGTTTTTCGTATTCTGTTGTTTTCCTCTATTTCTTTTCATTGATCACTGAGGAAGGCTTTCTTATCTCTCCTTGCTATTCTTTGGAACTCTGCATTCAGATGTTTATATCTTTCCTTTTCTCCTTTGCTTTTCACTTCTCTTCTTTTCACAGCTATTTGTAAGGCCTCCTCAGACAGCCATTTTGCTTTTTTGCATTTCTTTTCCATGGGGATGGCCTTGGTCCCTGTCTCCTGTACAATGTCACGAACCTCTGTCCAGAGTTCATCAGGCACTCTATCTATCAGATCTAGTCCCTTAAATCTATTTCTCACTTTCACTGTATAATCATAAGGGATTTGATTTAGGTCATATCTGAATGGTCTAGTGGTTTTCCCTACTTTCTTCCATTTAAGTCTGAATTTGGCAATAAGGAGTTCATGATCTGAGCCACAGTCAGCTCCTGGTCTTGTTTTTGCTAACTGTATAGAGCTTCTCCATCTTTGGCTGCAAAGAATATAATCAATCTGATTTCAATGTTGACCATCTGGTGATGTCCATGTGTAGAGTCTTCTCTTGTGTTGTTGGAAGAGGGTGTTTGCTATGACCAGTGCGTTCTCTTGACAAAACTCTATTAGCCTTTGCCCTGCTTCATTCCGTGCTCCAAGGCCAAATTTGCCTGTTACTCCAGGTGTTTCTTGACTTCCTACTTTTGCATTCCAGTCCTCTATAATGAAAAGGACATCTTTTTGGGTGTTAGTTCTAAAAGGTCTTGTAGGTCTTCATAGAACCGTTCAACTTCGGCTTCTTCAGCGTTACTGGTTGGGGCATAGGCCTGAATTACTGTAATATTGAATGGTTTGCCTTGGAAACGAACAGAAATCATTCTGTCGTTTTTGAGATTGCATCCAAGTACTGCATTTCGGACTCTTTTGTTGACCATGATGGCTACTCCATTTCTTCTAAGGGATTCCTGCCCACAGTAGTAGATATAACGGTCATCTGAGTTAAATTCACCCATTCCAGTCCATTTTAATTCACTGATTCCTAGAATGTCTGTGTTCACTCTTGCCATCTCTCGTTTGACCACTTCCAATTTGCCTTGATTCATGGACCTAACATTCCATGTTCCTATGCAATATTTCTCTTTACAGCACCGGACCTTGCTTCTATCACCAGTCACATCCACAACTGGGTATTGCTTTTGCTTTTGCTCCATCCCTTCATTCCTTCTAGAGTTATTTCTCCACTGATCTCCATTAGCATACTGGGCACCTACCAACCTGGGGAATTCCTCATTCAGTATCCAATCATTTTCCCTTTGATACTGTTCATGGGGTTCTCAAGGCAAGTATACTGAAGTGGTTTGCCATTCCCTTCTCCAGTGGACCACATTCGGTTGTGGTCCATGTGATCAGATCGACTAGTTTCCTGTGATTATGATTTCAGTGTGTCTGCGCTCTGATGCCCCCTCGCAATACCTACCATCTTATTTGGGTTTCTCTTACCTTGGACGTGGGATATCTCTTCACAGCTGCTCCAAGAAAGCGCAGCCGCTGCACCATACCTTTGATGAGGGGTATCTCCTCAAGGCCGCTCCTCCTAACCTTGAACGTGGAGTAGCTCCTCTCGGCCCTCCTGTGCCTGCGCAGCCAATGTCTATTGGACTTGGGGTAGCTCCTCTCGGCCGCCGGCCCTGGCCTCAGGCGTGGGGTAGCTCCTCTCGGCCGAGCCTCTGCGTGGTCAGTTGCGCCAGGGCCAGCGTCTCTCGCGTCTGCGCCACCGGGGCCGGCATCTCTAGCGTCGTGTCACTCAGTTGTGTCCAATATTTTGCAACCCCATGGACTATACAGTCCATGGAATTCTTTAGGCCAGAATACTGGTGTAGGTAGCCTTTCCCTTCTCCAGGGGATATTCCCAACCCAGGGATTGAACTCAGGTCTTCTGCATTGCAGGAAGATTCTTTACCAGTTGAGCCACAGTAGTTTGACTTTTTGAACTGCAAATAGTTATTGCAAATAGTTTTTCTAGTAGTTATGTGTGGATGTGAAAGTTGGACTATAAAGAAAACTGAGTGCCAAAGAATTGATGCTTTCGAACTGTGGTGTTGGAGAAGACTCTTGAGAGTCCCTTGGACTGCAAGAAGATCCAACCAGTCCATCCTAAAGGAAATCAGTCCTGAATATTCATGTTGAAGCTAAAATTCCAATACTTTGGCCACCTGATGCAAAGAGCTGACTCATTTGAAAAGACCCTGAGGCAAGGGAAAGATTGAAGGCAGGAGAAGGGTATGACAGAGGATGAGATGGTTGGATGGCATCACCAACTCAATAGACATGAGTTTGAGTAAACTCTGGGAGTTGGGGATGGACAGGGAGGCCTGGTGTGCTGCAGTCCATGGGGTTGCAAAGAGTCAGACATGACTGAGAGACTGAACTGAACTGAACTGAATTGCAGATAGTAGGTTGGCCTCCTGGATTGGTTGTTATAGGCTGTGGGGCAGTGTTACAGGTAGTGTAACACCCAGCCCAGGAAGCCAACCTACTGTCTGCAATAACCAGTTCAAAAAGTCAAACTACTTTCAATAGTCTAGGAAGCCAAATAATAATCCCTCTTAACAATCACCCCTAAATGACCAGGACTTGATTAATTACTGATAGTTTCTCTACTTTTGGCTCCTGTTACCCACTTAGGACCCATCAGGGAAAGCCAGAGTCTTTTCTAACCAGTCGCATACAGTGCCTCACTTCTAGTCAGCTTGCCTACCACAGCCCCATGCTAAGAGCTTCCAATCAGGGCATACCTGAAACCTCCTATTTTTTCCAGTCCTCTGCTTGCCTTTGAGGCTCTGCCAAAATTCAAGTGATCGTGGCTAACTCCATTGCCAGCTCTTAATAAATGGCTTTTGGCTGTTCTCATCTGGTTGGTTTTCATTTCCGTAGGTATAATTATGAGCAGGGCAGACATATTTCTGATACTTAGAGAACTTATATAGTAATGAGGGAACACAAAACTATGAGTAAACAATACAAATTTAAATAACTACAAATCAGACAATTGTTAGAAAGGAAACATAGAAAGGACTCAGAGAGGATTGGGGGGAAGTGCTAATTTAGGTGATTCTTTAAAGGAATAGGCAGCTTGAGAGGCTATTCCAAAGACTGGAGAGCATGTTTGTAAGATGAAAGGTGCTAGTGGAGGTAAACTTAAAAGAGGACAGAAGAACCCAAGGGGTGAGTTCAAGGAGGATGGGTAAACTAGCGTATAAGCACAAAAGTTGACCTTGGGAAGAAGTGGGATGCTTTTGCTATTGAAACAGGAGAAGAGAAAAAATGTGAGAAAACGATTTCAGAATTAAAATGCTTCAAATATAAATCATTGAATCAAGTAAGATTAGGGTCTTGCCACCTGCTGGGAGTTTAGAAGCTCACACTGCGGGCCAGTGGGAGCATTCTGGCAGAAGCATGAAGCCGGGGCAGCTGCTCTGCATATCCTGCTCTCGAAATTCCAGCCCAGGTGGCTTGTGTATGCTTAGCCATATGGTCAGTGGAAACTTTCCAGAGCGTGAGATTCAAAAAGCTGAGATAGAATTGTTTTCAGAGTCAGGACATTTCGTGAATAGAGTGCCTAAGAGTTGGCACCAGCCATGACCCACCAACATCTGGCACCTGGCCCTTTCTGAGCTCAGCATCTGTCCACAGAGACAGAGAAGTGGTTCCCAATCCCAGGACAGCCACTGACTGTGAAACTGCTGGGCTCAGGTACTCTGACTCCTACTTTGCAGAACTTACCAGGCTCTGATTTCTTTTTTGTTGTTGCTTTTGTTTTTTTTTTTTTTTTTTTTTTTTTTTTTTTTTAATTTTTTGTATTTATTTATGGCTGCACTGGGTCTTTGCTGCTGTGTGCAGGCTTTCTCTGGTTGCGGCAATAGGGGTACTCTTTATGTTGTGGTACACGCAACTCTTGTTGCCATAGCTTCTCTTGTTGTGGAGTGTGGGCTCCAGGGCACATGGGCTTCGCTAGTTGCGGTTCATGGGCTCCATGCAGGCTTAGTAGTTGTGGCGCTTAGTCATCTTGCAGCATGAAGAAACTTCCTGAACCAGGGATCGAACCCCTGGCCCCTTCTTTGGCAGGCAGATTCTTTACCACTGGACTACCAGGAAAGTCCCAGGCTCGGATTTATTTGATCCAAGGGTGAACGTTGGAAGGAAGGAGCAAGTTTCCCTGAGGTGGATCCTGGTGCCTCAGCAGAGAGCTCCAGGAAGCCACATCATCCACATCGATGGGGACAAAGAGACACAGACAGAAGGGACCCATTTCTCATCAATGGCTAAGTTTAAAGTTTATCATCTGTGGACTTAAGTAAAATGTGAGTTTTTTTCCCCTTCCAGAACATCAATAGCCACAGCAAGGCATTAAATAATACATGTTTGCTATGTATTCATTATTAAGTAAGAGGTAATACCTCACCCAGTTCCAACCCATTTCTCAGCCTTGTTCCTCCTGGGAGGCTCAGAGGTAAGGCAGAAATATTTGTCTCAGATGTGAGAGTTTTAAAAATAACTGAAAAATTGATGTGTGAAAGAAATGAGTAAGATGAAAGTTTGAGTGAGCATTTTAATAGTTTTGGTGGATGAACTTTCTGAAACCAGTAGCTGTAAAATAAGACTTATAGATTTACTAATATTTTTAAAAAGCAAAATAAAAAAGGGATTTTAAAAACACTGTACACAAAATTAAAAGACATGAAAAATAGAGGTAAATATCTGTAAATTAATACCCATAGATGTTACCATTTCTAATATAACAAGAATCTTTAAAAATCAATTTAAAAATATGACCACTCCAATTGAAATGTGGGCAAAGGATTTGTATAGATAATTCACATTTAAAATAAAATATAAACTCCTTACTATGGCTTTATAGGTTCTATGAATCTTCACTGCCTACCTATCTGAGTTCAGATCCTAAAACTTTTTCTCCTGCTAACCACTGTCTAGCCACATGAGGTTTCTTCCAGTCCTCAAATGAGCTAAACTCATCCCTACCTTAGACCATTTACACTTGCTGTTTCCTATTTCTGTTAAGTTTTTGTCCCATATCTTCGTATGCCTACTTCTTTCTCATAATTTAGGTTATAGCTCAAATATCGCATCGTCAAACCTTCAGCAATTACCCAATTTAGGAAAGTCCCCATACCAAGTCATTCTTCATCACATCATCTTGTCTTATTTTTTATAGCTTGTGTCAATCTGCAATTGTGTGTGTGTGTGTGTATGTGTGTGTGCTCTATCTCCCCCAACTCTCATTAGAAGGCAGGCTTTATGAAGGAAAAGCCACCTGACTCTAGTTTATCGCAGTATCCCCAACACATAAAACATTTCCTGGTGTATAGTAGAAGCTCAAATGAGTGAAAGAATGAAGAAAAATGGTCAATAAACATGAACAAAGTTTTGATTCTATGGGTAATCAAAGAAATGTATCAGCACCATAGGAACATATTTCAAAAGTGAGGAATAAACCAGCAAAGGAGAGGGGAGCAAATGTCTCCCTGCCTTCTTTTTTTTTTTTTTTCTTTTTTTATGTTCCTATGGTGCTGATGCCAGTGTTGAATTATGGATCCCACACTTCCTGAAAGCCCTGAGCACTTCCGGGCAGTTTGTGAGCCTTGTGATCCCCTCTCTCTGTCCCCCATTGGTGACCTCAAACTTTTCGTTCTACCGTCAGTCTTCTGCCTGCCCTGCCCAGCCCTGTGGCTGGTGACCTTGCTCCCTCAAATCCTTCAATGATCACATGTAGGGTACTGTGCAGCCATGTTATAATACACTTTATTTAACCCTCACAGAAGCCCATGAGAGACTGTATCAGCCAGGCTTCTCCAGATAAACAGAACCAATAGGATATTTATAGATTATATATAAAAGGGGTTTTATTATAGGAATTGTCTCACGTGGTTGCAGAGGCTCAAAAGTCCGACCATCTGCTGTGTGCAAGCCGGAGGCCTGGGAGAGGTGGTGGAATCCAGTCCACGTCTGAAGGCCTGAGAACCAGGGGAGCCAACGGTGTGAATCCCAATGTGAGTCTGAAGGTCTGAGAACCAGAAGCCCTGCCTTCCAGGGGCAGGAAAAGATGGATGTCCCAGCTCAAGAAGAGAATGAATTTGCCCTTCTTCATCGTTTTGTTCATCTGCACTCTCAAAAAAAAAGAAAAAGAAATGTAAATTGAAACAATGAGAACCAATTGGGTTGAAAATTAAAAAGAATATGAAGAGGGCTGAGATAGGAGGGGGATTGAAACAATGAGATCTTTTTAACCAATTTGATTGATACTTAAAAAGAATATAAAGAGGGTTTGGATAGGAGGGGTAGAGAGGCTTAAGAGGGAGGAGATATATATATATATATATATATATATATATATATATATATATAACTGATTCACATTGTTTTACAGCAGAAACCAACACAACTTTGTAAAGCAATTATCCTCCAATTAAATAAAAATTTTTAAAAATATGATACTGTTTGCTAGTGGGGATATAAATTGGTTGATATTTTATGGGTGATAAATTGGTTAAAAAAAAAGCATCAAATTTTAAAATTATCAAGTCTTTGAGCCACAATTCTATTTCTATGAAGAGTCCTGAAAGAAGATTACTTCTGCTTCAGACTAAGGTAATAAAACTTAAGATCCAAAAAGCTCAATGAATCCCCAACACAAGAAACATGAAGATAACACCAAAGCAAATCATAATAAAACTGCTCAAAATCTTGTATAAAGAGAAAATTTTAACATCCAGAGAAAAAGAGATTCAATATCTTAAGAAGAACAAAATTAAGGATGACAGCATATTTCTCGTGGAAACAATGCAGAGAGATGATATTGGATCAACATATTTAAAGTACTGAAAGAAAACTGTCAACCTAAAATTCTGTAGGACTTCCCAGGTGGCTCAGTCATAAAGAATCCACCTGCAATTCAGGAAACTTGGGTTCAATCCCTGGTTGGGAAGATCCCCTGGAGAAGGAAATGGCAACCCACTCCAGTATTCTTGCCTGGGAAATCCCATGGACAGGAGAGCCTGGCAGACTATAGTCCATGGGATCGCAAAAGAATTAGACATGCAGACGCGAGAGACGTCGGCTCCGGCCGGCTCGGCGCAACTGACCAGGCGCAGAAGCGTGGCCGAGAGGAGCTACCCCACGCCCAAGGTCAGGGCGGTGGCCAAGAGGAGCTGTCCCACTTCCAGGAGGCGGTGGCTGCGCAGGCACAGGAGGGCCGAGAGGAGCTACTCCACGTTCAAGGTTAGGAGGGGCAGCCTTGAGGAGATACCTCACATCCCAGGTAAGGTACAGCGGCTGCACTTTGCTGGAGCAGCTGTGAAGAGATTTTCCACAACCAAGGTAAGAGAAACCCAAATAAGAGGGTAGGTATTGAAAGGGGGCATCAGAGAGCAGACAAACTGAAATCATAATCACAGAAAACTAGTTGATCTGATCATATGGACCACAGCTAAGTCACTTCAGTCGTGTCCGACTCTGTGTGACCCCATAGACGGAAGCCCACCAGGCTCCCCCTTCCCTGGGATTCTCCAGGCAAGAACACTGGAGTGGGTTGCCATTTCCTTCTCCAATGTGTGAAAGTGAAAAGTGAAAGTGAAG
Organism: Moschus berezovskii; assembly: GCF_049115385.1. Classification (NCBI taxonomy): domain Eukaryota; kingdom Metazoa; phylum Chordata; class Mammalia; order Artiodactyla; family Moschidae; genus Moschus; species Moschus berezovskii. The sequence continues at coordinate 4,483,607 of NC_142473.1, forward strand.
CCGCTCAGTCGTGTCCGACCCTTAGCGACCCCACGGACTGCAGCCTTCCAGGCTCCTCCATCCATGGGATTTTCTAGGCAAGAGTACTGGAGTGGCTTGCCATTGCCTTCTCTGATATGGACCACAACCCTGTCTAACTCAATGAAACTAAGCGATGCTGTGTGGGGCCACTCAAGACGGATGGGTCATGGTAGACAGGTCTGACAGAATGTGGTCCATAGGAGAAGGGAATGGCAAACCACTTCAGTATAATTGCCTTGAGAACCCCATAAACAGTATCAAAAGACAAAATGATAGGATACTGAATGAGGAATTCCCCAGGTTGGTAGGTGCCCAGTATGCTACTGGAGGTCAGTGTAGAAATAATTCCGGAGAGAATGAAGGGATGGAGCCAAAGTGAAACAAATAGCCAGTGGTGGATGTGACTGGTGATAGAAGCAAGGTTCGATGCTGTAAAAAGAAATATTGCATAGGAACCTGGAATGTTAGATCCACGAATCAAGGCAAATTGGAAGTGGTCAAACAGGAGATGGTAAGAGTGAACGTCGACATTCAGGGAATCAGTGAACGAAAATGGACTGGAATGGGTGAATTTAACTCAGATGACCATTATATCTACTACTGTGGGCAGGAATCCCTTAGAAGAAATGGAGTAGCTATCATGGTCAACAAAAGAGTTTGAAATGCAGTACTCGGATGCAATCTCAAAAATGACAAAATAATCTCTGTTCGTTTCCAAGGCAAACCATTGAATATTACAGCAATCCAAGTCTATGCCCCAACCAATAATGCTGAAGAAGCCGAAGTTGAACGGTTCTATGAAGACCTACAAGACCTTTTAGAACTAACACCCAAAAAGATGTCATTTTCATTATAGGGGACTGGAATGCAAAAGTAGGAAGTCAAGAAACACCTGGAGTAACAGGCAAATTTGGCCTTGGAGCATGGAATGAAGCAGGGCAAAGGCTAATAGAGTTTTGTCAAGAGAACACACTGGTCATAGCAAACACCCTCTTCCAACAACACAAGAGAAGACTCTACACATGGACATCACCAGATGGTCAACACCGAAATCAGATTGATTATATTCTTTGCAGCCAAAGATGGAGAAGCTCTATATAGTTAGCAAAAACAAGACCAGGAGCTAACTGCAGCTCAGATCATGAACTCCTTATTGCCAAATTCAGACTTAAATGGAAGAAAGTAGGGAAAACCACTAGACCATTCAGACATGACCTAAATCAAATCCCTTATGATTATACAGTGGAAGTAAGAAATAGATTTAAGGGACTAGATCGGATAGAGTGCCTGATGAACTCTGGACAGAGGTTCGTAACATAGTACAGGAGACAGGGACCAAGGCCATCCCCATGGAAAAGAAATGCAAAAAAGCAAAATGGCTGTCTGAGGAGGACTTACAAATAGCTGTGAAAAGAAAGGAAGTGAAAAGCAAAGGAGAAAAGGAAAGATGTAAGCATCTCAATGCAGAGTTTCAAAGAATGGCAAGGAGAGATAAGAAACCCTTCCTCAGTGATCAATGCAAAGAAATAGAGGAAAACAACAGAATACGAAAAACAAGAGACATTTTCCAAAAAGTTAAAGATATCAAGGGAACATTTCATGCAAAGATGGGCTGGATAAAGGGCAGAAATGGTACGGACCTAACAGAAGGAGAAGATATTAAGAAGAGGTGGCAAGAATACACAGAAGAACTGTACAAAAAAGATCTTCATGATGAAGATAATCAAGATGGTGTGATCACTCACCTGGAGCCAGACATCTTGGAAAGTGAAGTCAAGTGGGCCTTATAGAGCATCACTACAAACAAAGCTAGTGGAGGTGATGGAATTCCAATTCTATTTCAAATCCTGAAAGGTGATGCTGTGAAAGTGCTGCACTCAATATGCCAGCAAATTTGGAAAACTCGGCAGTGGACAGAGGACTGGAAAAGGTCAGTCTTCATTCCAATCCCAAAGAAAGGCAATGCCAAAGAATGCTCAAACTACCGCACAATTGCACTCATCTCACACGCTAGTAAAGTCATGCTCAAAATTCTCCAAGCCAGGCTTCAGCAATATGTGAACCATGAAATTCCATATGTTCAAGCAGGTGTTCGAAAAGGCAGAGGAACCAGAGATCAAATTGCCAACATCCGCTGGATCATGGAGAAAGCAAGAGAGTTCCAGAAAAACATCTATTTTGCTTCATTGACTATGCCAAAGCCTTTGACTGTATGGATCACAATAGACTGTGGAACATTCTGAAAGAGATGGGAATCCCAGACCACCTGATCTGCCTCTTGAGAAACATGTAGGCAGGTCAGGAAGCAACAGATAGAGCTGGACATGAAACAACAGACTGGTTCCAAATAGGAAAAGGAGTACGTCAAGGTTGTATATTGTCACCCTGCTTATTTAACTTATATGCAGAGTACTCCATGAGAAACGCTGGGCTGGGGGAAGTGCAAACTGGAATCAAGATTACCGGGAGAAATATCTATAACCTCAGATATACAGATGACATCACCCTTATGGCAGAAAGTGAAGAGGAACTCAAAAGCCTCTTGATGAAAGTGAAAGAGGGGAGTGAAAAGGTTGGCTTGAAGCTCAATATTCAGAAAACGAAGATCATGGCATCTGGTCCCATCACTTAATGGGAAATAGATGGGGAAACAGTGGAAACAGTGTCAGACTTTATTTTTTGTGCTCCAAAATCACTGCAGATGCTGATTGCAGCCATGAAATTAAAAGACGCTTGCTCCTTGGAAGGAAAGTTATGACCAACATAGATAGCATATTAAAAAGCAGAGACATTACTTGGCCAACAAAGATCCGTCTAGTCAAGGCTATGGTTTTTCCCGTGGTCATGTATGGATGTGAGAGTTGGACTGTGAAGAAAGCTGATGGCCAAAGAATTGATGCTTTTGAACTGTGGTGTTGGAGAAGACTCTTGAGAGTCCTTGGACTGCAAGGAGATCCAACCAGTCCATTCTAAAGAAGATCAATCCTGGGTGTTCATTGGAAGGACTGATGCTAAAGCTGAAACTCCAACACTTTGGCCACCTCATGCGATGAGTTGACTCACTGGAAAAGAGTCTGATGCTAGGAGGGATTGTGGGTGGGATGAGACGGGGACGACAGAGAATGAGATGGCTGGATGGCATCACCGACTCGATGGACATGAGTCTGAGTGAACTCCGGGAGTTGGTGGTGGACAGGGAGGCCTGGAGTGCTGTGATTCATGGGGTCACAAAGAGTCGGACACGACTGAGCAACTGAACTGTACTGAACTAGCAGCTAAACAATGACACAATTCTACACTTACAAAAAAAATCTGGTTTGGGTTGACTTATACTCGCCCTTTAGGCTTTCCGGTGGCTCAGCGGTAAAGAATCCACCTGCAATGCAGGAGACGCGTGTTTGATCTTTGGGTCCGGAAGATCCTCTGGAGGAGGGCACAGCAACCTACTCCAGAATTCTTGCCTGGAGAACCCCATGGATAGAGGAGCCTGGTGCGCTACAGTCCATAGTGTTGCATAGAGTTGGACACGACTGAAGCGAATGAGCATGCACATGCACTCCACCCCCACAATTTCATAAGTTGAAGTTATAACCCCCTGTAGCTCAGAATGTCATTGTATGTAGAGACCAGATATGATTAAAACAAACTGAGGTTATCTGAATAGACCCTGTGTTGTGTGTGCTTAGACCCTATGTGCTTAGTTGCTCTTTGTGACCCCATGCTCTGTAGCCCACCAGGCTCCTCTATTCATGGGATTCTCCAGGCAAGAATACTGGAGTGGGTTGCCATTCTCTTCTCCAAGGGATCTTCCTGCTGGAATTTCTGCTGTTTGAGACACCAGTCTGGTTATTTTGTTATGGCAGCCCTAGAAAACTAATGTAACATCCTTTTAAAATGAAGACAAATTAGACTTTTTAGATATAAAATGTCTGAAAGCATTCATCACTAGCAGATCCGCCCAATACAAAATATTAAACAAGCAGAAGGAAAATAATAAGTCAAAATGTAGGTCTATACAAAGGAATGTGGAACTTTGGAAAGATTAACTACATGAGTAGATATGCAAGAACTTTAAAATTATTCACACTTCTTTAAAAGAGTATCAGTTGTTTAAACAGAATAATAAATGTAATGTGGGGTTTGTAATATATACAAAAGTAAAATGTTTGACAACAATAGTATAAAGGCTATATACTAGGAGAAGAAATTGAAGGGGATAAATCGGAGTATATTATTTTAAGGTTCTTATACCACAGTGAAGCAGCATAATGCAAACTTACTGATTCTGGACCCAGCTTCAGTGTGCATGTGTGGAGTTTTTTTCCATACCACCAAACAATTCTCCAACATTAGCTCCTTGTCCCACAATTCCATTCAATTTATAACACTGTACCTGGAGAAAGGCAAATATTACGTCACTTATATGTGGATTCTAAAATATGACAAAAAATGAACTTATTTACAGAACAGAAACAGACTCACAGACATATAAAACAAACTTATGGTTACCAAAGGGGAAAGGAGGGAGGGATAATCTGAGAATTGGGGATTAATCCATCAGACTCACTCTCAGTTTCTGTCTTGCAGTCATATCTGACTCTTTATGACCCCACAGACTGTAGCCTTCCAAGCTCCTCTCTCCATAGGATTTCCCAGGCAAGAATACTGGAGTAGGTTGCCATTTCATACTCCAGGGGATCTTCTTGACCCAGGGATCAAACCCATGCCTCTAGCACCTCCTGCATTGGCAGGCAGATTCTTTTACCACTAGGGCCACTTGGGAAGCCCAACAGATACAGACTGTATATCGTCTGTAATACTATATATAGTCTTTTATATATAAAATACATAAACTGTAGAAGGACCTACTGTACAGCACAGGGAAGGATACCGAGTATTTTGTAAAGTGATCTGAAAGTAATCTGCATCACTTTGGTGTACACCTGAAACATTGTAAATCAGTTATACTTCAATTAAAAGAAAGAAAGAAAGAAATCAAAAACCAAAGGGAGGAAAAAAAAAGACATTCTTAAAAAAAACTACTGTCTTGTCTGAGCTTCAAAATATATATGCCCTTTCCTCTTTCTTCTCTTTCCTTCTCATAGTCCTCTCTCTTTCACACCGCAAATACCCCATCTGATTCTCCCCTCGGAATCGTCAATCCCTACTACCCTTGTTGGGCATCAGAATCCCATAGTCCCAGGCATTTGATAACTGTCTGTGGATTGACCTGGATTAACAGAACTGTGGAGTGAACTCTGGTCTTATCTTCCAGCTCTACTAGGAAAGACAGGAGGAGGGCAAGGGAGCTTTGGGGCAGTTAAATGCTGGGAGGATAGAACAGTGGGAGCAGGGTGAGTTTTTCACTCTAAGCCACAGATATTTTTTCCCCCAAAGATATCTGCAATGAAACATATTTTACCACCACCCAGAGTCATTTCTTTCTTTAGACTCCTATTTCCAAAATGGGAAATTAGAGAAGTTTCAATTTCTTCTTTTGGCTTATTTCTTAGAAAACAATAATCCAGACTACGGATACACACCCATCCCTCTTCACCCTGGTAACAAGACAGAGACTTCTCTCACTGTCTGACCATGAGGGCGCCATAGCTTCATTCTGAACCTATGTTTCTCTTCTGAGCTCTGGACTGAGGAAGACACCCTCCCCATCTAATAAATTAAGGGCTCCAATCAATCACAAGAAAACCCACAGTGAACATGGACATGTAGAGGGAGAGAACGGGGGAAGACGGCTGGTTATCAGCCACCCTGGCCACTGCTTCTGCTTTCTGCCCTGTTGTCCAGACCAGGTGCCCTGGAGGAGGCAGCAGAACACATGTGAGTGGAGGAAGAAGATGCCGTGGAAGTAAAGAACACCCAAAGGAGAACAAACAGAGCCTATGTATCCCAGGCTTCCCTTAGCAAGGGAGTCAGCACCATCACTTGCCATTTGGCAGAGAGTCAAAGGCAAGCAGGGAGTGGGAAAGCTCAACAATTAAAAAAAAAAAAAAATTGTAGGGATAGCTTCAAGATTGGATGTTTTGATTGGCAATTTTGCTTGGGGAAGTGGGAGTTACAGAAGGAAAACATCTGTGTGATTGACTTGGGGGATTATGTGGCTTCCTATGCTTGTTCCAGAGTTGAAAATATTGATGAGTGAAAAATAAGAAAGTTGGGCATCATTGGCCAAGGCCTCACCACTCCAGGATGATTCTGCCAAGGCTGGGAATGAGCTTCCTGGGCTGGAAACTACAGAGTTCTGTTGTAAGATATGATCTGGCTGCTGTCTGCTTGTGTATTCAATCTCTTATCACTTCACTACCATGCTCGGTCTGCCTTCTTGCAACTTCTCAGGGGACACCCATAAATGGCTGACATTTTGTCTTCAGATCCTAGACTTCTGTGGAGGTTCCCATGATAAACCTTACATTAGTTATCTATTGCCGTGTAAGAAATGACCCCCAGTATTTCGTGACTTTAAACACTTATTATCACACAGTTTCTGTGGGTCAGAAATCCAAATGTGACTTAGCTGGTCCTCTGTGGTTCTCTCACAAGAACGCAATCAGGTGTGGGAGAGGAAGAAATTTTCCCCTGCCCTTCTAGATTCTTCTGGTTGCTCTAAGAATTAAGTTGACATGAGACAGATTAACAGGAGAAAGTCAAATGAAAGTTTAATGATACGTATACATGGGAGAGACCCAGGAAAACTGAGTAACTTGCCACAATGGCTGAAACCTCTATCTTAAATGCCATCATCAGCTAAAGACAAAAGAGGATGTTGAAGGTAGTGGTTTGGGACTTCAAAATGGAGAAAAGGCAATTCACGTGGAGTTGGAAAAGCATATAGCTGGTAAACAAATGTTTGCTGGGCCAGGCAGAGTCAATGGACTCCATCAGAGTGAACTCTGATCTCCAGGCCCTGAAGAGCTACCTCCACCACAGCTGGCCAATACCCCTTGCAGATCTGTCTGGTGATAGCTCTATTCAGTAAAAGGCCCTCTATATAAACTCTTTTAGGCAGTTAGAGGGAAGGTCAAAGGTTCTTCCTGAGTCTTTTGAAGCTTGACTGGTTTCAGCTCTAAGTAATCTGCATGCCAAAGAGACATTTAAGGGGCAGCCAGGTTTGCTCCCCAACAAAGGTACCACTCACATCTTAGAAGATTCATGCAGCTATAACAACATACCACAGACTGGGTAGTTTATAAAAAACAGAAATTTATTTTTCAATTCCAGAGGCTGGAAACTCCAAGATCAAGGGGCAAGCACATTTGGTGTCAGATAAGAACCCACTTCCTGGTTCATTTGTTGTTGTTAAGTCACTCAGTCGCTTCTGACTCCTTGTGACCCCATGGACTGCAGAACAACAGGCTTCCCTGTCAGTCACCAATTCCTGGGGCTTGCTCAAACTCCTGTCCATCAAGTCGGTGATGCCATCCAACCATCTCATCCTCTGTCGTACCCTTTTCTATCTGCCTTCAATCTTTTCAAGCTTCAGAGTCTCTTCTAATAAGTCAGTTCTTCACGTCAGGTGGCAAAAGTATTAGAGTTTCAGCTTTAGCCTCAGTCCTTCCAATGAATATTCAGGACTGATTTCCTTTAGGATTCACTGGTTTGATCTCCTTGAAGTCCAAAGGACTCTCAAGAGTCTTCTCTAACACCACGGTTCAAAAGCACCAATTCTTCTGTGCTGAGCCTTCTTTATGGTCCAACTCTCACATCAACACACTACTATTGAAAAAACCATAGCTTTGACTACATGGACCTTTGTCAGCAAAGTAATGTCTCTGCTTATTAATATACTGTCAAGTTTTGTCATAGTTTTCCTTCCAAAGAGCAAATGTCTTTTAATTTCATGGCTGCAGTCACAATCTGCAGTGATTTCGAGCCCAAGAAAATAAAATCTGACATTGTTTCCATTGTTTCCCCCTCTATTCGTCATTGAATGATGGGACCGGATGCCATGATCTTTGTTTCTTGAATGTTGAGATTTAAATCAGCTTTTTTACTCTCCTCTTTCACTTTCATTAAGAAGCTCTTTAGTTCTTCTTCACTTTCTGCCATAAGAGTGGTCTCATCTGCATATCTGTTATTGATATTTCTTCTGGCAACCTTGATTCCATCTTCTGCTTCATCCAGGATGGCATTTCACAAGACGTACTCTGCATTAAGTTAAATAAGCAGGGTTACAATATACAGCCTTGATGTACTCCTTTCCCACTATGGAACCAGTTTGTTGTTCCATGTCCAATTCTAACTGTTGCTTCTTGACCTGCATACAGATTTCTCAGGAAGCAGGTAAGGTGGTCTGGCATTCCCCTCTCTTGAAGATTTTCCACACTTTGTTGTGATCTACATAGTCAAAGGCTTTGGTGTAATCAATAAAGCAAAAGTGGATGTTTTTCGGAATTCTCTTGCTTTTCCTATGATCCAACGGATGTTGAAAATTTGATCTCTTGTTTCTCTGCCTTTACTAAATCCAACTTGAACATCTGGAAGTTCTAGGTTCATGTACTACTGAGGACTGGCTTGAAGAATTTTGAGCATTACCTTGCTAGCGTGTGAGATGAATGCAATTTGCAGTGTTTGAACATTCTTTGCGTTGCCTTTTTTTGGAATTGGAATGAAAACTGACCTTTTCCAGTCCTCTGGCCACTGCTGTGTATTCCAAATTTGCTCACATATTGAGTGCAGCACTTTCACAGCATCATCTTTCAGGATTTGAAATAATTCAACTGGAATTCCATCACCTCCACTAACTTTGTTCATAGTGATGATTCCTAAGGCCCACTTGACTTCACATTCCAAGATGTCTGGTTCTAGGTGAGTGATCACACCATCGTGATTATCGGGGTCATGAAGATCTTTTTTGTATAGTGCTTCTGTGTATTCTTGCCACCTCTTCTTAATATGTCTGCTTTTGTTAGGTTCATACAGTTTCTGTCCTTTATTGAGCCCATCTTTGCATCACATATTCCCTTGATATCTCTAATTTTCTTGAAGAGATCTCTAGTCTTTCCCATTCTATTGTTTTCCTCTATTTGCACTGATCACTGAGGAAGGCTTTCTTATCTCTCCTTGCTATTCTTTGGAACTCTGCATTCAGATGGATATAGCTTTCCTTTTCTCCTTTGCCTTTAGCTTCTCTTCTTTTCTCAGGCTACTTATAAGGCCTACTCAGTCAACCATTTTGTCTTTTTGCATTTCTTTTCCATGGGGATGGTCTTGATCACTGCCTCCTGTACAATGTCATGAACCTCCGTCCGTAGTTTTTCAGGCACTCTGTCTATCAGATCTAATCCCTTGAATCTATTTGTCACTTACACTGTATAATCATAAGGGATTTGATTTAGGTCATACCTGAATGGTCCAGTGGTTTTCCCTACTTTCTTCAATTTAAGTCTGAATTTTGAAATAAATAATTCATGATGTGAGCCACAGTCAGCTCCCTGTCTTGTTTTTGCTGATTCTATAGCTCTTCTCCTTCTTTTGCTGCAAATAATGTAATCAATCTGATTTCAGTATTGACTATCTGGTGATGTTCATGTATAGAGTCATCTCTTGTGTTATTGGAGAGGGTGTTTGCTATGACCAGTGAGTTCACTTGACAAAACTCTGTTAGCCTTTGCCCTACCTCATTTTGTACTCCAAGGTCAAATTTGCCTGTTAACTCCAGGTATCTCTTGACTTCCTACTTTTGCATTCCCCTATGATGAAAAGGACATTTTTTTTGGGGGTGTTAGTTCTAGAAGGTCATGTAGGTCTTCATAGAACCATCAACTTCAACTTCTTTGACATTACTTGTTGGGGCATAGACTGGGATTACTGTGATATTGAATGATTTGCCTTGGAAATGGACAGAGATCATTCTGTCATTTTTGAGATTACACTTAAGTACTGCATTTTGGACTTTGATTACTATGAGGGCTACTCCATTTCTTCTAAGGGATTCTCACCCACAGTAGTAGATATAATGGTCATCTGAATTAAATTTTCCCATTCCAGCCCATTTTAGTTCACTCTTGCCATCTCCTGTTTGATCACTTCTAATTTACCCTGATTTATGAACTTAACATTCCAGGTTTTGCAATATTGTTCTTTACAGAATCATATTTTACTTCCGTCACAGTGACATCAACAACTGGGCATTGTTTTTGCTTTGGCTCTGTCTCTTTATTCTTTCTAGAGTTATTTCTCCACTTTTCTCCAGTAGCATGTTGGGTACCAACAAACTTGGGAAGTTCATCTTTCAGTGTCATATCTTTTTGCCCTTTCAGACTTTTCATGGGATTCTCAAAGCAAAATTACTGAAGTAATTTGCCATCCCTTCTCCAGTGGAGAACGTTTTGTCAGAACTCTCCACCATGACCTGTTCATTTTGGGTGGATCTACACAGCATGGCTCATGGTTTCATTGAGTTAGACAAGGCCATGGGACAGGTCTTTAGATAGTTAGATATTTTCAGGAACTGATTTCATAATCCTAATCCTTGCATCTCTTGTATCTAGAAAATCACTAAATCCCTTCATGGTGATATCAGCTCCTCCTGACTGGCAGAAAACCATTTGTAAATTAAGCAATTGATTGCACTGAACTCCCCCTTCACCAAAATCTTATATATTGACCTTCCCCACTGTTTCTTCAGAGAAGTCTTTCAGAGCTATCTGAGGTGCTGTCTCCAAGGCTGCAGTCCTCATTTTGCCCCCAAGAAAACTCAACTCACAACTCTCAAGTTGTGCATCTGTTTTAGTTGACACAGAGGAAGTGAAGAATCTCTTTGGAGTTTCTTTTATAAGGGTACTAATCTCATTCATGGGGACTCTATCCTTATGACCTAATTATCTCTCAAATTCCATACTTCCTAATACCATCACCTTGTAGTGGATGGATTTCAACATATAAATGTTGAGGGGGATACAAATATTCAGGCCATAGCAACCCAGTTCTGTAACCATCTTAAGGCTCAACTGGAGAAGTATCAACTTCCAAGTTTACTAACAGCTATCTTCCTCACCAGGTTGTTGGAAGGTTTCAGTGTTTTGAGTCCTATTGCACTGAGGTCCTCAGTACCTCCCTGGCTTTTAGCCAGAGGCCACTGACAGCTTCTTGCTCTTTGTGTCCTTCCACAGGTCTCCAAATCTCCCAAAAAGGGAACTTATTTCATCAGAACCTGCAAATCAAGAAGAGCTAGAGAAAAAGAGTGCAAACTAGACAGAAGTCAGAGTCTTTTGCAAGCTAATCTCAGACAGGACATCCAGTATCCACGTATGAATCCATGCCATGCATCCTATTCACTAGAGATCTTAATGACACAGATAACCATGATGGTGTGATCACTTACCTAGAGCTAGACATCCTGGAATGAGAAGTCAAGTGGGCCTTATGAAGCATCACTACAAACAAAGCTAGTAGAGTCCAGTTGAGCTGTTTAAAACCCTAAAAGATGATGCTGGAAAAGTGCTGCATTCAGTATGCCAGCAAATTTGGAAAACTCAGCAGTGGTCATAAGCCTGGAAAAAGTCATTTTCACTCCAATCCCAAAGAAGGGCAATGCAAAAGAACATTCAAACTACTGCACAATTGCACTCATCTCAAGCTAGCAAAGTAATGCTCAAAATTTTCCAAGTGAGGCTTCAACAGTTTGGAGCCAAGTGAGGTTCTCAAGCGAGGCTTTAGCAGAACCAAGAATTCCAGATGTTCAAGCTGGATTTGGAAAAGCAGAGGAACCAGAGATCAAATTGCCAATATCTGTTGGATCATAGGAAAAGCAAGGGAATTCCAGAAAAACCCCTGGGGAAGGAAATGACAACTCACTCCAGTATTCTTGCCTGGAAAATCTCATGGATAGAGGAGCCTGGCAGGCTACAGTCCATGGGGTCACAAAGAGTTGAACACAATTGAGTGACTTCATTTTCCAGAAAAACATATACTTCTGCTTTATTGATTACACCAAATCCTTTATGTGGATCATAACAAACTGTGGAAAATTCTTCAAGAGATGGGAATACCAGACTACTTTCCCTGCCTCCTGAGAAATCTGTATGCAGGTCAAGAAGCAACAGTTAGAATGGACATGGAACAAATGACTGGTTCCATATTGGAAAAGGAGTACATCAAGGCTGTATATTGTCACCCTGCTTGTTTAACTTATTTGCAGAGTACATCATGCGAAATGCCGGGCTGTATGAAGTACAAGCGGGAATCAAGACTGCTGGGAGAAGTAACAATAACCTCAGACATGCAGATGAAACCACCCTTATGGCAGAAAGCAAAGAGGAAATAAAGAGCCTCTAGATAAAAGCAAAAGAAGAGAGTGAAAAAGCTGACTTAAAACTCAACATTCAAAAAATGAAGATCATGGCATCTGGTCCCATCACTCCATGGCAAATAGAGGGGGCAACAGTGGAAACAGTGAAAGACTTTATATCCTTGGGCTCCAAAATCACTGCAGATGGTGACTACAGCCATGAAATTAAAAGATGCTTGCTTCTTGGAAGAAAAACATATTAAAAAGCGTAGATATTACTTTGCAAACAAAGGCCCATCTAGTCAAAGCTTGGAAACAGTGTCAGACTTTATTTTTTGGGGCTCCAAAATCACTGCAGATGCTGATTGCAGCCATGAAATTAAAAGACGCTTACTCCTTGGAAGGAAAGTTATGACCAACCTTGATAGTATATTAAAAAGCAGAGACATTACTTTGCCAACCAAGGTCCGTCTAGTCAAGGCTATGGTTTTTCCCGTGGTCATGTATGGATGTGAGAGTTGGACTGTGAAGAAAGCTGATCGCCGAAGAATCGATGCTTTTGAACTGTGGTGTTGGAGAAGACTCTTGAGAGTCCCACGGACTGCAAGGAGATCCAACCAGTCCATTCCAAAGGAGATCAATCCTGGATGTTCATTGGAGGGACTGATGCTAAAGCTGAAACTGCAATACTTTGGCCACCTCATGCGACGAGTTGACTCACTGGAAAAGACTCTGATGCTGGGAAAGATTGGGAGCGGGAGGAGAAGGGGACGACGGAGGATGAGATGGCTGGATGGCATCACCGACTCTGTGGAAATGAGTTTGAGTGTACTCCGGGAGTTGGTGATGAACAGGGAGGCCTGGCGTGCTGTGATTCATGGGGTCGCGGAGAGTCGGACACGACTGAGCGACTGAACTGAACTGAACTGAACTGAGCCTTGTCATAGGATAACAAAGAGTGTTCCCATGAACCTTATCTAAGTCATATAGGGAAGGCTGGGTCTTAGAGGTAAACCTTTTCCTAGAACAATGCAAACGGTGAGGAGATTTCTTAACCTTCTCTGCTTTCAGGATCACAGAACTCAGGTCAAATTCAACATCACCATGCCCACTCCACCCCTCCTGTTTCCAACATGGAGCTGCTGCCAGAGGCCAGTCCCACTTGTTTTGCCTCGGAACCCAGTTCTCCACTCAAGCAAGATGAGTAGGAGGAGAAAAGAAAAGAAAGATGAGAAGAGAAAATGTTTATTTAGCACTTGCAGGTGTCAGGAGCATCCTAAACACTTTCTCCATGTTATCACACGTGTTTTCTCTATGTTATCCTCTCTAGTCTGCTCTGGCTCTGAACCGCCTCATCCCCCACCCCACCTCCACCTCTGGGTCATGAACTCAAGCTGCCCCTCCCAACTTCAGATCTACTTGTTCACTTGTGTCCCTGTGTTGCTATTATTTATAAATAATTTCTAGACTGCAGGCTGAGTGACCTACACATTGTTTGTCAGTTCCTGTGCCTTTCAGTTTTTTATTTGTAAAAACTGAGACTGGAGAAATAAACATTGGGTTGGGTTTACCAAATCTCCGATTTTCTTTTTCTCAAGTGGCCATAAACCGTAAAGTGTTTGTTCCCAAGTGGTCAGGAACAGACTCTGCAACTGAGCAGAGTCCTATGGGGCCTTCCTGGGACAGGCCTTCCACCACATCCTCTGCTTTAGCTCCTCTCTGAAGTTCCTAAGTAATAGCATTTTATACACATTTCATAAGTTGTATCGCACAAGTGAAACCTCCCCACCAATTGGAAGGTGTTAACTATTTGATGACCATGAGCACATAGCCCCAGGCTCCCTGAAACCTAAGGACTGAGAGTGTTACCTCTGTGACATCGCCGTTAACCTCACCATTATCCTAGCAGAGAATTGTGTACAAACTGATCACACATCTGTGACACCCCTCCCTCATCTGACTTTTAAGAGTACTTTGCTGAAACCCTTCAAGAGTTCAGGGTTTTATAGCATTAGCCACCCTTCTCCTTGCATGGTTCTGCAAAACACCTTTCTCTGCTCCAAGGTCTTACGAGTTAGTTTGTTTGGCTTCACTGAGCATTGGATACACAAACTTGGACTAACACAAAATCTCAAAGTCCATCTCAGAGAAGGAAAATTTCACAAAAATTGTACTTATCAGTCCTTTGTGATAATAAAATCTTTGGCAAATTTCTATCAAGACTATTCATATTCTATCAAATACAACTTCCTCCCATCCCATAGCAAACCCAAGAGACTAGCAGGAAGATTGCTGATATGTGGATGCTTGAGGAGTTTCTTAGCTCCTTTCCACAGCTTTCTAGAAACTCCTTATTCAAATAATGTATTTGCTTCTCAAACCATTCCCAGCTTTCTGGCACTCACGATAGTACAGGTTTTCTCTGCCATCTGAAAGTAGAGCATTCTGATGAAAACTTTTGTTGAACCAGTGTAAAACAAAGACATAATTACCTTGGGATACATCTTGCTATCAGATGCACAGAATAAACGGAGATGAAGCGCAGATGTTCGCAGACACAGTTCAAAGTTATGGTGGCTTGATGCTGAGATGCTGAATGTGATTCCTGGGAAAGGAGCTTGGTGACGCTGTTTTTACTCCTGGCATGTGTGTTGCATGTGAAAGCATTAGCCACTCAGTCCTGTCTGACTCTGCAACCCCATGGACTGAGGCCTGCCAGACTCCTCTGCTGATGGAATTCTCCAGGCAAGAATACTGGAGTGGGAAGCCATTCCCTTTTCCAGGGGATCTTCACAACCCAGGGACTGAATCCAGGCCTTCTGCACTGCAGGCAGATTCTTTACTGTATGAGCCACCTGGGAAGCCCTGTTATTAATGCTCCCTGAAAACAATTGAATACTATTTTTAATTTTGCCTTATTTTTTTGGTAAAAGCAAAAAAAGAGGGACTCAAAAGTTGAGAATTATCTTTTATGTGGCAGATTTTCTGAGGACTTTGTTAGGGAAAGCACAATGACTGAAACCACCCACCCTGGCCAGGAACTATAGTAACCATTGGCATGAGGTCCTGATAAGGAACACGGAACTAATAAGCTACCACCAACAGGGAGAGTTTCAGTTCAGTTCAGTTCAGTTCAGTCGCTCAGTCGTGTCCGACTCTCTGCGACCCCATGAATCACAGCACGCCAGGCCTCCCTGTCCATCACCAACTCCCAGAGTTCACTCAAACTCATGTCCACAGAGTCGGTGATGCCATCCAGCCATCTCATTCTCTGTCGTCCCCTTCTCCTCCCACCCCCAACCTTTCCCAGCATCAGAGTCTTTTCCAATGAGTCAACTCGTCGCATGAGGTGGCCAAAGTATTGCAGTTTCAGCTTTAGCATAGGAAAGGTCAAAAGGAGACACCACATATCGGACCACCTCCCAGAATCCTTCTCTCTGGCATCCATCTTGGCTGAACAAGGAAAGATTCTGAGTCAGAATGATTGGCTAAAGACAACCCAGAAACTAATCCCATCACCATAAAACCCGAGACTGCTAGCCACATGGCAGTGGGAGGCACGTGGCAGTTCTTCTGGGTTCCCTTACTTGTTGCTCTCCACCGAGCCCCCCCTTCCCAATAAAATCTCTTGATTTGTCAGCACATGTGTCTCCTCGGACAATTCATTTCCGAGTGTTAGACAACAGCCTAGTTTTAGGTCCTGGAAGGTGCCCCCTTTCCTGCAACAAATGGTGACTCTGGCAGGGATTCTTCTTTGCTGTGACTGACATCCTGACCACTCGGGGTACTCAGGGACCAACTTTCCCACCAATGGGCCAGACCCAGCGGCCACAACTGGGACCCTTTTGTCCCTTGTCTCCTCCTGATGCGGACAACTGGCCAGAGTGCTCCGACCAGTAAGGTACAAGAGATTTTATTGACCTCTCTCCCCTTCCCTCTCTCTTTCCTCTCCTTAACCCTTCCTATCCTTCCCCATTTTTCTAGTCCCCCGGTCCTGGACCCAGGAATCTGGTCGAAGGGCCTCAGCGTAAGCTGAGGATTGGAGACTGATCACCTCCTCTTAGCAGAACTCGAATTCTGGTTCTGGTCTGGTCTGATTTCTGGTAGGGCCAAGTTCCAGTCCTCCCTTCTCTGGAGGCCCAGGGTAAAGTCCCATAAAGCCTGGGAATCTACCGGTGGCAAGAGATGTCTGTAAGGCCACCCCTTTTGCCCCCCTCTCCCACCTCTTCTCCCTTCTTCTTTCAACTTGGCTTCCTTTCCTCCCTTTGAAACCTTTGAAGACCTGAGATATTTTCCTTTACTCTGCTAATACTTGGATCTGAAGTTCTGTGTCTCTATAGGAGGTTTTCTGAGAGACTGTATTCTTATATTTAAGGGGCAGTATGATGAGGATTGCCAGGTCTATATGTGTGTTTTAACTTTGTGTTCTATGTTGTGATTATTGATGGCCATTTTGCTTTGTCTAGCCACCATTTGGTTTAGACCTGCTCCCATTTTGTTAGAAGTTGATTTTCTTTCCCTGTGCCTTGAGACCAGGGCTCTGGCTCTGTTCTCAGGAACACTTAGCTAGACCTCATTAACTCCTGAGACTGAGGAAAAATGGGGAAAACCCTTTAAAATTTTTATTTATTCCAACTGTTTTTTATAAACTAGTACATTTTATAATATCTAATTCATGATTAAGCTTAGAAAATGAAGCTAGATTTTGTGTTGTGTCTGTCTAAATATGTCTTGTTATACCTTTGTCTCTGGCTAATATTTTTGAGGTTAATTTGTAAATGAGCTCTATTTAACTGGCTTAAAGAAAAGTAAGTGGTTACAAATCTAATAATTCTAAATTAAACAATTAATTCCAGGTTCATGTGAACTGGGAAATATTCAGCATTAAATACCTGATATTAATGTTTGTTTGTTGACCTAATATAGACATGTCTTAAAGTAATTAACATTAAGTAGAATATTTTCATTGTACTAGGTTTAATATAAGCTAAATATTATCATATCTGTTACAAGTTTGTCAACAAGAAAATTACTTTGAGTGAAGAAACTTCTTTAAAAAATGAGATATGATCTTTTAGATAAACTCCATTAAGAATAATTATGTTTTAGAAATGTCTGTCTAAAATATTCTCTCCAGATTGGGGTAACTTGAATTTCTAAGGGTTGTGCTAAACTAAGTGTTGGAAGTCTATTGGATAGTTAGGTAATTTGCAAATAAAATAAGATTTTGAAACATTTACTAGTAAACACTAATTTCCTTTTATAGAAAAACTAAAAAGATTTGGGACTATAAATGGATAATGTTTGGTGCCATCCCAAAATGTTCTAAGAAAGCAAGGGTTTTAGAAATTATCACTGGTATTCATGCTCACCACTCTATAAAATGCTAATATAAAAGTTAGTTCTTGGTTGCTAAAGGAAAGTAGGAAGTGTGTTTTCAGAAAAAAAAAAAAAAGAGTACTAAAAAGAGTTATGCATGATCAGGATTTTCTAAAATTGGATTGCAATTAATTAGATAAATGGATTTTGTTAGGAATGATACAGCAATAGGGAAACTGGTTAGAGCCAGCTAGGTCCAAGATGGCGGAGTTGACTTTCACTAGACCTTGAGCCTCAGTATATACCCCCATTGTGACATATCAACAAGCTAAATGATACACCCATCAACATTGACTAAATCTGACTGAAAGATCTAAACTCTTTTAATTGCTCTTTCTGACAAAACTTCCTAAATCGAATTCTGTTGAAGTTCCTTTGATTTCTAGCTAACTTTAGGGTGTTTTAGGGCACCCCTGAAACATCCCAAAGAGAGAGATTAAGCTAATCATGTTTATTTGGTTGGTTAAATTACATGAAAAAATATTATCAAATGAGTAATAAATCCTCTCATGTTATAATGTATGGTAAATATTACTAATATAGATATCCTAGAAATCATATGGAATTCTTAACATTTTGGTATGTCCTGGTATTCTAATGGAAAACCTTATGACTTCACAAAAGTTAACAAAAGGACTGAATGAACCATCCAATATGCTTATAACTTTTATGGTTTCTATCTGAAAAATTACGGGTTTGAACCTTATGTTTTCAGGAAGTAGGGAAAACCTTCCTCTCAAGGTAATTATGACAATAATTTGGTAAAATTATATGCTATAAACAAAACAATTATATTTTCTCTCTATCTGACTCCTCCAGAAATTGGAAACACTTAGATTTCCAGTAAGTTTATCAAATGAGTTAAGAAGGTTATCTCACTAACAGGTACAAAAATCTCAAGGAATTTTTGAGACCTTGAAAAGGGAAGAAGTCACCTAGATTTGTTAGGCAAAATCTGTGATAAGCCTTTGGTGTGAGTTTCCCAGCCCTGTTTTATTTTAAAAGTTCAATCTGAGACTCTATAAATGTTTCAGCAAAAATGTCTATGATCAATTATGGTTATATAAATCATCAGGCCAAAATTAGTGAGAGCAGACTTATTTTGCAAACAAACCAGCCTTAATTTGGATATATCTGATAAAAATGAGGGTAATTTTAGGGAGAAAAAGATGTTTCAATAACTGCTAAATACCAGTTTGTTAATGGAGACCTGCATCTAGATAGTTCTTTGCTGTTATGCGATATTAATGTAAAATGTAATCGAATTCTCAAAGAATACCTTAAGTTTGTTTCTGAAGCTTATCTCAGTAATCTGTCTTTGCATGAAGAACAGTTGCCTCATGACCTGCAACCAGGACTGGAAAAAGACATGATTTAAGGGACTGTCTCCAACCTAGATGGAAGGACTTTTTTATCAGGTATTCTTAACTAGCTCATGCACAATGAAACAAGGTAAATTGACTCTTAGATTAATTTCCACTTCCAAAGGCCCCTACACTGGACTGGTCTATAGAGAAGACAGCTGACCTGATCTCACCTTAAAATGATCCTCAAACAATACCAGGATGAGAAGACAATGACATCAGAGGTAGACAGCTTGCCCAAGATGCTCGACCTGATTTGTATGATCATTTGTAATGTTTTCTTGACTTCTTAGACCTTTGCATATAAATAAAATGCTTTCTATCCTAGGCCTGATCCTATACTAGTTTTAGAAATCAATCCAATTGTTGGGTTTGTGGCCAATTATCTGTGTCTAGTTCTGGGTTACCTTCGTAAATTTCTCTACTACAAGGTTCTAACTGGTTGGCCCTGAGAAAATCTACTTAAAAAATAAATTATAGCCATATTCAGGTCACTAATGATATTACTAGATGGGATTCCCTCACTGGGCAAATTAATAGTACCTGCTCTGACTCTGGCCATAAATTTGTGTTTTCTTCTATTACTCAGACTCAATCAGAGCAACAAGCAAAGTTTCAACAAAGGAAAAAACTCCCACAATTATGGGATGGATTTATATAGATAATGCCAGGCTATGGTAATTTAGGTTTAAAGTCTCCTCTATGTTGGAAACAATTAAATCATACTAAGGATAATCAGTCTAGTAACACTAGGAAACTGGGCTATGTGTCTTATAGACAGTGCCAATATATAATTTCCCTGAAAGATAAAGATTCTACAGAGTAGACTAAATCAGACGACCCGGGATATAATGGGCTACATCTAACGGAAGGCCTTAACTTAAGTCTTACTTGTGACTTTACTAATACTGCTGGCTATGTTATTTGTATTTCACTTGTTTTACCAAGTTGATATTTCTTACACTGCCAAAGGTGTGACTGAGGCCTCTGATAAAATAATACATAGTTCCATATGAGATCTAGAGTGTAACTCTAGATATGGGAAGAAGCAATAAGAGGGAATGTTTTCCCTGGGCCAAGAGGCTAGCACAGGTAGTCCAGAGAATTTTGGATACTGTTTTATGACCTAGTCCAGTAACAGCACATTAAGTGGCCTGTCAAAAAAAAATCTTTGCCAAACCTAAGAATGGACATTCTCAGCAACATGGGATAAGTTGGTATGAAATGCCCCTCAAAATCATGGTCAAGTTTATGAGCAAAAAGGGGTTCTATCAACTGAAAACTGACACTTGCCATCTATGTCTACAAAGATTAAGTCATGTCCACTGAAACTACTGACCTTCAACTCCCCTGAAAGGAGTTCAGGGTGCAAATCAGGAATGAGGCACTCTATGCTCTGGGAAAAACTGGAAGAACAGCCATTCAGATAGTTAGATCTTTTAAGGAAAAAACTTTATGAGTCCCAATTCTTGCCTAGGGAAACAATGACATCGTTAACGCTGACATCTGCTTTGGCTATTAAAGAAAATGTTACAACTAAAAGTCATAGCTATGATATGCAGATGACATCACCCTTATGGCAGAAAGTGAAGAGGAACTCAAAAGCCTCTTGATGAAAGTGAAAGAGGAGAGTGAAAAAGTTGGCTTGAAGCTCAACATTCAGAAAATCAAGATCATGGCATTTGGTCCCATCACTTCATGGGAAATAGATGGAGAAACAGTGGAAACAGTGTCAGACTTTATTTTGGGGGGCTCCAAAATCACTGCAGATGCTGATTGCAGCCATGAAATTAAAAGATGCTTACTCGTTGGAAGGAAAGTTATGACCAACCTAGATAGCATATTAAAAAGCAGAGACATTACTTTGCCAACCAAGGTCCATCTAGTCAAGGCTATGGTATTTCCCGTGGTCATGTATGGATGTGAGAGTTGGACTGTGAAGAAAACTGATCGCCGAAGAATTGATGCTTTTGAGCTGTGGTGTTGGAGAAGACTCTTGAGAGTCCAACCAGTCCATTCTAAAGGAGATCAGTCCTAGGTGTTCATTGGAAGGACTGATGCTGAAGCTGAAACTCCAATAATTTGGCCACCTAATGCAAAGAGTTGACTCACTGGAAAAGACTCTGATGCTGGGAGGGATTGGGGGCTGGAGGAGAAGGGGACAGAGAATGAGATGGCTGGATGGCATCACCGACTCAATGGACATGAGTCTGAGTGAACTCCGGGAGTTGGTGGTGGACAGAGAGGCCTGGCGTGCTGTGATTCACGGGGTCGCAAAGAGTCAGACATGCCTGAGCAACTGAACTGAACTGAACTAAACTGATGGTTCAGACATCCTGGGAAATAACTAGGTGATACTGTGGGTATAATTTCAGATTAGACCTTGTATTGCTAAACACTTGAGTTTTCTGAGTCGTGTCATGTTTGGATGCCACCATTCTCAAAACAGTGTCTGCTGGAAGCTAGTAACTGCAACCTTATTCTTTTATAAAACCAGACAACTGGCTACTTGACTACACGTCTTCCCGAAGTGCCAGGTCCAGACTGGGTTTCAGGCCTATTCTTCCAAAAAGAAATGAGATTTATATTGTCTATTAAAATTCCAGTTATCACTCCTCCAACTCCTTGTAATTGGGTCTGTAACACCAAAATGGCAGACCAAGGGATTGAGATTTTAATCATACAAGACTCAGATCTAGGACTTGGAACTCAGGAATACTTCCAATTCAGTGTCTCTTCTCCAAGCTGAGGCAGTCCTATGTATGCCCCATTTTGACAGGAAGTTATCACAGTCATAGTTGCCTAGTTCCGTAAATTAAAACTGAGCAGGACTCTGTGGGGCTCTGGAGTACAGATCTGTTCTGTGTTCTCCATTTCTTGTCTGTAGGATATAGGCTTCAATCAACCTCCTTGACTTTCCCTGAGTTCCAAAGGATGGATTCAAACAATTGCTAATCAGGACAGGGAGGGGATACAGAAACAGAGGAGAAACAATCAAATGGTGGTATAGCCTTGAGACAGGGTCCTGGTTCCTATTCAAAAAAATGTGCATAACAAGTTCTTTGAGTTCTTCTACAGAACTGGAGTCCCTACCCAGGTGGAGGACGGTAACTTCAGACTAAACACAAGATTCCTGGAGCACAGCTCTGTTGCCTCACCACCAACCAAAGTCACAAACCCTGTAGCCCTCACCCCAAATGTTGCCTTCTGTTTCTGGGAACCAGTGATGACCATCCTGTTAGTGTAAGGTCAAAACGGCCCAATGATGTTAAATAAAAGAATCCAGATGCCAAATAGGTGATGTAACGGGCTTTAATGGCTAGGCGCCCCCGGGCGGGATTCCCGGACCTAACAGAGTGAGGTCGGGGAAGTCCGCCCCGAACAAAAGCAAGAGACAACTTATATAACTTAAGGCAAGATTTGGAGTGGTGGTCTCTCATAGGTCAGTTAGCCGGGGGGCAAGACCGGGTTTGTTGCCCTATCTGCTCAAAGTTGTGCTGACACAGCGGAATAGTTCTTGCTGTTTCTGGGCAGCATGCTGTTTCTGGACACAAGGTTAGGAGGGGGAGGTTAGGAGAGGGTTGATTTCTACCAGGACACTCCAGTAGTGGAGGAGGGAATGAGAGAATAGAGCACAATAGTCAGAGTCCGGCGGGGCTTTTTTCCTGCTGGCAGGAAACGGAAGAGGGGGAGGAGAAGTCCAACAATGGCCACAGAGGTCCGACCTTACAGTTAGGTCTCCTGTTTGGCCCCTGTCTATTTCATCTCTGAGAGGAGCCAACAGTTTCAAACTAAATTGCTGTTATTACAAGGGTGAATGCTGGTTTCAGGCGAAAAAATACCTTGACTTAGATCAGGTAGAGAGAGACTTCTGCTCTGCTAGGCAGGCCTACAACCATGCACAGCAGGAAGAAATTATGGAAGAAAGAGACCTCCGCCCCAATTCCCAATTAGTATCTTGAGTATGAAGTCTCTCAGGGGGGAATTGTTAGGGGAAGCACACTGACTGAAACCGCCCACCCTGACCAGGCACCATACTAACCATTTGCATGAGTTGTTTTATGATAGGGGGTCCTGGTAAGGAACACAGAACTAATAAGCCACCACCAATCGGGAGAGTTCAGGAAAGGTCAAAAGAAGACACCACATATCCGACCACCTCCCAGAATCCTTCTCTCTGGCATCCATCTTGGCTGAACAAGGTGTGCACCACCAGGAAGGACTCTGAGTCAGAATGATTGGCTAAAGACAACCCAGAAACTAATCCCATCACCGTAAAACCCGAGACTGCTAGCCACATAGCAGTGGGAGCCACGTGTCAGTTCTACTCTGTTCCCTTACCTGCTGCTCTCCACCTAGGCACCCCTTCCCAATAAAATCTCTTGCTTTGTCAGCACAAGTTTCTCCTTAGACAATTCATTTCTAAGTGTTAGACAAGAGCCCAGTTTCGGGCCCTGGAAGGGCCCCCCTTCCTGCAATAACTTGAGCCTGAAAGACTGCCTCTCAGATCATTCTGAGGGACTGTTCCAAAGAGATAAAGGAGGAACCAGGATATATAGGAGCTTCCCATGGACGGAGGAGCCTGGTGGGCTGCAGTCCATGGGGTCGCTAAGAGCCGGACACGACTGAGCGACTTGACTTTCCCTTTTCACTTTCACACATTGGAGAAGGAAATGGCAACCCACTCCAGTGTTCTTGCCTGGAGAATCCCAGGGACGGGGGAGCCTGGTGGGCTGCCGTCTATGGGGTCGCATAGAGTCGGACACGACTGAGGCGACTTAGCAGCAGCAGCTGCAACAAAATTCAGGCAGTCAGAACATAAGAAGATTGCTTTTAATTGAAGAAAACAAATATCTCAAGTTAAGGAATTTAGTGCCTTTCTATGTATGCAAAGATGCAAGAGTCTAGGTTCATTGAAATCAATCCTTTGATGTGCACCTTAACTATCTCCAGGTTTTCTCAATCCTGATGCCCTCATGGTGCACAGTTGAGGGCTGCTACAGCGGCTGCTGGCTTGATGGCTACAACATCTTCTGTTTATGCATCTGGCAGGCAACATTTTTCATCCACATCTCTGTTGGATTTCTTTCGGTTAGTGAAAACAGGTTGTAGTGAAGGTCTTAAGCAAAACAGCTCTTAGTGGATTTTTGAAAAGCAGGTGGTATCTGTGTTTAAAATTCAACTTATTCAACAAAAGAAACAATTTCCTATAAAACACTGCAAATTAAGAGGAAATATGGAGTATAAAAAGGTAAGGTAATTATGTAAACAATGTAGTTAACAACTGTTTGGCCTTGGGGAAAATGTGACTCACCAGATTTGCAAAATCACTCCTTGGAAAACAGAGCACCAATAGAGAGTAAGCATATTCTAAATTTTTTTTTTTTTTTTAGGGTAGTAAAAACCTTTTGTGTTGGGAAATAGGCTTCTGAAAAGATAAACTCTCCAGACAGTAGTACACAATAATAAAAGCATTCTTGTCCCCATATTGTGAGGTTACAAGCCTGGGAGCTCACTCAAGTTTGCAGATCCCAGAAGTGGTAAAGCATGAATTCAAGCCAAACTGAGCTCAAAGAGGATGCAAACTGCACATGTACTCCCAAGCCCTTCTTCCCCTGAGGCTGTGCATTCCTTGAAAGCAGGACTCTAAATAATGATTATTTTATGCAACTCACACAGTGCTTTACACTCTATCAGCCTTCAATAAGTATATAGAATTCCAGACCTATAAGAACCTGTTATCACCTAGCAATGTGTTTAAATGCATAGAACAGAAAATTCAATTAATTTGAATAAATAAATAATAAGTGCTTCTTTTTGAGATTAGATAAACAGGGGCTTGTTTTGCTCACAATAGTGTTTTGCTCTCAAGAAGATAAGTGACTGGCTTCGGTTCACCAGTTCAGGCCAGCATACCTGAGGTTCTCTTGGCCTTTTTGAACATATGTGGGGTTAGCCTACATGGAGTGTTGGCCACAGGCTTCACTTTATAGATAAGAGATGTTGAAGCTCAGAGAAGTTAAGTAACTTGTCCAGGATTTCACAGCTAAGTGACCAAGCCAAGGTTTAAACCCAAATTCCCTACATCATGGTCTTCTCTGCTCCTAAGACTTGATCCTCCTGGGACCCTGCCCTCTATTGAAACTAATCCGATAATGGATTTTGAGTTGGTCTTTGATAATCCGCCTTCTCTCCAGGTTGATAGACTGAGCTTTCAATGGCATACTCCCAAGTAGCAGTAGTAACTGTAGAGACTACAGTCCTGCATCATGCAGGAGGAGAGATGGTCTGGAGGCCAGGGTGAGCAGTGCCACCTCAGTCACATAAAAAGTTGGTGACTCACTTGGGATATCCATCTCCTGAACTTCTGGTCAACCTTCTAAACCCAACTGTGCTCTGATGAAGAATTTGTCTTTGTCCAGGAGTACCTGCCATGGAACTCCTAGAGTCCTGGGATTTCCTGAATGATAGGAATGCCTTTGTTATGCTAATAAGGCAATTCACCAGTGAACCCTAGATAGCTTCGGGATGGGCTAATCACAAGAGTCAAGCTCCATGATTAGCGGGTTCGAGCTTTAGACCAGCCTGACCTCCAAGGATGGGAGGGGGGCTGGAGATTACAATCAATCACATGGACAATGATGTAATCAGTCCTACCTATATAATGGAATGAAACCTCAATAAAACTCTGAACACTGAAACCCACTGGAACTTCATGGTTGGTGAACACATCCACATGCCAGTAGGATGGACTTCATGGGAACTGGGCACAGAAGCCCTACATCCCTTTCATACCTCCCCCTATGTGTATCTATTATAATAAAATGTCAACCTTAGGTAAAGTGCCTTCCTAAATTCTATGAGTCTTCTGAGTAAATAATCCCACCTGAGGGAGTTGTGGAAACCCATGAATTCGTAGCCAGCCAGTCAGAGGTGCAGGTGAGCTGGGAGCCCCTGGAACTTGCAGCTGACATCTGAAGTGAGAATAACTTTATGGAAGAGTCTGTCCTGAACCTGTGGGGTCTGGTTCTGTCTGGGTAGGTAGTGCCAGAACTGAATTGCAGGTGGTATTAGACAAGTAGGTGGTGGTTTAGTCGTTAAGTCATGTCCAACTCTTGCAACCCCATGGACTGTAGCCCACCAGGCTCCTCTGTCCATGGGACTCTCCAGGCAAGAATTTCCTTCTCCAAGGGATCTTCCGGACCCAGGATTCAAACCTGGGTCTCCGGCATTGCAGGCAGATTCTTCACTGAGTGAGCTGTGAAGGAAGACAAGTAGGAGCAGAAATGAAATATCAACTCAAACTTATCCCTTCTTAGATGTCTTTCCCTCTCTGGAGAAAATAAATCCTCCCACTTCTGTCCTATCTCAAAATAAACTGCAGAGTGATGTATTTATGTACTTTTAAATCTCCTCTAACTACATTATTAGCTCCTAGAAGAAAAATATTCAAACTTACCAATTTTGATTGTATTTCCACAGTGCTTGACAAATATAGGTGCTCAGGCCATATTTAATGAGCTCAAGGATAAAAGGGTCTGTGTGTGATCCTGCTGTTCAGTGCGCCCAGCTCTTGGCCCTTGGTTTCTGCCTGACGCCTTCCTTCTGTTTCACTCTTCCCTGCACAGATCAATGTAATTGCTCCACATGAGCTCCAGTCTACTGTCGCTTCTCTTTGCTTTCTGCTGAAGAATATAGGCTGTCTGCTGCCCAGAAGTTTAATCATTGTCTCTCAGCTCTGTCTCCTAATAAGAAATGACTTGTAGGACATGAAAGGTGAATAGCTGATGAGTTCACAAGTTGTAAGCATTTCTCAGGTACTGTTCCCTGCTCAGTTTTTTCCTGTTTTTATTTTCCCCACAGAAAATGGAAAAGCACTATTTATAATAAGATCAGATACCATAAGAAGCAAATCGGATCAGATCAGATCAGTCGCTCAGTCGTGTCCGACTCTCCGCGACCCCATGAATCACAGCACGCCAGGCTTCCCTGTCCATCACCAACTCCCGGAGCTCACTCAAACTCATGTCCACAGAGTCGGTGATGCCATCCAGCCATCTCATTCTCTGTCGTCCCCTTCTCCTCCAGTCCCCAACCTTTTCCAGCATCAGAGTCTTTTCCAGTGAGTCAACTCGTCGCATGAGGTGGCCAAAGTATTGCAGTTTCAGCTTTAGCATCAGTCCCTCCAATGAACATCCAGGATTGATCTCCTTTAGAATGGACTGGTTGGATCTCCTTGCAGTATAAGGGACTCTCAAGAGTCTTCTCCAACACCACAGTTCAAAAGCATCGATTCTTCGGCAATCAACCTTCTTCACAGTCCAACTCTCACATCCATACATGACCACGGGAAAAACCATTGCCTTGACTAGACGGACCTTGGTTGGCAAAGTAATGTCTCTGCTTTTTAATATACTATCAAGGTTGGTCATAACTTTCCTTCCAAGGAGCAAGCGTCCTTTAATTTCATGGCTGCAATCAGCATCTGCAGTGATTTTGGAGCCCAAAAAAATAAAGTCTGACACTGTTTCCACTGTTTTTCCATCTATTTCCCATGAAGTGATGGGACCAGATGCCATGATCTTTGTTTTCTGAATGTTGAGCTTCAAGCCAACCTTTTCACTCTCCTCTTTCACTTTCATCAAGAGGCTTTTGAGTTCCTCTTCACTTTCTGCCATAAGGGTAGTGTCATCTGCATATCTGAGGTTATTGATATTTCTCCCAGCAATCTTGACTCCAGCTTGTGCTTCTTCCAGCCCAGCGTTCCTCATGATGTACTCTGCATATAAGTTAAATAACCAAGGTGACAATATACAACCTTGACGTACACCTTTTCCTATTTGGAACCAGTCTGTTGTTCCATGTCCAGTTCTAACTGTTGCTTCCTGACCTGCATACAGGTTTCTCGAGAGGCAGGTCAGGTGGTCTGGGATTCCCATCTCTTTCAGAATGTTCCACAGTTTATTGTGATCCACACAGTCAAAGGCTTTGGCATAGTCAATGAAGCAGAAATAGATGTTTTTCTGGAACTCTCTTGCTTTCTCCATGATCCAGCGGATGTTGGCAATTTGATCTCTGGTTCCTCTGCCTTTTCTAAAACCTGCTTGAACATCTGGGAGTTCACGGTTCACATATTACTGAAGCCTGGCTTGGAGAATTTTGAGCATGACTTTACTAGCGTGTGAGATGAGTGCAATTGTGCGGTAGTTTGAGCATTCTTTGGCATTGCCTTTCTTTGGGATTGGAATGAAGACTGACCTCTTCCAGTCCTGTGGCCACTGCTGAGTTTTCCAAATCTGCTGGCATATTGAGTGCAGCACTTTCACAGCATCATCTTTCAAGACTTGAAATAGCTCAACTGGAATTCCATCACCTCCACTAGCTTTGTTCGTAGTGATGCTTTCTAAGGCCCACTTGACTTCACATTCCAAGATGTCTGGCTCTAGGTCAGTGATCACGTTATCGTGACTATCTTGGTCGTGAAGATCTTTTTTGTACAGTTCTTCTGTGTATTCCTGCCACCTCTTCTTAATATCTTCTGCTTCTGTTAGGTCCATACCATTTCTGTCCTTTATCGAGCCCATCTTTGCATGAAATGTTCCCTTGGAATCTCTAATTTTCTTGAAGAGCTCTCTTGTCTTTCCCATTTACCACCACTGAAACACGTGTGGCATAATAAGAAATAATTAAATATGTATTTCTTCACACAGAGAAGTCCTCACCTCCTCCTTGCTGCTCAACTGCTCCTTTGCCATGCTTGTCAACGCACACATGTCCCTGTGAAGCCTGAGGTCCCCTCCTCCATGTCTGAGAAGGAATACTTACACCAGTCTAGGTATTCCTCAATCCCTTCCAAGCCTTGTCTGGATGTTTCTGCTTTCAACCCTTCCAATGTTTGAGGAGAGGAGGATGGGTTGAGAGGACAATTTCTCCTCCTCCTCCTCCTCCATCTTCTTCTCCTTCTTCCTCTCCTCTCACTTTCTCTTCCTTCCCTCTTCCCAGAACCACAGAGGCTTTCTCCTTCCTTTTCCTGTGTGGAAGGAGCTCCCTTTTATGTCATATTTCCCTTCTTCCCTGCTTAGTGAACTTTCTCTAGGTGACATTTACAACACTTTTGTCTGAGGCACTATGTCTCATAGGCTAATCTTAATGTCTTCATGGTTGTTGGGGGTTAGGGGGAAGACCTCTAAGAGGATAAACACAGAAAAATAGAAAAATATTGCATGACATGAATTCAGTTCAGTTCAGTTCAGTTCATTCGCTCAGTCGTGTCCGACTCTTTGCAACCCCATGAATCACAGCACGCCAGGCCTCCCTGTCCATCACCAACTCCTGGAGTTCACTCAAACTCATGTCCATTGAGTTGGTGATGCCATTCAACACAGTGTTAATTGCTCAGTCATGCCCAACTCTTTGCGACTCCATAGACTGTAGCTCGCCAGGCTCCTCTGTCCATGGGATTCTCCAGGCAAGAATACTGCATTGGGTTGCCATTTCTTTCTCCAGGGGATCTTCCCAACACAGGGAACAAACTCGGGTCTCCTGCATTGCAGGCAGAAGCTTTACCATCTGAGCTACTAGGGAAGCCCAGGATAAACACAGAAGTATGCATAAAATATTACAAGCATCTGATCAACATTTATTCTCAATAATCTTGTGCTAGGCACTCAAGAGAAGTCTAACTCCCTTCCACAGGCAGCAACCAAGTTAATGGGAGAGACAGATAAGCACGGAAGCTATTTTGCTACAGAGGGCTGGAGGAAGACCAGGGCTCTGTGCTTTCACAGAAGAGGGGCTCCTAACCTAGACTAGGAAGTTAAGATGTGGGGTGTGGTCCTGAGCTAACTGGAGAGATAGACAGTTAAAGAAGAATCCTTTGCTTTAGGGGATGAGGGACCATCCCCACCCCGGCAGGAGGATATGCCTATGCAAAGGTCTATAATATTAAGAAACAAAGAAACAACAAGTCAGTAGTTCAGCTTAGCAGAAACTGAGGTGGGAAGAGAGGAGACATGAGGCTTCATGGGTAGGTAGGCTTTTATAGGGAATACAGTTCAGTCGCTCAGTCGTGATCAACTCTTTGTGACCCCACGGACCGCAGCACGCCAGGCCTCTCTGTCCATCACCAACTCTCAGAGTTTACTCAAACTTATATCCATTGAGTCGGTGATGCCATCCAATCATTTCATCCTCTCTCATCCCCTCCTCCTCTCACCTTCAATCTTTCCCAGCATCACGGTCTTTTCAAATGAGCCAGCTTTTCGCATTAGTGGCCAAAGTATTGGAGTTTCAGCTTCAGTATCAGTCCTTCCAGTGAACATTCAGGATTGATTTCCTTTAGGATGGACTGGTTGGATCTCCTTGCAGTCCAAGGGACTCTCAAGAGTCTTCTCCGACACCACAGTTCAAAAGCATCAGTTCTTTGGAGCCCAGCCTTCTTTATGGTCCAATTCTCACATCCATACATGATTATTGGAAAAACCATAGCTTTGACTACATGGACCTTTGTCAGCAAAGTAATAGCTCTGCATATTAATATGCTGTCAAAGTTGGTCATAGCTTTTCTTCCAAAGAGCAAACGACTTTTAATTTCATGGCTGCAGTCACAATCTGCATGATTTTGGAGCCCAAAAAAAATAAAGTCTGACACTGTTTCCACTGCTTCCCCATCTATTTGCCATGAAGTGATGGGACCAGATGCCATGATCTTAATTTTCTGAATGTTGAGTTTTAAGCCAACTTTTTTACCCTCTTCTTTCACTTTCATCAAGAGGTTCTTTAGCTCTTCTTCCCTTTCTGCCATAAGGGTTCTATCATCTGCATATCTGAGGTTATTGATATTTCTCCCAGCAATCTTGATTCCAGCTTGTGTTTCTTCCAGCCCAGTGTTTCTCATGATGCACTCTGCATATAAGTTAAATAAGCATGGTGACAATATACAGCCTTGATGTACTCCTTTACCTATTTAGAACCAGTCTGATGTTTCATGTCCAGTTCTAACTGTTGCTTCCTAACCTGCATACAGAGTTCTCAAGAGGCAGGTCAGGTGGTCAGGTATACCCATCTCTCTTAGAATTTTCCAGAGTTTATTGTAATCCACACAGTCAAAGGCTTTCACTGAACATGGCTCCGCCCATCAAAACAAAACCCAGTATCCCGCTCAGTCAGTCTATCCCATCAGGAATCTTTCATAAGTCTCTTATCCTTCTCTATCACAGGGAAGACAGATTGAAAACCACAATCACAGAAAACTAACCAATCTAATCACGTGGACCACAGCCTTATCTAACTCAATGAAACTATGAGCCATGTTCTGTAGGGCCACCCAAGATGGACAGGTTATGGTGGAGAGTTCTGACAAAATTCGGTCCACTGGAGAAGGGATGGTAAACCACTTCAGTATTCTTGCCTTAAGAGCCCCATGAACAGTATGGAAAGGCAAAAGGATAGGACACTGAAAGATGAACTCCCCAGGTCGGTTGGTGCCCAATATGGTACTGGGGATCAGTGGAGAAATAACTACAGAAAGAATGAAGAGACGGAGCCAAAGCAAAAACAACAACACCCAGGTGTGGATGTGACTGGTGGTGGAAGCAATATCCACTGCTGTAAAGAGCAATATTGCATAGTAACCTGGAATACTAGGTCCATGAATCAAGGCAAATTGGAAGTGGTCAAACAGGAGATGGCAAGAGTGAACATCAACACTTTAGGAATCAGTGAACTAAAATAGACTGGAATGGCTAAATTTAATTCAGATGACCATTATATCTACTACTGTGGGCAAGAATCGCTTAGAAGAAATGGACTAGCCATCATAGTCAACAAAAGAGTCTGAAATGCAGTACTTGGATGCAGTTTCAAAAATGACAGAATGATCTCTGTTCATTTATAGGCAATCAGTTCAGTTCAGTTCAGTCACTCAGTCATGTCCGACTCTTTTCGACCCCGTGAATAGCAGCACTCCAGGCCTCCCTGTCCATCACCAACTCCTGGAGTTTACTAGAATTCATGTCCATCGAGTTGGTGATGCCATCCAGCCATCTCATCCTATCATACCCTTCTCCTCCTGCCCCCAAGCCCTCCTAGCATCAGGGTCTTTTCCAATGAGTCAATTCTTCACATGAGGTGGCCAAAGTATTGCAGTTTCAGCTTTAGCATCAGTCCTTCCAATGAACACCCAGGATTGATCTCCTTTAGCATGGACTGATTGGATCTCCTTGCAGTCCAAGGGACTCTCAAGAGTCTTCTCCAACACCACAGTTCAAAGGCATCAATTCTTCGGCGATCAGCTTTCTTCACAGTCCAACTCTCACATCCATACACGACCACTGGAAAAAACATAGCCTTGACAAGACAGACCTTTGTTGGCAAAGTAATGTCTCTGCTTTTTAATATGCTATCTAGGTTAGTCATAATTTTCCTTCCAAGGAGTAAGCGTCTTTTAATTTCATGGCTGCAATCAGTATCTGCAGTGATTTTGGAGTGCAGAAAAATAAAGTTAGCCACAGTTTCCACTGTTTCCCCATCTATTTGCCATGAAGTGATGGGACCGGATGCCATGATCTTAGTTTTCTGAATGTTGAGCTTCAAGCCAACCTTTTCACTCTCCTCTTTCACTTTCATCAAGAGACTTTTTAGTTCCTTTTCACTTTCTGCCATTAGGGTGGTGTCATCTGCATATCTGAGGTTATTGATATTTCTCAAGGCAATCTTGATTCCAGCTTGTGCTTCTTCCAGCCCAGCATTCCTCATGATGTACTCTGCATATAAGTTAAATAAGCAGGATGACAATATACAGTCTCGACGTACTCCCTTTCCTATTTGGAACCAGTCTGTTTTTCCATGTCCAGTTCTAACTGTTGCTTCCTGACCTGCATACAGGTTTCTCAAGAGGCAGGTCAGATGGTCTGATATTCCCATCTCTTTCAGAATGTTCCACAGTTTATTGTGATCAACACAATCAAAAGCTTTGGCATAGTCAATAAACCAGAAATAGATGTTTTTCTGGAGCTCTCTTGCTTTTCTGATGATCCAGCGAATGTTGGCAATTTGATCTCTGGTTCCTCTGTCTTTTCTAAAACCAGCTTGAACATCTGGAAGTTCACAGTTCACGTATTGCTGAAGCCTGGCCTGGAGAATTTTGAGCATTATTTTACCTAGTGTGTGAGATGAGTACAATTGTGTGGGAGTTTGAGCATTCTTTGGCATTGCCTTTCTTTGGGATTAGAATGAAAACTGACCTTTTCCAGTCCTGTGGCCACTGCTGAGTTTTCCAAATTTGCTGGCATATTGAGTGCTGCACTTTCACAGCATCATCTTTCTGGATTTGAAATAGCTCAACTGGAATTCCATCACCTCCCCTAGCTTTGTTCGTAGTGATGCTACGATGGTGAGTAATCACACCGTCGTGATTATCTGGGTCGTGAAGATCTTTTTTGTACAGTTCTTCTGTGTATCCTTGCCACCTCTTCTTAATATCTTCAGCTTCTGTTAGGTCTATACCATGTACAGGCAATAGGGGCCTCTAAACCAGTCAGTCGTAAAGGAAATCCGTACTGAATATTCATTGGAATGACTGATGATGAAGCTGAAGCTCCAATACTTTGGCCACCTAATGCAAATAACTGACTCAGTATAAATGACCCTATCGCTGGGAAAGATTAAGGCAGGAGATAAAGGGAATGATAGAGGATGAGATGGTTGGATGGCATCACTGACTCAATGGACCTGAGTCTGAACAAACTCCGGGAGTTGGTGATGGACAGGGAGGCCTGGCATGCTGCAGTCAATGGGGTCACAAAGAGTCGGACACGACTAAGCAACTGAAATGAACTGAACTGAACTGGGGATTTTAAAGAGTTTCAATCAAGAGATGACGGTTCAACTGAGTCATTTTAACCCATATATTGGTCAAGACCAGCATATGCATACCATTTTAGAGACCACCTGGTTCCTCAGGGTGAGGCAAAGAAGATGCCAAGGGCACAAAAGTTAAGAAAACACTCACTCTCAGGGCTGTGCAAAGGACTCCTTAAACTCGGTGACCTCAACACCTCACTCCCCTCACCCTAGTCCAAGCTCTTACTGTGAAAAGGAGCCCATGCATTGATAACTGATCATTTAGGTAGTCACTATTTGTTTTTATAAAAGGAACCCTAGAGGTAGAGGAGTATTTACTAAAAAGGAGACCCCATTTACAACAGCTCATATAAGCATGCCGGTGAGAGTGATAGAAAGAGCTGAGTCCTTTCTCCTGAGTCTGCCAAGTTGGAGTTTGACTGCTCAGGAGGAGGCTCTTGGGAGACGGCCTTAAAATCTTTCTTCTGATGTGGGAGAAAAGAGATGGCAGCTCCTCGGTATGAGAGTAGCTTACTTTTAAGAGCCAAAGTCATGCTGAGGAGGATGGTGTCCATCCATGCTCAAGGCAGCCTCAAAACAGCCTAAGCCCTTTGGTGCCCTCAGGGTGATCTAGGCCGATGGCCTTCACATTCGTTTAGCCTGATCTCCCATAAAAAAACTAATCACAAGCCAAAATCAAAGCTTCAAGGCTGGAAACACATTGAAATAAGGAATAGGAAGAATAAAGCCTCACAAGGCAGTTGAAAATTAAGTGAGAAAGTGAGTAGGAGGTTCTGTTAGTGTATGGTACCAGTCACCATCTTTGCTCTGTCAATGTCAACTTATTCCACCCTTCCTTGCTGGGCTTCCCTGGTGGCTCAGATGGTAAAGAATCTGTCTGCAATGCAAGGAGACCCAGGTTCCATACCTGGGTCAGGGAAGATCCCCTGGAGAAGGGAATGGTACCCACTCCAGTATTCTTGCCTGGAAATTCCATGGACAGAAGAGCCTGGTGGGCTACAGTCCATGGGGGTCACAAAGCATCAGACATGACTGAGTGACTAACACTTTTTTCCTTTCTGAGCTTTGTAGGGCATCTTACAGATACTAATAAGAGCTGCCATTTATTAAACTATTAAAACATGGCAAACACTTTACCTGCATTATTTCATCCTTTCATCTGCCCTATTTTGTAGATCATACAGTTGAGGCTCAGAGAAGTAAATTTAGTTGCCCAAGAGCACACACAGCCAAGATGGATTCAAGCCCCAGTTTGTCAAATCCCAGCAGAGTCATGACATTAACCAGTACACCCTAATGCCCTTCCTGGCTTCAGAGCCACAGGGTGAGACAACCCCCAGCAGAGAACTCTTCACTGAGTCCTACTTCCCAGACAAATACCTCTGAGGAGAGAGCTGTCTCAGCCTTCTTCAGGAAACAATTCTGTTTCTTAAAGCTTCACACTGGGACTGCTCCCAAGAACTTCCTTCTGGCAAAATCTAATTGCTTCTTGCTGTAATTTCAACTCATGGCTTCTTATTTACTTTCTTCAGAAAGATTTAGAAGAAAATGAAATTAAAGTGTTATTTCAAAATACATCATTGTGGGTGCATGTGTGCTCAGTCCCTCAGTTGTATCCGAATTTGTGTGGCCCCATGGACTGTATCCCACCAGGCTCCTCTGTCCCTGGGGCTTCCCAAGCAAGAAGACTGGAGCAGGTTGCCATTTCCTACACAAGGGGATCTGCCTGATCATTGCCATCTTCCAACAAAAATAGCTCTACCTTTCTTTGGACTTCTTAGCAGAAATGATTCATTAGTTATCTTCAAGATCATGCTCCAGCTCATACAAATAAAAACTGGGGAGAGGGTAGCAAAATAATTATTCATTGCTAAGAGATTGAGGCTTAAAACTATCTTTCCTTGAATAGAATTCATGGATGGTGGTGGCAGGAGAGAAAAATCCAGCATGCTATCCAAGTTATTGGTTTCCTCTCTTTGTATACTTTATTTTCTAACTGCTGTACCTTTTTTTCTCATACTGAAGCTTGAGGGCAAGTTTGATGTGCAGCTTACACATCCACAGATATGTCTATTTCTAGAAATATGTGGTTCTAATGACAAATGTTCACAAAACAACATATACTGAAATTTGACTATTTTCCTTCAAAATAAGAAAAAAATAAGCTATTTAGGTTTCACTGACATAAAACAGTAGATCCTTGATGGATTTAAGGGTTATTCCCAAGACTTTGACAAAATCCTCAGAATGACTTTTGTGAAAATGTTATATGGGCACCTAACTACTCTCCAAATTGCAGTTTAGTCAAAAGTCATTTGTTTCCTAGATATAACCTCACAGTCCAAGTTAATTCAGTTTTCATTTTGCACTCAAGGTTTAACTTCTACTTAAACAAATTAGGATTCATCAGATACTCACTTAAAGTGCCATAAAGTCTCCTTTTCTCTTTTTTACCTGGATGGATCTGTCTTATTCACATTAAAGATGTGAGTCCCGGGAATTCCCTGGCAGTCCAGTGGTCTACTCTTCCACTGCAGGGGGCCTGAGTTTGATCTCTGGTTAGGGAACTAAAATCCCACAAGCTGCACCATGAAGCCAAAAAAAAAAGACTTAAGTCCTAAAGGGGGACTGATAAATTAGGAATTTAGGATTGACACAGACAGCCTACTGTATATAAAATAGAAAATAATAAGGACTTACTATATAGCACAGGGAACTCTGCTCAGTACTCAGTAATAACCTATATGGGAAAAAAATCTTAAGAAAAGTGGATGTATGTGTGTGTATATATGTGTGTGTGTGTGTATGTGTGTGTGTGTGTGTATACATATATAATTGATTCACTTAGCTGTACACCGGAAACTAACACAACATTATAAATCAGATCCAATTATAAAAAAAAGACTTGAGTCCTTCCTAACATGTCCCTCTCTAACGTAACCTGAAATCTCAACTCTGGACTATTACAATTATTTCTTCTTAGATGTAAGCATAGGAAGCCACTTCAGTCATTTTAAAAGCATAAAGGTAAGCGAACAAGGAAGTTTCAGCAAATTATTTATAATGATATTTGCTAGTGACTGGATTGTGTCACCATAAATTCATATGTTGAAGCCTTATAGCCCCAGTATGACTATAGTTGAAGACAGGGCCTTCAGGGATGTGAAGTGAAGTGAAAGTTGCTCAGATGTGTCTGATTCTTTGCAACCCCATGGACAATAGAGGTGGATTCTTTACCAACTGAGACACAAAGGAAGCCCTTAATTAAGTGCGGTCATGAGGGCAGAGCCCTAATGCAATAGGCCTGGTCCTTATAGGAAGAGGGTTGGGAGAGGGGGCTTCCCTGGTGGTTCAGGCAGTAAAGAATCTGCCTGCAATGCAGGAGACCTGGGTTCGATCTCTGGGTTGGGAAGATCCCCTGGAGAAGGGAATGGCAACCCATTCCAGTATTTGTGCCTAGAGAATTGAAAGGGCAGAGGAGCCTAGTTGGCCACAGTCCATGGAGTCACAAAGAGCCCAACATGACTGAGTGATTAATATTGTTTTCTATAAGAAGAGGATGAGATACCAAAAGTATCTCTGGCTCTCTGACCTCCACCCACCAAGTCTATATGGAAGGGCCATGTGAAGACACAATGGGAAGGTGATCTTCAAGCCAGGAAAAGAGGCCTCACCAGAAACCGTGATGGCACCTTGATCTTGGACTTGGTACCCTCCACAACTGTCAGAAAATAGACTTCTGATGTTTAAGCCACCCAGTCTTTGGTATTTTATTAGATTTACTTTTTGTGGCAGCCCTAGCAGATTAATTCAACACCACTAGACTTAAAATGATTATTTAACCAACCAAAGTTGGAATTAGTGAGGACCTGGGAAAGAGTCCAAGGAAATTAAGAAGTAGTAGATTGCATATGAACTGATTACTCATGTTTTATATCAGGGAATCAACAGATATTGGAGAGAATTGCTAATTTAAGAAGGGGAAAATTAAAATAAATTATTCAAAGTTAAAATTGTGCACCATTTAGGAATGCTTTAGTTTCAGTTAATAGACATTTGCCTGTAGTTATAAGAAACAGAGTTATTTCCCTCCTCTGACCCATCACCAATAAAAAGAAGTGCAGGGGTGAACATCTACTGGCATTAGCTCAGAAGTACCCACTGTCAGCGGAGAAGGCAATGGCAAGCCTCTCCAGTACTCTTGCCTAGAAAATCCCATGGATGGAGGAGCCTGGTAGGCTTCAGTCCATGGGGTCGCTAAGGGTCAGACACGACTGAGTGACTTCACTTTCACTTTTCACTTTCACACATTGGAGAAGGAAAGGGCAACCCACTCCAGTGTTCTTGCCTGGAGAATCCCAGGGATGGGGGAGCCTGGTGGACTTCCGTCTATGGGGTCACACAGAGTCGGACATGACTGAAGTAACTTAGCGGCGGTGGCGGCGAACCCACTGTCAGGGCCAACATCACTGCAAATCTCTCATCATTCTCTTCATGGTCACAAATTGGATGTTGTAGTTCCAGCCATTAAGTCCTCAATCTAGGTAAGAATAAGTGTGGGAGAGGGATAGCACCAGCAGACTAGCTTTTATTTTTAGCCATAACAGTTTTAACATGGTCATTCTCAGGTGCAAAGAAGAAGGGGATTAGAATGTATATTCTATTTTAACCTACCTACCTGTTTGTTGGGCCTCCCAGGTGGCTCAGTGGTAAAGAATCCACCTGCAATGTAGGAGACCTGGGTTCAATCCCTGGGTTGGGAAGATCCCCTGGAGGAGAAACTGGCAACCCCACTCCAGTGTTCTTGCCAGGATAATCCTATGGACAGAGAAGCCTGGAGGGTTACAATCTATAGGGTCGCAAAGAGTTGGACACAACTGAGCATGTACGTAAACCAAGACATTCCTGTTACTAAAATGGTTACACATACCTGCTTCTAAGGTGTGAGGCAATGGATAAAGGTAGCTGGTCCAGAGACTTTTGTTTTTATTTTTATATAATTTTAAAAATTGTAAACATAATATTGAAAATCTTTAAAGGATGAAAAAAAAACATGCTTCATGTTTGTAGGTTTCTACATATCATGGACCTCCAGGGTCCTTAGTGAACTGTTGAAGCCACAAATTTAAGTCATCGACTGCCAAGAATCTACTTGATGTGGGGCTACTTCAGTACCTCCACATTCATTTAGCATCCCCAAAGTATTTAAACCATTGTTTAAAATCAGCCTCCTCACTGGGCTATCTACTCCAGGTTTTAAAGATGGCTACTAGATCATTCTTGGCAAGACCCACAGCTGCACAGAGAAGTGGTCAAGAGCATAACCACTGCAGTTAGAAAGACTTGGGTCTAACATCCTGCTAAAACTTCTCACCAGTTGTGTGAACTTGGACAAATCGCTTCAGCCTCACTTTTCTGAGTCTCAATTTTCTCACTTATAAAAGAGGGCAGTAACACTTCACCATTCAGTGTTAGCAGTGAGAATTCACTACATTTCTAGCACTTAAAATGCCTAGATCAATACTTGTTGAATAATTCCCAAATTATTTTATTTGTCTATAAAATTGCAATTTCCCTCAGAATTCTCATTTGCAATGTGCACATCATTTTCACATTAAGAGTCATTTTTGGTGACTCTTATGTAGGCTAAAGCTGAAACTCCAATACTTTGGCCACTTCATGTGATGAGTTGACTCACTGGAAAAGAGTCTGATGCTAGGAGGGATTGGGGGTGGGAGGAGACGGGGACGACAGAGAATGAGATGGCTGGATGGCATCACCGACTCAATGGACATGAGCTTGAGTGAACTCTGGGAGTTGGTGATGGAGAGGGAGGCCTGGCATGCTGTGATTCATGGGGTCGCAAAAAGTCGGACATGACTGAGTGACTGAACTGAACTGAACTGAACTGAACTGATGTAGGCTTTTAACTTGAAGTTGCACACCATCTCTCAAGTAGTTAACACAAAATAGAAGCTGAATTTTTAAAAAATACTTTAAGAAATCCTTATGCAAAATGAATTATTGGACTTTTGTTGAAAATGTGTGACCAAGCTAGAACTGCTCATGGGGAATTCAAGATTGAATATACATTTTAGATGCTGGAGCTGTATTGCCTTTGTGAATATGGAGGCCACATTCATAGAGCAGGGGGAGAGGGTGGGTCAGGGCTGGAACTTTCTACCTAAAGTTTTAGGCCTATAAGTGGCTGCTATCATGTTGAATGGCAGAAATGGAACTAAAATATTGATTGGTCAGGGGAAGTGGTATAGAAGCTTTCCATTTACCCTGGACCATTGGTGGGAAATAGAGTTACTCACTACATATCAGACATCCAAGCCAGCACTACACTTGGATGTGGGGCCAAATTCATACTGTTCTTGGGGTATGGAAAGCCCAGGCTGAGAAACAACATTAAAAACTCATTAAGAATCTTAATGGCATTCTATATCAGTTAGATTCTTCTTTCTTAGTAACAAATAAAACTCTGGGAAAATGTTTTAAAACATCTGTAAGAAAGCATTGGAAAGTGACAAAAAGTATAAGTTCAGACAAGTTCAGTTCAGTTCAGTTCAGTCCCTCATTCGTGTCTGACTCTTTGCAACCCCATAAACCACAGCACGCCAGGCCTCCCTGTCCATCACCAACTCCCAGAGGCCACGCAAACCCATGTCCATTGAGTCGATGATGCCATCCAACCATCTCATCCTCTGTCATCCCATTCTCCTCCTGCCTTCAATCTTTCCCAGCATCAGGGTCTTTTCAAATGAGACAGTTCTTCACATCAGGTGGCCAAAGTGTTGGAGTTTCAGCTTCAATGTCAGTCTTTCCAATGAATACCCAGGACTGATCTCCTTTAGGATGGACTGGTTGGATCTCCTTGCAATCCAAGGGATTCTCAAGAGTCTTCTCCAACACCACAATTCAACAGCATCAATTCTTCAGTGCTCAGCTTTCTTCATAGTCCAAATCTCATATCCATACACGACCACTGGAAAAAACATAGTCTTGACGAGACAGACCTTTGTTGGCAAAGGAATGTCTCTGCTTTTTAATATGCTATCGAGGTTGGTCATAATTTTCCTTCCAAGGAGTAAACGTCTTTTAATTTCATGGCTGCAATCAGTATCTGCAGTGATTTTGGAGCCCAGAAAAATAAAGTCAGCCACTGTTTCCACTGTTTCCCCATCTGTTTGCCATGAAGTGATGGGACCGGTTGCCATGATCTTAGTTTTCTGAATGTTGAGCTTTAAGCCAACTTTTTCACTCTCCTCTTTCACTTTCATCAAGAGGTTCTTTAGTTCTTCTTCACTTTCTGCCATAAGGGTGGTGTCATCTGCATATCCGAGGTTATTGATATTTCTCCCTGCAGTCTTAATTCCAGCTTGTGCTTCCTCCAACCCAGACTTTCTCATGATGTACTCTGCTTGTAAGTTAAATAAGCAGGATGACAATATACAGCCTTGACGTACACTTTTTCCTATTTGGAACCAGTCTGTTGTTCCATGTCCAGTTCTAACTGTTGCTTCCTGACCTGCATACAGGTTTCTCAAGAGGCAGGTCAGATGGTCTGGTATTCACATCTCTTTCTGAATTTTCCACAGTTTAGTGTGATCCACATTGTCAAAGGTTTGGCATAGTCAATAAACCAGAAATAGATGTTTTTCTGGAGCTCTCTTGCTTTTCCGATGATCCAGTGGATGTTGGCAATTTGATCTCTGGTTCCTCTGTCTTTTCTAAAACCAGTTTGAATATCTGGAAGTTCACGGTTCACATACTGCTGAAGCCTGGCTTGGAGAATTTTGAGCATGACTTTACTAGCGTGTGAGATGAGTGCAGTTGTGCGGGAGTTTGAGCATTCTTTGGCATTGCCTTTCTTTGGGATTGGAATGAAAACTGACCTTTTCCAGTCCTGAGGCCACTG
The DNA here is from genome assembly GCF_049115385.1 of Moschus berezovskii. NCBI lineage: Eukaryota > Metazoa > Chordata > Mammalia > Artiodactyla > Moschidae > Moschus > Moschus berezovskii. The sequence goes on from NC_142473.1 coordinate 4,525,404, forward strand.
CTGAGTTTTCCACATTTGCTGGCATATTGAGTGCTGCACTTTCACAGCATCATCTTTCTGGATTTGAAATAGCTCAACTGGAATTCCATCACCTCCACTAGCTTTGTTCGTAGTGATGCTCTCTAAGGCCCACTTGACTTCACATTCCACGATATCTTGGCTCTATAGGAGTAATCACACCACCATGATTATCTGGGTGGTGAAGATCTTTTTTGTACAGTTCTTCTGCATATTCTTGCCACCTCTTCTTAATATCTTCTGCTTCTGTTAGCTCCATACCATTTCTGTCCTTTATCGAGGCTATCTTTGCATGAAATGTTCCCTTGGTATCTCTAATTTTCTTGAAGAGATCTCTAGTCTTTCCCATTCTGTTGTTTTCCTCTATTTATTTGCATCGATCCCTGAGGAAGGCTTTCTTATCTCTCCTTGATATTCTTTGGAACTCTGCATTCAAATGAGTATATCCTTTCTTTTCTCCTTTGCTTTTCGCTTGCCTTCTTTTCACAGCTATTTGTAAGGCCTCCTCAGGCAGCCATTTTGTTTTTTTGCATTTCTTTTTCTTGGTGTTGATTCCTGTCTCCTGTACAATGTCACGAACCTCTGTCCATAGTTCATCAGGCACTCTATCTATCAGATCTAGTCCCTTAAATCTATTTCTCACTTCTACTGTATAGTCATAAGGGATTTGATTTAGGTCATACCTTAATGGTCTAGTGCTTTTCTCCACTTTCTTCAATTTAAGTCTGAATTTGGCAATAAGAAGTTCATGATCCGAGACACAGTCAGCTCCCAGTCTTGCTTTTACTGACTGTATAGAACTTCTCCATCTTTGGCTGCAAAGGTTATAATCAATCTGATTTTGGTGTTGACCATCTGGTGATGTCCATGTGTAGAGTCTTCTCTTGTGTTTTGCTATGACCAGTGCGTTCTCTTGGCAAAACTCTATTAGCATTTGCCCTGCTTCATTCTGTACTCCAAGGACAAATTTGCCTGTTACTCCAGATATTTCTTGACTTCCTACTTTTGCATTCCAGTCCCCTATAATGAAAAGGACATGTTTTTTGGGTGTTAGTTCTAGAAGGTCTTACAGGTCTTCATAGAACTGTTCAGCTTCTTCAGCATTACTGGTTGGGGCATAGACTTGGATTACCATGATATTGAATGGTTTGCCTTGGAAACGAACAGAGATCATTCTGTCGTTTTTGAGATTGCATCCAAGTACTGCATTTCAGACTCTTTTGTTGACAGTGATGGCTACTCCATTTCTTCTAAGGGATTCCTGCCCACAGTAGTAGATGTAATGGTCATCTGAGTTAAATTCACTCATTCCAGTCCATCTTAGTTCACTGATTCCTAGAATGTCGATGTTCACTCTTGTCATCTCCTGTTTGACCACTTCCAATTTGCCTTGATTCATGGACCTAACATTCCAAGTTCCTATGCAATATTGCTCTTTACAGCATCAAACCTTCCTTCTATCACCAGTCCTCTTCACAACTGGGCGTTGTTTTTGCTTTGGCTGCATCCCTTCATTCTTTCTGGAGTTATTTCTCCACTGATCTCCAGTAGCATATTGGGCACCTACCAACCTGGGGAGTTCATCTTTCAGTGTCCTATCTTTTTGCCTTTTCATACTGTTCATGGGGTTCTCAAGGCAAGAATACTGAAGTGGTTTGCCATTCCCTTCTCCAGTGCACCACATTCTGTCAGACCTCTCCACCATGACCTGTCTGTCTTAGGTGTCCCCACACAGCATGGCTTAGTTTCATTGAATTAGACAAGCTGTGGTCCGTGTGATCAGATTGGCTAGTGTTCTGTGATTGTGGTTTCAGTCTGCCTGCCCTCTGATCCCCTCTCTCAGTGCCTACCATCTTACTTGGGTTTCTCTTACCTTGGACATGGGGTCTCTCTTCATGGCTGTTCCAGCAATGGGAAGCCACTGATCCTTACCTCTGACAGGGGCGTAGCTCCTCTCAGCCACCGCCCCTGACCTCTGGCCAGGGGTAGCTCCTCTCGGCTGCACTCGTGCGCTATCGCTGCCACCGAGTGTACAAGAGTACATTCTTAAAATTCAACAATTACAAATAGTGTGATTTGTGAGATGTTTTGTCTTCTGACATTCCCCAATGTGCAGGAAACTTGGGGTAGTAGAAAGCCAGCACCTTACTTTATAAGCTAGCACAAAATGAAGGGCAGGGCTTGTGGAGTAGCTAGAAAATTAGGGCGAGAAATTGTGGAGAAGAAGTTACAGAAGAGGTGAACCAAAAAAACCACAATATAAACTGAGCCAAACTTGTTGGCAGCCCACTAAACTAGAGATTTTTTAGGGAGGCCCCAGAAAGCCCAGGTGACAGGCAGTGGGTGGAAGTCGGAGGGACAGAGAAAAGATTTCAGTTGCTGCGCACCACACAGGATATCAAGGTTATCTGCCTGCTAGACCAAAACAAGAAAGATAAAATCCTTCAGAGAAACATAAAATGCAGCGTTTCTTCAACACAGCATTATGTATCCAGTGTGTAATCAATCTAAAATCAGTAGGAATGAAAAGAAACAGAAAAATGTAACCCATATGCTAGAGAAAAATCATACAATAGAAACCAATTCTGAAATGACCTTGATGCTGCAATTAGCAGACAAGGAAATTTAAAACCACTGTTGTTATAACTATTCAAATATTTTATAAGAAAACATATGCAGAATGAATGAACAGATTGACAATCTCAGCAAACGAATAGAAATTACAAAAAAAATAATCAAATAAGAAAGAATGGCATTTCTATACTGGTGGCATAAAAAGCTCTGGGAATTGCTGTTGAAGATAAAAATTATTAAAATGGGACTAAATTATTTAAAATAACTTCTCCTCTGTGAAAGAGGATGTCAAGAGACTAAGAAGACAAGCCATAGACTGGAAGAAACTATTTGGAAAGGGTATCTGATGAAGGACTATTAAAATTCTTAAAACTCAACAACAAGAAAACAATGTGATTAAAAAATGGGCCAAAGAACTCAATAGGCATCTCACAAAAGAAGATATCCATGCAGAAAATGAGCATATGAAAAGATGCTACAAATCACTGGTCATCAGTGAAATGCAAGTTCAAACAACGATGAGAGTTACCACTACACACCCACGTGAATGGTCAAAATCTGGAACCAAGTGAAAATTTTAAAACTGAAAAATACAATGTCTGAAATCCATGCTCACCACTTCTACTCACTATTGTACAGGAAAATCTAGTTAGTACAATAGGACAAGTAAAAGATGTAAAAGTCATATATATTAGAAAGAAATATAACTGTCTTTATTTGCACATGACATGATCATATACATAGACAATCCTAAAGCATCTATTATATACATGTAATATATATAATATAATTTTCATATGTTTTATATATAATGTAATCTATTACATATATACATATATATAATGAATTACTGATTAGAATGGTTGTAGGATGAGAGAGCAATTTAAAAAGATTTATTTTCTGTTTTCTATAGCTTAGATCTATAAGAAGGAACAAGTTCCAAAGACCTAACAAATACTTAGGGTCTGACAGAGGTAAAAAATAAACTTTAATAAAGCAAAAATTTAGGTGAGAAAAAGCCCATCAGCAAAACTTTGTAAAATAAAGGAAAGAAGAGATTTAGCTCCCCCAGAAAGAAAACCAAATCTCTGATTGGTAAGATTACTTTGAATATATAAGATCTAAACACACATGTAGCATTTTTTGGCTCAGAGATAGTGCTTTCTTTGAAGTGACTATGTCTGGATCGAGTATTGGCGCCCTGTCAAGGCTGCTGCTGCTGCTTCTAAGTTGCTTCAGTTGTGTCCGACTCTGTGCGACCCCATAGATGGCAGTCTACCAGGCTTCCCCTTCCCCTGGATTCTCCAGGCAAGAACACTGGAGTGGGTTGCCATTTCCTTCTCCAATGCGTGAAAGTGAAAAGTGAAAGTGAGGTCGCTCAGTCGTGTCCGACTGAGTGACCCCATGGACTGCAGCCTACCAGGCTCCTCCATCCATGTGATTTTCTAGGCAAGAGTACTGGAGTGCCTTGCCATTGCCTTCTCCACTGTCAAGGCTAGAAACCTCTTATTCCCAGAAACTCTGATTCTTATGTTACATATAAAGTTGGGCTCTTCTGGTTTTAGTTTCACTGAGCGACCAATTCCATGGCTAGCAGATGTACGCTAAAATGAATGTGAGACAAAACTCAAACCATACTTTCTCTTCCTAAATCAAGGATGTAGGGAGGACTTGGATTTGAAGAGGGAGAGAAATTTGAAAAACATTTATTTGAAGAGAACTGTTACCTATTAGTTCCCCTCCGGCCTGGCGTGCTGTGATTCATGGAGTCATGAAAGTCGTACACGACTGAGCGACTGAACTGAACTGAGCTGAACTGAACCCCCCAACTGCCGCTTCAGATAGGAAGTGAGGTTTTATTCTCTTATCTCAAGCCTAATGAAGGAGCTTCCTTGAGAGCCTGATATGAGTCCTCTGGAGCCTGGGGGTACTGTGGACAGGTGTCTGATTTCAGGCCATCATGGAAGGAAGGATCAGAACTGACATTGCTTGGTGGTGTGGCCAACAGAAGACCACTAGGCTACAAGAGCCTGCGTGGTTCTAATGTACAGAAAAAGACAGGATTCCCTGATGGCTCAGCTGGCAAAGAATCCGCCTGCAATGCCGGAGACACCAGTTCAATCCCTGAGTCAGGAAGATTCCCTGGAAAAGGAATAAGCTACCCACTCCAGTATCCTTGGGCTTCTCTGGTGGCTCAGACAGTAAAGAATCTGCCTGCAATGCCGGAGACCTCGGTTCAGTCCCTGGGTTGGGAAGATTCCCTGGAGGGGTTGACAACCCACTCCAGTAGACAACCCATGCCTGGAGAATCCCCATGGAGAGCGGAGCCTGGCAGGCTACAGTCCAGGGATCTCAAAGAGTTGGACATAACTGAGTGACTAAGCACAGCACAGCACATAGAAAAAGATGCACCAGTGTTTTCTGTGAACAAACCATGGATCACGTGGGAGAAAGAGAGTGCGGCTGGAGCTATGAGGAAGAGCTTGAAGTACAGAATGTGAACTGAAGGTTGAAAGCAGAGGGTTACAGAAAATCAAACGCATATATTTTGTTTTGAGGATTGTGACTGATGGTTGGGGCCTTGAAAAGTTCCTGCAGATCCCTTGAGAGTACCTAGAAGAAAAAGTTGGTTTTAACCACCTGCCCATACCAGAGAGGATGAAGTCACCCCATCAAGTAGGACTCTTATCTCTCCTATTACTCTACATATACACTGATATTGAACAGTAAGTCAAAGGATAGCAGATGGTTTCAGATAGGTTTCTCACTGTTGGAGTGGAAATTTACAATGCAAGGGATATATGCAAGGAGAGGAGGTTAAAATGATCCATTTGACAATGGATTAAAGCTGGAGATATCAGTATGAACTCATGTATTCCTTAATAATGGAATAGATAGTTACATACAGAAATATTTACATATATGTGTGCATGCACAAGGTTAATAAACATGTATATATTTCTTCAGTATTCTGAAAGGTTGTAAAGACAATCCAGTAACAATGGGTACCTCTAGCACCCAATATTTGGTTTTTAATACCATTCTCCAAAAAAAGGAGCCAGAATACCACAATTCAAAAACATCCAACACTACAGTTCAAAAAGCATCAATTCTTCAGTTCTCAGTCTTCTTTATAGTCGAACTCTCACATCCATACATGACTACTGGAAAAGCCATAGCTTTGACTAGATGCATTTTGTCAGCAAAGTGATTTTTATTATGCTCTCTAGGTTGGTCACAACTTTTCTTCCAAGGAGCAAGTGTTTTTTTAATTTCATGGCTGTAGTCACTGCAGTGATTTTGGAGCCCAAAGGAAAGAAATCAAAATACTTTGGAAAAAATGAGATTCTAAGCCTGGGGCAAGAATTAAACAAACTGATCCTAGCATATCTTATAGTGACAGAAACTAAGGAAGTACTTTAAAAAAATCCCACATTGATGAGGGTATATCATATGTATACAGGAGGCAATTGAAAGAGTTTCCAATGGCCAAAATTGGAACAATATGGGAAACAATATAAATAAATAGATGGTAACCCAAAGTGTACAATTAATATCCATGAGTCCACAATGTTAAAAAATGGTTGAATAAGTGAATAAATGGAAGAGGAGAGACAGATCTCCTACAAAACAGAATTCCAAATAATTTATGGAGCTACTTTATCTTCAAGGTCTGTACCTGGTGACTTCCATGTTCATAATATGCATCTTTGATACAATAATGATAAAAATATCACCTTCCTCCTTTCCCAAACCCCAGTTTAATCATGAGAAAAACATCACATAAACCTCAGTTGAGGGGAAAAGTCTTCCTCAAAACTGTAGAGATCATCAAAAACAAGGAAAGTCTATGAAACTGTCATAGTCTAGAGGAGACAAGACAGGGTGACTATAATGTGCTATCCTGGGTAGGATAAGGTACAAACTAAGGAAATTTGAATAAAGTATGGACTTTAGTTTGGGGTCCATAACATCCCCTGGAGGAGGGCATGGCAACCCACTCCAGTATTCTTGCCTGGAGAATCCCATGGAGAGAGGAGCCTGGCGGACTATGGTTCATAGGGATTGCAAAGTGCTGGACATGACTGAGTGACTGAGCATAAGCATGGTCTTTAGTTAACAACAGTGTATCAATATTAGTTCATTAATTGTAACACATATACCATACAAATATAGGATGTTTCTAATAGTGGAAATTAGGTGTGGAGCAGAAGAGGACTCTGAGTACTCTCCTCATTTTTCTGTAAATCTAAACCTATGGAAACACTGACAGACTTCATTTTGGGGGCCTTCAAAATCACTGCAGTGACTACAGCTGTGAAATTAAAAGACGCTTGGTCCTTGGAAGGAAAGTTATGACCAACCTAGATAGCATATTAAAAAGCAGATTACTTTGCCAACAAAGGTCTGTCTAGTGAGAGCTATGGTTTTTCCAGTAGTCATGTATCGATGTGAGAGTTGGCCTATAAAGAAGGCTGACTAGATGTCCATCAGCAGATAAATGGATAAGAAAGCTGTGGTACATATACACAATGGAATATTACTCAGCCATTAAAAAGAATACATTTGAATCAGTTCTAATGAGGTAGATGAAACTGGAGACTATTATACAGAGTGAAGTAAGCCAGAAAGAAAAACACCAATACAGTATACTAACGCATATATATGGAATTTAGAAAGATGGTAACGATAACCCTGTATGTGAGACAACAAAAGAGACACAGATGTATAGAACAGTCTTTTGGATTCTGTGGGAGAGGGCGAGGGTGGGATGATATGGGAGAATGGCAATGAAACATGTGAAATATCATATGTGAAATGATTTGCCAGTCCAGGTTTGATTCATGATACAGGGTTCTCAGGGCTGGTGCACTAGGATGATCCAGAGGGATGGGATGGGAAGAGAGGTGGGAGGGGGGTTCAGGATGGGGAAGATATATACACCCGTGGGGGATTCATGTCAATGTAAGGCAAAACCAACACAATATTTTAAAGTAAAATAAATTAATTTTAAAAAAAGAAGGCTGAGCACTGAAGAATTTATACTTTTGAACTATGGTGTTGGCGAAGACTCTCGAGAGTCCCTCAGACTGCAAGAAGATCAAACCAGTCAATCCTAAAGGAAATCAGTCCTGAATATTCATTGGAAGGACTGATGCTGAAGTTGAAGCTCTGATACTTTGGCCATCTGATGTAAAGAACTGACTCTTTGGAAAAGACCCTGATGCTGGGAAAGATTGAGGGCAGGAGGAGAAGGGGACAACAGAGAATGAGATGGTTGGATGGCATCACTGACTTGATGGACATGAATTTGAGCAAGCTCCAGGAGTCAGTGATGGACAGGGAAGCCTGGCGTGCTGCAGTCCATGGGGTCGCAAAGAGTCAAACACAACTGAGCAACTGAACTGAATTGATTTTAAAAGATAAAAGCTTACTTTTAAAAGGCATAGAGACTTTCCAAACTTCCATCTAAAGATAGGGGATTATTATATCAATGAATGCGTTTAAAAATTATGATAGAGTCAAACAATAAGTTTGATTAAACCACAATGAAACAATTCATCCAAAATTCAGGGGCCACCAAAAGAGGCAAATACTATCCCCTTCCTCAGGATAATGCATATGCCTGGCATTTCCACCGTACTTTTCCAGAAAACACCACCTGCCAAATATGAGCTCATAGGCAAAAATTACACAACACATAAGGAAATCCACCTTCATAAAGGAGAGTTAGCAGGTAAAACAAACAGGAAGATTTCCAGCCAAGGAAATACAGACATTAGCTTAATCCCTGAGGGACTTCACCATAAGAATCACAAAATTGTTCACATAGATAAAATAATACATAATACAAAGAGAAGACATTAAGAGAAAAGTGCAGGCCTATCCCAAAAAGGAGCACATGGTCACATCGGGAATGAAAGAAATCAGTCATTCAAATTTTAAAAATCAATTAATACATGACTAGATTCAACTAAAGAGAAATAGTGAATTCGACCCATCAATCACACTCCTGGGCATACACACCGAGGAAACCAGAATTGAAAGAGACATATGTACTCCAATGTTCATCGCAACACTGTTTATAATAGCCAGGACAGGGAAGCAACCTAGATGTTCATCTGCAGGCGAATGGATAAGAAAGCTGTGGTACATATACACAATGGAGTATTACTCAGCAATTGAATACATTTGAATCAGTTCTAATGAGGTGGATGAAACTGGAGCCTATTAAACAGAGTGAAATAAGCCAGAAAGAAAAATACCAATGCAGCATACTAACACATATATATGGAATTTAGAAAGATGGTAATGATAACCCTGTATACAAGACAGCAAAAGAGACACAGATGTATAGAAGTCTTTTGGACTCTGTGGGAGAGGGCGAGGGTGGGATGATTTGGGAGAATGGCATTGAAACATGTATATTATCATATGTGAAATGAATCGCCAGTCCAGGTTTGATGCATGACACAGGATGCTCAGGGCTGGTGCACTGGGATGAACCAGAGGGATGGTATGGGGAGGGAGGTGGGAGAGGGGTTCAAGATGGGGAACACGCGTACACACGGGGCAGATTCATGTCAATGTATGGCAAAACCAATACAATATTATAAAGTAATTAGCCTCCAATTAAAATAAATTTAAAAAAAAGATCTCTGGAAAGCATGTAAAATAGAAAACAGAGATAAGAAGATGAAAAGTATGAAAGGGAAACTAAGAATCAAACAGCATCTAATAAGAAGCTTTAATGAATGGCAAATAAAGAGCTACAGGATGAGAAAAAGAGAAAATGGGGATATAAATTTAATATGATATTGCCAGGTAATTTTTCAGAACTGAAAAAAGATATGAATGTTTTGATGAGAGATTAGACAGTTCTAAACAGAATAAAAACAAATATACATCCAGATATAGTAGCAAACGTTCAAAAATTTAAATCTTTAAAGCTACCCACAAAGAAAATACAAACAGAACACTCTTCTTATCAATAACAATAGAATCCAGAAACAGAATAACGTCCTCAAAATGTTTTGGGAAAACATCAGTCAACCTGCTATTTTATTCTTTACACAGCTAAACTATCATTTCAGAGAGATAATGAAGTAATTTTCAGACTTTGGAAAACGGAGAGAGATTACTTCCTATGGATCTTTGCTACATGAGCTACATCACGCTGGTTCATTTGACATCCATTCCAACTTTCTTATACTACAGCCTGGAACGCTTTTTAAGAATTACCTACACTATAACGTTTGCAATTAGCAATCTTCATGTGACCTAGGTTCTGACAAGTAGACACACAGACGGACATGGAAGGAGAAGTGAACTATATGATGGAGAAGCTGTGTGAAGTTCAAAGATCCCTTCCAGTGATTTACACTAGCTAGAGTGGCTTCATTTTCTGTAACAAAGATTAGTAATGAATTTGCAAGCAACTAGGTCCCACTGTATAGTACAGGGAACTATATTCAATATCTTGTGATAAATTATAATGAAAAAGAATATGAAAAAGTATATCATGACTTAGTCACTTTACTATACAACAGAAATGAATACAACATTGTAAATCAACTATTCTTCAATTTTAAAAAAATTTAATGCTTGAATGAAAGAAAAAAATTTGTTCCAGAAATGTTGAGAGGCCTATAGACTTTCAAGGGAATGGGAATCCAGAATTCATTATCTAGTTTCCCAGGTTTATAGTCAGTGAGGATGGGTTAGCATCACAGGAAGAGGCTCAGGGGTTTCAGAGCATGCTTTGGCTGAGCGGTCACTTAAATGACCCACCACAGTCATTTGGAACGGTTCACCTATGGAAGGCAGAGCTTCAGTGGCCACAGAGATTGACCATTATAATGGACATAAGAAGCAGACAAGTGGTGAGATGGGATGGCTGCTTTTAACTCAGCTATAATAGTTTCTAAAAGAGAATGACAGACTGAAGACTTTACATCAGAGGAAGAGGGATATTCCATGATTGCCCTAAAAGAATTTTTTGTTTCTCAAAAGTGCAGAGTTCATGTAGCTAATATAGTGGTTAATTAAATATAGTGGCCTGTTGAAGTACAACATCAGTTGAATTGACAGCCTCACTTGGTCTCTAATGTAAAAGTAAAGGCATTTACAGGGGAAAGGCAGCACCCTGAAACTGAAACAGGTCTATTTTTGGGCAATTCAGACCACTCCAATAATTCTGAACTTCATTGAGCATCTCTTGCATGAAGAAGCAATTTCTTCTCTCCAGCTGCTGAGGTTGGTCCACTCTGCTTCTGCACTAACCTCATCAGAGGACCCCTTGAAATGAAATGTCAAACCCTTTCAAGTCCCACCCCTACTAACTCCTATTTGCTTGTAGATTCCAGGGGCTGCAGGGGCCACTGACATCACCAAACCCAAAGGAGATATTTCATACCAAACAAATTGCATGATTTAAATAATTGAAATCTACAAATACATAGTTAACACATCTGAGCATAGATTATCAGAGTGTTGGAAGAGTGAGGGAGAAATTAAAATGTAGACTAGGTTGAGTTTATCAACATGGGAATATCCACCAGAGAGTCTGGAGTCAGTGGATTAAGTTTGGGTTTCTGAGAATGACTTTTTTGTTTTTGATGTGCAACTTATATACTTTTTTTACACTTGTGGTTAAAATTCATATAACAGTATTTACCATCTTAACTATTTTTAATTTTATAGTTAGTTCAGTTCAGTTTAGTTCAGTTGCTCAGTCGTGTCCGACTCTTTGCGACCCCATGAATCACAGCACGCCAGGCCTCCCTGTCCATCACCAACTCCCGGAGTTCACTCAAACTCATGTCCATCGAGCCAGTGATGCCATCCAGCCATCTCATTCTCGGTCGTCCCCTTCTCCTCCCGCCCCGAATCCTTCCCAGCATCAGAGTCTATTCCAGTGAGTCAACTCATCGCATGAGGTGGCCAAAGTATTGGAGTTTCAGCTTTAGCATCAGTCCTTCCAATGAACACCCAGGATCGATCTCCTTTAGATTGGATTGGCTGGATCTCCTTGTAGTCCAAGGGACTCTGAAGAGTCTTCTCCAACACCACAGTTCAAAAGCATCAATTCTTCTGTGCTCAGCTTTCTTCACAGTCCAACTCTCACATCCATACATGACCACTGGAAAAACCATAGTCTTGACTAGACGGACCTTGGTTGGCAAAGTAATGTCTCTGCTTTTTAATATGCTATCTAGGTTGGTCATAACTTTCCTTCCTAAGTCTTGTTAAATACATTCATATTGTACAACCAACATCCAGAACCTTTTTTCATCTGGCAAAACTGAACTCTATACCCATTAAACAACTCTCCTCTTCTGAATTTGAATAATCTGTGTACCCCTATGGAAATGAAGTCATACATGATTTGTCTTTTTGTTACTGGCTTATTCACAGAGCATAAAGCCCTCAAGTTTCATCCATGCTGTAGCACGTGTCAGAATTTCCTTCTTCTTTAAAGGCTGAATAACGTTTCTTTGTGTGTGTATACCACATTTTTCTACCATTCATCAACTTGGGTTGCTTCTACCTTTTGGCTCTTGTGGAAAATGCTGTTATGAACATGAACATACAAATGTCTCTTTGAAACTCTGCTTTCAGTTCCTCTGGGTATATAACCAGAAGTGAAATTTCTGGATCATATGGCATTCTATTTTTAATTTTTTGAGGGATTGCCATACTGTTTCCCACAGCAGCTGTTCCATTTTTACATTCCTACCAGTTGTGTCAAACAGTTACTGTTTCCACACATTGTCATCTTGAAATTTCCTTCATGTGTTTTTTTACCATTTGTGTATCTTTGGAATAATGTCTATTCAAGTCTTTTGACTGTTTTAAAATTGGATTTTGTTATTGTTGTTGAGTTGTCGAAGTTCTTTGTATATTCTGGATATTAATGTCTTCTCAAATATATGATTTGCAAGTATATTTCCATTCTAAAGGCTGTCTTTTTACTCTGCTATTTCATCTGATGAATAGAAAGTTTTAATTTTGATTAAAACTTTTAATTTTTAACTTCTTAACTTTTGTCACAGAGAAGGCAATAGCAAGCCACTCCAGTACTCTTGCCTAGAAAATCCCATGGATGGAGGAGCCTGGTAGGCTGCAGTCTATGGGGTCGCTAAGGGTCATATGTGACTGACTGACCTCACTTTCACTTTTCACTTTCACACATTGGAGAAGGAAATGGCAACCCCCTCCAGTGTTCTTGCCTGGAAAATCCCAAGGACGGGGGAGCCTAGTGGGCTTCCGTCTATGGGGTCACACAGAGTCGGACACAACTGAAGTGACTTAGCAGCAGCAGCAGCAACTTTTGTCACCTGTGCTTTTGGTGCCAAGTCCAAGAAATCATTGCCAAATCCAAAGTTGTGAAGACTTCTTTTTCCCCTATGTTTTCTTCTGAGAGTTTTATAGCTTTAGTTCTTTAGGTAATTGATCCATCTTACATGGGTTCAAATTCTTTCTTCTGCATGTGGATATCCAGTTTTCCTAACACCATTGGCTGAAAAGACTCCTTTCCTTCTTTGGTTTTGGCAGCCTGATTGAAAATTTCTTGACCATACATGTGAGGGTTTATTCTATTCCATTGATCTGTATGACTATCTTTATCCCAGTATCACAGTTTTTTTATTTTCCTGTAACTTTGTAATAAGTTTTAAAATCAGGAAGTACAAGAGCTCCAAAATTGTTCTTACTTTTTAAGATAATTTTTAGCTGTTTGCAGTCCTGAGAATGGTTTTAATTGTTTGTTTGGTTTGTATTGTCTCTGGGCTCAGTAGTGATGGTAGCTTAGTTGTTAAGTCATGTCTGACTCTTTTATAACCCTACAGACTGTAGCCCACCAGCCTCCACTACCAATGGGATTTCCCTGGCAAAAATACTGGAACGGGTTGCCATTTCCTTTTCCAAAGGATCTTCCTGCCTGAGAGATGGAACCTGCATCTCCTGCTTGGCATGTGGATTCTTTACCACTGAGCCACCAGGGAAGCCCATGGTCTCAATAGTGGTCTATGCCAAAAAGAACTTGAGGTATTATATAGTAAAAGTTAGAAAGAGTAATGCAAACACTTTGAGAGATGGTAATACTGAAGTGAATTTAGGAGGTGTGACCCATGCATTCAACCCTAAATACGTCCTCTGAGAGGGCCCAGACCTCTCCTTGACATAGAGAAACACACCAGTGATGGAAACTCAGGGATATGTAAAACCACCAAGGTGGATTCTTCCGAACATCAAAAATGAATGTGAGGATGCTACCTAGAAATGGGTTTCCTGATTCCATGAGGTTCATGGGATTGGATTCTGGGGTGGCAGAAGCCACATAATAACTTACTCCCAGTGGCAAAGAAAGCATGGTTACTGTTACAGTCAGCAGGGTCAGCTCATTAATCAACGGTCTGACCTTTCTCCAAAGGGGCTTGTGTAATGGCCAATGTACACATTTGGAGATAATTGGATTCTGGCTTTTGGGGCACCAATTCTTAGAGATTAAAAAAGACATTGAAATTCATAAATGAGAGGGGGACTTGTGGAAGTCAAGTGATAAATGGAATTGTTGCTTATGTCCCACTCATACTGGGTTCATGAGGTTATTCTATGGCTAAGTCCTGAGTACCTAAGTATACAGTCAGAACACTCAGGAACCGGCAGAACCAACACATGAGGATAGGTAGAGCAGTGTTTGTGGAAGCCCCTGAAGCTCATCCTCCCAGTGAAAATCTAATCTCAAAGCAGAATCACCTGCCTGGTGGAATCACACAGGTTGGTGCCTATTTTAAATACTTGACGGGGCAGAAGCAGTGATTCTTATTACAGTCTTTGACCCCCTGTTTGGCCTCTACCTAAGGTAGGTAATCTTGGGTTGCATGCATAGGACTGGGAGTCAGAAAAGCCTCCCATTTCTCAGCAGAAGTGCTAGAAGGCAGACGAGCAGTGCTGGTTGGCAGAATTATGCCCTCCCAAGGATGTCCATGTCCTCATCCCCAGTACCTGTGAATGCATCAGGCAAAGCAGAATGAAGGCTGCAGCTGGAATCAGGACTGCTGTCAGCTGATTAAGATGGGAGAGTACCCTGTGCTACTCAGGTGGACCCAGTGTAATTACAAAGGTCCTGAAAGTGGAGGAGAAGAGCAGAAGAGATGGGTAAATGAGACTAAAGATTGGAGAGGTGCCATGCAGCAACCCTTGAAGCTGGAGGAAAGGGACCATGAGCCACGGAGTGTGGGAGGCCTCGGGAGCTGGAAGAGGCACGGAAACCTAGAGCCTACACAAGGGAATGGAACCCTACCTGAGACCTGTGTCTCACTTCTGACCTGCCCACGGAAGTGTAAGAGCATACATTTGTGCTGTTTAACCCACTAAAGTGAAAGTGAAAGTCACTCAGTCCTGTCCGACTCTTTGCAACACCAAGGACTGCATAGTCCATGGAATTCTCCATGCCAGAATACTGGAGTGGGTAGCCTTTCCCTTCTCCAGGGGATCTTCCCAACCCAGGGATTGAACTTAGGTCTCCTGAATTGCAGGCAGATTCTTTACCAACTGAGCCATCAGCGAAGCCCTTAACCCACTAAGGCAGTCATAATTTGTATGGCAGCAACAGAAAACTAATAAAATACCTTTGAAATTCTGAGAGACAGTGATTTTCAATCTATAATGCTATATTCAGTCAGACACAATTCAAATTATATGTGAATTAAACATATCTCAGGACATACATGGCTTCACTGGTGACTCAGTCAGTAAAAAATCCACTTGCAAATGGAGGAGACTCGGGTTCAGTCCTTAGGTTGGGAAGATCCCCTAGAAGAAGAACTGGTGACCTGCTCCAGTATTCTCACCTGGTGAAGCCCATGGACAGAGGAAACTGCCTGGCTACAGTCCATGTGGTCACAAAGATCTGAACAGGACTGAAGTGACTGAGCATAGACTCACAGGACATACAAGGTCTCAAAAGAAATTTTTCTTTTCTTGAACACCAGCTGTGTCAGGAACATCTAACAGGAGGCTTCCTGTGTGCTGTTTTGGATCTGTCAAGAATTCTCTGTTCCTTATTAATTCCTGAATATTCAGGAATTAAGAGGAGAGGCAAACCTCTCCCCGGGGCTGAGGAATCCGACATTTCCTTCATTAGTTTTTCTATACGGTGATAAGTACCTTCTTCCTTCTTATGAACCATATGGTAAAAGTGAGTGATTATTTACAACCCTATCTCTTTTCATATGGATGACCTCATGTTTCTTTGATAACTTGTAAGTTTTGATTTTATCTCTACTGAAAATAGCTATCTTGAAAGACAGTATAAATACCTACACAATGTTGAATAAAACACCTCTGCTCCATCAGAGCTTTGGTCCCCATCTCTCTCTCTCTCTCTCTCTCTCTCTCTTTCTCGGCTAATTCTTGGAGTGCAGAGGTGCAGGGGCTTTATTGGCTTTCTGCATAAACCAAGGAATATCAGCCTCTTTCTCTCTCCTTTACTTTCTTATCGGTTGACTCCAAACCACCAGGTTCTGGTCCATTAAAGGATCTCAATACAGTTGGAAGATGTAGCTTCCAAAGTAAAGTAGTAAATGGAAAATGAGGAAGAAACAGATCTAGGAAGTTGGAATATCTACCCACTAAGGAGAGGAGAAGGTGAGTCCTGGGAAAGCAGGTTCTCTGTTGGCTTGAATTGTTGTTGTTTAGTCACTAAGTTGTGTCCAACTCTTTTGCAACCTCATGGACTGTAGCCTGTCAGGCTCCTCTGTCCATGGGATTCTCCAGGTAAGAATACTGGAGTGGGTTGCCATTCTCTTCTTCAGGGAATCTTCTCTACCCAGGGGTCAAACCCTTGTCTCCTGCATTGGCAGGAGGATTCTTTACCACTGAGCAACCAGGGAAGCCCCTCTCTGCTGACTAGGATTAAGTAAACATACAGTCAGTCAGCCCGGGAGAAGCAGCACAGCAGGTGAGGGGAGGGGCTCCAAGTGGCCACCTCACAACAGCACATTCACTGTTTGGAACAATTGGAACAGAGTTAGCAAGAGTGACGGATTAGAAAACAAAAGCAAAGAAATGAGGAGGCAAGTTTTAAATCTGAAAATACAAGATTGCTTTTAAAAATATAAATGTAGTTGTCCTGTCCTACTTGTCTCAGCAGTGAACTCAATTTGCATGTTCTAAAGCTACAAATACAGATGCAATTTGATCAGTAGGATGCAGGGAAGAAAGGTGAAGGCCTGGACCTCCGGGTTCCATTTCTACTGGCTTATTGTTTGTGTATAGACTGCAGAGGCACAGAATTAGATGAATCATAACCCTGGATTTATGGCATGCTCTTAATGCTGGTCCAGCTGTGACCTGCTTTTAGGTACTTGCTTAGTTATTTGATTGCTGATTTTTAATCAAGTAATAAGCACCCACAAACCAACTGCCCCAGACTGAAGTTAGAATCTTGACAATTATTTACAGCCACGTGGTTCCCATCACCCCACCTGCCAATGCCTACCCCTCCTCCACCTGAGATAACCATATCCTGAACCCTGTGTTCATGATTCCTTTGTCTAATATGGAAGCCGAGCAACTTAAATTCATGACCAGTCTGAGAACGGAGTCCCTGCTAGGCTGAAAACAGGAGACGAGGAGGAGCTGTTAACATCAAGTACTCTGTCCGCGTGAAGCAGCAAATAGCTTAGTCTCGGCAAGAAAGGCTCTAAAACCTGAATCCCAGGGCTTTCTCACACTAAATACCACTGGTTATTCTTTCCCCCCAAAGCCTCCAGCATTGCATGTACTTTATTTGTTCCTTTACTAAGAGTATACACCTTGACATGAGAGAGGAGGGCAGGGGTGAGGCAACAGGGTGAGGGGGTGGGGAGGGTACACAGAGGCCAAAACAAGGTGCTGATGTCCTGACCCCACAGCAGTAGGAGCATCTTCTGCCATCTGTGGGCAACACTCTAGGACAAGCATCTTTACCCAGTGGATGTCGCAAGAGCCCCTCTTCCCAGACAGGCCCGGGCCAGACACTCTGGCACGGCTCCCATTGCCCTAGGGACCTGGGGTAACGTCCCAGCCGGCCTGGAGCAGTGAGGGTCCAGCCGGGCTCTGCCTTTGCTGCCTGCAGACCCTGAGACCCAGGCCGGCTGTGGGACGGCTGCTACACCCGTCCACCTGCCACAGTCGGTAAGCAGGGCTGGGCCACTCAGCTGTGGCTCACAGCTTGGGAAGATGCTTCTAACTGGGGGGGCCCACAAGGCAGCATGATATTCGCCCTGCTCTCTGAACATGAGTTCGCTGAACAGGGCTACAGGGGGCCCTGGGACCCACCAAATGGTAGTCAGCCATTTCCTAAAGCGTGTAACTCAAGCACTGGTTTGGGGATAAACAAGTTTTACTCCCCAAAGTGCCCTATAATCAAGGAAATTCATAGAACATTAAATTAAAAGCAAAGTCAGGTTCTTTTCCTACATGGCTTCTCAGAACCTAACCTCAAGATTAAGCTGTAGGATCTTTACTGAGCTTTAGTTTCCTCACCTGCAGTGTAGAAATAATAATGCCCACCTTGGAGAAATACTGAGGGAAAATGAGTCTCCGGGCTTAGAAACATTCAGCAAGATGTCTCACGCAGGAGCTGTCAGCAGGTCCTACTTCTCCTCTCTTCTCCGTTGCCTTTCATTTTCTTTCAAATGTTCCCCAGGTACAATAAATTCCCTTCTGGGTCATTATTTGACACTGATTTCCTGGGCTCTGGATGGCATTAGGGTAATTATGTATGCAGTGGAAGTGCTACCAAATCAGGTCTGTCTGCTCTCCGCTCAAAAATCAACATGAGAGACAGAGAAAGGGAGAGAGACAAATGCTGGTAGAAAGGAAAGGTGCCTTTAGAGTGGCAGGAATCGGGAGATGGTGGACTCAGCATCTCCCAAAACCCAGCTCTGAAGACGCTGCTCAGTCAGGGAGGTTTTGAAGGGCAAGAGGGAAGTCGTCTCAGTTAATCCCTGAGATGGGGGTCAGAGTGGTCATCATGCCCCACTGTGTGCAGGCTTCTCAGCTCCTCATGATCTTCCTCCAGTTGTAAGTCTTGTTCACATGATTTGTTCACAAGATTACTGGAGGGGAAGCCAGGGAAGAGATCTCGTCATCTGTAAATTACTTCTACATTTCTACTCCTTTGATTTACAGAAAGAACTGACAAGCGAGGCAAGGTATTATGTGATTAAAATTTTCAAAGCTGTGCTTGGACCAGAGGTGAGTATACAGCATGGGGGTACCTGGTCTAAAAGTTAGTTACAATACAGCTTTATGCTAAAGTGACAAGAAAAGGGGGCTGCCTGCTGAGAGGGGCTTCCTGCAAAGAGCTGCTTAGAGAGGCTCCTACCCAGCTTACTTGGTCAGACAGGGGGAGCTTCAGTGCAGGGTGGGCAGAAATCCTGTGACTAGCAATGCAGTACCCACTGCACCCTGCATGTGGGAGTAGCAGTTTCATCTCTGGGATCACCAAGGAGCAGATAGAGGCCCAGGTTAACTCACTCAACACAGACTCACAATCACACAAGAGGGGACTTGCAGCCAGCGCAATGGAAGAAGTGCTACCCAGAGGCTTTCAACTGGTATTACCTGCTCAGTTTGTTTGTGTTTGCTCAGCTGTAAGATGTAGAGGTGAGGGCTGAAGCTCTCCACACACTCTTCATCTAATCCACGTGAATCCCTATTTGAAGGTCACCAACTGGAATCACCAGTCCGGGAAGCACAGGCCACATAACCACTATGTATTTTATTGACACTGGAACAAGTTACAGTCAAGTCTTCATGACAGTACAGTGCAAAGGTTCCAGGGTGACACATGTCACTTTTATAAACACAAAGTACTTTTTGCTCTGAGTCATACAGGGAAAGTCGATGAAGTGGAGGGAGACAGGAGATGGAGAGCTGACAGCAGACCCAGACCTTAGTGGGGCGGGACTTCCACCAGAGAAAGACCTTCCGTGTGACTTGGCAGCATTTCTATAGGCCCTCAGAGAGGAGGAAATGAAGGGAAACTTTTGTCTGATTTCAGATCAGAACAAACTTTCTGTAGCTCTGCCACTTGCTTCCTTTCTGGTTCAAAGGATGCCATGACAGCATTAAAGGACAATAGGCTCAGGCCTGGGAGACATTTGGGCTGGAAAAAGCCCTCCTGGTATCCCTATGGGTTTAAAAGCCTCCCTCTCGCCCACGAAGGTGGAACTTATGGGCTTCCCTGGTGGCTCAGCCGATAAAGAACCTATCTGTAGTTCAGGAGACACGGGTTTGATCCCTGGGTCAGGACGATCCCTTGGAGAAGGGAATGGCAACTCACTCCAGTATTCTTGCCTGGAAAATTCCATGGACAGAGGAGCCTGGTGGGCTGCAGTCCACAGGGTCACAAAGAGTCGGACACGACTGAAGCAATGCAGCATGCACGTCCCGTGAAAGTCACTTTTTTACCCACTGTTCATAAGATGATTTTTTCAATTTTACAGCTTGAAATTTTCAAACATCCCCAAAACAGAGAGAATAGTAATCATGAACCCCCATGATTCCTTTTAGGGAAGCAGATGATGTGACAAAGTCCAGTTAACAGCCAAGAGATTGAAGTGAACCTCAGACAAACTCCTTCTCCCTAAGCTTCAGTTTTCCACTCAGTTCCACGGCTATTGTTTGCTTTCAGAATCTCTCTGGTTGCTAGAAAGAAACCTCAAATGAGCGTGAGAGCAGCACCTGCTTAGGACTGGTGAATGAATCTCTCCTCTGCCTGGGGCATCTCTCTCCTGGGTGACATGGTGACTCCCTCAGGACCAGATGGAAGGTGATGAAAACACTCTTCGTCTCTGGAATGAGGTTTCTCTGGCAAGCTGAGTTATTAAGGACCATCATGATGCCATAGGATTTGATAAGTAAGACGTGAGCCACCAGAGTAAGGTTGAATGTGAGCTGTCTTGTGGAAATTGGTGTGAAAAAGCCTTACTATTCAGACAACACAGAGGAGAAACAGCCTGTCTAGACTGCTTGGGAGCATGTTGGAAAGCCTGATCTCTCATTTCCTGCAAAAGCAGAGCAGTATTTCAGCGCATCTTGTTCTGTGAGATTGCAGGAGAGGAGGAATTGTATCTCCTGGATGAGTTTTGTTTCTGGTTTATCGCAATAGCCACCATCCCAAGAGAGGTCCTTTAACCAGGCCCTTCCCACCACTGGTTGCAGGATGAAGACAGTTTGTCTCCTCTGGGACAGTTTTCTCCTTGGGCTCTTCTCTCACCTCATCTCACTCTTCCAGTAGATATTACTCCTGGGAGAGGGGTTCAGGAGTTCTCGGCTATGCTCATATTTCTTATTTCTAAATGGAAAACTGTAATTCAACATGAAACAAAAATCACAGACACACACATACAGAAAAAAGATGCCAAGAAATCCATAGCATTTTGACAGAACTTATCACAAGTTAGCGGGAGAAGGGGGTAGTTTTTATTTTCCTCTTTGTGCTTTTCTGAATGTTTCAAACTTTCAATGAGAGTTTTTCTTTGTTTTAAGGAAACTCAGTAATTCCTGTTTGCTAAAATAAAGAACCCAGTCAGCCCTTTCTTGTCATGTGTTGGGCCTCCATAGAACTGGGATTCATCTTGCTCCAGCGACTTCAGAAAGCACGGCATTCAAAGCTCCACACTGGCTCTGGCTGGTGAACCTCTCACTGGCCAACGGTCCTGTCTCAAGCAGTGCTGTGCCCATGGGTTGTGCACACCTCAAGTCTGACTCCGGGGTCCGTCACGAGCACTCAGTGGTGGGGAATGTTGTAAGGTGGCTACCTGACTTCTGGGAGCAGTTGCCTAACTCAACCCCCATGTGAGCAGAAGCTGTCCCGGGTCCTCTGGCTCGGGGAACCAGAATGTCTCAGACAGAAATTCACCGGTATGTGTTGAGCTGGAAGTTGCCTTTATGTTTTCTGTAATGGAGCCAAGAGGCTGGACAGAGTTGTGTGGGAAATCAAGCGACCTTGGGCTTCTGCAGGAACTTGTTTCTGGCATGTGAAGTTCATCATGTGTGAAGACAGACTCTTTTCCAGGCTCTGTTCTCAGGCACTCTGCCAGCCTCCTCGGCAGACAGAGCCCCTCACCCCCACCCCTTCCCTGCCTCCTCCTCTAAGTCATGGTCACAATGGGCTCCACAGACGCCAGGTCTGTCCTCCCAGACTGTAGCTGGGAGGATGGCAGAAGGCTGTTGGCTGGAGGAGCCCTGCGGCCGCTGCTCTTCTCCACCCAGGCCACCCTGAGGGAGGGCACAGGAGAGGGCGGCTGCCCCTCCTGAGGCTTGGGTGACCTCTGGCACATGCGCAGCAGTGCCTTCAGCTCGACCCTGAAGTTCTCGTTGAGCCAGCAGTAGATGAAGGGGTTGTAGCAGGTACTGCTCATGGCAAACCAGTGGAAGGCAAAGTAGAGGGCATTGTTGGTGCGGATGACCTTGCTGGACAGCAGGAGGACGTAGCAGTTGAGGGGGAACCAGCAGAGGGCAAAAAGGACCACCACCAGCATCAACATCTTGATGGTCTTCTTCTTCTTGCGCCGCAGGGCCAGGTACTGCTTCGTGGTCACGTCACCAATGGTGTTGCACAGCCACAGCTTCTTGGCCACACGGGCGTAGGCCACAGAGATGATGAGAAGGGGCAGAATGTAAAGCAGGATGAAAGTGGCCAAGTCCAGGTACTTCCAGAAGAGCTCTGCTGGCTCAGGGAAGTCTGGCAGGCACAGGGAGCGGAAGATGTCCTCACTGGGGACAGGGGAGAGAGGAGAATGTGCAGTTACTGTGGAAAAGCCCCATCCCAGGAACACTGGCCTCTCTCTCCCCTGGGTTCCTGGTACATCCATCCGAATTACACGAATGAACTTACATACAAAACAGAAACAGACCCATAGACATAGAAGACAAACATGGTTATCAAAGGGGAAAGGTCAGGGGGGAGGGGTAAATTTGGAGTTTGAGATTAACATTCAGTTCAGTTCAGTTCAGTTGCTCAGTTGTGTTCAGCTCTTTGCGACCCTGTGGACTGCAGCACACCAGGCCTCCCTGTCCATCACCAACTCCTGGAGTTTACTCAAACTCATGTCCATTGAGTTGGTGATACCATCCAACCATCTCATCCTCTGTCATCCCCTTCTCCTCCCACCTTCTATCTTTCCCAGAATCAGGATCTTTTCAAATAAGTCAGTTCTTCGTATCAGGTAGCCAAAGTATTGAAGTTTCAGGTTCAGCATCAGTCCTTCCAATGAATATTCAGGACTGATGAATATAAACTTATAAATTGTTAATATTTGACTGATGTGATTAACATATAAAAACTATAATATATAAAAGAGATAACAAGGATCTACTGTATAGCATAGAGAACTATACTCAACATTTTGTAGTAACCTATAAGAGAAAAAAGTGTGCTATACACTTGAAACTAACACTGCAAATCAACTATACTTCAATTTTTAAGAAAGAAAAATACACCTAGATTACTCTGTGTGTTTACTTTGTATTGTTCCTAGCCCAGAATAGAGGCTCAATAAATATTTGTTCAATGAATAAATGCACTGGTGTTCCTAGTCTTAGAATTAACTCATCCTGGGAGCACAATGGATTTGGGAAATCTTGGAATTTCTGTTGCACAACCTACTCTCATTCCAGAGGGGATCCAAGGAATGGGGGGAAAAAATGATGAGTCTTGAGAAAGTGAGTGACAATGCTGGAACTCATACCCTTCAGCCACTCAGACAAAAATACTCATTTTCTATGGAATGTACCCGGTCCTCTTCAAACTCTTTAAGGACACCTATGTGTATTGGAAAACCTGGAGCTGATGGATGAAGAACATGCAGACTATGATCTGCTGAACGAGGCAGCAGGGAGCTCCCTCAGGACTTCCTTCCAATTTGGGGGAAGCAAAAATCCCAGGGCCATTTTGACTGAAGGCGCAGTTTTAATACACTCACACAAAGGAAGTCACAAGACTTACTTACATCCCAGCTGGGGGTGCTGTGAGCCAGGAGAAGTGCCATCCTTACTCCTAGGTCTCCAATGGGCAGGAGAGAGAGCAGGGTGGCAAGCACCTGTTACTTACAAGCTGGTTGAGGTGGAGGTCACTAATTTTTCACAGGCCCAACTCTGAATGAACATTTTAAAAGATGCTCTGGAAAAAGCAAGGCAGGAACTTGTGGCAGGAAACCTAAGCTTGGGTCTTTATTTAAATATCCAGACTTTTGATGCCAGCAGGGTTTTCATCCTGTAAAATCTCTAAGGAGCAACTCGAAGTTGCTACTTTTTCATCATACCATGTAGCTTGTTGATCTTGTAATATCAGTACATACAGGTGGCTGTCACTAGTGAAACAAAGAAAACTCTCTTTGCTTTTGTTATCAGAAAAAAGAAACAGCTCTCCACATGTCAAGGCAGATGGGGAAGCTGAGTGCTCAGGAGGGGTGGGTACATGATTCATTCGGTATCCTAGAATTCAGGCATGGATCCTTCATAAATTAGTTCAAGTTGGCCTTCAGAGCGTGTTCTCTGGAGCCCGCCTACATCACAGGATTGTGTGTAAATTTATGTTTCAGGTGAGGCAGCACACGGGAAGACCCATCAGCAGGGCACCCCTCGCTGGTCTGAGTCACTGGGCCCCAGCTCCTGCCCACCCCACAAGACACAGCTGGTACCCAAGACTTCCAGGAGCCTAGGACCACCCGAAAGCCACTGAAGACACTTTCCCCAGATTCACTAAGAGCTAGAAGTGGCCAGGAGTGAGAGCGCAGCTCCCTCTCCTCCACGCTGGCAGACGCAGCTACAGTCTGCCCCGGAGCGCCCCCTGCAGGCCACGCCCTCCCTCGGTCTCTCCCCATTTGCCGTCCTGCTTCTCCACCCCAGTACCTACCACCCCTGGGAGCAGTTCACTTATTTATTTTTTTAAGGGTGACATTTTTTAAGTGTGTAGAAATCTATTGGTATTTTTAAAATTAATTATTCTGTTGCTGCACTGGGTCTTTGTTGCTGCGCATGGGCTTTCTCTAGATGCAGCAAGCAGGGACTGCTTTTACTATGACGTGCAGGTTTCTCATGGTGGGGGCCTCTCTTGTTGCGGAGCCTGGGCTCTGGGCACACAGGCTTTAGCAGTTATGGCACATGGGCTTAGTTGCTCTACAGCCTGTGGAGTCTTCCCAGACCTGGGGTCGAACTTGTGACCCCTGCACTTGTGGGTGAATTCTTATCCACTGTACCACCAGGGAAGTCCAGCACTTCATTTATTTATTCAGCTGTGTCAGGTCTTAGCTGAAGCATGTGAGCTGTCTAGTTGTGGAGAGCAGACTCAGTAGTTGCAGTATGGGCTTAGTTGCTCCTCGGCACATGGGATCTTGTTCCCCAACCAGGGATCGAGTCCACGTCCCCTGCATTGGAAGGAGAATTCTTAACCACTGGACCACCAGGGAAGTCCCCTGGGAGCACTATCTTAAAAATCATGAGCACATGCATCTTTCTTTATCTCAGGACCTGTTTCTATAGAACTTCAGCTGAAACAATATGAACTGATAAAGATCACTCTTCATTCATTCATTCATTCAGCAAATATGTACTGAGAGCTTGTGATGTGGAGACAGTAATTAAGATGCTAGGGACAGCAAGATGACAAAATCAGAAATGGAGCCATCTCCCCGAAACCTCACAGCCTAACAGGGGAGGTCACCTTTAATGACCTAGCAGCACGCACGAGTATTTAAATTTCAAGACACTGAGTGCTTTCCTTTCTATAAAAGCACAAGACAAAGCATATGATAAATGAGAGGTGGGTGTGGGGACAGCATCCTGCCTGAGACACTTAGACATATATAGGTTTGTTTGTAGGTGATGCAAGAGAACTTTAATCTCATCATTTTAAACAGGGACTAGGTGATTCTGAATTTCAGTCTGGGTGAGTATATGTCCCGTGGCAGAAGCTGACTGCTATTACCTTGACCTTGCAAACAAAGGGACAGAGGAAGAGCTATAAAGTGTTTAGAAGAAAGGATGAGAAAAAAAAGCAAAAAAAAAAAGCAGAGGATAGGCACAGGCCTGGAAGCAACAGGATGGGAAGGAAGCAGAGACCAGCTTGGCACAGTAACTTGGTGTTAGTAACGCTGAGATTCAGAGGAGGCTCAAGTTTCCATCTGTCAAGGTCCTCCAGGCCCCCAGGCTGCTCCCTCCTAGTCCATCTCACCTGTACTTGAAGGTAAATAATTTCTGGCAGATAGCATGTGGGAGTGAAAAGAACGTTGCCATGGTCCAGATGACTGCGATGTAGATGACACCTTTTGTGGTTGAGATCCGGGGTTTTAACGGATGCATGATGACCTGGAAAACACGTAAAACTGGGCATCACTGGCAGAAGACAGCTTGAAGCAAATGAGAAATCCAGATGATGCAGCTCACTTGTCACGAGGCAGGTAGGTCTTACTTACATTATCAAGTACCCCTTAATTCATTGTACAGCCCCTGGGTTACACCACCCCACTGCACAGCCCTGGGGGTAGAAAGAGGATGCCATCTGGACTCAGAGACTCCAGGCAGTTCAAACAGCTCTTGCAGGTAGGTCATGCCTGGCTGAAGCAGGGTGCAGTGAGAAAGTCAGGGAGGAGTGAAGAGAAAGGTCTGTCCCCACGACACCCACAGCAGGGTGGGCAGAGGGGCAGCCACGGTCAGCCTCCACCTCAGGATCTCATCCTGTCTGCCCAGATCCTTTAGGTTACGAAGGGCTCCGAGGGGTTGGAAGGTGACACACACAGGGTGAGGCCCTCACCACTTACTGTGGGAAGCTGCATTGACTTTTATTTGGGGGTCACCGCTGTTTCTGAAAGTAGTTTCTACTGGGCTGGCCAAAAAATTCATTTGGCTTGGACAGAGAATGAAATGGCTGGATGGCATCACCGACTCGATGGACATGAGTTTGAGTGAACTCCCGGAGTTGGTGATGGACAGGGAGGCCTGGTGTGCTGTGATTCATGGGGCTGCAAAGAGTCGGACACGACTGAGTGACTGAACTGAACTGAACTGAACTAATAAAAGACACATTTTTCATTTTCACCAAGAACTGTGTTGAACAACATACTCACTAACCGAATGAACTATCTGGCCAATCCAATAAAACTGCAGTGGGGCCCAGCTTTCCCAAGCCCCAGATAAAACCAGTGCTAGAAGCTTTGGGCTGAAAAGCATCTTAGATTGCTACTATATGACAATCAATTCTCCTAAAAGGTTTAAATAAAGACTTGGGAATTTCACAGCAGCCTCATTTTAGGGTTAGAATCATTATTTCTTTTTATTAAATTGAAATATAGTTGATGTATATTATTCTATAAATTGTCAGTATACAATATAGTGAGTCACAATTTTAAAGGTTATACTCCGCTTACAGTTATTGTAAAATATGGGTCATATTCCCTGTGCTGTACAATATACCCTTGTAGCTTATTTTATACCTGTAGTGTGTACCTCTTCATCCTCTACCCAGACATTGCCTCTTCCTCCTTCCCTCTTCCCACTGGTAACATAGTTTGCTCTCTATGTCTGGGGGTCTGCTTCTTATTTTGTTATATTCACTAGTTTTCTGTATTACTTTAGATTCCAATATAAGTAATATCATGCAGTATTTGTCTTTCTCCGTCTGACTTATTTCACTTAGCATAATGCCCTCCAAATCCATCCACATTGCTGAAAATGGCAAAATGTCATTCTTTTTTCTGACTGAGTAGTATTCCAGTATATATATATACACCACATCTTCTTTCTCCATCCGTCTGTTGAGGGACACCCAGGTGGCTAGGTTAGAATCATTATTTCCTGAAAAAGATGTTTTGGGTGAGTAGGGTCAGGAGGAAAGTTCATAAAGAGCTGCCACCACCTCAGGATGCCATCCCAGGACACACAGGACCTTCTACCATGTTCTTCCACAGTCTTCTCCCAGTCTCTTAAGGTTTATCGGAGGAATGGACTAGGCTTCAGAAGATAGCCAACATATCTCCATTCTGGACTCGGCCATCTTTGCCTCTCACACTCCTTCATGGCTCAGGTCAATAAAGGGAGTAGAAGCCTGAGTTAGAGACCCTGGATGCTCCAAGAACCTGTAGCCTCTGGGACAGGATCCCATGTGTGGGTATATGTCACAGTAGTGTGGCCAGTGTGTGTAAGACCTCCCCCTTGTTCCTCAGACCCACCTTTGGTCCAAGGGTGGACCCTCAGTTAGCTGTGTTAAGAGAAGCAGGTATAGCCCAAGTAAGGGTACGGTTATCCAGAGTCCTTCTTGTTGAATTAGGGGAGAAGGTTAAGAAAAGGCAGGAAATATTTGTATGCAACATTTTGATATTTTGCACCAAAACATCTTAACATAAACGCCAAAGGGACAGTGTGCATGTGTGCTAAGTTGCTTTAGTCATGTCCAGCTCTTTGTGACGCTATGGACTGTAGCCCTCCAGGCTCCTCTGTTCATGGGATTTTAGGCAAGAATACTGGAGTGAGTTGCCATGCCTTCCTCCAGGGGATCTTCCCAAATCAGGGATGGAACCCAAGTCTCCTGGGTCTCCTGTATTGCACACAGATTCTTTACCTGCTGAGCCATTGAGGATTCTCCCTGATGAGTCTGTACCTTAGAAGCTTCCTATCCCTTGGTTGTTGTTGTAACTCTTGGAGCTCCTTAGAATTAAATTTCTCTCTCTTATTGGCCTGATTATCTTTATGATGCTGACCTGCAGGTGTCCCTGTGTCTTCTCAGAGCAGACTAATGATCTTCTAGAAATCTGAGCATGAGCCCACAGCCAGTCTCATACCTCAAGGCTGTTCCTCCCTTCATCAGTCACCAGGCATATGGTGCTGTGCAAGTGATGATGCCCTTCCCTGAACCTGCAATCAGTGACTCTGCACAGACCCAAGTGTATAACCAAGGTTCACTGAATCAGCATACACCAGGCATCTGCATGGAACCACCCTCCTCCATGATGGGCACTATCAGGTCCTTTCGGCTCCCTTCACCATACCTGCCCATGTGCACCTGAAGGGGCAGGACAGTGAGCAGGGCCTCAACACCCCACTGGACTCCTGCACCTGCATGCCTCCCTGTCCACAACCCCAGGTGTACCTCCTCTACAACCAGGCCCAGGAATATCCACCTCATCTTCCAGCCAGCAGCCTTGCCTCCGACCTGCAATTATCTGCCACTCTGTTTTCATCTGTCATTTTCCAGATTTGCCTTCCTACCCCTGAAAACAAGCTCAGTCATTTCTGATGCACAGAATGCCAACAGGGAGTCTTCACTGCAATAACAAATGGGGAGAAATGTTTTGCAGCCCCTAGCACAAAGGACTTAATATGCCTAATTTAGTGCTCATATTGGTCAGTAAGAAGACAAATAGCCTCTTTGAAAAATGGTCTAGGGGACTTCACTGGCGGTCCAGTGCTTAAGACTTCTCCTTCCAATGCAGGGAGTGTGGGTTCAATCCCTGGTCACAAAGCTAAGGTCCCACATGCCTCGCGGCCAAAAAGCCAAAACGTAAAACAGAAGCAATATTGTAACAGATTCAATAAAGACTTTAAAGACGGGCCACATCAGAAACAGTCTTTAAAAACAAACGGGCTGAAGCACTGTCCTGAGCGCTGGGAAGCAACGCCGGGGGGTAGGGCAGGGCGCGAGTGGGGCCCTCACCTGGTGGCGGTCCACGGCGATGGCAGTCAGTGTCAGGGCGGAGACGTGCAGGGAGCAGTATTGCGCGAAGCGGCTGACGTGGCACATGCCTTTCCCAAACACCCACGTGCTGTTCACAAAGCGGACCTGCAGACAAACCCGCAGGCGTCAGGAGGCAGACGGTTCTGGCCCCTGACTCCCCCTCCCTGTGTCTCCCGGCAGCGTCCCACAGGAGGCCTCTCCCTACCTCAATCCACTCTGCACAGCTAGACTGTGGGTCTCGCATGCTTTTCTACACCACAACTCATTCTCCATCATCCAATTCAGCAGACTCTGATCCTGCTACTGGGGCCAGGCCTTGCTAGGTGCCAGGCAGAGTGGGAAGGACATGGGTTCTGGAGTCAGATTTCCCGCCTCTAAGGTCCACTGAAGAAGGGACTGCTGCTGCTGCTGCTGCTGCTAAGTCACTTCAGTCGTGTCCGACTCTGTGTGACCCCATAGACGGAAGCCCAACCAGGCTCCCCCGTCCCTGGGATTCTCCAGGCAAGAACACTGGAGTGGGTGAAGGGACTGGCAAACCACTTCATTATACTTGCCTTGAGAACCCCATGAACAGTATCAAAAGGCAAAATGATAGAATGAGGAACTCCCCAGGTCGGTAGGTGCCCAATATGCTACTGGAGATCAGTAGAGAAATAACTCCAGAAAGAATGAAGGGACGGTGCCAAAGCAAAAATGATACCCAGTTGTGGATGTGACTGGTGATAGAAGCAAGGTCCGATGCTGTAAAGAGCAATATTGCATAGGAACCTGGAATGTTAGGTCCGTGAATCAAGACAAATTGGAAGTGGTCAAACAGGAGATGGCAAGAGTGAACATAGACATTCTAGGAATCAGTGAACTAAAATGAACTGGAATGGGTGAATTTAACTCAGATGACATTATATCTACTACTGTGGGCAGGAATCCCTTAGAAGAAATGGAGTCAACAAAAGAGTCCGAAATGCAGTACTTGGATGCAATCTTAAAAACAACAGAATGATCTCTGTTCGATTCCAAGGCAAACCATTCAATATTACAGTAATCCAAGCCTATGCCCCAAGCAGTAACGCTGAAGAAGCCAAAGTTGAATGGTTCTGTGAAGACCTACTAGACATTTTAGAACTAACACCCAAAAAAGATGTCCTTTTCGTTATAGGGGACTGTAATTCAAAAGTAGGAAGTCAAGAGACACCTGGAGGAACAGACAAATTTGGCCTTGGAGCACGGAATGAAGCAGGGCAAAGGCTAATAGAGTCTTGTCAAGAGAACGCACTGGTCATAGCAAACACCCTCTTCTAACAACACAAGAGAAGACTCTACACATGGACATCACCAGATGGTCAACACCGAAATCAGATTGATTATATTCTTTGCAGCCAAAGATGGAGAAGCTCTATACAGTTAGCAAAAACAAGACCAGGAGCTGACTGTGGCTCTGATCCTGAACTCCTTATTGCCAAATTCAGACTTAAATTGAAGACAGTAGGGAAAACCACTAGACCATTCAGATATGACCTAAATCAAATCCCTTATGATTATACAGTGGAAGTGAGAAATAGATTTAAGGGACTAGATCTGATAGACAGAGTGCCTGATGAACTCTGGACAGAGGTTCGTGACATTGTACAGGAGACAGGGACCAAGACCATCTCCATGGAAAAGAAATGCAAAAAAGCAAAATGGCTGTCTGAGGAGGTCTTACAAATAGCTGTGAAAAGAAGAGAAGTGAAAAGCAAAGGAGAAAAGGAAAGATGTAAGCATCTGAATGCAGATTTCCAACAAATAGCAAGGAGAGATAAGAAAGCCTTCCTCAGTGATCAGTGCAAAGAAATAGAGGAAAACAACAGAATAGGACAGACAAGAGATCTCTTCAAGAAAATTAGAGATACCAGGGGAACATTCCATGCAAAGATGGGCTCGATAAAGGACAGAAATGGTATGGACCTAACAGAAGCAGAAGATATTAAGAAGAGGTGGCAGGAATACACAGAAGAACTGTACAAAAAAGATCTTCACGACCAAGATAGTCACGATAACGTGATCACTGACCTAGAGCCAGACATCTTGGAATGTGAAGTCAAGTGGGCCTTAGAAAGCATCACTACGAACAAAGCTAGTGGAGGTGATGGAATTCCAGTTGAGCTATTTCAAGTCTTGAAAGATGATGCTGTGAAAGTGCTGCACTCAATATGCCAGCAGATTTGGAAAACTCAGCAGTGGCCACAGGACTGGAAGAGGTCAGTCTTCATTCCAATCCCAAAGAAAGGCAATGCCAAAGAATGCTCAAACTACCGCACAATTGCACTCATCTCACACGCTAGTAAAGTCATGCTCAAAATTCTCCAAGCCAGGCTTCAGTAATATGTGAACCGTGAACTCCCAGATGTTCAAGCAGGTTTTAGAAAAGGCAGAGGAACCAGAGATCAAATTGCCAACATCCGCTGGATCATGGAGAAAGCAAGAGAGTTCCAGAAAAACATCTATTTCTGCTTCATTGACTATGCCAAAGCCTTTGACTGTGTGGATCACAATAAACTGTGGAACATTCTGAAAGAGATGGGAATACCAGACCATCTGACCTGCCTCTTGAGAAACCTGTATGCAGGTCAGGAAGCACTAGTTAGAACTGGACATGGAACAACAGACTGGTTCCAAATAGGAAAAGGAATACGTCAAGGTTGTATATTGTCACCCTGCTTATTTAACTTATATGCAGAGTACATCATGAGGAGCCCTGGGCTGGAAGAAACACAAGCTGAAATCAAGATTGCCGGGAGAAACATCAATAACCTCAGACATGCAGATGACACCACCCTTAGGGCAGAAAGTGAAGAGGAACTCAAAAGTCTCTTGATGAAAGTGAAAGAGGAGAGTGAAAAGGTTGGCTTGAAGCTCAACATTCAGAAAACTAAGATCATGGCATCTGGCCCCATCACCTCATGGGAAATAGATGGAAAAACAGTGGAAACAGTGTCAGACTTTATTTCTGGGGGCTCCAAAATCACTGCGGATACTGATTGCAGCCATGAAATTAAAAGACGTTTACTCCTTGGAAGGAAAGTTATGACCAACCTAGATAGCATATTTAAAAACAGAGACATTACTTTGCCAACCAAGGTCCGTCTATTCAAGGTTATGATTTCTCCAGTGGTCATGTATGGATGTGAGAGTTGAACTGTGAAGAAAGCTGATCACTGAAGAATTGATGCTTTTGAACTGTGGTGTTGGAGAAGACTCTTGAGAGTTCCTTGGACTGCAAGGAGATCCAACCAGTCCATTCTAAAGGAGATCAGTCCTGGGTGTTCATTGGAAGGACTGATGCTGAAGCTGAAACTCCAATACTTTGGCCACCTCATGCGAAGAGTTGACTCACTGGAAAAGACTCTGATGCTGGGAGGGATTGGGGGCAGGAGGAGAAGGGGACGACAGAGAATGAGGTTGCTGGATGGCATCACTGACTCAATGGACATGAGTTTGAGTGAACTCCGGGAGTTGTTGATGGACAGGGAGGCCTGGCGTGCTGTGATTCACGGGGTAGCAAAGAGTTGGACACGACTGAGCGACTGAACTAATGTTTTTTAGCTGTGTGACCTTGGGCAAGGTAGGTAATCTCTCTGAACCTCAGATTCCTCATTTGCAAAAAAAAAAAAGGGCTCAAAAATCTCTTTTGTTGTTCTGTTGTTCAGTCATGTCCGACTCTTTGTGACTCTATGAACTGCAGCAAGCCAGTCTTCTCTATCCTTCACTATCTCCTGGAGCCTGTTCAAACTCATGTCCATAGAGTCGTGATGCCATCCAACATCATCCTGTGTTGTCCTCTTCTCTTCCTGCCCTCAATATTTCCCAGCATCAGGGTCTTTGCTAATAAGCCTATCTGTATCTTATTGTAAGGATTAGCTTTTTTTTTAAATTTTATTTTTAGAGAAAGACTACAGCGCATAGAATACAATATCTGGCAGGTTGCTAGAAAGATATGATTAGAAATAAATAGGAGCTATTTTTATGATAATAACCAAATTCAGTTTTGGCTCCTATGAGTTCAAACTCACAAAGGAGACATGTCTTCAGAGTCACAACATAGCATGTGGGCTGTGCCCTGGAATGTTGACTAAGCAGGCCTCAGGACACATCATCCGGGAAGGAGATCCAGGGATCTGCAGATGTGGGAGCAGGAGCTGGGGTCTGGGCAGAGAAAGGAGACCAGCACTCAGGGTGTGTGGGCTTCCGGGAGCAGGCAGAGGCTTCAACCCACATCTTCCACAGCTCTTTGCTCACTCAGCACCTGAGCTCCTTAGTGATGCTCCACACCCAAAAAGGATCAGGCATTGATTCTGATCAAGGAGCTGCCAACTTGGGAAAAGGAGGTCTCAGGTATCTCAGATGCAAGATAGAAAATATTCAATGCCCTATGGCAGGGATCCCCAACCGTTTTGGCACCAGGGGCCAGTTTCATGGAAGATAATTCATGGGGAGGGTGAGGGTTTCGGGATAATTCAAGTGCAGTAGGATGGATGCTCCAAGGTGAATCTGATGCTGCCTTGATGGACCGGAGGAGGTGCTCAGGCGGTAACAAGTGAAGAGTACAGGTAAACACAGAAAGAGCTTCGATCACTTGCCCACCGCTCATCACCTGCTGTGGGGCCCGGGGCCCGTTAGGTACTAGTCCGTGGCCCAGGGGTTGGGACCCCTGCCCCACAAAAGTCCCAGACAAAGGGCCACCAGGGCGGGTGGGAGTGGACTGAGGCTGAGAGAGAGAAAGGTGACACACAAAAATAGAGCAAGTCAGCTCGTCAGGAAGAATGTCGAGCAGTGATTTACAGCAGAGTATTTGCTACTGATAGCTGTCACCTTGGGCAAGGCACTTAGGCCCAGTGAGCCTCACTTTCCTGGAACCCTTGTTCACATGATTGCTATAAAAATCAAGTACCTGTAAAGCAGATAACACAAGTAAACCAGATAAAACAGTGCCTGGTACAGAGCAAGTACTTAACTACTAGCTGCCATTATTATAAGATACGAGACATTTGAGATGAGCTTTATAGAATGGGCTTCCCTGGTGGTTCAGATGGTAAAGAATCTACCTGCAGTGCAGGAGACCCAGGTTTGATCCCCTGGAGAAGGGAATGGCGACCCACACCAGTATTCTTGCCTGGAGAATTCCATGGACAGAGGAGCTTGGAGGGCTATAGCTCATGGGTTCTCAAAGAGTCAGACACGACTGAGCGACTAACACTTTACAGAATAGGTAGGATTTGCCCATGTGCAGGTAAGAACAAAGAGCATGGCACAAAGTCAGGAATCTCAGGAGCTGTTTGGGGAATTAGGGTTGGAATGATTTGACTAGAGCATGTGCATGAGAAACACAGGGGACAAGTCTGACATGATCATGAACCTGGTACATAAACCATGGACACTATTCTCTCTGGAATAGGCAGGTAGGAGCTCCACGGGGATGTGAGCAGCCCAGTGACACCACCCAGCAGGAAACGCTTAGGTACTCCCTCTTCTCACCTCCCACAGTCAATGCAGAACCAAAGCCCAACAGTGCTACTTGAAGGGTCTCCCAACCCACTCCCTCTTCTTTAGTCCCCAGGCCACGGCCTCCTTGGAGCCCCCTCAAATCTCATCTGGACTATCACAGCCTCCAGTCAGCTTTCTAGTCCTCCAGTGTGTCCCCCTGTAATTCAGCCTTCACACTGCTGACAGTGCTTTCTTAACCAAAAGTCAGATTACTGTCGCCTTCCTGCTTAGAATCGACAGCCTTCAAGATGGAGCCAGATACCCTCCGAGCATCCAAGCCACTCACAGCCAGCCCACCTTTCCCTGGCCGCCTCTGCTTTTTCCCACCCCGCAGCTCCTCCATGGTGCTTCCTGCCCCAATGCTGCAGCTGCAGTGAGCACTCAACACACCATGAACCTGGACATCCCTGCCTTTGTCCTCGTCAGTCTCTGCCTGCACTGAACATTCATCTCAGCCTGAGAGATTCCTGCTCATCCTAGCCCCTTTGAAATGTCACGTTCTTTGAAAAGTCTCCTTTGACCTGCCCATGGGACTCTGGCAGATCAAAATAAAGGACTGACTCCTGGCTCCACCACACTCTGTGCCTACCTCTGCCACAGTAATTCTGAGTAATTGTTTGTTTTTCTGTCATCGACAAC
The DNA here is from genome assembly GCF_049115385.1 of Moschus berezovskii. Classification (NCBI taxonomy): domain Eukaryota; kingdom Metazoa; phylum Chordata; class Mammalia; order Artiodactyla; family Moschidae; genus Moschus; species Moschus berezovskii. The sequence goes on from NC_142473.1 coordinate 4,560,883, forward strand.
CACTGGTTTTCATGCTGACATAGTATGTAAAGTTGACAAGAAGGGAGACCAGGGAGAAGGGACATTAACATCAACTAGACCAAGGACAGGACATCTTACCCATTGAGGAGCTAGCTGAGGTGTAGAAGACCCTCCCCTCAACCCTTTCACTCACCCTGGTTGCCAACTCCTCGGAAGCTCTGATAGGAAATTGGACTGGAGTGGTTGCACGGGTCAGATTGAAGGCCAAGCTGGTTTGGATCAACCTGGAGCAGGGGCTGGGTCCTCAGAGCCTTGACACCCTCTCTTTTGCAGGAGATCCTCCAGTTAGGGGCTCTCAGCTCCGAAATGCAGCCTGGCCTCCCTCTCCCCCTACCCTCCCGTGTGCAGATCCAGCCACGCACCCTGCTTCGGGCAGCAGCAGAGGGCTGTGCCCCAGGGCTCCTATCCTGGGTGGCCTAGCCCACCCCCCAGGACTGCAGATAGTCAAGTCAGAAGCCAAGGGGGAGCCAAGAGGAGCCAGAGATGCACTTCCTGTGCTTTAAGGCAGTCGGTAGGGAGTGGATGTGTGTGTGTATGTTGTGGCGGGGAGGTATCTGGAAGTCTCTTTGCCCCTGGCTACTGCCCACGGCATCCTGAGGAATCTAGTAGACGCAGGCAGAAAGGAGAGCAGGGAGAGTCCGTGGTTGAGAGCAGTGGTCGAAGAGGTCCCACCCCCTACCCCCAGTTAAGTGGCTTCATGTACAGACCTCCGGCCTTACCTGAGTCAGAGGACCAAATTCTCATGCTGGCTCTGCCAGTTACCAGCCAAGTGACCTGGTGACCAAGTGACCTGCCAGTTACCAACCAACTGAACCTCTCTGTGCCAAACAGTTTTCTCATCTGCCCAATAGGAGTGATGATCTCATAAGCAAAGAAAAGAGAGAGGACACAGTTTTTAAAGGTAAGGTTTGAAAGGATGTTCACACACGTGTATAGGCTTATGGGAATTCACCTTCTTTTTGCTTGTCTGTTATTTCTGGTTGAGTGTGTGTGGTGTGTGTAAGAAAGAGAGAGAAAGACATATGAACAGACAGGGTTTGGTAATAACTCAAGTATCAATAAGGTTGTTCATAAATTGGAAAAAAGTCTAACTCATGCTGCAGAAATAGAAGGTGTTCCCGTCAGGATGACTGCTTGGTCACAGCTCTTCCAGTTTCAATCATCCATGGGCACCACAGTCCCAAGACACGGAAGAAGAGAGGTGACACTACTACCACTCAGCAGTCGGGGCTCAGTGGAAGTTGGGGAAGAGAGGTGGTGCAGGGGTTCTCCCCCTACCCGTGTGCAAGTGCCCCCAGGCCGCCCCTGCCCTTGGGACCAAGCCTACCTCACCCACATGTCCTCCACCACACAGACTTCATACACAACCTCACTGGCAAACCACAGAAGGGAAATGCAATTTAACTAAGTGGACTAGGAAAATGCACCCAAGGTTCCATTAACAGCTAGCAACTGTTTCATATTTCAGGGTGGCTTCAAGCAGCATCCCATGGCAGGGGACATTTAATGGCATTAAATGGGCTATATTTAATGGGGGTGGGGTGACCTAAGAATTGATGCGGGCTCCATCATCATGCAGACTCTCGCTCGGTGACATTACACAGGAAATGGTCATTGACTCACAGCTGGCTGCAGACACTCGAATCATTGACCCCAGTGCCATGAGCTGCAGAAGCTCTGACTTAGAAGGTGATGAGAGAGAGACAGAGCACAGAAAAACAAAACTACAGAGACAGACAAGAAGTGTCAAGAATAAGCATGAGGAAAGAGAGAGACACACACAGAGGCAGAGAGAGTCACAGACGAGAAAAAAATAGATGAAGACACAGAGAACCGGAGACAGAGGAAAGAGACAGACGCTGGAGAGACAGGCAGGCAGAAAGGCAAACACGGAATGACAGCGTCAGAAACAGACACCCTAAGAGACAAACGGCAGGGCAGAGCGATGAGAGATGAGTCGATCAGAGAGAGACTAAGAAACATGAAGCAGGAAGACAGGCAGTGAGGGGAACAGACGGGAAAAGGGAGAAATCGGGCGGCGAGAGGGAGGGCACCCAGGAAGACAGAGCCCAGTCCTCGGCCTCACCAAAGTGAAGGGGGTGTTGAGGAGCGTGATCATGATGTCGGCGACGGCCAAGTTGACGATGAAGAGGCTGGTGGCCGAGTGCATCCGCTGGTTCTTGAAGATGACATGACAGACCAGAACGTTGCCAAAGAGCGAGAAGATGATGATGAAAGAGTAAGCCACGATAAGCAGGGCTTTCACCGTGGGGTTCTGGGACTCAGCCCCATAGCGCCTGCGGCCCACAAAGTTCTGCCAGTCTGAGAAGGTATAGTTGATCCAGAAGAAGTGCGAAGCATTGGGGCCCGCTAGGGCTGCCCCGGGGCTCCGCTCGTCCGTTGCCCGCACCGCCGGGAGCAGGCAGAGCAGCACCCAGCCAGGGGTCATCTTTGCCGGAGTCCCGCTCCCGGGGCCGGCCGCGCCGGACGCCCCGCGGACCGCACACGTGCTCTCAGGCGCGGGGAGAGGAGCGTGCGGGCCGTGCGTCCCGGGACCCCGGGCCTCGCCGCGCCCGGCGGGCAGGCCCTCCCCGCCTGCCTCCCGCCCGCGATCGCGCGCTCCGGGCCGCCTGCACCACTTTCGTGTCTCCGCTGCGCCCTCCGGCTGCCGGAGAGCGAGCGCCTCTGCAGATCGCGCGGCGCGGCGTCTCTCTGGGCGACGGTGACGCGCTCCGGCTCAGCGAGCTCCTCTCCACCCACTGTCCCAGCCCGCTCTCGCTCTAGAAATAAAACTCCAGTTGGGCTTCAGGGCTGTTTCGCTAAAGACGCGAATCCGCCTGCCTTTTGCTTAAACCTAGCCATCCGAAAGGGAGCGGAAGGAATGCGCGCCGGGGCAGTTGGGGTTTCGGAGGGCGCGCGGCAGCGACTGGGTGTGCCCGCTCCAGGCAGCACCCGGTTCCACGCTGGGGCTGCTCTGATCTTGTCTGAGTGTCAGTCTTGGCAGCTTTCAGGTTGAGGTGTGTCCCTGGGCCCTGGCGGTTCTGGCACAATGTGAACAATGAAATCGATGTAGACTTTCTCCAAGCGTCTTCAGTGACCAGACTTCAGATATCCTGGGAAGCTGGCCAGCCTTCGCTTCCCTCCCTTCACTAAGACTTAATGGGGGTTGTGGGTTTGTTTTTCAAGAAAACACTTCAAAGCAGTTCTCCTGGTGTGATACAGGAATCAAAGGAGATAAATAGCTCTGTGCCCACTTCTTGGGTAACTGAATTTTCTGCCATGGGCGTTTCTGAAACTGTATCTGTAAGGGATGTTATGCATGTTGTTTTCTGTTCTCACCTACTTCTCCACGAAATCTTGGTATTTTGCTCACCTGGTCTTTCACTCACACACACACACAAAGTCTTTCCCAGTCACTTCTGCCCTGCCATCCATTCCATCCAATCCTGTTGAATCAGAGTCAAATCCTAGCTTTGTCACGTCCTAGCTCTGAAATCCTAAGCAAGTTGTTTCACTTGTCTGGCCTCGGTGGAAAGCTTTTCTTTTCCTGTATGTGGAATTTTCAGTCCCATAGGACTATCCCGCCACATTGCTCTGGGCCCTGCATGCAGTAATTGGTTGACTACTTGTAACTGCCCCCTCGCTTTTCTATTGACAAAGACCAAGCAGACGTTTTTGTAATGGCGCCCCGCTGATCAGTGCCCTTAGGTCTGCATCAAATGACTCAAGCCCAGGTCCCTTCTGAGATGTCCCTTTCCTTCAGGAGAAATCCTTTGTCTCACCCTATCCCTGGAGAACAGACCCCTCCCACACAAGTCCTCTTTTCTCACTGAGGGAAAGCCTTGCCATCTCTCACTTTGGAAATTTTCCAGGAAAGTTGGACATGAGCTTCTGCATACCCTTGAGCTCCAGGGACACAGGTCAATAAGCAATTAGAAAATAGTTTGATTAAGTGTCACCAGAGTAAAGTACGAGGTGCCCTGATCTATGTGAGAGGAAATCAGGGAAGTCTTCTCAGAGAAAGTGACACTTCCACTCAGTCCCAAGGGACCAGCAAGAGACATTAGGTCATGGAGGAGGCAGAGGGAAGAAGATGGAGTATTCTATAAGGAGAGAGTCTCTGCGTGGCACATGCGGAGACACGGAGATGACTGTGAGTGTGACTCAATCAACTGCAGGAACAGGAAGCTCTTGAGTGTTATGCAAAGAGATGTGGACTAAAGAAAAACGTACAACTTAGAAAATGCCAGTTATGCTTTATTCAGGGACCTAATTGAAGACTATAGCCTAGGATACAGCCTCTCAGATAGCTCTGAGAAGCTGTTCCAAAGAGGTTAGGAAATAGCCAGGATATAGAGGTAGTGGTAGTGGTGCATGCTCAGTCATGTCCAACTCTTTGCGACCCCATGGACTGTAGCCCTCCAGACTTCCCTGTCCATGGGATTCTCCAGGCAAGATTACTGGAGTGGGTTGTCACTCCCCTCTGCAGGGGATCTTCCCCACCTAGGGATTGAAACTGCATCTCCTGAATCTCCTGCATTGCAGGTCGATTGTTTGCCACTGAGCCACCTGGGAAGCCCAGGATACATAGGAGTTTTTGTTTAAATAAAAACAAATAAGCAAGTCGTCAAATATCAAAAGATGATTGCTAATCAAGAAAACAGACATCTCAAGTTAATGAGTTTTTGTGCTCTTCTATGTATGGGAAGATACAAGAGTCTGGGCTCGTTGAAATCATTCCTTTGACATACATCTTAACTATCTAGGGCCAGTATCCTCTTCTCCATTCCAAATGCTCCTTAGTGGCTGGTGGCTTGATGGCAGACACTAGTCTTTGTTTGCTGAAATGGCAGGCAACATTTTTTTTTTTCCTGAAGAGTTGAGTGGAGAGAGAGGACTGGAGAGGTAGGCAGGGGGCTAGACAAAAAGGGTCCCATCAGTTTTGAAATCCTCATAAAGATCTGAATGATTTTCAGAGAGCAACAGGAATTTACAGAATGGCTACAAGTAGAGACTGATAAGATCGAATTTGCATTTTAGAAAGAACACTCTTGGCAACTGGAAAATAGAGAGGGAAAACTGTTCAAGTGATTCAGGAGCAGACTGGACACGTGGATCCTGGTGTCAGCAAGGTGGGGCTCAGGGTTGACAGAGACTGGAGAGGGGAAGCAAAGATGATTGCCAAATTCTTGGTCAAATACAAGAAACATAAAAGATCCTCCTTGGACCTTAGCCCCCTACCAGAGCTTCTGGCCTACCTTTCTACATTATTTTATCAGTTCAAAGAGGTCCACTCTTATTTCCAGTTCATCACCTTACATTCCCTTGGTAAACAACTATGTTTGGGAGCAGAAGGTGATATGCAGATGTCCTTTGATTCTACTGATGAAACTGATGGGTCTCACGGAGTCATGTGGTTAGAATAGGGGAGTATGTGACTGATTCTAGGAGAAGCGACAGGGGTGCCAAATTGATGAGATAATAGATACTTAGGAATCTAAATACCAGGGGAAAAAAAAAAAACCAAGAAACTGCCTGTGAACATGCAACTCAAGAGCCCAGGAGGACTGGATGCTTGCCAGTATCTCAAGATGACTTGCCAGTATCACAGGGAGGCAAAATGGAACCCTGGTTAATTGAATTAACCTCAGCATTGAGGAAGAGGTATGGGCAGAAGAGGGCTAGTTAGCATTGAGCACAGAGAAAGAAACCCAAGGTAGGCAGTGCTTTCTGAGCTCTGTTATCTAAGTACTTTGCTTGGTGCTCTGGACGGCACACTAGTCTGGAGCACTCATGCCTTCATGGTGGATTCCTGCTTGCTGTGCCTGCCTTGTGGATGTGACAGCATTTGTGCCGGGGGCCTGAAACTGTCTCCCTGAAAGATGAGGTGACATGTTTCAGTCCTTACCTTTCCACAGGAGTAAATCTTGAGACAAAGCTTTTAATGCAAGTTTACTGGGGAAGTGGAAGCAAACAGGAGTAGGGAAAGGTGTAAAAATGAGACAAGGAAAGGAAGGTGGCCGATAAAGAGCATATTGTCAGACCAGTTACCATTGTGGGCGACTGGGTATAGTCCTGCTGGGGAAGCTGATATAAAGCGCGAACAGCAGCTGTGCAAGCCCTGCGAGGGAGCTGGAGAATCTACACATCACTGCCTTCAATCACGGGTTGAAGGCTGCTCCCAGGGGTGTGATAATTCTCCTCTACTTCCCACCTGCCAAGTGGGTGGCTGAAGTGAGCCTCAGAAGCCAGAGAAGGCCCTCAGGCTGCAGCTGGAATTTGGACCAGTGTGCTCTGAAGGGGTCAGGAGTATTCACAATACCCAAAATATTAGTCACTCAGTCATGCTTGACCCTTTGCAGCCCCATGGACTGTAGCCCACCAGGCTCCTCTGTCCATGGGATTTCCCAGGCAAGAATACTAGAGTGGGTTGCTATTTTCTTCTCCAGAGGATCTTCCTGACCCAGGGATCAAATCTCCTACATTGCAGGCAGATTCTTTACCAGCTGAGCCACCTGGGAAACCCTATATCCAAGGGGAGGTATAAATTCTAGAACACTTCCTCTTCTCTAGGCTTCCAGATCTCCACTTGGCCAGGATTGGGCCTCCTGAATTCCCAGTCCAGCATCACTGTCCTCGACTACCCCTGAACTGATGGAGCAGTCTATTGCTTAGTGAAAAACCATCTCCCACTCGTTCCATGTTAAGACTAAACTATTAAGCCTTCCTCAGACACTTTATTGACTCTGCAGCATTATTATGGCTATAACTAAGGAGACTTCCAAATAGGAAAAGGAGTACATCAAGGCTGTATATTGTCACCCTGCTTATTTAATTTATATGTAGAGTACATCATGAAAAATATTGGGCTGTATGAAGCACAAGCTGGAATCAAGATTGCTGGGAGAAATATCAATAACCTCAGATATGCAGATGACCTTTATGGCAGAAAGTGAAGAAGAACTAAAGAGCCTCTTGATGAAAGTGAAAGAGAGTGAAAAAGTTGGCTTAAAGCTCAACATTCAGAAAACTAAGATCATGGCAACTGGTCCCATTACTTCATGGCAAATGGATGGGGAAACAGTGGAAACAGTGGCTGACTTTATTTTTGGGGGGGCTCCAAAATCACTGCAGATGGTGATTGCAGCCATGAAATTAAAAGATGCTTATTCCTTAGAAGGACAGTTATGACCAACCTAGACATCATATTTAAAAGCAGAGACATTACTTTGTCAACAAAGGTCCAGCTAGTCAAAACTATGGTTTTTTCCAGTAGTCTTGTCTGGATAGGAGAGTTAAACTATAGAGAAAGCTGGGTGCTGAAGAATTGGTGCTTTTGAACTTTGGTGTTGGAGAAGACTGTTAAGAGCCACTTGGACAGCAAGGAGATCAAACCAATCTGTTCTAAAGGAAATCAGTCCTGCATATTCATTGGAAGGACTGATGCTGAAGCTGAAACTCCAATACTTTGACCAGCTGATGCGAAGAACTGACTCATTTGAAAAGACCCTGATGCTGGGAAAGATTAAGGGCAGGAGGAGAAAGGGATGATAGAGGATGAGATGATAGGATGGCATCACCGACTCAATGGACATGAGTTTGAGCAAGTTCCGGGAGTTGGTGATGAACAAGGAGGCCTGGCGTGCTGTGGTTCATGGGGTCGCAAAGAGTCAGACATGACTGAGCGACTGAACTGAACTAAGCTGAAGGAAACTTCAGAAGACACAGAGCTTCCAGAATGAAGCAGCTCCTTCCTGTGAGCCTTCTGAATAGAACCAAGGATGCTGTGTACTGTCAGTACATGCTGTTGGAAACAATGAAGTTTATTCTACCTGTTTAGGTTCTTTGGGCTGGTCTATTAATTAAATTGACATAAAACAGATTAATGGGATTCCCTGGTGGTTCAGACAGTAAAGAATCTGCCTGCAATGCAGTATATCCAGGTTTGATCCCTGGGTTGGGAAGATCCCCTGGAAGAGGAAATAGCAACCCACTCCTGTAATCCTGCTTGGAGAATCCCATGGACAGTAGAGCCTGGCAGTCTACAGTCCATGGGGTTGCAAAGAATCAGACACAAGTGAGCACTCATGAACCAACAAACAAATGAAGACAAATTAACATGAGAAAATCACATTTAATTACACACATCAGTTCAGTTCAGTTCAGTTCAGTTCAGTCGCTCAGTCATGTCCGACTCTTTGCGACCCCATGAATCACAGCACGCCAGGCCTCCCTGTCCAGCACCAACTCCCGCAGTTCACTCAAACTCATGTCCATCGAGTCGGTGATGCCATCCAGCCATCTCATTCTCTGTCGTCCCCTTCTCCTCCCACCCCCAACCTTTCCCAGCATCAGACTCTTTTCCAATGAGTCAACTCGATGCATGAGGTGGCCAAAGTATTGCAGTTTCAGCTTTAGCATCAGTCCTTCCAATGAACACCCAGGATTGATCTCCTTTAGAATGGACTGGTTGGTCCTTGCAGTCCAAGGGACTCTCAAGAGTCTTCTTCAGCACCACAGTTCAAAAGCATCAGTTCTTCGGTGATCAGCTTTCTTCACAGTCCAACTCTCACATCCATACATGACCACGGGAAAAACCATAGCCTTGACTAGACGGACCTTGGTTGGCAAAGTAATGTCTCTGCTTTTTAATATGCTATCTAGACTGGTCATAACTTTCCTTCCAAGGAGTAAGCGTCTTTAAATTTCATTGCTGCAAACAGCATCTGCAGTGATTTTGGAGCCCAAAAAAATAAAGTCTGACACTGTTTCCACTGTTTCCCCATCTATTTCCCATGAAGTGATGGGACCAGATGCCATGATCTTTGTTTTCTGAATGTTGAGCTTCAAGCCAACCTTTTCACTGTCCTCTTTCACTTTCATCAAGAGGCTTTTGAGTTCCTCTTCACTTTCTGCCATAAGGGTGGTGTCATCTGCATATCTGAGGTTCTTGATATTTCTCCCAGCAATCTTGATTCCAGCTTGTGATTCTTCTAGCCCAGCATTCCACATGATGTACTCTGCATATAAATTAAATAAGCAGGGTGACAATATACAACCTTGACGTACTCCTTTTCCTATTTGGAACCAGTCTGTTGTTCCATGTCCAGTTCTAACTGTTGCTTCCTGACCTGCATACAGGTTTCTCAAGAGGCAGGTCAGGTGGTCTGGTATTCCCATCTCATTCAGAATACATATGGGAGCCCAAAAAAGATAGTGAGAGGCTCCCTGAAAGTCAGGCAGTTGAGGCTGAGATGCCGTATTCTGAAATGAGAAGAAGGCAATAGGGGTCTGGAGTTTAAAAGGGGAGGAAGACAATTCACAGGAAGACAGCCTCACAGAGACAGTGGGACAGAAAGGATTTTGAACAAATAGGCTCCATGGGGTTTTCCCCAGCTTTCCAAACAGCCCACTGCTCTTAGTTACCTCTGGTGATAGCTATCTTCCTGGACCAGACTCTCCCTCTGAATTCTTTTAGGCAGTTAAGGGGGAGGTAAAACAACAATAGCACCAACAACTCTTCCCAAGTCTTTTGTACCTTAATTGACTTCAGCTCAAACTAATTAATAATTGTAATTGGTATATTTTAGGGATATTCATTCTGAACTCTTTTAGTGCCAAATAGTAATTATATTTTCATCTCTAATAATAGTCATACATGTTGAACAAACCAGAGAGTAGAGTTTAGTGTTTAACTATTTCAAATGGACTTGAAACCAAAATGAAGAATAACAAATCATTTCACAAATATTTTTAATAAAAACTAGACAAAGAATAACAATATCACACAGGTCCTTAGAAGGTTATTTCTGACAGCCGTACCACACCAAGATTCCTGCACCACAAGCAATTGTTCACTTAACACCAATATTGTTTCCTGAAAATCCCTACTTGATTAAAAAAGTCATCACCCCCACAGTCCTTCCCTGGTGACAAACACAATGGCAGAGGGAAAGAAAGAGCACTTAACACCACTGCCAGTATGTGATAGTCACACAGAATTTGTCTGTTTTCATGGCAAAAGTTGAATGTCATGTTACTTAAGCTACAAATAAACCAAGTAGGGCTGAAATATAAACCATGGCTGAAGATAATCCCAAAAGCAATAAAAATGGAAATGTTATGCAAGGAATTGTCTTCCAAGTTCCAGTACACTGGAGCCATAGGGTAAAATGGTATGTTTAGGATAAGTAAAAGGAAGTACACACAAGCAACCTACAGTTTGTGGCTCCAGGTTTTTCTTTTTCTTCTTTTCTTTTTTGTAAGTTGTTTGATCTCACTCTACGTGTTTACATAGGAGTTTTATAATTGGTGGCATGGCACTGTTATTCAACATAGTTTTAGAAGTTTTGGCCATAGCAATCAGAGCAGAAAAAGAAATAAAAGGAATCCAGACCGGAAAAGAAGTAAAACTCTCTTTGTTTGCAGATGACATGATCCTCTACATAGAAAAACCTAAAGATGCCACCAGAAAATTACTAGAGCTAGTCAATGAATATAGTAAAGTTGCAGTATATAAAATTAGCACAGAGAAATCCCTTGCATTCCTATACACTAGCAATGAGTAAACAAAGAGAAATTAAGGAAACAATTCCATTCACCATTGCAACGAAAAGAATAAAATACTTAGGAATATATCTACCTAAAGAAACAAAAGACCTATATAGAAAACTATAAAACATTGATCAAAGAAATCAAGCAGGACACAAATAGATGGAGAAATATACTGTGTTCATGGATTAGAAGAATCAATATAGTGAAAATGAGTATAGTGCCCAAAACAATCTATAGATTCAACGCAATCCCAACCAAGATACTGACAGTACTTTTCACAGAACTAGAACAAATACTTTTACAATTTGTATGGAAATACAAAAAACCTCGAACAGCCAAAGCAATCTTGAGAAAGAAGAATGGAACTGGAGGAATCAACCTGCCTGACTTCAGGCTATACTACAAAGGTACAGTCATCAGGACAGTATGGTACTGGCACAAAGACAGAAATGTAGATCAATGGAACAAAATAGAAATCCCAGAGATAAATCCATGCACCTATGGACACCTTATCTTTGACAAAGGAGTCAAGAATATACAATGGAGAAAAGACAATCTCTTCAACAAGTGGTGCTGGGAAAACTGGTCAACCGCTTGTAAAAGAATGAAACTAGAACACTTTCTAACACCATACACAAAAATAAACTCAAAATGGGCTAAAGATCTAAATGTAAGACCAGAAACCATAAAACTCCTAGAGGAAAACATAGGCAAAATACTCCCCGACATAAATCACAGCAGGATCCTCTATGGCCAACCTTCCAGAGTAATGGAAATAAAAGCAAAAATAAGCAAATGGGACCTAATTAAACTTAAAACCTTTTGCACAACGAAGCAAGGTGAAAATATAGCCTTCAGAATGGGAGAAAATAATAGCAAATGAATCAACTGACAAAGAATTAATCTCAATATACAAGCAACTCCTGCAGCTCAATTCCAGAAAAATAAACAATCCAATCAAAAGTGGACCAAAGAACTAAACAGACATTTCTCCAAAGAAGACATACAGATGGCTAACAAACACATGAAAAGATGCTCAACATCACTCATTATCAGAGAAATGCAAATCAAAACCACAATGAGGTACCATCTCATGCTGGTCAGAATGACTGCTATCCAAAAGTCTATAAACAAGAAATGCTGGAGAGGGTGTGGTCAAAAATGAACCCTCTTACACTGTTGGTGGGAATGCAAAGTAGTACAGCCACTATGGAAAACAATGTGGATTCTATATTAACAGAGACTTTTCTTTAGATTTCTATTCTAAAAATTAAGTCAAAAGAAAAGTTTCAAGAAGTAATACAGCTGTGGTAGACAAGAATAACACTTCCCAACCCCCTCAAAAGATGTCCATGTCTTCCCAGAACCTATGACTATGTTATACATCAAAGGTAATTAAGGTTGCAGATGGAATTAAGCTTGCTAATCAGCTGACCTTAAAATAGATTACCCTGGATTATTTATTGGGAATACCTAATATAATTATAAGGGATCTTAAAAGTGGAAGAGGGAGATAGAAGAAGAGTCAATATCAGAGTAATATGATGTGAGAAACAGTAAACCCGGCATTGTTGACTTTGAAGAGGGAGGAAGGGACCATGAGCCAAGGAGTGCGGGTGGCCTCTAGTGGCTGGAAAAGGCAGAAAACTGGCTTCATCCTTCACCTCCACAAAGGAATGGAGTTTTGCCAACACCTTGATTTTAGCATAGTGACACAGACATTAGATGTATGACGTACAGAACTGTAAGATAATAAATATGTGTTGTTTAAAAAAAAATAAATTAAAAAAAGAAAACAATGTGGAGATTCCTTAAAAAACTGGAAACAGAACTGCCATATGACCCAGCAATCCCACTGCTGGGCATACACCCCGAGGAAACCAGAATTGAAAGAGACACATGTACTCCAGTGCTCATTGCAGCACTGTTTATAATAGCCAGGTTATGGAATCAACCTACATGTCCATCGGCAGATGAATGGATAAGAAAGCTGTTGTACATATACAGAATGGAGTATTACTCAGCCATTAAAAAGAATACATTTGAATCAGTTCTAATGAGGTGGATGAAACTGGAGCCTATTATACAAAGTGAAGTAAGCCAGAAAGAAAAACACCAATACAGTATACTAACGCATATGTATGGAATTTAGAAAGATGGTAATGATAACCCCACGTGTGAGACAACAAAAGAGACACAGATGTAAAGAACAGTCTTTTGGACTCTGTGGGAGAGGGCGAGGGTGGGATGATTTGAGAGAATAGCATTGAAACATGTATACTATCATATGTGAAATAGATCACCAGTCCAGGTTCGATGTATGATACAGGATGCTCAGGGCTGGTGCACTGGGATGACCCAGAGGGATGGAATGTGGAGGGAGGTGGGAGGGGGGTTCAGGATGGGGAACACATGTACACCCATGGCTGATTCATGTCAATGTATGGCAAAACCACCACAATATTGTAAAGTAATTAGCCTCCAATTAAAATAAATTAATAAAAAATAAAACACGTACAAAAAAATAAATAAATAAACCCTACCTCCCCCCCAAAAAATAAATAAATGGTGGCGTTGGTTCTGGACCAACTCATAACAGCCTATCTAACCCATTATGTGGATAAACGGTGGCATTTGTTGTAACCACCACAGCGCTGCTAGTTAGTGTTGGTGATCAGGGTGACATCCTCGGTTATCTGCTCCTTTTGAATTAAACATCCGAGAGTGATCTCAACCATCTCTACTGGTTGAACCACCACTCACTATTCTTTCTGAATTATACCTCCTCTTACACTTGTGTTGAAAGCTCCAGATCAATGTTATATATTCAACTGTTGGTTGGACATTTCCACCTGGAATACCCACATGCCTTTAAAGTTCAACCATCTTTAAACTAAACATATCCTACTCTTCCCTCATTTTCTTAAACTTGCCCCTTTTCTTCTTCATGGCTCACTATGGATAGAATTTTGGGGTCTTATTGCAGCCCACCAATTTCATGATGCTATGTATTTGAAGATACTATTTCTCTGTCTGGAATCATCCTTTCCCACCCCTGAGCCAGGGAAACATCTCTTCCTTCTCTAAGATCCAGCTGAAGGGCTGTCTCTCTTGTCAGATTCACCAACCCCCTCAACTGCCACAATCTCAGAGTCTGTGTCCCCAAATCTCATTTAAAACTGCTCCCATACCATGTGGTCTGTTCTCTGACATCTCCTTTACCTTGTGGTTGTCCATTTGTAATTTATCTGTCTTTCTGATTGTTAGTTCTTCTGTGTATCTCATTCTTATTGCCTCCTAGACCTTAGCCCAGGACCCAGATAGGGGAAATGAGCAGGACTATAGCAGAGATTTTGAACTTGGAATCAGACAACCCAGGATGCAAGCCTTAATTTTTCTGAATACTCCTTTTTCCGGAGAAGGCAATGGCAAGCCACTCCAGTACTCTTGCCTAGAAAATCGCATGGACAGAGGAGCCTGGTGGGCTGCAGTCCATGTGGTCGCTACTAGTCGGACACGACTGAGCGACTTCACTTTCACTTTTCACTTTCACACATTGGAGAAGGAAATGGCAACCCACTCCAGTGTTCTTGCCTGGAGAATCCCAGGGATGGTGGAGCCTGGTTGGCTGCCATCTGTGGGGTCGCACAGAGTCAGACACGACTGAAGCGACTTAGCAGCAGTAGCAGCAGCAGCAGGGTTCAGAGACATAGCTACATTTTAATCAATTAAAATTATACAGACTGTATCTTCTGAACTCAATATAAAAATCTACCTTCCATGAAAATAACTATATTTTCTGGTTCTACTGCTGGTTAATCACTTAAATGAGGATTTCTTCAGTAAATCTCTGAGGAGGCAAAGAGAAAAAATACAGTTCCTCTATTGGTAGAGCCATGGAATGGATGTTACAAGGAGATTTTCTGTACTCCTACAGGTTGAGTCATGTTTCTTAGCACCAGCTCTAATTCTATGCTCTTAATTGCTCTTGAGCTATTTTTTCCTCTTTCTCTTTTATTTCTGCTGTGCGCTTTGTTTCTAACCAGATCCTCAGAAAGTGAAAGAGGATAATTAAGCCTGATATTTAAGCCTTTTGATTAATTTACATTTTATAGAGGGAGGAATGATGACTAGTTTTTTTTTTCTTATAGCAATACCAAATAAAAATTTTGTAAAGTTATTTCTAGAAAGCATTACCAGATCTGCAACTTATTTCCACAAGATATAAGTAATAGCTATCATTGATACACTCTTTTGAAAAATGCTTTAATAAGACTTTTTTTTTTTTGAATTACCAATGAAGCCATTGGTTTTGAGCACCAGAAAAAAAATCTTTTCTCATATTAATTTTACATTGACTTTTATTTTATAAAGTTCATGCCATGATAAAGACAAATTCTAGTAATTACAATTGAAAATTCAGCTTGCAGTCGAGGGAACCAAGGAAGGTTTGTGGTGTTTGAAATATGATGATCATACATCTTTGAAGAAGAAACTATTTGCAATGGAATAAACATGTTAGATCATAATGTAAAGGTCAGATTCTGGCCCATCAGTCAGATTATTTTAAAAAATCATATTAAGGATATCATAAAAGCCTGACATTAAGGGCAGAAGAATAATATGTAATCTAAATTGTGAGATGAGAAAGACCTTACCATTTATTCTATACCTGAAAGTTTAATTGCTAAGTGAAAGATCTTAGCAGCAAGTGAGATCGGAAGAGCCTGTGGACCCTCAGCGTGGGTCTGATGGTTCATCCTGAGCTTACTTCTGCCTCAGCTTTTCCTTATTTATTTATTTTTGGCTGTGCTGGGTCTTTGCTGCCGCACACAGGCTTTCTTTAGTTGCAGGGAGCAGGGGCTACCCTTCGTGTGGTGCATGGGCTTCTCATTTCAGTGGCTTCTCTCGTTGCGGAGCACAGGCTCCAGGCACGTGGACTCAGTAGTTGTGGCTCATAGGCTCAGTTATTGCATTGTGGCGCATGGACTTAGGTGCTTGCGGCTTGTGAGATCTGCCCCGACCAGGGACTGTGGCCCCCGCACTGGCCGGCAGGTTCTCAACACCCAGACCACCTCTAGGAAACCCTACCTCAGCCTTTCTATCCAGTGTAACAACTATCTACCTCAACCTCTCCTATTAGACTGGACTTTCTTAGATGCGGGCACTCTGCTCTTTTCATCTCTTTTTTTTTTTTCACTTTATTTTTTTAATTGAAAGATAATTGCTTTACAGAATTTCGTGGTTTCCTATTATACATCAACAAGAATCAGCCACATACTCATGTCCCCTCCCTCCAAAATTCCCTCCCACGTCCCTCCTGAAACTCCCTCCCACCTCCCTCCCCATCCAACCCCTCTAGGTTGTCACAGAGCCCCTGTTTGAGTTCCCTGAGTCATACCGCAAATTCCCATTGGCTGTCTGTTTTACATATGATATTGTAAGTTTCCATGTTACTCTCTCCATACATCACACCCTCGCCCTCCTTCCATCCCCCTGTGTCCATAGGTCTGTTCTCTATGTCTGTTTCTCAACTGCTTCCCTGAAAATAAATTCATCAGCACCATCTTTCTAGATTCCGTATATATGCATCAGTATACAATATTCATATTTCTTTTTCTGTCTTACTTCACTCTGTATAATAGGCTCTAGGTCCGTTCACCTCATTAGAACTGATTCAAATGGGTTCCTTTTTATGGCTGAGTAATATTCCACCGTAATATATATGTACGACAGCTTCTTTGTCCATTCATCTGTCAATGGACATCTAGGTTGCTTTTATGTTCTAGCTATTGTAAATAGTGCTGCAATGAACATTGGGGTACATGTGTCTTTTTCAATTTTGGTTTCCTCGGTGTATATCATTTCATGTTTTAAACCACGCCTAGCATGGTGCCTAACATAGAGCAGACTCTTCAGTTCAGTTCAGTTCAGTAGCTCAGTCGTGTCCGACTCTCTGCGACCCCATGAACCACAGCACCCCAGGCCTCCCTGTCCATCACCAACTCCCGGAGTTCACTCAAACTCATGTCCACAGAGTCGGTGATGCCATCCAGCCATCTCATTCTCGGTCGTCCCCTTCTCCTCCCGCCCCCAACCTTTCCCAGCATCAGAGTCTTTTCCAGTGAGTCAACTCGTTGACTTAATGAATCTATATATGAAAACATCAACAAAGTGTTTTTAAAGACAAAAAACTCCAAACGTTCATAGAATTAAAGCAGAGCTGTTCATTTCATCATCACTCCTTGACAATGGAACTGTCTCTCACAAACACAACTGGCTATGTCCTGCAGAAGTACAGGGTGTAACTTAAAAAGCCAGCAGCTTTATTTCCTTTCCAATGACCTCCTTACATGTAACCAAAACCTGCCACCCAGGTCACATTGGTTCAGTTGGCTGATGAGACCAATAACCCATCTCTGACAGTGACAATAGTAAGGGACCTGTTAGATGTAAAAATTGACTGCATTGTTCCATACATCATTCTCTCTTTGCTGAGTATAAATGGTATTTAAAAATAATATAAAAACATATAAATAAGGGGGGAAATCACCACAATTTTTCTATTGACATTTTGATGTTTCCTTTACATTTTTGAAATAATTGAAATGAAATTTTATCAGTTTTGTGTCTGGATTACATCATTCTGAGAGCATTTTCCATGTTACTATATTTTTCTCAAAAACATCCCTTTTAATAGCTGCATATATTTTGCCTCAAGGAATACCATATTACAATGTATTTTTCACTGAAGTAAATAATGCTTGATGGAATCATCTTTTACATAAATATTTAAAGCTTTTTTATATAGAAATATGATATAATGCACTTACATGTATCCATTCAGTTCAGTTCAGTTCATTTCAGTCGCTCAGTCGTGTCCAACTCTTTGTGACCCCATGAATTACAGCACGCCATGCCTCCCTGTCCAGCACCAACTCCCGGAGTTCACTCAAACTCATGTCCATCGAGTCGGTGATGCCATCCAGTCATCTCATTCTCGGTCGTCCCCATCTCCTCCCACCCCCAATCCCTCCCATCATCAGACTCTTTTCCAGTGAGTCAACTCTTCGCATGAGGTGGCCAAAGTATTAGAGTTTCAGCTTTAGCATCAGTCCTTCCAATGAACACCCAGGACTGATCTCCTCTAGAATGGACTGATTGGATCTCCTTGCAGTCCAAGGGACTCTCAAGAGTCTTCTTCAGCACTACACTTCAAAAGCATCAATTCTTCGGTGAACAGCTTTCTTCACAGTCCAACTCTCACATCCATACATTACCATGGGAAAAACCATAGCCTTGACTAGACGGACCTTGGTTGACAAAGTAATGTCTCTGCTTTTTAATATGCTATCTAGGTTGGTCATAATTTTCCTTCCAAGGAGTAAGCGTCTTTCAATTTCCTGGCTGCAATCAGCATCTGCAGTGATTTTGGAGCCCAAAAAAATAAAGTCTGACACTGTTTCCCCATCTATTTCCCATGAAGTGATGGGACCAGGTGCCATGATCTTTGTTTTCTGAATGATGAGCTTCAAGCCAACCTTTTCACTCTCCTCTTTTACTTTCATCAAGAGGCTTTTGAGTTCCTCTTCACTTTCTGCCATAAGGGTGGTGTCATCTGCATATCTGAGGTTATTGATATTTTTCCCAGCAATCTTGATTCCAGCTTGTGCTTCTTCCAGCCCAGCATTCCTCATGATGTACTCTGCATGTAAGTTAAATAAGCAGGGTGACAATATACAGCCTTGATGTACTCCTTTTCCTATTTGGAACCAGTCTGTTGTTCCAAGTCCAGTTCTAACTGTTGCTTCCTGACCTGCATACAGGTTTCTCAAGAGGCAGGTCAGGTGGTCTGGTATTCCCATCTCTTTCACAATGTACCACAGTTTATTGTGATCCACACAGTCAAAGGCTTTGGCATAGTCAATGAAGCAGAAATAGATGTTTTTCTGGAACTCTCTTGCTTTCTCCATGATCCTGCAGATGTTGGAAATTTGATCTCTGGTTCCTCTGCCTTTTGTAAAACCTGCTTGAACATCTGGAAGTTCATGGTTCACATACTGCTGAAGCCTGGCTTGGAGAATTTTGAGCATGACTTTACTAGCATGTGAGATGAGTGCAATTGTGCGGTAGTTTGAGCATTCTTTGGCATTGCCTTTCTTTAGGATTGGAATGAAACTGACCTTTTCCAGTCCTGTGGCCACTGCTGAGTTTTCCAAATTTGCTGCATTAGCTAGGTCCAATCCATTTCCCTTCCTCTGGTCCAGATTGTTTTAAGGCAAATTCTAGACATTCTATTATGATGTCATTTACTTTTATTTATTAAATAAATTATTCCATATATTCTCTCTATGTATTTACATATACTATTATGTTTTTATAATAATACATATTGTTCAGTTCAGTTCAGTTCAGTCGCTCAGTCGTGTCCAACTCTTTGCGACCCCATGAATCACAGCACACCAGGCCTCCCTGTCTATCACCAACTCCCGGAATTCACTCAAGCTCATGTCCATCGATTTGGTGATGCCGTCCAGCCATCTCATTCTCCATTGTCCCTTTCTCCTCCTGCCCCTCATCCCTCCCAGCATCAGAGTCTTTTCCAGTGAGTCAACTCTTCGCATGAGGTGGCCAAAGTATTGGAGTTTCAGCTTTAGCATCAGTCCTTCCAGTGAATACCTAGGATTGATCTCCTTTAGAGTATAATATATACTCAATTTTTAAATCAAATATCCAGTCAGTTGTTCAAGCATACCTGATTTTATGACACTTCATTTATTGCACTTTGTACCTACTGTGTCTTTTTTACAAATTGAAGTTCTGTGCCAATGCTGTGTCAGGCAAGTCTATCAATGCTGTCCTTCCAACAGTATATGCTTGTTTTGTGTCTCAGTCATATTTTGGTAACTCTCACATTTCAAATTTTTTCATCATTATTATATTTGTTATGGTGATCTTGGATCAGTGATCTTTGATGTTACTATTGTCATTGTTTTGGGGTGCTATAAACCATGCACACAAGATGGCAAAACTTATTGATAAACGTGTGTTCTGACTGCTCAACCAACCAGCCCTTCTCCCTCTCTCTCTCTCTCCTTGGGCCTCCCTATTTCCTGAGACATAGTGATATTGAAATTAGGCCAGTTAGTAACCCTACAACAGCCTCTAAGTGTGCAAGTGACATGAAAAGTCACACATTTCTTCTTTTAAAAGATAGAAATAATTAAGCTCAGTGAGGGAGGCTGAAAGCTAGGCCTCTTGCACCAAAGAGTTAGCCAAGTTGTGAATGCAAAGGAAAAATTATTGAAGGAAATTAAAAGTGCTACTCCAGTGAACACACAGAGATAGTTAAGAAAGAGAAACAATCTTATTGCTGATACGGAGAAAGTTTTAGTGGTCTGGATAGAAGATTAAACCAGTTGCCACATTCTCCTAAGCCAAAGCATAATCCAGAGCAAAGTTTAACTCTCTTCAATGCTCTGAAGGCTGAGAGAGGTGAGGAAGCTGCAGAAGAAAAAAGTCTCATTGCAGAGGTTGGTTCATGAGGTTTAAGGCAAGAAACCATCTCCATAACATAAAGGTACAAGTGCTGATTAGAAGCTGCAGCAAGTTATCCAGAAGATCTAGTTAAGATAGTTACTGAAGGTGACACCATTAAATAACAGATTTTCAATGTAGATGAAACAGCCTAATATTGGAAGAAGATGCCATCTAGGAATTTCATAGCCAAAGAGAAGTCAATGCCTGACTTTAAAGCTTCAAAGGACAGGGGCTAATGCAGCTGGTGACTTGAAGTTGAAGTGAATGCCCATTTACCATTCCTAGGGCCCTTAATAATTATGCCAAATCTACTTTGCCTGTACTCTACAAATGGAACAAGTTCAGGATGATAGCACATTTATTTACAACATGGTTTACTGAATGTCTTAAGTCCACTGCTGAGATCCTGCTGCTAAAAATAAAAGATTCCTTTCAGAATATGACGGCTCAATGATTAGGCACCTGGTCACCCAAGAGCTCTGATGAGGATATACAATAAGATTAGTGTTGCTTTCATGCCTGCTAACACAAGGTCCATTCTGTAGCCAATGAATAGTTTTGACTGAAAGGAGTAGTTTTGACTGAAAGTGAAACGACTCCTTGTGACCCCATGGACTGTAGGCCGCCAGGCTCCTCTGTCCATGGGATTCTCCAGGCAACAATACTGGAGTGCGTTGCCATTTCATTTTCCAGAGGATCTTCCTGACCCAGGGATAGAACTCCAGTCTCCCACACTGCTGGTAGATTCTTTACTGTCTGAGTCATCAGGGGTTCTAGTTTTGACTATCAAGTCTTATTACTTAAGAAACATCATTTTATAAGAAACATCACTTTAAAAGACTATAGCTGTCATAGTGATTCCTCTGATGGATCTGGTCAAAGTCTATTGAAAACCTTCTGGAATGAACTCACTATCCTAAATGTCATTAAGAACATTCAGGATTCATGGGAAGAGGCCAAAATATCAATATGAACAGGAGTTTGGAAGAAGTTCACTCCAGCCTTCACGGATGGCTTTGAGGGGTTCAAGGGTTTGGTGGCAACTGTACCAACAGATGTGATGGAAATAGCAAGACAACTGAAAGTGGAGCCTGGAGATGTGTCTGAATTGCTGCAATATCGTGATACAGATTTAATGGATGAAAAGTTGCTTCCTATGGGTGAGCAAAGAAAGTGGTTTCTTGAGCTGGAATCTACTTCTGGTGAAGATGTTGTGAAGGCTGTTGAAATGACAAAGGATTTAGAATATTAAATCAGCTAAGTTGATACAGCAGCATCAGGGTTTGAGAGGGCTGACTCTAATTTTGAAAGAAGTTCTATGTGGGTAAAATGCTGTCAAACAGCACTGCACGCTACAGAGAAACTGCTCCTGAAAGGAAGAGTCAATCAATGGGACAAACTTCACTGTGGTCTTATTTTAAGAAATTGCCACAGCAAATACCCCGACTTTGAGCAACTACCACACTGATCAGTCAGCAGCCATCAACATCAAGGCAAGACCCTCCACCAAAAAAAAAGATTAACAACTTGTTAAAGGCTCAGATAACAGTTAGCATTTTTTAACAATGAAGTATTTTTAAATTAAGGAATGTACTTTTTAAAGACATAATTCAGTTGTGCACTTAACAGACTACAGTATAGTATAAACATAACTTTTACATGCACTGGGAGACCAAAAAATTCATGTGACTCACTTTATTATGGTATTCGTTTTATTGCAGTGGTCTGGAACTGAATCCATAATTTTTCTGAGGTATGTCTGTTGATTGCCAGGTGGTGCTCAGTCAGTTCAGTTGCTCAATCGTGTCCGACTCTTTGCGACCCCATGAATCACAGCATGCCAGGCCTCCCTGTCCAACACCAACTCTCAGAGTTCACTCAAACTCATGTCCGAGTCGGTGATGCCATCCAGCCATCTCATTCTCCATTGTCCCCTTCTCCTCCTGCCCCCAAATCCCTCCCAGCATCAGAGTTTTTTCCAGTGAGTCAACTCTTCACATGAGGTGGCCAAAGTATTGGAGTTTCAGCTTCAGCATCAGTCCTTCCAATGAACACCCAGGACTGATCTCCTTTAGAATGGACTGGTTGGATCTCCTTGCAGTCCAAGGGACTCTCAAGAGTCTTCTCCAACACCACAGTTCAAAAGCATCCATTCTTCAGCGATCAGCTTTCTTCACAGTCCAACTCTCACATCCATACATGACCACTGGAAAAACCACAGCCTTGACTAGATGGACCTTTGTTGGCAAAGTAATGTCTCTGCTTTTTAATATGCTATGTTGGTCATAACTTTCCTTCCAAGGAGTAACCGTCTTTTAATTTCACGGCTGCAATCAGCATCTGCAGTGATTTTGGAGCCCAAAAAAATAAAGTCTGACACTGTTTCCACCGTTTCCCCATCTAGTGGTAAAAAACCCACCTGCCAATACAGGAGTAAAGAGACAGGGGTTTGACCCCTGGGTTACAAAGATCCCCTGGAGGAGGACATGGCAACCCACTCCAGGATTCTTGCCTGGAGAACCCTCATGGACAGAGGAGCCTGGCAGGCTACAGCCCATGGAGTTGCAAAGAGTCAGACACTACTGAAGTGGCTTAGCACACATGGCTCACATGTCTGTACATAAATATTTGATCACATTTCTTATTCTCTTCTTGGGATACAATGTTAAAAACTGGAATTCTGGGTAAAGATGAAAGGTCTTGATGGCTTATGATATCTTGCCAGATTGCTTTGCTGAAAACATTCATCCATTTTCACTCCCATGAGCAACAGGAGAGCCACATTTTCCTTTACCCTAACCAACACCCAGTCATTGAACTGATAGTTTGAAATGCATTTTGAAAGAATCCTCTTCACCCAGAAGCTAATGGTGAGGTCTTTGGAGTCAGTCAAGGCTGAGATTCAGTCCTTAGGCTGTGTAGCCCCATGATACGTGAGTCAGTCTCTGAACATCTGCTTTCTCATTCAGTAGATAAAAATACATACCACATAGAGTTTTGTGATGATTAGATGTAATAATGTTTATAAGTGTGGTCCTGGCAAACAGTTCAATAAACGCCTATTTTAGACTAAAAGTTCCATGAGGTCACGTCTATTGTGGGTGGGTGGTTGTTGTTGTCGCTGTTGTTTTGCCTTCACTTAGTGTCCAGTGAGGAGCTAGCACTCAATAACCAATGCCTGAGGGCTCAGATGAGGAAGGGTGAGGAGTGCAGCCCTGATGGGTCTCCAGTGAGTCTCTCTGACAGCAGGAGGGAGGTGACTCTTGTCTTGCGGAGCCTCAGGCCCTCCAGCTCACTCTGGCCCTGACCAAGCCTGCAGCTGCTCGTCACTGATCCTGGAGGTTGTTCATCCGCAGATTCAGAGCAGCAAGGTCCTCACTGTACGAATGAGAGAAGCTCTGTAGAGAAAGGGATATTGCCAGAAGTTTCACCAAGAACATGAAGGGCATTTTCTCTGTCAGTGGCTGGGGGAGCTTATGTCCTCACCGTCAAGGACGCCACCCAGCTCTGGGGGACAGTGCGGGAACCCACCAGAATGTTTTGACCATGCTGCCTGGCCCCAGATTCACTCCGTGGGATTTTTGACCTCACCAACACCTGTAATACAACCCCTGACTTGGACGCTGTGGCTTCAGCTAGTAGGGAGAGTGCAGCTTCTTCCCTGACACTGGTGAACAGGCTGGTGTGAGGAAGAGAAGCCCCAGTTGCTCCGTGCCCCTGTGTACTGTGTCCCAGAGGGAGGCATCCTCTGTATAGCTGGAACAGGGCACAGTTCCAGCTGGATGCAGGCCAGTCAGTCTGTGAGGATCGGAGGTGTGGCTTGGACTTTCTCACAGACCTCTGGTCCAGAGCATTCTCCTAGGACCAGGGAGGCCTGGGGCTCCTGTGGCATCTCTGCTGAACATCACCACCAATGTGAAGGCCTAGCTCCTGCCTACCATCCATTCTAGAATCTAACTCTCTCTCTACCTCGTCTTTGGAATGCTCATGGGTGGTTCAGAGAAATGATAGCTTCTCTTTTTTCCGAGAACTACTTATCTTTTTTCAAGGAGGAGTTTGTCTAATTGACTTGCCTGAAAAATGCAGTGACTCTGTATTAGCAATACTTGGTCTATTTTCTTAATGAAAAGTCAATATCCCCTTCCTAACATCATATAAGGCCTGGCGTGCTGTGATTCATGTGGTTGCAAAGAGTCGGACACGACTGAGCGACTGAACTGAACTGAACATCATACAAAAAATAAGCTCAAAATGGATTAAAGACTTAAATGTAAGGTCAGAAACTATAAAGCTCTTAGAGGAAAACATAGGCAGTACATTCTTTGAAATACATCACAGCAAGATCCTCTGTGACCCACCTCCTAGAGTAATGGAAATGAAAACAAAAATAAACAAATGGGATATAATTAAACTTCAAAGTTTTTGCACAGCAGAGGAAACTATAAAAAAGATTAAAACACAATGCTCAGAAGAGAGAAAACAACTGCAAATGAAACAACTGACAAAGGATTAATCTCTGGAATATATAAGCAGTTCATACAGCTCAGTATTAGGAAAAAGAAACAACAGCCTAATAAAAAAAATGGGCAGAAGACCCTAAATAGACATTTCTCCAAAGAAGACATACAGGTGGCCAATAAATGCATGAAAAGATGCTCAACATCACTCATTATTCAGTTCAGTTCAGTCGCTCAGTCGTGTCCGACTCTTTGCGACCCCATGAATTACAGCACGCCAGGCCTCCCTGTCCATCACCAACTCCCGGAGTTCACTCAAACTCATGTCCATAGAGTCAGTGATGCCATCCAGCCATCTCATTCTCTGTCGTCCCCTTCTCCTCCTGCCCCCAACCTTTCCCAGCATCAGAGTCTTTTCCAGTGAGTCAACTCTTCACATGAGGTGGCCAAAGTATTGGAGTTTCAGCTTCAGCATCAGTCCTTCCAATGAACACCCAGGAATGATCTCCTTTAGAATGGACTGGTTGGATCTCCTTGCAGTCCAAGGGACTCTCGAGAGTCTTCTCCAACACCACAGTTCAAAAGCATCCATTCTTCGGCGATCAGCTTTCTTCACAGTCCAACTCTCACATCCGTACATGACCACTGGAAAAACCATAGCCTTGACTAGATGGACCTTTGTTGGCAAAGTAATGTCTCTGCTTTTTAATATGCTATGTAGGTTGGTTATAACTCATTATTAGAGACATGCAAATCAAAACTAGAATGAGGTATTATCTCACGCCAGTCAGAATGGTCATCATCAAAAAATATACAAACAATAAATGCTGCAGAGGATGTGGAAAAAAGGAAGCCCTCCTACACTGTTGGTAAGAATGTAAATTGATATAGCCATTATGGAAAACAGTATGGAGATTCCTTTAAAAATAGGCATAAATCTACCATTATGACCCAGCAATCCCACTACTGGCATATATCCTGAGAAAGCCATGACAGAAAAAGACACATGTACCCTCAGTATTCATTGCAGCGTGGTTTACAATAGCCAGGACATGGAAGCAGCCTAGATGTCCATCAACAGATGTATGGATGAAGATGTGGTACATATATACAATAGAATATTACTTTCTGGTGAGGTAGATGAATCTAGAGCCTGTTATATAGAGAAGAAAGTCAGAAAGAGAAAAACAAATATAGTATATTAACACATATATATGAAATCTAGGAAAGTGATACTGATGAACCTATTTGCAGGGAAGGAATGGAGATGAAGATGAAGAGAATGGGCTTGTGGACACAGTCTGGGAGGGAGAGAGAGACGAATGGAGAAAGCAGCACTGACATATACACACTATTGGGTCCGATGGACCACTGGTGGCAAGTTGCTGTGTAGCACAGGGAGCCAGTCTGGTCCTCTGTGATGGCCTGGAGCGATGCGGTGGGGGAGGGGAGGGAGGCTAAGGAGGGAGGGGATGCATTGCACAATTATGGCTAGTACGTGTTGTTGTATGGCAGAAACCAACACAACACTGTAAAAATTCAAAAATATATTTGAAAAACAGTCTGTGTTCCACTGAATCCTCAAGGCTAGGGCAGTAGCCTCAGTGCCATCTATCTGTAACTGGAGTAATTAAACATGTCCTGAAGCCAAATATGTATATATATATATATATACACACACACACATGTGTGTGTGTGTGTGTGTGTATCAAATGAATAAAAAAATTCTATTTTGACAGTTAAAAATGACATGTCCCTTAAAGTTAATTTAATTTAATTACTAATAAAGTCCTGGGCTTAATAGATATTTGCATATCTTATCTATCACTTTAAAATTCATGTCCTCTGGCCATTCAACAAGGAAATTTGTTAGTTTTTACCAAGTCTTTAAAATGTGACCACATTTTACATTCAAAAAGTTCACATCTAAGAATTTATCTTAAAGAAACAAAGCAACTATATTCACAAATACATATATATTTATTATTTATATATTTCCAATTTTTTATAATCAGGAAAAAAATAATCAATGTGATTTGGGGAGAAAACCAAAAAATAGAAAAATTTCCATAGGAAATTATTAAATAGTTTTAGTTGCTGGACACATTAAACCTAACTGAATTAATCCTAAGAATCCCAGTGGTCATCCATTCTCAGTCTATTATCTATTATAGATTTTATCTGGACCAACTGAACACCATTTACTTTTCAATTTTCATAAGAATTTGGTCAATGAGTTACCCATATTTACTGCTTATTTTTTAATATGAATCCTTGTAACCATTTGAGTCTCTCTCCAAGGGAAAGCTCTCCTCTGGGTGTTTACTCTATCTGGGCCAGTCACCAACATGAGATCCAGCTCACAGTTTCCTTTGTACTTTGCCCTTCTTTTTCATATAATCTCTGTTCAAAGATGCACCAGGATTTGAGACTACTGTTTTAGGTTGTTAGGTCAGGACCTGCCTCAGTTTCATGGGAGGCACTGTGGTCATGCAGAAAGAACAAGATATGGATTCAGATTTAAATCTCAGCTCTACATTTATTAGCTGTGTGATCTTGTTTTTGTTCAGTTGCTAAGTCACGCCTGACTCTTTGTGACCCCATGGTTTGCAGCACTCCAGTCTTCCCTGTCCATCACCATCTTCCAGAGTTTATTCAAACTCATGTGCATTGACTCGAGCCTTCCTCTTGTCCCCTTCTCCTCCTGATTTCAACCTTTCCCAGCATCAGGATCTTTTCCAATGAGTCAGCTCTTCACATCAGGTGGCCAAAGTATTGGAGCTTCAGCTTCAGCATTAGTCCTTCCAAGGAATATTCAGGACTGATTTCCTTTAGGATTGACAGGTTTGATCTTGCTGTCCAAGGGACTCTCAAGAGTCTTCTCCAACACCGCAGTTCAAAAGCATCAATTCTTTGTTGCTCAGTTTTCCTTATACTCTAACTCTCACATCCATACATGACTACTGGAAAAACCATAGTTTTGACTATTCAGACCTTTTTCGGCAAAGTGATGCCTCTGCTTTTTAATATGCTGTTTAAGTTTTTCATAGCGTTTCTTCCAAGGAGTGTCTTTTAATTTCATGGCTGCAGTCAATGTCTACAGTGATTTTGGAGTTCAAGAAAATAAAATCTGTCACCGTTTCCATTGTTTCCCCGTCTATTTGCCATTGAAATGACAGGACTGGGTGTCATTATCTTCGTTTTTGAATGCTGAGTTTTGTCAACTTTTTTCAGTCTCCCCTTTCAACTTTATCAGAACTCTAGCTCCTCTTGGCTTTTTGCCATTAAGGTGGTATCATCTGCATATCTGAGATTGTTTATGTTTCTCCTGGCAATCTTGATTCTAGCTTGTTTGATTCATTCATCCCAGCATTTCACATGATGTACTCTGCATATAAGTTAAATAAGCAGGGTGACAATATACAGCCTTGATGTACTCCTTTCTTGATTTTGAGCCAGTCTGTTGTTCCATGTCCAGTTCTAATTGTTGCTTCTTGACCTGGATACAGGTTTCCCTGAAGGCAGGTAAGGTGGTCTGGTATTTCATCTCTTTAAGGATTTTCCAGTTTGTTGTGATCTATGCTCTTTATGGCAAGCCACTCCAGTACTCTTGCCTAGAAAATCCCATGGACAGAGAAGCCTGGTAGGCTGCAGTCCATGGGGTCTCTAGAAGTCCGACACGACTGAGCGACTTCACTTTCACCTTTCACTTTCACACATTGGAGAAGGAAATGGCAACCCACTCCAGTGTTCTTGCCTGGAGAATCCCAGGGACGGGGAAGCCTGGTGGGCTGCCGTCTATGGGGTCGCACAGAGTAGGACACGACTGAAGTGACTTAGCAGCAGCAGCATGCTCTTTAAAAAGGGTAATAATGCCTACTTGTTAGTGTTATGAGAATAATGAGGGCACATATACACACCTGGAAGCCTGGTGGCTCAGACGATACAGTTTGCCTGCAGTTCAGGAAACCGGGGTTTGATCCCTGGGTTGGGAAGATCCCCTGGAGAAAGGAATGGCTACCTACTCCAGTATTCTTGCCTGGAGAATTCCATGGACAGAGAAGCCTGGGGGGTTACAATCCATGGGGTTAAAAAGAGTTGGACACAACTGAGCAACTAACTCTTTCATACACAGTTGGGCCTGGCAGGGAAGGGCAACTCATGAACATCACTCTCCTTCATCGTCCACCACTCCTCATTCCCTGGTGCAACCACTGGGGAGAAGGGACCCCTGCAGAATACAAGGGGATGTCATGTAGGGAGTGGACATGAAGACGGAAGGAAACCAGTGGCTGGAGAGGCAGACGGGACTGGATAGTGAGGGTCAGAACTGGCAGAAAGCCTGGACTGGCTGTTTTGTAAATGTACGAAGGGTCTCGGGAGAGGAGGGTAATTCACCTGGTTTACACAGGTTGGAAGAAAGGATGGTGGGTAAGGTAGGGGCATGGGAATCATTACTACTCTCTCCTGATAGGCTGTCACCAATGGGCAAAGGAACATTAGGCCAGGTAAACAAGGTTGGTAACATTTCAGGTAAGAAACAGAAAAATAACAGCAAGAATAGGATATTTTCTTAATGTCACAAACATCTAGCTCTTAGCAACCCAAATTAGTTTCTTTGACTATCAAAGGAAATGTCAAGTCTGGGAATAAGATCAAGGTTTGAATTAAATCAAATACAATTGATAACAGTTAAGAATTATAACCAACCACATAGCACAGGGAACTATATTCAGTGTCCTGAGATAAACCATAACGGAAAAGAATAAAGAAAAAAGAATGTATGTATATATATATATAACTGAATCACTTTACTTTACAGGAGAAGTTAACATAACATTGTAAATCAACTATATTTCAATTTAAAAATTATAACCAAATTGAAACTACAGAAGTATTTTTGCTAAAAACTTATATAAACTTAGTATATATGAATAAACAGTATAAACAGAAGTATATATGAATATAAAATTTACTTGAAAATTTATGGAGCCAAGAATTACCAAGATATTTTTGGGAAAATAAAAAACAAAGATGGAAGGCATGTTCTAGTAGATGAAAAGCTCATTATTAAAGTATAGTAATGAATTTGAAACAGAGCAATGGAACTGAATAAAATGGTCAGAAATAAATCCATATATGTATATGTGGTCTGGTAATTAATGACTAAGAGAATTCTGCACTGCAGGGGAAAATGACAAGTGATTTCAACAAATGGTGTTGGGGCAAGGGCCTCTCCATGTGGAGTAGAATGAAATGATTCCTATCTCAGACCACACATAAAAATAAATGCCCAGCTGGACCGTAGAATTACATGTAAAAGACAAATCAGATAAGCTTTTGGGAGATAACACAGAAGAACCTCCAGATCCTAAGATCTTAGGATAGAGAAACAGGACACAAAAACGTAAACTGAACTTTGTTGAAATGAAGAACTTCTGCTCAACAAAACATCATTTACAGAATGAAAGGGTAAGCCATTGGAGAGAATTTTCAATACATACACACAATAAAGAAATTATATAAAACATACATCTCAGAAATCAGTTAAAAAAAGCAGACTACTCACTCAAAAATGGGCAAAATATTTGAATATACATATTACAAAAGACATCAAAATTGTGAAAAAAAAATGCATATATAAATGTTTCTTAACATCATTAGTTATCAGAAAAATGAAAATAAAAGCAGAAGACAGTACTACATATCCATCAGAATGACTAAAATAAGAAAGGGTGAAAATACCAAGTATTTTATAAGAACATGGACCATGCTATGTGGCTGGTGGGAGTGGGAACTGCTATAAGCAATGAAAAAGTAGGGACATGCTGCAACATGGTTGTAGCTCAGATATCACATTGTGGAAAAGAAGTTATACACAAAAAAAGGTATACACTGTATGAGTCCATTTGAAGGTATCATTTGCTAAATTTATAAAATTTGGAGAAAAAGCTATTTTTAGTTATAATTTTTTAACTTTGGTAACATTACATCAACGTGTATAGAAAATATTTTATGTTCCTTGTCTGCACTTTGACAGTTTTTTGATATATTTACACTGGAGGTCAGTGCACTTAGATAAGACAAAAAACATTAAAGGCATAAGAATTGAAACAAGACATACAAATATCTTCATTGGTAGATCACATAAAATTACACCTGGAAAAGCTAAATGTATCAAAGATAAAACAAATTTAAGTGATAGGATTAATCAAGTTAGCAGGATATAAAATTATTATACAAAAACAAAGATTTCATATATAAAAATAATACCCAGTTATAAGATATAATGGAGAAAAACTATAATCACAGTAGCAGCCTGACAAGATGAAATAATACTGATGATTAAATTTTTAGTGTTCAAAACCTCTATGAAGAACAGTTTAAACATTTCTAAGCCACATAAAATAAACTTGAATAAATGTTAGATATTCTTTGCTCTTAGATAGGATATCCTAAAAAGGTATCAGTTCTTCCTAATTTATAAATTTAATGCAATTCTAAAAAAAATACCAAAACAGTTTTCGTTGTTATTGAAGCTACAAAAGTGATACTTAAGTTAATTTGGAAAAACAAACACAAAAGAAAACCTAAGAAAACACTGAAAATGAAAAGCTTTGAGGGGTAATGAGCCCTGTTACATTCAGCTCAGTTCAGTTCAGCCATTCAGTCGTGTCTGACTCTCTACAGTCCCACGGACTGCAGCATGCCAGGCCTCCCTGTCCATCAGCAACTCCGGAAGCCTGCTCAAATTCGTGTCCATTGAATCAGTGATGCCATCCAACCATCTCATCCTCTGTCATCCCCTCCTCCTCCTGCCCTCAATCTTTCCCAGCATCAGGGTCTTTTCCACTTAGTCAGCTCTTCGCATGAGGTGGCCAAGGTATTGGGAGTTTCAGCTTCAACATCAGTCCTTCCAATGAACACCCAGGACTGATCTCCTTTAGGATGGACTGGTTGGATCTCCTTGCTGTCCAAGGGACTCTCAAGAGCCTTCTCAAACAACACAGTTTAAAAGCATCAATTCTTCGACGCTCAGCCTTCTTTCTGGTCCAACTCTCGCATCCATAGACGACTATTGGAAAAACCATAGCTTTGACTATATGGACCTTTGTGGGAAAAGTAATGTTTCTGTTTTTTAATATGCTGTCTGGGTAGGTCATAGTTTTTCTTCCAAGAAGCAAGCATCTTTTAATTTCATGGCTGCAGTCATTTTAGAGCCCAAGAAATAAGTCTGTCACTGTTTCCATTGTTTCCCAATCTATTTGCTATGGAGGACTGGATGCCATGATCTTAGTTTTTTGACACTGAGTTTTAAGCCAGGTTTTCACTCTCTTCGTTCACCTTCATCAAGAGACTCTTTAGTTCCTCGTCACTTTCTGCCATAAGGGTGGTGTCATCTGCCTATCTGAGGTTATTGATATTTCTCACAGCAATCTTGATTCCAGCTTGTTCTTCATCCAGTCCAGCATTTCATGTGATGTACTCTGCATATAAGTTAAATAAGCAGGGTGACAATATACAACCCCCAATTTGGAACAAGTCTGTTGTTCCATGTTTGGTTCAACTCTTGCTTCTTGACCTGCATACAGATTTCTCAGGAGGCAGGTAAGGTGGTGGTATGGTGTTCCCATCTCTTGAAGAATTTTCCACGCTTTGTTGTAATCTACACAATAAAGGTTTTGGCATAATCAATAAAGCAAAAGTAGACATTTTCCTGGAATTCTCTTGCTTTTTCAATGATCCAACAGATATTGGCAACTTGATCACTGATTCCTCTGCCTTTTCTAAACCCAGCTTGATTATCAGGAAGTTCACAGTTCACGTACTGTTAAAGCCTGGCTTGGAAAATTTTGAGCATTACTTTGTTAGCATGTGAGATGAACGCAATTGTACAGTAGTATGAACAGCATTGCCTTTCTTTGGTATTGGAATGAAAACTGACCTTTTCCAGTCCTGTGGCCACTGCTGAGTTCTCCAATTTTCTGGCATATTGAGTGCAGCACTTTAACAGCATCATCTTTTAGGATTTGAAATAGCTCAGCTGGAATTCCATCACCTCCACTAGCTTTGTTCATAGTGATGCTTCCTAAGGCCCACTTAACTCCTCACTCCAGGATGTCTGGCTCTAGGTGAGTGATCACACCATCATGATTATCTGGGTCATGATCTTTTTTGTATAGTTCTATTCTTGCCACCTCTTCTTAATATTTTCTGCTTCTGTTAGTCCATATGATTTCTGTCCAATTTATTGTGCCCATCTTTGCATGAAATGTTCCTTTGGTATCTGTAATTTTCTTGAAGAAATCTCTAGTCTTTAATACTACACATTAAAGCATACTATATAGCTTTCGTATTTAAACTTTGTGCTATTGGTGCATGAAGAGTACCAATGGAATGGAACAAAGTTGAGAAACAGACCACACAACATATGGAAACCTAGCACATCCCTGGGGCAAAGAGGAAGCTTTAACAAATGATGGACAGACAACTGGATAGTTAGTTGTAAAAGAGAAAATTAAATCTATTCTTCACAACTTTACACAAGAGTAAACTCTAAGTGGATCAGAGATCTAAATGAGGACAAATGAAACTGTAAGAGCACAAAAAGAAAGTAATGCATTATAGACAAAAGGCCAATATCTTTAACATAAAATTATTCTTATTAATTGGTGGAGGTGGAAGAACTAAAGATCTTAGGAAAGGGGGTAAAATACATGAACAAACAATATACCAAAAATGGCCGTGAAATATACATTTACAGGTTCAATTACATTCATAACAGAAATGCAAATAAAACTATATGGAGATGCTCATCCACTAGATTGGCAAAAAATCAAAAGCTTGACAATAAATTCTAATGGTGGGGCTATGGAGAAATAGGCTGTCTCACATATCTTTGGCAGAAGTACAAAACAGAATAACCTCTATGGAGGGAATCTGATGGTATTTAGCAAAACTGCACAAGCATTTACTGCTTTACCCAGCAATTCCACCTTCCAGGAATTTATTCTGAAGATACACATCCATAAATATGAAAATATTAACAATGTTAACACTGCAGAAATGTTTATATAATTGTAAATACTGGAGTTACTTAAATACCCAAATACAGGAAAATGATACAATAAACCATTGTATTTAAACTCAAGGGAGTACTATGCAGCTATGAAAAACAGAAAAATCTATATAAATTGTTGGGTGTAATTTTCAGGATATATTGTTTGGTGGGGGGCAGGGAGAGAATGTATATAGCATACAACTTTTTGCATAAGAAAAATGGAGAAATTAAAATACACAAATTCATTTTTAGCAAAAAGAAATACAGAAAAGATAAACAAGAATGAAATTGTTTACTTACAATAGATAGAGCAGAGAGAGGGATGTGGGAGGGAAGAGAATAAAACTTGTGGGCACACGAATATACACTGAAGTATTAAGGGGTAAAGAAGCATTTCCCCTTGCAGCCTACTCTCCAAAGACCGAAAAAAAAAATTACACATAAGTGTACATGTTCATGTTTGTATATGAATATATGTATGGAACATACACACATAGAGAATAGTTCTTTCCATGATGAAAAGTTAAAAATTGGTGAATCTGAGTAAAGGGTAGAAAGTTCTCTATTATCCCTGCACATTTTCCATAAATTTGATATTATTTCAAAATTAAAATTTAAAAAATGCAACCTAGTTTCAAAGCACTACTGAAAAGCTCAGAAATCAAGACTGGGATGATCAGCTGCTGGGTGCTTTCAGGTATCTGTGACAGATGGTTAGATGTCATTTCACAAGTCCTATTTCTAGACTTTTCAAGACCTACAGACAAAACAAAAGACCATCAGACATGCAATTGCGCCTCTCATTCTACTAGGCAATGGCTTTTCACCTCTAGCAACACTTGCTCAAAGTCTAGATACATTCCACAATCTGTTCAAATGCAATCACAGGTAGACCGAAGTTAGTTTTATAAGCTTACAGCTGAGAAAATACTGATTTTTAAACATAACAAAAACAAAACCCTTGACATGAGGCACTGTGATCAAGGGTACTCAAGCGCTAGTGTTGCGTGGCTGTACATGATTCATAAGCACTAGTGTGGCTCTAATAGGCAGAACAGAGCAGCCTGGGCCAAACAGCCTAATATCCATCGTGTTTCTTTTGGGTAATAAACTGTTATGTGCAATCACTGGTCAAGAGTCCTTTGAATCTTGCTTTACCACTTATGACACCAAGGCACACAGATTAAATATTCTTTTATTTGACCCAAATTATTAGAGTGATAACATTTAAATTACACATTGGAAAGCACTGCAATTATCTCTCAAAAAAACAGACAATGGTGGCTTCATTAAAAGAGCTTGATAAACAAGATATGGAAAACTCAGGATGTCAAAATAAGTACTAAGGTGAACATATACCTTGACACACAGACTGAAATATTCGACTATACAATTTGATTCAACAATTTTTGTTAGTAGTCATGTCAAAAGCAATTAGAGAAATACATACCTAAACTGTTGAGAGGTTGTCTGGGGAGAAGGAGAAGATTATGGGGAAACACATGTTTTGATAAAGATTTCAATGTCTGAATTTTGAAGAATATGGATTGCCTTTATGATTTAAATAGCTAAAATCAGATTTAGCTATCAGTCACAGAACAGATATACAAATGTGCTTGGCAAGAGAAAGCTATATGAACTGACTTCATAGAGACCGATCTAAACTGCTAGTATTTTGAGACCTAGTTATTGAATATTAACTTCAGAATAATTAAAAGGGAATAAGATAAACAAATGATGAAATGTAGACATTTTTCATTCAAGAATATGGGAGCTCTTTGGACTCAAAAAACCCAAATCTTTATTCTCTAACAAATGAGCTTAAAAAAAATTAGCTTAAAAAACTCATAAAACACTGTGACAAATGTATAAGGAATACAAAAAAGGACAATAGATTACACTGGGGGAAAGTTATTTTTAAATACAGTACATTTCAACAGAAAAATTTTACAATGGGAAACTTTTTAATTCCATTTTTCTAATAAAGACTTTTCTCTCTTTATTAAAACATAAAACATTTTCTTCTTGAACCTTTATATGTAAAATTTATCAAACTGATAATTTCTTTAGTAACACAGGTTGAGTCAGGTGAAATATGCCAAACAATTTACGTATAAAATTAGAAAGCTAATTTTGGTTTTAACTGCATTCAGTTCAGTTCAGTTCAGTCGCTCAGTCATGTCCGACTCTTTGCGACCCCATGAATCACAGCATGCCAGGCCTCCCTGTCCATCACCAACTCCCGGAGTTCACTCAAACTCATGTCCATAGAGTCAGTGATGCCATCCAGCCATCTCATTCTCTGTTGTCCCGGTCTCCTCCCACCCCCAATCCCTCCTAGCATCAGACTCTTTTCCAGTGAGTCAACTCGTCGCATGAGGTGGCCAAAGTATTGGAGTTTCAGCTGCATAGGTTCAGTATTATTATTGCATAGGTTCCAAATTTACTGCAAAACTACACTGAGTTAATTTTAAATTTGGAAGCACCACCTTGTGGCAAAAGAACGAACTTCTCAATGGCAGGAGTCAAGATGGGGTTTCCCAAAGAGGATACCAATGCTCCTGAGGCACTGGTGAAATTCTATTTTCTGATCAGTACAGAGTGCATTGAGGCTCATATCATTATTTGTTAAACTACATGACTTTTCTGTTACTGTATTTCATAATTTTAAACATTTACGGAAACCATATCCAATATGTACCCGAATTGAAAGTCTGAATGCCTGAATTTCCTAAGTACCACGTTTATTACCTAGAATTATAAATGTACTATTATATTTTTTATACAAAACGCCAGAAAAAGATATTCTTTGGTAAATGATGGAAGTTTTTCCCTCAGAATGTTTTCACTGAGGCTTTCTCTCAGGCTCTGAGGAAACTGCAGGGGTTCTGCAGTCATCACCTCCACACATCTATCCCAACTTGAAAAATCATCCAAAAAGCCCTAGATTTTACTGCATCAATATACAATATCAAGGATATGTGGCATATTTAACTAGGAAGCAATATTCATCAAAGATGTCTTTCTTTCCTGCTTTACTTACTATAGCTGCTGCTGCTGCAGCTAAGTCACTTCAGATGTGTCCGACTCTGTGTAGCCACATGGACAGCAGCCCACCAGGCTCCAACATCTACAGGATTCTCCAGGCAAGAAAACTGGAGTGGGGTGCCATTTCCTTCCCCATACTTACTATAGGATTGGCCCCAAAGTTCATTTGGGTTTTTTGTAACATTTCATGGAAAAACCCAATGAACCTTTGGGCCAACCAATATATTTCCAGAAAGTGACATGCTATTCACAAAATGACCTAAATTAGCTAGGGAGAATTCATCTTCTCTCACTGCCAGAGCTACTTTTCACAGGAGCTAAATGCATCCCATTTAGTACCTCTTTCATACTATAGAGCAGTTTGCAGAAAGGAAGTCCTTACTCTTTTTCTCAGGAACCTGTCAGGTTGCATTAGTGACCATGTCCCTTACTATGACTCCCACCTGAACACATCCGATTGGCAGGTGAGAAGTCATTGGCTGAGTCTTCCTAGAGACTGCCTCCCAAACCAGCTTCCATCCCACCATGGAAAGCATCTCATCTTTGCTTCATTCAAATACTGGGAATATTAAAGATGGGAGTAGATATGCTGGAAAATATTTCACAGGACAAGGCCTTCTGGTGAGTTGATGCTACCTACTAAAATAATCCTATACGCAAATGAAATACAGAAAATATATATTTTTTTCATTTATTTTAATTGGAGGCTAATTACTTTTGATTATTGTATTGGTTTTGCCATACATTGACATGAATCTGACCCGGGTGTACATGTGTTCCCCATCTTGAACCTCTCCCACCTCCCTACCCATCCCATCCCTCTGGTTCATCCCACTGCACCAGCCCCGAGCATCCTATATCATGCATCGAAATTGGACTGGCAATTCGTTTCACATATGATAATATACATGTTTCAATGCCATTCTTCCAGATCATCCCACCCTCGCCCTCTCCCACAGAGTCCAAAAGACTGTTCTTTACATCTGTGTCATTTCTGCTGTCTCATATACAGGGTTATTGTTATCATCTTTCTAAATTCCATATGTATGTGTTAGTACACTGTATTGGTGTTTTTCTTTCTGGCTTACTTCACTCTGTTTAATAGGCTCCAGTTTCATCCACCTCATTAGAACTGATTCAAATGTATTCTTTTTAATTGCTGAGTAATACTCCATTGTGTAAATGTACCACAGCTTTCTTATCCATTCTTCTGCAGATGGACATCTAGGTTCCTTCCATGTCCTGGCTATTATAAACAGTGCTGCGATGAATATTTGAGTACATGTGTCCCTTTCAATTCTAGTTTCCTTGGTGTGTATGCCCAGGAGTGGGATTGCTGGGTCATATGGCAGTTCTATTTCCAGTTTTTTAAGGAATCTCCACACTGTTCTCCATAGTGGTTGTACTAGTTTACATTCCCACCAACAGTGTAAGAGGGTTCCCTTTTCTCCACACCCTCTCCAGCATTTATTGCTTGTAGACGTTTGGATTGTAGCCATTCTGACTGGCGTGAAATGGTACCTCATTTTGGTTTTGATTTACATTTCTCTGATAATGAGTGATGTTGAGCATCTTTTCATGTTTTTATTAGCCATCTGTATGTCTTCTTTGGAGAAATGTCTGTTTAGTTCTTTGGCCCATTTTTTGATTGGGTCGTTTATTTTTCTGGAATTGAGCTGCAGGAGTTGTTTGTATATTTTTGAGATTAATCCTTTGTCAGTTGCTTCATTTGCTATTATTTTCTCCCATTCTGAAGGCTGTCTTTTCACCTTGCTTATAGTTTCCTTTGATGTGTAGAAGTTTTTGTTTTTAATTAGGTCCCATTTGTTTATTTTTGCTTTTATTTCCAGTATTCTGGAAGGTGGGTCATGGAGGATCCTCCTGTGATTTATGTTGGAGAGTGTTTTGCCTATGTTCTCCTCTAGGAGTTTTATAGTTTCTGGTCTTACATTTAGATCTTTAATCCATTTTGAGTTTATTTTTGTGTATGGTGTTAGGGAGAGTTCTAGTTTCATTCTTTTTTTTTTTCAAAAACAATTTTAGGAATCTTTACTTAAAAACAACCTTATCTTAAAATGGAGTAACCTTGGTTTTACGAGCAGCAAGCAAAGTACAGAAGCAAAAATGCATTACAGGAGCATTAAGTTCTACATTAGGTCACAGTGTCTAATCTGAAGTCACACCCATAATATCATTTTTCAGGATATCTGGGAAATAGTTATTTCCCAGGATGTCTGAACCATAGCTACTCTATTTTGACTTTTAATTGTAAAAAAAAAAAAAAATTTTTTTTTAATAGCCAAAGCAGATTTCACCATTAATGACGTCAGTGTTGTTATACGTATGAGAAGATGCAAGAATTGGAACTCATAAAACCTTTTTCTGAAAAGATCTAATTATCTGAAGGCCTGTTCTGCCTTTTTTTTTTTTTTTTTTTCAGAGCACAGAGTGGCTCATTCCTGATTTTCACCCTGAACTTCTTTCAGGGGGTGTCGAAGGTCAGCAGCTTGCAATGGTCATGATGTAATCTTTGTAGAGGCAGCTGGCAAGTACCAACTTCCAGTCAGCAGGGTCCCTTCATAGCCACATATCTGACCATGTGACACCATTTCATGGCGATTGTGTCCCACGGTGCTGGGAAGGCTCATTCCTAGGTCTAGGGAAGTGATGGGCTACGCAGTTTGCTAAAATTGGACCAGGCCTTGCAAGTAGCAAAAGTCTCTAGACCACTGTCTTACTAGCCTCCTGGTCCAGGAAAATAGTTCCTCTTGTTGCTTTTTGCCATGCCCAGAGTCACATTATTACAATTATTAATCTCATATGGAACTGTCAGTTCAGGATTACATCACAGGCTCAGTGAAACAAGTGAAATAGAAAATAATATAGCCATGCTGCTGCTGCTGCTGCTAAGTCACTTCAGTCGTGTCCGACTCTGTGCGACCCCATGGACGGCAGCCCACTAGGCTCCGCCATCCCTGGGATTCTCCAGGCAAGAACACTGGAGTGGGTTGCCATTTCCTTCTCTAACGTGTGAAAGTGAAAAGTGAAAGTGAAGTTGCTCAGTCTTGTCCGACTAGTAGCGACCCCATGGACTGTAGCCCACCAGGCTCCCAGGTCCATGGGATTTTCTAGGCAAGAGTACTGGAGTGGCTTGCCATTGCCTTCTCCGAATATAGCCATAGCTAGCAGTTATTAGTAAAATAAGAATTATAAGTCAAGAACTTTCATTAGATAAAGCCTGGTATACCCCAAGTCACCTGACTTCATTCGTTAAATGATTATAGTCTGGTGTTAATCTCCTGGTTGTACATTATGGAGCATCCGACCTTTATCTGAAGATTGGTTACTGAGATAAGCCTTAGAAACTAACCTAGAGTGTCCTTTTTAATAACTTAATTAAATATTTTAGCAGTATCACGTAACAAGGAACTGTCTCAGCAGTGAGTCTTAGTAAACACTCAGTTCAGTTCAGTTCAGCCGCTCAGTCGTGTCAGACTCTCCGCGACCCCATGAATCACAGCACGCCAGGCCTCCCTGACCATCACCAACTCCCGGAGTTCACTCAAACTCATGTCCACAGAGTCGGTGATGCCATCCAGCCATCTCATTCTCGGTCGTCCCCTTCTCCTCCCGCCCCCAACCTTTCCCAGCATCAGAGTCTTTTCCAGTGAGTCAACTCGCCGCATGAGGTGGCCAAAGTATTGCAGTTTCATCAGTCCTTCCAGTGAACACCCAGGATCAATCTCCCTTAGAATGTACTGGTTGGATCTCCTTGCGGTACAAGGGATTCTCAAGAGTCTTCTCCAACACCACAGTTCAAAAGCATCAATTCTTCGGCGATCAGCCTTCTTCACAGTCCAACTCTCACATCCATACATGACCACAGGAAAAACCATAGCCTTGACTAGATGGACCTTAGACATTAACAAAACTAGAAACTTAATTTAACAATTTCAGTTCAGTCAGTTCAGTTCAGTCGCTTAGTCGTGTCCGACTCTCCGCGACCCCATGAATCACAGCACGCCAGGCCTCCCTGTCCATCACCAACTCCCGGAGTTCACTCAAACTCATGTCCACAGTGTCGGTGATGCCATCCAGCCATCTCATTCTCCGTCGTCCCCGTCTCCTCCCGCCCCCAACCTTTCCCAGCATCAGAGTCTTTTCCAGTGAGTCAACTCGTCGCATGAGGTGGCCAAAGTATTGCAGTTTCAGCTTTAGCATCAGTCCTTCCAATGAACACCCAGGATTGATCTCCTTTAGAATGGACTGGTTGGATCTCCTTGCAGTATAAGGGACTCTCAAGAGTCTTCTCCAACACCACAGTTCAAAAGCATCGATTCTTCGGCGATCAGCTTTCTTCACAGTCCAACTCTCACATCCATACATGACCACGGGAAAAAAAATTGCCTTGACTAGATGGACCTTGGTTGGCAAAGTAATGTCTCTGCTTTTTAATATACTATCAAGGTTGGTCATAACTTTCCTTCCAAGGAGCAAGCGTCTTTTAATTTCATGGCTACAATCAGCATCTGCAGTGATTTTGGAGCTCAAAAAAATAGTCTGACACGGTTTCCACTGTTTTTCCATCTATTTCCCATGAAGTGATGGGACCAGATGCCATGATCTTTGTTTTCTGAATGTTGAGATTCAAGCCAACCTTTTCACTCTCCTCTTTCACTTTCATCAAGAGGCTTTTGAGTTCCTCTTCACTTTCTGCCATAAGGGTGGTGTCATCTGCATATCTGAGGTTCTTGATATTTCTCCCAGCAATCTTGATTCCAGCTTGTGCTTCTTCCAGCCCAGCGTTCCTCATGATGTACCCTGCATATAAGTTAAATAAGCAAGGTGACAATATACAATCTTGACGTACACCTTTTCCTATTTGGAACCAGTCTGTTGTTCCATGTCCAGTCCTAACTGTTGCTTCCTGACCTGCATACAGGTTTCTCAAGAGGCAGGTCAGGTGGTCTGGGATTCCCATCTCTTTCAGAATGTTCCACAGTTTACTGTGATCCACACAGTCAAAGGCTTTAGCATAGTCAATGAAGCAGAAATAGAT
Organism: Moschus berezovskii; assembly: GCF_049115385.1. Lineage (NCBI taxonomy): Eukaryota > Metazoa > Chordata > Mammalia > Artiodactyla > Moschidae > Moschus > Moschus berezovskii. The sequence goes on from NC_142473.1 coordinate 4,602,623, forward strand.
GTTTTTCTGGAACTCTCTTGCTTTCTCCATGATCCAGCGGATGTTGGCAATTTGATCTCTGGTGCCTCTGCCTTTTCTAAAACCTGCTTGAACATCTGGGAGTTCACGGTTTACATACTGCTGAAGCCTGGCTTGGAGAATTTTGAGGATGACTTTACTAGCGTGTGAGATGAGTGCAATTGTGCGGAAGTTTGAGCATTCTTTGGCATTGCCTTTCTTTGGGATTGGAATGAAGACTGACCTCTTCCAGTCCTGTGGCCACTGCTGAGTTTTCCATATCTGCTGGCATATTGAGTGCAGCACTTTCACAGCATCATCTTTCAAGACTTGAAATAGCTCAACTGGAATTCCATCACCTCCACTAGCTTTGTTCATAGTGATGCTTTCTAAGGCCCACTTGACTTCACATTCCAAGATGTCTGGCTCTAGGTCAGTGATCACATTATCGTGACTATCTTGGTCGTGAAGATCTTTTTCGTACAGTTCTTCTGTGTACTCCTGCCGCCTCTTCTTAATATCTTCTGCTTCTGTTAGGTCCATACCATTTCTGTCCTTTATCAAGCCCATCTTTGCATGAAATGTTCCCTTGGAATCTCTAATTTTCTTGAAGAGGTCTCTTGTTTTTCCTATTCTGTTGTTTTTCTCTATTTCTTTGCATTGATCACTGAGGAAGGCTTTCTTATCTCTCCTTGCTATTCTTTGGAACTCTGCATTCAGATGCTTATATCTTTCCTTTTCTCCTTTGCTTTTCGCCTCTCTTCTTTTCACGGCTATTTGTAAGGCCTCCTCAGACAGCCATTTCGCTCTTCTGCATTTCTTTTCCATGGGGATGGTCTTGGTCCCTGTCTCCTGTACAATGTCACGAACCTCCATCCAGAGTTCATCAGGCACTCTATCAATCAGATCTAGTCCCTTAAATCTATTTCTCACTTCCACTGTATAATCATAAGGGATTTGATTGAGGTCATATCTGAATGGTCTAGTGGTTTTCCCTACTTTCTTCAATTTAAGTCTGAATTTCGCAATAAGAAGTTCATGATCTGAGCCACAGTCAGCTCCTGGTCTTGTTTTCGCTAAGGGTATACAGCTTCTCCATCTTTGGCTGCAAAGAATATAATCAATCTGATTTCGGTGTTGCCCATCTGGTGATGTCCATGTGTAGAGTCTTCTCTTGTGTTGTTGGAAGAGGGTGTTTGCTATGACCAGTGCATTCTCTTGACAAAACTCTATTAGCCTTTGTCCTGCTTCATTCCGTACTCCAAGGCCAAATTTGCCTGTTACTCCAGATGTTTCTTGACTTCCTTCTTTTGCATTCCAGTCCCCTATAATGAAAAGGACATCTTTTTTGGGTGTTAGTTCTAAAAGGTCTTGTAGGTCTTCATAGAACCGATTAACTTCGGTTTCTTCAGCGTTACTGGTTGGGGCATAGGCCTGGATTACTGTAATATTGAATGGTTTGCCTTGGAAACGAACAGAAATCATTCTGTCATTTTTAAGATTGCATCCAAGTACTGCATTTTGGACTCTTTTGTTGACCATGATGGCTACTCCATTTCTTCTAAGGGATTCCTGCCCACAGTAGTAGATATAATGTCATCTGAGTTAAATTCACCCATTCCAGTCCATTTTAATTCACTGATTCCTAGAATGTCGACGTTCACTCTTGCCATCTCCTGTTTGACCACTTCCAATTTGCCTTGATTCATGGACCTAACATTCCAGGTTCCTATGCAATATTGCTCTTTACAGCACCGGACCTTGCTTCTATCACTGGTCACATCCACAACTGGGTATTGGTTTTGCTTTTGCTCCATCCCTTTATTCCTTCTAGAGTTATTTCTCCACTGAGCTCCAGTAGCATACTGGGCACCTACCTACCTGGGGAATTCCTCATTCAGTATCCTATCATTTTGCTCTTTGTTACTGTTCATGGTGTTCTCAAGGCAAGTATACTGAAGTGGTTTGCCATTCCCTTCTCCAGTGGACCACATTCAGCTGTGGTCCATGTGATCAGATCGGCTAGTTTCCTGTGATTATGATTTCAGTTTGTCTGCCCTCTGATGCCCCCTAGCAATACCTACCGTCTTATTTGGGTTTCTCTTACCTTGGTCGTGGAAAATCTCTTCACAGCCGCTCCAGCAAAGTGCAGCCACTGTACCTTACCTTGGACGAGGGGTATCTCCTCAAGGCTTCCCCTCCTGACCTAACAATTTACAAAACTTAATATTCCGTGATTTTTCATTATGGAGGCCCTGTAGCCAGGGAGGCTTTAACCCATCAAATAAAAAATGAGGTTTGTCAGGGAGCTGGGAAAAGCCAAGCAACCATGTTGGATTTCCCATAGCCCTATAATTTCATTCTTTTACAAGTGGTTGACCAGTTTTCCCAGCACCATTTGTTGAAGAGATTGTCTTTTCTCCATTGAATATCGTTGCCTCCCTTGTCAAAGATAAGGTGTCCATAGGTGCATGGATTTATCTCTGAGCTTTCTATTTTGTTCCATTGATCTATATTTCTGTCTTTATGCCAGTACCATACTGTCTTGATGACTGTGGCTTTGTAGTAGAGCCTGAAGTCCGGCAGGTTGATTCCCCCAGTTCCATTCTTCTTTCCCAAGATTCCTTTGGCTATTCAAGGTTTTATGTATATCCAGACAAATTGTGAAATTATTTGTTCTAGCTCTGTGAAAAACACCGTTGGTAGCTTGATAGGGATTGCATTGAATTTATAAATTACATTGGGTAATATATTCATTTTCACAACATTTATGCTTCCACTCCATGAACACGGTATATTTCTCCATCTATTAGTGTCCTCTCTGATTTCTTTCACCAGTGTTTTATAGTTTTCTATATATAGGTCTTTTGTTTCTTTAGATAGATGTATTCCTAAGTATTTTATTCTTTTCGTTGCAACGGTGAATGGAATTGTTTCCTTAATTTCTCTATTTTTTCGTTATTAGTGCATAGGAATGCAAGGGATTTCTGTGTGTTGATTTTATATCCTGCAACTTTACTGTATTCATTGATTAGCTCTAGTAATTTTCTGCTAGAGTCTTTAGGGTTTTCTGTGTAGAGGATCATGTCATCTGCAAACAGTGAGAGTTTACTTCTTCTTTTCCAATTTGGATTCCTTTTATGTCTTTTTCTGCTCTGATTGCTGTGGCCAAAACTTCCAAAACTATGCTGAATAGTAGTGGTGAGAGTGGGCACCTTTGTCTTGTTCCTGACTTTAGGGGCAACGCTTTCAATTTTTCACCATTGAGGATAATGTTTGCTGTGGGTTTGTCATATATAGCTTTTATTATGTTGAGAAATGTTCCTTCTATTCCCGCCTTTTGGAGGGTTTTGATCATAAATGGATGTTGAATTTTGTCAAAGCTTTCTCTGCAACTATTGAGATAATCATATGGTTTTTATTTTTCATTTTGTTAATGTGGTATATTACATTGATTGATTTGTGGATATTGAAGAATCCTTGCATCCCTGGGATAAAGCCCACTTGGTCATGATGTATGATTTTTTAATGTGTTGTTGGATTCTGATTGCTAGAATTTTGTTAAGGATTTTTGCATCTATATTCATTAGCGATATTGACCTGTAGTTTTCTTTTTTTTGTGGCATGTTTGTCAGGTTTTGGTATTAGGGTGATGGTGGCCTCATAGAATGAGTTTGGAAGTTTACCTTCCTCTGCAATTCTCTGGAAGAGTTTGAGTAGGATAGGTGTTAGCTCTTCTCTAAATTTTTGGTAGAATTCAGCTGTGAAGCCATCTGGACCTGGGCTTTTGTTTGCTGGAAGATTTCTGATTACAGTTTCAATTTCCGTGCTTGTGATGGGTCTGTTAATATTTTCTATTTCTTCCTGGTTCAGTTTTGGAAAGTTGTACTTTTCTAAGAATTTGTCCATTTCTTTCAAGTTGTCCATTTTATTGGCATATAATTGCTGATACTAGTCTCTTATGATCGTTTGTATTTCTGTGTTGTCTGTTGTGATCTCTCCCTTTTCATTTCTAATATTATTGATTTAGTTTTTCTGCCTTTGTTTCTTGATGAGTCTGGCTAGTGGTTTGTCAATTTTATTTACCCTCTCAAAGAACCAGCTTTTGGCTTTGTTGATTTTTGCTATGGTCTCTTTTGTTTCTTTTGCATTTATTTCTGCCCTAATTTTTAAGATTTCTTTCCTTCTATTAACCCTGGGGTTCTTCATATCTTCTTTTTCTAGTTGTTTTAGGTGTAGAGTTAGGTTATTTAGTTGGCTTTTTTCTTGTTTCTTGAGGTATGCCTGTATTGCTATGAACCTTCCCCTTAGCACTGCTTTTACAGTGTCCCACAGGTTTTGGTTTGTTGTGTTTTCATTTTCATTCATTTCAATGCATATTTTGATTTACTTTTTGATTTATTCTATGATTTGTTCATTATTCAGCAGTGTGTTGTTCAGCCTCCATATGTTGGAATCTTTAATAGTTTTTCTCCTGTAGTTGAGATCTAGTCTTACTGCATTGTGGTCAGAAAAGATGCTTGGAATGATTTCAATTTTTTTGAATTTACCAAGGCTAGATTTATGGCCCAGGGTGTGATCTATCCTGGAGAAGGTTCCATGTGCGCTTGAGAAGAAGGTGAAATTTATTGTTTTGGGGTGAAATGTCCTATAGATATCTATTAGGTCTAACTGGTCTATTGTATCATTTAACGTTTGTGTTTCCTTGTTAATTTTCTGTTTAGTTGATCTATTCATAGGTGTGAGTGGGGTATTAAAGTATCTCACTATTATTGTGATATTGTTAATTTCCCCTTTCATACTTGTTAGCATTTGTCTTACAAATTGCGATGCTCCTATGTTGGGTGCATATATATTTATAATTGTTATATTTTCTTCTTAGATTGATCCTTTGATCATTATGTAGTGTCCTTCTTTGTCTATTTTCACAGCCTTTGTTTTAAAGTCTATTTTATCTGATATGAGTATTGCTACTCCTGCTTTCTTTTGGTCTCTATTTGCATGGAATACCTTTTTCCAGCCCTTCACTTTCAATCTGTATGTGTCCCTCGTTTTGAGGTGGGTCTCTTGTAGACAACATATATGGGGGTTTTGTTTTTGTATCCATTCAGCCAGTCTTTATCTTTTGGTTGGGGCATTCAACCCATTTATATTTAAGGTAATTATTGATAACTATGATCCTGTTGCCATTTATTGTTTTGGGTTTGAGTTTATACACTCATTCTGTGTTTCCTGTCTAGAGAAGGTCCTTTAGCATTTGTTGGAGACCTGGTTTGGTGATGCTGAATTCTCTCAGCTTTTGCTTGTCTGTAAAACTTTTGATTTCTCCTTCATATTTGAATGAGATCCTTGTTGGGTACAGTAATCTGGGCTGTAGGTTATTTTCTTTCATCACTTTAAGTATGCCCTGCCATTCCCTCCTGCCCTGAAGAGTTTCTATTGAAAGATCAGCTGTTATCCTTATGGGGATCCCCTTGTGTGCTATTTGTTGCTTTTCCCTTGCTGCTTTTAGTATTTGTTCTTTGTGTTTGATTTTTGTTAATTTGATTAATATGTGTCTTGGGGTATTTCGCCTTGGGTTTATCCTGTTTGGGACTCTCTGGGATTCTTGGACTTGGGTGATTATTTCCTTCCCCATTTTAGGGAAATTTTCAACTATTATCTCCTCAAGTATTTTCTCATGGTTTTTCTTCTTGTCTTCTTCTTCTGGGACTCCTACGATTCGGATGTTGGGGTGTTTAACATTGTCCCAGATGTCTCTGAGATTGTCTTCATTTCTTTTAATTCGGTTTTCTTTTTACCTCTCTGCTTCATTTATTTCTACCATTCTATCTTCTAACTCGCTTAATCTATCTTCTGCCTCCATTATTCTACTGTTGGTTCCCTCCAGAGTGTTTTTGATCTCATCTATTTAATTATCCATTGTATATTGACTCTTTTTTAGTTCTTCTAGATCCTTATTAAACCTTTCTTGAATCTTCTCAATCCTTGTTTCCAGGTTATTTATCTGAAACTCCAATTTGTTTTCAAGATTTTGGATCAATTTCACTATCATTATTCGCAATTCTTTATTAGGTAGGTTCCCTATCTCTTCCTCTTTTGCTTGGGTTGGTAGGCATTTATCCTTTTCCTTTATTTGCTGGGTATTTCTCTGACTCTTCATCTTGCTTATATTGCTGTGTTTGGGGTGGCCTTTCCGTCTTCTGGCATTTTGTGGAGTTCTCTTTATTGTGGAGTTTTGTTGCTGTGGGTGAGGTTGGACGGGTGGCTTGTCAAGGTTCCCTGGTTAGGGAAGCTTGTGTCGGTGTTCTGGTGGGTGGAGCTGGATTTCTTCTCTCTGGAGTGCAATGAAGTGTCCAGTAATGTGTTATGAGATGTCAATGGGTTTGGAGTGACATTGGGCAGCCTGTGTATTTAAGTTCAGGGCTATTTTCCTGTGTTACTGGAGAATTTGTGTGGTATGTCTTGCTCTGGAACTTGTTGACCCTTGGGTGGTGCTTGGTTTCAGTGTAGGTATGGAGGCATTTGACGAACTCCTATCGATTAATGTTCCCTGGAGTCAGGAGTTCTCTGGTGTTCTCAGGATTTGGACTTAAGCCTCCTGCCTCTGGTTTTCAGTCTTATTCTTGCAGTAGCCTCTAGACTTCTCTGTCACTTCCAAGGTGGTTCCCTCTGTTTTAGCTTCTGTTTGCTGGTCTCTTCAGTGTCTAATTTCTGCCCTGACACTAGGGGGCGGTGGTTGACACTTTTTAAGGCTCACTTGTTCAGTCCTGTTCTGGGAAGGGCGGAACACTGAAGACAAATATCTCTGGCATCCATGGGGAGTGCTTGCAGTGTCCTGGCCACACTGGGTTTGCCACCGCTCACGGCATATGTGCTGTCCCAGTCTACACTGCACAGGCTCTAGGTTGCTCTGCCAAGAACTGTCTGAGGCCAGCACTGGGCTACATGTACATCGCAGGTCTAAGCCGCTCAGGTTCAGGTACTCCACAAAGACACAGACTTGGTTGGGCCTGCGTTTTGTGCCCTTCCCCGGTCTGAGCAGCTCAGGTGACCAGGTGTTTGGTGAGCGCAGTTGCTGCGACTTATCGCCTCCCTGGTCCCTCCTGCTCGGTTTTCTGGGTGTACAACCGGCGCACCTTCTCAGGTGATGCTGATCGGCCAGAAACCCAAGAAGTCTTGGTTAGCAACGAAGCCTGCCTGCAGTTTGGTATCGGGTGTCTTTCTGGGGCCACGATTGCCCCCTTCCGGCTCTGGCTGCCCTCCCCGGCCGAGATGGGCCGTCCGCAGCCAGCTAGCTCTGCTCAGTCCTTTGTTCTGTGAGCGGGACTGGTGGAGTCTTAGGTTAGGGCTTTTCACCTTTTCGTGGGGTAGTTATCCCACAGTCTGCTTTGTTATCTCCAGTTAGCTGTCTCAGATTGCCCTTGCAGCATTCAGGCCCAGTCCTCACTCTAAGCAGTTCAGCTGGCTCCTCCCTGCCCAGACCCCGCTTGCTAATGGCAGATGCGGGCGTCTGCGCTGCTTCTCCGCTGGGAGCTACCGTTGGGTGCGTAAGCTGTGTTTTATTTATTTTTCTCCCAGTTATGTTGCCCTTTGAGGTTCCAAGGCTCGCCACAGACTCGCCAGTGAGAGTGTTTCCTGGTGTTCGGAAACTTCTCTCTTTTTTAAGCCTCCCTTCCTGGGATGCAGCTCCATCCCTGCCTCTTTTGTCTCTTTTTATGTTTTATGTTTTTTCCTACCTCCTTTCGAAGACAATGGGCTGCTTTTCTGGGTGCCTGATGTCTTCTGCCGGCATTCATAAGTTGCTCTGTTCAAATGTTCTTTTGGTGAATTTGTGGGGGAGAAAGTGGTCTCGCCGTCCTATTCCTCCGCCATCTTGTTCCCTCCCCAGAAAATATTTTTAAAGAAACCAGGGCTACATTGCAATTCTTGACTTAGGCCCTTTCAAAGGGCTATGATATAGAGGCCAGCCACTAAGCTAATGCTGTCTTTTGGAGTTTGACACATTCTAGGTTTGAACATACCAAAGACCAGGACTATTGCACCATCTAGTGTTTGCTTCTGCCTATGAAGAAATGTCAGGCTGCTGTACCACCAAGATCTGTAACTTCCTTCAGGAGTTTTGAATAAACAGCTGCATTGTAAGATGAAAAGGACACTCTCATGGGGTCTTTTAACAGTCTTAAAAAGGAAAATAAGGTTATTGAACTTAAATGTGAAGAGGTCAAATTCTTTGGTCCCCCTTAGAAGGAGTAAGAGCCATTTCCTCCTTTTACTTAAAAGTAAGAAAAAGTAACAGAAGCTGCTTCTCTAAGATTTTGGAATTGCCCATGCCCAATGCTGAGATAAAATATTAATAATGAGGAATCTTGGCACTGATATTCCACAGAAGTGATACTTCATTGTTAATCTAATATAACCATAAGGGTCAACTGATCAGTCTATCTAGAAAAAAAAAAAGATTCAATATTTCTAAGAAAATATGGTTAAACTATTTTAACCCTTTCCTCTTACAAACAGATTAAGGAAGAGAGAGAAACTTTAATAATGGAAAATAATGTTGGAAATTACTACCACTCAATGGAAGCATAATCGTTTAGAATCTTTGCTACAACTGGAATAAGTAATGATAATTCTGACACACTTTATTTTTTGATACCGACTTTTATTGAGTTGTTCAAAGTACAGGATATATGTAATCACTCAAAGTCTCTGGCTGATACCTTCACAAGCATTAGAAAAAGAACATATATTGAAAAAGAACACACATTGAGTAACACACAGTAAGCTTAGGCACTGTTTCATATAAACTGTTTTACAGTGCAGGAAATCCAGGATGTCTAGAAATTACTAAAATTATAAAAAGGGGTAAAGCTCTTTTCCTCAACTCTGGCTAAATAGCATCACCTTAAAATACTGACACAGTGTTTGATTATAAAGCAGAAATGTACAGTGGTAGATTTATTTTAGTCCTTATTCAAGAATGATATTTACACAAAGCTCTCACTCAGTATAAATAAAGTATTGTATGTCAGATAACCTAAGTTTTATAGAACATTTATAATACAGGTAACATTAACACCAGATTAAAAAATAAGGAGAACCAATGCTACTCTATATGCCCTTGAACTGGGAAGTTTCTCAGACTGCTGAGTCATGGTCAGGAAATGATATTAAAAAACATAAATTTTTATACATTAGTTTCTCCACCTCTGTGTAAGCAAGAATGATTCAAATTCTTCATTTAACATCAATACTCAAAAAATCTTCAACTGGTACTCTTAGTCTGCAATGTTTCAATTTTTCCAGAATCTTAAAAACTTCAAACTGCCATTAAATATATTATCTTCTGTTTCTTCTTAAAGAACTAAGGTTCATAAAAGGATCATCATCGTCCTAAAATGACATTCAAATGTAAAAATTAGTGACTGTTCCTTGCTTCACTGAGATAAGACAGACGTGCTTATGGGCAAACAATGCCAGTAAGAGCCATCTTCTCCTTTCACATCAGGGAGGCTTTCATGTTTCTATTTCCTCCACAAATACAAACCGTCAGTTTTTTTTCTTTCTCCCTTCCTTAGTAGCCATTTCATTGTTAAAATAAATAAGCTCAACTGAATTTTTAGCAAGCATTAAAAATAAAAATTTATCCTGCTCTATATGAGTGTGTATATATATATACACCTATAATGTATATCAATATATTTCTCTCAGTTATTCATCCTACAAAAAGCAAATAAGGTATGGGAAAGCCAAAAATATAAATACTATTCAAGTCATTTCTATTAGGTTTTTAAACAGGGTTTTTTTTTCAGTTTACATTTTATAACTGGTATATCTAATATTCCAGAAATTGAAAGCCAAACAATTAATGAAGCCACATGATCCAATTTAGAAATAACTGCAATTTTTAATCCCACTACCCATATAATGCCAGAAATAGATCTGCTACTCTCAGAATGATGCAAGAAACAATCTAGCAAAGCAATCTTTCAGATATTTTTTTGGAAACAGAAGTAGATGGGCTATTTCAGTTTCAATGAGTTCCTATGCTCTTGGGTTGTTTATTACATGTACAGTATAAACAGGCAAGAAAATCAGATGTTTGCTAAGAATTTAGAGAGAATGAAAGGTAACAAACCTAAAATAAGCCCCAAACACATGATCTAATGCAGATAACAGAAATCAATGATTATATATTTTATAACTAAATATTCAAAAAAGAAAGCAAAACTTTGAAGTTCTGGTTTATGTTTCTTTCAAGATATTACTAAAAAGGAATAACTATTTGGTGTTAGGCTCTGTTGGCGATGTTAACACATTCAAATGTTCACCAAGTTAGCTATCTCTAGTGATATATGGATGTCTCAAGAAATACAAATTCGTTCTCACTTATTGATTCATTTTCTGCTACCATAAAAGGCAGAACTGATTTATAAATGAGTTAAATCCAAATTATAGTAGAGAATTTACTAATAGTTCTCTTTGGCAGTTAACTTGAAGTATACACATTTTTTTTAAGTAAAATATAACCATATGTATATCTAGATGCTCTGGAATTAACAAATGCATCAACAATTGCTCACTTCTCTCCTGGAGGCAACAGGTTAGTATTTAATAGACAGACTGTATGAGTTCATGTTGCCATTTTTCTCTGTAGCCCGAGTTCTGGGGAATCTCTCTTCAAGCTGTTTCAAAACCACATCTGGGACACAGGGAACGTGATGGCAGCAGGTGAAGCTCAAAGTCACAGGCGTGATTCAGATGCTACAATGGGGATCAGCCTGGAGAACACTGTGCTCAGTGAAATAAGCCAGGAGGAAAAAGACGAACACTGCATAACCCCACTGATCTGAAGTATCAGAGCAGTCAAAATCATAGGGACACTAGAGTGGTTGCCAGGGGCTGAGGAGAGGGGAAATGGAAAGATGTGGTTCAATGGGTATAGATTTTTGGTTCTGGAAGATGCACAGGTTCTGGAGGCTGTGCACAACAATGTGAATATATTTAACACTAGTGAACTATTGATAATTATACACTTAAAACTTGAGATGGTAAGTTTTATGTTCATGTTTCTACCACAGTTGAAAACTACCACCATGCATCCTTATATAGGAAATGTGTAGAGCATATAATAAAGATTTAATAAACAATCTATTAAAAAGTAACATTAACAACTTCTATGATATTATCACCGCTATTTCTCCAAACATAAACAAAAGCTTAAAAAAACTATTCTGATCCTACTGTTACCTGGGCAGGTGAAATAAGAGCTGAGTGAATATTAGACGTTAAATTTCAGGTCTTTCACGTCTGAGACATTTCCATTGACAGGCACTCAACAGAGGGTGCTCATTGATTCCACGTTAACTATGGTTCCAAGGAAAGTGATCAATGAAACTATATTCAGAAATAATTTTCAACAACTAGCTTAGCAATTCCTATTCAGATTTTATAAACACTTAAATTATTTAGTATTTAACTTAGTACTTTATTACCTCATCTGATTCAAAGTCAACCCCTTTGGCGATCTGGCTCTGGGACATAGGTTTGCTTGATGATGAAGTGCTTGAGCCTCTGAGGTAAAATAGGAGAAAAACAGAGAAGATGAACCAAAAATTCATCACAGGAGCCTTTCTTGCCAAATTTTTCATTTTAGTAGCAGCCATAAATAAAAACAGCTAGTACATTCTCTTCCGGCTGCATTAGAGGCAGTAAAAGCTCAGAGGTGTGTGAGGAAAAGCACTGAGGTCAAGGTCTGAATTCCAGTTCTGCCCTGGTCGAGTTACATGGCTTCCAGCAAGGTACTCAGCCTCTGTGCAGCAATCTCCTCAGATATGAAACAAGGATAATAATACTTTTTTTAGAGATGAAATGTGTTAGCCATAAAAAGGAATGAAACTGGGTCATTTGTAGAGATGTGGATGGACCTAGAGAACTGTCATACAGGGTGAAGTCAGTCAGAGAGAGAAAAACAATTATCTTGCATTAAGGCACATGTGGAATCTAGAAAAATGGGAGAGGTAAACCTATTTGCAAAGCAGGGATGGAGACAGACGCAGAGAGCAAACATACACACACCAAGGCGGGGGGAGGAGTGGGAGGGACTGAGAGACTGCGCTGACGTGTATGTACTCTTTATGTCGTTGTTGCTGAGTCACCAAGTCCCGTCTGACTCTCTGTGACCCCATGGAATGCAGCCCGCCAGGCTCCTCTGTCCATGGGATTCTCCAGGCAAGAACACTGCAGTGGGTTGCCGTTTCCTTCTCCAGCGGATCTTCCCGACCCAGAGATCAAACCTGCATCTCCTGCACTGGCAGGTGGGTTCTTTCCTGCTGGGCCACCAGGGAGGCCCACATGCTGTTGACGCTATCTGTAAAATAGATAACTAATGAGAACACACTGTGTGCATAGGGACCTCTACTCACTGCACTGCGCTGACCCGACTGGGAAGGAAGTCCCAAAGTGAGGGAATGTATGTATACGTACCCTGATTCATCTTGCTCTACAGGAGAACCTAGCACAGTACTGCAATTATACGCCAATAAAAATTAATTTCAAAAGTAAAAATAAAAAGCAATAGCCACTTAAAGAAAGATTAAATGTGTTAATATACCTAAACACTTCGATCAGTGACTGACATGTATGAAGCATTTCACAGATGTTTTCTTATATTATCATAGTTCTTAGCATATATTAACACGTATCTACTACTATCCTCTATTCCTCAAAATTATGGTAACATTGAAATATTTTAATTCAACTATTAGCTATGTTTCCATAAAAGGATAAAAGGATCTTGGAAAAGCCTCATTGCTTTCTAGGGTTGCCTCATTAATATTATTCATGTTCTGTCCAAATCGAATAGCAAATATTTGTTTAGTACTTGATCCTTGCCAAGTACTAAATGATAGGCCCTGGGAAATATCAGTAACCAAGATAACCAGGAATCTGCTTTTATGAAAAGCTTAACTTGTAGTAACGGAATTCATATTCCTGTCTTTTTACTAACAAAAATTCTAAGTTATCTTAGAACAGGGGCCAGCAATCTTGGTTAGCAAGCCAAATGCAGCCTACCTGTTGCCCACAGAGGTGAGCTAAGAATGGTGTTCACCTTTTGAAATGGGTACATTTAAATGGTTGTTTAAGTACCTACATAATATCCCCAATATTGTCTCCTGGCCCACAAAGCCTAAAATATTTACTACCTAACCCTTTAAGAAAAAGGTGGCCAGCTCATGTCACAAATGAAAGCAGCTTTTGTGAATTTCTAGCCAACGATTTATTACCACGTTTTGGAATGTTACTACAGCAAAAGAACTGAAGGCCTTGTCTGGACAAACTGTTTGAAACAAGAGGTCTTGTGTCAGATGGAAACAGAAAAACCCACAGGTTCTCAGGCACAAAGGTAAAGGAGGATGTGACGAGCAAACTTGAATAGCAACACAGCTTCAGAGACAGCACATCAAGGAACTTATCAACCGATCCAACTGGGATGCCCCTACCTCTCTGTATTGGACCTAAGCTGGAACTGGTCATTGTTGACTGGTTTCCATCTGTGACAGGAAGACAGAACATCAAAAGCATAAAGCCGAAGCCCACCACGGCAGGCGAGGCATTGTGGATGCAGGGGCTGGGGGAAGTGGAAAGTTAAGAAAGAAGCACGCACTGAGACCTGACTCTGCCTGCTGCTATCTCCCCAGACAAATAACCAATGGTGCCCAGACATCTACACCAGACGCTGGCTCATGTGATCACAGCAGGGGCCCCTAATTTTACACCAGAGGACCCCACAGACCGACAGATCTAGTCTGTAAGAGGTCCCCTATCCTTAGAAATCAGTGCTGGAAGGAAAGAATGGCTATATTGCTTGACTGCTAGGACAAATAAATAAATGGCTTTTGTTATGAATGACCAAAAAAAAAGTTTAATTTGATGAGCTTTAAGGCAGAGAGGGTGTATTAAATTGTGTGCAGGAGCTCTAAGTCTTCTTCACTTTTGCACAGATATAATTTGGAGCCACAGGTCAGAATTCCTGTCTAGAGATGTTCGGCCAATTATGTCAGTTGAGCACTGTCACAAGCATAAGATAACATGTTAAATTGGCCTTGGCACATAAAAGGTGCCCCGAAATGTCAGTTCCCCTCATTGTGAGGTTTAACAGGATCCCCTCCATCTCTCCTCTTCCCCCTGGCCTGATGGGACCGTGTCTTCTCTTGCTCGTGGCTTTAAGATGAGGGTGGGTACCACCAGTTCTATCAAATCTGGAAGGGTCTCCTCATTCCCAGTACAACAAGGTAGAGTTAGTCATTCAGTTGTGTCCGATTCTTTGCGACCCCATGGACTGGACTGTAGCCTGCCAAGCTCCTTTGTCCATGGACTTCTGCGGGTAAGAATACTGGAGTGGGTTGCCATTCCCTTCTCCAAGTGATCTTCCAGATACCGGAATCTAACCCAGGTCCCCCACATTGCAGGTAGATTCTTTACTGTCTGAACCACCATGGAAGCCCACAACAAGGTAGAGTTTGCTGTAATTTTTCCAAGGAAAAGTGGGTGGACCACCATTGCCTATCCAGCAGAAGGGAGTTTTACAGCTGAAAGTTCTTTCCTTTTTCAGGTTAACCACCAGAATATTAGTGCTTTCACTGCCTACCATTCTTCCTATTATTCTCATTCTATTTCCCTAGCCTGTTCTTCCTTATAGAGGTGTTACTTTGTGAAGTACTGAGAGAGTTAACTTAGACAGGTTGATAGGGAATCCAAGGCCCCTTTAAGGAGGAGGTGAACATTCTTTCTTTTTCACATTCTTTTGTCTTCGCCACATAGACCTTGTAAGCCCTATCTCTTGCTCAAGGACATGCATTTTTTAAGCGCAAGATGTATGGAAAAAGAGGACTGACAAAACTTTCACAGCCTTGAGGCATTCTTTTTATCTATTCTCAACAGCCAGTTGAAAAGTATACAATGCTTTTATATAAATATATTTAATGTTTAAATATATTTAATGCTCTGCTTAAACTAGCAAGGCAGATACTCTTCTACCCCTTCCTGTGCCTTTTGCTAGAACACTTTTCTATTACTTTCACTTTAATAAAATCTCTGCTACACAAAGTTCTGAGTGACTGAGACTGCATCTTTGGTCCCAGAGTTAAATCTTCTCCTTTGGAGACCACAAATCCAGCACCATTTACCTTAAGCTATCAGTACTGTACTTAGCACTTCACTAACATTAACTCACTTCTAAGCCTCACAATAACCCTTGGAGATGAATATTCTTGTCTTCATTTTACAAATGAGGATACTGAAGCACAGAAGAAACTTGTACAAGGCCCATACTCAGTAAGTGGTAGAGCTTAATACTTCCAATTATGACTGAAATAAATATATAAACCATGTTATTACTAAATAATTTCCCCCAAACAACCTAAATCGTGTCACCCAGCTGCTGTCATTAGGAACACAAATCTGCCAAGGCTGATTTCAGATTTCTTGCCAAAATGTTAATTTTTAAATTGTCTCTTGTCATTTAAATGACTCTTATTACATGCAGAGGTCTGAGAGTTTAATCTATTATGTTAAGAAGCAACAGCAGAGGATGAACCTAGAGATTATCATAATAAGCAAAGTAAGTCTGAACGAGGAAGACAAATACCATATGATATCACTTATATGTGGAATCTAAAATACAACACAAATGAACTTATCTACAAAACAAAAATAGAGTTACACAGAGAACAGACTCATGCTAGTCAAGAGGGAGAAGGGTGGGAAGGGGATAGACTGGGAGTCTGGAATTAGCAGATGCAAACTATTATATATAGAATGGACAAACAGCATGGTCTTACTGTACAGCACAGAGAACAATATTCAATATCCTGGGATAAACCATAATGGGAAAGAATGTGAAAAAGACTGTATATATATGTATAACTGAACTACTGTGCTGTATAGAAGAAAATAACACAACACTGTAAATCAACTAATACTTCAATAAAATTAAATAAAAGAAGAAGCAATGGCAGAGGTGAGTCCTGGAGCAGAATGCCTGGTCCGTGACTGGCTGGTGACCTCAGGTAAGTTATTTAAATTACCATGCCTCACTTTCTTCAAAGGCAAAAGGGAGGAAAACAGAGTTATAAATACATTTACCTCCTGGAGTGACTGTAAGCAGCAAACAAGCTAATTCATATGCAAAGGCTTAGAATGGTGCCTGACATACAGGAAGTGCTAAAAGCTGAAACTGAATATTAACAAAATACAAAGCTATTTTCTGTTAATTGGAGAGAACACAGTACTCTAACAAGAAAATCACCGGGTAATAAAGGCAAAAGGAAATGAATGACAAGTTATTCAAACTGTCACTGAAAATACCTGTAATAATGATGCATTGACTCTATGAACTAGCTCCTGGTCTGTTTTTCACTTCTATATATACATGACTGCTTCCCAGGTGGCTCAGTGGTGAAGAATCTGCCTGCAATGCAGGAGATGACGGTTTGATCCCTGGGTCGGGAAGAACCCCTGGAGGAGGGCATGGCAACCCCACTCCAGTATTCTTGTCTGGAGAATTCCATGGACAGAGGAGCTTAGTCCATGGGGTCACAAAAAGTCAGACATGACTTAGTGACTAAACAGCAACAACAAATACATAACTAGTTGAAAATGAATCTGTTAGATTTCCATGACTTAGAAAAATGTATAAGAATTCTGGACAATTTTTAATTTTTTCTTATGTTTCTTTTTGTAGGAAGTGACTACACCTACCTTTGATCAGTTTTGAAAGTAGTCAGAAAAATGTCTTCTTCGGTATCTGACTCATCCACCTCAATCACCTAAGAGGGAGAAACAGAAAATAGTCTTTGTGGGGATGGAAAATTTGAATAAAAATGCATTAAATAGTCTAAAAATACATATTTTTATAAAAATATACAAAAAAGGAGGCAGAAACCATGTGAGCAGCACCCATAAAACCTAAAGCTCTGCCTGACCTCCTCCCTAAGACAACTCTTCATTCTATGTATTTTTCTGTATAATATATATGAGCTCACTTCTATACTGTATCATGGCAGCCTGGGTACCTACAGGAACATGTACCTAGACTGGTGAATGACTCACATAGGGTCATGTGCAGACAGTGCCCTGTGATTCTCTTGGGTTTGAAATGAAAGATCATCGCTGTTTCATCTCTAATTAAAAATGAAGTATATAAGACTGTGTGGGAAGTACTGGATATCTGTTTTTCTGTTACATTTATCCTTGTTAAATACCACTTGTTGACTTTAAACCTCACTAAAGATATTTATGATTCTTGATTCTATAATCCACAATACTACCTATTATATATTTCTGTTATCTTGACACTTAATACACACATTTGCTATGTCTTCATCTAACTGATAAAGTCAAAGACAAAACAGTGAAAAAAATAGCACTTGAGATCCACTCCCTCAACAGGTTAACACAGAACTATTAGTCAAAAACCATTAAATGAAGCTGTCTAATCAGCTATGAATCTAGACAATATTTTTTGTCCATGAAACTATCAGAAGATTGTCTTATGTACCTTGAAGGAATCTAACGCCTTCAGCATTCCCCTAAACCACCACTATGTATCCCCAATTTAAAAAAATGAAAGAAAAAGTTAGTTTGCCATGACTTAACTCTTTTGAACTCATATTCTTCCATTATAAAAGAAAAATCTAGAAGAGAAGCTTCCTTGTAGACATGATGAAATTTTGTTTGTTTTCACATATGAAGCAATAGGGGGCAACAGCTGACGGAATAATGAAATGGAGGTCAGGATAAAAGGACCAGTACACTCAGAGACAGTTGTATAATAGGAAGAAAAGGTGGGAAAAAAAAAAAAGATGAAATTAAGAGAGATAAAAGAGCAATAGTAGGAGCAGGACAGAGAAGTTTTTTGGAAGAGGAGGAGGTCAGCCGCATCACGAGCTCAAAGAGACCAGGAAGGGATGAACTGAACGCTGCTAGGGCAGTATGACACTGTTTCCACTGTATTTCCATCTATTTTCCATGACTGAGAGACTGAACTGAACTGAAGGGCGGTATGATACAGAGCAGTGACTCTCAGCGAGGTGTGATTTTTAACCCCTACTCCCATTCCAGAAACGTCTGGCATATGTGAAGGCATTTTTGATTATTTTATCTGGGGGAGCGGGGGGGTGGGGGAGGACCACAGGCACTCGGAGGCAGAAGCCAAGAATGGTGCTTGAAAAGTGAGACACGTGGGTTTTGAAAACAAGGGAAGAGGAGACTCAAGCCAATTTTGGACTCTCGTTGGAATCCAAAGGAACAGCAGAAGTTTTATGTTAAATCTAGAGTCACACAGAGGTCCATAAACTCAGACCTTGTAATCTGCCTTGAGTCTAGCTTCAGCCTTTAAGACACAGCCAGAGTACGTAAGCAACAAAAGGACGCCAACAAGAAACAAGACCTCTCTGTGCACTGAATGCCCATCTTCTGTAACGGTTTTCCACGCATGGCCCCTTCTGGTTCAACATTATTATTCTTAAAACTATTACTGGGGACACATATTTACTGATATACAATCAAGGTGATTCACTCTTTCTTTTTTAAAAGAGAGAAAACAAAATAAAAACTCCTAGAAGCCCTCAGCCTATATAATCAGTAAAGTTCTCAACAGTTTTAACATTTTACATTTTTTTCTTCTTTTATTTACTCTGTAGAAAAAAGACAATCATAATGTACAAAATATAAAGTAGCCCACAACTATAAAGCTTTTTTTCCTTACCTCGGTATAATTTTTAGTAGCAACATTTCGAGAGGGCTGCTGTCTTGTAGATTTAAAGGCTACAATGAAAAAGATGATACATCCATTATGTTTTTCTTAAAACAGTTTAGAAAAATCTGCATGCTTCTTTAGCTGAGTATTTCCTAAGTTTTATCTGTAAAAGCTCATGATGACTAATTACAAAACCACTTACATTTCTTAAAATCTGAAGGGAGATGGAATTATATGTCTACTTGTCAGTCTCAAATGATTTTTCTGATTTACTCAAATAAAGTAATAAGCAGTATTCATAAAGACATCTATAGCAAAAAGTATTTTACAGCAAAATACCTGAAGGATAAAATCTGATCACCAAGTAGACTGAATTCCAAATAAGTGAAAGTAGCCTCCTCAGGTCTTCTCTTACAGTTGGCAATCTGTTTCCTTGTGGCTACACTGTGTTAGGAGCCACTTGTCCCAGTAAGAGCTTCCTTACTCTCCTCTACTGTGTTAAAAATATTCAGTATCTAAGTAACTGTCCAGAGGGAATTCTAGAAAACAGTATATCCGTTGTTTCACAATAACTTTCGTATAAATCCTTACATTTTCACCTTTGTAAATGTGGTTAGAATCATGAAGTTTATTCTTCCCAAGACTATGATATTATGATTTTACAATAAGAAATATAATTTGGTCTTCACCCACATTTCTGGCAGAGAGCCCCCCGAGCCAGTCAGTGTTAGTCGACTACTCAGTTGTGTCTGACTCTTTGCAACCTCATAGACTGTAGCCTGCCTGGTTCCTCTGTCCATGGAATTCTCCAGGCAAGAATACTGGAGTGGGTTGCCATTCCCTTCTCCAGGGGATCTTCCCAACCCAGGAATTGAACCAGGGTCTCCTGCATCGCAGGTGGATTCTTTACTATCTGAGCCACCAGGAAGCCCAGGGAGCACTTAAAACGCTGATTTCCTGAAATGATGAGAGCCATCAAGGTGTTTTTTACTATGTTAACAAAGCAACTTTGGGACCACAACTGAGGGAGGTTGGGTACCAGGGAACCAACTAGGAAGAGAAGGTTGGAACTTTCAGTCCCCAACCTGATTTCTGGGGAGGGTAGAGAAGCTGGAGGTTGAATCAATCACCAACAGCCAATAATGTCACCAATCATGCCTACGTAGTGGGGCCTAGATAAAAACCCAAAAGGAGGGGATTCAGAGAGCTTCCAGGGAATGAATCAGGATGTTTCCACATGCCACCACTCCTAGACCCCAAAATTGATACAGACAGAAGCTCCTTTGCTCTGGACCTTGCCCTAAGTATCTCTTCAACTGGCTATTGATTCATATCTTTAACATCTTTGGTAATAAGCCAGTAATCCAGTAAGTAAACTAGTTTCCTGTGTTCTGTGAGTCACTCTAGCAAGTAAACTGAATCAAAGAAGGAGTCATGGGAACCTCTGATTTATGGCCAATTGGTCAGAAGTATGGGAACAACAATATTCCAACATGTGACTGGCATCTGAAGAGAAGCAGGTGGTCTTGTGGAGCTGGGTCTCTCCCCTGTGGAATCTGATGCTGTCTCTGGGTAGTCAGTGTCCGAACTGAGTTGACTTGTAGGACACCCAGCAGGTGTCTGAGAACTGCATGGAGGTGTGCGGAACCACCCCCCAACCCCACACACACTGGAATTAAGAGCAGAATATTAAAAACCTAGAATAAAATTTAAACAGCCCATAAGAGGTTTAAGTTTCTCCTAAGCCTTACCAGTTTGCTAACATTAAAAAAAAGATCTCCCCCAAGATAACCCCAAAGCCAAACAATAGGGCAAGAAGAGATAAAAAGACAGAGGATTTAAAGAAGTCAAATGCTCAAACAACCCCACAAAGTCCAAAATTCTCCTAGTAAGAATTGCTTATTTAACTTATATGCAGAGTACATCATGAGGAACGCTGGGCTGGAAGAAGCATAAGCTGGAATCAAGATTGCCGGGAGAAATATCAATAACCTCAGATATGCAGATGACACTACCCTTATGGCAGAAAGTGAAGAGGAACGCAAAAGCCTCTTGATGAAAGTGAAGGAAGAGAGTGAAAAGGTTGGCTTGAAGCTCAACACTCAGAAAACAAAGATCATGGCATCTGGTCCCATCACTTCATGGGAAATAGATGGAAAAACAGTGGAAACAGTGTCAGACTTTATTTTTTGGGCTCCAAAATCACTGCAGATGCTGATTTCAGCCAGAAAATTAAAAGACGCTTACTCCTTGGAAGGAAAGTTATGACCAGCCTAGATAGTCTATTAAAAAGCAGAGACATTACTTTGCCAACCAAGGTCCGTCTAGTCAAGGCAATGGTTTTTCCCGTGGTCATGTATGGATGTGAGAGTTGGACTGTGAAGAAGGCTGACCGCCGAAGAATCGATGCTTTTGAACTGTGGTGTTGGAGAAGACTCTTGAGAGTCCCTTATACTGCAAGGAGATCCAACCAGTCCATTCTAGAGGAGATCAATCCTGGATGTTCATTGGAGGGACTGATGCTAAAGCTGAAACTGCAATACTTTGGCCACCTCATGCGACGAGTTGACTCACTGGAAAAGACTCTGATGCTGGGAAAGGTTGGGGGCGGGAGGAGAAGGGGACGACGGAGAATGAGATGGCTGGATGGCATCACCGATTCTGTGGACATGAGTTTGAGTGAACTCCGGGAGTTGGTGATGGACAGGGAGGCCTGGCGTGCTGTGATTCATGGGGTCGCGGAGAGTCGGACACGACTGAGCGACTGAAGTGAACTGAACTGAACTGAACCCTTTGTAGACAAACTTCTGTGGAAAAACGTGTGCTGTCCACTCTTATTCACAACTGCTGCTGGCTATAAATGTAATATCTAATAATACATTTCCCAATAAAACTCCAATGCAGTAACAAACCTCTACACTCCATGTAGTTTGTTATAATAGAATTGAACCTTTATTTATCTCTTTGTTCCCCCATTTAGAATACAAACACAGAAGCTATAGTTTTAAAGTGGCTTTTGTCCCAAAGTTACAGCAACTATAGCTAGTACTTTATGGTTATTCTGTCACAGACTATATTAAAAAATCAGTTTTATTTTTCAAAAAAAGGCCCAATGTTGGATGTAACCAGTTAAATGTAAAACCACTGAGCCAACAAACCAACTGTATAAAAGACAAATTTAGACTAATTCATGGAAGATCCATTTTCATAAGTTTATTGTAAACACTGCCACTAATACTATTAATAACAACAGCAATCATTGACTGGATTCTTATCAAGTGCTATGCTCAGTAATGGATATGTATAGTTCAGTTAACACTTTTAATTACTCTGGGAAGTTAGTTCTACTTCCCAATGGGAGGACAGAGTGAATAGGTTATATTTAATTAAAATCTTAGAAGAATAAGAACAGAACAAGGTAGTGTCTGAAGGGATAACAGCAAAGGATTACTAGAAGTGATAAAACACACCAATTCACAGTTTCATGAATCTGAATAAATTCTAAGCAGTATAAATAAAAGAACTGAACATCTAGATTCATCATAGTGAAAGTGGGGAACACCAAAGACAGCCAGCTGGAGGAAAAATGGACTACTTAAAAAAACAAGCAACAAGCTAAACTAACAGCGGATTTCTTAACAAGAACAGTGGAAACTAGAAGGCTCAGTTTGAGTGATTAACTCTGTCCACTGGTGTCAGGGAAAGTGTCACATGAAACAATAAAGCTTGGACTTTCCTGATGGCCCAGTAGTTAAGAATCTGCCTGCCAATGCAGGGGATGTGGGTTTCACCCCTGGTCTGGGACGATCCCACATGCCATGGAGCAACTAAACCCATGCACCACAACTACTGAGCCTATAGGCCCTAGAGCCTGTGCTCTGCAACAAGAAAAGCCACCTAAAGAAGTCTGCTCACTGCAACTGAAAAAGCCGGTGCATGGCAATGAAGCCCCAGTGCAGTCAAAAGTAAAAAATTAATTAAAAAAACAAGCAAACAAATAAAAAACTGAACAAAGCCATGATGAAAAAACTCAGTTTGGGCTCAGGTTCAGTTCAGTTCAGTTCAGTTCAGTTGCTCAGTCGTGTCCGACTCCGCGACCCCATGAATCACAGCACGCCAGGCCTCCCTGTCCATCACCAACTCCCGGAGTTCACTCAAACTCATGTCCACAGAGTCAGTGATGCCATCCAGCCATCTCATTCTCCGTCGTCCCCTTCTCCTCCCGCCCCCAACCTTTCCCAGCATCAGAGTCTTTTCCAGTGAGTCAACTCGTCGCATGAGGTGGCCAAAGTATTGCAGTTTCAGCTTTAGCATCAGTCCCTCCAATGAACATCCAGGATTGATCTCCTCTAGAATGGACTGGTTGGATCTCCTTGCAGTATAAGGGACTCTCAAGAGTCTTCTCCAACACCACAGTTCAAAAGCATTGATTCTTCGGCGGTCAGCCTTCTTCACAGTCCAACTCTCACATCCATACATGACCACGGGAAAAACCATAGCCTTGACTAGACGGACCTTGGTTGGCAAAGTAATGTCTCTGCTTTTTAATATACTATCAAGGTTGGTCATAACTTTCCTTCCAAGGAGCAAGCGTCTTTTAATTTCATGGCTGCAATCAGCATCTGCAGTGATTTTGGAGCCCAAAAGGCAGGTAATTTACAATGTCCATGCCTCTGTGTTGCACATTAACCAAACTGTGGTGGCTTACCAAGGAAGTGTTCATATTTCATTCATGCTCCTTTCCTAACGCCCTCTTTATTTCAATAATCTCTCTCTTTTTTAACATTAACATTTCACAAAAGCCTACTATGTGCCAGCCTTTGGGGAGTGGGGGTGGGGGGCGCCCTATCATCTGGCTTGCAGGATCTTACTTCCCCAACCATGGATTGAACCTGGACGCTCAGGAGAGTCCTAACCAGTGGACCGCCAGCAAATTCCCAGGTTTTTTGTTTTTAATCTTCAGAATAATCCAATTTGGCAAGATTAGTCCCAATTTACATGTGAACAGACTAGGAGAGTGAGTGACTCATCTAAAGTCACAGAACTTTTCATATGTTGAACTCAGCCCAGATTCTTTATAGTGCTTTTTTTTTCATTTCCTTTCCCCTTCTCTGCTTTTATTTTAGACCTGCTAAGAATGTCTCTTCCCTGGTGGCTCAGAGGTTAAAGCGTCTTCCCCCAATGCGGGAGACCCGGGTTCGATCCCTGGGTCGGGAAGATCCCCTGGAGAAGGAAACGGTAACCCACTCCGGTATTCTTGCCTGGAGAATTCCATGGATGGAGAAGCCTGGTAGGCTCCAGTCCACGGGGTCGCAAAGAGTCGGACACGACTGAGCGACAGAATGGAACGGAACGGAAGAATGTCTCAGTATCTTTCTAGATGCCATTTTCTAAATGGCAACAGAGACAATATACTTAAGAAGTCAAAAGGATTTCAGCTGGCTCTACACAAATATTGTATAATTCTTGACTAAAAACATAGCAGAAGAACTTCTGATAAGAAGGTTCTTTAAGAATCATTTAATACATCTGATGTCTTTATCCTTTCTCCAAAGTCATCTGTCATCCAAAAAATACTGAAAAACTTCTTCTGATGGAGTTACAGGTCATTTCCTTCTGAGGTGGCTTACTCCATGTTTGGGTTGATTGACAGGCTATTCTGTATAATGCAAAGACTACTGAGAACCAATTAGCTCAATCAACCAATTAGCTCAATCTCTTATTTTATCTTGCTCTGGAAACTGGTATAGTGCTTAACTACTTGGCCTGAAGGCCAGAGAATGTGGGGGCTCAATTCAAGCTCCAGAATTTACCAGCTATGAGACCTTAGATAAACTGCCTATCTTTTCAAAGCCGTGGTTCTCTTTTCTGTAAAACAGAAAATATTAAGTACCGATCCTACTGAGCAGATGCTAAAGAGTCTGCCTGCAAAGCAGGAGACCCGGGTTTGATCACTAGTCTGGAAGATCCCCTGGAGAAATGGCTACCCACTCCAGTATTATTGCCTGGGAAATCCTATGGACAGAAGAACCTGGCGAGCTACAGGCCATGGGGTAACAAAGAGTCAGACATGACTGAACGACTAACACTTTCACTTTCCACTGAGCTGTTGACAGGCATCCAGTAATTGTCTCATTAGTAATAATAGTTGCAGACAATTAGCAATTGTCTCATAAATTAGTACTATTGTTAGGGGAAGCACACTGATTGAAACCGCCCACCCTGGCCAGGCACCATAGTAACCATTTGCATGAGTTGTTTATGACAGGAGATCCTGATTAGGAATGCGGAACTAATAAGCCACCACCAACCAGAAGAGGTCGGGAAAGGTCTAAAGGAGACACCATGTGTCCATCCACTTCCCAGAATCCCTCTCGCTAACATCCATCTTGGATGAGCGATGTGTGCGCCACCAGGAAAGATTCTGAATCAGAACGACTGGCCAAAGACCACCGGAAACTAATCCCATCACCATTTAAAACCCGAGACTGTGAGTCACGAGGCAGAGATGTTTTCCTGGGTTCCTTTACCCTACTGCTCTCCACCCAGGTGCACTTTCCCAATAAAATCTCTTGATTTGTCAGCATGTGTCTCCTTGGACAATTCATTTCCGAGTGTTACACAAGAGACCAGTTTCGGGCCCTGGAAGGGGTCCCCTTTCCTACAACAAATGGCGACTCTGGTGGGGATTCTTCTTCGCTGAAACTGACAGCCTGACCACTCGGGGTACTCGGGGGCCAGGTTGCCTGCCAATGGACCAGACCCAGTGGCCGCAACTGGGACCCTTTTGTCCCTGGTCTCCTCCTGACTCCTCCTCCAACTGGCCAGAATGCCCCGACTGGTAAGGAACAAGAGACTTTATTGACCTCTCTCTTTCCTCTCCTTAGTCCTTCCTATCCTTCCCCGTTTTTCTAGTCCCCCGGTCCTGGACCCAGGAATCTGGTCGAAGGGCCTCAGCGTAAGCTGAGGATTGGAGACTGATCACCTCCTCTTGGCAGAGAACTCGAATTCTGGTTCTGGTCTGATTTCTGGTAGGGCCGAGTTCTAGTCCTCCCTTCTCTGGAGGCCCAGGGAAAAGTCCCGTAAACACCTGGGTGTCTGCAAGTGGCAGGAAACGTCTGTAAGGCCACCCCTTTTGCCCCCCTCTCCCACCTCCTCCCTCTTCTTTCAACCTGGTTTCCTTTCCTCCCTTTGAAATCAGTGAAGACCTGAGATATTTTCCTTTACTCTGTTAGTACTTGGATCTGAAGTTTTGTGTCTCTATAGGAGGTTTTCTGAGACTGTATTCTTATATTTGAGGGAGTGTTTGATAAAGACTGCAGGTCTATATGTGTGTTTTAACTCTGTGTTCTGTGTTGTGATTTTTGATGGCCATTTTGCTTTGTCTGGCTACAATTTGGTTTAGACCTGTCGCCATTTTGTTAGAAGTTGATTTTCTTTCCCTGTGCCTTGAGACCAGGGCTCTGGCTCTGTTCTCAGGAACACTTACCTAGACCATCTCTAATCCCTGAGACAGAGGAAAAATGGGAAAAAGTCTTTAAAAGTTTTATTTATTCCAACTGTTTTTTATAAACTAGTAAATTTTATATCTAATTTATATCTAATTCATGACTAAAAACTTAGAAAATGAAGCTAGATCTTGCACTGTGTCTGTCGAAATATGTCTTGGTATGTCTTTGTCTCTGAGTAATATTTCTGAAGTTAATTTGTAAATGAGCTCTATTTAATTAGCTTAAAGAAAGGTAAGCACTTACAAATCAAATAATTCTAAATTAAACAATAAATTCCAGGTTCAGGTGAACTGAGAAATATTCAGTATTAAATACCTGATATTAATGTTTGTTTGTTGATCTATCTAATATAGACATGTCTTAGAGTAATTAACATTAAGTAAAATATTTTCATTGTACGTAGGTTTAATATAAGTTAGATATTATATCTGCTACAAGTTTGTCAACAAGGAAATTACCTTGAGTGAAAAAACTTCTAAAAAATATAAATGAGATATGAGCTTTTAGATAAGCTCTATTAAAAATAATTATTCTTTAGGAATATCTGTCTAGTGATTAGCAACACATTACAACTCACACAGTTGAATTATTTCATTGATTTTTAAAAGTAGAAGTCCTTTAGCTAAGTGCAAACGGTTGTCATGGTGTTTACGTGGACCTCATTGCATTTATTGGTGCCTTTCTGAAGTTTTGCTGAACCTGAATGATATTTATTTTGGCTGGAAACAAACTAATCTTGTTGAAAATTCGAGCAGAATTTCACCTTGAAGAAATGTCATGGGATTTTAAATCACAAATGTTGGAAAAAATAAAATGTACCAGGACAGAATTATGATAAAAAAAAAAAAAAAGGAATATCTGTCTAAAATAGTCTCTCCAGATTGGCGTAACTTGAATTTCTAAGGGTTGTGCTAAGTGTTGGAAGTCTATTAAATAGGTCATTTCCAAATAAAATAAGATTTTGAAACATTTACTACTAAACACTAATTTCCTTTTATAGAAAAACTAAAGAGATTGGGGACTATAAATGAATAATGTTCGGTGACATCCCAAAATGTTCTAAGAAAGCAAGGATTTTAGAAATTATCACTGGTATTTATGCTTACCAATCTATAAAAAGGTAATATAAAAGTTAGTTCTTGGTTGCTAAAGGAAAGTAAGAAGTGTGTTTTCAATTAAAAAAAAGTACGAAAAATACTAAAGAGTTATGCATGATCAGCATTTTCTAAAATTGGATTACAATTAGTTAGATAAATGGATTTTGTTAGGAATGACACAGCCATAAAAAAACTGGTTACAGCCAACTAGTTACAAGATGGCGGAGCTGGCTTTCACAAGACCTTGAGCCTTGGTATTTACACCCATTGTGACATATCAACAAGCTAAATGATACACTCATCAACACTGACTAAATCTGACCAAATGTTCTAAATGCTTTTAATTGATCTTTTCGATAAAACTTCCTAAATCGAACTTTTTTGAAGTTCCTTTGACCTCTAGCTAACTTTGGGGTGCTTCAGAGGGCCCCTAAAACATCCCAAAGAGAGATATTAAACTGTGTTTATTTGGTTGGTTAAATTACATAAAAAATTTTATCAAATGAGTAATAAATCCGCTCATGTTATAATGTATAGTAAAATTACTAATACAGATATCCTAGAAATTATATGGAGTTCTTAACATTTTGATATGTCCTGGTATTCTAACGAAAAACCTGATGACTTCACAAAAGTTAACAAAAGACTGAATGAACCAGCAAATATGCTTATAACTTTTATGGTTTCTATCTGAAAATTACAGGTTTGAATCTTGTGTTTTCCGGGAGTAGGGAAAAACTTCCTCTCAAACTAATTATAAAAATAATTTGGTAAAATTGTAAGTTATAAACAAAACTATTATATTTTCTCTTTATCTGACTCCTCCAGAAATTTCAAACTCTTAGGTTTCCAGTAAGTTTATCAAATGATCTAAGAAGGTTATCTCACTAACAGGTACAAAAATCTGAAGGAATTTTTGAGACCTTAAAAAGAGAAGAATCCACCTAGATCTGTTAGGCAAAATCTGTGATAATCCTTTGGTGTGAGTTTCCCAGCCCTGTTTTATTTTAAAAGTTCAGTCCGAGATTCCATAAATGTTTCAGCAAAATAAAAATCTGTGATCAATTATGGTTATATAAATCATCAGACCAAAATTAGTGAGAACAGACCTATTTTGCAAACAAGCTAGCCTTAATTTGGTTATATTTAATAAAAATGAGGGTAATTTTAGGGAGAAAAAGATGTTTCGATAAATGTTAAATCCCAGTTTTTTAAAGGAGGTCTATCAATAGAGGTAGTAAGAATAATTTCTTAGATAGTTCTTTGATATTAATGTAAAATTTAATTAAATAAAAAAACACCCTATGTTTGTTTCTAAAGCTTATTTCAGTAATCTATCTTTGGATGAAGATCAGATGCCTCATGACCTGCAACCAGGACTGGAAAAAGACATAATTTAAGGGACTGCCTCCAACCTGGATGGAAAGGCTTTTTTTATCAGGAGAAACTACACCACACCAGGATGAGAAGATGACGACATCAGAGGTAGAGAGCTTGCCCAAGATGTTGGGCCTGATTCGTATGATCATTTAATAATGTTTTCTTAACTTCTTAGACCTTTGCATATAAATCAAATGCTTTTCTATCAAAGGCCTGATCCTATGCTAGTTTTAGAAATTAATCCAATTGTCGGGTTTGTGGCCAATTACCTGTGTCCTGGTTGGTAATCTGGTAGTTCTGGGTTACCTTGGTAAATTTCTCTACTACAAGACTCTAACCTGTTGGCCCTGAGAAAATTTACTTAAAAAAATTATAGTCATATTCAGGTCACTGTGATATTACTATATAGAATCCCCTCACCAGGCCAATTAATAATGTCTGCTCTGACTCTGGCCATCAATTTGAGCTTTTTCTATTACTCAAGCTCAATCAGAACAACAAGAAAAGTTTCAGCAAAGGAGAAAAAAATCTCCCACAATTATAGGATGGATTTATATAAATAACACAAGGCTATGGTAATTTAGGTTTAAAGTGTCCTCTGTGTTGGAAACAATTAAATCATACTAAAGACAATCAGTCTAGTAACACTAAAAAACTGGGCTATGTGCCTTTTAGATGGTGCCAATATATAATTTCCCTGGAAGATAAAGATTCTACAGAGTAGACTAAGTCAGATAACCTGAGATATACTGGGCTACATCTAATGGAATGTCTTAACTTCAGTCTTACTTATGACTTTACTAATACTGCTGGCTATGTTATTTGTATTTCACTTGTTTTACAAAATTGCTGTTTCATGCACTGCCAAATGTGTATCTGAGGCCTTTAATAGAATAATATATAGTCCCATATGAGATCAATGATAGTAACAGTGTAACTCTCAGCTCAGTTCAGTTCAGTCGCTCAGTCGTGTCCGGCTCTTAGCGACCCCATGAACCACAGCATGCCAGGCATCCCTGTCCATCACCAACTCCCGGAGTTCACTCAAACTCATGTCCATTGAGTCGGTGATGCCATCCAGCCATCTCATTCTCTGTCGTCCCCTTCTCCTCCTACCCCCAATCCCTCCCAGAATCAGACTCTTTTCCAGTGAGTCAACTCGTCGCATGAGGTGGCCAAAGTATTGCAGTTTCAGCTTCAGCATAAGTCCTTCATATGAACACCCAGGATTGATCTCCTTTAGAATGGAC
This sequence comes from Moschus berezovskii, assembly GCF_049115385.1. NCBI lineage: Eukaryota > Metazoa > Chordata > Mammalia > Artiodactyla > Moschidae > Moschus > Moschus berezovskii. Next base: position 4,632,621 of record NC_142473.1, read on the forward strand.
TGGTTGGATCTCCTTGCAGTCCAAGGGACTCTCAAGAGTCTTCTCCAGCACCACAGTTCAAAAGCATCAATTCTTCGGCGATCAGCTTTCTTCACAGTCTAACTCTCACATCCATCCATGACCACGGGAAAAACCATAGCCTTGACTAGACGGACCTTGGTTGGCAAAGTAATGTCTCTGCTTTTTAATATGCTATCTAGGCCGGTCATAACTTTCCTTTCAAGGAGTAAGCGTCTTTTAATTTCACGGCTTGCATAGGAACCTGGAATGTTAGGTCCATGAATCAAGGCAAATTGGAAGTGGTCAAACAGGGGATGGCAAGAGTAAACGTCGACATTCTAGGAATCAGTGAACGAAAATGGACTGGAATGGGTGAATTTAACTCAGATGACCATTATATCTACTGCTGTGGGCAGGAATCCCATAGAAGAAATGGAGTAGCCATCATGGTCAACAAAAGAGTCCAAAATGCAGTACTTGGATGGAATCTTAGAAACGACAGAATGATTTCTGTTCGTTTCCAAGGCAAACCATTCAATATTACACTAATCCAAGTCTATGCCCCAACCAGTAATGCTGAAGAAGCCGAAGTTGAACGGTTCTATGAAGACTTACAAGACCTTTTAGAACTAACACCCAAAAAAAATGTCCTTTTCATTATAGGGGACTGGAATGCAAAAGTAGGAAGTCAAGAAACACTTGGAGTAACAGGCAAATTTGGCCTTGGAGCAGGAAATGAGGCAGGGCAAAGGCTAATAGAGTTTTGCCAAGAAAACGCACTGGTCATAGCAAACACCCTCTTCCAACAGCACAAGAGAAGACTCTACACATGGACATCACGAGATGGTCAACAGCGAAATCAGATTGATTATATTCTTTGCAGCCAAAGATGGAGAAGCTCTATACAGTTAGCAAAAACAAGACCAGGAGCTGACTGTGGCTCAGATCATGAACTCCTTATTGCCAAATTCAGACTTAAATGGAAGAAAGTAGGGAAAACCACTAGACCATTCAGATATGACCTAAATCAAATCCCTTATGATTATTGAGTGGAAGTAAGAAATAGATTTAAGGGTCTAGATCTGATAGAGTGCCTGATGAACTCTGGACGGAGTTTCGTAACATTGTACAGGAGACAGGGACCAAGGCCATCACCGTGGAAAAGAAATGCAAAACAGCAAAATGGCTGTCTGAGGAGGCCTTACAAATAGCTGTGAAAACAAGAGAAGTGAAAAGCAAAAGAGGAAAGGAAAGATATAAGCATCTGAATGCAGAGTTCCAAAGAATAGCAAGGAGAGATAAGAAAGCCTTCCTCAGTGATCAATGCAAAGAAACAGAGGAAACCAACAGAATAGGAAAAACTAGAGATCTCTTCAAGAAAATTAGAGATTCCAAGGGAACATTTCATGCAAAGATGGGCTCGATAAAGGACAGAAATTGTATGGACATAACAGAAGCAGAAGATATTAAGAAGAGGTGGCAAGAATACACAGAAGAACTGTACAAAAAAGATCTTCATGACCAAGATAATCAAGATGGCGTGATCACTCACCTGGAGCCAGACATCTTGGAATGTGAAGTGAAGTGGGCCTTAGAGAGCATCACGACGAACAAAGCTAGTGGAGGTGATGGAATTACAATTTAGCTATTTCGAATCCTGAAAGATGATGCTGTGAAAGTGCTGCACTCAATATGCCAGCAAATTTGGAAAACTCAGCAATGGCCACAGGACTGGAAAAGGTCACTCTTCATTCCAATCCCAAAGAAAGGGAATGCTAAAGAATGCTCAAACTACTGCACAATTGCACTCATCTCACACGCTAGTAAAGTCATGCTCAAAATTCTCCAAGCTAGGCTTCAGCAATATGTGAATCGTGAACTTCCAGATGTTCAAGCAGGTTTTAGAAAAGGCAGAGGCACCAGAGATCAAATTGCCAACATCCGCTGGATCATGGAGAAAGCAAGAAAGTTCCAGAAAAACATCTATTTCTGCTTCATTGATGATGCCAAAGCCTTTGACTGTGTGGATCACAATAAACTGTGGAAAATTCTAAAAGAGATGGGAATACCAGACCACTTGACCTGCCTCTTGAGAAACCTGTATGCAGGTCAGGAAGCAACAGTCAGAACTGGACATGGAACAACAGACTGGTTCCAAATAGGAAATGGAGTACGTCAAGGTTGTATATTGTCACCTTGCTTATTTAACTTCTATGCAGGGTACATCATGAGGAACGCTGGGCTGGAAGAAGCACAAGCTGGAATCAAGATTGCTGGGAGAAATATCAATAACCTCAGATATGCAGATGACACTACCCTTATGGCAGAAAGTGAAGAGGAACTCAAAAGCCTCTTGATGAAAGTGAAAGAGGAGAGTGAAAAGGTTGGCTTGAAGCTGAACATTCAAAAAACAAAGATCGTGGCATCTGGTTCCATCACTTCATGGTAAATAGATGGAAAAACAGTGGAAACAGTGTCAGACTTTATTTTTTGGGCTCCAAAATCACTGCAGATGCTGAGTGCAGCCATGAAATTAAAAGACGCCTACTCCTTGGAAGGAAAGTTATGACCAACCTAGACAGCATATTAAAAAGCAGAGACATTACTTTGTCAACCAAGGTCCGTGTAGTCAAGGCTATGGTTTTTCCCGTGGTCATGTACGGAGTTGGACTGTGAAGAAGGCTGATCGCCGAAGAATTGATGCTTTTGAACTGTGGTGTTGGAGAAGACTCTTGAGAGTCCCTTGGACTGCAAGGAGATCCAAACAGTCCATTCTAAAGGAGATCAATCCTGGGTGTTCATTGGAAGGACTGATGCTAAAGCTGAAACTGCAATACTTTGGCCACCTCATGTGACCAGTTGACTCACTGGAAAAGACTCTGATGCTGGGAAAGGTTGGGGGTGGGAGGAGAAGGGGACGACGGAGAATGAGATGGCTGGATGGCATCACCGACTCTGTGGACATGAGTTTGAGTGAACTCCGGGAGTTGGTGATGGACAGGGAGGCCTGGCGTGCTGTGATTCATGGGGTCGCGGAGAGTCGGACACGGCTGAGCAACTGAACTGAACTGAACTGAAGACTCTGTGGGGCTCTGGAGTACAGATCTGTTCTGTGTTCTCCATTTCTTATCTGTAGGATATAGGCTTCATTCAGCCTCCTTCACCTTCCCTGAGTTCCAAAGAGTGAATTCAAACAATTGCTTATCAGGGAAGGGAGGGGATACAGAAACAGTAACAATCAAATGGTGGTATAGCCTTGAGACAGGGTCCTGGTTCCTACCAAATAAATATGCATAACAATGTCTTTAAGTTCGTCTACAGAACTGGAGCCCCCACCCAGGTGAAACATGGTAACTTCAGACTGAACACAAGATTCCTGGAACATGGCTCTGTTGCTTCACCACCAACCAATCAAAACAAAAAGTTACAAACTCTGCAGCCCTCACCCCAAATGTTGCCTCCTGTTTCTGGGGACCAGTGATGACCATCCTGTTAGGTCTGCTGTTTGGCCCCTTTCTATTTCATCTCTGAAAGGAGCCAACAGTTTCAAATTAAACTGCTGTTGCTACAAGGGTGGAAGCTGGTTTCAGATGTGGAACACCCCAACTTAGATCAGGTAGAGAGAGACTTCTGCTCTGCTAGGCAGGCCTACGCCCATGCACAGCAGGAAGAAGTTACAGAAGAAAGAGACCTCCACCCCAATTCCCAAGAAGTATCTTGAGTATGAAGTCTCTCAGAGGGGAGTTGTTAGGGGAAGCACACTGACTGATACCACCCACCCTGGCCAGGCGCCATAGTAACCATTTGCATGAGTTGTTTTATGACAGGAGATCCTGATTAGGAATGCGAAACTAATAAGCCATCACCAACCAGAAGAGGTCAGAAAGGTCTAAAGGAGACACCATGTGTCCGTCCACTTCCCAGAATCCCTCTTGCTAACACCCATCTTGACTGAGCGATGCGAGCGCCACCAGGAAAGACTCTGAATTAGAATGACTGGCCAAAGACCACTCAGAAACTAATCTAAGACCCGAGACTGGGAGTCACAGGGCAGAGCTGTCCTCCTGGGTTCCTTTACCGTACTGCTCTCCACTCAGGTGCCCTTTCCCAATAAAATCTCTTGCTCTGTCAGCACATGTCTCCTCGGACAATTCTTTTCCGAGTGTTAGACAAGAGCCCAGTTTTGGGCCCTGGAAGGGGTCCCCTTTCCTACAACATTATCAGTGGTTTTATCAACCTAAGGCAAAATATTTAGCTCAATTCCCTTGTCTATAAAAGAGGGAGTTCGTGAAATTGTTCTTAAGTCTTCCAGGTCTCTTTTATCATATAATAAACTTAAATCTGTGTGTGATTAGCTTTTCCCATCTGTCCTCATTGGGGAGAAGTTCTTAACCTAGAGCCCATGGATGGGCTTCTAGGGGATCCCTGAACCCTTTGAAATGAAATATAATTGCATGAGTACTTATTTAAAGACAGGATATGTAGCTTGCAGAATCTATAACTTAAAACAGATTTAAAACCACTGTCTTTCAGTTCAGTTGCACAGTCGTGTCCGACTCTTTGCGACCCCATGAAACATAGCACGTCAGGCTTCCCTGTCCATCACCAACTCCCGGAGTTCACTCAAACTCATGTCCATCAAGTCGGTGATGCCATCCAGCCATCTCATTCTCTGTAGTCCCCGTCTCCTCCCACCCCCAATCCCTCCCAGTATCAGACTCTTTTCCAGTGAGTCAACTCGTCGCATGAGGTGGCCAAAGTATTGGAGTTTCAGCTTTAGACTGTGCAAATCACATCTATTCGATCTTTGACATGATAGAACTTCATTAATGTAAAGATTTCAATTTTTCCCAGATTAGCTATCCTAAGTTCCTTCTAAGAGGTTTTTTTATATTATATGATTTCTCTTCTGAATGATCATATAAAGCTGATATCCTTTTTGAAATATGGTTCCAAAGATGAGCAAAGTATTCTTGACATGATACATCCAATCAGCACAGAGGGAGAGAAGCTGTAGAGAAGTACTACTTGCTGTAGAGAAGCACTACTTCTATAAATACTGCTTTAGGCACTGAGAGGGTAACAGGCAGGAAGGCTAAGGGTTGCCAAAGGGAGGAAATAGGCTGCAAGCGTCAGAGGATTTTACCTCTCTTAAGAGGCAAGAGGAAACAAACTACAAGTATCAGATTTTTTTCCCTCTCTATACAAAAATAAAAGGTTTCTTTTAAAATTCTGTGTTGCCATGACACCTGGTTCTACCTGAACTTAACTTTTCTCAAACCTTGAGCTAACCAATGTATTTTTCTTATGGAAATGTTTTTCTTAAGCTATGTTAATGAACTATGTCTAACTGATAATGGCTCAACAAACCAGTATGTTTTACTCATTCAATTGTTCTCCTAATCTATGTTAATGGAACTATACATTTGCTTGAAAACCTGCCTTTCTTCAAGATTCATGTCAATCTCTTTATGGCCCAGAGTGACTCACCTTGTGCCAATGTTATGTCAAAATGCATGTTGTGGGTGAGGGGCCTGGTGCCGCTCTCTGAGTTTTGAGATATTTCCTTTCTCCAACTAGCAGCCTGCTAGCAGCTCAGCTAAAGGCTAGCAGGGAGGCACTCTTTCCTCCCACTTCTGATGTCTATGTCCCATAAGCCTTCTCGATATCTTTTATACTTTAATAAAACTTCATCACACAAAATCTCTGAGTGATTGAGCCTCATCACTGGTCCCAGATTGAATTCCTCTCCTCCGAAGAGCAAGAATCCTGGTGTCTTTCACGGTTCAACAACAGCCTGTCAGGCACCATCAGACTGAGACAGTTAGATCAACCTTTGCACAACCTTAGTGACCTAAGTCTTTCTTACTTGGTTTCCTGCTAATATCATATACTTCTCAGAACTCTCTCTGTGCAGCCATCCTCTTGGACATATATACAGCATGTATTTACCCTTTATAAATTTAATCTTGTAAGATTTAATCCAATTCTCCAATCTGTCAAAAATTAATTTCTAATAATAATATAAATACAATACATATGGATATACTGTCAATTGAAAGGAGAAAAAAAATCACCTATTTTAACATATATTTTCACAAATCTGACTTATAATTTCTGCTGATCTCATAAACTATAATATTAAAAATGGTTTAATTTTTATGCTATATTATTATCAAAACAGTAAAATAGGTTCCCTTAGTTTGAGGCTAGCTTTCAGACACAACACATACACAAAATCAATGCATAGAACTCTGACTGTAATTTTCCCTTGAATGCAGCTCACATGACTATATTAACAGTAGAGATGGACAAAAGCAGTATGAGAAAAGCAAGTTAATAGTATGTTAAGAAGCAGTTCCTTGTCCCTTCATCACTGTTGATACACTGACCAACTGCCTTTTCTATGTCTCAGTGATCCCTCTATTAAAGGGAAATCATAACATCTGTCAAAAAATTACATTTTAGAGCTCACGTTCTTCAACAGCCCCCCTGAATGGCAAAGGTCTTTTAAATTAACATAATTTATCCTGTGATTCCAATAACTCTTTTGACTCCCCAGTGACGACAACACAAACCAGTAAGACTTATTCATGGGGTTTCCTGGATCTTCTTGCATTGGAATTTATAAATGACTGCAAGATAATCACTTGCAGTCTATACTCACCATCTATAATAGACATATTTCTAGATGTTGATGTAGTGGCCTTTGAACCTCTGCCTTGAGTAGAAATCTCCAGACTAGTGCCTGCTGTTAGAATATTGAGCAGTTAATATACAGTCCATCAGTAGCTAAAGTTTTCTTTAAAAAAATAAAATCAAAATGAAATCTAATAACAGTTATCTCAAAACAGTTTATGTGTAAAATGCCAAATATATATATATAAGAAGAAAGATTTGGAGTCTGATCAATTTGCAAAGACTATACTTGGGCCCCATCTGGTTCATATTGCTCCATTTAAAATTTAAGGAAAATATTTATAAATGCAAGAATAATAAAATAATATCACTAGAATATGAAGACTTTTCTCTTTGGAGATTTTTAACTAAAGTACTATCCATTTTAACCAGTTTAAAATTCCTATAGATAAACATTTAATAAAAATAATTTTAAAATATTCCTAGGGATTTTTATACTTCATTAGGAAGTCATTGGGTGACTAGTTTTTATTATTTGGACAATTCAATGACAACAGCGTCACAGTAAACATAATGCTGGTAATTACTGTTAACTAACATTAAGATATCAAATTGTTTGAGGGCACTTTTTCTTTGTAAACAAATTTTATAAAGCCATTTCATGATAATGCGGGCATTTGTATCTTATGACGTTAACAAAAATAATTTTTATGATCTCTAGTTTTCTTCCTACCTTAGCTAATCATTTTCTTTAAGTGTTTCATTCACTATTACTTTGTATATGTGAGACTAAATGTATCGATTAAATATACCCAATGTCTAAGAAAAACTGTGAAACTTTTTTCTTTTGGCTGTGCAGTGAGACTAAAGGGATCTTAATTCCCTGACTAGGGATTGAACCCACACCCTTAGCAGTGAAAGTTCAAGTCCTAACCACGGGATCTTCAGGAAAATTCCCAAACACAGTAAAATTCTTTTAAAAAATAGGAGAGTAGGTATTAAAATCTTTTATCATGTAAAAAAATATATATTAAAAACTTCATGTGCATGTGGCTATTCAGTATTTAAGTGAAATGTGTATATCAAGACTACATTAAAGCCTGTCTCAGTACATTATAAAGATACATTTTTGAAGGACCGTGTAACTGAATTCTGCCAATGGGAATACAATTCTGAATTTCCTGCACAATTGCCAAGTGTGAATGTGGAGGGAAGACAGTACTCGGGGCTAACCTCTTCCTCTCTGCGACCCCCTTCTTGACACTGAATTCTGCCCTCTTCCTCCTCTTTGGCCTCTTCCTCGGCCTCTTCCTTTGTTGGCTGCCACTATGATGCTATCATCAGAGTCATCAGCCATCTGTTCTGCCGAATCTATACTCATAAGGTCTTCAGCAGTCAAGGCGGAAGCGGCGTCCTCTGACTGAGATCTGAGGGCTCTGGCCCTACTCATGGCCTGACAGGGATGATAAGAGGAAAGCACATGTTAGTGGACAATGCAGCATCCGCACAAGTCATTAATCTGGTCACTCTGGTGAACATCTCTTATTTCCAAACTGTCTAAACTATTATTTTTCACTTATTATGCTGTTGTTGTTGTTCAATCGCTCAGTTGTGTCCAACTCTTTGCAAACCCATGGGCTGCAACATGCCAGGCTTTCCTGTCCTTCACTATCTCCCAGAGTTTACTCAAACTCAGGTTGATTGAATCAGTGATGATGCCGTTCAAACATCTCATCCTCTGCTGTGCCCTTCTCCTCATAGTCACACTAAAAAATGCAATACAAGAGAAGCCTTCTCCACCACCAATCAAATTTCAGTTCAGTCGCTCAGTCGTGTGCAACTCTTTGCGACCCCATGAACCACAGCACGCCAGGCCTCCCTGTCCATCACCAACTCCCGAAGTTCACTCAAACTCATGTCCATCGAGTCGGTGATGCCATCCAGCCATCTCATTCTCTGTCATCCCTGTCTCCTCCCGCTCCCAATCCCACCCAGCATCAGAGTCTTTTCCAGTGAGTCAACTCGTCACATGAGGTGGCCAAAGTACTGGAGTTTCAGCTTTAGCATCAGTCCTTCCAATGAACACCCAGGATTGATCTCCTTTAGAATGGACTGGTTGGATCTCCTTGCAGTCCAAGGGACTCTCAAGAGTCTTCTCCAGCATCACAGTTCAAAAGCATCAGTTCTTCAGTGATCAGCTTTCTTCACAGTCCAACTCTCACACCCATACATGACCACTGGAAAAACTATAGCCTTGACTAGACGGACATGGTTGGCAAAGTAATGTCTCTGCTTTTTAATATGCTATCTAGGTTGGTCATAACTTTCCTTCCAAGGAGTAAGCGTCTTTTAATTTCATGGCTGCAATCACCATCTGCAGTGATTTTGGAGCAACCCAAAAAAACTCTGACACTGTTTCCACTGTTTCTCCATCTATTTCCCTAGAAGTGATGGGACCAGATGCCATGATCTTTGTTTTCTGAATGTTGAGCTTCAAGCCAACCTTTTCACTCTCCTCTTTCACTTTCATCAAGAGGCTTTTGAGTTCCTCTTCACTTTCTGCCATAAGGGTGGTGTCATCTGCATATCTGAGGTTAATGATATTTCTCAAGGCAATCTTGATTCCAGTTTGCGCTTCTTCCAGCCCAGCGTTCCTCATGATGTACTCTGCATAGAAGTTAAATAAGCAGGGTGACAATATACAACCTTGACGTACTCCTTTTCCTATTTGGAACCAGTCTGTTGTTCCATGTCTAGTTCTAACTGTTGCGTCCTGACCTGCATACAGGTTTCTCAAGAGGCAGGTCAGGTGGTCTGGTATTCTCATCTCTTTCAGAATTTTCCACACTTTATTGTGATCCACAAAGTCAAAGGCTTTGGCATCATCAATGAAGCAGAAATAGATGTTTTTCTGCAACTCTCTTGCTTTCTCCATGATCCAGCAGATGTTGGCAATTTGATCTCTGGTGCCTCGGGCCTTTTCTAAAACCTGCCTGAACATCTATCTGGAAGTTCACGTTTCACATATTGCTGAAGCCTGGCTTGGAGAATTTTGAACATGACTTTACTAGCGTGTGAGATGAGTGCAATTGTGCAGTAGTTTGAGCATTCTTTGGCATTCCCTTTCTTTGGGATTGGAATGAAGACTGACCTTGTCCAGTCCTGTGGCCATTGCTGAGTTTTCCAAATTTGCTGGCATACTGAGTGCAGCACTTTCATAGCATCATCTTTCAGGATTTGAAATAGCTCAATTGGAATTCCATCACCTCCACGAGCTTTGTTCATAGTGATGCTCTCTAAGGCCCACTTGACTTCACATTCCAAGATGTCTGGTTCCAGGTGAGTGATCACGCCATCGTGATTATCTTGGTCATGAAGATCTTTTTTGTATAGTTCTTCTGTGTATTCTTGCCACCTCTTCATATCTTCAGCTTCTGTTCAGTTCAGTTCAGTCGCTCAGTCGTGTCCGACTCTTTGCGACCCCATCAATCACAGCACGCCAGATCTCCCTGTCCATCACCAACTCCCGGAGTACACTCAAACTCATGTCCACAGAGTCGGTGATGCCATCCAGCCATCTCATTCTCCGTCGTCCCCTTCTCCTCCCGCCCCCAAACTTTCCCAGCATCAGAGTCTTTTCCAGTGAGTCAACTCGATGCATGAGGTGGCCAAAGTATTGCAGTTTCAGCTTTATCATCAGTCCCTCCAACGAACATCCAGGATTGATCTCCTTTAGAATGGACTGGTTGGATCTCCTTGCAGTCCAAGGGACTCTGAAGAGTCTTCTCCAATACCACAGTTCAAAAGCATCAATTCTTCGGCGATCAGCTTTCTTCACAGTCCAACTCTCACATCCATACATGACCACGGGAAAAACCATTGCCTTGACTAGACGGACCTTGGTTGGCAAAGTAACGTCTCTGCTTTTTAATATACTATCAAGGTTGGTCATAACTTTCCTTCCAAGGAGTAAGCGTCTTTTAATTTCATGGCTGCACTCAGCATCTGCAGTGATTTTGGAGCCCCAAAAAATAAAGTCTGACACTGTTTCCACTGTTTTTCCATCTATTTCCCAGGAAGTGATGGGACCAGATTCCATGATCTTTGTTTTCTGAATGTTGAGCTTCAAGCCAACCTTTTCACTCTCCTCTTTCACTTTCATCAAGAGGCTTTTGAGTTCCTCTTCACTCTGCGTGTCCTTTATCGAGCCCATCTTTGCATGAAATATTCCCTTGATATCTCTAATTTTCTTGAAGAGATCTCTTGTTTTTCCTATTCTGTTGTTTTCCTCTATTTCTTTGCATTGATTGCTGAGGAAGGCTTTCTTATTTCTCCTTGCTATTCTTTGGAACTCTGCATTCAGATGCTTATATCTTTCCTTTTCTCCTTTGCTTTTCGCTTCTCTTCTTTTCACAGCTATTTGTAAGGCCTCCTCAGAAAGCCAATTTGTTTTTTGCATTTCTTTTCCATGGGGATGGTGTTGGTCCCTGTCTCCTGTACAATGTCACGAACTTCCATCCATAGTTCATCAGGCACTCTATCAGATCTAGTCCCTTAAATCTATTTCTCACTTCCACTGTATAATCATAAGGGATTTGATTTAGGTCATATCTGAATGGTCTAGTGGTTTTCCCTACTTTCTTCAATTTAAGTCTGAATTTGGCAATAAGGAATTCATGATCTGACCCACAGTCAGCTCCTGGTCTTGTTTTTACTAACTGTATAGAGCTTCTCCCTCTTTGGCTGCAAAGAATATAATCAATCTGATTTCGCTGTTGACCATCTCGTGATGTCCATGTGTAGAATCTTCTCTTGTGTTGTTGGAACAGGGTGTTTGCTATGACCACTGCGATCTCTTGGCAAAACTCTATTAGCTTTTGCCCTGCTTCATTTCGTGCTCCAAGGCCAAATTTGCCTGTTACTCCAGGTGTTTCTTGACTTCCTACTTTTGCATTCCAGTCCCCTATAATGAAAAGGATATCTTTTTTGGGTGTTAGTTCTAAAAGGTCTTGTAAGTCTTCATAGAACCGTTCAACTTCGGCTTCTTCAGCATTACTGGTTGGGGCATAGGCTTGGATTACTGTAATATATGTCCACTGGAGAAGGGAATGGCAAACCACTTCAGTATACTTGCCTTGAGAACCCCATGAACAGTATCAAAAGGCAATATGATAGGATACTGAATGAGGAATTCCACAGGTCAGTAGGTGCCCAGTATGCTACTGGAGATCAGCAGAGAAATAACTCCAGAAAGAAAGAAGGGATGGAGCCAAAGCAAAACCAATAACCAGTTCTGGATGTGACTGGTGATAGAAGAAAGGTCTGATGCTGTAAAGAGCAATATTGCATAGGAACCTGGAATGTTAGGTCCATGAATCAAGGCAAATTGGAAGTGGTCAAACAGGAGATGACAAGAGTGAATGTAGACATTCTAGGAATCAGTGAACTAAAATGGACTAAAATCTGGGTTAATTTAACACAGATGACCATTATATCTACTACTGTGGGCAGGAATCCCTTAGAAGGAATGGAGTAGCCATCATGGTCAACAAATGAGTCCGAAATGCAGTACTTGGATGCAATTTTAAAAACGACAGAATGATTTCTGTTCATTTCCAAAGCAACCAAATTTAGTGCTGTGATTCGCCAGATCGATTTGCAATACTGCCTATAAAACGAGATCTTCTGAAAGGCATACTAAGGATAACAAAATTTCACAAAATCAGAAGTTTCAAAACTGGGAGGAATGGCAATTCTGGCAGGAGTTAGCAATCAATCCTAATTCAACAGGCTTCCCAGGTGGTGCCAGTGGTAAAGAACCTGCCTGGCAGTGCAGGAGACATAAGAGACGAGTTCTATCCCTGGGTTGGGAAGATGCCCTGGAGGAGGGCCTGACAATCTCCTCTTGTCAGGAAAACAAGAGGAGAAAATCCCACGGACAGAGGTGCCTGCCTGGTGGGTTACAGTCCATAGAGTAGGAAAGAGTTGGACATGATGGAACCAACTTAGTACACATGCACGCACACCTAATTCAACACCACCATTTGTAAGAGACTGTCATCATTTAAACTTCTCTTTACAATAGGCTAATGATAAATAACAAGAAAAAAAACTCACAAAAAATAGCTTCTATCTCTGAGTGATGACATTTGAGGGTGCTTTTCTTCATTATTATTGAATATTACAAATTTGCTACAATATACATTTTCTAAAATATGACTTTTATAATCAGAAAAACATAAGCAATAATTTCTTACAAATATATATATAAAAAGAATTAAGTAGAACAAAACAAGTGAAAGCCTGGAAAAGGATAAAAAACCTTAGGATCAAGATTTTAATTTAATAAATTTTAATTTGAAAAGAAACAGTCTAGAAAAGATCAGTTTGAGACTTAATGAAATATCCTGAATAAGTGAAGTGACTATATATTTCCTGATTAAAAACAAAAAGAGCAATGCTGCCCTGATCTCTTCCTTTAAATCTATCAAAATGTAACAAGAAGAAAAAAATTTTTTAATGTTTTCAATAAAATTAGAAAAATGCTCTACCCACAGAATACAAAGACTAGGAGGAAGAGTTAATGGGTAAGGAGTGTGAATATCTGGCTTGGCTAAAGGAGAAGGTTGAAGAGTTTCAGACATTGTAAAGAGCTACAAAATTGATCTATCCTACCCAAGAGACCATGACAACAGTCTCTCTTGCTTAGAATGACAAGTTCTGGGTCTAAGAACAGGCAGCTAGAGCATTTCCAAGCTCTCTGTGATCCATGAACTATGGACAGACAGGACTAACTGAGGAGATGAGAACAAAGCAGGCAGGGCAGAAGCAGGAGTGAAGTGGTGGTGGAAGGGAACCAAGCTTCACGATGAGGCACTTGCTGGAGTGGAACAGCTAACTCACTACAAGTGCTCAACAAGGCATTACAAATCAAAAAGAAAAAACTTCAGGGAATACAACAAAAAACATAAAGAAAAAAACTGTAAAGATTTCAATTCATCTTTCTTGTCCCAGATAAAGTATGGCCAACGCTCATAATTTTCACATCCCATATATGCAAATTCACCTACTTGCCAAAATGTTTTTGTAACCCCAAAACAATATTCCCGATGTTTCTGTGGTCATTTATGGGCATGTGCAGAGTGGTGAAAATTTTTAATTGCCTGACACACACACTCCCAGATGATGTCAAACAATGTGACACTCAGCCTTCTGGTTTCAGCTCTCGTACTTGTAAATGAGTGTCCTTTTCGGAACACATGTAGAGCCATGCTGTTCACAATTTTGTGCTTTTAGATGGTGATTTTACTTTTAAAATGGCTCCAGGTGTACAGATGAAGCGGTGTTTACTGTTCCTAAGTGCAGAAAGCTAAGATGTGCCTTGTGGAGCAAATACACTTGTAGATAAGCATCATTCAGGCATGAGTTATAGGGCTATTGGCCACAAGTTCAATGTTAATGAATCAATGACATATACTGAATAAGGTGTCCTCAAACAGAAACACACACGGAAAAGGTACTGCATTAATCAGTTAGCAAAGATTTTTGTAACCAGTGGCTGGCAAGAGCCTATAATACTCAGTGTTTGTAGTGACTTCATAGAACACAACTGCAATAAATAACAGTACATTAAAAAATATATATAAAGACCTAAATTACATACTAAGGTAGATGTAATTGATGTATGTTGAACGCTGTACTCTGAAAATAAATAATATACTTCTTTTCAAGACCCCATGAAATGGTTTAACTGATATATAATGGAATGCTAAGAAAAAGATCAATTCTAAATAACAAAAAAGAATATCATAATTTCTCATCACAGTGCAATAAAATTAAAAATGAAAATACCCTGACTTCAAATTGCAAAATAAAACAAAAATTACAGAATATCTAGAAAATTAAAATAAAAATACTGAGTACCAGAACAGATGAAACTACTTTAAAATGAATTGTTAAAGAAAATAAATGAGAATGGAGGGGGGAAAAGATCTAAGGAAAATTAAAAGAATTATGAGAAAGCACTCTGCTCAATTCTAAGTAATTTGGAAAACAAATGACCTCAACTAAACCAAGACAGTCTCAACAGACTAATTAACAAACAACATTTTGAGAAAATTATTAAAAGAACTACACTCCAGAAAATGACCACAACTAGAGAGTATCACAGGTAAATTATACCAAATCTTCAAAGAACAGATGATTCCATGGCTATTTCGACAACATTAAGAAAGAAAGCTGCCAATTTCTTTTTATAAAGCCAGCATAACATGGTACCAAAAACTGACAAAGGACTGCATGCACAGAAGAAAAATTACAGTATCTTACTTATTAATATCAAAGCAAACAAAAGGAATCCAGGGGCTCACTGAAAGACCAGTACACCCATTACCAGGGGGTTCATAAAGTGATACTAAGGACGTGTCAATAATAGAAGAGAAAATAATATAATTCACCATAATAACAGAACACAGGAGGAAGAACCCCACAGGGGTATCTTCACAGATGCCAAAAAAGCTTTTGATTCATTACCTATTCCAGATTTAAACAAACAAACAAAAAGCCCTCAGGAACAAAAGGAGACCTCTTTTGCATGACAAAAACCCCTAACTCTGCTACAGGAACACTCAGTATGAGTGTGCACACACTTTCACCTGAGTGCTCTTACTAATCAATTAGAGAAAGGCCAATGACCTAGGCAAAAAAAATAATACTCTATGTAAAGAACATGAAAAAGTATTTCATATAATGTAACTTATAAAAATTACTCAGACTTACTAGTAATAAAAAAAGTATGAATTAAAAACAACAATAAGAAATAATTTTTCACCACTTAGATTTGTAAAGATCATACAGCAATTCCATGTTTAACCTTCTGAGGAATCATCATACTGTTTTCCACAGTAGCTTTTATCTTCGCACTAGCAATGCACTGGCACCCCACTCTAGTACTCTTGCCTGGAAAATTCCATGGACAGAGGAGCCTGGTAGGCTGCAGTCCATGGGGTCGCTAAGAGTGGGACACTGCTGAGTGACTTCACTTTCACTTTTCACTTTCATGCATTGGAGAAGGAAATGGCAACCCACTCCAGGGTTCTTGCCTGGAGAATCCCAGGGACGGGGGAGCCTGATGGACTGCCGTCTATGGGGTCGCACAGAGTTGGACACGACTGAAGCAACTTAGCAGCACAGCAGCAATGCACAAGGGTTCCCATTTCTCCATTTTCTTGCCATTATTTGCTACCTTCTAATTTTTTGGAGAACAGCCATTCAAAGGGATACAAAGTGTACCTAATGGTTTTGATCAGAATTCCCTAGTGTTTAGTGATACTGAGCATCTTTTCTGTGCTTAGTGGTTAACTGTATCTCTTCTTTAAAGAAATATCTAGGCAAGCCCTCTGTCCATTTTTAAAACAGGTTGTTTCGTTGAATTTTAGAGCTCTTTATATGTTCTGGTTATTAATCCTTTATCAGATATATGATTTGCAAATATGTTCTCTCATCCTACTGGCTGCCTCTTCACTCCATTAACAGCACTTGGTATTACAGCTTAAAAAAAGATATCGACCCTGAATTGAATTCACATAGAACATAAGAAAGAAATCAGAGGCCAGTCCAACTATGAACTTTGGATCAGACTAAGAACAGTTTCTACATTTTAAAACGGCTGTAAAAAAGAAAAGTGACATATACCACAGATGGCCAGCAAAGCCTAAAATATTTACTACTGATATTTGGCTTTCTATTTAAATAGGAACCTACAATTAAAGAAAATACTTGAGAGTTTTACTATGTGAACAAGACAATAAAGCATGTTTTTATCTCTAAAATAAAAACTAATGCTTTTGTTTGTCTGTTTAAGTAATTTAAGTATGATACTGGCATTCATGTTCTGAGCTAAATAATTCTACAAAGCTGTGAATTACACCTTGAGAAAGCCTTGAACTTCTTTAGTCAAATTCTAAACAGTATCAATTCAGTTCAGTTTGGTGTTGCTCAGTTATGTCCAACTCATTGTGACCCCATGGATTATAGCACACCAGACTTTACTGTCCATCACCAACTCCCAGAGTTTACTCAAACTCATGTCCACTGAGTCAGTGATGCCATCCAACCATTTCATCCTCTGTCGTCCCCTTCTCCTCCCGCCTTCAATTTTTTCCCAGCATTAGGGTCTTTTCAAATGAATCAGTTCTTCGCATCAGGTGGCCAAATATTGGAGTTTTAACTTCAGCATCAGTCCTTCCAATCAATATTCAGGAATTATTTCCTTTGGATAGGCTGGTTGAATCTTCTTGCAGTCCAAGGGACTCTCTCTCAAGAGTCTTCTCCAACACCACAGTTCAAAAGCATCAATTCTTTGGTGCTCGGTTTTCTTTATACTCCCAACTCTCGCGCCCATACATGACTACTGGAAAAACCATAGCTTTGACAAGACAGATCTTTGTTGGCAAAGTAATGTCTGATTTTTAATATGCTGTCTGTGTTGGTCATCGCTTTTCTTCCAAGGAGCAAGCGTCTTTGAATTTCATGGCTGCAATCACCAGCAGTGATTCTGGAGCCCGCCAAAATAAAAGTCTGTCACTGTTTCCATTGTTTCTCCGTCTATTTGCCATGAAGTGATGGAACCAGATGCCATGACCTTAGTTTTCTGGATGTTGAGCTTTAAGCCAACTTTTTACTCTCCTCTTTCACTTTCATCAAGAGGCTTTTGAGTTCCTCTTCACTTTCTGCCGTAAGGGTGGTATCATCGGCATATCTGAGGTTAGTGATATTTCTCCTGTCAATCTTGATTCCAGCTTGTGCTTCATCCAGTCCAGCATTTCTCATGATGTACTTTGCATATAAGTTAAATAAGCAGGGTGACAATATACAGCCTTGATGTACTCCTTTCCCGATTTGGAACCAGTCTGTTGTTCCATGTCCAGTTCTAACTGTTGCTCCTTGACCTGCATACAGATTTCTCAGGAGGCAGGTAAGGTGGTGGTCTGGTATTCCCATCTCTTGAAGAATTTTCCACAGTTTGTTGTGATCCACACAGTCAAGGCTTTGGCATCGTGATTAAAGCAGAAGTAGATGTTTTTCTGGAACTCTCTTGCTTTTTTGATGATCCAACGGATGTTGGCAATTTGACCTCTGGTTCCTCTGCCTTTTCTAAATCCAGGTTGAACATCTCGAAGTTCACGGATCACATACTGCTGAAGTCTGGCTTGGAGAATTTTGAGCACTACTCTGAAGCATGTGAGATGAGTGCAATTGTGCAGTAGTTAGAACATTCTTTGGCATTTCCTTTCTTTGGGATTGGAATGAAAACTGACCTTTTCCAGTCCTGTGGCCACTGCTGAGTATTCCAGATTTGCTGGCACATTCTAGGATGTCTGGCTCTTGGTGAGTGATTACACCATCATGGTTGTCTTGGTCATGAAGATTTTTTTTATACAGTGCTTCTGTGTATTCTTGCCACCTCTTCTTAATATCTTCTGCTTCTGTTAGGTCCATACCATTTCTATCCTTAATTGTGCCCATGTTTGCACAAAACGTTCCCTTGGTATCTCTATTTGCCTGAAACGAAGTCTAGTCTTTCCCATTCTATTGTTTTCCTCTATTTCTTTGCAGTGATCACTGAGGAAGGCCTTCTTATCTCGCCTTGCTATTCTTTGGAACTCTGCATTCAAATGGGTATATCTTTCCTTTTCTCCTTGGCTTTTGGCCTCTCTCCTTTTCTCACCTATTTGGAAGGCCTCCTCAGGCAGCCATTTTGCTTTTTTGCATTTCTTTTCCATGGGGATCGTCTTGGTCCCTGTCTCCTGTACAATGTCACGAACCTCCGTCCAGAGTTCATCAGGCACTCTATCAGATCTAATCCCTTGAATCTGTTCGTCACTTCCACTGTGTCATCGTTACGGGATTTGATTTAGGTCATACCTGAATGGTCTAGTGGTTTTCCCTACTTTCTTCAATTTAAGTCTGAATTTGACAATAAGGATTTCATGAGCTGAGCCACAGTCAGCTCCCAGTCTTGTTTTTGTTGACTGTATAGAGCTTCTCCATCTTTGGCTGCAACGAATACAATCAATCCGATTTCGGTATTGACCATCTGGTGATGTCCATGTGTAGAGTCGTCTCCTATGTTGTTGGAAGTGGGTGTTTGCTATGACAAGTGCGTTCTCTTGGCCAAACTCTGTTAGCCTTTGACCTGCTTCATTCTGTACTCCAAGGCTAAACTTGCCTGTTTCTCCAGGTATCTCTTGACTTCCTACTTTTGCATTCCATTCTCTTAAAATGAAAAGGACATCTTTTTGGCGTGTTAGATATAGAAGGTCTTGTATGTTTTCATAGAACCAGTCAACTTCAGCTTCTTCAGCATTACTGATCAGGGAATAGACTTGGATTACTGTGTTATTGAATGGCTTGGCTTGGAAATGAATAGATATCATTCTGTCATTTTTGAGATTGTACCCAAGTACTGCATTTCAGACTCTTATGGACTATGAGGGATACTCCATTTCTTCTAAGAGATTCTTGCCCACAGTAGTAGATAAAATGGTCACCTGAATTAAATTCGCCCATTCCAGTCCATTTTAGTGCAGATTCCTAAAATGTTGATGTTCACTCTTGCCATCTCCTGTTTGATGACTTCTAGTTTACCTTGATTCATGGACCTAACATTCCAGGTTCCCATGCAATATTCTTCTTTACAGTATCAGAGTTTACTTCCATCACCAGCACATCTACAACTGGGTGTTGTTTTTGCTTTGGCTTCATCTCTTCATTCCTTTTGGAGTTACTTCTCCACTCTTTTCCAATAACATATTGGACACCTACGGACCTGGGGAGTACATCTTTCAGTGTCAGATCTTTGTGCCTTTCATACTTTTCATGGGATTCTCAAGGCAAAAATGCTGAAGTGATTTGCCATACCTTTCTCCAGTGGACCATTTTTTGTCAGAACTCCCCACCATAACCCATCTATCTTGAGTGGCCCTACACAGAGTGGCTCATAGTTTCATTGAGTTAGACAAGGCTGTGGTCCCTGTGAGCAGTTCCAGCTCTTTCCAATTCACCACCCGTCAGCTGCTGCTGCTGCTAAGTCGTTTCAGTCGTGTCTGACTCTGTGACCCCATAGAAGGCAGCCCACCAGGTTCCCCCATCCCTGGGATTCTCCAGGCAAGAGTACACCTGTCAGCTACAGTTCTGAAATATTTAGGGAATAAAAATGGACTAATGGGACAGTTGTATAAATTCAGTGAGGATGAAACTTCTGGTCATAAGGTTTAAATTTTTATTTTTGCATATCTCTGTCTCACGTACTAAACTGAGGCTCTCAGAGGGACCCAGACCATCTTTTTCATATTTATATCCCTAATAAAAAACACAATGGCTACCCATAACAGGTACTATAGAAAATGTTGAAGGAAAGCAATCAAAAGTCCAAAATAAATAATTGATAAAATAGTTTTAAGTACTAGACAGCAATCATCCAACACTTACAGCAATTAGAAAATAGGAAAATATACTTGAATTTGAATTTCAATCATGAATTCACCAAGTACCAGACAGAGGCCCAAAATTTAAGTTAACAGTTGCTAACCTCAAATTCCTAATCTACAAAGAGATGGAAAAGACAGTGATGAGGGCAATCAAGCAAATTTCTACATTTTAGAAATACCAGTGGACACTGTATTTACCTTTAATGACACTGCTAACCAAAACACTAAATTTTTTTTTTTTTTTTTTGCTGCAAACAATATCAGCTCAGTGGGGTAAGGTTTTATCTTATATTGATAAGATGCTCTAATAGCAGTTGGGAATTATTTTGACTAATAAGAACTCTTCAGAATATTATTCCTGCCCCCTGCCCTCCCACTCCATACACGTATCAACAATTAGTTAAGTTCTCAGCAATAGCAGAAGGTTAAAAAGAGAATATCAGCACCCAGAATACTCGTAGGTTGAACTGGAATAAGTCAAAGGCAGCTGTCATTAGCTAACCCCTGCTCAGTCCCACCCACCAAACCAAGACCCTGTGGGCTGACTAAGTAAACCTACTAGTTACTCTGATTTAACAAGCTGACAAATATGCAAAGGGACTAACAGCAAAGTTACCTCTCGCACTTCATCATCTTCTTCATTCGCATTCTTTTGTCTGCTTTCTCTGAAACGACGTACCTGGATTATAACAGAAAAATTCACAAATATGTTACAAACATGTCTGTTATGTAAATACAAACTGCTTAACAGATGCTTTACATTTCAACATAAAACTTGGAAATTCAAATATAGCTTTGCTTCACAAAAGATTAAAGAAGTCATATTTTCCCAGTGCTGCTGCTAAGTCTCATCGGTCATGTCCAACTATGCATGACCCCACAGACGGCAGCCCACCAGGCTCCCCCATCCCTGGGATTCTCCAGGCAAGAACACTGGAGTGGGTTGTCATTTCCTTCTCCAATGCATGAAAGTGAAAAGTGAAAGTGAAGTCGCTCAGTTGTGTCCGACTCCTAGCAACCCCATGGGCTGCAGCCAGCCTACCAGGCTCCTCCATCCATGGGATTTTCCAGGCAAGAGTATTGGAGTGGGGTGCCATTGCCTCCTCCAGTGACTTACATTAAAAATTCAGAAATGTACTCTAAGAAAAATTGGCTATAGCAAAATTATATTCAGTTCAGTCGCTCAGTCATGTCCGACTTTTTGCGACCCCATGAATCACAGCACGCCAGGCCTCCCTATCCATCACCAACTCCCAGAGTTCACTCAAACTCATGTCCATCAAGTCGGTGATGCCATCTAGCCAGCTCATTCTCTGTCGTCCCCATCTCCTCCCACCCCCAATCCCTCCTAGCATCAGACTCTACCTGCTGCCAAAATGGCCCCTGTCATTGAAAAACAGCCAGTCAGACTACAGAGGAAAAACCTGCAATGCTTTATGGGTGTTATACTTCAGTAAAATAGCTAAGAACAAAAACCTCTCTTTTAACAGGTTTGAGTTATTACACTACACAGTTTATTCTTAGGTACCTGGCTGTAAGTCATCCAAGAGGCTCTCTAAAATAGTGTCCCAAGTGGGTGGGCCCTTGAAGAGCCATTTTGTTAACAGTCAACCACTGAAAGTTTAATGACTGCAAACCCTGGTCCTGGTGCCATGAAGGATACAGAGCTTCCTTTGTTACCAGTTGCTGCTCACAAAGCTCTTACAGTTTAGTTATGCAGCTGGAGATACGCTCCATTTAATTAGTAATTTACTTGGCACATACTTACTGAGCCAAGCCACTAAGTACCAGGTACTACTATAGGGGTGGGGAACACAACAATGAACAAGAATCAGAAAGTCTGCCCTTAAGGAGCTTATAATCACCGTGTACATGTGTCTGTGTTAGAAAATCAGAAACAAAATAAGCTATATTGTATTTTAGAAGGTGTATGGGATCAAGTCTAGTTGGGATCAGCTAGACTGGGAAAACTCTGTCCTTACCTCTGAGGAGCCTCTGGCATTCCCGGTGCCAATTTACTGATGGTTTCCTACCTGGATGAGCAGTTAGCATGGCTTATGTTACCAGAGGGGCTTAAAAAAAAAACCGTGTCAACTTCTGCACATATCTTGCCATGTGTCCAGTCCTGGGTTTGCGGTGTGCATGTAAGGAGAGGAGTGGATGCCTCGCATTTCCCAGATCCTTAATGCCTGCCTATACTCCTCCCTCTTGCCGTACTGTACCAGCTGCCTTTAAATAAAAACCTTAAGTGAGTATGCTCAGTGGAGTCTTAAAGAGTCCTTTCAAGTATGTGAACCTGTGACATTTTTGCAAAAGGTGTTACGTGCTCCTAGATAAATATTGCAGGAAGAGGGACAGAGAGTGCCAAAAAGGCTACAGGAGATCATCAAAAGCCTCACTGAGAAGGTAATAAAATGAGAAAGTGGCAAGGATTTTAAAAGGTAGGGAATGAACTTCGCAAGTAGGGGGAAATCATTCCAATCAAAAGAAAGAATACATGCAAAGGCACCAGGGCAGAAACACTGTATGTTTAAAACAGCAAGGAGGATGCTGGGCTTGAGCAGAGAAGTGCCTGAAGAAGTTACAGAAACCAGACCCAGTAAGGCCTTGGGAACAACTGTAAGGGCTTTTTCTTCTCTGGCAGGAGTGACTTCATCTGAATTACGTTAGGACCACCAACAGTAGAACTGAGGACAGAACAGAGAGTGGAGGACAAGAAACATGAGCAGAACAGGGAGATCAGTTTGGAGACAGTAGGAGTAACTAAGGTGAGAAACAGCCATGCCTTAGACCACCGACAGTGACGGAGGTGGTGAGAAACAGTCACATCTGTACAGATTCTGAAGGTAGAGTTAACGGATTTCCAGGCAGTATACAGGTGACAGGAAGAGAGGAATCAAGGATGACTTCAAGGTTGATCGTCTGACCAAATGAAAGAATAGTGCTTCCACTGGAACCTTACAGGAAGACTAGGGGCTAAGGATCAGTGGCTCAGATTGGAAGCTGAGGAGGTCTCCTGAACACCTGAGTGGAAATGTCCAGCAGGCTCTACAGAAGACTGGAGCTGACAGAAGAGGTCTGGTCGAGACTTTTGAAAAGTCATCACCAAATTGATGCTCGTAGTTAAAGCCAGGAAGTTGGATACTAAAGGAATGTGTAGATACAGAAGGGGTCAAAGGACTGAATTCTGAAGACTCCCATGTAAGAGGGTTAGAGAGGTGACAGGAATCAAAAGAGACTGAGAAGACACAGAAAATGAGGTGGGAAGACAACCAAAAGAGTGTGGAGCCCTAAAAGCCAATGGAAAAAAGGCTTTAAGAAGTGGTCAAGTGAGATTTAAGATGGAGAATGGACAGTGAATTTAGCACCGGAGGTCACTGGTACTTTGACCAGAGTAAATGCACTAGAAAGATGGGGTCAAAACCCCAGAATGAATAGGTTTAAGAGAAAAATGAAGGCAAAGATTCTGAGCAGCAAATATAGAAAAAAATTCTGCTGTGACAAATGAACAAAGAAGCAGAGTAAGAGCTAAAGGGAAATAAGATCTAGGCTCCAGAGTTTTGTTAAAAGAAATAGCAACATGTTTGTTATGATTCAGTAAAAGGGGGAAATATAGGAAAAATAATTGTTTTCTAAAAGATGGCATACCATGTAATAGTACTCCAGGTGGCATATGATATACCAAAAGCACTGAGTCATTCACAGACAAGAAATGAGAGTCAGGGAAAAAGTACAGAGCAGGCATTATATGCTAGTGTACTGAGGACTGACATGTATTCTTTTAATCCTCACAATAACTTGATGGTAGTTCTATTAACGCTACTTCATAGATGAGGAAACTGAGGCAGAGAGATTAAAATAGGCCACTGACAGTTCCATAGCAAGTAAGGTCATCCAGTCTGCAGTCCACATGCTTAGCCCCCATGCTACACACATACACACACTCTCTCTCTCTCTCTGTCAAAAGTCATGATGTCACTCCAGGTGTAGATGGTCCTTTTGGAGAGTAGAGTATGAGGAGGGGGGCTTATTTTATTTATTTACTTTTTTTAGAGTAGCTTGGGTTCACAAGAAAATTAAAAGGAAGTTACCTAGATTTCCCATACACCCTGTCCCACATATGCACAGCCTCCCCTATTAACATCAACATCCCCCACCAGAACTGTTCAGCTGATACTCCACACTCCATACTCTGTATCACCCAAACTCCAGAATTTACCTTAAAGTTCACTCTGGGTGCTGTGCATTCTATGAGGCTGGACAAATGTATAATGTATACATGTATAATCCACCACTTTAGTTTGATACAGCGTAGTTTCTCTATTCTAAAAAACCTCTGTGAATCTATCCATTCATCCTTTCACCCCACCCCCACCCAACCACATCTTTTTACCAAGTCCATAGTTTTACCTTTTCCAGAATGTTACACAGTAAGGAATCATGTTCAGTACATCAAGTTACTTTTTCAGATTGGCTTCATTCACTTGGTAATATGCATTTAAGGTTCCTCCATGTCTTTTAAATGCTTGATAGGTCATTGCATTTTAGTACAGAATAACATTTCCTTGTCTAGATGTTTCACAGTTCACTTATTCATTTCCTTACTGAAGTACATCTTGGTTGCTTCCAAATTTTGGCAGTTATGAATAAAACTGCTATAAATACCATGTGCAGGGT
This sequence comes from Moschus berezovskii, assembly GCF_049115385.1. Taxonomy (NCBI): domain Eukaryota; kingdom Metazoa; phylum Chordata; class Mammalia; order Artiodactyla; family Moschidae; genus Moschus; species Moschus berezovskii. The sequence goes on from NC_142473.1 coordinate 4,657,427, forward strand.
TTTGTTTAGACTTGTTTTCACCTCTGTTGGGTAAATACCAAGGAGCATGATTGCTGAAGAGCATGGGAAGAGTGTGTTTACTTTTATAAGAAACTGCCCGACTGTTTTCCAAAGTGACTATACCACTCTGCATTCCCACCAGCAACGTAAAAGCTCCTGTTGCACTGCATCCTCACCAGCATTTGGTGCTGCTGGTGTTCAGGAGTTTGGCCATCCTGATAAGTGTGTAGTAGCTTCATCTCCCGAATGACATGAGATGTGGAGCATCTTTTCATATGCTCACTTGTCAATAGTCTATCTTGGTCTGTTAAGGTCTCTGGTCAATTTTTTAATTGGATTTTTAAAATTTTCTCATTGTTGAATTTTAAGAGATTTTTGCATATTTTAGATAATAATCCCTCATCAGATGTTTCTTTTGTAACTATTTTCTCCCCATCTGTGGTTTGTCTTCTCATTCTTTTTAGTCTTTTGTAGAGGAAAAGTTTTTTTTTTTTTTTTTGCAAAGAAATGAACAGAGGAAAATTTATGCGTCGAACCTGGACTGGTCACTTATGATAATATACATGCTACAATTCCATTCTCTTCAATCATTCCACCTTCACCCTCTCCCACAGAGTCCCAAAGACTGTTCTAAATGCCTATGTCTCTTTTGCAGTCTCTTATACAGGGTTCAGGTTACCATTTTTCTAAATTCCATATATATGCGTTAATATACGGTATTGATGTTCTTCTTTCTGGCTTACTTCACTCTGTATAATTGGCTCCAATTTCATCCACCTCATTAAAACTGATTCAAATGCATTGTTTTTGATGGCTGAGAAATATTCCATTGTGTATATGTACCAAAGCTTTCTTATCCATTCATCTGCAGATGGACATCTAGGTTGCTTCCATGTCCTGGCTATTATAAACAGTGCTGCAATGAACATTGGAGTACATGTGTCTCTTTCAATTCTGGTTTCCTCGGTGTGTATGCCCAGGAGTGCGATCGCTGGATCATATGGCAGTTCTATTTCCAGTTTTCTGAGGAATCTCCACACTGTTCTCCATAGTGGCTGTACTAGTTTGCATTCCCACCAACAGTGTAAGAGGGTTCCCTTCTCTCCACACCCTCTCCAGCACTTATTGCATGTAGACTTTTGGATAGCAGCCATTCTGACTGGTGTGAAATGGTATCTCATTGTGGTTTTGATTTGCATTTCTCTGATGATGAGGGATGTTGAGCATTTTTTCATGTGTTTATTAGCCATCTTTATGTCTTCTTTGAAGAAATGTCTGTTTAGTTCTTTGGCCCATTTTTTGATTGGGTCACTTTGTTTTCTGGAATTAAGCTGCAGGAGCTGCTTGTATAATTTGGAGATTAATCCTTTATCAGTTGCTTCATTTGCTATTATTGTCTCCCATTCTGAAGGTTGTCTTCTCACCTTGCTTAGAGTTTCCTTTGCTGTGCAGAAGCTTTTGATTTTAATTAGGTCCCATTTGTTTATTTTTGCTTTTATTTCCAATATTCTGGGAGGTGGGTCTTGGAGGATCCTGCTGTGATTTATGTCAGAGAGTGTTTTGCCTACATTCTCCTCTAGGAGTTTTATAGTTTCTGGTCTTACATTTAGATCTTTAATCCATTTTGAGTTTATTTTGGTGTATGGTGTTAGGAAGTGTTCTAGTTTCATTCTTTTACAAGTGGCTGACCAGTTTTTCCAGCACCACTTGTTAAAGAGACTGTCTTTTCTCCATTTTATATTCTTGCCTCCTTTGTCGAAGATAAGGTGTCCATAGAAGCGTGGGTTTATCTCTGGGCTTTCTATTTTGTTCCATTGATCTATATTTCTGTCTTTATGCCAGTACCATACTGTCTTGATGACTGTGGCTTTGTAATAGAGCCTGAAGTCCGGCAGGTTAATTCCCCCAGTTCCATTCTTCTTCCTCAAGATTGCTTTGGCTATTCGAGGTTTTTTGTATTTCCATACAAATTGTGAGATTATTTGTTCTAGTTCTGTGAAAAATATTGTTGGTAGCTTGATAGGGATTGCATTGAATGTATAAATTACTTTGGGTAGTATACTCATTTTTACAATATTTATTCTTCCAATCCACGAACATGGTATATTTCTCCATCTATTCATGTCCTCTTTGATTACTTTCACTAGTGTTTTATAGTTTTCTATGTACAAGTCTTTTGTTTCCTTAGGTAGATATATTCCTAAGTATTTAATTGTTTTCATTGCAACAGTGAATGGAATAGTTTACTTAATTTCTCTTTCTATTTTCTCATTATTAGTGTATAGGAATGCAAGGGATTTCTGTGTGTTGATTTTATATCCTGCAACTTTGCTGTAATCATTGATTAGCTCTAGTAGTTTTCTGGTAGAGTCTTTAGGGTTTTCTGTGTAGAGGATCATGTCATCAGCGAACAGTGAAAGCTTTACTTCTTCTTTTCCAATTTGTATTCCTTTTATGTCTTTTTCTGCTCTGATTGCTGTGGCCAAAACTTCCAGAACTATGTTGAATAGTAGTGATGAGAGTGGGCACCCTTGTCTTGTTCCTGACTTTAGGGGAAATGCTTTCAGTTTTTCACCATTGAGGATAATGTTTGCTGTGGGTTTGTCATATATAGCTTTTATTATGTTGAGGTATGTCCCTTCAATTCCCACTTTCTGGAGAGTTTTTATCAAAAATGGATGTTGAATTTTGTCTAAGGCTTTCTCTGCATCTATTGAGATAATCATATGATTTTTATTTTCCAGTTTGTTAATGTGGTGTATTACGTTGATTGATTTGCGTATATTGAAGAATCCTTGCATTCCTGGGATAAAGCCCACTTGGTCATGATGTATGATCTTCTTAATGTGTTGTTGGATTCTGATTGCTAGAATTTTGTTAAGGATTTTTGCATCTATGTTCATCAGTGATATTGGCCTATAGTTTTCTTTTTTTGTGGGGTCTTTACCAGGTTTTGGGATTAGGGTGATGGTGGCCTCATAGAATGAGTTTGGAAGTTTCCCTTCCTCAGCTATTTTCTGGAAGAGTTTGAGTAGAATAGGTGTTAGCTCTTCTCTAAATTTTTGGTAGAATTCAGCTGTGAAGCCGTCTGGACCTGGGCTTTTGTTTGCTGGGAGATTTTTGATTACAGTTTCAATTTCCGTGCTTGTGATGGGTTTGTTCAGATTTTCTATTTCTTCCTGGTTCAGTTTTGGAAAGTTGTACTTTTCTAGGAATTTGTCCATTTCTTCCAGGTTATTCATTTTATTGCCATATAATTGCTGATAGTATTCTCTAATAATCCTTTGTATTTCTGTGTTGTCAGTTGTGATCTCTCCATTTTCATTTCTAATTTTATTGATTTGGTTCTTCTCCCTTTGTTTCTTGATGAGTCTGGCTAGTGGTTTGTCAATTTTATTCACCTTCTCAAAGAACCAGCTTTTGGCTTTGTTGATTTTTGCTATGGTCTCTTTTGTTTCTTTTGCATTTATCTCTGCCCTAATTTTTATGATTTCTTTCCTTCTACTGACCCTGGGGTTCTTCATTTCTTCCTTTTCTAGTTGCTTTAGAGTTGACTTTTTTCTTGTTTCTTGAGGTATGCCTGTATTGTTATGAACTTCCCCCTTAGCACTGCTTTTACAGTGTCCCAGAGGTTTTGGGTTGTTGTGTTTTCATTTTCATTCATTTCTATGCATATTTTGATGTCTCTTTTGATTTCTTCTATGATTAGTTCATTATTCAGCAGCGTGTTGTTCAGTCTCCATATGTTGGCACTTTTAACAGTTATTCTCCTGTAATTGAGATCTAATCTTACTGCATTGTGGTCAGAAAAGATGCTTGGAATGATTTCAATTTTTTTGAATTTACCAAGGCTAGATTTATGTCCCAGGATGTGATCTATCCTGGAAAAGGTTCCGTGTGCGCTTGAGAAAAAGGTGAAATTCATTGTTTAGGGTTGAAATGTCCTATAGATATCTATTAGGTCTAACTCTTCTATTATATCATTTAAAGATTGTGTTTCCTTGTTAATTTTCTGTTTAGTTGATCGATCCATAGATGTAAGTGGGGTGTTAAAATCTCCCACTATTATTGTGTTATTGTTAATTTCCCCTTTCATACTTGTTAGTAATTGTCTTACATATGGCGGTGCTCCTATGTTAGGTGCATAAATATTTATAATTGTTATATCTTCTTCTTGGATTGATCCTTTGATCATTATGTAGTTTCCTTCTTTGTCTCGTTTCACAGCCTTTGTTTTAAAGTCTATTTTATCTGATATGAGTATTGCTACTCCTGCTTTCTTTTGGTCTCTATTTGCATGGACTATCTTTTTCCAGCCCTTCACTTTCAGTCTGTATGCGTCCCTCGTTTTGAGGTGGGTCTCTTGTAGACAACATATATGGGGGTTTTGTTTTTGTATCCATTCAGCCAGCCTTTGTCTTTTGGTTGGGGCATTCAACCCATTTACATTTAAGGTAATTATTGAAAAGTAGGATCCCGTAGCCATTTTCTTTATTGCTTTGGGTTCAAGTTTATACACTCTTTCTGTGATTCCTGTCTATAGAAGATCCTTTAGCATTTGTTGGAGAGCTGGTTTGGTGATGCTGAATTCCCTCAGCTTTTGCTTGTCTGTAAAGCTTTTGATTTCTCCTTCATATTTGAATGAGATCCTTGCTGGGTATAGTAATCTGGGCTGTAGGTTATTTTCTTTCATCACTTTAAGTATATCTTGCCACTCCCTTCTGGCCTGAAGAGTCTCTGTTGAAAGATCAGCTGTTATCCTTATGGGAATCCCCTTGAGTGTTATTTGCTGCTTTTCCCTTGCTGCTTTTAATATTTGTTCTTTGTGTTTGATCTTTGTTAATTTGATTAATATGTGTCTTGGAGTATTTCGCCTTGGGTTTATCCTGTTGGGGACTCTCTGGATTTCTTGGACTTGGGTGATTATTTCTTTCCCTATTTTAGGGAAGTTTTCAACTATTATCTCCTCAAGTATTCTCTCATGGTCTTTCTTTTTGTCTTCTTCTTCTGGGACTCCTATGATTCGAATGTTGGAGTGTTTAACATTGTCCCAGAGGTCTCTAATATTGTCCTCATTTCTTTTAATTCGTTTTTCTTTTTTCCTCTCTGTTTCATTTATTTCTACAATTCTATCTTCTAGTTCGCTTATCCTGTCTTCTGCCTCTGTTATTCTACTGTTTGTTCCCTCCAGAGTGTTTCTGATCTCATCTATTGCATTATTCATTGTATATTGACTCTTTTTTATTTCCTCTAAGTCCTTATTAAATCTTTCTTCCATCTTCTCAATCCTTTTCTCCAGGTTATTTATCTGTAACTCCATTTTACTTTCAAGATTTTGAATCATTTTCACCATCAAAATTCGAAATTCTTTATCAGGTAGATTCCCTATATCTTCTTCTTTTGTTTGTGTTGGTGGGCAATTATCTTGTTCCTTTACTTGCTGGGTATTTCTCTGCCTCTTCATCTTGCTTATATTGCTTTGCTTGGGGTGTCCTTTCCCTCTTCTTGCAGTTTGTGGAGTTCTCTTTATTATGTAGTTTCTTCGCTGTGTGTGGGGTTGGACAGGTGACTTGTCCGGGTTCCCTGGTTAGGGAAGCATGTGTCAGTGTTCTGGTGGGTGGAGCTGGATTTCTTCTCTTTCCTTTAGAAGACAATGGGCTACTTTTCTGGGAGCCTGATGTCCTCTGCCAGTATTCAGAAGTTGTTTTGTGGACTTTACTCCACGTTCAAATGTTCTTCTGATGAATTTGTGGGGAAGAAAGTGGTCTCGCCGTCTTGTTCCTTCCTCCCCAGAACACTGGATTCTTATATTCCACTTGGTCGTGGAGTATCTCTTCCCAGCTGCTCCAGCAAGGCGCAGCCGCTGCAGCTTACCTTGGACGAGGGGTATCTCCTCAAGGCCGCCCCTCCTGCTGTGAATGTGGATCAGCTCCTCCCGGCCCTCCGGTGCCCAAGCAGCCACCGCCTCCTGGACGTGGTACAGCTCCTCTCGGCCACCGCCCTAACTCTGGGCGCGGGGCAGCTCCTCTTAGCCACGATTCTGCACGTGGTCAGTTGCGCCGGGAGCCGGGCGTCTCTCGCGTCTGCGCCGCCGGGAGCCCGAAAAGTTTTAAATTTTAATGCAGTCTAGATTATCAATTAGTTCTTTAATGAATCATGCTTCTGTTGCTGAATCTAAAAGTCATTACCATACACAAGGTCATCTAGGTTCTCCTACGTTATCTCCTGAGAGTTTTATAGTTTTACATTTTGGAAATGGCAACCCACTCCAGTGTTCTTGCCTGGAGAATCCCATGGACGGAGGAGCCTGGTGGGCTGCCCTCTGTGGGGTCGCACAGAGTCGACATGACTGACGCGACTTAGCAGCAGCAGCAGCAGCAGGGGGATGGTCATATTATATTTATGGCACTTAACTGAGAAATCTACCCATGCTAAAAATTTATGAACCTAACACATCCAGAATCACAGAGTAAGGGGTTTTAAAGTGTGAATTATCTGCCTTCCCTGTGAAAGTACCTGGCATTTAATATTACTGGTTGTACAGTACCTGACATCATTAGGCTTTAAAAGAATTATGCTAAATAATTAAAAGCACAAAAATAAAAGTCAAGTGGAATGAGTTTTAAAAATAATACTTTGTTCTTCTGCTTAGAGAGAATTTGGAAAACACAGGAAATGATCCCTTATAATCCTACTACCTGAAATAACCACTGATAACATCTGGAATATTTTCTTCCACTTTTTTGCATGCACACATACACATACTCACATAGAAAACAAAAATAATTGGGATCACACTGTGTATAGCTTTACTTCTTTGGAATTATTTTCCCACTTAACACTGAAAATACTTTTCCATGTTCTTAAAGTATAATTTTTAATAGCTGCATAGTATTCTATGGGCTTCCCAGGTGGCACCAGTGGTAAAGAACCCACCTGCCAATGCAGGAGACTCAAGAGACATGGGCTCAATTCCTGGATAAGGAAGATCCCCTGGAGGTAGGCATGGGAACCCACTCCAGTGTTCTTGCCTGGAGAATCCCATGGACAGAGGAGCCTGGAGGATCCTAGTCCCAAGGATTGCAAAGAGTTGGACACGACTGAAGTAACTTAGCACACACGGATAGTATTCTATACTATCTATGTGCCAACATTTATTTTACCAAAACCTTTCTGACTTCTCCCCTGCAGGTAACACTGATATAAATTACATCTCATTCAAATCTCTGTCTCATTATTGTCTTAAGAAAATTTCCTAGGGCTGAGTTAAAGGGCAAATCTTAAGCCTCTTGACATACACTGCCAAAATCCTTTATAGTACGGCTGTTCAAACTTAACTCTACCATCAGGATACCAAATATCTTTAACAAATTGTTGCTACTTTGACAAATGAAAAATTAATTTGAGTTTCTTTGATTATCATAGGCTAAATACCATTTTCATATGCTTATTAGCCATTTGTATTTCTTTTGTGAACTACCTATTCAGGTCCTCCGTTCATTATTTTATTGAAATGCTTAGTAATCTTCTTAAGATTCATAAGAGCCCTTTAACATTATATTAAGAATATTAGCCTCTTATTCTGCCCACATACAAGTGTGTTTTCCATGTCAGTACCATGTCAAAAAATTTTGTTGTTTTGACAATCTGACACGCAAACATTCAAAATTTTTATGTAGTCAAATCTAAAGAGCTTTTCCTCTGCTTTTATGCTTATAGGAACTGCATTTTCTAAGTGAAATTCAAAATCTCAATCAAAACTTACTAAAAAGTTGAAGTAGACATTTTCTCCCTATGAGGTTCATTTTAAAGCATTTAACATTCACTAGGTATCAATCATTTTTGAGACTGTGTTCTAGACACTTATTAGACATTTTATAATTTAATCCTCATTTTACGATCTCAATTTTATAGATGAGGAAACTGAACAAATCAGAGAAGTAGTGATTTACCAGAAAGAAATGCAGAGCTACTCTTAAGGAGAGACTATCTAAAGATTAGATTTTTCACCCCAAATTACCTCTTCATCGATTTTATCTTCCAGGGCATCAATATGACGTTCTTTAAGAAATCGCTGTGTTTTTTCCAACTGATATTTCACTAATTCCTCTATGGCATCTTTTTCTTCCTTGTCCACAAATTCTTGTACTGCTTCACCCATTCCCCTTTCTGTTAGAAGTGAGAGCTGTACGTTCTGTAAGAGACAGAAAATAGTATTTTCTGATGCAGAAAATAGTATTTTCCCTACAAAACAATTCTATATGAGTAAGGAAAATTACAGAATAATCTTATCAAGGAAAAAGACAAAAAAGTTATCTAGCTACTGGAGGAAAAATGAAGCAAAAGAAAACAAAGGACAGTAATTAAGTCTAGAAATATTACGGGCCCAAAACAGCAAAGTATAAACAAGACACGGGAGCAGAGTTCAGGACCTATGAAAACGGAGAGGCCCGAGTGTCTGTGACACAGAGTGCAGAAATGGGAGCTGATGATCAGATTAGGTTGACCAGTGTGGCAGGCAGAACTGTTTGCTGTTTAGTCACTCAGTTGTGTCTGACTCTTTGTGACCCCCATGGACTGGTATGTAGCCCATCAGACTCCTCTGTCCACGGGATATCCCAGGAAAGAATATTGGAGTGGGCTGCCATTTCCTTATCCAGGGCAGAATAGTGGCCTCCCTAAAGATGTCCACATCCTAACCTCTAGGACCCATGAATATGTTACATGTCAAAGGAGAATTAAGGTTCCAACTGGAATTAAGATTGCTAATCAGATGGATACAAAATGGAGATGAGCAGAGACTATTCAGGTGGGCTCAGTATAATCACAAGCATCCTTTATAGCAGAAGTGGGACATGGAAGGGAGTCAGAGAGATGTCTCTGGGGAAAGACAGCAAGGAAGATACAATGTTGCATGCTTTGAAGATTGAAGAAGGGGCCTTGAGCCAAGTAAGGTAGGAACAGCCAGAAGCTGGAGAAGCTGAGAAAATGAATTCTACTCTACAGCTGTGTTCCAAAAAGGAACACAGCCCTGCTAATACCTCAATTTTAGTGAGGAATTTTAGGGAGAAAAGTGAATTTCTGACCTACAAGACTGTTAAAATAACAAATTTGCATTGTTTTAAACCACTAAGTTTACATTGTTTTAAACCACTAAATTTATTTCGGCAGCAACAGGAAGATAACAATAACCAGAGGAACTCAAAATGGCATATACTCATGATAATAAAAGTAGCGTCACCGTCCTGTGGCTATATAATAAAGCAATTCTGAAATTATATCCTGATGCAAGAAAATTAAATCCCAGATTCAAACTTATGTAGCAGAGATAAAAAGAAAGAGGATGACAACAGCAACAATAATACACAATAACTGTGGTGTTAATAACTAACATTAATTAAGCAGTTATTTTTCTTGATATATAGTAACTATAAATGAGTGTAACTGATTACCACCTTACTTACATCATGGAAACATTGTGAGGATTCATTTTGTTTAAACTGTCAATTATACATACCCTAAATTGAAATCTGTTATTATAAGATCACAACTAATTCAAATGGAGAAGTGTAATAGTATATTAAAAAGCAGAGACATTACTTTGCCAACCAAGGTCCGTCTAGTCAAGGCAATGGTTTTTTCCCGTGGTCATGTATGGATGTGAGAGTTGGACTGTGAAGAAGGCTGATCGCCGAAGAATCGATGCTTTTGAACTGTGGTGTTGGAGAAGACTCTTGAGAGTCCCTTATACTGCAAGGAGATCCAACCAGTCCATTCTAGAGGAGATCAATCCTGGATGTTCATTGGAGGGACTGATGCTAAAGCTGAAACTGCAATACTTTGGCCACCTCATGCGACGAGTTGACTCACTGGAAAAGACTGTGATGCTGGGAAAGGTTGGGGGCGGGAGGAGAAGGGGACGACGGAGAATGAGATGGCTGGATGGCATCACCGACTCGATGGACATGAGTTTGAGTGAACTCCGGGAGTTGGTGATGGACAGGGAGGCCTGGCGTGCTGTGATTCATGGGGTCGCGGAGAGTCGGACACGACTGAGCGACTGAACTGAACTGAACTGAATTAAGAAATTACCTTCTCTGCAGTTTGAAAATACTGTTTTACAAGATCTTCAACCCTTAGTGTTGTTCCTTCTGAGGGTTTTGAGATGAACTTGCCAAAGTTGATCTCTTCTCCTAAAAAAAAAGAGATATGCATTAGGAGAAAAAATAACAGTTTCTATTTTAATGTCAGGGCGTTCCTGGTGGCTCAGTGGTAAGGAATCCGCCTGCCACTACAGAGACGTGGGTCCAATCCCTGGGTCAGGAAGATCCCCTGGAGAAGGAAATGGTAACAACCCACTCCCTATTCTTGCCTGGGAAAATCCCACAGACAGACTGTAATCCGTGGCAGACTACAGTCCATAGACACGACTAAGCGCACACACACACCTTAATGTTAAAGTACCCAAATTCACTGCACATTCCTGTCAGTGGAGGAGGTACGGCCAAACTTTAACAAATGTCAGCTTGCTCAATGTAGTAAATTTTGAGACAAAAATATGGCATTTTTGCTTGTTTCAAGAGTCTTTCCTCCCAAGTCTCTACTTCTTTCCTGATCTCCAAGTAACATGTCTCTTGGTACACAGATCTCTGGGATCCCCCAAACTGCTTCAGGGGGCTCAACAGTAACACGGAGACATTATTTACCTTTTCCATGGTATTGCCACTTACAGTGATGATACAAAAGCAGCCCTGAGTAAAACTGCCAGTGCCTTGGGATGAGTGAAGGCAGTGTTTCTGAGCTCTACTTATAGTTATCACCTCATATTCACAGTTCAAAACAAGACAAAGCAAACAGCCAGTTTCACTAAAGAATATCCTTGATGAAACAGCAAAAATTATTAATTAAATCTGAGCCCATAAGTACATATCTGTTTAATACTCTGAGAAACAAATGGGAAGCATGTGTAGTAAAGCAGACTTACTGCATTCTTATGCAGGATGGTTGTCTCAAAAAAGAGTAGGTACAGAATAAAGAGTACTGGGTAAGAAGTCAAAAAGCATAGGGTCTAGTAATATGCTCTGTTCATAACTTCTGTCATGGAAAATGAATATTAACTGTCCAGCAGGTGGCGACAAGGTGTGGAAAAATACAATAATAAAATTATAGGAGACAGCCCATAATAGCTAATGATTACAATAAAAGGTGGTAAGTGCTACAACAGGGCTGAGAACAAAAAAGATGACACACCAAGGAGAAATGAACACTTCTTCCCCAAGAAGACTGAAAATAATGTGCAGATAGCAAACACTGTTATCATTTGACTCAAGACTTGCAGAATGAGTAACTCACTAAACAAAAAGAGAGAAAAAATATCTTAGGCAGAGGAAAAATTTATGCCATGGCTTACAGGATAAAGAGGCACAAAGTTCAGCATGCCTCTTGCAAAGCAATGAGGACAAGGGAATAGAAATCCTTTTTGAATTTCAAGATGGGAGAATTAATATTACTTCATAAATATGATTACTACATTTCACTATGCCGGACACTATGTTAAGACCATTTACATACAGTATATCTTCTAATCCTCACAACAGTACTATGAGACAGGTACAGTTATTATTCTAATTTTGATGACAAGAAAACTAAACATCAGAGAGATTAAGCAATTAGCATGATTTCACACACATAGTTGAAGTAGCAGAGGTGGCCAAAATGACAAACAATTTCATGCTTTCAATATGATATATGAAAGGGTCATTGTTTCCATTCAGCAATTATTGTTTAAGCAAAAAAGGGATCATCAGAACAAAACTGACTATGGATGAAACACAAATAAAATAAGGAACCAGTTCTAAACTCCATATTCTCACAAATGCTATACCAATAAAACTCCAAGGAACTGATAAGGATGAATGATTAAAGTAAATCATCGTCAATAACTGGATAAAATTAATAGCATAAAAACCATTCTCTGATGTGGATTGTTTTCCCCTAAAACAGTATTCTATGAGCACCATTTAAATATCCAAATGACTATTTCAGGCTGAATTAACAGTACACACCATTTTGATCACAATTTAACTATGAAAATAGAAGCTCATTAAATCAGGGTTAATAAAAACCAACGTAGTGTATATGTAAACTATTAATTCTGACTCAACAGTTCTAAGGAGAAGAGCCACTGTATTTAAAAAGGACCAATATTTCTTATGAAGAAGCACTATTTCATTCAGGTGACCTGTTTTTGATAAATGCTAAAATAAAGGCAATTAGTTTTCATAAAACTTAATTAGCCTTTAAGTATATATCTTTTTAATATTCTGGGACATCTCTTAAGACTGGAATCTTAAATCACATATGCTGTGAAGTTGAAATATTTAGCTGTAAAATTTAAGAGTATATTCTCTAAACATTAAGAATATATAGTAATAATAGATATGTAAACACTAAATCTATAAAGTATGTGTTGTTAATCAGCAGCATGTTTAAAAAAAAACTATGAAAGCCAACGTATCTTCACTGATACCCACAGTTTTACAAGCGATTGCTATCTAATTTTTGCCTGCATGCATGTGTGTTTAGTCACTAAGCTGTGTCTGCTTCTTTGTGAGCCCATGGACTCCTCTGCCAGGCTCCTCTGTCTATGGGATTTTCTAGGCAAGAATACTGTGGTGGGGTTACCACTTCCTTCTCCAGGGAATCTTCCTGACCCTGGGATCAAATTTACCAGAGGTGGCTCAGTGGTAAAGAAACTGCCTGCCAATTCAGAAGACATGGGTTTGATCTCTGATATGGGAAGATCCCACATGCCTTAGAGTAACTGAGCTCGTGCACCACAAGTACTGAGCCTGTGTTCTAGAGCCGGGAACTGCAACTACTGAGCCCACCTGACAAAACTACTGAAATGCAAGTGCCCTAGGGCCCCAAGCTCTGCAACAGAGAAGCCACAGCAATGAGAAGTTCCCATACCACAACTACAGAGTCACCCCCGCTCACCAAAACTAGAGGAAAAAACTGCAAAGAAACAAAGACCCTGCATAGCCAAAAATATACCTTAAAAAGAAAGGTGCTAAAAATATCTTTAAAAAAAGATAACCAGCTCACCCATGTTTTCCTTTTGTTCTCTGTGCCTGAAAAAATGGATCACATCTTTGGGATTAGCTACCCGATCCACAAATTTCTGGCTAAAGCGAAGAACACTGAACGGTTCAAAGCCTCCACTATAGTCCACCTGGAAATACAGAACAAGTTACAAAGACTAGCAAACAGCACCAATTTCAGTATTTATGGGTAAGACTTTTAAGTTAGTACTGTATGTTAATGTTCTACAATTCATTTTCAAGATCGTGAGGATGTTACACCATTTATTCTATGAAAAAATAAAGCTTCAAAAGTTTATGCTTCTGCAAAACATTGTTTGATTGAATCAAGGTACAGCAAGAATTCCCACAATGTCAGAATAACTGTATCTCCCCATGGTAAAAACTAACAGTCTAGGAACCAGGAATATCATCTGAAAAGGATGTGACATCTCTAAACAAGTTTTCTTAAACTTTTAAAACAGATATCCAAATAGAATGCTGGCACTAGATACATTTATTAATTGGTTTATCACGTAAGGATAAGCCTTCATATCAGACAAAAATAAACACTGGGAAAATCCATGAAGGAAAAAAAGCAAGTCTGAGCTTTGAGAAATGATCACCTTCAAAACATGGGACAGTTCTCTCTTGGTATTTCAGGGGGATTGATTCCAGGACCCCTGGCTGGGAACACCAAAGTCTGCAGATGCTGAAGTCCCTTGTATAAAATGGCACTGTTCACTCAGCCCTCCGTATCTGCAGATACGAAACTGCAGGTACAAGAGGGCTCACGATTTCTATTTAGAACTAACAATGGTTCTCAAGGCAGGCTTTTTCTAAAGACGTCTCTTATAGCACCAAGCCCCTTACAAAGAAAGACACTACATCTCTTCCTAACAGAAATAATCATTTTCCTAAACCAGCTGTTCTCAAAGGATGCTCTGGGAACCAGCATTGTACCACATCACCAGTCTCTCCAGACTACACCTAACCTCCACCCCACATAGACTCTCTGTCACACTTAGCACTAGCTAAGATTCTGTCAGTTTTCATTCCAATCCCAAAGAAAGGCAATGCCAAAGAATGCTCAAACTACCTCACAATTGCACTCATCTCACACGCTAGTAATGCTCAAAATTCTCCAAGCCAGGCTTCAGCAATATGTGAACCGTGAACTTACAGATGTTCAAGCAGGTTTTAGAAAAGGCAGAGGCACCAGAGATCAAATTGCCAACATCCGTTGGATCATGGAAAAAGCAAGAGAGTTCCAGAAAAACATCTATTTCTGCTTCATTGACTATGCCAAAGCCTTTGACTGTGTGGATCACTAACTGTGGAAAATTCTAAAAGAGATGGGTATACCAGACCATCTGACCTGCCTCTTGAGAAACCTGTATGCAGGTCAGGAAGCAACAGTTAGAACTGGACATGGAACAACAGACTGGTTCCAAATAGGAAAAGAAGTACGTCAAGGCTGTATATTCACCCTGCTAATTTAACTTAAATGCAGAGTACATTATGAGAAACGGTGGGCTGGAAGAAACACAAGCTGGAATTAAGATTGCCCGGAGAAATATTAATAACATATGCAGGTGATACCACCCTTATGGCAAAAAGTGAAGAGGAACTCAAAAGCCTCTTGATGAAAGTGAAAGAGGAGAGTGAAAAGGTTGGCTTGAAGCTCAACATTCAGAAAACTAAGATCATGGCATCTGGTCCCATCATTTCATGGGAAATAGATGGGGAAACAGTGGAAACAGTGTCAGACTTTACTTTTTTGGCCTCCAAAATCACTGCAGATGCCGATTGCAGCCATGAAATTAAAAGACGCTTACTCCTTGGAAGGAAAGTTATGACCACCCCAGATAGCATATTAAAAGCAGAGACATTTGCCAACCAAGGTCCGTCTAGTCAAAGATATGGTTTTTCCAGTGGTCATGTATGGATGTGAGAGTTGGACTGTGAAGAAAGCTGATCACCGAAGAATTGATACTTTTGAACTGTGGTGTTGGAGAAGATCTTGAGAGTCCCTTGGACTGCAAGGAGATCTAAGCAGTCCATTCTAAAGGAGATCAGTCCTGGGTGTTCATTGGAAGGACTGATGTTGAAGCTGATACTTTGGCCACCCCATGTGAAGAACTGACTCATTGGAAAAGACTCTGATGCTGGGAGGGATTGGGGGCAGAAGGGGATGACAGAGGATGAGATGGCTGGATGGCATCACCGACTCAATGGACATGAGTTTGAGTGAACTCTGGGAGTTGGTGATGGACAGGGAGGCCTGGCGTGCTGAGATTCATGGGATCACAAAGAGTCGGACATGACTGAGCGACTGAACTGAAGAATCTGTTCACATATTTGCTATTTGTTTATTTTATCTCTTCTCACACCTCCGCCTCCTGTAAGCCTTGTCTATTTTATCATCACTGCTCACCCCCCACTCTCACATGCAGAAAAGAAGGCACTCAATAACTCAATAAACATCTATTCACTGAATTAGTGAATCAGTGAGGGTCATCTAGCCAATACATTTTGGAATACTACCTACAGGAAGATATTTCTTCTTTTTATCATTAATGAGCTAGTAATGTGTTTGGGAAAAGGAATCCCAACTTCCAATTTAAGTCTGATTAGTTTTAACAGTATCAGGCAGACATAGATGAGAAACATGGTGCTTCTGCTCTGATAAAGAGATCTGTGTGATTCTCTTAAAGCAGTTATGTTTCTACTACCCAGACAAACCATCTCTACAGCTGATATGTTCTAAACCAAAAAATGCCAAATGTTCAAGCTAGGGAGTCTCCCCAAAACACATTTTTAACAACTGAACTCCAGTCTAGTTTTATTTTCAGTCAGTAATTTTCTGCTTCTAAACGCTACAAAATTATTCACTAAGCAAACTTTACTGAAGTGTCCCCAACGTCTAAGTTCTCTGCCAAGGGCCAGATATAACATAAATAAAACAGCATCCTGGTTGGAAAGAAACTAAGAAGCTGCCTAGGAAGACAAACCATGTAAAGAAGTAGCTGCAAGCAGAACCTGAATAGTGCTGTAAGAAGTACATAAAGAGGAGATTGAGGACACAAAGGAAGAAGTAGCTACTCTGAAGGGATGTCAAGAAAACTTTCTGTTGAAGAGGGAAGCTTAAGTATTAAAGGGGATTATTTCAGAAGAAGAAAAGTACATTCCATGAAGCAGGATCAGTGTGAGCAAACATGCGAAAGAGTGAAATAAACTCCACTAGGCCTAGGAAACAGCAACTTTCAGTCAGAAACTGGAGTCTAGGAGGTGCTGGCAGGTAATGAGGTAGAAGCAACGAGGTAGGTTTAGACCAGATCATGTCAAGTCTGGAAAGCCACATAAGAGTTTAGGCTCATTCCTGTTAGAGTTGGGATGTCATTAAGTCATTTTCAGCAGGAAAAGCATGCAATAGCATATTTTAGAAAGATAGTGTTGGCAGTAGTCTGGAGAGGCTAGAGGTGGGGCCAGGAGGAAACTGGAGCAGAGTCAGGTAGGAAGCTGGACTCAGCTACAGCAATGACAACGAGATGGAGAGAATTTACTCAAATCTAGGAAGCACAAACCCAGGGACAAGAGACCCAGCAGCTCAAGGTCACATAGCTAGTGACAGAGCCGGAATCAAACCAGACAGTCTGCCCAGGGCTTCTCAAATTTTCATGTGCATATAAATCTTTGGGGGAATGCTGTTAAAATGCAATTCAGTGGGTTTAATATGGAGCTTGAGATTCTGTATTTTTAAGAATTTCCCAGGTGATGCCAGTGCCGCTGCAGTTTAAGAGCCATATCCCTTGGGCACAAGGCTTTAGAAGGACTCTTGGACTCCAACAAGGAGGTCTCAGGGGTAGGTCAAAATTTGGGAGTCATCATTCTATAGGTGATCATATGCCTAGGCTGGACACAGGACTAACTAAAACATAGGAAGAAACAAAGAAAACGTGTAGAAGAGAATGCTGAAGAGTGACTCACTAAGATGAAAAAAATCTACTGGATTTGACAATTGAAGGTTGCATTTTCCACCTGAGATGGTGGTGTCACAGCCTTGATCATAGTGGACTGAGGAAGAAACTGTTATATGAGCAATATAGACAATGTATTATTTTAGGGGGAAGAAAATCAGAAAAGGTAGGAGCTAGAAGAGAAAGGCACAGGGGTGAAAAAAAAAAAGAAGTCTTGTTATTTGTGAGTATCATGATGCAAAAGATAAGCAGGTTTAGAGGCATAGGAAACACGTCGATTTCTTAGAATTTTCTAACTCTGAAATGTCAGTTCTTGCCATGTATTTATCAAGCACGTGCAGTTCCCAGCGGAGAAGGCAATGGCAAGCCACTCCAGTACTCTTGCCTAGAAAATCCCATGGACGGAGGAGCCTGGTCAGCTGCAGTCCATGGGGTTGCTATGAGTCAGACATGACTTAGCGACTTCACTTTCACTTTTCACTTTCACACACTGGAGAAGGAAATGGCAACCCACTCCAGTGTTCTTGCCTGGAGAATCCCAGGGACAGGGGAGCCTAGTGGGCTGCCGTCTCTGGGGTCACACAGAGTCGGAAACAACTGAAGTGACTTAGCAGCAGCAGCAGCAGCAGCAGTTCCCAGGGACTGTTCTGGGATCTTTGGCTACATTAGTTAACAATATTCACAAAGTTCCATGCTTCCATAAAGCAGATAGTTTGGTAGCTGAGGACAAATAATAACCAAAATAAATAAACAAACAAATTGGATGTCATAGTTCAGGCGGATGTGTTGTGGGGAAAAAAAAAAGACGTAGAGAAGGGTAAGTGAAATCAATAGTGCTGGAGAGAGGGTCTGGGGGTTACAATCTTAATCAGGCTGGGGTCCACTGAGGTGACTACTTGGGTGATGTGAGCAAACTTGGAGGAAGTGAGCGGGTCTGATATGTCTGAGGCACTGCAAGAAGTCTGAGTGCCTGGAAGGAGGGGAGAGTGGGGAGCCGCAAGCGATGAAATCCGAGAGCTCGGCCAACCTAGTCAAGACAACGTTATTTAGAAATGAAGGAAGCAAGAAAACAAAAACATCAAACCTATCAGAATGAACTAAAATGGATAGCCAACAAGGACCTACTATATACAGAGCACATGGAACTTTACCAATGTTGTGTGGCAGCCTGGATGGGAAGGGGGTTTGGGGGAGAACACATATATGTATGGCTGAGTCCCTTCACTGTTCACTTGAAACCGTCACAACATTTTTAGTCAGCTATACCCCAATATAAAATAAAAAGTTTATAGAAAGGAATGAAACTTCGATTAAATCAAATACTGACTGCTTTATTATTTTCTTCACCAATGATGATAGCTCTTTTTACTATACGAACTCTCTTTGCTACTTTACTGAAAAAAAAAAAAAATTCATGTAAACTGTACAAAACTCTCCTTTGAAAATCAATAAAGCTGAATTCATCTAAATAGGACTTACTCGCAGTCGTATAAGAGGCTTCTCTGGCTGTCGAGAATTTCCCAGACGTTCCCGTTCTGCATTTTCAAGCATTTCTTCAACCTCAAAATAAAGATATTGTCATGACTAGGGGGAAGAGGTACTTCTGGCTGGCATCTAGTGGTAGAGGTCAGAGAGGACTTGTAAAAATCCCACTGTGCACAGAACAAGCTCCCACAACAAAGCATTTCCCAGTCTAAACTGTCAGCTGTGCCAAGGCTGAGAGACCCTGTGCTTCCTGAGTAGGCCGGGACAATCCACTCACTCATGCTCCATCTCCCTCGCCTGAGAGATCGGGTTCAGGGACAAGTACATGACCTCAGTCCAGGGAAACTCAACGTTTAAGGGGTTTATCTGGAACCACTGGGAAAAAAATTATTCTTTCAGCTGTAAAGGCAATGTAAGTCTGTGGGCCACCGCATGACAGACTTCCTTATAGTGAAGCTTAAGATAAAACCCACAGGACTGGGTGGCACAGGACTAAACATGGAAATAGAGACAGAAGGACCTGCTATCTTGAGTCTCTGGATCTGGTCACCTTGAAACCAGCAAACCTAAACCTTTCAGTTATGTGAGCTACATGCTGCTAGTAAAGCTGTGCCACTGGGTGAGTCACTTTAAGGTTCAGCTCCAGTGGGCGTTTTTGCAGTTTAGTGGTTATCACACTTGCCTCACTTTAAGGTTCAGCCCCTCTTTTTATAAAATGTGGATGGTAGACTCTACCATCCTATAGCATTGCTAAGTGGATTAAGCACAAAATGCTGTCAACAGTGTCCAGAATATACAAGCAATTATCATTATCATCATGCTTTTCATGAGAATGCAAAGCAGAAGAGCATACACAGAGTAAGAACTGTGAACGACTTCTGTTCCAACAGCAAATCTGTAAGTCTAATTTGTTCGAAAGTCCAACAGTTATCCTAGGTACTCAACTAACACAATCGGCTACATAATCCTGTACTATAATAGGTTTCCCAGCTGGTGCTATTGGTAAAGAACTCGGCCAATGCAGGAGACATAGAGATGCACGTTCGATCCCTGGGTCAGGAAGATTCCTGGAGGAGGGCATGGCAACCCACTCCAGTATTCTTGACTGGAGAATCCCATGGACAGAGGAGCCTGGCGGGTTACAGTCCAAAGGGTTGCACAGAGTCAGACACAACTGAAGCGACTTGGCACACATGCACAAATAGGTTTATAATACTTTTCACACAAATAATACATAAAAACAAACACAAAAAATAAAGAAAACATTTTTAATCTTAAATGTAGCACTTTGAAAAGTACAACAGCACCAGGTACATCACTGCTGCTTTTACACTTCCTTCCAGACATTCTTCAGCTTGAAATAAAGATACTGTACTACTATACTCTATACAGTGGTTGTGGTGGTTTAGTCGCTAAGTTGTGTCAGACTCTTGCGACCCCATGGACTATAGCCCGCCATACTCTTCTTGCCTGGGAGTGTCCAGGCAAGAATATTGGAGTGGCTAGCCATTTCCTTCTCCAGGGGACCTTCCCAACCGCTATCAAACCCATGTCTCCTGCACTGCAGGCAGATGCTTTACTGCTGAGCCACCAGGGAAGCCCTTTGTACAGTGTAGTGCAGTACACCAGAATACAGCCATTTGCAGAGGATGCATGCATGTGACAATGTACACCAGACATGTGAACTAATTAAAGTGACGGGACATGCAAACGCATGTCCGCATCTTTCAAAGTTTGCAACTTGAAGGTTCATGCATAGGAGACTTACTGTATTAAGATGTCAAGTTCCATATTATCAAATGCATTCATCCAACTTCAAAATGGGTCAAGAAATTCTGCAGAGGTTTAAGGATGGTGATCTGTATGGGAGGAGGCACGGGACTTACACTGAAGTGACATGGTCCCTGTGCTATGCTTAACTATTCAATCATGTCTGACTCATTGCAACCCCATGGACTGTAGCCCACCAGACTCCTCGGTCCATGGCATTCTCCAGGCAAGAATACTGGAGTGGGTTGCCATGCCCTCCCCCAGGGGATCTTCCCACTCCAGGGATCGAACTGAGGTCTGTTGCACTGTAAGCAGACTCTACCATCTGAGCCACCAGGGAAATCCAAGAATACTGGAGTGGGTAGTCTATCCCTTCTCCAGGGGATCTTCCCAACCCAGGATTGAACCAGGATCTCCTGCACTGCAGGAGGATTCTTTACCAGCTGAGCGACCAGGGAAGCCCTAGCAGACACATTTCAAGGTTTTATCTGAAGGTAGATTTCAGGGTGAAAGGATGTGTGAGGGAGATTACTAGGCTAAGGTTCTCCTCATCTACCACAGTATCCTGCCATTCCCTAATCAAAGTTACTGCTTTCATTAATAAAATGAACAAATTATCAAATCAGGATAAAAAGAGAAAAGCGATTATACATACGTCTCTGAGAAGGAGGAAAGGATCTGGGAGGGGGGCTTAAAGTTTCTTCTATATGTAACATTCTTCCATCTCAAAGACTTAAAAAAAAACCTTCGATACGCTTAAACTCATTTATTGACCAGTGATTCCTTAAAGGTTTCATGAGAATATAGCAAATGTAATGTCTTCCCTCTAGTCTACTTTAGTATTTAATTCAATGTAAATAACCTCTCAACTAAAAGAGATTTCATTGACCTTTATCTAGAAGAATTACCTTCTCCAAGCAGAAGTTCTGTATGACTTGGGTTACTTTAGGATTATCTGGGTTAAAAATGTCTGGATGATCAGCCAGAACAACATCATCCATGAAAAACTGCCTCACTGTGCGGAGAGGAATTTTCTGCATATTCATCTTCCTTCCTTTAATACGCAGCAAACCAACGTGTCTGAAATGAGGAGGGAAATGAAAGACTGGTCACATTGTAAAGTTCCTCAGGAAGATGTGCACATCAAAATGATCATATTTGTTAATGTCTACAAAATCCTTACAACCACCCCTCCTTAAAATGTCTAGTAATTTGATCTTTTTTTAATATTTATTGATTTGGCTGTGGACTTTCTAGTTGTGGCATGAAATGCTTAGTAGTTGTGGCGCCTGGGCTGAGTTGCTTCGTGACATGTGGGATCTTAGTTCCCTGATCACGGATTGAACCCGTGTCTCGCGCAATGCAAGGCAGATTTTTAACCACTGGACCACCAAGGAAGACTTTTAGTAATTTGATCTTAATGTTATATCACAGGAAAAAATGTAAACATTCTTCTTCCCCAGAATAAAATCTACTCATCCATCAACTCTGCTATAGCATTCTAACTTAAAATTTAATTAATAAAACATGTTAGCCTTGAATTGGCCTAATGAACAGCAAAATCATTAATACCACTGGGGTCTTCTCCTGCTGAAAACAGTTTAAAATCTGGGAAAATAGTAACAGTATATGGAATGATCAGTCTTTACAAAGAAATTTACCATATAAGTAACAGCACTATCAGTACTTTTGGCCTATGAGATGATCAGATTATTATAGCAAATATTTTTAAGAATTGATTTGGAAAATAGAATCGTTACTCACTTCTTTACAGCTTCTCCTGGGGAAAGAGAGGTGACCACTGAACTTCCAGGCTGTGACACGTAGAAGAGCTGTTGTTCATTTTTCGTTGGAGCTATTTTACACTCATGTTCATGGCCCCAGATAACAAGATCGATGAAGTCATCCAAAAACTGCTCTGGAATGAAGTTGGTACTTCCGTGTTTACTCCTATGCCAAGATTTTTAAAAACAAGTATTATAAATGTCCAGAGATATAAAAAAACTTCCTAATAAGTCTTTCTCCAGTCACTAAAGACTTATTATCCCTTCTGTAAGTCAGAATGTATTCAAGGGGTTGGGGATACAAAGATAATATCTAATTCCTAATGTCAAAGGGTTTACAAGCTTGCAGGACACAGACAAGTAAAAGCCTCAAAAGAGAAAGCAGTCAGTTCTACACAGAGGCAGATCACAAAAGGTAGAGAGGAATAATTCTCCCTGTGGGAAAGCCAGAAAATCATGAGCTCTAGAAAGAGTAAAAACCTATAAACTGGTCTGAGTGTATACCAAACAGAAAACAGAAGATGACAGTGAATTTAACCTAAGCTTTAAAGTCAAATCTCTGAATATGTCTCATCACTTTTAACATGTTTCTTTTACTGATTAAAATAATGAGAATGTCAGTCTTATATAAGAAATAAGAGTTTTCAATATTAAATAAAATATTGTATGAATGTGATTTCCAAACCCTTATTTTATACCTAGATTAGCTGCTATTATTAAAAGGTATTTGAAAACCCAAAGAGAGGAAGATGAGAAAAAAATTTTCCACAATACTGATTTATATCAATGAGAATTTAAGTACAAGTCTTCAACTACTTCAACTTGAGGCAAGTCAACATTCATTCATTCAACATTTACTGAGTGTCTGTATGTGTCAGGTTTCCCAGGTCTCTTCTAGATCCTGAAGACATAGTTGTGGGGAGCCGGCCTGAACAAGGCTCCAAATGTTGACCCTGGGAATGCCTTGCAAGTGCTGTTCCCTGTCCCGCCACCCCTTAGTGAAAATGAAAGTCCCTCAGTCGTGTCCGACTCTTTGTGACCCCAGGGACTATACAGTCTGTGGAATTCTCCAGGCTAGGATACTGGAGTGGGTAGCCTTTCCCTTCTCCAGGGGATCTTCCCCACCCAGGGATCGAATCTAGGTCTCCTGCATTGTGGGCAGCTTTTTTACCAGCTGAGCCACAAGGGAAGCCCAAAAGAGAGTCATAAAACATTTACCAGGCCTTATTTGTTCTTCCTTGAGAAAAACACAGCAAATAATCCTTTGCTAGGTTTCTTGTTTTTTCCCCCAGATTTATGTAGGTATGTTTTCCTTATCTCTTAAAATAGATTAAGAATGTACTCCCTAATCTTTATAGCCTTCTGACTAGTTTTTCTTATCTCCTGAGCATTAGTCTTAATGCCAAGCTTGTGTTAGAAAGCAAACAAGCCTTTGTAATCTTCTATAGATGCAATAACTAACCTGGTAAATGACTTGGTATTTTTATGTACCCTGTTCCCTGTCTCACTTGGTATAAAAACCCTGGCCCTTTTCAATAAAGTCGCTGATTTGCCTCACGAGCATTCAGTCCTCTTGACCCCATTCTTTACTCCTTAATTCTTTTCTCAGGCTTCTACATCGTTGCGGTCCGGACCTGTTCTCTTTGCCGGCTGGCACCGGCACATAGTAACGAACAAAGTCCTTGATCAAATGGGGGAAACTAGCAATAACACAACATTCTCATGTACATGCATACATATACACATATACAAATATATATCTATGTTTTTTATATAAAGTTTTGTCAGATAGTGATAGGTGCTATATAGAAAAATAAAGGGAAAAGTTACACGTAAAAGAGAGGCTACTATACACAGGGTGGTAAAGAAAGGCCTCTCTGACAGGAGACAAGTAGCAGAGTATGGAGATGAGGGACCAGGAAGGCCTGAGACCTAGGCAGAGGGAGGAACTGATGGCAAAGGTGCTGACATGGGAATGTGTCCAGTGAATTCAAGAGCAGCAAGGGGACTAGTGTAGCTGAGCAGAATGAATGCACGGAAGAGCAGGAAGTGAAATCAAAGAAGCTCATGTATCTAGGAAGTTTATGTAAAAAAACACTTTTATGTAAAAAATGAATAATGCTATCACAATGACTAAAGAGATGCAGAATAACTCAAATAAACATGATGTATGTGTGCCTTCCTGGAGCACTGGAAAAGGGAGAACTACCGCTGGTGGGTTGACTCTGACTTATGACATAGAAGCTGATTAGAACATCCTTGTGGAAATATTTTGCATGACAAAATCTGTTTAGGGTTTACCTTCTTTCGCTGCAAGAAAAAGAAAACTGATCAACATATAGAAACAAACAGGAAATAAAGTAAAATGTAAAAGGCTCAAAAATTCTTGCTTAATATGAGAAAATCAGTTTTGTTTTTTTTTTTTTTTTACAAGACCCTGAAAACATACTTACCCTGAAAACAATAAGTATGTAAGAATGCTGAAGGTGAAAAATGACCCTAACAGCATTACAAAAAAAACCTATTATAACCACAATGAAGGGGTAGGGGAAAAGGAACTGACCTAAGTAACTTTAGAAAGTGGTGTTTTTACTAGATATAGTAAGGCTATGGACTAAAATAATATACAAACACTGAATCCTGGCTGGCAAATTTTCTCAATTTTAAAATTATTTTATGTGTGAATTAAGATTAAAAAAATAAGTAAAGATGATACAATCCAGGTTTCCATTAGAAAAGGAAGTCTCAAATAAGGGAGAAGACAAAAATGAAACATGTAGGGCTGGATTCGAATTAGTACAACTTGTGCTAGGGTTTGTATTTTTTTTTAAACACATATATTTGTTGTTCAGTCGCTCAGTCTTGTCTGACTCTTTGCGACTCCATGGACTGCAGCATGCCAGACTTCCCTGTCCCTCACAATCTCCGGGAGTTTGCTCAAACACATATATACATACAGACATGTATGCATGAATTAGTAAATATACATATATTCCTTTAACTCTAGTCATGAGGGCTATGGAGACATGCAGTAGCAGTAAGCACACTTAGTCGCCATATCTGAGTTTCTAAATACCACTCTCTGATGAAAGCAATTAGGGCTCCTTGGAGAAGTAGTTGATTCCTGGGCTTGGGAGAAAAATACAAGAGGAGCCTGGAACATCTTGTAGGACTGGAAGGTTAATGACATAGTTCAAAAAACAAAAAGGAAGAGGGCTTGCTGAAAGAGCACAGAAGCCAAAATAAAAAAAGCTCTCAATGGTCAGAGTTGAAACAAAGTAAGCAACAACAAAAACTGGTAATACTGGATTGTACCTCAAAGAATAAAATAAATATCTTGAGTCTATAGTAACATAAATAAATGAATGGAATGAATAAATAAATAAATGAGAATGACAAATTTTCCTAACAGAAGACTTTCAGTCAATAATTATAGAAAGAATAGGGGAAATTTAACAAGTTACAAACAACACCACAGCATTAATTACTGGAAACAAGATGCACTTCAGTTCAGTCACTCAGTTGTGTCCAACTCTTTGCAACCCCATGAACCACAGCACGCCAGGCCTCCCTGTCCATCACCAACTCCCGGAGTCCACCCAAACCCATGTCCATTGAGTCGGTGATGCCATCCAACCATCTCATCCTTTGTCGTCCCCTTCTCCTCTTGCCCTCAATCTTTTCCAGCATCAGGGTCTTTTCAAATGAGTCAGCTCTTCGCATCAGATGGCCAAAGTATTGGAGTTTCAGCTTCAACATGAGTCCTTCCAATGAACACCCAGGAATGATCTCTTTTAGGATGGACTGGTTGGATCTCCTTGCAGTACAAGGGACTCTCAAGAGTCTTCTCCAACACCACAGTTCAAAAGTATCAATTCTTCTGTGCTCAGCTTTCTTTATAGTCCAACTCTCACATCCATACATGACCACTGGAAAAAGCATAGCCTTGAGTAGACGGACCTTTGTTGACAAAGTAATGTCTCTGCTTTTTAATATGCTATCTAGGTTAGTCATAACTTTCCTTCCAAGGAGTAAGTGTCTTTTAATTTCATGGCTGCAATCACCATCTGTAGTGATTTTGGAGCCCAGAAAAATAAAGTCAGCCACTGCTTCCCCATCAAGATTCACCAGTGGATGCTAAAGCCTGTGGGCCAAAGTCTAAGGAGAAACAGGATATTCACAGTCTCAGTGTATTTTTCCCAAAATATTTATTATTATAAAGTAGAAGATGTGACCTTTCCAGTGGAGAAACCTGGTCTACACCACCTTAATCAAATGATCAAGATTATTAACATCACCCTTAACAGCAACCAGCCATACCAACATTATATTACCCATTCCCCCTACCAATGCTGCCACTCCACCTCTCGTTCTGGTATGAAATGGCTTATGACTGTTCCTTCTGACTTATCCCTACTTGGGGAAAGCAGAAAGTGTAGCAGAACTGGAAAGCCCTCAGCAAGAGAAGGAACAAACTCCCTGTCTGTTACATGGAAACCACACGTATCAAAACCCTGTCCTGTTCCTCCTTTGAAACTCACCATGTTTATTCAAGAATATACATAAGGCAACATAACACTGCAGCCTAAAACCTTTCTTTCACTGAGTTGTGATGAACAAGTATCAGAGTATTCTACAGTCAATAAATACCTCTTCAACAAATAATAATATTTAATAATAATAAGAAGAAATTATATAATCAGGCCACAGATCCCTTCAGATTCTTTTTCAATAACTTCAACTTTGTTCCTTATGTATCATTTCACTGCCACCACTGTTACCATCTCACACTTTTTTACTATAATTATCACACAATAAATCTTGTTTCTTCAAATCTCTATTTCCTTTCAATCAACCTTATACCCTGCTACTAGATTAAATTTCTTAAAACTACCAACAAAAAAAAGCTGATCTACCTATATTTAACATTCTGGAAAAACACCTGTATAAATGTACCAGGAGTAATGTATAAGAATATTCCTGTGCTTGCTTCAGCAGCACATATACTAAAAAAAAGAAAAAAAAAAAAAGAACGTTCCTAACAAAAAGATTAAAAAAAAAATCTAGAAATAACAAAACATTCATCAACAGGCGAAAAAGCTGAAATGCATACATCAGTGAAAATGAGTTATGCTGTTAAGCAGCAAAATGAGTCATAGTAACAGAGGGCTTCCCTGGTGGCTCAGTGCTAAAAAATCCACCTGCAATGCAGGAGACCTGGGTTTGATCCCTTGGTCAGGAAGATTCCCTGGTGAAAGGAATGGCTACCTGTTCCAGTATTCTTGCCTGGAGAATCCCATGGACAGAGAAGCCTGGCGGGCTACAGTCCCTGTGGTCGCAAGAGTCAGACACGACTAATGACTGACACTTTCACTTTGAATTAACATACTGCTGAACAAAAATAAGCCAACTGCAAAATATAAAGCATGGTTCCAGTTATACCAAAACCAAATAAAGATGACTCATTATGAATAAGTGTGTAATTGAACAATAAAGAAAGCTATGGACAGATTAAATAAAAAGCGAAGATAGTGCTTCCCTATAAAGTATGTGGAAAAAGATAAGAGTCAGAAAAGGGCATGGGGTAATGTACTGCTCATGTTCCACTTCCTTCTGAATTTAGGAGCATTCACTTTATAGTTTTTGGTATACCTTACCCATATGCTAGAAATACTTGTTTGTATTAATAAGTATGAATATATATTGAAAATGATTTCAAGATGCAGTCACACAATGCATATCTAAGTTTGCCTGATCCTGCACTGACAGCTTTCAAATAATAAGGAACCCATTACTAAAATATAGGTAAGCTTAGAAACAGAGATTTGGGGAACCTCAATATTTGACTCAAGAATTTTCAGAGACAAAACTTTTACCTGTTCTGATGAATTACAAATAAGTTAAACCAAGAGTTCTCATCTTCTTTGGGTCTCAACATTGTTACTTTTTTATTGACAAACATTCGATAGAGCCTTTCATCTGGAATGGATCCTGAAATAGACATCACATTATTTTAAAAGTTTTGCTTCTAAATTATGTGCTTCTCTGAGTATCTCGTTTTCCTATCAGAGAGATATGTGAAATCTGATATCAACATTCACAAATGAAAACGTTCCAAGTTCATGCCTGATAGCTACTGAGCAGTTGTTTAGTTGCTCAGTTGTGTGAGACTCTTTGTGACCCCATGGACTGTATGTAGCCTGTCAGGTTCCTCTGTTCGTGAGATTTCCCAGGGAAGTACTGGAGTGGGTTGCCATTTCCTCCTCCAGAGGGTCTTCCCGACCCAGGGATTGAACCCGAGTCTCCTACAAGTGTCCAGCATTGGCAGGGGGAGTCTTCACTGCTGAGCCACTGGGGAAACCTGCTGAGCAGTTAGCTGCATTCAAAGAATGTTTTCCATGTCAAGCATACATACCTTCAAATCTAGAAATGTAGAATAAAAATCTGTTTTCTATGCTCACAGTCTTATTAAAATTTTTAATAATATTGTTTTCTACTCTATTTTTTCTATGTGTACTTTTGATCTAACATATACATTGTAAAATACACAGGAAATGACATTAAAAGGGGTGAGATTTTAAAATGTACTTAATAGCTTTATGTATATTATGCTTTTAAATAAAAACAGCGACTCTGTGGACATGAGTTTGAGTGAACTCCGGGAGTTGGTGATGGACAGGGAGGCCTGGCGTGCTGTGATTCATGGGGTCGCGGAGAGTCGGACACGACTGAGCCACTGAACTGAAGTGTGCTTTTAAATAATTTAATGACTTTTAAATAACTCTTCCTAATCCCCCAAAGGATCATCTTAGTCTAGTAGAGGTCAAAGAAAATAAACATTCAAATTGTAATTTTAAATACTATAAAAGGAAAAAAAGTCAGAATGCTAAGAAGCCAGTTATCAGTGGGAGGACAAAGTTACTACTTCACAGAGTGATTAGGGAAGAAAAGCCAACACTTGAGAAGTGTAAGAGCTAGAAGAGGTCTAGCTTCTAGAGAGAACTTCTAGTGCTGCCAATGAAATGATGGTGGAATGTATGACTGGGACAAAAAAGGAAAGACATGAAGATCCAGGGCATTAGAAGGCTGATCTACTTAGCTGCAGAAGCACTGAGAACACTGACAAAATTGGAAGGTAAGCAGATAAGAAAATTGAGGTAATGGAAAGGGCAGTTTACCGGTTGGCAGTTAGCTTCAAGGGTGTCTGAAAAGGAAGGATGGAGGTGGCAGCGGGAAGCAAGGAGAGCAGGGACTTGCCCTCCAGCCCTTCCGCCCTAGAGACTATGAGAGGCCAGGAGAAAACTGCACAGGACACAGGAGCCTCGTGGGCCAGTGTCACTGACAGTTGCACAGCACAGGGAGCATTCAGGGACTGATGATATGAGGAATATGCTAACTAAAACGGGCTCTAGCATATGACATCACACTCCAGTATTCTTGCCTGGAGAGTTCTGTGGACGGAGGAGCCTGGTAGGCTGCTGTCTATGGGGTCACACAGAGTCGGACACGACTGAAGCAACTTAGCAACAGCAGCATATACAGAGCTAGGGTGACAGTAGCCGCTGGAGGGTAGAGACTGAGTCCAGTTAAGGAAAACAGAACAGGATGAGATGAGAGCTTGGGGAAAAAAGGGATGATAGAAGCAGTTTGCTTCTGGCAGTGAGTAAGGCATAACGGGGTTTGTCTTTGGTTTGAAAGTGTGAGTATCAATCATTTTCTTCAGATATGATCCCTAACATTACAGTGATTAAAATATCTATCAGTAGTGTTTTTTTTTTAGTTTATTTTACTACCTGTTCTATCACTTGCAAAAATCAGACAATATTTTGATCTCATCTTCTGTATCTCTAAAATAGAGATTGCCATGATGCTTTTCTATTTGTTGGCAAAATTATGTAACTTGGGCAAAGACTCTACACTTCCTACAGAAAGCATTTAAATAAACCATCCATCTTAATTATTCTTTAAAAACATATACATAATTTTTCTTAATTATTCTTTAAAGACATATACAAAGAGAAATGAGTACTAAGGCTTCTATTATACTAAAATCACTTAAAAAATAATGAAAACTACGTTAAGGTTAGTTACAGCATGAGTTTTTCTCAATTTCCCTTGGGGTACTTTAAAACTGGTTTAACATGAAGCATAATTTTTATAACACTTAGGAAATGGCAACCCACTCCAGTGTTCTGCCTGGAGAATTCAATGGATGCAAGATCCTGGTGGGCTACAGTCCATGGAGTTGCAAAGAGTCGGGCATGATTAAGCGACTAAATGATACACATCAAAAACAATAAAACTACTGTATTCATATAACAAACATCAAACTGAACTTAACCAAATGAAGACACAAAAAATACACTCTGAACGCATGCTGAAAATGGTTTTCCCAGCAGTCACGTATGGATGTAAGAGCTGGAGCGTAAAGAAGGCTGAGCACAAAAGAACTGATGCTTTCAAACTGTGGTGCTGGAGAAGACTCTTGAAGAGTCCCTTGGACTGCAAGGAGATCAAACCAGTCAATCCTAAAGGAAATCAACCCTGAATATCCACTGGAAGGACTGACGCTGAAGCTGAAACTCCTTTTGGCCACCTGATGCAAAGAGCCAACTCACTGGAAAAGACCCTGATGGTGGGAAACATTGAAGACAGAAGAAAGGAGCAGCAGAGGATGAGATGGTTAGATAACATCACCTACTCAATGGACATGAATCTGAGCAAACTCCAGGAGATAGTGAAGGATGAACTCAATGGGGTCACAAGAGTCAGACACTTAGCGACTGAAGAACAACAAAAATAGTCTTCCATTCACATATAATAAAGCCTATCAAACAAGCTTTTACCTACTGGAAACTAAACAAATTACAGAATTTGATAAAGCAAATTTTCTGAGCATTGTAGATGACGGTTCTAAACTAGCACTAATAAAAATATCATGTGAGCCACCAAAACAAGCCAAATATGTAATTTTTAATTTTCTAGTAGCCACATTAAAATAAGTAAAAGAAATTGGTAAAATTAATTTTAACATATTTTATTTAACCCAATATCTGAGTATGGTATTTTACACTTTATTCTAAGTCATTGAAATCTAATATGTACTTTATACTTACAGCATGACTCAATTTAGACTAGCCACTTTTCTAGTGCCTGATATCTACATGATTACTGTATTGGACAGTGAAACTTTAAACCTTTCAAAGACTTCCAAAATATCAAAATGCAGTTTTTCTAAATTACTCTACAGTTCTAATGTTCAGGTATCTTGTCTGAGTATAAGAAAAAAAAGAAAGAAAAAATAAACAATAGATCAGTTCAGTTCAGTTCAGTTCAGTCGCTCAGTCGTGTCCGACTCTCCGCGACCCCATGAATCACAGCACGCCAGGCCTCCCTATCCATCACCAACTCCCGGAGTTCACTCAAACTCATGTCCACAGAGTCGGTGATGCCATCCAGCCATCTCATTCTCGGTCGTCCCCTTCTCCTCCCGCCTAAGGGAAAAATATTTTTTCATCGAAACTGCTATTAAAAACAAATCTCAAGGACTATTGAAATGAAATGAAATGTCAGTCGGTCCGTCATGTCTAACTCTTTAAAACCTGATGGACTGTAGCCTGCCTGGCTCCTCTGTCCGTGGAATTTTCCAGGCAAGAATACTGGAGTGGGTAGCCATTCCCTTCTCCAGGGGATCTTCCTGACACAGGGATCAAACCTGGGTCTCCTGCACTGCAGGCAGATTCTTTACCATATTGGCACTTATAAAATAATGAAAAATGTCCACCAAAACTTTGTAACATTTTTTAAAGTCACCCATAAGGAATAATTAGACTTGCCTCACTTCCTTCCAAACAGCAACAAAGTGAACTGCAGAATTTGATTTCCTAGTTGCTTAAACAATTAAACATTTATCAACATAAATAGTAATATAAAGCCATCTTACCTAAACCATATAGAGCAATTTTTGTGCTTCCTTTCTGAAGCAAAACTGGACTAATGTCTATCTTCTCCACAGACACTGAACGTCCAAAGTGATTGACAAATCCAGCGCAACTTAAAATATCCAGGGCGCAGAGTGCATCTGCCTATGCAAAATATTTTCAAAGAATATTAATGTATATTTAAAAATAAATAATCTGCATATCATGTTATTACTCATTAAAAGTATATTCTATATAGCAGTTATAAAAACCTAGATGAAGACAGTGCCTTTTCAAAACAAGATTACAATAGTAAAGTATGCGCTATCCTTTTTTCTATCACTGTGAGTAGAATTACATGGTAAATGCAAAGTTAACATTTCATCAAAACTTATCATGTCTTGTCCACTGAAAAATAAAACCAGTTATGGAATCAGTTGTCATATTAAGCAGACCTCTCAAGAGGTGAGGAAAAAAAGACTAGCTAAATAGTGATTTATAATACATTAATGACCAGAAAAAATAAAATAATATTTTGAGATTATTTTAGGATCCTTATTATTTGAGATCTTCCTCAATTTACAGTGGATTTAGGTACCAATAAATCCATAGTAAATTGAAAATACTGTAAGTCAAAAATGCAGTTAAAGTACCTAATCTACTGAAAATCATAGCTTAACCGAGCCTACTTTAAACATGCTCAGAACACTTACATGAGCCTACAGTTGGGAAAAAGTATAAATATTTTACAATAAAGTACTGAGTATCCTGTATTGTTTACTGGATAATCTACTGTACGTGAAGAACAGAATGGCTGTATTTTACATACACATACAGAATGGTTTTAAGTGTGGCAGCTGTTTACCCTTGGGTTGGGGTGGCTGATTGGGAGCTGGGCCTCACT
This sequence comes from Moschus berezovskii, assembly GCF_049115385.1. NCBI lineage: Eukaryota > Metazoa > Chordata > Mammalia > Artiodactyla > Moschidae > Moschus > Moschus berezovskii. The sequence goes on from NC_142473.1 coordinate 4,690,352, forward strand.
GTCTTTACTCAGCATCACAAGACAGTATCTTCCCACAAATCATTAGCCCAAAAACAGATCAAAACTCATAATTCAGTTTCAACTGAACACATGTCAGTTTCCCACCACTGTAAAGTTGAAAAATCTTAGCTCGAAACATCATAAGCTAAAGATGGTCTGTACTTCCTTATCAAACAAATAAGATGATCTAATTTAGATTTAAAACTGTTCATGAAACAATTATTTCCTACAGTGAGATTTTTGAGATAAAAGCACCAGGTAATCTGTAAAGCATTATACAAATGTTAGGTTATTCCCAACATTTATTTATTCCTAAAGGTTATTCCTTCTACTGGTTACTTATTGCTAACTTTTTTTGGCACCCAAGAAATAAAAGCGTATCTCATATATCAATTATTATCTCAGATTTTTTAAAGTATCTAAAGCAGTTTAAAAGCCTATATGAATGATAAAAAGTCAATTTGAATCTCTGAGTCAATCTGACTAAAAGTTGCTGGGAAAAGGGGGAAGAATGCTTCCCATAGACAAATTAAATGGAAAATTTCTAAAATTTCAGCAACACAATAATTACCCCTGTGGGATCATCATGATTGCCGTGAATACTAAACACCGGAATTGAAATGTTGAGATTGCCATCTTGGTAGTTCACCCATGGAAACCTTAAAAAAGAAAGAAAAAGTTTCTGTAAGAGACAAAAGCTCTTTCCTCCATTTTCCTCCTCCAAAAACTTAATACTGCTACAGGCAAACTGGATGATCTAAGTTGGCAGATCACTACTAGTTTGGAGCTTTAAAAAAAAATTCAATCATAGGCAAACATTCAAGTTTGAAAAGATCTCAAAGTACTGCACTTGAAAAGAAAACCTTACAGTATATGATGCTTGTGAATTGTACGAACGATTTGATAATCTGAATAGTAAGCTAATAGGTTTTCAAAATTTTGAAAGTCTTTGTGTAAGGTCTGTATTTGTATTGTAGAAGCGGGAGGGGAAGAAATACATCTACTCTGGAATACAAAAGACCTTGATTAAGAATTCCAGCTCTATCACTCACTACTTGTATGAGAAATTTTCACACTACTCCTGTCCCTAGTCACCAAGCTCCTCTTCTCAGAGGAAATGACACTAGCAATTTCTACTTTATCTGTGCAAAAATATCTTATACCTGTAATGCAAATAAATACATCTTCCTTCTTCCACAAATGGCAGCACAATACAGACCTCTGGACCCTGCCTTTATCATTTAACATACTTTGTAAATCATTCCATATCAGTATATAAAGTGCTTCCTTGTGGCTTTTTTAGCCAGACACTGTATGGATTATTATAATGTGTTTAAGTAGATACCTATCAATGGACATTTAGGCCATTTCCAGTCTTTTGTTTCACAAAGTGAGTTACAGTGAGTAATCCTCTACAAAGGTGCCCTTGTGAGAGTATAGGAAATTATCTAGGACACTGTCAGGTCAAAAAGTACACCTGTAAATTTGAATACTGCCAATTTCCCCCCATTGAGGTGGTATAACTTACATATAATAAAATGGCAATGCATGAGACCATTTCCCCTTACTCCACTAGTACAATGTATGATCAAACTTCTTCAGTCTTATGCCAGTGGTTCTAAACCCTAGCTGCACAGCAAAATTCTCTAGGGATCTTTGAAGATCCACCAATGTCTGAGACACAATCAGGGAGATTAACTGACCTAGAGACTGGGCATCAGTATTTTTTAAGATTCTGAGGTAAAGATAATACACACCCAGGACTGAGAATTACTGATGTATATAAATCCTATAGGAGAAAAGTATCTCAGTATACTTCATCCCGTATCTTTCATATTCTTTTAATATGTTTAAATGTCACTTTATTTCCTTTTCAGTGAATAATGTCCATATTCTTCACCTAACTTTTTTTTATTAACTCATGAATTTCTTTTAACTGACTTAAAAAAATTATTTATCTATTGAGAAAATTAGACCTTAATTTGCCATGAATTAAAAATGTTCTTTCTGGTTGAATCTGGACTTCTGACTTCCATGGGCAGCTCGTGCCATACAGAAATTTACAAAGGAAAAAACATCAATCTTTTCTTTTATGGATTCTGGATTTGTGCAATACTTAGAAAAGTCTATTCCACATCCAGATTTTTTTAAATGCTTAACAGTTTCTTCTAGTTCTTTTATTGAATAAGCTATATTTTCCTGGAGATATGTGACAGAGATATGTGACACCACCTGTATCAAATACTAATTCCCACATGTATTGAGGCTATTTCTGGAACTTCCATACTCTTCCAATTACCTGCCTATCAATTCATGAGTCATACCACATTTTTTATTATTGTAGCATTATAAGATTTTTTTTTCAGCTTTATTGTGACATAACTGACATGCAACACTGTGTTACTTTAAGGTATACAAATACGTTGGTTTGAAATATTCATATACTGCAAAATGATAACCACTGTAACTTACTACCACTGTAAGCTTAACACACACTCCCTTCAACAGCTGCCAGCATGGCACACAGTTACCATCTCCTTTTTTGAGTGAGAACATTTAAGATCTACTGTCTTAGAAACTTTATTAACTATAACTAATACTATGCTGTCCATTAGATCCTAGGAATTGTAAGGCCGGACCTCGGAGGCCATCTTGGCTGCTGCTTCTTCTCTTCATTTCCCGCCGGCGGGAAAAAGTCCCACCAAACCACTGAAGTCTCTGACGCAACAGCTCTCGACCAAAATCAACCCTCCCTCCTAACCTCCAGAGCGACCAACCCTGTCTCACCACCTCGACTAGCTGACCTATGAGAGACCACCACTCCAGACCTCGCCTTTTTTGGGAAGACTTATGCTACTCCTTACTGAGAGGCTATGTAAGTCGCTCTCTGCCTTTGTTCAGCGCGGACTTCTGGACCTCGCTCTGTTAGGTCTTCCGCCCGGGGGCGCCTAGCCATTAAAGCCTGCTACATTACCTATTTGGCATCTGGGTTCCTTTATTTAACAGCACGGGGCCGTTTCGACCTTACAGGAATGTAATTATTTTTTAATCAAAATTATACTTTTTGACCAGCATCTCCACTTTTCCCCCAACACCCGGCCCTGGTGACCACAATTCCAGTCTCCATTTATATGAGTTCAGATTCCCTATACTGTATAAGTGATATTACACATTATTTGTCTCTTCCTCTAACTTATTTTATTTAGCATAAAGCCTTCAAGGTCCATGCACGTTGTCTCAGATGAAAGGATGTCTCTTCTCACAGTTGAGTAACACGTATGTATTACATATACACACACATATATATATTACATGTTTATCCATTCTTCCACTGATGGATATGTACACTGTTGCCACCACTGCCTTATCTTGGCTACTGAGAATAATGCTGCAGGGAACTTGGCAGTGCAGATTATCTCTTTAAGATACTGTTTTCATTCCCTCTGGATATATACCCAAGGGAGAACTATTGGATCACACTGTGGTTCCGTCTTTGAGGGGAAACCACCAGTGTTTTCCACTGGCTGCATAAACTGGCATTCTGAATAGTGCGCAAGGGTTTTCTTCTCTCCACATTCTCCCTAATACTTGTTCTCCCTTATCTTTTTGATGACAGACATCCTAACAGGTATGAGGTGATATCCCATTGTGGTTTTCATATGCATTTCCCCAATGATTAGTGATGCTGAGCACCTTTTCCTGTACCTGTTGTTTGTTCTATTTCCATGAAAGCTACCATTGATATTTTGATAGGGATTGAACTGAGCTAAACACTACTTAGTAGTTCTCTCTTTCAGAGTTCCCCTGTTTTTTTTTTTGTTGTTGTTCTGTTTTTCTACATGAACTAGTAAACTGGAACAGAAAATTATCCAAAATGTAGTACAAAGAAATAAAGTTATAGAGGATATTAAAAAGTGGATAAAATATAATTTTCAGAAAGAGAACAGGAAAGAAGGTTTGAAAACATTTGCTACTGTTGTTTAGCTGATAAGTCATGTCCAACTCTCTTGCAACCTCATGGAAGGTAGCCCACCAACCTCTTCTGTCATGGGATTTCTCAGGTAAGAATACTGGAGTGGGATGAAAGAAATCAAAGAGGACACAAATAAATGGAAAAATATACCATGTTCATGGAATGAAAGAATAGTGAAGTGAAAAAAAAAAAAATCAAGATAGGGAAAATGAGTATACTACCCAAAGCAATCTATAGATTCAGTGCAATCCCTATCAAGATAACAATGGTATTTTTCACAGAACTAGAACAAATAATTTCACAATTTGTACGGAAATACAGAAAAATCTCAAATAGCCAAAGCAATCTTGAGAAAGAAGAATGGAACTGGAGGAATCAACCTGCCTGAATTCAGGCTCTACTATAAAGCTACAGTCATCAAGACAGTATGGTACTGGCACAAAAACAGAAATATAGATCATTGGAACAAAACAGAAAGCCCAGAGATAAATCCATGCACCTATGGACACCTTATCTGGACACCTTATCTTTGACAAAGGAGGCAAGAATATACAATGGAGAAAAGACAATCTCTTTAACAAGTGATTAGAATTTTTTAAAACAAGGACATATGTTAAAAATTGTAAGAATCTTTCGAAACCCAATTCTATACCCAGCCAAATTATCAATCCCAAAGTTAAAAGTACTCATTTTCTTACATACAAAAATCTCTAAAAATTTACCTCCCAATATAAACTCCTTTTTAAATATATATATATACACAAATAGGTAAGAAATAAGAATGGAAATAGCTGTGAAAAGCAGAGAAGCAAAAGGCAAAGGAAAGATATACCCATTTGAATGCAGAGTTCCAAAGAACAGCAACGAAAGATAAAAAAGCCTTCTTCATTAATCAATGTAAACAAATAGAGGAAAACAACAGAATGGGAACTAGAGATTTCTTCAGGAAAATTAGAGATACCAGGGAACATTTCATGCAAAAATGGGCTCAATAAAGGACAGAAATGGTGTGGACCTAACAGAAACAGAAAATATTAAGAGGTGGCAAGAATACACAGAAGAACTATACAAAAATGATCTTCAAATAATCACAATGGTGTGATCACTCACCTAGAGCCAGACACCCTAGAATATGAAGTCAAGTGGGCCTTGGAAAGCATCACTACAAACAAAGCTAGAGGAGGTGATGGAATTCCAGTTGAGCTATTTCACATCCTAAAAGATGATGCTGTGAAAGTACTGCACTCAATATGTCAGCAAATTTGGAAAACTCAGCAGTGGCCACAGGACTGGAAAAGGTCAGTTTTCATTCCAATCACAAAGAAAGGCAATGCCAAAGAATGCTCAAACTACCACACAACTGCATTCATCTCACATGCTAGTAAAGTAATGCTCAAAATTCTCCAAGCCAGGCTTTAATAGTACGTGAACTGTGAACTTCCAGATGTTCCAGCTGGATTTAGAAAAGGCAGAGGAACTCGAGATCAAATTGCCAACATCTGCTGGATGATCCAAAAAGCAAGAGAGTTCCAGAAAAACATCTATTTCTGGTTTATTGACTATGCCAAAGTCTTTGACTGTATGGATCACAACAAACTGGAAAATTCATAGAGTTGGGAATACCAGACCACCTACCCTATCTCCTGAGAAATCTGTATGAAGGTCAAGAAGCAACAGTTAGAACCAGAGATGAAACAACAGACTGGTTCCAAATCGGGAAAGGAGTTTATCAAAGCTGTATATTGTCACCCTGCTTATTTAACTTCTAGGCAGAGTATATCATGAGAAATGCTGGACTGGATGAAGCACAAGCTGGAATAAAGACTGCTGAGAGAAATATCACTAACCTCTGATATACAGATGATAGCACACTTACTGCAGAAAGCAAAGAAGAACTAAAGAACCTCTTGATGAAAGTGAAAAAGCTGCCTTAAAACTCAACATTCAGAAAACTAAGATCATGTTATCTGGTCCCATCACAGCATGATAAATAGAGGGTTAAACGGTGGAAACAGTGACAGACTTCATTTTTGGGGGCTCCAAAATCACTGCAGATGGTGACTACAGTCATGAAATTAAAAGACACTTGCTCCTTGGAAGAAAAGTTATGACCAACATAGACAGCATATTAAAAAGCAGAGACATTACTTTGACAATAAAGATCCGTCTAGTCAAAGCTATGGCTTTTCCAGTAGTCATGTATGGATGTGAGAGTTGGACCATAAAGAAAGCTGAGCACCAAATAATTGATGCTCTGGAACTATGGTGTTGTAGAAGACTCTTGAGAATCCCTTGGACTGCAAGGAGATCCAACCAGTCCATCCTAAAGGAGATCAGTCCTGAATATTCATTGGAAGGACATGCTGAAGATGAAACTCCAATACTTTGGCTACCACATGGGAAGAAGTGACTTATTGGAAAAGACTGATGCTGGGAAAGGCAGGAGAAGGGAATGACAGAGGATGAGATGGTTGTATGGCATCACTAACATGATGGACATGAGTTTGAGCAGGCTGCAGGAGTTGGTAATGGACAGGGAGGCCTGGAGTGCTGCAGTCCATGGGGTTGCAGTGTCAGAGACACGATTGAGCAACTGAACTGATGTCTGTTTTCATGGGTTACTTTATATATATATATGTATATGTGTATACATATACACATATACCCATATGTACAGACACACACATATATATACATATATACACACACATATACATACGCACACATTTTTACATATATATATTTAAGTTCTGTGCACTAAGAGAAACCAGAAGCACCACAAGACAATAGCCATATGCACGCCGAGTATCTAGATTCTAGCTTCCAAATACCATTCCAAAAGGAACCAAGACTCCATGAGTATAAAGCTTGGGAAAATACAGAATTAGCCTGGAGCATCTTCCAATGCCCAAAAGTAAGAAAGATGGGGAAAAAAGATTAGCGTACGTTGACAGGACACAAGAGCCCGTCTGAAAGAGTGTCCAATGGCTAAAGCTGGAACAATTTATTTGAGCAACAAAACAGATTATCAAAATAATGTTAAATTACAACTCAAAGGAAAAAAATGAGTTCATACTAATATAAATGATTTAATAAGTTCTTACTAATATAGACAACTGAATAAATAAATAAACAAATGGGGCACAAGGGACAAATCTTTATAGAAGAATTTCAATTAATACATGGCAGAAAAAATGTGGGAAACAGGAAATCACTGTGAGGACACTATAGTTACAATAGCTGTAGGAAAGAACCACTGGCAAATGCTAAAATTACTGGACAAACATTAAAGAGAAAGGGAATAGCTGCAGAGCCTCTCCTAAAATTTTACTAATTTTAGTAAGTGGTGGCTTTAACATGCCCATAAATTCTTTGACACTCCTTACTCTCTCCAGGAAGCGAAACGTAACTCCCTCTTTCAGTGTGGGCTGGACTTGGAGACTCACTTCTAAAAAACAGTGAATGTAAAGAGAAAAATATTAAGTTGATAGTGGAGAAACCTGTAAGACACCATCTTAACCAAGTGATCAGGGTTAATGTCACCAGCGCAGGTCATGTTGATGCCATATATTACTAATATGCTATGAGAAGGGCAATTCAACTATAAAGAATATTCTTTCCCCAAAACCAATAACCCTAGTCTAATCATGAGAAAATCCAAATTGAGAGACATTCTACAAAATATCTGACCAGTACACTTCAAAACTGTCAGTGTCTTTTAGGAAAAGACCGAGACACTGGCATAGGCAGAAGACAACTTTAAGATCATTTTAACCAGAAGCAGTGTGGTACTGCACAATGTATAAGAAAAACGACATACCTTTATGACCTGGGGTTCTAGGAAAATATTGTCAATAAGTCCCCAAAGCACAAATCTTAAAGAACAACATATTGACTGCTGCCGCTGCGTCGCTTCAGCCATGTCCAACTATGTGTGACCCCATAGACGGCAGCCCACCAGGCTCCCCCGTCCCTGGGATTCTCCAGGCAAGAACACTGGAGTGGGTTGCCATTTCCTTCTCCAATGCATGAAAGTGAAAAGTGAAAGTGAAGTCGCTCAGTTGTGTCACATATTTGACTATGAACACCAAAATTAAGTACTTCTGTCAACAAAAGGTCCTGTGAACAGTCAAGACAATCCACTGATTGGGGAAAAAAATATGCATAACAAAGGCTTGATATCTAGAATATATAAATAGCTCCTGCAAATTCAACATGAAAAGCAAAACAAAAAAAAAGAAATCCAAACTTTTTAAATGGACAAAGGATATGAACAGAGATCCCAAAAGTACAATAAAAATCTGAGAAGTTACTCAATCTATTAATTAGGGAAATACAAATTAATATAATTATGTACAGAAAATTCAAAGAACTACAACTGCCAAGGAAATAGCTTATAATGAAGAGAAGATGACTAATTGTTTATGTGTTCATGCATCTTACATAGGAAATGTTATATATCATAGACACAAGGAAACATTCATTGAAGCATTTAAATATACTTACTTACTAAAACCAAAGTTAACTGATTGGTCGCTGAGAATTTCAAACTGTACAGGACGATCCCCCATACAATATTTTCTTAATAACTCGAGGCAGGTATGTAATGTTTTTCTTGAGGGTTTATTTTCATGAAAAAGATCACCACCTAACAAAATAAAATCCACCTAATCAACAGAAAATAGTGTGAAAATTAGTATGCTTTATAGGTAAAATTTTTAAAACTATAGACCAAAGAGAGAAAAAAATTTTATAAAAGATAGCATTACGTGTGGAGATTGAAACTTTCATATTTTATTTAAAGGCCCTTCCAATCTGGTTACTAATCTGACTCCCACTTAGGTTCCCAGGCCACCTTCAAAAAGCCATCTTCAAATTAAATTACTATATCAAGTCTCTAACTCATGCTACCAGAAGTGATACTTTTTTTAATTATCCAAATCAAACATAAACTTTGCACTTTACTAAAACCTATAGAAGGAATGGTTCAGTGGTAAAGAATCTGTCTGCCAAGCAGGACACCCAGCTTTGACACATGGGTCAGGAAGATCCCCTGGAGAAGGAATCGGCAACCCACTCCAGTATTCTTGCCTGGGAAATCCCATGGACAGAGAAGCCTGGCGCGCTACAGTCTATTCGGTCACTAAGAGTCAGAGACAACTTAATAACTAAACGACAACATGGAAGGAAGAGCTGATTCAATCCAAATTATTCACTTGATTCATTCAACAATTATTTAGACTTCCTATAGGCAGTGACAGCTCAGGAAATAGCAATCCACAAAACAGAAAATGTCCCTGCCCTCACTGAATACAATGTACCATAATACTGAGTATGATGAATAAAATATGACCCCTATTCTATTCAAAATCCAGTAGGAGAGAAAAACTGCTATGCATCTAAACATAAGTCAGACTCTGACACACTAGAACGGATATATAAACAAACCAGGAGTAGAGATGACACTACAATTATTAATAATTCTAAATGAGAGGAGGAAATTCATCTGAGGACAAAGTCTGGGAAGGATGGGCTATCATGGTGGCATGTAAGTTGCACTATGAAGGGTAAATGAGGTTTTGAGGAAGAGCATTCAGGAACAACCAGTGAGAAGAAAGGAAATCACACAGAAAGTTCATCACACTTCCAAGAAGTGAACTATCTATTTAAAGAAACTTAAGTTCTTAATTATACAAAAGAACCCAGCAGTATGGATCACTGTGGGCTACACTAGTGAGGGCCAGCAGAATATGTCACCCCAAACCAACCAGTTTGCATGTAAACTGTTTTCAGCTGAAGGCAATTAAGATCCAGCAGAGTCAGGAAAAGCTTTTTTGCTTCTCTTCTAATTGACTGAAAGAATTTAGACAGGGGGTATGTACCAGGAGAAGAGCTATTACCAGAGATAATTTCTGGTCAGAAAGACTCATCACAGGGCATGGCACAGCATACACTTGTTTAACAAACATCTGCTCTTCCCATCTTCCTATGCACTGTCTTCCTCCCCTTTAAAGCCCCAGACTCCCTTCCCCTTCTCCTTAGATCAGGATGGAAGATAAGCCCCCATTACTTCACTGCTGGGAGTATCATATTTTTGTGGGGCTCCTGCATGGGAAATACCATGGACAGATGAGCCTGGTGGGCTATAGTCTGTGGGGTCACAAAGAATTGGACACGACTTGAGTGACTGAACAACAACCCACATATGCAATTTTTTAGTCTATTAATCTGTCTTGCGTGCATGCTAAATTGCTTCAGTCATGTTCAACTCTTTGCTATCCTATGGATTATAGCCCACCAGGCTCCTCTGTCCATGGGATTCTCCTGGTAAGAACACTGGAATGGGTTGCTGTGCCCTTCTCCAGGGGTGCTTCCCACATCGCATGTCTCCTGCATTGGCAGGTGAGTTCTTTATCACTAGTGCCACCTGGGAAGCCCTAATCTGTCATCAGACCAGTCAGAGAACCTAGAAGGGAAGAAGGAAAAGATTTCTGGCCCCTACACTAGTCAGAGAAACTGCAATTAAAATTTAAGTGAGGTCTTCAAAACTAAACATGATTTGAGCAAAGGAAAAAAATGATCACAATCAAAGCCATAAAGAAGACAACTTAAGTAAATATTTTTATAAGGGAGGGGAAGGGAAAGAGTTGTTTAAAAGAGTTTTGGAGGTTGGTTACTCAAACATACAAATGTGTTTAACATCGCTCAACTGAATCCTTAAAAATGGTTAGGGTGGTATGCTTTATGTTATCAAGAGCAAAAAAAAAATTTTTAATATCTTTAAAAACTGGTTTGTGACTCTAGTGATCACTGAGAACACAACTTGCTTCTGAGGTATTCCTGCCCTACATGAATCTACTCAGGAGGAAATGTCAGACATATCCAATCAAGGAATATTCTACAAAAATAATAACCTGTGACTCTTCAAAAATGTCAAGGTCATGCTCAGAGAACTAACTTATGGTTGCCAGGGGTTAAGAATAGGAGGGAAAGGATAGTTAGTTTGGGATGGCATGGACACATTGTTCTATTTAAAATGGATAACCAACAAGGACCTACCACATAGAATAGGGAACCCTGCTCAAAGTTATATGGCAGCCTAGATGGGAGGGGAGTCTGGGGAGAGTGCTTGAGTGCTCAGTGTCCGACTCTTTGTGACCCCATGGACTGTAGCCTGCCAGGCTCCTCTGTCCATGGGATTTCGCAGGCAAGAATACTGGAGTGGGTTGCCATTTCCTTCTCCAGGGGATCTTTCCGACCCAGGGATAGAACCCAGGTCTGCTGCATTGCAGGCAAATTCTTTACCATCTGAGCCACCAGAGGACTCTGGGGCAGAGTGGATACATGTATATCCATTGAGTCCTTTCACTATTCACCTGAAACTATCACAACTTTGTTAAAAAAAAAAAAAAAAAGCCAGAGTCATGAAAGACAAGGCAGACTGAGGAAATGTCCCAGATTATAAGAGACTAAAGAGACACGACAAACGTAAAATGTAATTCTGGGTTAGGATCTAACAGCACTGACCTGCCCCCAAACTGCTACATTTGTTGTGGGGAAAATTGGCAGCATATTAGAATTACATGATAGTACTGGAGAAACATCAGTTTCCCTGGTTTTGACAAGTGCACTCTGGTTACACAGGCAATTTACTCTCAAATGGTTCAGAAAAAGTGAGTCTGTCTGTGTGTGTATGTATGGAGAGAGAGGATAAATTAAATGTAAAAGTGGAGGAAGGGCGTCGCTGGTGGGTCAGATGGTAAAGTTTCTCCCTGCAATGCAGGAGACCCTGGTTTGATCCCTGGGTCTGGAAGATGCCCTGGAGACGGGAATGGCAGCTCACTCCAGTATTCTTGCCTGGAAAATCCCATGGACAGAGGAGCTTGGGACTACAGTCCATGGGGTCAAAATAGTTGGATCCAACTGAGCGATTAAGACACAAATACATATTCACACACACATTCAGTGTAAGAAAATCTCAGTGAAGGGTAAGAAATTATTTGTATGATTCTTGCAATATTTCTGTAAGAATGATATTGCTCCAAAATTAAAAGTTAAAAAAAAAAAGACTCTGAAGAACTAGAGAGTAGAGATCAGGCTGACAGAACTAAAGAGTAGAGATAAGGCTGGTTAGAAGCCTGCTGCTACTGCTGCTGCTAAGTCGCTTCAGTTGTGTCTGACTCTGTGCGACCCCACAGACGACAGCCCACCAGGCTCCCCCGTCCCTGGGATTCTCCAGGCAAGAACACTGGAGTGGGTTGCCATTTCCTTCTCCAGTGCAGGAAAGTGAAAAGTGAAAGTGAAGGCGCTCAGTCGTGTCCCACTCTTAGTTAGCGACCCCATGGACTGCAGCCTACCAGGCTCCTCCATCCATGGGATTTTCCAGGCAAGAGAACTGGAGTGGGGTGCCACTGCCCACAATTTAGAGGACTTAAAATTCAGGAAAAATTTAGATTTCAGGAAGAAGAAATAGACACAAAAGATGGGGGAAAGTAAATATAACATGCATTCGGAGGTACCAGCTTGGGGCTGTGAAAAGAAGAGGACAGTTAGGATTAAACAGTGCAGGGAGAGGAAGCAGAAGGAAAGGAAATGACACAGTAAAGGAAAAAAAAAAGCTTGCACTCAGGGAAAGACATAGTTCTTCAGCACCTTAGCATAGAAAAGGACACAGGATTCTCTAGCAGGAAACAAACCTCCCTTGACCTACTTTGCCTTCAGGGTAAAAGGAGACAGTACTGGACATTCCCTCATTCATGAACACATTTATGAGAGTGCCTAGTGCTTGGCAGATCTTTTCGCAGTACTAGGATACACATGAGCAAACAGAAAAGAATCTTCATTCTCATTTAATTTACCTTCCAGTGAAGAAGAAAATAAACAAGTAGATAATCCAATAAATTATTTCAGATGGTGCTATAAAAAAATAAATGAGTACTGTGCTAAGACTGTTTGGAGTTATCAGGGAAGACCTCTCCAAAAAGATAAAACTTGAACTGAGAAGTAAACCCTGACAAAATCAAGATGCTCGGAGCAGGAAGAGAACCAGACACACAGAGGTCCCAGAGTAGAACATACACCCTGGTGTAGATGGAGCACAAGCCAAGCACCCAGAGTCAAAGGAGATGAAGTCTTCTAGTAGGGGCCAGATCATATTGAACTTTGTAGTTTAATTTTTACTCTAGATTTAATGGAAGGCCACTTAAATTTTGAAGCAGCAGAGTGCCATGATCTGATTTATTATTTTATAAGTTCACTCTGTCTGCTATGCTGTAAAAAAAAAAAAAAAAAAACCTAAGGGGAGTTACTGTAGTTCAGCAAATAAAAGTTTTGAATTAAGTTTATAGACATAAAGGCAGAAAATAGTGGGGAGGTTCCACTCATAAATATTTAGAAATACGAACTAAAGGACTTTCAGAAAAACTGAACAGAACTCTGAGGAAAAGTCAAAGTTGAAGATAACAGTTTGCAAGTCACCTGAATTTATGTTTATTCCCCAGTTGTCTTCTGGGCTCTAGATGGGCATTTTGTCTGTCTGCCAGAAGGTTTCCTTGAATATCCTATTGGAACCTCCAACTCAAATGGCTTAAATCAAAATTCATCACCTTCCCACATAATGAAGTATGTAATAAGGAAGTGTGAAAATAAGAAAGAAATCTTCCTTATTTAAAACTTACTTCTATTACCGGTACCACCATTCACCCAAACTTAATACACTTCAGAGATACTGTCATCCCTTCTCCCTCATCCACATCTCCTAATCAAAGTATGCAAACCCTATTTTTGTAATAGTTCTTGTATTCCTTTTTTCCATTGCAAGCCACCTCTTCAAAAAAGCCTCAATCTTATCTTGACTTCATGCTAGACTCTGTTGCCAGAAGACTTTCTATTAATTGGGTACAAACTCCTCAATCTGGCATTTGAAGCTCTCACTGAAGCTCAAGCCACATTTCTAGTTTTTCAGCCCTCTTTCTCACACAAGACCCACCAGTGAGCCAACACAGCTGCTATATCCCTTCCAAGCCCAAGTTAAATGCCACTTAATTTATCTCATCTTACTGTCCTATTCTAAATGTGATCTCTTCTACCTCTAATCTCCCAGGAAATGCTGTTTATAATTTTCTTATGACTCCTATCGCATATGACCTTGCATCTGAGCATTTTAGACATTTATCATATCTCACATACTGACTTGCCTGCTGTATGTTCTTTGAAAGCAGAAACTGTAACAGTCATCTTTACAGTTCAAACAGAAACATGCTGCACTCAATAAACACTTCATCAATTTTCATAAATTTTTACAGACTTATTTACGAAAGTCACTCCTACTTGAATTCAGGGAATAAGGCACACAAAATCTGATTTGGACTTTTAGCATACTTATAATTTAAGCAGGCAATCTGAGCACAAGAACATATAAAACAAAACTCTAAAAGTAAAAAGACTAAGTACAGGAACTTGGTAGAAATTGCAAAAATGCAAACCAAACTCACATCATTTTCCTGGGCAAGTCTTAAAATTTCATCAAGTGTTACAAATGTATCATTTCCTCTCACGGCATCTTTTTCCATAAATCCCAGATGAATATCCGTTGCAACCAAGATTTTAAATGTGTTTTCATCATCGCTGTATTTAAAAAGAAGAAACACTTCAATATTGAAAGAATTGAATGTTCAAGCAAACTGAGCATCTAAACCAAGTTAAATCTAAAAAAAAATCTAAACTAAATGTATAAAATAGCAATTATGAAATAAAATCATTTTTCCAGCTCTAAACAAGATCTGAAAATTTGAAGCATTCACTAGTTTATTAACATCACAATTTTCCTACCACTAATACAATGTAGAATATATACACACTTTTTAAAAGGCTCTGTAACTGCTTCAAAAATATATAACCGTGTTACAAGCAATTTTATACACTCATATGTAACCTGGATTTGAAAATTTATTTTCCTACTCTGTTCCACAGGAAAAATCTAAGAGAATTTGATCCCAGTATCTAAACTTGCTATTTATCTACTCTGCACTTTTCCAGGAAAATTAGAATTAACTAGTTAATTTAAAAAGCACTCCTCTTATAAGTAGATTTCTATTCTAATAAGCTAGTAACTTACATCCAGGTCCCTGAAGAGGCTTGCTTGACTACTCTCCATACAAAGTTAGCTTCCCATTAACAAATCTGGCCAAGTTTACAATGCCATTTAAATTTGGTAGTACTCCAAAGATTCCATACTTTCATGTGAAGCAGCAATATGTTAGTTATTAACACTCTCTTAAACTTAATGTGACTTTTTAACTGTCTTTAAAATAATTTGGTATCTCTGATCTCATCTCAACTCTCACATGTAAAGAGGTTAAGCATTATTGATTCTGAAAAACCTGAAGGTTAAATACTAGAAATTAATTGATTTATCATGAAACAGAATGGTAGAAATGGTACTAAAAGCCAGGATTAAAATTCAGGCTGTTTTCACTAAAACATACGAACTTAAAAACAAACTCTTATATATCTTTAAAATTCAAATCTTTATACACAGGAGAATTTTCCAGAAAAGATGTCTCTTCAGAAACTTTAAAATGATATGGACAGTTCTGACTGCTATATACATACAGATTAAGTCAGAATACTTTCAAATCACATTACTATCCAGACTTCCACAGCAATTTATAAAGTATTCTCACTTGAGCTTTTTCATTAAAATATGAAAATTTATCTGAGAGTCATTTTAACTTGATGATACAAATGAAGAAATTGAGGTGAAGTTTAAAGGCTTGCTAACTGGCTCAGGGTCAAACAATACTAATCAAGAAATTAAAACCGGGATGAAAGACTCCAAGTTGAAAGCTTTTCCCACATTACTTTTCCTAGTTCTTTTATTTTCATTTTAGTCAGATTCATTTGCTATTTTTTCAGTACTACGGCAATTTATCCCTCTAAAAATGTGTAAAAGACTTGCATTAGCTAGTAAGACTTAGTTCAAGAATATTTATAACTTCAATAGCTTAAGACAAAAACCTAAGAACATAAATTTATACAGCAATATGCCAACCTACTGCAAAACCCCAATCCACAGCTGCATATTATCTTTCATTAATAAACATACAGTATGAATTGTTAACCATTCCGAATACTTTGTTTGACGCCTAACACTTGTGTTCATGCAAGCTCTTTAATTCCTAAGTAAGTTTTCTTCTATGGTGATCATAGTCGATAGGCTATTTGGTAGAAACCCAAACCAACAAAGACTTCGGAAGAAAGGTGCTTACAGGGCATCCGCAGGACTCATTTCTATGGTCAGTCCACCTCCTCCGAGACCAGTTCCCTCTCCAAGTACCCCTGGGTCCGGTGCTCAGATAGGTCAGAAAACTCACTCGATTCCAAATTCTAAAACAAATTTTTATTTAAAACACATTTTTAAAATGCAGACTGGCAATTTTGGAAGAGTCTCATTTTCACTTAAGCACCTACTATATTTTTATTTTTAATGTTAACAAAACAAAAATAGCGTATCTCCAGTGCCACTCCAGTTTTACCACTATAATTAAACTCTCCTAGCTCCTTTTGCGTGCCCAGTGGGAAGCTAATGTTTGTTAAATTAATGGGCAAAAGAGTCACGCAATACTTCCGGTTTAGCACACGAATAACTGAACAGCAATGTTCAAGTTGCATGCAAGGGCTACTCTGGAGCCTAAGGAGATCCTGTATATCCTGCGTAAACACGGGCTTGTTTTGAAAGGATAAGGGGTCCACGTTTGAATAAACAAAAACACGTCGTTGAAGGAAAATAGCCGGAGAAGCCTAGTGGGCTACAGTCCACGCGGTCGCAAAGAGTCGGACACTATTGAGCAACTTTACTTTCACCTTCACTTTTGAGGAGGAGAGGCTGCCACCGTGGAATGACCCCTCCCACGCCTAGATCGCCGGTTCGGTAATGATCCCAAACCTCGGCGTGCCCGCACCACAGAAATCGCGAAACCTCCAAGCTCTTCCCGAGCCTACTCGGCTTCCCACAAAGTCAGTCCTCTCCAGGCTTCCGCCCGCGACGCCGCAGACGGAGAGAGCAACTCGCAAATTACCCCACACCTGGACTCTCCACAGCCGCACCCTGGGGACCCGAGGCTGGCTTTTACCCGGGAAGAAGGAGGGATAATCGCGACAAAAAAAGCAACAGCACCTCACAGGATGGCGTCTCAGAACCGGCTTGTTGGTAAACCTGAATTAGGCGGGAGAGTAACAGAGTCGCCTTCTCTCGCGATACCTCGTTGATGACGCAAGCGCTTCAACTCCTCTCATTGGCTGTCGAGTGCCGCGAGGTCGCAAGAAAAGTTGCAGCGAGGCCCCGCCCTCGTACAGGAGCCAATCCTGAGTAGCCGAGGAGACAGAACCCGGAAGCGAGGTTCCCGGCGGCGATTTTCCGACTCTGAGGTGGGTAGCTATTTCTAGTCTGGGGTCACACTTCCTGGTCGCTTGGCGCCACCTTTGAGCTCCTGAACAGAAAGGGGCGAGCCCCTGTGGACACCTGGTGAGCTCTGCAAACCCAGCCGCGAAGTATGTCCTCGGTAGGGCTGGAGCGGTTTCTTTGGGCTTAGCGGTTTGGAAGGCCGCAGACGCGCCTCCTGGGCCTGTGAAGTAACCGGCCAGTGCCGGGGTCGGGACTGGTGGCCGTCTCTGTCACTGCCCTCCTCAGAGAGTGAACATTCGGCCTCTAGTTTACAAGCCTTTCCCTTCGTCTCCTTATTGTCTCCGTGGACCCCAGGTTCAGCACATCTGTATTGCTTTGTGCTGACAGTGCATTAAAAAATAATAATAATGTGAAACTTTTGAATTAGAAAATCTGGGCTTTTAGTTCTATTGAAAGTTGTTTTAATCTTTATAAACTTCCGCGCCTTCGCATGTCTAATGGGGCTTATGGCTCCCCGTGTCGCTGAGCTGTTTAAGAGTTGACCTAGTTTGTGGAATGTGATCTTTAAAAAACATAACCGAGTTCCTACTGTTGCAGTATCATCAAGTAGAAATCTTGATCGACTGTTTAAATCTTGAATCAGGGAGATGCACCAGAGTTTGTTTTTTAAATTAAATTAAGAAATTTTTGTATGTAATTTATTTTACTTGGAACAGTAAATTCAAATTTTAAAAAAGAGTTTTATAAAAAGGAGAGGAGGGGCACAAGATCTGTGCTATAATGTTGCTGTGCTGTACCTACACTCTCGGTAGCTTAAGTCCTGTTTGACTCTTGTGACTGTGGCTTGCCAGGCTCCTCAATCTATGATATTCTTTAGGCAAGAATACTGGAGTGGATTGCCATGCTCTCCTCCAAGAGATCCTGACCCAGTTATCGAGTCCATCTCTCCTGAGTCTCCTGCATTGCAGGTGGATTCTTTACTGCTGAGGCACCAGGGGAAGCCCCAATAATGTCACTGTGGATGCTGTAATTAATATGTGAACTTTACATTATTTACTGGTATTTATTAAGTGTTTAATGAATAGATGTATATTGCATTGTAAGCTTCAGAGAATAGTTTTGAGAAAAAAGTGAAAATATTAGAATATAAAAACCTTTCTAATAGGGTCTCTTGAATGATCTGAAAAACTGAACAATCTTTGAAAATTCTTTAGTGCAGTCCTTCTTTGTGAATAGGTTCTTCCCTGGTGACTCACGGTAAAGAATGCCTGCAATGCAGGAGATCCAGGTTCTATCCCTGTGTGGGAAAGATCCCCTGGAGAATGGAATGGCAACTCTTTTCAGTATTCTTGCCTGGAGAATTCCATGGACAGAGGTGTCTTGTGGGCTACAGTCCATGGGGTCACAAAGAGTTGACCATGACTCAGCGACTAACACTGCATTGTGCTACAAAATAACAGGCCCAGAGAAGGTATTGGTCATAATAGATTTATTGACTTTAATCCTCTTGGCACTAGTATTAAAATTTAATGATGCATTCAGCTCAGTTCAGTCTCTCAGTCGTTTCCGACTCTTTGCGACCCCATGAACCACAGCACACCAGGCCTCCCTGTACATCACCAACTCCCGGAGTTTACCAAAACTCATGTCCATTAAGTTCGTGATGCCATCCAACTGTTTCATTGTCTGTCGTCCCCTGCTCCTCCCGCCTTCAATCTTTCTCATTATCAGGGTCTTTTCAAATGAGTCAGCTCTTCACATCAGGTGGCCAAAGGATTGGAGTTGCAGCTTCAACATCAGTCCTTCCAGTGAACACTCAGGACTGATGTCCTTTAGGATGGACTGGTTGGATCTCCTTGCACTCCAAGGGACTCTCAAGAGTCTTCTCCAACACCACAGTTCAAAAGCATCAATTCTTAGGCACTCAGCATTCCTTGTAGTCCAACTCTGACATCCATACATGACCACTGGAAAAACTGTAGCCTTCATTAGAGGGACCTTTGTTGGCAAAGTAATGTCTCTGCTTTTTAAAATGCTTTCTAGGTTGGTCATAACTTTCCTTCCAAGGAGTAAGCGTATTTTAATTTCATGACTGCAGTCACCATCTGCAGTGATTTTGGAGCCAAAAAAAATAGTCAGCCACGATTTCCACTGTTTCCCCATCTATTTGCATGAAGTGATGGGACCAGATGCCGTGATCTTAGTTTTCTGAAGGTTGAGCTTTAAGTCAGCTTTTCCACTCTCCTCTTTCACATTCATCAAGAGGCTCTTTAGTTCTTCTTCAGTTTCTGCCCTAAGGGTGGTGTCATCTGCATATCTGAGGTTATTGATATTTCTCCTGGCAATCTTGATTCCAGCTTGTGCTTCTTCCAGCCCAGCGTTTCTCATGATGTGCTCTGCATATAAGTTAAATAAGCAGGGTGACAATATACAGCCTTGGTGTACTCCTTTTCCTATTTGGAACCAGTCTGTTGTTGTATGTCCAGTTCTAAACTGTTGCTTCCTGACCTGCATACAGGTTTCTCAAGAAGCAGGTCAGGTGGTCTGGTATTCCCATCTCTTTCAGAATTTTCAACACTTTATTGTGATCCGCACAGTCAAAGGCTTTGGCATAGTCACTGAAGCAGAAATAAATGTTTTTCTGGAACTGTCTTGCTTTTTCAGTGATCAGCGGATGTTGGCAATTTGATCTCTGGTTCATCTTCCTTTTCTCAAACCAGCTTGAACATCTGGGAGTTCACGGTTCACGTATTGCTGAAGCCTGGCTTGGAGAATTTTAAGCATGAATTTACTAGCCTGTGAGATGAGTGCAATTGTTCAGTAGTTTGAGCATTCTTTGGCATTGACTTTCTTTGGGATTGCAATGAAAACTGACTTTCCAGTCCTGTGGCCACTGCTGAGTTTTCCAAATTTGCTGACATATGGAGTGCAGCACTTTCACAGCATCATCGTTTAACATTTGAAATAGTTCAACTGGAATTCTATAACCTCCACTAGCTTTGTTTGTAGTGATGCTTCCTGAGGCCCACTTGACTTCACATTCCCGGATGTCTGGCTCTAAGTGAGTGATCACACCATCGTGATTATCTGGGTCGTGAAGATCTTTTTTGTACAGTTCTGTGTATTCTTGCCACCTCTTCTTAATATCTTTTGCTTCTGTTAGGTCCCTACCATTTCTGTCCTTTATTGAGCCGATCTTTGCATCTTTTTCCACTGGTTATGTGTGGATGTGAGAGTTGGACTATAAGGAAAGCTGAGGGCCGAAGAGTTGATGTTTTTGCACTGTGGTGTTGGCAAAGACTCTTGAGAGTCCCTGGAATGCAAGGAGATCCAACCAATCCATCCTAAAGGAGATAAGTCCTGGGTGTTCATTGGAAAGACTGATGTTGAAGCTGAACCTCCAATACTTCAGCCACCTGATGTGAAGAGCTGACTCATTTGTAAAGACCCTGATGCTGAGAAAGATTGAGGGCAGGACGAGAAGGGGACAACAGAGGATGAGAATGTTTGATGGCATCACTAACTCGATGGACATGGGTTTGGGTGGAGTCCAGGAGTTGGTGATTGACTGGGAGGACTGGCGTGCTGCGGTTCATGGGATTGCAAAGAGTCGGACACGACTGAGCGACTGAACTGTACTGAACTTGCATGAAATGTTCGTTCCCTAATTTTCTTGAAGAGATCTCGTCTTTCCCATTCTATTGTTTTCCTATATTTCTTTGCATTAATGCATTAGGGTTAATTCAATTAAAACTCATGAAAATTAGGTAGAAAGAAGTCCGTATTAGGAGCATGAGTAACTCTAAGATTTCTTAGAATCCATTCCAAGCAAAATCATGTGATAGCACTTTAATCATGTTAATTATGCAAATATTTTTAATCCTTGTTGTATGTAAGTCGGACATAAATGTATGTAAGTAAAATATAGTCCCTATCCTTAAGCTAACAATCTTTTTAGAGGCTAAACAAGAATAAAATTAGTGATAAGACAGTATGTATCAACAAGAAACAGGAGAAACTATATAGAGATCTAATATGCAGGCTCAAGAAAGACTTAAGAGAGAGGCAACTTCTTGGAAGAGTCTTAAATGACTAAAAAGATTTCAACAAATATAATTAGGAAGCTGAGAAATATTTTTAAAATATTTATTATACTCATTTTCTTTAAGTGGTTAAACTTTGATATGCTGTACTTTTTTATACTTAATGAATTTATTTTAATTGGAAGCTAATTACTTTACAATATGGTGGTTTTTCCCATACATTGACATGAATTATCCACAGGTGTACATGTGTTCCCCAATCCCGAACTCCTCTCCCACCTCCCTCCCCATCCCATTCCTTTGGGTTGTCCAAGTGCACTGGCTTTGAGTGCCATGTTGCCTCGAACTTGGACTGATCTTCTATTTCACATATGGTAATATACATGTTTTAATGCTATTCTCTCAAATCATCCCACCCTCATCTTCTCCCACATAGTTCAAAAGTCTGTTCTTTACATCTGTGTCTCTTTTGCTGTCTTGCATATGGGGTCATTGTTACCATCTTTCTAAATTCCATCAGTCAGTTCAGTTCAGTTCAGTCGCTCAGTCGTGTCCGACTCTCCGCGACCCCATGAATCACAGCACGCCAGGCCTCCCTGTCCATCACCAACTCCCGGAGTACACTCAAACTCATGTCCACAGAGTCGGTGATGCCATCCAGCCATCTCATTCTCCGTCGTCCCCTTCTCCTCCCGCCCCCAACCTTTCCCAGCATCAGAGTCTTTTCCAGTGAGTCAACTCGTCGCATGAGGTGGCCAAAGTATTGCAGTTTCAGCTTTAGCATCAGTCCCTCCAATGAACATCCAGGATTGATCTCCTTTAGAATGGACTGGTTGGATCTCCTTGCAGTATAAGGGACTCTCAAGAGTCTTCTCCAACACCACAGTTCAAAAGCATCGATTCTTCGGCGATTAGCCTTCTTCACAGTCCAACTCTCGCAACCATACATGACCATATATATGCGTTAATATTGGTATTTTTCTTTCTGACTTACTTCCCTCTGTATAATAGGCTCCAGTTTCATCTACCTCATGAGAACTGATTCAGATGCATTCTTTTTAATAGCTGACTAATATTCCATTATGTATATGTACCACAACTTTCTTATCCATTTGTCTCCCAATGGACATCTAGGTTGCTTCCCTGTCCTGGCTATTGTAAACAGTGCTGCGATGAACATTGGGGTACACATGTCTCTTTCAATTCTGGTTTCCTTGGTGTTTATGCCCGGCAGTGGGATTGCTGGGTTGTATGGCAATTCTACTTTCTGTTTTTGAAGGAATCTCCACACTGTTCTCCATAGTGGCTGTACTAGTTTGAATTCCCACCAGTAGCATAAGAGGGTTTCCTTTTCTCCACACCCTCACCAGCATTTATTGCTTGTAGACTTTTTGATACCAGCCATTCGGACCAGGGTGAGATGGTACCTCATTGTGGTTTTGATTTGCATTTCTCTGATAATGAGTGGTGTTGAGCATTTTTTCATGCATTTCTTAGCCACCTGTATGTCTTCTTTGGAGAAATGTCTGTTTAGTTCTTTGATTGGGTCATTTATTTTTTTTTCTGGTATTGAGCTACATGAGCTGTTTCTATATTTTTGAGATTAATTCTTTGTCAGTTGATTCATTTGCTATTATTTTCTCCCACTCTGAAGACTGTCTTTTCACTTTGCTTATAGTTTCCTTCATTGTGCAAATGCTTTTAAGTTAAATTAGGTCCCATTTGTTTATTTTTGCTTTTATTTCCATTACTCTGGGAGGTGGGTCATAGAGGATCCTGCTGTGATTTATGTTAGAGACTGTTTTGCCTGTTTTCCTCTAGGAGTTTTATAGTTTCTGGTCTTATATTTAGATCTTTAATCTGTTTTGAGTTTATTTTTGTGTATGCTGTTAGTGTTCTAGTTTCATTCTTTTACAGGTGGTTAACCAGTTTTCCCCGGAGGAGGCAATGGCAAGCCACTCCAGTACTATTGCCTAGAAAATCCCATGGATGGAGGAGCCTGGTAGGCTGCAGTCCGTGGGGTCGCTAAGGGTCGGACACGACTGAGCGACTTCACTTTCACTTTTCACTTTCACACATTGGAGAAGGAAATGGCAACCCACTCTGGTGTTCTTGCCTGGAGAATCCCAGGGACGGGAGAGCCTGGTGGGCTTCCGTCTATGGGGTCACACAGAGTCGGACACGACTGAAGTGACTCAGCAGCAGCAGCAGCAACCAGTTTTCCCAGCACCACTAAAGAGATTGTCTTTTATCCATTCTATATTTTTTCCTCCTTTGTCAAAGGAAAGGTGTCCATAGGTGCATGGATTTATCTCTGGGCTTTCTATTTTGTTCCATTGATCTGTATTTCTGTCTTTGTGCAAGTACCATAGTGTCTTGATGGCTGTAGCTTTGTAGTATAGTCTGAAGTCAGGCTGGTTGATTCCTCCAGTTCTATTCCTTCTTGCTCAAGATTGCTTTGGCTATTCGAGGTTTTTTGTATTTCTGTACAAATTGTGAAATTATTTGTTCTACTTCTGTGAAAAATACTGTTGGTAGCTTGACAGGGATTGCAATGATTCTATAGATTGTTTTGGGTAGTATATCATTTTCACTCTATTGATTCTTCAGATCCATGAACATGGTATATTTCTCCATCTATCTGTGTCATCTTTGATTTCCTTCAGTGTTTTATAGTTTTCGTTATGTAAGTCTATTGTTCAGGTAGACTTAATCCTAAGTATTTTATTCCTTTCATCACAATGGTAAATGGGATTGTTTCCTTAATTTCTCTATTTTCTCATTGCTATAGTATAGGAATACAAGGGATATCGTGTATTAATTTTATATCCAGAAAATTTACGATATTCATTGATTAGCTCTAGTAATTTTGTGGTGGTGTCTTTAGGGTTTTCTATGTAGAGGATCATGTCATCTGCAAACAGTGAGAGATTTACTTCTTTTCCAAACTGGATTCATTTCTTTTTTTTTTTTTTCCTTTGATGGCTGTGGCTAAAACTTCGAAAACTATCTTGAATAGTAGTGGTGAGAGTGGGCACCCTTGTCTTGTTCCTGACTTTAGGGGAAATGCTTTCAATATTTCACCATTGAGGATAATGTTTGCTTGCTTCACGACCAAGATAATCACGATAACATGATCACTGACCTCGAGCCAGAATGTGAAGTCAAGTGGGCCTTAGAAAGTATCACTACGAACAAAGCTAGTGCAGGTGATGGAATTCCAGTTGAGCTATTTCAAATCTTGAAAGATGATGCAGTGAAAGTGCTGCACTCAATATGCCAGCAATTTTGGAAAACTCAGCAGTGGCCACAGGACGGGAAAAGGTCAGTCTTCATTCCAATCCCACAGAAAGGCAATGCCAAAGAATGCTCAAACTACCGCACAGTTGCACTCATCTCACACACTAGTAAAGTCATGCTCAAAATTCTCCAAGCCAGGCTTCAGCAATATGTGAACCGTGAACTTCCAGATGTTCAAGCAGGTTTTAGAAAAGGCAGAGGCACCAGAGATCAAACTGCCAACATCCGCTGGATTATGGAGAAAGCAAGAGAGTTCCAGAAAAACATCTATTTCTGCTTCAGTGACTATGCCAAAGCCTTTGACTGTGTGGATCACAATAAAGTGTGGAAAATTCTGAAAGAGATGGGAATCCCAGACCACCTGACTTGCCTCTTGAGAAACCTGTATGCAGGTTACAACTGGACATGGAACAACAGACTGGTTCCAACTAGGAAAAGGAGTACGTCAAGGTTGTATATTGTCACCCTGCTTATTTAACTTATATTCAGAGTACATCATGAGGAACGCTATGCTGGAAGAAGCACAAGCTGGAATCAAGATTGCCGGGAGAAATATCAATAACCTCAGATATGCAGATGACACCACCCTTATGGCAGAAAGTAAAGAGGAACTCAAAAGCCTCTTGATGAATGTGAAAGAGGAGAGTGAAAAGGTTGGCTTGAAGCTCAACGTTCAGAAAACAAAGATCATGGCATCTGGTCCCATCACTTCATGGGAAATAGATGGGGAAACAGTGGAAACAGTGTCAGACTATTTTTCTCGGCTCCAAAATCACTGCAGATGCTGATTGCAGCCATGAAATGAAAGGACACTTACTCCTTGGAAGGAACATTATGACCAACCTAGATAGTATATTAAAAAGCAGAGACTAATTACTTTTCCAACCAAGGTCCGTCTAGTCAAGGCTATGGTTTTTCCAGTGGTCATTGTATGGATGTGAGAGTTGGACTGTGAAAAAAACTGATCGCTGAAGAATTGATGCTTTTGAACTGTGGTGCTGGAGAATACTCTTGAGAGTCCCTTGGACTGCAAGGAGATCCAACCAGTCCATTCTAAAGGAGATCAATCCTGGGTGTTCATTGGAAGGACAGATGCTAAAGCTGAAACTCCAATACTTTGGCCACCTCATGCGACGAGTTGACTCACCGGAAAAGACTCTGATGCTGGGAAGGATTGGGGGCGGGAGGAGACGGGGATGACAGAGAATGAAATGTCTGGATGGCATCACCAACTTGATGGACATGAGTTTGAGTGAACTCCGGGAGTTGGTGATGGACAGGGAGGCCTGGTGTGCTGTGATTCATGGAGTCAGAAAGAGTCGGATACGACTGTGCGACTGAACTGAACTGAACTGAACTGATGGGTTGATCATATATGGTTTTTATTATGTTGAGGTATGTTCCTTCTATGCCTGTTTTCTGGAGAGTCTTTATCATAAATGGTTGTTGCATTTTGTCAAAGACTTTCTCTGCATCTCTTCAGATAATCATATTATTTTTATCCTTCAATTTGTTATGTGGTGTATTACATTGATTGATTTGTGGATATTGAAGAATCCTTGCATCCCCGGGATAAAGCCCACTTGATCATGATGTATGATCTTTTTATTATGTTGTTGGATTCTGTTTGCTAGAATTTTGTTGAGGATTTTTGCATCTATGTTTATCAGTGACATTGGCCTATAGTTTTCTTTTTTTGTGGCATCTTTTTCTGGTTTTGGTATTAGGGTGATGGTGGCCTCATAGAATGTGGTTGGGAAATTACCTTCCCCTGCAATTTTCTGGAAGAGTTTGAATAGAATAGATGTTAGCTCTTCTCTAAATTTTTGGTAGAATTCACCTGTGCTTTTGTTTCTTGGAAGATTTTTTATTACAGTTTCCATATCTGTGCTTGTAATGGGTTTGTTAAGATTTTCTATTTCTTCTCGGTTCAGTTTTGGAAGGTAATAATTTTCTAAGAATTCGTCCATTTCTTTCAAGTTGTCCATTTCATTGTCATATAGTTGCTGATAGTAGTCTTTTATGATCCTTTGTATTTCTGTGTTGTCTGTTGTGATTTCTCCATTTTCAGTTCTAATTTTGTTGATTTGATTCTTCTTCCTTTTTTGGTTGATGAGTCTGGCTAATGGTTTGTCTATTTTATTTATCTTCTCAAAGAACCAGCTTTTAGTTTTGCTGATTTTGGCTATAGTCCTTTTTTCTTTTTTCTAATTTTGTTAAATTTTTAAAAAATTTATTTATTTTAATTTGAGGCTAATTACATTATTGTATTGGTTTTGCCATATATTGACATGAATCTGCCCCGGGTGTACATGTGTTCCCCATCTTTTTCGTTTATTTCTGCCCTAATTTTTGTGATTTCTTTCCTTCTACTAACCCTGGAGTTTTTCATGTCTTCATTTTCTAGTTGCTTTAGATGTAAAGTTAAGTTGTTTATTTGATTTTTCTCTTGTTTCTTGAGGTAAGCTTCTAGTGCTATGAACCTTCCCCTTTACACTGCTTTTCAATTCAGTTTAGTACAGTTCAGTTTAGTCACTCAGTCATGTCTGACTCTTTGTGACCGCGTGGACTGCAGCATGCCAGGCCTCCCTGTCCATCCCTAACTCCGGGAGCTTGCTCAAGCTCGTGTCTATTGAGTCGGTGATGCTATCCAACCATCTCATCCTCTGTCGTCCCCTTCTCCTCTCACCTTTGATCTTTCCTAGTATCAGGGTATTTTCAAATGAGTCAGCTCTTTGCATCAGGTGGCCAAAATATTAGAGTTTCAGTTTCAACATCAGTCCTTCCAATGTACACTGCTTTTACTGAATCCCATAGGTTTTGGGTTGTCATGTTTTCATTTTCATTTGTTTCTCTGAAGATTTTTATTTCGTTTTTGATTTCTTCCATGATTTGTTAGTTATTCAGAAGCATGTTATCTAAATAACATCCATATGTTTGTATTTTATAGTTTTTTTTCCTGTTCAGTTCAGTCACTCAGTCCTGTCCGACTCATTTCGATCCCATGAATCACAGCACTCCAGGCCTCCTTGTCCATCACCAACTCCCAGAGTTCACTCAAACTCATGTCCATCGAGTCGGTGATGCCATCCAGCCATCTCATTCTCTGTCGTCCCCTTCTCCTCCTGCCCCCAATCCCTCCCAGCATCAGGGTCTTTTCCAGTGAGTCAACTCTTCGCATAAGGTGGCCAAAGTATTGGAGTTTCATGTAGTTGACATCTAATCTTACCACACTGTGATCAGAAAAGATGCTTGAAATGATTTCAGTTCTTTTGAATTTACTAAGGCTAGAATTACGGCACAGAATGTGATCTATCCTGGAGAATGTTTTGTGTGCACTTGATAAAAAGGTGAAATTCATTGTTTTGGCGTGAAATGTCCTATAGATATTAATTAGGGTTAACTTCTCCAGTGTATTATTTAAAGTTTGTGTTTCCTTGCTAATTTTCTTTTGGTTGATCTACCCATAGGTGTGAGTGGGGTATTAAAGCCTTCCACTATTGTTGTGTTACTGTTAATTTATCCTTTTATGCTAAATACCTGTTGGCATTTGCCTTGTATTGAGGTGCTCCTATGTTGGCTGCACATATATTTATAATTTTTATATCTTCTTCTTGGATTGATCCTTTGATCATTACGTAGTGTCCCTCTTTGTCTCTTTTCATGGCTTTTATTTCAAATACTATTTTATCTGATATGAGATTGCTGCTCCTGCTTTATTTTGGTCTCCATTTGAATGAAATATCTTTTTACAGCCCCTCACTTTCAGTCTGTATGTGTCCCTTGTTTTGAGGTAGGTATCTTTTAGACACTGTATATAGGGGTCTTATTTTTGTATACATTCAGCCAGTCTTCGTCTGTTGGTTGGGGCATTCAACCCATTTACGTTTAAGGTAATTATTGATACGTATGATCCTGTTGACATTTACTTTGTTGTTTTGCATTCGAGTTTATACACCCTTTCTGTGTTTCCTGTCTAGAGAAGATCCTTTAGCATTTATTGAAGAGCGGGTTTGGTGGTGCTGAATTCTCTCAGCTTTTGCTTGTCTGTAAAGCTTTTGATTTCGCCTTCACGTTTGAAGGAGATCCTTGCTGGGTATAAATATCTGGGCTGTAGGTTTTTCTTTTTCATCACTTTAAGTATGTCCTGCCATTAAAATGGCAACCCACTCCAGTGTTCTTGCCTGGAGAATCCCAGGGACGGGGAAGCCTGGTGGGCTGCCATCTGTGGGGTCGCACAGAGTCGGACACGACTGAAGCGACTTAGCAGCCATTCCCTTCTGGCCTGAAGAGTTTCTGTTGAAAGATCAGCTGTTATCCTTATTGGGATCCCATTATGTGTTATTTGTTGCTTTTCCCTTGCTGCTTTTAATATTTGTTCTTTGTGTTTGATCTTTGTTAGTTTGATTAATATGTGTCTTGGTGTGTTTTGACTTGTCTTTATCTTGCTTGGGACTCTCTGAGTTTGTTGGACTTGAGTGAATATTTCCTTCCCCACTTTAGGGACGTTTTCAACTGTTATCTCCTCAAGTATTTTCTCATGCCCTTTCTTTTTGTCGTCTTCTTCTGGAACTCCTATGATTTGAATGTTGGGGTGTTTAACATTGTCCCAGAGGTCTCTGAGGTTGTCCTCATCTGTTTAAATTCTTTTTTCTCCTCTGCTTCATTTATTTCCACCATTCTATCTTCCACCTCACTTATCCTGTCTTCTGCCTCAGTTATTCTATTGTTGGTTCCCTCCAGGGTACTTTTGGTCTCAGTTATCGCATTATTCATTATTGATTGACTCTTCTTTATTTCTTCTAGGTCCTTGTTAAACATTTCCTGCATCTTCTCAATCCTTGTCTCTAGTCTTTTTATTTTGTTTTCAAGATTTTGGAGCATTTTACTAACATTATTCTGAATTCTTTTTCAGGTAGACTCCCTATTTCCTTCTTTTTTGTTTGGTTTAGTGGATGTTTATCATGTTCCTTTACCTGCTAAATATTTCTCTGCCTTTTCATTTTGTTTAAATTGCTGTGTTTGGGGTGTCCTTTCTGTATGCTGGGTCTTTGTGGTTACTCTTTATTGTGGTGCCTGCTCCCTGTGGGTGGGTTTGTACTAGTGGCTTGTCAAGTTTTCTTATCTGTTCTGGTGGGTGAAGCTGGATCTCTTCTGTCTGGAGTGCAATGAAGTGTACAGTAGTGAGTTTTGGGGTGTCTGTGGGTTTGGTATGACTTTAGGCAGTCTGTCTTTTAATGCCCAGGGCTGTGTTCCTGCGTTGCTGGGGAATTAGCATGGTATGTCTTGCTCTGGAACTTGTTGACTCTTAGGTGGTGCTTGGTTTCAGTGTAGGTATGGAAGCTTTTGATAAACTCTTGTCTGTTAATGGTCCCTGGAATCAGGAGTTTTCTGATGTTCTCACGTTTTGGAGTTAAGCCTTCTGCCTCTGGCTTTCAGTCTTATTCTTACAGTAGCCTCAAGACTTCTCCATGCATACAGCACTGATGATAAAACATTAAGGTTGATGGTGAAAAGATTCTGCACAGTGAGGGACACCCGGAGAGGTACACAGAGTTACATAGAGAAGAGAAGAGGGAGGAAGGAAATAGAGGTGAACAGGACAAGAAGACGGGGAGTTAGAACGGGAGAGAGCGATCAAGCCACTAAGCATAGCCCTAAGCAAACGTGGATATTGAAGATTAGATTCTTAAAGGTACAAAATTGATTTAAAAATACCAAGACACAAAGATTAAAAATATAGAGTAGAGGTTAGATTCTCAAAAATACAATATTAAAAACACAAAACAAAATGAATCACAAAAATTATAAAAAATATATATTTGAAATTTGCTTGAAAGCTTTGGTACATATACACAATGGAATATTATTCAGCCATTAAAAAGAATACATTTGAATCAGTTCTAATGAGGTGGATGAAACTGGAGCCTATTATACAGAGTGAAGTAAGCCAGAAAGAAAAACACCAATACAGTATACTAACGCATATATATGGAATTTAGAAAGATGCAAATGATAACCCTGTATACGAGACAGCAAAAGAGACACAGATGTATAGAACAATCTTTGGGACTCTCTGGGAGAGGGTGAGGGTGGGATGATTTGGGAGAATGGCATTGAAACATGTATGTTGTCATATGTGAAACGAATCACCAGTTTAGGGTTGATGCATGTTATAGGATGCTCGGGGCTGGCATGTGGGGATGACCCAGAGGGAGGATAAAGGGAGGAGGGAGGTGGGAGGGGGTTCAGGAGGGGGAACTCATGTACACCTGGGGCGAATTCATGTCAATGTATGGCAAAACCAACCAATATAATATTGTTAAATAACTTGCCTCCAATAAAAAATAAACTAATTAATTAAAAAAAATAAAATAGGGTCTTTTGTTTCACAAGGTAATAGTAGGTTATAAAAGTGAAAATTAAAGTAGTAGAGAACTTAAATTTTTAAAAAATTAAAAAGTGATAATATAAAATATACTTAGGAATTTCTCTGGAGCTGTTGTGGGCAGCGTGGGGTCAGTTCAGTTTCAGATAGTTCCTTGTTCCAGCTTGTACTTCTACTCAAGGTCTATAGGCCCCCTCTAATGCTTACTCAATGTTAACTTCAGGGTTTTAATCTGTTGCACCTGTCACTTCCAGAGTGGTTTGCCCTTCTTTGTATATTTTGGCTTCCTCTGTTTGAAAGTCTCTTCAGTGTCTAATTTCCGCCCTGACACAAGGGGTCAAAGGTGGTCACTTATTTACGCTCACTTGTTCAGTTGTGTTTTGGGGAGGGAGGAACCCTGCAAACAGATATCACTAGGCGTGTTTGGGGAGTGCTAACAGTGTCTGGACCACACTGGGTTTGCCCGAGCTCATGGTATGTGCTTTCTGGTTCTACACTGCTCAGGCTTCAGGGTGCTCTGGAGAGCAGTGTCCGGAGCGGGCCCTGGGTTTCATGCACTTCCCAGGTCTAAGCCGCTTGGGTTCAGGTTCTCAGGTATTCTACAAGGGCACGGACTCTGTTGGCCGTGCATTTTGTGCCCTTCCCAGGTCTGAGCAGCTCAGGAGACCACATGCTTGGAGAGCACACTGCCCCAGGTAGGCCATGCATCTTAATCACCTCTTTGGTCTCAATTGTGCCATGTGTCTCCTCTGGGAAGCTGATCTCAGGTTATGACTCTCCTGGCAGATGTCAACCATCTAGGATACCAGGAAGATGGGGTTAGCAACTGGGGGCCTGCTCACAGTTTGGTGGAGGATGCCAGTCTCTGAGGCTGAGATTGGAGCAGCTCCTTGCCTTCTGGCTCTGGCTGTTGCCCGCCTGCCTCCCTGCCTCTGACGGGGAGGGGACTGTATGCAGCTGGCTAGCTCTCATTTCGTGATTACTCAATCCTTTGCTGTGTGAGTGGGCCAGGCTGTGCATTAAGGTAGAGCATTTCGCAGGAAAGTTTTTTTCTCTATCTGGCTATCCCACAGTTTGGGCTGCTGTCTCACGTTAGCTCCCTCAGATTGTCCTCAGGGCATTCAGGCCTGGTCCTTACCCTAAGGATGCAGCCTGCACCTCCCTGTCCAGCCTCTGGTGGCTGATGCGAGCATCTGGGCTATTTCTCTGCTGGGAGTTGTGGTTAGACACCTATTCTGTGGGTTTTGGTGTTTTTTTTCCTCCTGGTTATCTTGCCCTCTGAGATTCTAAAACTCCCTACAGACCCGCCAGTGAGAGTTTTCTGGTGTTTGGAAACTTCTCCTTCGTGACCCCCTCCCCAGGACGGGTCTCCGCCCCTAACTCTTTTGTCTCTCTTTTTGTCTTTTATATTTTTCCTACCTCCTTTTGAAGAGAATAGGCTGCCTTTCTAGATGCCTGGTGTCCTCCACTAGCTTTCAGATGTTTTGTGGAAGGTGTTCAGCATTAAAATGACCTTTTGATGAATTTGTGGGGGGAGAAGTTGCTCTTCCTATTCCTCCACCATCTTGGGACTGCCCCCCTGCATAACTCTTTAAGCTGATATTGTTTATAAATTATTATGACAGCCTAGCAGAATAAATATCATTTCCTTCAGGAAGCCCTCTGTAATCCCTTGGTGGTGGTATTTTAGTCACTACGTCATGTCCAACTCTGCAAATGCATGGATTGTAGCCCACCAGGCTTCTCTGTCCATGGGATTCTCCAGGCAAGAATACTGGAGTGTGGTGCCATTTCCTTCTCCAGGGCATCTTCCCAACCCAGGGGTTGAACCTATGTCTACTGCGTTGTCAAACAAATTCTTTACCACTGAGCTACCAGGGAAGCCCTCCGTAACCCCGTAAGACTGGGTTAATTATGGTCCTCCTGTATATTTATTGTATCTGTTTACAGTCTTATCATAGTACTTAATGCTGTTTTTGCCAGTTTTCCTGACTAGATGGTAAACTTCATGAAGTTAAGACATGGATTTTGTTCATTATTGAATCCCAATACCTAGAGACTGGCGGGCTTCCAAAGTGGTGCAGTGGTAAGGAACCTGCCTGCCAATGTAGGAGAAAGAAGAGAAGCAGGTTTGATCCCTGCATCGGAAAGATCCCCTGGAGAAGAAAATGGCAACCCACTCCAGGGATTTCTAGCCTGGGAAATCCCTTAAACAGAGGAGCCTGCCAGGCTACAGTTCAAGGGTTCGCAAAAGTTGGACGTGATTGAGCCACTAAGGACAAGTACATAACACGAAGAGACTAGCACATGCCAGGTGTTTTTGTCATCTTTGTTAAATGAAGGAGTGAATGACAGCCAAAATCCTGTTTCACAACAAGAACCCAACTAAGAACAATAGTTGTCTGTCAGTGAATAGGACTACTTTTTAAAGCTGTGAATTTTCCTAAGCCAAAAATTGTTCAAGTATAAAGAGGATGATTATTATAGATGTCATGGTAAAGATATCTGCATTGATGAGAGATTGGGACATGTGTCCTCTGCGGACTATTCCATCTCTAAGAATCTGATTCTTGGAAGTAGTTTTTAGGAAATAAAAATTTTTGCTTCTCTTCTATAGCATCTATGTGTCTAGTTTATAAAAATGGTGAATGTTCTCGTTTTTATTGTATAATTTAAAAACTTCAAGCATTAATCAACTGTTAGTATAATACAACATAGTATCTAAACCAATAGATTCAAAATAAGTCAGAGTCACAACTACTGACTTAGTAGAAGAAAACAATAAAAAATTAGTATTAGGCCATTAAAAATAAAGATAACTGAAATCTGTCAGCTCCAATATTTGATGAATGCAAAGAGTAAAACCAGTTTAATAAAAACCAAAAATTTAGACAGTATATTTGTGTATGTTTGCAAGACTTATTTATGCTATTAATAAAGCCTCAGTTACTGGTTTGCTCCTAATTTTTGTGTTTGTGTTTTCAGATCTTGATGAATAAAATAAAGCAGACATAATCATCTCTGGAGAGATTATTTATATCTTGATGGTTGAAATGATTTATATGTAAAATAGTAGTAAAAATGGAAAAAGAGAAAGTAAATGATGAAAAATCAGACTCAGAGAACTCCTTGGACTTTTCCGAACACTTCAACCAGCTTGAACTGTTGGAAACACATGGACACCTTATTCCCACTGGTACCCAAAGTCTCTGGGTAGGGAATTCTGATGACGATGAAGAGCAAGATGAAAAAACTGAAGAGTGGTATCAGCTGCAAGAAAAAACAATGGAAAAGGATCCAAGCAAATTGCTTCTTTGGGCTGCTGAAAAAAATCGGGTAAAAAAAGAAAAGAACAGTTAAAAAAGAAACCTTAATTTAGTAGAAAAACTACTAGATTGGAAGCCAGAGGACCTGTCCCTGAAGCTCGCTTTGTCCTCAGACAAAACTGAAAAAAAATCACTTCATGAAAACAGGTGTCTGAGGTTATTTTAGTTAGAAGGAATTGAGCTTAATCTCTAGATTTCCTTGTTAGCATTGTATTCTACTGATAAAAGTTTATGTTTTAAAGTTTTATACACCATGCATATTGGTGTATAATCCTACTACCGAAAGATCAGAACATGAATGTTCCATTATTATGTTTTCTTCACAAATGACACATAATATATCAAACATGATTCTAGCCTGTATTGTTCATCTAACTGTAACTTTACTGCAGTAAGCCTTAATTGGACCAGGAATAAACGTATGGATTGGTTTTCAGAGAATCACGTTCATAAAATCAAGTTTATGAGGGAAAAAAAATCCCAAAAGAATTTGTAATTAACACTGACTTGTTCATTGTTAAATCAGTTTTTCTCCTCCCCAAAAGAAATCTTATGTTTATTTTACAGTCATCTACTAACAAGGAAGTTTTCATTTAACTTAATTAAATCTAACACCACTAGACCGTTTCATGTTCTTTGTTTTCTGTTTTGTTTCATGTTGGGTTTGTGAAAGATCTCCTGTTTTCTTCTCAGCTGACCACAGTGCGGAGACTGCTTTCAGAAAGGGCTACCCACGTGAACACTCGAGATGAAGACAAGTACACACCGCTCCACCGAGCAGCCTACAGTGGGCACTTAGACGTGGTCCGGGAGCTGATTGCACACGGGGCGGATGTCCATGCGGTGACCGTGGATGGCTGGACACCCCTGCACAGTGCCTGTAAGTGGAATAATGCGAGAGTGGCTTCTTTCTTACTGCAGCATGATGCAGATATCAATGCCCAAACGAAAGGCCTCTTGACCCCCCTACATCTTGCTGCTGGGAACAGAGACAGCAAAGACACCCTGGAGCTCCTCCTGATGAACCGCTACATCAAGCCAGGTCTGAAAAACAGCCTGGAGGAAACGGCATTTGACATCGCCAGGAGGACCGGTATCTATCACTACCTCTTTGAAATTGTGGAAGGCTGCACAAATTGTTCACCTCAGTCTTAATAACGGTTCTAATAATTTTCTTAAGTTTTTAAGTCCGAGTGCCTGCTTTGTGTGAGATGTGAAATATCCCCATTGTACAAAGTTGACATCAAAAGTCTTAGGACAGTAATTCAGTGGTACTCACGATACTATCCCTCCAAGTGAATTGCCTGACCTTGATGTCAAAATGTATTTGAAAGTTGTTTGGATTTATCTTTAATGATTTCCATGGCGTTTGTGATTTTTACCAAATCATTTTAAATTGTCTATATTGAAAAACTTGTCCGAGGTTGTACAGAAAACTAATGATATTTTTGGTGCTGATCCAAGAGAAATGTATTTTTACATTTAAAATATCCCCCATCCTAGAGCTTTGTGGAGTATTTAGTATATCAATATGTATTTTTATAAGGTCAGGTAACTCAGAATTTTATTTAAAAATCTTAAATATACTGGTGCAGTTCAGCTGTCTTCTCTGCATCACCATAGCCATTTGCTTTCACTGTAAACTGTAAGAATGAACATATTAATGACTTGAATCTTCGTAAGTTTAAAAAAAATTGAGAAAACTAGATATTTGTTTTTTGTTAATAGAACCATAGATGTTTAATCTACGAATGTTATATACTGCCTCTCCTTCCACAATCCACACAATCCTGTGGACCCTTCTACCTCACCCACCCTGGTCAACCTACATAATCCTTATTCTCCTGGTGAGTCAGCACGACCCTTAAGACATGCGCACAACTGTACCTTGGCCCAGGTGATCATAGCCTATTTGCCATCCAGCTAATTTTACCTGTCCAGTCCTGCTGAGCTGGGCCCTGCTCACCTCATTCCCAGGATCACAGGAAGGGTTCTTTTTCAGGATCCTCATTTTATAGAAGCCACACAAAGTCAAACTGACAAGAGAAAAGGAATTCTAAGATGATTATACTGGGGCGAGAACCACAAAGTGGCTCAGGTGTTTTTTAAAAGCCACATTGTAGATAACAACAAAAGCATAAGTATAAATAAAAAAATAAAGGTTTTAAACAACCAAGAAAAAGCGTGAATAATTCTTATACCTGTGTGTATCTTATCTATCCAGCATATATTTGTTTAGCTTTGACTCTGTCCATCTCTCCAGCAGCAGCTTCCTATTCCTTTGCCCTTCTGTAACTAAAACAAAAGAGTTACCTCTCAACTTCTCAGCACCAGAATTGACACACTGGGGAAAGGGAGCTGAACTAATGGGCCTTTTCTTCGGTTATATGTATCTGTGTGTGTGTGTGTGTATGTATATAAACATATTTATTTATTTATTTACTTTTTTTCTCTTTGGCTGTACTCTGAGGCTTGCAGGATCTTCGTTCCCCAACCAGGGATTGATTCTGCATCCTTGGCAGTGAAAGCTCAGAGTCCTAACCACTAGACCACCCTCTATGCTTATATTTTTTAAATGTCCACCAAAGTATTTGTCTCTTTTGACCCAGCCCATGTGACCCAGTTACCTTAAACTAAGTAACATTGTTATTTAATCAAATATATGTGGCAGTTTTTAGGTTAAAACAAGATTGGATCATCTCAGAAAAGTTAAAGATGACATATGAACTGAATCATTCTGACAGTGTTTTTAAGACTTAGGAGAGCTTTGGTTATTTTGTGATCTCTGGCTAGGAGATAACTCTATTTCAGGGTATCAGTTCCTTTGATAGAAGGGTTTTGGCAGAAAGTGAGAGGTTGATTTCTGTTTAATCTGACCTAATGTAGTGATCCACACAGTCAAAGGCTTTGGCATAGTCAATGAAGCAGAAATAGATGTTTTTTTGGAACTCTCTTGCTTTCTCCATGATCCAGCGGATGTTGGCAATTTGATCTCTGGTGCCTCTGCCTTTTCAAAAACCTGCTTGAACATCTGAAAGTTCACGGTTCACGTATTGCTGAAGCCTGGCTTGGAGAATTTTGAGCATGACTTTACTAGCATGTGAGATGAGTGCAATTGTGCGGTAGTTTGAGCATTCTTTGGCATTGCCTTTCTTTGGGATTGGAATGAAGACTGACCTTTTCCAGTCCTGTGGCCTGTGCTGAGTTTTTCAAATTTGCTGGCATATTGAGTGCAGCACTTTCACAGCATCATCTTTCAGGATTTGAAATAGCTCAATTGGAATTCCATCAGCTCCACTAGCTTTGTTCGTAGTGATGCTTTCTAAGGTCCACTTGACTTCACATTCCAAGATGTCTGGCTCCAGGTGAGAGATCACGTTAAAAAACAGAGATATTACTTTGCCAACAAAGGTCCATCTAGTCAAGGCTATGGTTTTTCCATTGGTCATGTATGGATGTGAGAGTTGGACTGTGAAGAAAGTTGATCGCCGAAGAATTGATGCTTTTGAACTGTGGTGCTGGAGAAGACTCTTGAGAGTCCCTTGGACTGCAAGGAGATCCAACCAGCCCATTCTAAAGGAGATCAGTCCTGGGTGTTCATGGGAAGGACTGATGCTAAAGCTGAAACTCCAATACTTTGGCCACCTCATGCGATGAGTTGACTCACTGGAAAAGACTCTGATGCTGGGAGGGATTGGGGGCAGGAGGAGAAGGGGATGATAGAGAATGAGATGTCTGGATGGCATCACCGACTCGATGGACATGAGTTTGAGTGAACTCCAGGAGTTGGTGGTGGACAGGGAGCCCTGGCGTGCTGTCATTCACGGGGTCGCAAAGAGTCGGATACGACTAGGTAACTGAACTGAATGTAGTGATACCATATGTCAAGGTATAGCTGATAGAAATGACAGTAGAATAAGACCCCAACTACCCTATTAGACTGCTAAATGAGGCTACCTGGTTACCTGAAAGTCACAGAGCCTATGGCTCCTTTCTTACTTGGGAATGAGTTGCATTCGTGATTATAAAATCATATATAAGCTTTCCCTATGAGTATGACTTCAAAGGAGCTGCTTTATTTCTAAGAAAATGAGATGTGACTTCTTCCTTTTTTTCAGTCTTCAATCACTCACCCAGTCCTAGGGAGCAAATTTCTACATATTAGAGAAATCCCTTCCATCCCTGAGGGTGGAACTTGTATTATTTGCTTCCTTTATACCTTCCTTGGTGGTTTTTTAATTTCATTTTTTATTTTTTTTTCTTTTTTAATTGAAGTATACTTGACATAAAATATTACATATTTCAGGTATGTAACAAAGTGATTTTTTTTTTTTCTTTTTGGCCGTGCTTCATGACCTGCGGGCCTTGGTTCCACAGTCAAGGATCCAGCCCACACCCCTCACATTGGAAGTGCACAGTCTTAACCAGTGAGCCGCCAGGAAGTCCCAACAAAGCAATTTGATACTCTTCTTAGTATTTTCTGACTCCTCAGTCCACAGAAGATGTGCACTAATCATTCTTTTCACTACTCAGTGGATCCTTGAACATTAATTTGTATCGTGCAGGTCCATTTATAAGCAGTACTACACAACCCATGCTGGAGAAAGAAATACCAACCCACTCCAGTATTCCTACCTGGAAAATTCCATGGACAGAGGAGCCTGGTGGACTACAGTGCATGGGGTGGCAAAGA
Organism: Moschus berezovskii; assembly: GCF_049115385.1. Classification (NCBI taxonomy): domain Eukaryota; kingdom Metazoa; phylum Chordata; class Mammalia; order Artiodactyla; family Moschidae; genus Moschus; species Moschus berezovskii. The sequence continues at coordinate 4,729,480 of NC_142473.1, forward strand.
GTTGGGCACAATTGAGCACGCATTCCTACGTGCACACAACCTGTGCAGTTGGTTAAATCTGTGGATGCAGAACCACAGATACAGTTCCAATGAGAAAGTTCGATTTTCAGTTATGCAGAGGGTCAGCACCCCAATCCTTGTGTTTTAGGGTCAACTCTGTATTACCTGTGTTTACGAGTTGCCTTTAAGAAGACTAAATAAATCTATTTGCAAACAAAATTTTCAGTAGTCTAAAAGAGTTTATCTCAAGAACTTTTCAAAAAATAAAATCTATTTTGCATAACAAGGCTTAACTCTATGTGCTTGAGGAAGAGGTGACTTTGTCATTGTTCAAGGGACAGTGACCCACAATGAAATTAGTTGACTTTGCTTTTACAAATCTTAAATGTGCTTCACCAGGGCCCAAACATTTGTTCTGGCTCACAACTTACAACAATGAAATCCATATACTATGGATGTGAAAGCATTCATTTGTTTCAATTCATTGGCATCTATTATTGCATTTACCACTATGCTAGGAGATCATGATCAAAAGAGGCCCAGAGGGGGTCAAGAAAAAACAAAAGAGGCTCAGAGAAGTAAAACTTGGTCTAAGACCTATGTCCCATACCAAAATGAAATTGCATCAGTTCTCCATTCCTGATGAAAACATGTGCCATCTTCAGCCTACCTGAAATGACTCAAGGAATTTATTGCACTGCTTTGACTCAGGGAGGTACCAAACATGATCACAAAATCATTGATAATGGCTTACTTCATTAGTTACCATGGGATGCTCTAGTCCCTCTGTAGGTTCATAGGATGACAATTCAACTTGTGTAAGACAGAGTGCTTTTCTAGAGAGAATTAAAGATCCATGTTTATTAAGTTCAGAAGACAGTAAACTAAGAAAGATTGAGTGTAGCATATTGATGTTTTAAATTCCTAAAAATTTCCCTGGGGAAACCTACAATTTCAGTTCTGGGAACCTAAGTGGAAATGATTAAAATCATTGCTGCTACATAAAACATAATGTGAGCCACATAGGTAATTTTAAATTTTTTTTTTTCTAGTGTCTGCATTAAAACACAAATGACTGAAATTAATTTTAATAATCCACATCATCTAACCTGATACATCCAAAGCATTCATTCCAGTATGATACAAATACTTTTAAATTATTGAGATATTTTACTTTTTTATAGTAAATCTTCAAAATGCAATGTGTATTTACGTGGTTGTTCAGTCAGTAAGTCATGTCAGACTTTTTGTGACCCCATGGACTGCAGCATTCCAGGCTCCTCTGTCCTCCACTATCTCCCTGAGTTTGCCTAAATTTGTGTCCACTGAGTCTGTGAGGCTATCTAATCATCTCATCCTCTGCCCAAGAAAATATCTGTCATTGCTTCTAGTGTATTTTATGGCACATCTTAATTCAGATGAGCCCCATTTGACTAGTGGCTACTTTGTTCAGCACAGGTCAGCAAAATGCCTGAAACTTTCCCTGTAGGCAAAGCAGAAGGCTAAGAGTAGGAGCAGGAAATTTTGAGCCAGATAAATCTGTGTCCAAATCATGATTGCCTTATGGCAAATGACCTGTTTTCTCACATGTAATATGCAGATAGTATCTATCTTGTTACAGTTTTGTGAGGAATAAATAAGATGTAATATAGATAAGGTATTTCCTTTCCCCATCATTTCAAGCAGGAATGCCCTTTCTATTTTAGGTATTTGGATCCTTGAAGATCCCAAAGTTCTTCCTTGATATTCATTTAATTCTTTCTCATGACTTTAGTAGGATATGCAACAAAGAATTTCTTTCAAGAATCCAAACAAAATGGCTTCCTGTCTTCAAATGCCCTTGCCAGATGTCAAGGTCTCCAACAGAAGAAAAACTTCAAGGAATAAGAAAAGGCAAAAGAATTTCAGCAGCTAATTCAATTTTCGGTTATGAAGAGGGTCAGCACCCCAGTCCTTGTGTTTAAGGGTCAACTCTGTATTACCTAGCTGCTGCTGCTGCTAAGTTGCTTCAGTCATGTCTGACTCTGTGTGACCCCATAGATGGCAGCCCACCAGGCTCCCCCGTCCCTGGGATTCTCCAGGAAAGAACGCTGGAGTGGGTTGCCATTTCCTTCTCCAATGCGTAAAAGTGAAAGGTGAAAGTGAAGTCGCTCAGTCCTGTCCCACTCTTTGTGACCCCATGGACTGCAGCCTACCAGGCTCCTCCGCCTATGGGATTTTCCAGGCAAGAGTACCAGAGTGGGGTGCCATCACCTTCTCCATTACCTAGCTAATTACAGCTAATTATAAGGACTTGAAGGAAATGAGATTCTAAGAGAAAATCTGTTTCCACTGTGGGCCCAGAGCCTTGAAACTCAGAATACTTCACTGCTCATTCCATATGTGGAACTTTTTGGTATTTACCAAATGAGTAGTTCTAAACTGATGCCATTTTCCCTTTTCATGATGGGTCTTATTAATGCTGAGCAAACGGAATAAAAGCAGTCATATTTGGTTTATCACTTTAATTATTCAATCAAGCCTCAGGAAAATCTAATAGTCCTCACCATGAATTGAATGACATAGCCCCATCTGCCAGGGGATCTCAGAGAAGCAGAAATTTGTAGGTCCGAAAATGTGTTTAATGAAAGAAATGGCTTATGAAATATAAAAGTAAACTGCTACTTAATTTTTTTTCTTGCTTCACTTTCTATTATAACATATTCAGCATTTTGTCTCTGCTAGGAAAAAGCAAGAGAGTTCCAGAAAAACATCTATTTCTGCTTCATTGACTATGCCAAAGCCTTTGACTGTGTGGATCACAATAAACTGTGGAAAATTCAGAAAGAGATGGGAATACCAGACCATCTGACCTGCCTCTTGAAAAACCTGTATGCAGGTCAGAAGCAACAGTTAGAACTGGACATGGAACAATAGACTGGTTCCAAACAGGAAAAGGAGTATGTCAAGGCTGTATATTGTAACCCTGCTTATTTAACTTATATGCAGAGTACATCATGAGGAATGCTGGGCTAGAAGAAGCACAAGCTGGAATCAAGATTGCTGGGAGAAATATCAATAACCTCAGATATGCAGATGACACCACCCTTATGGCAGAAAGTGAAGAGGAACTCAAAAGTCTCTTGATGAAAGAGGAGAGTGAAAAGGTTGGCTTGAAGCTCAACATTCAGAAAACAAAGATCATGGCATCTGGTCCCATCACTTCATGGCAAATAGATGAGGAAACAGTGGAAACAGTGTCAGACTTTATTTTTTTGGGCTCCAAAATCACTGCAGATGCTGATTGCAGCCATGAAATTAAAAGACACTCCTTGGAAGGAAAGTTATGACCAACCTAGATATCATATTGAAAAGCAGAGACATTACTTTGCCAACCAAGGTCCGTCTAGTCAAGGCTATGGTTTTTCCAGTGGTCATGTATGGATGTGAGAGTTGGACTGTGAAGAAAGCTGATCGCCGAAGAATTGATGCTTTTGAACTGTGGTGTTGGAGAAGACTCTTGAGAGACCCTTGGACTGCAAGGAGATCCAACCAGTCCATTCTGAAGGAGATCAATCCTGGGTGTTCTTTGGAAGGACTGATGCTAAAGCTGAAACTCCAATACTTTGGCCACCTCATGCGACAAGTTGACTCACTGGAAAAGACTCTGATGCTGGGAGGGATTGGGGGCAGGAGGAGAAGGGGACGACAGAGGATGAGATGGCTGGATGGCATCACTGACTCTGTGGACATGAGTTTGAGTGAAGTCCGGGAGTGGGTGGTGGACAGGGAGGCCTGGCGTTCTGTGATTGATGGGGTCGCAAAGAGTAGGACACGACTGAGCGACTGAACTGAACTGAACTGACTGAAACAGTGCTTGGAAGTTAGGAGAACATCACCGGAGAATTAATATTTGTTCATAGGCACTGACTCCTGCGTGGTCATTGGAATTCCTTTTTCAGACACAGCTGTCTTAAGGCAATTTTTAGCAATAAAAAAACAAATGAGAATGTGAGCCTACCTTTATTAAAAAATCAGATGTCTCTCAGGTTTTTCTAAACCCAAATATAATAACTCACGAAGAAGATGTATCCTGATTGAAGGGACCAAATCTAGGAGCAAGAAATAGTCTTTCATTGACACATACTAGAAAAAGTACTAGAGTTCAGATTTGCTTCTCTGTTCTTTGCATGTTTCTTATTTGAAGATATGTATGACTTTCAAGAAGAATCAAAAGGAAGAAAAGGGTATTTACATGGATCCTTTCATCTATGCTTTTGATTTTAGTCTGCACCTTAAACAATGAGGTTTTGAAGTCCATACAGAAAGGTAATCGTGTGTCATGGTTTTTCACTCTATTGGCATTGGGGCCAAATAATTCTGTGTATTCAAATTCTGTGTATTCTGTGTATTCATATAATACACAGGAACATCCTGTGTATTAGTTGATGTTTATCAGCATTCCTGGCCTCTAGTCTAGGTATATCTCCCACCCCACCACCCAGTTGTGACTACCAAAACTGTCTCCAGACATTGCCAAGTGTTTCCCGCGTATGTCATCAGAAGTGCTTAAGGCAGATTTCAGAATTTGGCTAGCCACAAAGTTGTTTTATTATCATTCAAGTAAATTTTATTTAAAGTCATGTTTTTCTTAGATTTTGCTAGGCATTCCAAACATTCACCAGTGAATGAACACTCAAAAATGATATAATCATTGATTCTGCTTAAAATCTTTGGTATTTTGTTTAGATCTTTCAAACATATTCAAAAATTGGGCTAAAATATACATCATGAGGAACGCTGGCCTGGAAGAAGCACAAGCTGGAATCAAGATTGTCAGGAGAAATATCAATAACCTCAGATATGCAGATGACACCTCCCTTGTGGCAGAAAGTGAAGAGGAACTCAAAAGCCTCTTGAAAGTGAAAGAGGAGAGTGAAAAAGTTGGCTTGAAGCTCAACATTCAGAAAACTAAGATCATGGCATCTGGTCCCATCACTTCATGGGACATAGATGGAGAAACAGTGGAAACAGTGTCAGACTTTATTTTTGGGGGCTCCAAAATCACTGTGGATGCTGATTGCAGTGATTACTTGGCCTGGCGTGCTGTGGTTCACTGGGTCGCAAAGAGTCGGACACGACTGAGTGACTGAACAGACTGAACTGATAAAGTTAGAAAAAGAACTCTTCAATACTGAGTTTCATATATCAGAAAAACACTCCTGTTCACAGATTTAGTCTCTGGGAATCTTTTTTTTTCTTTTTCACTTTTTCTTTTCTTCTACCCCTTACTTTCTTTTTCTTTTTCATCCTTTACTTGTTTTTTCTTCCTTTGGGGTGGGCCTTACTGCCCAGCATGTGGGATCTCAGTTCCCTGACCAAGGATCAAACCCACAGACCCAGTAGTGGAAGGAAGCAGTCTTAACCACTGGATCACCAGGGAAGTCTCTTGCCTCTAGGAAATTTATCCCTTAAGTCAGATGAGAAATTCTAGAGAATTTAGAAAAAGTCTAACTTCTGGTATCAAGGGAAATAAACAAATCCTGATTTTTAATAGGTTGTACGATTATAAATGTAAAATTTTTATTGCACTGCTGGATAAAAAGCAATGAAATTGATGCACAGTCTTTTCTTTAGAAAAGGTCTTAGAAGAAATGGGGTGAGAAAAGCCAACCAGTTCTATAGAGAAGGAAATGGAGAGAGAGTTGGCATCTTCCAAGTGTCAACAACTGCAGAAATAGAAGATAATCGCGTAATGTCATTGCCATTCTAGAACCCTTAGTTATTAAAAAGAAAAATAACTTGGTGTAATTTATTTTGGCGATTGTTGGAGACCTTTCAGCAAAGGTCATTGAGAGCATGTGGACTGACCCAGGCAATGGAGGCTCCTCACCCCAACCCTTGTCCTTGGAATGTATGTTCTTCCTACTGTTTCCACTATGGGAACCCTTTCAAGGATGTGACCTTGGGAGAGCAATGCGTTGTTGGGACTTCCTTGAACTCCATACATGACTAAACCCAGTTAAGGCCGCTATACAAATTTTTAAGATTCTGGAGGGCAGGAGGGGAGTTCAGCTCATCATGCAGTCACCCTGCTGGACAGGCTTCCTATATAAGCCCCCTTACTTATTAAATTGCCACCTGTCAAGTTGGAGTGGTCTGCTGCTTTCCTCGGTCTCTCATCCTGCCTGTGTGGGGGCCAATGTCAGATTTCACCCAGGAAACTCGAGGTTGCAAACTAATAGAGATGACTTTTGCTTTAAAAATGAATCCCAAGATAAAATGTATTAAAGTCATAATGTGTAAAAAAAAAAAATTTACATGTTTATCAGCCTTACCTAATCGTCAAGGTTGTATATTGTCACCCTGCTTATTTAACTTATATGCAGAGTACATCATGAGGAACGCTATGCTGGAAGAAGCACAAGCTGGAATCAAGATTGCCAGGAGAAATATCAGTAACCTCTGATATGCAGATGACACCACCCTTATGGCAGAAAGTGAAGAGGAACTGAAAAGCCTCTTGATGAAAGTGAAAGAGGAGAGTGAAAAAGTTGGCTTGAAGCTCAACATTCAGAAAACTCAGAAAACTAAGATCATGGCATCTGGTCCCATCACTTCATGGGAAATAGATGGAGAAACAGTGGAAACAGTGTCAGACTTTATTTTTTTGGGCTCCAAAATCACTGCAGATGCCGATTGCAGCCATGAAATTAAAAGACGCTTACTCCTTGGAAGGAAAGTTATGACCAACCTAGATAGCATATTGAAAAGCAGAGACATTACTTTGCCAACAAAGGTCCGTCCAGTCAAGGCTATGGTTTTTCCAGTGGTCCTGTATAAATGTGAGAGTTGGACTGTGAAGAAAGCTGAGTGCCAAAGAATTGATGCTTTTGAACTGTGGTGCTGGAGAAGACTCTTGAGAGTCCCTTGGACTGCAAGGATATCCAACCAGTCCATTCTAAAGGAGATTGGTCCTGGGTGTTCTTTGGAAGGACTGATGCTAAAGCTGAAACTCCAATACTTTGGCCACCTCATGGGAAGAGTTGACTCACTGGAAAAGACCCTGATGCTGGGAGGGATTGGGGGCAGGAGGAGAAGGGGACGACAGAGAATGAGATGGTTGGATGGCATCACCGACTCAATGGACATGGCTTTGGGTGGACTCTGGGAGTTGGTGATGGACAGGGAAGCCTGGTGTGCTGCGGTTCATGGGGTCGCAAAGAGTTGGACATGACTGAGGAACTGAAGTTAACTGCCAGCTGGCATTCAAAGGACCTCCCTGACTGGTCCTTCTCTGTTGCTTGAGGCATTCAGGCACTTAAGTGGCCCCCCTGGCTGGGGTCCTTGGTTAGGCACTTAACCGCCCTTCCCCTTCGGCTGGGGTTCCTCTCCATTTCTTGGTGTGTCGGGGACCACCCTGTCTGAGGTCTTTCTCTGTTGTTCAGCTGCTGGTGCTGGCATGTAGGCAGAGAGTTGACGGTGATGGCCCCACCCTCTGTGTGTAACTCAGCAGTATTGCCCAAAGGCATTTCTCATGGCGGTCTCCTCGCTAATATCCCCTTGGGCAGTCTCCCTACAGTCAACAGTAGACTTTGTCCTGGGGTTGCTCTCCAATTCCTAGGTCAGCTCCCAGCCGCCGTGTATTCCAGGGGAGTTGCATCCCTGTCCAGTGTCTTGCAGATGTGGCAAAGATTGTCTGTATGGTTCTCATTCCATTCCGCCTGTCGCAGATCACTGCTGTACTCTCCAACAGTCTCAAATGCTTCTCCTCTGTCCCAAACAATTGCAGTTCCAGTTCCCCCACCCAGCAGTGTAGGACCAGTCCTGCTCACTCTAGGGTTTTTCTCCTCCTTCATTTGTCCTGCCAAATTTTGCATGGGTCTATATATTCCTTTCCAGTGGTCAAGGATTCCCGCCTGCTCTCAGCTGGTGGCCTGCAAAAGCTTCTGTGTCTGAAGGTGTATTACTGGATGCATCAGTGGAGAGATGCACTCCATGTCACCTACTCCTCTGCCATTTTGTTTCTCCTGTTAATTGTACACTTTTTAATGATGGCCATTGTGACTGGTGTGAAGTGATATATTGTACTTTTGATTTGCATTTCTCTAATAATTAGCTATACTGAGCATCTTCTTATGGCCTATTGGCCATCTAGATGTCTTCCTTGGAGAAATATCTGTTTAGGTTTTCTTCCCAATTTTTGACTGGGTTGTTTTTTAGTTGTTGAGTAGGATATTTTTAAATTATGCACTTTATTTTGACATAATTGGAAATTCATATGTAGCTGTAAAATACTAGAGATATCCTGTTACTATGCATGCAAATCTACAGAACAATATTACAATCAGAATTTTGATATCGATACAATCAAGATACATAACATTGATACAATCAAGATACATAACAAGGGGTCTCAACAAGGATCCCTGGTCTTACTGCAGCCATACCTTCCTCTTTCCTGTTCCCACCACCTCTTTATACCCTGGCAGTCACTAATCTGCTATTTCTATAATTTCATCATTTAAAGTATGTTATATATATCCTTTATATACGTGTGTGTGTATATATATATATAAAAATGTAAATACATACACTATGTATACTTTCATAACTTTTATTCACTCAGTGCAATTTTCTGGCCATTTACCCAGATTGTAGTGTGTATCAAGTTCATTCTTTTTTATTGCCAAGTGATAGTATCCCATGGTATAGTTATATGATAATTACACCATTTACTATATAATAGTAGATTGAATAACTATCCCCAAAGATAGCAATCCCTAATCCCTGGAACTTGTGAATGTAATTTATATGGCAAGAAAACCCCATAAATATGACTTAGTTTAAGAAATTTGAGTCCTAGATTATTTGCTGCCGTTGCTGCTGCTGCTAAGTCACCTCAGTTGTGTCCGACTGTCTGTGTGACCCCATAGACGGAAGCCCACCAGGCTCCCTGTCCCTGGGATTCTCCAGGCAAGAACACTGGAGTGGGTTGCCATTTTCTTCTCCAATGTGTGAAAGTGAAAAGTGAAAGTGAAGTCGCTCAGTCGTGTCCGACCCTTAGCGACCCCACGGGCTGCAGCCTACCAGGCTCCTCCATCCATAGGATTTTCTAGGCAAGAGTACTAGATTATTTGAGTGGGCCATAAATTCAGTCACAACCATCCTTGTGAGAGAGGCGGAGGGAAACTTTACACACAGTAAAAGAAGAGGCAATGTGTCCTTGAAAAAGACTTGAGTGATATGAACACCAGCTGAGCGGTGTTGGCAGCCCCCAGAAGCTAAGAGGCGAGGAACTGATCTTCCCTGGAGCCCGAGAGCCTCCGGAGAGTATAGCCCTGCTGACACCTTAATCTCAGTCCAGATTTTAGACATCTGGCCTCCAGACGTGTGAGAGAATACATTTCTCTCCTTGTAAGCAACCAACTTTTTGGTAATGAGCAAGCCCACATTCCCATCTCCCAAAGACTCTGGACCCTTCCGAATGTTCTGACATTTCCACCGAGCTGACTGTAGGCAGCTATTGTGTTAATACTGCTGTCATTCCCAGGTTTCCAAGCCAATACATTAAATCACATTTCCCATGTGAGTACAACAGTATCAATAATCCTGGCCTATCCTACGTCACACTTTCGGTGTGACACCCTTAGAATCTACTTCCACACTGTTTCCTAGACTCCTACGAATGCAAAGTGGTAATATCCTGTACAGGTGCCTTCTCTTGGGCTCAACCTTGTACTCACTTGGGATATGCTGGCATTTTAACTTATTGTTTTCCAAAATGTAAAGGTGGATGTCAGGTATAGACCCTGATATCCTCTGAGGGAATTTTCTTAGGTGAAGTCACTGAAAGCTTTATTTTCTTGGGAGTAAGACTGAATCCCTCAAAGAGGAAGGATTCCTTCTGTCAATTATGAAGGACAAGATATTCCCTAAAGCTGCCACAGTTAAGTTTTCTGAAGTTTCACACTTGCTTTCAATTTATCCTTTTTCCTGTGCCTATCTCCTGGACATTCAAAAAAACTAGCCCAGGACTTCCCTGGCGCTCCAGTGGTTTAGACTCTGTGCTTCCACTGTAGAGGGTACAGGTTTGATCCCTGGTCAGGGAACTAATATCTCACATGCCATGTGGCATAGCCAAAAAATAAAAATCCCAAACGACTAGCTCTCACAACCTCTGTAATCCCCACCGTGACCACAGTGACTGAATGCCACAGCCACTCGATCTTAACCCATTGTTCTCCAACACCCCGCAACACCATTAGGGACAATGTGAACAAAGGTGAAATCACCTCTCGCCACAAACATCATTTCCCCTACACTGAGGCTCTGCTTCCTAGAGCTACTCGTGGTACAAATGACTATACTGTACAGGATTGCACCAGGAAATGGGAATGGGGTGAACAAAGAGTGCGGGCAAGGATAAAGGACACTACAAGAGTTGGTGAAGCAGCCTGGGTTAAGCAAAAGCACCATGTTTCTACTCATAAGGAGAAAATTTAAGGAAAACCACTTGCTGAACCTGTGAGATCTACTTCTGGGCTACATCAGGAGTTGTAATGTGGAGAAATACAGTAACTTCCAAATCACTGCATGAGAAAAGGCAAAAGAATAAACTCCTTGACCTCTTTCCCTTCCCACCCAGTCTTCTAATGGCTTCGCCCATTTGCAACACTACCAAGGAAAAGGAATTCTGGTTAATATAGTGCATAGAAGTCAACTTCTTGGGTACTGAGGAGGGTGAAGGATGGAGCAGATTTAGATGGCCAGGTTATCAGGCTTCCTTATTAAGGCACTGGGAAGAGCACAGAAAGTGTGCTAAGTACAAACAGATATGACAGTCTACTGCTCAGTTGTTCAGTCGTGTCTGACTCTGTGACCCCATGAACTGTAGCACGTCAGGCTTCCCTGTCCAACAACAACTCCCAGAGCTTACTCAAACTCATATCCATCCAACCATCTCATGCTCTGTGTCACCCTCTTCTCCTGCCTTCAATCTTTCCCAGCATCAGGGTCTTTTCAAATGAGTCAGTTCTTCACATCAGATGACCATAGTATTGGAGTTTCAGCTTCAACATCAGTCCTTCCAATGAATATTCAGAACTGATTTCCTTTAGGATGGACTGGTTGGATCTCCTTGGAGTCCAAGGGGACTCTCAAGAGTCTTCTCCAACACCACAGTTCAAAAGCATCGATCCTTTGGCACTCAGCTTTCTTTATGGTCCAACTCTCACATGACTACTGGAGAAACCATAGCTTTGACTAGATGGACCTTGGTTGGCAAAGTAATGTCTCTGCTTTTCAATACGCTGTCTAGGTTGGTCAGAAGTTTTCTTCCAAGGAGCAAGCATCTTTTAATTTCATGGCTTAAGTCACCATCTGCAGTGATTCTGGAGCCCAAGAAAATAAAGTCTGACAGTTTTTCCATTGTTTTCTCATCTATTTGCCATGAAGTGATGGGACCACCAAAACTCTGGGCTTCCACTAACCTACTACTTGAGCTCCAGGCTGGTAGAGTGGCTTTACATTTAGCACATAGATGCTTTCTTGAAGGTGATTTGCAAAGGTAGACATTATGCCAAGCATCAGGCTCTACTTCTGATTAAGTATTCAACAAACTTCACTTTTTGTCTTTCTAATGTTGGCTCCTATTTAATTTTTCCATTGGAAAATGATCCTGAAGGAACTGTGACTGAATATTCCTAGGCAAGGAAGTTCCTCTGCTGTCCTTTTTAAAAGTTGGGCAAGTTTACATTATACTTTACTATTATCTGTATTGCTTCCATCATAAAGATTCTTTCCAAAAATTTAGATAAAATATGAATGCCTCCAGGTGTCCTATGGTAACTCCTAACGGTGACCACCTACCTTTAAGGGTATGTATGTATGTACGTGCATTCTAAATCACTTCAGTCGTGTCTGACTCTGCGACTCTATGAACTGTAGCCCCCAGGCTCCTCTGTCCATGGAATTCTCCAGGCAAGAATACTGGAGTAGGTTGCCATGCTCTCCTCCAGGGGATCTTCCTGACCCAGGAATTGAATCCTCATCTCTTGTTTCCTGTATTGGCAGGTTCTTTACCATTACCACCATCTGGGATGGCTCAAGGGTATGTATAATTCAATTGAGTGGATATTCTCCTACTGTTGGCACTTTGAAGACATCCAATCCTGATGTTTCAATTATAATAGGAAAACATAGGCTGTATAAGTATATAACATTACCCATAGACTATGGATGCATACACAAGTAGTTAAGTCCACAAAACTACAAGTGATACAAGTTATCCCTGGAGAGGGAAAAAGGAATAGGACTGGGGGTGATGGCAAAACTCAGACTCTGTGCATCAGTGCCAAATTGAATCCCAAAGTAGAAAAGAAGAGCTTTATTGCCTTTCTGGGTAAAGGGAACACAGTGGGCTAATGCCCTCAAAACTGTGTACCCCAAGTCAGGGAGGATTTGGTGAAGAGTTTAATAGCAGTGGTTCAAGGGTAGGATTGCTGATGAGAATGAGTTATGTTTATGGCCTGCATTGCTTTAATCTGGCCTCAGGTGGTCTTCTGATGAGCTTCTGTGGTTCTCAAACTGTGACCTTCTCTGGAATAAAGAATGCGCAAGTAGTAAACATCTTCCACTTGTTGGGGGTTTTAGTTCTGTGGAAGAGCTCAGATATTGTTATATGTATCCCTTGAGGCAGAATCATGACCCTGCACACTACTGTTTAATTGTTCCTCCTGTCTCGGCACTCCCTCCATTCCTTGATTAGCAACCGTTTGAACCCATCCTTTGGAACTCAGAGGTCATGGAGGCTGAAGTCTATACTGTACAAACAAGAAACGGAAAACATGGAAAGGCTTCCATGCCCAGGAGCCCCACATAGTCCTGCTTGGTTTCAGGGGTGGGAGCTATTAGGCACTATCTTTGGGATAAAAAATTTGAGGCAAATGTGGCAAGACAGTGATAAACCTAGGTGTTGGTGACCTGGTATTATTTAATGAAATCAGCAAAAGCTACAAATTAAGGCTCCCAGGTTTTATCATCCTTGCCCCAGGATCACTTTCATTCTTTACAGCATATCAACTGTATTTCAGTACACTTCAATTCAGACTCTGGATCTAGGCTACCTGGTTTAAATGTGGAGTCCACTATATAATTCCATCTACTTTATTAGTAAACTGCTTAACATCTCAGTACCTTATTTTACCCATCAGTAAAAAGGGGATACTAGGACTTACCCTGCAAAGTTATGAGGACTGTTTGATACATGTGAAGCACTTATAATGGAAGATAGGTATTCTAACATAGATACTCTAAGACAGACAAAAGATATTTTATGTGCAAAGACTTTTGCCAATTTCAAATTCACAAACTCTGGTGGCATATTTCCCCATAAAATAACTGTTAGTTCTCCTCATAGCCCTTTTAAATTAAAATGATCAAGAACTGCTGCTACTGCTAAGTTCCTTCAGTCGTGTCCAACTCTTTGCGACCCTATGGACTGTAACCTGCCAGGCTCCACTGCCCATGGGATTCTCCAGGCAAGAATACTGCAGTGGGTTGCCATGCCCCTCTCCAGGGGATTTCCCTGACCCAGGGACTGAACCTGAATCTTATGTCTCCTTCAACGGGCAGGCAGGTTCTTCACCACTAGCGCTACCTGGGAAGTACAAGTATTAGATGGAATTATCCTTATGAATATGTGATCAAAGATGAATATATTTAAGTATACATATATTTATGTATATACAAATACAAAAACATACATATGTTTTTATATATATACACACATAAATCTCTTGAGCTGTTTAAATTCAAATTCAGTCAGTGAGGGGCTATTTAGTTACCCAAATCTAATTAGTTTGAGTTTCAGATACTTAGTAGTAAGGATAGCAAATATTTTAATTGAAAATATATCCAAATATTTTCACTTCCTGAGTTTGAAGAACACAGGGTACGTGAATATGTTTATATGCACACATACACACACAGATTCATTTTAAAAAGTCAATCCATCAGAGTTCCTAGGTAGGAAAATATTCGTTTGTTCGTTCAGTCGCTCAGTCGTGTCCGACTCTTTGCAACCCCGTGGACTGTAGCCTACCGGGCTTCTCCGTCCATGGGATTCTCCAGGCAAGAATACTGGAGTGGGTTACCATTTCCTTCTCCAAAATACCATTTTACCAAATTACTATTAGAAAACACAGATTCAAACCAGTAATTTTTCAGAAACCATAAAAGTTATAAGCATATTTGCCAATTCATTTGGTCCTTTTGTTAACCTTTGTACAGTCATCAGGTTTCTCACCAGAATCTTTTCTTACCCAGTTCAGAAACTTGTATTTATCCAAAAATACTTTTTATAAATCTTCTGGAAGAGGAAGCATTTTCACAAGAAACTTGGTTAGTGCTGTAACAACACTTTAAGATAGTAATCAGAATTAAGGCAACATTTTACCTGAATATATCAGAATTTATATATAAATTGTTTCTATGATATCTGAATTAGCAACATTTACCATACAATATACCCGAGACTTATTATTCACTTGAAAATATTAACAGAAACCAATGAAGCTATAAATACTGGGCAGTATAGTACAATGCAAAGAATGCTTCTGGACTCAGCAAAATACGGGTATGAAACAGTGCTGTAGTCCAGCCCAGCTCAGGACTCAAAAATTGGCGACAGGGTGCTTTGGTGGGGGAACTGAATGGTGTAATCTGTAAGAAGAAATTAGATCTCCTATACCACTCTGCAAATAAATGTATCCCTATACCCCCTTTGTTCTGAAGAAGTTACTTGATAATGACCCACACAAATGAAGCAGTAAAGGACATGAGACACAAAATGGGCCATCAGGGAATCCAACATAGGGGTGTGTGCTAGTTTTGCCTGACTCTTGGACTGTGGTCTCTAGGACCCTCTGTCCATAGGATTATCCTGGCAATAATGGTGGGTTGCCATTTCCTCCTCCAGGGCATCTTCCTGACTCATCTTTCTGAACCTGCATCTCCTGCACTGGCAGGTGGATTCTTTACCACTGAGCCACCTGGTGAGCCCCCAACATAAGGGAGACAGAAGTAATTCCTAGGATGATGTGAAAAGAGATCCCATGATGACAGCTGTGCACTAGCCACAGAAGGCAAAAAGCTTGGAATGGACAAAACGGATTATTGCTTCAGAAGCAACTTCTTCAAGATGGATGAAACTAATAAACAACTGGAATGTCTGAAGGTTGAGTTTTGGGTTTAATTAGCAATAAGTACACAGAAACCTACACAAAGTTAATTATTAAGTGAAAGAAATAAAAAGGCAGTACAGGGTAAGAGTAACACATCACTTAGCTGTACAGTGCTACATAATCTCAATCGTGCATACATTCTTAATCACAGTCAATAACGAAAACACTGAATTACATACACTGGGAAAAGGGGAGCAGGAAGGGAAAGTGTAATGGCTGGGAAGCAGCAGACCAAAGTTTTATATTAGGAATTAAAGAAATGCCTCAAACTGGAAACAGGTAAAGCAATATAAGCATGCTATTTAGAGATATGGTAATAAATAACAACAAAAAATTCAGTGAAACAGCTCACTCTGGGGACAGGAAATAGGAGAAGGTCAAGGGAATGGTAATTTTTATTAGAAAAAAATTTTTATAGACCTACTTGAATCTAAACTACGTGTATTTATTTGATTCTATGTGAAATCTTAAACAACAGATCTCCACCCACTGTCCCCCGCAACCCCCGGAAACGCAGCACAGTCGGTGCCTGATCCATAAAATTCAGAAATGTTATAACAAGACAGATGGCAGCATTTTCATATCACCATTATACTCATGCTACGGATAACAACGCTTCCTCTGCTACAAATGCTACTCGATCCTTTTAAAACAAGGTATTTACTATGCTTGGAATATCTGCACATGCTTAATTAAGTAAAAAATAAAATGTTCAAAATTTTTCTTGTACTTAAGCAAAATACCTAATTTTATACAATTTAAACACAACTTTTCACTTTAGTAATAGAAACAATGAAACTATTTCACTTCTGACATTTAACAATTATTAATATAAGACTTCAAACTCCCCAAGACATGCACTACAACCATAGAATAGATTCTGTCATCAATATGATGGTCTTGCATCTTACATATTATGTTTGTACTTTAAGTCTTATTTACCAAAATAAAAACAGGTTAAGATAATGAACAGGCAGTTCATACAAAAAGAATACAAACAGCCAATAATAACACTGCCATAGCAACCTCATTTGTAATGAAAGAAACACACTTTTAAAATATAAGGTACCATTTTTAACCTATATTGGCAAAGATTAAATTTTTTTTTTTAAAGAAGATCCTATCTACAGATGACCAGACTCTGTAGGTTGAGAGGGTGGGGGTGGTGAGAGAATGATCAAACATATAATACTAACTGGAAGTATAAATTATGCAGCCTTTTTTAAGAACAATTTGGCAATACTTATCGAGGCTCTAAATATATTTCCTTTGGACATAATTAAACATATACTTCAAAATGTGGCTATAAGGATATTCAATAAACCACTGCTTACAGTAAAACGTGCAGACATTCAAAATGCCTAGCAGAGAGGACAGAATAAGTCAGCTGTGGCGGCACACTTTTCTCACAGCAGGCAGTGGGCCTACCCTAGGTATCACTCCCCCTGGACTCTGCCTTAGGCTTCTTCCTTACCAAGAGTTCCCTTTCCACAGAAGCCAAGAATGTCAAGTTCGGCTTTCTCAGGGACCTGATCAGGGTCACCAGAAACTTTGTAAATTTTCTGGGGGCTCTTAAGAGGAAAAAACCTTCCTCACCAACAAAACTGACATGTGAGAGGCAAAAGAGCCTTTTCTGCCTTTCAGATGCATGAGGGAGACCAGCCTAAAGCGAAACAAATAAGCTAAGGTGGAGGCAAAAATAAAGGCCCTAATGGCAACTCTAAATTGTTTGTATGTGACACAATAAATGTGCTTGGTTACTAAGTCAATTACAGTTAAACCTTATTACCTCTGGTCAATTGCATCTTGATAGTAGCTGGAAAACAGAATACTTAAGCAGCACTAAAAGTTATGCTACACCAGTATATTTATGGACCTCAGACGTAGAGTCAAGGGAAAAATGAGATACAGTATGTTCTATTAAAAAAAAGTATATTAATAGGGAATCATTTGCCAAGAAAAAGATCTGGGAAGATACTCCATGTTTTAAGGATAAGTACCTCTAAAATAGTTATCTCTGAAAAATAGGAATTTGAACAATCTCTATTTTGTGTATTCCGTTTTATCACTTTAACACTCTACCATCGATTTCTAATTTTTTTTTAGCAAATCCAATGTGACTTTGGGGAGGAAGAAGAGGTAAACATGTATTCTTGATCTGGGAGTCTGCCTTTTTAATAGGAAAAGTTGTTTCTTCTTTTAAAAAATGTTTTGTGAAATAAAATTTGATACTCTCAGGCATTTATTTTTTAGTGAATACAGAAGACTAGTTTTCACTTCCCTTTGTTACTCAGAAAATCATATCATGATTTTGTACCATTTCTTATTGAAATCTCTTCTGTAAAGCAAAAACAGTCCCAAAATGAAGGATCTTCAGGGGTCATAGGAACTGCAGATGATACTAAATCATTAAAGGTGAGAATAGTAAACTGCCTCTGGGTTGCTTTAGAATCATCTTGAGATGTAACCTAAAAGGGGGAAAAAGACCCTTAGATTACCTCAAAATTATAATGCATATTAATCTTATGGTCAATTTTATAATTAGGAAAATAAATCAGTAATCACATTTCAGTAATATTAAATTACACTTCAATAACATTAAAAAACAGTGGGATTTTAGATAATTGTTTCTATTAGTGTTGTCAATATAAACAAATCAAGAATAATATGAAATAATCTGATTCTTAAACTTTTTGTAGATAACAATGCCTATGGTATTTGTTTAAAATGTAGATTTACTGAGCCATACGTCCAACAATTCTGATTCAATAGAAAAGGATCCCCAAATAGATAACTTTAACAGGTGGGTTATTCTGACAGGGAGAGACCACCAGGTAATCTTCTGAGAAATACTCTAGAGGGTGCATCTAATAAAATTCCCATAACTACTAAGAGATGCAGCACTTCATTAGTAAGTGATTCATTCAACACTAAATCGAAATTATATCTTACACTCTGATACAGCCCTTGTTCATAAACTCAGCCCAGTGTGGACTGTCTTTAACATTCTATACATTCTAGTAAAGACAGTACTTGGGTCTTCTGCAGTGCTTTTACAGGGTCAATATGTTTCACATGATTTAATTCTCATTACTACGTTGTTACTGCTGCTGCTGCTAAGTCACTTCAGTCGTGTCCGACTCTGTGTGACCCCATAGACGGAAGCCCACCAGGCTCCCCCGTCCCTGGGATTCTCCAGGCAAGAACACTGGAGTGGGCTGCCATTTCCTTCTCCAATGTGTGAAAGTGGAAAGTGAAAAGTGAAAGTGAAGTCGCTCAGTCGTGTCCGACCCTTAGCGACCCCACGGACTGCAGCCTACCAGGCTCCTCCATCCATGGGATTTTCCAGGCAATAGTACTGGAGTGGCTTGCCATTGCCTTCTCCGACGTTGATATGGTTATGTTACCTCAATTCTGTAGATGGGGAAACAGGCTCAGTAAGATCAGTCAATGTATACAAGCTTACTGGGACTGGAACCCTTGCCCTTTTCTCACTGTGATACTGCTGCCCAAACAGACTCTCTTCAAGGAAATACAGTACTGCTATGTGCAAATGTTACAAAAAATATAAAGCTCTAAGGAATCATAAGGTATTTGCAGAAAGAGCAATGCTGAGACTTCAGCATACAAGGACAGCTAACCTGTTTCAGAACATCTTCAGATAAAAGGAGTCAATTTTAACATGTCGTCCCTTTTAAAATAAAATAATTTATGAAGAATTTTACTTTTTTTAATCAATCAAAGGCATGATCTGTATTGAGCTTTTATCCTAGAAGTAATGATGAAAATATACTGATCACACTACATTCCCTTATGCAGATTCCCTAAAATAATCATATGCATTTAATTTCAATTATTGTAACATTATCAGTATTCCTTAAATAAATACTTCTATAGAATCACAACTGTATGTAGACTGAGAGTCAAGACCCTAAGGTTTCTCTTAAA
The DNA here is from genome assembly GCF_049115385.1 of Moschus berezovskii. Taxonomy (NCBI): domain Eukaryota; kingdom Metazoa; phylum Chordata; class Mammalia; order Artiodactyla; family Moschidae; genus Moschus; species Moschus berezovskii. The sequence goes on from NC_142473.1 coordinate 4,748,652, forward strand.
AAATTTCCCAACTTACCAATTAATAGGAAAAGAAAGTAAAAACAGATTTTAATTGGAAGAATTGATGTTATGCTAGAATATATCATAAGGTCTCTCACACATTTGACACTTTGGGAATAATTTAGGAGAGCACTATAAAAAGGGGAAGGAGATCAATTTGACAGAAAATCCCATTATTCACTACTCCTCAACTTAGTACCATTATATTCAGTTCAGTTCAGTTGCTCAGTCGAGTTGGACTGTTTGCGATCGCATGGACTGCAGTACACCATGCCTCCCTGTCCATCACCAACTCCCGGAGTTTAGTCAAACTCATGTCCATTGAGTTGGTGATGCCATCCAACCATCTCATCCTCTGTTCACCCCTTCTTCTCCCACCTTCAATTGCCCCCAGCATCAGGGTCTTTTCCAGTGAGTCAGTTCTTCACATCAGATGGCCAAAGTATTAGAGTTTCAACTTCAGCATCAGTCCTTCCAATGAATATTCAGGACTGATTTCCTTTAGAATGGACTGACTGGATCTCCTTGCAGTCCGGTGGACTCTCAAGAGTCTTCTCCAACACCACAGTTCAAAAACATCAATTATTTGGCACTCAGCTTTCTTTATGGTCCAAGTATCACATCTATACATGACTACTGGAAAAACCACAGCTTTGACTAGACAGACCTCTGTTGGCAAAGTAACCTCTCTGCTTTTTAATGTTCTGTCTAGGCTAGTCATAACTTTTCTTACATTCAAGACAGCCCCACTTCACCAGGAAAAAAACCATTGTTAAGATGACCAAGATAGTAATTATCTTGAATTTCTATTGAAAATATGAATATTGGAACAGTATTACCAAAATTTTTTCTTTGTAATATTTAAGTGTATTTGAATGTGAAGTAGCAGGTAATATATTTTAAAAACATTTCTGTGAAACCCCAGGTGATCTTAAGGATTAGATAATTAACACTTCTAAAGTCTATCATTAAAAAAAACCAAAAAGCTAAAACCTCTACTTGATATAAAACAAACAATTATTTCCATCAATAACAAATTCAACTTTAATACATGCTTTTTAGGAAAAAAAAGAAAAGGCAAACAGAGAAATCTTACATTCTGATGTTGAGATCCACTGGGTTTCCTAAGAGCTACTGCAACAAAATGGTGCTCATCTATTTTGCTTTCCTGAAAAAGAAAACATAAGTAAACAGAGAATACTAAATACAGAAACTTAAATACAGTTCTATTTTCATCTAAAAAAAATCTCACAACCAACCACCATACACACACACATATAGTTTAAGGTAAAGTCACATACATTTTGGCCCGTTACACTGAAATATTGCAATGTATTTTCTAATAGGGACACTCTGACATACCCACAGTAGTTAATAATTTCAATAAATAGTAACTTCAATAAATTTAACACTGAAATAATACTTAAATCTACTCTCTGTATTCCAGATTCTGTGAATAATACAATAATGTCCTTTATACCATTTCCCCACCTTCAGTATAGGAACCAGCCTGTGGTCAAGTATTGCATTCAGTTGCCATGTCTTGCTAAATTTTTAGTCCTTTATGACACTAATATTTTAAGATATAAGCTCCATGCCCCACTTTTTTATTAATAAACACTGCTTATTTTTTTCTGATGGCTGTTAATGTTTATTTAGATTATAGATTCTTAATAGGAATACCATATAGATAAAGCATCATACCTAGAGGCATGTCTAGAGAGCCACCTGCCCTCATTGGTGATGCTAGTTTTGTACATGCTTAAAGTGATTTTAAAAAAAAGTCTGCAATATTGGTTTATAAGCATTTAGTTAACTACATATTATAGTTTAAGGAAAATCATGTGGAAACTCATAGGTACAACTTAAAAAATATGCAACTTCCTATTTTCCCCTATGTGTGAGACAAATGGAGAGGGGGCTTTAAAATATACACTGAGGCAGCTACTAGAGAAAAGTATGAACAACTATTAACAACTAAACAAAATTTCACTGAAAAGCCACTTTACTAAGGCAGTACTCCATAAGAAATCATTTGAAATAGGAAACTATAATCAGAAATAATGTTAGAAACTTTTCATCCTTTATCCTCCTCTGTGTATCTTTATACCTTAAGGTATCCAAATTTGTAAAAAACAAATAAAAGAAATTCAAATGAGATAAATTTAGGAAAATATTTCAAGAGAAAAAAATAACTAAGTATGAGAAAGATTTAATAGGCTAAAGTTTGTTATTAACATTATAAACAGAACTATTCTTTTTGAACACAGTCTTCCCATTCTTTACACTGAATATACTGATAATACAAACACTGTAACACAGAGGTGTTTTGGCTATAATTACTTTTGGAAAACTACTTAGACCAGCAGTTTTGTGGTGTCTGTATCTAAGGTGGAATATCAGTGTTAACCATGGGCAGCACATCATTTTCATTCAGTCTGTCCTCTAAAATGCCAAGGTACCCTGCTCAATTTGTCTATTTACCTCACAATGAGCCAAAATTCAATGAGATTGATTTCAAATAAAGATCCACCATATCTACTCACCACATCACATCTACATCACATAAATATGAAAATTAACACCACAAAACTAAAGAAGTTATTTGACAATGATTCCAGTTATCAAACATTAATATTCGATGTCTCACCAGAATAAAAGTTCTATGCAATTAACTTTACCCTAAATCCCTTCTGCCAAGTATGTCTATTAGCTGAAAAAGGAAATGAAACTAGCAAACTAGTTAGCTAAAGTTAAGGCAATACGTTCAATACTACTGAACTTAAGACTTAATTTTAAGACTTTCAAAATTTTAAAGATTTTTCTAAGTTTACAGCTTTTTATCCATAAAATTATGAATAGCAAAAATTTCCTTAAAATTGCCAACAAATCCAAAGAAACAATATTTTATTTTTTCAAGAGGTAGTTTAGCATTAGACTACAAAGATTAATCTGCTTCAGTTAAATTATATGTCATTTTCTTAGTATAATTTTAGTTTATAAGATAAAATACAAAGTTTTAACTTAAAACATTCAAGTTTTACAATGCTTTCCCAATGGTAAAGTGCTGAATAAAATCTGTCATAAATGTTATTCTTTCTACTGTTGAAAACGCCTCCTTTCAAAAGTAAAGCAAAGAATTTGTTTCATCTAATCTCATCATTTTAAACTATGATGGTAACTTTAACTTTCCAAATAGAAACTGGTTATGAAAACTGAGAGCCTATGAAAACACTGGCATAAGAATTCATACTTCCAGAGTATTAGTTTTCCAGCTGTGAGATACATGTGTGCCTACTAAGTTGCCTGGGTCGTGTCTGACTCTGTGCAACCATACGGACTGCAGCCTGCCAGGCTGCTGTGTCCATAGGATTCTCCGGGCAAGAATACTGCATTGGGCTGCCATGCCCTCCTCCAGGGGATCCTTCTGACTGAGGGATCAAATCCAGTCTCTTCAGTCTACCTGCATCGGCAGGCGGGTTCCTGACCACTAGTGCACCCTGGGAAACTCCATGAGATACATCTCTTCCTGACTCCGGGTGCTCCCTCATTCACTATGCCTCACCAGGCAAGGTAAAAACACTGTTGTATTCCAGCTTTTAGAACCCTGGGTCATATCAAGTATCCAGTGTGGGTGAATTCAGTGGATGAAAAGAGTGCAGAAGGGGAGGAAAGGCCAGTGAAGATCACTTACACCACAGGTGTCCACTGTGATCACAGACATCCTTCCGCTGCATGCCTAAAGGCTGGTTCTTTATCTTGTGCAGGTACTCAGAGATGCCCCAACAGGAATTCCCATCTGTGTTCCTTGACTCAAGGCATGCCTCCCCTGACTCTAGGCTCATCATTCTCCCCTCAAACCCTGGCTTCTGGCTGTCCATACCACCAGACTCATTCTGTTAAGATCACTCTCTCTTCCTAGGCCTGTTTACAGTATAATAAATAGTCCACACTTAAATATATGTGGACTGCAAGGATATCCGACCAGTCCATCCTAAAGGAGATCAGTCCTGGGTGTTCACTGGAAGGACTGATGCTAAAGCTGAAACTCCAATACTTTGGCCACCTCATGCGAAGAGCTGACTCACTGGAAAAGACTCTGATGCTGGGAGGGATTGGGGGCAGGAGGAGAAGGGGATGAGAGAGGATGAGATGGCTGGATGGCATCACCAACTCGATGCATGAGTTTGGGTGAACTCTGGGAGTCGGTAATGGACAGGGAGGCCTGGCTTGCTGCGATTCATGGAGTCGCAAAGAGTCGGACACGACTGAGTGACTGAACTGAACTGAACATATTATTTGTATATTTTCCTAACTGGTACACTGAACGGACAAAACGCTCAAGTACATTCAATTCAATAAAGAATTTTTCTTCCATAGATGTTTTCAAATGTGCCCTGCTGGATCTCCATTCCCAGTTCCTGGACAAGCTCTGAGGCAAACCTGATAGCTTCTCAGTCACTTTCAGCTTAAAAAAAAATCCTATTTCAATTCTTAAGATACATTCTTCCTGGACTCCCCTTCCTCTCCCTCTGCTTTCCTTCAGGCAGGTGGCAGAGAGGAAAGTGATGGAGAACAGGCAAAATCATGATCAACACTGTTGCAACCCACTTTTTAGAACCCTGGGTCACATCAAGTATCCAAACGCTAGCTTAGTGGGCATCTGAGGGATTTTCAGAGAAACACTACCTGTTCCTCTGCCCTATACCACTGCGTGGGCCTAGTAGTGCATTTAAGAGCTGACTTCTTGTATTTCCTACCCTCAGCAATTAATACACAGTAGAATGCTCACTGCCTCTTTCTTTTGGAAATCCTCAGGTATCTTTTCAAGATACTTCAGGCCCTTTTACTACAGCATCTCACAGGCCCACAGGAACTCAGACATCTTTGTCACCTAAAAAGTTGAAGCATGGCTGGCCCAATCACTGATTCTTTCCTCCTCAACCTGCTACTAGGTCTATTCCATCTGGCACCATTAAGAATAAAGGAATCTCCATTAATGAAATGGCTGACATCTGCCCCTTTCATAATGAGAAAAAAAATTTTAATTGTATTAAAAAACACAGTGTGCTAAATATAATTTACTCTTTAACAGACAGAATCCCTATCTTACTTGGTACATCAGCAATTTTGTTAACTTTCTGCCTTTGGATCACCGAAGACTACTTTCTGTCATTAAAAATATTTATATATATTTATTTGACTGCATGGATCTTCATTGCAGCATGAGATCTTCCTTGTGCTGTGCGGGTTCTTCTGTTGAGTCACCAGCTCCAGAGCTCAAAGGGGCTCAGTGGTTGGGAAACTCAGGCTTAGCTGCTCTGCAGCTTGTGGGATCTTAGATCTCTGGCCAGAGATCGAACCTGTGTCCTCTGCACTGAAAGATAAATTCTCAACCACTGGACCACCAAGGAAGCCTCTACTTTCTTAATTTACATTTTGGTTATTCTTCCTCTGTCTCCTCTCCACCCCACCTTTAAACAGCATTCTCAGGACTGTACTAGGTCTTTCTAAATTCTAATTTAGGTACACTCACTGCTGCAACTGTAAATCCCATGGTTTTGGCTACCACTCACATGTTAATGATTACCTTTTTTCCTTTAGCCCAGTCTTTCACTCTATTCGCCTGCTCACTTAGATGTTTCTATGGAATCTCACACTTAAATCCCACTTGTTTTCTAATATTCAGTATCTCAACAGACAGTCCGGTAAGTCACAAAATTGATAACTTCTCTGACACTTCACTTCCTTAACCTCCAGATACCACCATACAGAGAATGTGGTCTTAAAATACGATTCTGATCTTACAACTCTCTATTTACAACTTGTTAAATTCCCTTGAGAAAATGAATGAACATCTCCTATTTTACCTACTCATTATGAATTCTCTATTCTGGATACGGACGTTCTCTGCACACAATTCAGGTGATGACTGCAAGAACCACCACATTATAGTACAGACCATTTGGCTGGGCTATGGACACTTGATACCAGTTGTTACACACCTCCTTGGCTATGTCTGGTCAAGAGAAAGGCAACTAATATCTAACCTAAGCCATGGAATCTCTTTTCTGGAGCTTTTACAGCTTGAACCAATGAGTTCACCAATCTCTGCGGGTTTTTAAACTGTAAATTGTTACACGTAAGAGTGGTAGACAGTCATGCTTCCTGCCATATAAGGAACCTTAACTAGATAAGGTTAAGAAAGCTGGTGCACAGAATGAGAAATGTGGGTGGGAGAAAACTGAAGCCAGGAAGGCAAAAGAGAAAAGATAAAAAGAGTTTTGAGTTTTCCAGTCTCTAATTCTAGCCAATTCTACAATTTGGTTATATGAATCACTCTAATAACCTATCATGTCTTTTTGGCTAAAATGAGTTTGTTAAGATTTCTCTCATTAGCAACCAAGAACTGCTAGTGACAGAAATCAAACAAGTAAGAGACCAAAATAGTAACCGACTCGTAATGCCCTACATGATCTTATCAGCCTGAATCAGCATCTCTCTCCACCCCGCTCACCTCAGCACAGTGACAGGATGGCAGCCTTTGGTGGTTCTATGACAGGGGCTCCTTGCCCTTTCTCATTTACTTTATGTACCATGACTTATCTTTCACACATCAGGTTGGACGTTACATGTGCTCCCAGTATGTCTGACTTCCGCTTCAGAGAACCCAGACTGGATTCCAAATGCGTCAAGTTTCAACGACTAGCCTTCCCAAGTTGAGCTTATATTCACACTCACAAAATAAGAAAATTCTTATAGTAATTCTGATAAATTTCTTACCTCAAATGCCCATTCTTTTTCTTCTTCTCCATCCAAAAATAAACGTGTTTCTTTATAAACTTGGCCTATATCCAGGTTTAACGGGGATATATCGAATTCAAGCCGTTGCAATTCAAATCCTAATCCAACACCTATTGCTTTTATGAAGCTTTCTTTCAGTGCCTAAGATACAGACAGACATTTTCTCTTAGAGCTTTAGTAGATAAAATTGTTCATAAAATCTTCAACTGTCAAAACATATGAATTTTAAATTCTCTACTACATTACAACTATAAACTACTTATTTTTACCTTTATACTAGCACAGAGGCCAGCCAGCTGTGAAAGCTGAAGACAAACCATTTGGGCTCCCCATGCCTCCATTACCCCATGTGTAACATACAATAATAATAGCACCTTCTTTATGACAACTAACTAACTTATGAAGGGCTTACAGTAATGTCTTCTGGTACATAATAAATATTATGTAAGTGTTTTTAAAATAAGTTCTAATATGTATGAGATTCTTTAAGACAGAAACCATTAAACTTTACTAATAATGATAAATAAAATGTCTTATTTTAGCTTTAAGAGTAAGGATCTTCTAATTGAGTATTAAACATGTTAAATTTTCTTAAATGTCATTATAACAATGTATACATAAAAGTCATGAAGTTCCCAAGTAGTGACTTATGTACTTCGAACACTGTACAAAATACAGGGTTACCAATGGACTTTTGCTCCTGCTTTCAAAGGGGCTTACTCTTAAAACTAGAAAGAAATTATACCCAATTCCTATAAAACATATCCAGCTGAGTCCATTCATCCTTAAAGCTTCTGATTGTTTCCCATTCTTTGTTGGTAAACTTTCTTTTCATAATATGAAAAAATTCTGGAATTGAACCACGACCTGTCAATTGAGGAAACAGAGAATTACCAAACTGTTAAAGATAGCACACAAAAGGAAACAATAGTCCAACCTTACTTGCCAATACATTCACAATTTTGCTAAACAAAGTATCAGCATATCAAAGAAAGTTGAGAATTAAAAGGATAACAGACAAGACAAGCATGGGTTAGTGCAGAAATAGAAGGGTAACTTAAGAGAATGGTGAAATTCTCTGAATTACTAAATAATTAAGGAGAAAAAACATGGTTTTATAAACAGATGCCCACCAAAAATTTGATAAATTTTTATAAATCTTAAAATAACTAGGGGAAGTTTCCTATATACAGTAGAATATCAGAAATCCAAAATAAGTACCTTAAAAAATAGAGTAACAGTGTCCTGGGGTTTAGAATTTTACTTTGCTATTTAACAGGAAAACCAGGGAACAATTTCTTTATAATTTTTGGGGAATTGGTAGAAAGCTAAGAAGTGTTCAAGTGAATAACATGAATGGAAAGTTTATATATACTATTCCCTTCACAATAACTGTTTTTAAATATGTATTCTAATATGATTTTTCAAAATAAAAATATATTTTGACTTCTATTGGCTCATTTAAAAAAAAACACTGTTCCAGACAATAAAATATTATACAGCATCCAAAAAATCAACAGAACTCAAAGAATCTGATTCCCACAATTAAGAGATAAATTTAATAAAAGCTATATATGACAAACCCACAGCAAACATTATCCTCAACAGTGAAAAACTGAAAGCATTTCCCCTAAAGTCAGGAACAAGACAAGGGTGCCCACTCTCACCACTACTATTCAACATAGTTCTGGAAGTTTTGGCCACAGCAATCAGAGCAGAAAAAGACATAAATGAATACAAATTGGAAAAGAAGAAGTAAAACTTTCACTGTTCGCTGATGACATGATCCTCTACACAGAAAACCCTAAAGACTCTACCAGAAAACTACTAGAGCTAATCAATGAATATAGTAAAGTTGCAGGATATAAAATCTACACACAGAAATCCCTTGCATTCCTATACACTAATAATGAGAAAATAGAAAGAGAAATTAAGGAAACTATTCCATTCACTGTTGCAATGAAAAGAATTAAATACTTAGGACTATATCTACCTAAGGAAACAAAAGACTTGTACAAGAGGACACTAATAGATGGAGAAATATACCGTGTTCGTGGATTGGAAGAATAAATATTGTGAAAATGAGCATACTACCCAAAGTAATTTATACATTCAATGCAATCCCTATCAAGCTACCAACGATACTTTTCACAGAACTAGAACAAATAATCTCACAATTTGCATGGAAATACAAAAAACCTAGAATAGCCAAAGCAATCTTGAGGAAGAAGAATGGAACTGGGGGAATTAACCTGCCGGACTCTACTACAAAGCCACAGTCATCAAGACAGTATGGTACTGGCAAAAAGACAGAAATATAGATCAATGGAACAAAATAGAAAGCCCAGAGATAAATCCACGCACCTATGGACACCTTATCTTTGACAAAGGAGGCAAGAATATAAAATGGAGAAAAGACAGTCTCTTTAACAAGTGGTGGTGGGAAAACTGGTCAGCCACTTGTAAAAGAATGAAACTAGAACACTTCCTAACACCATACACCAAAAGAAACTCAAAATGGATTAGAGAGCTAAATGTAAGACCAGAAACTATAAAACTCCTAGAGGAGAACGTAGGCAAAACACTCTCTGACTAAATCACAGCAGGATCCTCCAAGACCCACCTCCCAGAATATTGGAAATAAAAGCAAAAATAAACAAATGGGACCTAATTAAAATCAAAAGCTTCTGCACAGCAGAGGAAACTATAAGCAAGGTGCAAAGACAGCTTTCAGAATGGGAGAAAATAATAGCAAGTGAAGCAACTGATAAAGGATTAATCTCCAAAATATATAAGCAGCTCCTACATCTCAAGAAAAATAAATGACCCAATCAAGAAATGGGCCAAAGAACTAAACAGACATTTCTTCAAAGAAGACATAAAGATGGCTAACAAAGACATGAAAAAATGCTCAACATCCCTCATAATCAGAGAAGTACAAATCAAAATCACAACGAGATACCATTTCACACCAGTCAGAATGGCTGCTATCCAAAAGTCTACATGCAATAAATGCTGGAGAGGATGTGGAGAGAAGGGAACCCTCTTACACTGTTGGTGGGAATGCAAACTAGTACAGTTACTATGGAGAACAGTATGGAGATTCCTCAAAAAACTGGAAATAGAACTGCCATATGATCCAGCAATCGCACTCCTGGGCATACACACCGAGGAAACCAGAATTGAAAGAGACACATGTATTCCAATGTTAATTGCAGCACTGTTTATAATAGCCAGGACGTGGAAGCAACCTAGATGTCCATCTGCAGACAAATGGATAAGAAAGCTTTGGTACATATACACAATGGAGTATTACTCAGCCATTAAGAAGAATGCATGTGAATCAGTTCTAATGAGGTGGATGAAACTAGAGCCTATTATACAGAGTGAAGTAAGCCAGAAAGAAAAACACCAATATAACATACTAACACATATATATGGAATTTAGAAAGATGCAAATGATAACCCTGTATATGAGACAGCAAAAGAGACACAGATGTATAAAACAGTCTTTGGGACTCTGTGGGAGAGGGTGAGGGTGGGATGGTTTGGGAGAATGGCATTGAAATATGTATATTATCATATGTGAAACGAATCGCCAGTTCAGGGTCGATGTATGTTACAGGATGCTCGGGGCTGGTGTGCGGGGATGACCCAGAGGGAGGATAAGGGGAGGAGAGAAGTGGGAGGGGGGTTCGGGAGGGGGAACTCATGTACACCCGGGGCGGATTCATGTCAATGTATACCAAAACCAACCAATATAATATTGTAAAATAATTAGCCTCCAATAAACATAAAAATAAAAAAAAGAACAAAAAAATACGAAAAAAAAGTTAAATTTTTAGTTTATATATTACAAATTATAATTATAGTATGATTTTCATATTACACTTTTCAAAATGTTCTAATTATGTGTTTATCTTTACTACTAAACAGGAACCTTCTATCATCATCCATTTACTTATTCACAATTATGCAGAATGTGTACAAATATTATACCATTATGAACTGAACTAATGGTTAAAAACAAATCGGTAATGGTTCTTATTCTCACACAATTACAGCCTAAGTGGTCTATCAGAAAAATCTGGCAACAAGGTGCACGTGTGCTAAGGCACTTTAGTTGTGTCCGACTCTTTGTGATCCTATGGACTGTAGCCCGCCAGGCTCTTCTGTCCATGGGATTCTCCAGGCAAGAATACTGGAGTGGGTTGCCATGCCCTCCTCCACGGCATTTTCCCACCCCAGGGATCAAAACCCAGGTCTTCTGCATTGCAGGCAGATTTGTTACCGTCTGAGCCACCAGGGAAGCCCAGCAACAAGGTAAGTAAATCATAAATGTTTACTATATGAATAAATGTATGTAAACTATTACCTGGTAAATTAAATGCTCTACTGCCCTATATCCTTATTTCATGATTACAATACTTCCAGCAAGCCTCTTGAAATAGTCCTTCTGCAGGTTCTGTTAAGATAGTTTGTCTACTCCTGAACTTCCATTTCTAAAATGCTTATCTTCAAAATCTGACATTCCCAACTGCCTCAAACAATAGCATGTCCGGAAAGAAAAAGGATGTCAAATCCCCCTACTTCAAGCTTTACTGGCATTTAATCACTAACTAACCCCATGAGAACTCAAAAATTAGAATGCACACTATATCATCCACTCCAAAAGTACCTTTTCCATGGTTATCTCAAGAGTAGAAAATATTAAAAACCAGCTCTTCCACAGAATTGCCCATAATTCCCCCACCATCCCGACTTCGAAATAATAAAAATAGCCTCCTCTTGTCCTCCAATGATATGTGGTCCTTTAGTTCAAGGCAACAGAGAAGGCAATGGCAAGCCACTCCAGTACTATTGCCTAGAAAATCCCATGGATGGAGGAGCCTGGTAGGCTGCAGTCCGTGGGGTCGCTAAGGGTCGGACCAACTGAGCGACTTCACTTTCACTTTTCACTTTCACACATTGGAGAAGGAAATGGCAACGGAGAAGGCAATGGCAAGCCACTCCAGTGTTCTTGCCTGGAGAATCCCAGGGACGGGGGAGCCTGGTGGGCTTCCATCTATGGGGTCGCACAGAGTCGGACACAACTGAAGTGACTTAGCAGCAGCAGTAGCAGCAGCAGTTCAAGGCAAAGATCCTCAATTATTTTCAAGTTCATCAGACTCATCTGATTTATCTATCCACTCCTTAGTCCTCTACGGCTCTCAAGAAAACTTTACAATCCATTTTTATGAATCAACTAATGTTTATTGTTTGTATTCATATTAATGTTATAAGGCTATCATTTCTGGGACTTTCCTGGAGGTCCAGTGGTTAGGACTTCGCCTTCCTATGTAAGGGGTGCAGGTTCCATTCCTGGTCAGGGAGCTAAGATGCCACATGCCTCACTGCCAGAAAGTTGAAACAGAAGCAGTATTGTAACAAATTTCATAAAGACCATAACATTTTTAAAAAGGTAGATTACACACACACAGAGCTGCTGCTACTAAGTCACTTCAGCCGTGTCCGACTCTGTGTGACCCCATAGACGGAAGCCCACCAGACTACCCCATCCCTGGGATTCTCCAGGCAAGAACACTGGAGTGGGTTGCCATTTCCTTCTCCAATGTGTGAAAGTGAAAAGGGAAAGTGAAGTCACTCAGTCATGTCTGAGTTGTAGCTACCCCACGGACTGCCACCTACCAGGCTCCTCTGTCCATGGGATTTTCTAGGCAAGAGTACTGAAGTGGCTTGCCATTGCCTTCTCCAACACACAGAGCTGTTACTTTCTAAAATAGCTCTGCAAAGCTGTAAAGTCATTTCATGCAAAAGCACTGAAATATTAAACTGGGATCTTAGGAGTTCTGGGGGGGATTCTAACCCTTTTGGGGCTATGAACACTCTTTGATAGCCTGGTGTTTATTCCTTAAGCCCCTTAATAAAGACTGTCTTGTTAAAATGCAAGCATCACTAGTATATCCTGGCTTGACATGTAAAACACTACAGAAAGTAAGCTTCAAGACGGTAAGCTTGTTTTTTCAAAAGTGACAGAAGAAAATCTGGAGATTTTAAACACTAGGAACACTCAGTTCAGTTCAGTCGCTCAGTCGTGTCCGACTCTCCGCGACCCCATGAATCACAGCACGCCAGGCCTCCCTGTCCATCACCAACTCCCGGAGTTCACTCAAACTCATGTCCACAGAATCGGTGATGCCATCCAGCCATCTCATTCTCCGTCGTCCCCTTCTCCTCCCGCCCCCAACCTTTCCCAGCATCAGAGTCTTTTCCAGTGAGTCAACTCGTCTCATGAGGTGGCCAAAGTACTAGGAACACTAAATACAAATAAATCATAAACTGTTTTATTTTGAATAGATTCTGTTACAAATAGGATAAATAATAACAACAGAATGAACAGCTACCTTGAATTTGGAAGACACCATTTTATATTCTGAGTGGAAGGGAAAGTCATTCAGTGGTGTCAGACTCCTTACAACCCCACGGACTATACAGTCTATGAAGTTCTCCAGGCCATAATACTGGAGTGGGTAGCTATTCCCTTCTCCAGGGGATCTTCCCAACCCAGGGATCGAACCCATGTCTCCTGCACTGCAGGTAGATTCTTTACCAGCTCAGCCACAAGGGAAGCCCATTTTGAATGGAACTGCAGCTTTAACAGAATACTATCCAAAAAAACCTAAAATTTTAACAGATATGCCTGTTCTTATCTATAGTGTCATTATGTTCGTTGGTTTCTTTAAGCTAAAATATCATAACCTTCAAGAAGTCCTCTGATTTTTACCTAAATATGATGGGGCAATCAAAGAAAAAACTTAGTCATGCTAGTAAAAACACTCATTTAACATAAAAAAGCAATCTAGCACAATCACTGAAAAAAGTAATCATAACTGATCATGCACACTAAAAAAAAAATTCTGCTATGACTATTTTCACATACTTTTGAGAGCATCATATGCCACAAAAAAAGAGACTGACAGCAACAGAAAACAGCTTTGTAAATATTCAGCCAAAGAACCACAGTGCCACACTGTGACTTAAAGTGAAAATACACACGTGCTGGATGAGTACTCTGTTAAGGATTCAGTTTATCTTCGATACTGGAATTTAAGAAATCAGTAGGAAATATCAGAATAGAACACCCTCAAACTAGCTGAAGATGGAACAATCATTAGTTACATAAATTGGCAAAGCCGCCAAGTAAAACCAACACAATTCATGTCTATTACAACCTTCGATTTAATAGACAGGTAAGAACTTAAGTACATAAAGTACATACATAAACATAAAATAACTGAAAAAATTCTATAGAATGAATCACTAACCAGGTTGAGAAAAACAGGATTCCCCCCTTACAGCTAAATCTTTAGAGAAAGCAGCACTAGATATTAACGAAGTGTTCTGCAATGACCAATTAATCAAGGTCACAACTAAAAAAATAATTTATATAGTTTAGCCTTGAATAAGGCAGGTTTGAACTGTGAGGGTCTAGTTGTCCTAAAACTCATGCCCACACAGAAACTAAAAATGTGACCTTATTGGAAACAGTCTTTGCAGACGTAATGAAGTTAAGATGACATCATCTTGGATTAGGTAGGTCCTATATCCAATGACTGGTGTCCTTTAAGAAGAAACATTTAGACACACAAGAGAGAATACAGGGAAAAAGGAGCCCTAGGAAACTAATACATAAATGCAAACAATTTAATTTATATATACAGACACATTCATATACTCAGCTTTAGTGTTATGCCACTGTAGTCAAATGTTCAAATCTTGGCTCTATCAATTTTTTTACCTTTTTATTTTGTATTGGGGTACAGGTGATTAACAATGTTGTGATAGTTTCAGGTGAAGAGCGAAGGGACTCAGCCATACACATACACATATCCACTCTCCCTGAAACTCCTCCCATCCAGGCTACCACATATTGAGCAGCATTCCATGTGCTATATAGTAGGTCCTTGCTAGCTATCAATTTTAAATACAGCGGTGTGTACATGTCCATCCTAAACTCCCTAACCACCCCTTCCCCTCTTCCCCCTGGCAGCCATGAATTCATTCCCTAAGTCTCTGAGTCTCTATTTTGTAAGTTAAGTTCTTTTGTATCATTTCTTTTTAGATTCCACATATGAGGGATGTCATACAGTATTTCTCCTTCTTTACCTGACTTACTTCTCTCAGTATGACATTCTCTAGGTCCCACCAACAGTGTAGGAGGGTTCCCTTCCCCAGTATTTATTAAATTTTTACTTAATTTATTTATTTGGCCGTGTCACACAGCATGTGGGATCTTAGTTCTCCAACCAGGGATGGAACCCGTGCCCCCTGCTGTGGAAGCCCAGAGTCTTAACCTCTGGGCCACCAGGGAAGTTCTCAGCATTTATTTTTGATGACAGCCATTGTGCCTGGTATCATCACTTCTTTACTATTATTTAACTTCTCTATGGCTGTTTCTTAAGCTATAAGAAAGGGAAAAAAGAGTTGGGTAGTTCAAGAAAGAAACATCTAAATGGTCTGGGCCTGGAGCTAGTAAGCACTTAATAAATATTAGCTTTAAGGGTGCTGCAGTAATTGTTATATATATATATCGCTCCTCTTTTGTGAAATGTTTTATCAAGCCCTTAGTCCATTCATTAGGTAAGTTTTAAGGGGCTTTTCTAGCAATACTTACAAAGTACTTGAAATATTAACCATATTAACCTCTGTGTGTCTTATCTGCCCATTTGTGAGAGAGAAGAGACTTAACATGAAATCAATGACATCCGCTAACTGTATGGGTTCTTCTTACCTTTCTAAGTTTAAAAGGTATCCTTCTTTCAGAAGTCTGGCCAAATATACAATTCTATTGTGTTCTAGTAACCTTTGTTAAAACCCAATTCTAATTAACTTTGTTGTACATCATGAAACAAGGATCTAATGGCTTTCAGATAATCTTACTCATTAAAAAAAGTTGACAAGTTACAATCTTTTTGTTGGTTCCATAAATTTACATCTAATACAGTGTTTCCCAAACACTACTATGCCTAACAATCACCTGAGAAACTGTTTTGAGTATAGAATCACTGGCTGCATCTAAGAAATTCTAGTTTGAGAGGTCTGAGATAGTTTCAAGGAACCTGAACAGGCGTCCTGGCTGATTGTAACAACCCGATCACTATTTCAGAAACACCATTCTATACACGTAACAACTATCACAACCACCTTAGACTAACATTTACTTATAAAGTACTTAATAATTCCAGGCACTTTACATGTTTATTCCTAATCTATCCTATGCTGATGGTGCTAAAACTTTTGTGCCATATGATGTAAAATATATACACACAAATTCTAGGGGAATTAAAGATTTAAAGGTAAAAAAAAGGTAAAATTTTAAAACAAAAACTAAGAGACTCTACAACCTATTGTTGGAGTATATCTTTTACTGACTTATTTTTCTCAAATGAGACAGAGTTCAGTATTTATCAAGGAAAAGTTAGATATATTAATTTAAAAAAAGATAAGTAAAATTCATACATTAAAAAAAAACCCAAAACCAAATTCAAGATAAACAAATAATATAGTGGGAAAAATATTTGTAGGGGCTTCACTGGTGGCTCAGTGAAGAATCTGTCTGCCAAAGCAGGAGACACGGGTTCGATCCCTGATCTAGAAAGATCCCATATGCCAAGGAGCAACTAAGTCCATGCACCACAACGACTGAGCCCATGTAATGCAATTACTGAAGCCTGCACTCTGTAACAAGAGAAGCCACTGCAGTGAGAAGCAGGCACACCACGGCTAGAGTAGCCTCTGCTCTCCACAACTAGAGAAAAGCCCACGCAGGAACAAACAGCACAGCTGAAAATAAATATATAAATAAATACAATTAAAAAAAAAGAAAATAGTTGTAACAGATAATAAAGAAGTGTCACTATCCAAAATACATAAAGAGCTTTTATATATGGGTTAGACAATATTAATAAGCAGTTTATGGAAGAGCAAATTCAAGTAGCCAACAAGCTATTACTCTAAGGATTAATGTACCATTTAATAAATAATCTTTAACCACTGAATTGAAATATTACATATAAGCACTAATCAGTACTAGTTGTCTATTTTTTCACTAACATCATGCTTTTTTGTTTAGGATACCTCAGTTCAGTTCAGTTCAGTCACTTAGTCGTGTCCGACTCTTTGTGACCCCATGGACTGCAGCACGCCACGCCTCCCTGTCCATCACCAACTGACAGAGTTTACTCAAACTCATGTCCATCGAGTCGGTGATGCCATCCAACCGTCTCATCCTCTGTCGTCCCCTTCTCCTCCTGCCCCCAATCCCTCCCAGCATCAGGGTCTTTTCCAGTCAGTCAGTTCTTTGCATCAGGTGGCCAAAGAATTGGAGTTTCAGCTTCAACATCAGTCCTTCCAATGAACACTCAGGACCGATCTGCTTTAGGATGGTCTGGCTGGATATCCTTGCAGTCCAAGGGACTGTGAAGAGTCTTCTCCAACACCACAGTTCAAAAGCATCAATTCTTCGGCAATCAGCTTTCTTTATAGTCCAACTCTCACATCCATGCATGACGAATGGAAAAACCATAGCCTTGACTAGACGGACCTTTGTTAGCAAAATAGTCTCTGCTTTTTAATGTGCTGTCTGGGCTGGTCATAGCTTTCCTTCCCAGCAGCAAGCCGAGTATAAGTTTAAACAAGGGTAAGACAAGTTCCAGCTCACTTTTGCATACTCTTCTTAGACATCAGTTCCTTCCTCAAGACTTTAAATTCATTTAACCGAGTTCCATAGAATTTTTCAGTATTTTGTATCTGCAAATTCTTAGCATTTAACACACAGACGTTGCTCAATAAATACTAGTTCTATGTTGTGATCCCACTGAATTCCTCTGCACAGTGGGAAAGACCTATTCTGTAACTTGGGAAAAAGGAAAACTACCTGCCAATAAACATCTGCTTTTCCAGTAGCAGTTCAGAGCACAAAAAGAAGTGTGACTTATTTAAGCTGCTTGACAGCTGTAAATCTCCCAGTTTAAAAAAAAAAAACAAAAAACCCCCAAAACAAGGCTTTAACAAAGAATATCTTACAAAATCCAGAAGAATGTAGATCAGATTAAAATGTAGATCAGAAATGACAGTGGAATGCAGTTCTTTGATTCATGATGAAATTATGTCCTGATAAACCCACTGTTAAGCTGAAAATATTTTAGGATTGAAAATGCATTGAATACCCCTAAGCTATGAAACGTCAGAGCTTAGCTTCGCCTACTTTAAACGTGTTCAGAACACTGACATTAGCCTACAAATGGGCAAAATCATTTCACAAAAAGTCTATTTTATACTGGAGCGTAGAATACCTCACGAAATGCACTGAACACTGAACTGAAAGTGAACAAAACAAAGGCTGTACTGGGTGTTTACCTTGTGACTGTAGCTGACTGGGGCCTGTGGCTCCCTGCTGCTGCCTAGAATTAGGACATATGGCTAGCCTGAGAAAATGTCACAATTAAAAGTATGGCTTCTACTGAATTGCTTTTAAACCATCATAAAGCTGAAACTCCAATACTTTGGCCACCTCATGCGATGAGTTGACTCACTGGAAAAGAGTCTGATGCTAGGAGGGACTGGGGGTGGGAGGAGACGGGGACGACAGAGGATGAGATGGCTGAATGGCATCACCGACTCGATGGACATGAGTTTGAGTGAACTCTGGGAGTTGGTGATGGACAGGGAGGCCTGGCGTGCTGTGCTTCATGGGGTCGCAAAGAGTCGGACACAGACACAACTGAGAGACTGAACTGAACTGAATTGAAAGTTGAAACATTTTAAGTTGGAGACTGTAGATTGCAACAGTAACAAAGTTGGAAACTGAATCTGATGTAGATGCAAAAGGAGAGAAGCAGCTAGCGAGATTATTGGAGGGTAACGC
The DNA here is from genome assembly GCF_049115385.1 of Moschus berezovskii. NCBI lineage: Eukaryota > Metazoa > Chordata > Mammalia > Artiodactyla > Moschidae > Moschus > Moschus berezovskii. Next base: position 4,767,382 of record NC_142473.1, read on the forward strand.
ACTCAGTATGCCAGCAAATTTGGAAAACTCAGCAGTGGCCACAGGACTGGAAAAGGTCAGTCTTCATTCCAATCCCAAAGAAAGGCAATGCCAAAGAATGCTCAAACTACCGCACAATTGCACTCATCTCACACGCTAGTAAAGTCATGCTCAAAATTCTCCAAGCCAGGCTTTAGCAATATGTGAAACGTGAACTTCCAGATGTTCAAGCAGGTTTTACAAAAGGCAGAGGAACCAGAGATCAAATTGCCAACATCCGCTGGATCATGGAAAAAGCAAGAGAGTTCCAGAAAAACATCTATTTCTGCTTCAGTGACTATGCCAAAGCCTTTGACTGTGTGGATCACAATAAACTGTGGAAAATTCTGAAAGAGATGGGAATACCAGACCACCTGACCTGCCTCTTGAGAAACCTGTATGCAGGTCAGGAAGCAACAGTCAGAACTGGACATGGAACAACAGACTGGTTCCAAATAGGAAAAGGAATACGTCAAGGTTGTATATTGTCACCCTGCTTATTTAACTTATATTCAGAGTACATCATGAGGAACGCTGGGCTGGAAGAAACACAAGCTGGAATCAAGATTGCCAGGAGAAATATCAATAACCTCAGATAGGCAGATGACACCACCCTTATGGCAGAAAGTGAAGAGGAACTCAAAAGCCTCTTGATGAAAGTGAAAGAGGAGAGTGAAACAGTTGGCTTGAAGCTCAACATTCAGAAAACAAAGATCATGGCATCTGGTCCCATCACTTTATGGGAAATAGATGGGGAAACAGTGGAAACAGTGTCAGACTTTATTTTTTTGGGCTCCAAAATCACTGCAGATGCTGACTGTAGCCATGAAATTAAAAGACGCTTACTCCTTGGACGGAAAGTTATGACTAACCTAGATAGCATATTAAAAAACAGAGACATTACTTTGCCAACAAAGGTCCGTCTAGTCAAGGCTATGGTTTTTCCAGTGGTCATGTATGGATGTGAGAGTTGGACTATAAAGAAAGCTGATCGCCGATGAATTGATGCTTTTGAACTGTGGTGCTGGGGAAGACTCTTGAGAGTCCCTTGGACTGCAAGGAGATCCAACCAGTCCATTCTAAATTAGATCAATCCTGGGTGTTCATTGGAAGGACTGATGCTAAAACTGAAACTCCAATACTTTGGCCACCTCATGCAAAGAGTTGACTCACTGGAAAAGACTCTGATGCTGGGAGGGATTGGGGGAGGGAGGAGAAGGGGATGACAGAGGATGAGATGTTTGGATGGCATCACCGACTTGATGGACATGAGTTTGAGTGAACTTCGGGAGTTGGTGATGGACAGAGAGGCCCAGCGTGCTGTGATTCATGGGTCACAAAGAGTCGGACACGACTGAGCGACTGAACTGAACTGAACTGAAGGAAGAAAACTTGAAGGAAGAACTGTTTGTAACCACAACTCACTAATGAGAACCGTTTATACTCCAACTAGAATCTGATATGAACATCTCTGTTTACTGTAGCTGCAAACCAACTTTTCAACAAATTGAAGGAATATTTTAAGTGAAATTGAGAATTTCTATTATTTGTACATTTGAAGCATATTTACTAAGCACCTTCACTGTGCTGGACACACCAAGTGCTAGGTCGGCATGGCTCCTGAACTTATTTAATGAAGGGAACATAAATGAAGGATAATAATACAATAACTAAGTTATAATTAGAAACGAGAAAGGCCATGAGAGAAAACAAGAGCAGGTTGTCAGGAAAGCCCTTTCTGAGGAGGTACTGGAACTGGTTACTTCTCAGCCTTCAGATCTCCGGTACTCAAGAACAGTGAGAAGAAGAAGAACAGGCAAAGAGATCAGCATTTTTTAAATGACCCTGAACAGGAAAAAATTTGCTACATTCAAGGTAATAAAAGATGGGTGTGGAGAACAGAGAACAGATAAAAATACAAAAAGAGAGATAAAGAGAAGGGACAAGATGACACAGTCATGTTAAAAGGAATGAATTTTATTAAGAACCAACCTAAAAGTTTTAACACAATTGCTTTAAAGAAATTTGTAAAGACCACTCGAACTCTTTACAGACAAGGTACTGAGTGAGAACAGAAGTAAAGAAGGGGAACCAATTAAGAAGCCACTGAAACAGTGCTGCCCATTAGTATGGTGGAAGGAGACAACAAACAGACTCTACCAAAGCTATCATATAATACCATCATTTACTTTATACTTACTGTTCTTAATTTAGGTAGCAACTGTTCAAGAGAAACAGTTCTATGACGCACTCACTTCAAAGCTATTAAATTAGCATTAAATCTCAAAATACTGAGTCATTGTGTCCTGCCAATTAATATCCAGAAAAGTTTATAACAAAAACGTGAACTACAAAGTAGAAACTCATGGGGAAAAGTATTTTGGGTCTTTTTCCAAATTCTAATAATTTTTACACTTTATCTGTTTTATCTTGGGCTTCCCTCATAGCTCAGTTGGTAAAGAATCTGCCTGCAATGCAGGAGACCCCAGTTTGATTCCTGGGTCAGGAAAATCCACTGGAGAAGGGATAGGCTACCCACTCCAGTATTCTTGGGCTTCCCTTGTAGCTCAGCTGCCAAAGAATCTGCACGCTATGCGGGAGACCTGGGTTTGATCCCTGCGTTGGGAAGATCCTCTAAAGAAGGGAAAGGCTACCCACTCAAGTATTCTGGCCTGAGAATTCCATGGACTACAGTCCATCGGGTTGCAAAGAGTCGGACACAACTGAGCAACTTTCATCTTTTTTAAAAAAATTAATTTACTTTAATTGGAAGCTAATTACTTTACAATATTGTGGTGCTTTTTCACTTTCACCTTAACTTGCCTTATCTTATAAGTATGGGTACAAAACTGAACAAGTCACAAAACTGTCCTTATACTTCTAACTGCAAAAGTCTTTAGTGGTAGACTAAAATTATTAGAAAAGGAAGGAAAAACAACCAATATTTCCCAACTGGGTACAGCAGATTATAATGATGACTTACAAAACATCCACCCCCAGGGTTAGGATTACATTGCACTGGCAATTTATCTATACTGTGGCCCCAATATCTTATATTAACAACTCCTTCTCTGGATATTCATTAAACAAATAATTACTGAGTGCCAAGTATACACCAGTTACTTTTGTATAAGGTTCTACTCTCCCTTAGCCAGAGAAAACAGTGGTAGGTGCAACAGCGTCCTTAACTGTGGGCATCTGGCTAGAAGGAAGAAGCCCAAAAACTTCTTAATCCATGATATATTCTCTCCTACCCTGCCACAGCAACAAAGAGAACTGGGAGAAGGTGGGAAATGATCTGCACCTAGTAGGAATGTCTAATGCGACAAGGAAAGACTCCACAAGTTCCTACGTGATGTTTGCACGTTAAGTCACTTCAATTGTGTCCAAACTCTTTGCAACCCTATGGACTGTAACCCACCAGGCTCCTCTGTCCGTGGGATTCTTCAGGCAATACTGGAGTGGGTTACCATGCCCTGCAGACAAAATGGAAGTAATGGAACTAAGTCTTTCAATATACTGATGATGCCCCCAAAGTCTAACTTCATCTTGAGATGGAAGTTAGTTAATCTTAATAACAACATTCAGAACAAAGTACAATACTTCTCTTGCTGCTATACTGTTTTACGCTCCAACATTTAGCAAATCTTAGGAACGTCTCCTGTTCAGTTTCCTCACCCTGAGAAGCAGAGTAATTCAACGAATTGCCAGTGAAATAAACCAGTGTCTACTTCCTGAGAAATAATGTTGCATCCATTAATCTTTTCAACATTAGTGACAGAGCAACTATACTAATTAAAACTGGAAAATACCTCTTCCTCAGTGCATTACTGGATATGTCAACAGCTTTTTGGCAATGAAAGGCCTGGATACTGTGATTAGGCAAATCAAAGCAAAGAAAAAAGATGGTGGATAAAAAAGGCTAATGAAATATAATTAACAGAAAACAGAATCTTCATTTTTTGCTTTAGTAATTACTTGTTAATCCAATATTGACCATAACACCGAAGAATCGATGCTTTTGAACTGTGGTGTTGGAGAAGACTCTTGAGAGTCCCTTATACTGCAAGGAGATCCAACCAGTCCATTCTAGAGGAGATCAATCCTGGGTGTTCATTGGAGGGACTGATGCTAAAGCTGAAACTGCAATACTTTGGCCACCTCATGCGACGAGTTGACTCACTGGAAAAGACTCTGATGCTGGGAAAGGTTGGGGGCGGGAGGAGAGGGGGAAGACCGAGAATGAGATGGCTGGATGGCATCACCGACTCTGTGGGCATGAGTTTGAGTGTACTCCGGGAGTTGGTGATGGACAGGGAGGCCTGGCATGCTGTGATTCATGGGGTCGCGGAGAGTCGGACACGACTGAGCGACTGAACTGAACTGAATTGACCATAACACAACACTGCCCACTAAACCAACTGTTATTAAATCTGTGTCTCACAGGCATAATTTCCAAGCAGATATCAACTTGATGAGCCAACCATTACTATGTAATTGTGCTGAGTGCATTCTAAGGAGCAATGGCCTCTCCAGTAATTTCTGATTTTAAGGGAAAATTCACAAAGAAACACAGAAAACTGTGAAGTTTATAGGCTCATTTGCATGCTCACTCTGAATCCTCTAGAGCAGTGGTTCTTTCATAATACACCTTTTATGACCCGGCAGAAAACCAAATCCTCTTTGAGAAAAGCATACCTGAGCATACAAAACGTAGAGAACAATTTCAGGAGGTTAAAAAAATGATACTTATTTGGGGTCAAGAACCCCTGTTATAATTAGTACAGCTCCCTTCTGAACAAAGAATAGAGTTGTAATAGATTTATGAACAGGTTAGAGAAAAACCAGCTGGTGGGAAAACTCAACATAAGGGAGAGATGAGAGTCACAACCATATTCTGAAGCCTTCCTATTGTAGCACAGAATGCTTATTCATTCATTTAACAAATATTTATTATGCATTACTTCAAACTAGCTAAGGTGCTAGATGTGATAGTACAGTGGGAAGACAATCATCCTGATGAATAACTATAAAATGAAGTATATTATTGGAATGAAGGAAATATACTTTATGAGAGCCTAGAACAAAGCAACCTCACTTACTCTGAAGGTCCACAAAGGCTTCCCTAAAATAAGACTGAAGTGGAAGCTAACCAATAAATAAGTTATCTGTGCAGAAATGCAGGTGGGCACAACATTATCACAAATATTCCAGTCCAAGGGAAACACAAGCAAAGAACCTGTGGTGGATGTAGTGTGGAGATTAAGAAATTGCACAATGAAATTAGGAAGATGTTGGTTCTCTTATTTTAGCAGCTTTCTTCTTATCCTGTTACTTATCTTCCGAGAAGTCCCACTCAACATATACATAAAGCACTGAGTAAAATGTCTTGGCACACAGTAAGTGCTCACTGATGTTAGTGATGATGCAAATTACAGAGGAGTTGAGAGAGCCTACGTTCTATTAAAATTACTTAAGTATAGTCAACCACACAATAAATGTCAGCAGTTCCTACAGTCATCAACTGCAAATTTCTAAGGCAAAATATACATATTTTAGTAACTGTTTGCTCTTTCTTTTCACTGTATATAAATGTGCTACAAAGAACTATATTTAGATATAATACAAATACATATTATCTCTGCTTAGAGATTATAGTATACTTCACTATTGAGATTATTATTTTTTAAACAAGTTAATTAGTGTTAGTCACTCAGTCATGTTTGACTCTTTGTGACCCCATGGGCTGTAGCCCACCAGGCTCCTCTGTCCACAGAATTTTCCAGGCAAGAACACTTAGGTGGGTAACCATTTCTCCAGGGGATCTTCTTGAACCAAGGATATCGAACCTGAGTGTCCTGCATTGCAGGTCGATTCTTTACCGTCTGAGCCACCAGGGAAGCCCACCAGTTTGATCTTCCTGACAAAGGGATAAAACTGGGTCTTCCCTGGTGGCTCAGAGGGTAAAAAAATCCGCCTGCAATACAGGAGACTTGGGTTCAGTCCTGGGTTGGGAAGATCTCCTGGAGGAGGGCATGGGAACCCACTCCAGTCTTCTTCCCTGGAGAATGCCACGGACAGAGGAGCCTTGCGGGCTACAGTCCTGGGGTCACAAACAGTCAGACACAACTGGGCATCTAAGCACAGCACAAGAACTAAGACAAGACATTTAATAACTCATGTATTACAAAAATGCAACATTACCTGGAAAACTAGTTTTCATTATATCAACTCCAACTTGTAGCTCAGATTCTGCAGCAAGTACAGCATAGTCTCCTTGATGAGAGATGTTAAAGTTGAAATTGGGGTAAGGATTCAATGAGTCTTTTGCAAGAACTGGTTTTCCTTTTGCAGTTCTTTGCAAACGAATATTATTCCAAGGTATATTCAATTTCTCCGCAACTAATTTCCTTATCATCAGACGACCAGCCTGTTAATAAAACATTTGGTAAGTATTGCTGTCTATATTAAAGATTCAAGTAAAACTGCCTATAACATACAAAGTTTATTTTTGTGGTTTCTAAAATACTCACTTCTTAAAGTTTTAAAACTAGGTATTAAATATCCTGCATTAAGATTTAAGAAATGCTTATGAAGACAGAAAAGTTGAAGTCCCTCTTTAGCAATTCCCTCCATCCCATCAACAAGTAACCAACGTTGACAAGTATTCATCCTTCATCTTTTCTCTAAGTATCCAAATATATGCTCATTTGCTATCCATCCATTTGAAATCCCACTATATGTACTATTCTACCATGTATGAACTTTTTCAATCTAAGTGTTGGGGATTATTTTATGTTTGCACATAACCACTAGCCTGTGCATTTTTAAATGTAGCATAATATTTCATAGTATCAGGTACCACAACTTGACTATCCAGCTATTACTGGATATTTTAGGCTGGCTCTGGTTTTGCTATTATATAAAAAAAAGTTCTCCAGTGGGCAATCCTGCTGTACTTACATCTTTGTGCACATGTGCAAGTGTTTCTAGATCACATGTGCTTATCACTTGCCTCCACAACAGCAAGGCATAACCTATCTTTTTTCACACCCACCCATTTCAGTCTCTCTCCGATTAAGGTCTAAAATCACAAAAAATACCCGAGGACATAAGAAAACAAGTTAGACAACTTTTGCAAAATCTTTCAGGTTTTTTTTTCTTCAGTTCTAACACTGACTTTTAAATACTCCAACACTTTAAATTTCACGAAAATATTCACCAGTGTGCCTTCAAAAATAGTCTGCATTTCAAACGAAAAAGTCCTTTGACAGAGGGACATTTTCAGGATAATGACAGTCTTTGACGAGATGGCACTCAGAAGCTGTGCCATATTGCGCTATGCAGACATCATTTTGAAAGCCAAGTTTCCATTTGTTGCTAAAAATATATACGTAAAATAAACGATTATATTCAAAATAGTGTTTTCAAAGCTAAATAGTTAACAAGGTAGGCCTAAGACCGCATCCGTCCTTGGCTTCGGTTTTATCGGTAAAAGGAGGCTAGACTCTTCCAGTTCTATGGTGTGCAAGGTTAAACTAAGTGATATTGTCAATATTTTTTAGGGCCTACCACGTGCACGGCGAACAGGGAGACTGGTGGGATATTTAACAGGCTGAGACTGTGCTATGGGCCCATGCAAGGAAATTTTAAAAATGTGATTAACACTTAAAAATAAGGAAAATCCTATTGACAGAGCTCCGCAACAGCTATTTCAGGGTTTAGCAGGCCCTCTCTTTTCAAATGCAACGGGGGAGGGGATGATTTTCTCTGCGGACGAGGCGACGACAAAGGCGGCAGAGACTAGGCCGGGCACACCCCGGAGTTGTCCGGGGAGGCCGCCGAGGCTCGCGTGTGGGGTCTCTACTGCGCGGCCCACCACCCCGACGGCTGCTCCCCGACCCGAAGCGCGAAAGACCCGCGGTACCAGTGCGGCCTTAGCGTCCCGGGCGAAGACGAACTGGCCGATGCGCTCCTTCTCCTCCGGCTGGATCGATCGCACCGCCAGCAGCCACTCAGCGCGGCTGGGCAACCACGTGCCGCAGGGAAAGGCCCAGCGCACGCCCTCCATCGCCGGCAGCACGCAGAGTCGCCGGCCGAGGAGAACCATCCACCGAAGGCCTCGCCGCCGCCCCGGGCTCTATGGCGCGGACGCGGGCGGAGTCCCTCCCAGCTGCCCCGCGCCGCGCGGGGGGCGGGGCGCCGCGTGCGTCCTCCCGCGCGTGGGCGGGGCGCCGCGTGCGTGGGCGGGGCGCCGCGTGCGTGGGCGGGGCGCCGCGTGCGTGGGCGGGGCGCGGCTCACTAGCGTGCGTCCGCGGGATGTGGCTCACCCGCGGCCCTTACTGCGCGTCACCCGCTCCGCCACCGCCTCCTCGGGAGCGGAAACCGGGACCCATCTCTGCGCTCTGCGTCCTCTGCGCTCTGCGGCAGCGCGTGACCGCGCGCGGGGCGGGGCCTCAGGGGCGCGAGGGGCGGGACGGAGGCGCGGCGCGTACGGGCCGGAGCTCAGACTTGAAGAAGAGGCAGCGCGACAGCGGCAGGAGCCAATCGCAGCCAGGCCTCGTTAGCGGAGAGGCCGGGCTGGAGACTTCCGAGACCGCGGTGCAGGTGGGTGATCGAGGGGCGCCAGGGGAGCGTGAGGGGCCCGCCTTGTTCCCGGGCCAGGGCAGGTCCCATCGTCCGTAGAGCGGAGGGTTCTCTGGCCTCGGCCGCCCCTGCCGCTCCTCCTGCGTCGGGGCTGGGGACTCCCTTGAGAGAGGGCGCAGCGCGTCGGGAGTTGTTTCCCGGTCCCCGGGTTGCCTCCCCCCAACACCTGACCTCGGAGGCCTGAGCGCCCCGAGGACCCTCCGGCCCTGTGCCCGCCCCGGCCCCGAGCCCTGCCTCACTCCTGGAGCGGCGCGGCCCCCGCCTGAAGCCGAGATTTCGGGCGAGCAGCGGAGCCGTGCCGAGGTCGTCAAGGGAGCCAGGGGCTGTTTCTGCGGTTGCCAAGGCCGGACCGCCCTGGGGAGAAAATTGAGGATTCTGTTGTTGAGGCGCCGGTGGTTCCGTTGTTATTACGGGTCCTGGCTCTAAAAGCAACGGAACCAAGTTAAATAGTTTCAGGAGCCCTTCATAGTTGCTCTGCGCCTTTGCTCAGTTGTTTGTGATCAAAGATCTTGCGGGTTTGGGGCCAGGGAACAGTTGAGATCTGTAGATGAATATAAATGCCCATCCTTGATTAAATGCCACACTGTGTGATTCAGCCAATTCCCTTCTTCCTTTGGCTGCCAAAAAGTATTAACTAAAGGCCAGCAGTAGTACTTAACTGTTATCTGCGACTTACTTCCGTCTTCTTTAAAACGGGTTCTACTCTGTTTTCATTTATATTTGTTTCTGTTACCTTTTCGTGATATCAGCCCCCTCCAGTCATTTCCAACTAAATGGGATCTTGAACACAAGCAAACACAAATCCTCAAAAGGCTGTAAAATTAATTACTCGCTTCACATATCAATTTAGCTAATACTAAAACCGTGTCAGGTGCTTTATCTGCTTCAGTTCAATTCAGTTCAGTCGCTCAGTCGTGTCCGACTCTCTGCGACCCCATGAATCATCTGCTTACAGTCTGGCAAAGATGATGAAACATGTACAAAAAACTACAGAAAGAGAAAATGTAAAGATAGGTAAAGTATGAGGTGCTGATAACAGCAATGGTTGTGACTAATTTCTCTACTTTTAACGTTATGTAGCTAAGCATCATATTAAAACTTTTCCATTCTTGTTTATTTGAACTGACTTTTACAATTTATAAACCACTTATATGTTCATTATCTCACTTGTTCTATGCAGTAATTTTTACTGATGCAGAAACTGAGATGAGAAAGAGAATATATGGGATTACTTAAACTCAGATTTAGGAATTATGGTCTACCCTTTTACTATTCAACTAAGCTCTGTGTATTCAATCTATAGAGCCTAATGTAGGCAGGTAATGTAGTGGTTATTTGTACTTGTTCTTTCAGAATATTCTCCGCAGCTTCCATCATCACATTCCTTGTTTCTCTTTGTCATTCACGTTTCAGCTCAAATGTCATACCAAAGAGAATGTCTCCATAGAACATGTTTTAAAAGCTCACTCTTCCCATTCCCTAACCCCTAGCCCTGAGCCTTACCTTAATCGACACTCTTTATTAGGTTTGTTTAATGTAATCCCCTTCCCCATCTACTTTTAAAATTCTTACTTGTCCTTGAAGGCTTAGCTCAAATCTAAAGGACTACCACAGCGTACTATATATATATATATGTATAGTCTATACAATTCGTTTAACAGCTATTCTAGTACTATCTTATGAAATCTCTTCTGTTGGCCTGAATTATTTATATGTGTGTTATCTTGCAAATTAGAATATAAACTGCTCAAGGGGGATTTCCTGTGTATCTTGTCCTTACTTCAGCAAATGTTTTTGATGAACTTTTAATAGATTTTACTCTTCCTAAACCAATACTGATATTTATATTCTACCTTTACTTTCTTTACTTTTTTCTTAAAGACATATAAAGTGTGCAGTTAATAGCTTGCCTAATTATATGCAATAAACGCAAAAATGTATTGCAGTATTTTTTACTGCATTGGTTAGGGGAACAAAAGGACTAAAGCTTCTGAGAGCATTCATCTTGCCAGATCCTGATTTGTGGCTTCTTAGGATTATGAGAGACTTGTGTTCTATTTTCAGTTCTATCACCAGTTATCTTTGTGACTTTGGGTATATCACATAACTTCTCCCAAGTATCAGTTTTAGTAGAAAAGTATGAAATGAAATCCATCTCTAAAATTGGGTGATTTTTTAGGTAGTGTTCATTAGTTTTTTATTCTATTGCAAAATCTTGATTTCCCCTATTCCTTTAGTTCCTGTATCTGACCTGTCTCAAAGTTCTATGGTTCTTTTTCTAAAATAGAGCTAAAATCTGTTTCTAGTCTCTAGTCTAAACCACAGTCATTTCTAACCTGAAATACTGATTAGTTTTCTATCTTGTTCAGGAAAGGGAAACATTCTCTTCCTGTGTCTATCCTCCATGACAAGCACTCCTGAACCAGTCTTCAGAGCTAAGTTTCTAAGGCCATGCTCTTAAGCACAGTGCTATAGGCCTCTTTATTTAAGCTAAGGAGAGAGGAAATCTGAAAAGTGTTATGGCACAGAAAAGAACGGGGAACTAGTTAACAGTGTGAACACTTCTGAGAGGTTATAAGATGAGGGGAGAGAAGTTAGCATTTGACTGCAAGTTGAAACTGTGGTGACATTGACATGAACAGTTTATTTTCATTTTTGTTTGTTTTATTTATTTATTTTATTGAAGTATAGGTGGCTTACAATATTTAGAGTATACAGCCAAATGATTACATTATATGTGTGTGTGTGTGTATAAACGAGACTTTGAATATAGTGCCCTGTGCTATACAGTAGGTCCTTGTTTATTTTCTGTATGTAGTGTGTATCCTTTAATTCCCAAGTCTCAGTTTATCTCTTCCCCTATTTCCCTTTTGGTAACTATCAGTTATTTTTCTATGTCTGTGAGCTTATTTCTGTTTTTTAAGTAAGTTTATTTGTATCATTTTTTAGATTCCACATAGTAAGTGATATCATATGATATTTATTTGTCTATGTCTGGTTTATTTCACTTAGTATGATAATCTCTAGGTCCATCCATGTTGCTGCAAATGGTATTATTTTGTTCTTTTAAATGGCCGAGTAATATTGTGTTTATATATATGTATCACATCTTCTTTATCCATTCATATGCTGATGGACATTTAGGTTGCTTCCTTGTCTTGGCTATTGTTAATAGTGCTGCTGTGAACATAGGGTACATGTATCTTTTCTAATTAGACTTTTCCTCTTTCTTGAATATATGCTCAGGAGTGGGATTGCTTGATCATGTGGTAATTCCATTTTGTTTTTAAGAAGCCTTCATACTGTTCTCCATAGTGGCTGTACCAGTTTATATTGCTACCAACAGTGTAGGAGAGTTCCCTTTTCTGCACACTCTCTGTAGCATTTGTTTGTAGATTTTTTTGATGATGGCCATTCTGACTATGTAAGGTGGACCTCACTGTAGTTTTGATTTGCATTTTTCTTATAATGAATGACGTTGAGCGTCTTATTGTGTGCCTGTTGGCCACCTGTGTGTCTTTGGAGAAATGTCTGTTTAGGTCTTCTATTTTATGATTCAGTTCAGTTCAGTCGCTCAGTCGTGTCCGACTCTTTGCAGCCCCATGAATCGCAGCACGCCAGGCGTCCCTGTCCATCACCAACTCCCGGAGTTCACTCAAACTCATGTCCATCTAGTCGGTGATGCCATCCAGCCATCTCATTCTCTGTTGTCCCCTTCTCCTCCCGCCCCCAATCCCTCCCAGCATCAGAGTCTTTTCCAGTGAGTCAACTCTTCGCATGAGGTGGCCAAAGTATTGGAGTTTCAGCTTTAGCATCATTCCTTCCAAAGAACACCCAGGACTGATCTCCTTTAAAATGGACTGGTTGGATATCCTTGCAGTCCAAAGGACTCTCAAGAGTATTTTCCAACACCGCAGTTCAAAAGCATCAATTCTTTGGCACTCAGCTTTCTTTATAGTCCAACTCTCACATCCATACATGACCACTGGAAAAACCATAGCCTTGACTAGACGGACCTTGGTTGGCAAAGTAATGTCTCTGCTTTTTAATATGCTATCTAGGTTGGTCATAACTTTCCTTTCAAGGAGTAAGTGTCTTTTAATTTCCTGGCTGCAATCAGCATCCGCAGTGATTTTGGAGCCCAAAAAAATAAAGTCTGACACTGTTTCCACTGTTTCCCCATCTATTTCCCATGAAGTGATGGGAACAGATGCCATGATTTTTGTTTTCTGAATGTTGAGCTTCAAGCCAACTTTTTCACTCTCCTCTTTCACTTTCATCAAGAGGCTTTTGCGTTCCTCTTCACTTTCTGCCATAAGGGTGGTGTCATCTGCATATCTGAGGTTATTGATATTTCTCCCAGCAATCTTGATTCCAGCTTGTGCTTCTTCCAGCATAGCGTTCCTCATGATGTACTCTGAATATAAGTTAAATAAGCAGGGTGACAATATACAACCTTGACATACTCCTTTTCCTATTTGGAACCAGTCTGTTGTTCCATGTCCAGTTCTGACTGTTGCTTCCTGACCTGCATACAGGTTTCTCAAGAGGCAGGTCAGGTGGTCTGGGATTCCCATCTCTTTGAGAATGTTCCACAGTTTATTGTGATCCACACAGTCAAAGGCTTTGGCATAGTCACTGAAGCAGAAATAGATGTTTTTCTGGAACTCTCTTGCTTTTTCCATGATCCAGCGGATGTTGGCAATTTGATCTCTGGTTCCTCTGCCTTTTCTAAAACCTGCTTGAACATCTGGAAGTTCTCGGTTCACATATTGCTAAAGCCTGGCTTGGAGAATTTTGAGTGTCACTTTACTAGTGTGTGAGATGAGTGCAATTGTGCAGTAGTTTGAGCATTCTTTGACATTGCCTTTCTTTGGGATTGGAATGAAGACTGACCTTTTCCAGTCCTGTGGCCACTGCTGAGTTTTCCAAATTTGCTGGCATATTGAATCAAGCACTTTCACAGCGTCATCTTTCAGGATTTGAAATAGCTCAACTGGAATTCCATCACCTCCACTAGCTTTGTTGGTTGTTATTTTTGATATTGTGTTATATAAAGTGTTTCTATATTTTGGAAATTAAGACTTTGTTCATTGCACTGTTTGCAAATATTTTCTCCCATTCTGTAGGTTGTCTTTTTGTTTTGTTTATGATTTCTTTTTCTGTGCAACCGATTATAAGTTTAATTAGATCCTATTTGTTTATTTTTGCTTTTGTTTCCAATATTCTAGGGGAGAGATACAAAAAATGTTGCTGGGATTTATGTAAAAGAGTTTGTTTTCCTCTAGGAGTTTTATAATATTGGGCTTTGCATTTAGATCTTTAATCCATTTTGAGGGTTTTTTTTTTTCTTTCTGTATATGTGTTAAAGAATATTCTAATTTTATTCTTTTACCTATAACTGTCCACTATTCTCAGCAGCTCTTATTGAAGAGACTGTCTTCTTTCTTGTGTTGTAATTGAATGACTATAAGTGTGTGGGTTTATTTCTGGGATTTCTGACCTTTTGCATTGATCTGTGTGGGTGATTTTTTGTGCCAGTACAATATTGTTTTGATTATTCTAGCTTTGTGTAGGCTGAAGTCAGAGAGCATGATTCCTCCAGCTCCATTCTTCTTTTTTAAGATTGTTTTGCTATTTAGGATCTTTTGTTTTCCATACAAATTAAAAAAATTTTGGTTCAGTGACATAAGCAATGTTAATAGAGTGAAAGAGAAGAACCTGATTGTAGTGGGTTGAGATAATAACTGGTTGCAAATTTACTGCAGACAGTTCTTTAAAGAATTTTTTCTGGGAATAAAAGAATAGGATGATAGCTAGCAGAGAGTGCAAGGTCAAATGAAAGATTTTTGTTTGATGTTTGTTTAAAGGTGGGAGATAGTAAAACTTGTATACTGATAGAAAATGTTCAGTAGAGTGGGAGAAATTGTGGATGTATGAGTTTGTATGTGTGTTCACAACTCAGAAGTGTACTCCACAGGGGAGGACCTTGTCTCTAATATTTTTGACTCTGTGTCCAGTCTTTGGAATAGTGCTTACTACAATAATAGTTACTTCATAAATTTTCTAATATTTGTTGAATAAATGAATAACTTAGACTCTATTTATCTTAATTTCTTTCAACTCATTCTTTACACATCAGCCAGATGGATTATTAAAAAAAAAATAAATCAGATTATGTCCCTGTCTAGTTCAGTCTTCCATAAATCCAGTAGGAACTCAAGAAACACCTGAAGTAACAAGCAAATTTGGCCTTGGAGTACAGAATGAAGCAGGGCAAAGGCTAATAGAGTTTTGCCAAGAGAACGCACTGGTCATAGCAAACACCCTCTTCCAACAGCACAAGAGAAGACTCTACACATGGACATCACCAGATGGTCAACACCAAAATCAGATTAATTATATTCTTTGCAGCCAAAGATGGAGAAGCTCTATACAGTCAGCAAAAACAAGAACTGGAGCTGACTGTGGCTCAGATCATGAACTTCTTATTGCCAAATTCAGACTTAAATTGAAGAAAGCAGGGAAAACCACTAGACCATTCAGGTATGACCTAAATCAAATCCCTTATGATTGTACAGTAGAAGTGAGAAATAGATTTAAGGGACTAGATCTGATAGACAGAGTACCTGATAAACTATGAATGGAGGTTCATGACGTTGTACGGGAGACAGGGATCGAGACCATCCCCATGAAAAAGAAATGCAAAAAAGCAAAATGGCTGTCTGGGAGGCCTTACAAATAGCTGTGAAAAGAAGGGAAGTGAAAACCAGAAGGGAAAAGAAAAGATATACCTATTTGAATGCAGAGTTCCAAAGAATAGCAAGGAGAAATAAGAAAACCTTCCTTAGTGATCAGTGCAAAGAAATAGAGGATAACAATAGAGTGGGAAAGACTAGAGATCTCCTCAATAAATTAGAGATACCAGGGAACATTTCATGCAAAGATGGGCTCAATAAAGGACAGCAATAGTATGGACCTAACAGAAGCAGAAAATATTAAGAAGAGGTGGCAAGAATACACAGAACTATTCAAAAAAGGTCTTCACGACCCAGATAATCACGATGGTGTGATCACTCACCTAGAGCCAGACATCCTGGAATGAGGTCAAGAGGGCCTTAGGAAGCATCACTACGAACAAAGCTAGTGGAGGTGATGGAATTCCAGTTGAGCTATTTCAAATACTGAAAGATGATTCTGTGAAAGTGCTGCACTCAATATGCTAGCAAATTTGGAAAACAGCAGTGTCCACAGGACTGGAAAAGGACCGTTTGCATTCCAATCCAAAGAAAGGCAATGTCAAAGAATACTCAGACTACCACACAGTTGCACTCATCTCACATGCTAGTAAAGTAATGCTTAGAATTCTCCAAGCCAGGTTTTAGCAATACATGAACCGTGAACTTCAAGATGTTCAAGCTGAATTTAGAAAAGGCAGAGGAATCAGAGATCAAATTGCCAACATCCGCTGTATCATTGAAAAAGCAAGAGAGTTCCAGAAAAGCATCTATTTCTGCTATTGACTATGCCAAAGCCTTTGACTGTGGATCACAACAAACTGAAAAATTCTTCAAGACATGGGAATATCAGACCACCTGACCTGCCTCTTGAGAACTCTGTATGCAGGTCAGGAAGCAACAGTTAGAACTGGACATGAAACAACAGACTGGTTCCAAATAGGGAAAGGAGTACGTTAAGGCTGTATATTGTCACCCTGCTTATTTAGCTTCTATGCAGAGTACATCATGAGGAACGCTGGGCTGGAAGAAGCACAAGCTGGAATCAAGATTGCCGGGAGAAATATCAGTAACCTCAGATATGCAAATGACACCACCCTTATGGCCGAAAGCAAAGAAGAGCTAAAGAGCCTCTTGATGAAAGTGAAAGAGGAAAGTGAAAAAGTTGGCTTAAAGCTCAACATTGAGAAAACAAAGATCATGGCATCTGGTCCCATCAGGTCGTGGGAAATAGATGGGGAAACAGTGGCAGACTTTATATTTTTGGGCTCCAAAAATCACTGCAGATGGTGACTGCAGCCATGAAATTAAAAGACGCTTGCTCCTTGGAATAAAAGCTCTGACCAACCTAGACAGCATAGTAAAAAGCAGGGACATTACTTTGCCAACAAAAGTCCGTCTAGTCAAGGCTGTGGTTTTTTCAGTAGTCATGTATGGATGTAAGAGTTGGACTATAAAGAAAGCTGAGTGCCAAAGAATTGATGCTTTTGAACTGTGGTGTTGGAGAAGACTCTTGAGAGTCCCATGGAGTGTAAGGAGATCCAGCCAGTCCATCCTAAAGGAGATCAGTCCTGAGTGTTCATTAGAAGGACTGATGTTGAAGCTGAAACTCCAGTACTTTGGCCTTCTGATGCAAAGAGCTGACTCATTGGAAAAGACCCTGATTCTGAGAAAGATTAAAGTCAGGAGAAGAAGGAGACAACAGAGGATGAGATGGTTGGATGGCATCACCAACTCAATGGACGTGGGTTTGATTAAGCTCCGGGAGTTTGTGATGGACAGGGAGGCCTGGCATGCTGCAGTCCATGGGGTTGCAATGAGTCAGACACAACTGAGCGATATAATTGAAATCCAGCTGCACTTAGAACAAAATTCCAGTTGCTGTGTCTTACAAGATCCTGCACTAGGTAGCACTAGCCTTCTGTAGGCTTGTCTCTCCAACATTTGCTCTCATTAACTACACTCCAACAATGCTGGCCTTATGTCATATCCTAAAACTGAAGGACCCTTTTCCACTTTAGGGCTTAATGCATAATTTCTCTCACCACCCCTTACCTTCTCATCCTTCAGGTGTTAATTTATGACACCAACTCAGGAAAGTGCTCCCTGAAATTATAGTGGATTGAAGAAAGCGTGTTCTCTGGCGCCAGACTTTCTGGGTTTATAGCCTATCACCCTGCTTACTTGCTATCCATTATTATTTTCACAATTTTGTTTCAAGACACTGTTAAACCATTTCCACATTTTAATTCACATACATAGGTAATGACAAATATGGCATGACTTCTGCCTAACAAAAGTGATATGTTAATTTCAGGTATGTTAAGCCTTATATTCCTTGGGTCTACAAAATCAAGATAATAGTAGTATCTATTTTATAGTAGTTGTTTTGGAGATTAAAGAGTATGTAAAGATGCAGTTACAGAGTCTGGCACAGAGTAAGGTTATGTAAGTTTTCTCTGTTATCGTTGCATTATCTGCAATTGAATACCATCCACTGTTCATTTTAATTTGTTTCTTCACAGCATTTATTATAATTTATAATTTGTCAGTCTTCTTTTCTATATACTAAACATCAGGAAAGCAGCGATCGTGTCTGCCTTTATTCTCCTTGCTGTCTCTAGTGTGTAATTCAGTACCTGGCATAGAGTTAGCACTCTATAATAAATATTGAAATAAAATAGCTAGAAATGTCAGTGACCAAACTTCTATCAGTGAGAGACTTAAAGAAATCAGAGACTGCATCAGTCATAGCACAGCTTTAGTTTGATATTCCCCTTCTATCAATTTGCATACGTTCCTTTGTTGTTACTTAATATCAAAGGTTTAATTATTAGGCTTGGTGCCTGTACTTTTAGTGACTAAATTTTTTTAAGTCAAATTTTAATGGAAGACATTAAAAGGAAAAAAAACAAGTGAAATTTTGAAAATTGATTCAGTGTTTTCAGCAGGAAGGTGAATAGAAAAATGTCATTTAACTGTGACACAGCTTTTCATGACTTGGAAGTTTTCATTCTTATGGCAAGCCCTTTTAAAAATAATCATATCAGCCTTGTACACACATTTAAAAGTAAGCAAAATTAATTTGCTGAGATACTCCCATTCAGAGTCTAACTCTTCTATTCACCTTCAACTTAAAGTTGTAGTGTCCATGTTTTTCTATATAATATTGTTCTCTGTGATCAGGAGCATTAGTGATGTATCATTTTTAAACAAAGTCAATGTCCATTTTTATTTTCAGGGTTTTCTTCCAAGACTGATACACATCTTTCACATTTTGATGCACATAACACATGTAATAACAAATATGTTATGACTGCTGTTTAACTAAAGTGGTTATTAGATACATTTCTATCAATTTCAGATGTGTTAAGTATGAAAAGTTGTGTGTTAAAATTAGTGAAATATGATATTTAATTTATAGAATATTTTGGAAAGAAAGAATTGCCTACAAATCTTTTACCCAGATTTAAGAATTGTTTAACTTTTAATAATGTTTATTGCTAAGTATACATTATTATTGATTTTGACCATTACTATTTATTCCACTTGACAACATTAATATTAATGTCATTTAAGTATCACTGCAGTACAATGTAATTTAGGGTGTCCACTTTGCAGTTAAGGAAACCAGAGCCTTAAAGAGCGTCAGCAGGGGTCACTAGTCAGTGATGGATCATCTGGGACCCTACTCCTTCACCTCTCAATCCTAGGTTGTTTGCCATTTTCAAAATACACTAATATTGGTAGTGAAAGTAAAAGTCACTCAGTCATGTCCTACTCTTTGTGATCCCATGGACTGTAGCCCACCATTATCCTCTGTCCATGGAATTCTCCAGGCCAGAGTACTCGAGAGGTAACTGTTCCCTTCTCCAGGGGATCTTCCCAACCCAGGGACTGAACCCAGGTCTCCCGCCTTGCAGGTGGATTCAGGCTTCCCTGGTGGCTCAGTTGGTTAAAGAATCCATCTGCAATGTGGGAGACCTGGGTTGGGAAGATCCCCTGGAGGAGGGCATGGCAACCCACTCCAGTGTGCTGGCCTGGAGAGTTCCATGGGCTATATAGTCCATGGGTTTGCAAAGAGTCAGACACAACTGAGCAACTTTCACTTTCTTTTACCCTCTGAGCTACCAGGGGAGCCTTGTATTATTAGAGACTTACTCAAACCAAATTTAAGACTAGAAAGTTTCAGCTTCTTGGATTTATCCTGTTCAGAGTACATGGTTGGTGGGCTTTATCTTTTATAAAAGTGACTAGCTGTGTATGATCCTAATATATTTGAGAATACTTGAAAAGTAAAGTTTGCTTTTAGTGACTATCTTTGTATCAATAGAAATAAGAATGCTGTTTTATAGTTGGAGGATAATTGCTTTACAGTGTTGTGGTGGTCTCTGCCACACATCAACATGACGCATCATAGTTAGATATATATCCCCTCCCTCTTGAGCCTCCTTCACACCCCCTGCACCCCATATTTCACCTCTCTGGCTGTCACAGAGCACTGGGCTGGGCTCCCTGTGTTTTACAGCAGTTTCCTGCTGTTACCTATTTCACTCATGATAGTGTATTTATGTCAATGCTACTTTCTCAATTTGTCCTACATTTTCCTTCCCTCACAGTGTCCACAGACCATTCTCAATGTCGGGGTCAGCATTTATTCTCCGTAAATAGGTGCATCAGTACTATTTCCTAGATTCCATATGTATGTTTTAATATACAATTTTTGTTTTTCTATCACTTACGTCACTCTGTGTGACAGGCCTTCATCCACCTCACTACTACTACCTCAAATTCCTTCCTTTTTATTGCTGAGTTTGGGCTTCCCTAGTGGCTCAGCTGGTAGTGATTCTGCCTGCAATGCGGGAGACCTGGGTTCGATCCCTGTGTTGGGAAAATCCCCGGGAGAAGGGAATGGCTACCCACACCAGTATTCTGGCCTGGAGAATTCCATGGACTGTATAGTCCATGGGGTCACAAAGAGTCGGACCCAACTGATCAACTTTCACTCACTCATTCCATAGTATATATGTACTACACTTTATCCGTTCATTTGTTGATGGACATCTAGATTGATTTCTGTGTCTTGGCCATTGTAAACAAGTGCTGTAGTGAACATTAGGGTGCATGTATCTTTTTGAATTGTGGTTTTTTAAGGGTATATGCTCAGTAATGAGATTGCTGGGTCATATGGTATTTGTATTGCTAGTCTTTAAAAAAATTTCCATACTGTTCTCCATAGTGGCTATACCACTTTACATCCCACCAACTTTGCAGGAGGGTTCCCTTTCTCAGCTTCCACTCCAGCATTTATTGTTTGTAGATTTTTTGATGATGGCCATTGTGACCTGCGTGAGGTCACAAAAAACTACCTCATTGTAGTTTTGATTTGCATTTCTCTGATAATGAGTGATGTTGAGCATCTTTTCATGTGTTTATTGGCCATCTGTATGTCTTTGGATAAATGTCTGTTTAGGTCTTCTGCTCATTTTTTGATTGGGCTATTTGTTTTTCTGATATCGAGATGTATGAGCTGCTTAAGCATTTTGGAGAATAATCCTTTGTCAGTTGCTTCATCTGCAAATATTTTCTCCCATTCTGAGGGTTGTCTTTTAATCTTGTATATTGTTTCCTTGCCTAGCAAAAGCTTTATAGTTTAATTAGGTCCCATTTGGGGCTTCTCTGGTGACTCAGTGTTGGGATGACCCAGAGGGATAGGATGGGGAGGGAGGTGGGAGGGGGCTTCAGGATGGGAAACACATGTACACCCGTGGCTGATTCGTGTCAATGTATGGCAAAACCATTACAATATTGTAAAGTGATTCAGTTTAGTTCAGTTCAGTCGCTCAGTCGTGTCCGACTCTTTGCGACCCCATGAATCACAGCACGCCAGGCCTCCCTGTCCATAAAGTGATTCAGTTCAGTTCAGTTCAGTCGCTCAGTCGTGTCCGACTCTCCGCGACCCCATGAATCACAGCACGCCAGGCCTCCCTGTCCATCACCAACTCCCGGAGTACACTCAAACTCATGTCCACAGAGTCGGTGATGCCATCCAGCCATCTCATTCTCCGTCGTCCCCTTCTCCTCCCGCCCCCAACCTTTCCCAGCATCAGAGTCTTTTCCAGTGAGTCAACTCGTCGCATGAGGTGCCCAAAGTATTGCAGTTTCAGCTTTAGCATAAAGTGATTAGCCTCCAATTAAAATAAATAAATTTATATTAAAAAAAAAAGAATCTGCAGGAGATGGCAAGAGTCTTGAATTTGATCTCTGGGTCAGAAGGATCAATTTGAGGAAGAAATGGCAACCCACTCCAGCATTCTTGCCTGGAGAATCCCATGGACAGGATTCTGGTGGGCTACATACAGCCCATAGGGTCACAGAGTCAGCCACACCGACACCACCAAGCATTCATGCCGGTGCTATTTGTTTATTTTTGTTTTTATTTCCCTTACTTTAAGAGGTGGGTCAAGGAGGATCTTATGTCAGAGACTGTTCTACCTATGTTTTCCTCTAAAAGCTTTATAGTTGCTAGCCTAACATTTGAGTCTTTAATTCATTTCAAGTTTATTTTTGTGTATGGTGGTAGAAAGTGTTCTTTTCATTCTTTTACATGTGGCTGTCCAGTTTTCTCAGCACTGCTTATTTAAGAGTCTGTCTTTTCTCCATTGTATAGTCTCCTTTGTCAAAAATAAGGTGCCCATAGGTATGTGGGTTTATCTCTGGGCTTGCTTTCTTGTCCCATTGGTTTGTATTTCTTTTTTTGTGCTGGTACCATACTCTTGATGACTGTAGCTTTGTAGTATAGTCTGAAGTCAGCAAGGTTGATTTCTCCACCTCTGGTTTTCTTAAGATTGCTTTGGCTATTGAGGTGTCTTTTGTTTTTCCAAATCATAAATTTTTTTGTTCCAGTACTGTGAAAAATTACATTGGTAGTTTGATAGGGATAACATTGAGTCTGGAGATTGCTTTGGGTAGTATAGTCATTTTCACAATATTGATTTTTCCAATTCAAGAACATGGTATATCATTCCATCTGTTTTGTGTTGTCTTTGATTTCTTTTATCTGTATCTTATAGTTTTCTGCATACAGGTATTTTGTCTCTTTAGGTTGGTTTATTCCTATCTATTTTATTATTTTTGTTGCAATGGTGAATGGAATTGTTTCCTTAATTTCTCTTTCTGATTTTTCATTTTTAGTGTATAAGAATGTAAGGGATTTCTGTTTAATAATTTTATATTCTCTGACTTTACTGTATTCATTGATTAGCTCTAGGAATTTTCTGGTGGCATCTTTAGCGTTCTATATATAGTATTATGTCATCTACAAACAGTGAGAATTTTACTTTTTCTTTTCCAATCTATACTCCTTTTATTTTTTGTTCTTCTCTTACTGCTGTGGCTAGGACTTCCAAAACTGTATTGAATAATAGTGTTAAGAATGAACACCCTTAATCATGTTCCTGATCTTAAAACATTTTCAGTTTTTCACCATTGAGAATAATGTTTTTCTGTGGATTAGTTGTTCAGTTCAGTTCAGTTCAGTCGCTCAGTCGTGTCCGACTCTCCGCGACCCCATGAATCACAGCACGCCAGGCCTCCCTGTCCATCACCAACTCCCGGAGTTCACTCAAACTCATGTCCACAGAGTCGGTGATGCCATCCAGCCATCTCATTTTCTGTCATCCCCTTCTCCTCCCGCCCCCAACCTTTCCCAGCATCAGAGTCTTTTCCAGTGAGTCAACTCGTCGCATGAGGTGGCCAAAGTATTGCAGTTTCAGCTTTAGCATCAGTCCCTCCAATGAACATTCATGACCTTTATTGTGTTGAGGTATGTTCCTTTTCTACCTACATTCTGGAGAATTTTTTTATAATTATATTTACTTTAAATTGATTGATTGCTTTACAATATTGGTTTAATTTCTCTCATACATCAACATGAATTAACCACAGGTGTACATATGTCTCCTCCCTCTTGAACCTTCCTCCCACCTCCCAACCTTTCCCACCCCTCTAGGTTACTACAGAGCCCCAGTGTGTTCTCTGAGTCATACAGCAAATTCCCTTTGGCTGTCTGTTTACATATGTTAGTGTATGTGCCTCCATGCTGCTGTCTCCATTCATCTTGCTGTCTCCTTCTTCTCTCCTGCCCTTGTTCATAAATCTGTTCTCTGTGTTTTCTCCATTGCTGCCCTGCAAGTAGGTTCATCAGTACCATCTTTCTATATTTCATATATATACATTAATATATGATATTTGTTTTTCTGACTTCAGTCTGTATAATAGGACCTAGGTTCATCTACCTCATTAGAACTGACTCAGGTGTGTTCCTTTTTATGGCTGAGTAGTATTCCATTGTATATAGGTACCACAGCTTCTTGCTTGATCCATTCATCTGTTGCTGTACATCTAGGTTGCTTCCATGTCCCAGCTATAGTAAATAGTGCTACAGTGAACACTGGGGTACATGTGTCTTTTTCAGTTTTGGATTCCTCAGAGTATATGCCTAAAAGTGGTATTGCTGGGTTATGTGGTAGTTTTATTCCTGATTTTCTAAGGAATCTCCATACTGTCTTCCATCATGGCTTTGTCAATTTATATTCCCAGTAGCAGTGCACGAGGGTTCCCTTTTCTCCACACCCTCTCCAGAACTTTTTTGTGGACTTTTTGATGATGGCAATTCTGACTGGTGTGAGGTGATAGCTCATTGTAGTTTTGATTTACATTTCTCTAATAATAAGTGATGTTGAGCATCTCTTCATGTGTTTATTAGCCATCCATATATCTTTGGAGTAATGTCTGTTTAGGTCTTTTGCCCACTTTTTGATTGGATTGTTTCTCTGGCATTGAGTTGTATGAACTGCTTGTATATTTTGGAGATTAATCCTTTGTCAGTTGTTTCATTTGCTATTATTTTCTCCATTCTGAGGGTTGTCTTTTCACGTTGTTTACAGTTTCCTTTGCTATGCAAAAGCTTTTAAGTTTAATTTGGTCCCACTTGTTTATTTTTGTTTTTATTTCCATTATTCTAGGAGGTGGTTCATAGAGCATCTTGCTGTGATTTATGTCATACAGTGTTCTATGTTTTCTTCCAAGAGTTTTATAGTTTCTATAATTTCTATAAAACTATAGTTTTATAGTTTACATTTAGGTCTTTAATCCATTTAAAGTTTATCTTTGTGTATGGTGTTAGGAAGTGTTCTAATTTCATTCTTCTACACGTTGTTGTCCTGTTCTCCCAGCACCACTTACTGAAGAAGCTATCTTTTTCCCCGCTGTGTATTGTTAACTCCTCTGTCAAAGATAAGGTGCCCCTAAGTGCATGGGTCTGTCTCTGGGCTTTCTATCTTGTTCAGTTGGTCTATACTTTTCTTTTCACACCACTACCATACTGTCTTGATGACTAGATTTTTAGTATAGTCTGAAATCTGGTAAGTTGATTCCTTCAACTCCGTTCTTCTTTCTCAAGATTGCTTTGGCTATTTGGGGTCTTTTATGTTTCCATACAGACTGTGAGATTTTTTGTTCTAGTTCTGTGAAAAATGCCATTGGTAATTTGATAGGGATTGCCTTGAATCTGCTGATTGCATTTGGTAGTATAGTCATTTTCACAATATTGATTCTTCCAAGCCAGGATCATGGAATATTCCTCCATCTATTTATATCATCCTTGATGTCTTTCATCAGTGTCTTATTGTTTTCTGAATACAGTTCTTTTGTCTCCTTAGGTAGATTTATTCCTAGGTATTTTATTCTTTT
This sequence comes from Moschus berezovskii, assembly GCF_049115385.1. Lineage (NCBI taxonomy): Eukaryota > Metazoa > Chordata > Mammalia > Artiodactyla > Moschidae > Moschus > Moschus berezovskii. Next base: position 4,792,536 of record NC_142473.1, read on the forward strand.
TGTTGCAGTAGTAAATGGGATTGATTCCTTAATTTCTTTCTGATTTTTCATTGTTAGTATATCGGAATGAATGTGTTTTCTGTGTATCGATTTTGTATCCTGCAACTTTACCATATTCACTGATTAGCTCTTGTAATTTTCTGATAGTATCTTTAGGGTTTCTTATGTACAGTATCATGCTATCTGCAAATAGAATTTTATTTCTTCCTTTCCAGTCTGGATTCCTTTTATTTCTTTTTCTTCTCTGATTGTTGTAGCTAGAACATCCAAAACTATGTTGAATAATAGGGCACCCTATCTCACAAATGGGCACTCTTGTCTTGTTTCTGATCTTAGAGTGAATGCTTTCAGTTTCTCACCATTGAGAATTATGTTTGCAGTTGGTTTGCTGTAAACGACCTTTATTTTGTTAAGGTAGATTCCTTCTGTGCCCATTTTTTGGAAGAGTTTATTTTAACATAAATGGTTGCTGAATTTTGCAAAAACTTTTTCTGCCTTTATTGAGATTATCATATGGTTTTCTCTTTCAGTTTGTTAATATGGTGTATCACATTGATTGATTTGTGTGTGTTGAAGAATCCTTGCATTCCTGAGATAAACCCCACTTGATAAGGGGCTGTCTGACCCTTTTAATATGTTGTTGGATTCTGTTTGCTAGTATTTTGTAGAGGATTTTTGTATCAATGTTTATTAGTTATTGACTTCTCAGGTGACACAGTGGTAAAAGAATCTACTTGCCATTACAGGAGACTCAGAATCACAGGTTCAATCTCCAGGACAGGCAGAACCCCTGGAGTAGGAAATGGGAAACTAGTGGTTTCTAGAAAATTCCATGAACAGAGGAGCCTGGTGGGCTACAGTTTATGGGATTGCAAAGAATCAGACCTGAAAGCATGCAGTACATGTCATCAGTGGTATTGGCCTGTAATTTTCTTTTTTTCTGTATGTTTGTCACGTTTTGGTATCAGGGTGATGGTGGCCTTATGAAAGGAGTTTGGGAGTGTTCCTTCCTCTGCAGTTTTCTGGAAGAGTTTGAGCAGCATATGCGTTAGCTCTTCTCCAAACTTTCGATAAAGCTTGCCTTTGAAGCTATCTGGCACTGGGCTTTTGTTGGAAGATTTTTTGATTAGAGTTTTGATTTCAGTGTTTGTGATTGGTGTGTTCATTTTTTCTATTTCTTGGCTCACTCTTGAAAGGTTGTACTTTTCATATAATTCATCCGATTCTTCCAGCTTGTTCATTTTATTGGCATATAGTCGCTCATAGTGGTGTTTTATAATCCTTTGTATTTCTTTATTGTCTGTTGTAACTTCTCCTTTTCTATTCTAATTTTATTGATTTGAGTTGTCTCCTTTTTTTTCTTGATGAGTCTGGCTAACAGTCTGTCAGTTTTGCTTATCTTCTCAAAAAAACAGCTTTTAATTTCACTGGTTTTTCCTATTGCCTCCTTCATTTTTCATTTATTTCTGCTCTGATCTTTATAATTTCTTTCCTTCTAACAACTTTGGTTTTTTCTGTTGTTGTTCTTATTTTCTAGTTGCTTAAATGTAAGGTTAGATTGTTTATTTGATTTTTGTTTGTTTGTTTCTTGAGGTTTATATTGTTATAAATTTCCCTTATAGCACTGGTTTTACTCAATCCTATAGGTTTTGAGTTGTTGTGTTTTCCTTTTTTGCTTTCCCCTCTTTGAGATCTTAAGTGAACTCTTGGTTATGTAGAAGCATGTTGTTTAGCCTCCCTTTGTTGGTGATTTTTGTTACAGTTTTATCCTGTAGTTCATATCTAATCTTATAGCATTGTGGTTAAAAAAAATGCTTGATATATTTTTAGTTTTACTTTTTTTTTAACTTACCAAAATTTAATTTGTGACCCCAAGATATTATCTTTCCTGGATTTTGTTTCTTACGCACTAGAGAAAAAAGTGAAATCTATGGTTTTTGGATGAAATGTCCTATAGAAATCAATTAAGTCCATCTGGCCCAATGTATCATTTAAAACTTGTGTTTCCTTAGTAATTTTTGTGTATGGGTGACCTGTCCATTGGGGTGAGTGAGGTTTTTAAAGTCCCCCTCTATTATTATGTTACTGTTGATTTCTCCTTTTATAGTTGTTAGCATTTCCTTATATATTGAGGTTCTCCTATGTTTGGTGTATAGATATTTTTAATTGTTATATCTTCTTCCTGGATTAGTCCCTTGATATTTATGTAGTGTCCTTCCTTGTCTCCAGTAATGGTTTTAAAGTCTATTTTATCTGGTATGGTAGTGCTACTCCTAACTTCCTTTTGATTTTCACTTGCATGGAATATATCTTTTAAGTTAAGCTCCATACTTTCAATCTCTGTGTGTCCCTGTGTCTGAAGTAGGTTTCTTGTAGATGGCATACATAGGGGTCTTGTTTCTGGATCCATTCATCCAGTCTCTGTCTTTTGCTTAGAGCATTTAATCCATTTACATTTAAAGTAATTAGTGATATGCATGGTCCTATTACCACTTATTTTATTGTTTTGGATTTGTTTTTGTAGCTCTTCTCTTTCTCTTGTGTTTCCTCTTTAGAGACATTCCTTTAGTATTTGTCATAAAGCTGGTTTGGTGGTGCTGAATTCTCTTAACTTTTGCTTCTCTATAAAGCTTTTGATTTCTCTGTCAAATCTGAATGAGATCCTTACTCTAAAATGTAGTCTTGGTTTTATGTTTTTTACCTTACATCATTTTAAGTATATCCTGCTACTCCCTTATGGACTGTAGACTTTCTACTGAAAGATCAGTTATTAGCTTTATGGGAATCCCCTTGTACATTATTTGTTGTTTTGCCCTTGCTCTTTTAATAGGTTTTCTGTGTCTAATTTTTGTTAGTCTGATTAATATGTGGCTTGGCCTGTTTCTCTTTGGTTTTATCCTGTGTGGGATTCTCTGGGCTTCCTTGGCTTGTATGGTATTTCCTTTCCCATATTAGAGAAGTTTTTGACTATAATCTCCTCAAATATTTTCTCATACCCTTTCTATTTGTCTTCTTCTTCTGGGACCTCAATAATTCAAATGTTGGGTGTGCTTAATTATGTTACAGTCGTCTCTGAGACTGTCTTTGTTTCTTTTCATTCTTTTTTCTTTATTCTGCTCTGTTTCAGTTATTTCCACCATTTTATTTTCCTGCTCACTCATCCATTCTTCTGCCTCAATTATTCTGCTCTTGGTTTTCTCTAGTGTATTTTTCATTTCAGTTATTGTGTTTTTCATTGCTGATTATGTGTTCTTTTTTTCTACTTGGTACTTATTAAACATTTCTTGTATCTTCTAAGTCCGTGCCTCTATTCTGTTTATCAGTGCTTCCATTTTCCACATTTTTGGATCATCTTTACTTTCATTACTCTGAATTGTTCTTGAAGTAGACTGCCTGTTTCTTCTTCATTTGTTTGGTTTTGTTGGTTTTACCGTGTTCCTTCATCTACTGTATGTTTCTCTGTCTTTTCCTTTTGTTTAGTTTACTGTGCTTGAGGTCTCCTTTCTGTAACTGCATGGTCGTAGTTCATGTTGTGGACTTAGTCCCCAGCTGGTAGGTTTGGACCAGTGCCTTGTGAAGCTTTACTTGTTGGTGGGGATTGGTGCCTGCGTTCTGGTGGTTGGAGTTGGATCTTGTCTCTCTGAAGGGTAGTACTGCATCCAGTGGTTTGTTTTGGGGTGTCTGTAAACAAGGCATGGCTTTGGGACACCTCTCTGCTACTGAGCAGTGTTGTGTTCATGTTTTGCTGATGGTTTGGCATCAGGCGTCTGACATTGGAGCTTGCTGGCCTTTTGTGTGTTGCATGGTCTTAGTGTTGAGATGGCAGCCTTTGGGAGAGCTCTTGCTGTTTAGTGTTCCATGGGGTTGGGAGTTCTCTCATGGTGCAACACCCTGAACTCAGGTTCAGGCCCAACCTTGGAGGTTCAGGCCCAACTCCTTACTGTAGCCCCAAGACTCCACAAGCTACACAGCACAAAAGGGAAAGAAAAAGCCATAAAGGGCACAAAAAAGGAGTGAGAGAAGAGGAAAAAAACAAAAAATAAGAGGGGAGGATAATTAGGGCACCTCACACTCTAGCAGATACCGGTGATCAGTGATAGTTAATTAAAGATGGTGGAGTACGAAGACACCTGCAACCTGGAGACAGGGAGTGTGGATTCTACTGCTTGCTTGAGCTGAACTGTGCCTTCTTAAGCTTTCATGAGTGGAGATCCTTATGGAAACAAAGAAGACTAAAACCAAAGTGGTCATCTGCTCTCTCCAAATTTAATCCATCCCTCCTGAAAAGCTAGCAAACAAAACAGTCCTAACAATAGAATTGTTTATGTAATTCCTGTACAAAGGGGACCTGAAACCAGGAAGCTGAAGGATTCAGTGAGGTGAAAAGAGCAACTGCCAAGTGTGAGAGAGCAGCCATGGGGCTCAAATACAGAATTAATATTTTGCAGGCTGAACTTTAACCTATTGCAGAGAGAGAGAGAGGAGACCGAGAGAGAGTGAAGTCTTCAGCCATTATAATCTCAGCTTTAAGAGGAGGAAGGGAGAAGGACCTGGCAGTGAGCTGACATCTACCAATGCAACCCAGATCTGGAAGCAGGCGGAGGGGAGGCCGAACCCAGGTGGGGACACAAATTCAATCCCTGGTGAGGATCAGATCCTGCATGCCATGCGGTGCCAGCAGAAAAAAAAAAAAAAAGCCTTAGAAAAGAGGAAAATCTCCTGTTTCTAGACAAGAGAAGGAAGTATTCAACAGGAATATGTGGGAATATTACTTTATGAGGCAGACAAGAGATTTATGAAGTTTCCATGAGAATCATATGGTGTACTTGAAAGTGGTTTGATTTTCCAAGAATTCTCAAGGTTTATGAATGTCACTCAGTCGTGTCCGACTCTTTGTGACCCCATGGACTGTAGCCTATCAGGCTCCTCCATCCATGGGATTTTCCAGGCAAGAATACTGGAGTGGGTCGCCATTTCCTTCTCCAGGAGATCTTTCCAACCCAGGGATTGAACCCAGGTCTCCCGCATTTAGGCAGACGCTTTATTGTCTGAGCCATCAGGGAAGTCTATGAATGATAGTATTTGTAAAGATTTTCAAATCTCCTTATTGGGGCAAGAGATATCTTATGGAACTGAGAAAATTTAGCCTAAGCCCTCTAACTCACCGTTGAGGACTCAGAAAGAATGGAATAAGTACCAGAGAACTGAAGGTCAGACTGGATTCTGAATACCTTTGACCAGTGGATAAGAGTCTAACACAATTATTGAAGGTTTGATTTCTGAGCTCTTAATAGAAAAGCCAGTTGTCATCGGCATCCAGTGATGCCCCTTTGGAAGGAATAATGTCAGATCAATCTAGTGTCTTTTTAAATTTTTTTAATTAAAATTTATCTCAATGTTTTATCTTTAATTTCTTCTTTTTAATTAAATTAATTAATTAAAAAAAGAAAAGGGGGAAAGAGTAAAAAAAAAAAGAAAAGCAAAAGGAAAAAGAGGAAGTCAAATATAGAAAGAAAAAAAAATGGACAGACAAAACCCAAGACAAATGGTGAAAGCAACACAAGCAACAATCAACAGACAAGAATAAACAAAGGAGCTTTCATACTCATAAAGAGAATAGAAAAAAAAAAAAAGAATAAAAATAGGAACCAAAAAAGGAAGAGTACATTCAAGCCAATAAACAAGTGCTAAGTGAAAACAAATACTAAAAACTAGAGTAGCAAAAATACAAGATCAAAAACGTGGGAAAAAATGGACTATAACTAGAGTACTGTAAAAATAGGAAAAAGATAAATTTATTCAAAAGTAAAAGGTTTTTAAAAAGGAAAAGTAAATTAAAAAATAAAAAAGGAATAATAACACCATTACAACAGTATGAAAAAGAAAAAATACATACATACATATATAGAGAGAAGAATGTCCTCCTGAATCCTCCGTTGTCCTTGCGTCCAGTGCGCACTAGGCATTCTGTTTACTCAGGAAGTCCTCCAACGTTTCTGGGAAGGTCTCTGGACCTGTTGTGGGTGCTGTACGGTCAGCTCAGACTCAGATCTGGTCTTATTCCAGCTTGTTCTTGCTCCCAAAGTCCACAATTGCCCCCAAAGTCCACAGCCTTAGGCTCTTTGTGGGGATTTAATCTGTTGCACTTGTGGCTAGAGGAGCACATTCCCTTCCTCTTCTTCCATCCTACAACCCCTGGCGCTCAGCTTTGGTTTTGGCCCTGCTTCTGCTTGTAGGCCACCCTCCAATGTCTCTTTCCCACCCAGACAAGAGTGAACGAGAGTAGCAGCTGATCAAGGCTCGCTTGCTCAGTTTGACTTGGGAGAGGGAGTGATGTGGCAGACACAACTGGGACATGCGGGAGTGCCCACTGAGGTGGAGGCCTACAGGAAGTTGCTATAGTCAGGCCGTCATGTGCTCCCTCAGGGGAGTTGGCCTTGGTTCGTGTGTCCCTTAGCAGAGCCAAGCTGCAAAGTCTCCCCGCAAGGTGTGGGCAGTGACCTGTGCTTGCTCACTGCTTGGTGAAAGCTGCTCCCTCTGGGGTTGGGACCACAGTGGCATTTTGTCAACAACCTCTGGCCCTTGCCTTGGCTTTGGAGGTGACCAGTCAGCCTGCATTCCCCACCCTGGGATCGTAAACTGCAGCTGTGGCTAGTGCCACACCTGACACTTTGGCCAGCTTTGACAGTGGTGGCCAGTGTACCTGCCTCTGGGGTTGCAGTCCACATCTGTGGCTTTTTCCATCTATGGCTCTCACAAAGGCAGAGTCCTGTAGTCTGTGCATGCGTGGAATTAGTGTTTCCCTGCAGCAGTGATCCTTTGACTCTCCGGAAGGCCCATGCTTTACCCTGGACTCCCTCAGCTGTCTTGAACTAGTTCCCTCAGATTAGCATCACTGCTGTCAACCCCAGTTTTCTCCCTGGGGTCCAGTGCCTGAAGCCTGAGCCTCAGCACCCAGCCCCAAATCACTGTAGTGGTCATGCAGACAGCGTCTCAACTGGGAAGTACTGGTCAGCAGTTATCTCTGTGGTGAATTCTTTCATTTTGCCTTCCTAATGTTGCTGCGTTCCCCTTTGAGGTTCTGAAGATGCTCTTGTCCCCACCCATGAGGGGGTTTCTGAGTGTGCAGACTTTTCCACCTTCACGGCTCCCTCCCTGAGGTTCAGGTCCCCATCCCAAGTCCTTTGTCTTTCATTTTTCCTGTATCTTTTGCCCTACTTCATTCTGTGGAGATTAGCTTGCCTTTTTGGAAGTCTGGAGCCTTCTGCCAGCATCTAGAAGGTGTTCCAAACAAGTTGTTCCACATGCAGATGCATTTATGATGTATGTGCAGGGGACAGTGATCTCCCCACCTTCCTTTATAGTATAGTCTTACTTTATGGTATAGTCTTACTCCTCTGCCATTTTGAAAGTCCCCCAAAGAACTCTTTATACTTATATCATTGAGTTTAATTCTTTAATTCTTCATGAACAGTGAGACTCAGTAATTGACTTAATCTAACAATCCAAATTACATTCATCTTTTTAACATTAGTGAACTTAATATAAAATAGTTTATGGTTGAGTTTTTAAAATTGATGTTCTCAAGGTCTGTGCCACAATGAAGAAATAGAGATTTTTCCTTTTGAAAGTCTCAGATTTGTATATCTTCTTGTTGTTTTACATTCAACTTATTTTTAAAAACTGAGGAACCAGTTACACCAAAAATAAAAGGAAATTTTCTTTGAATATTCTGAGTGTTTTGAACAAGAACAAAACTGTAAGGTCAAAATAGTTTCTGATTTGAATTTATATGTCATCGTCTTATTCTCTTCATTTTTAAAAGAGTAACTACAAATACACAGGAAGTTACAAAACTAGTACAGCGAGATCACATGTATCCTTCACGCAATTTCCCCAATTTTATATCTTACATAATTATTGTTCAAATTCAAAACCGGGAATTTGACATTGATACAGTGTGTGTATAATTTCATGTTATTTTATCACCTGTGTTAGATTCCTGTGGCTACTGTCATAATCAAGTCTCCTTTGTGTATATCCACTTCCTCCAACCCCCCACAAGAGTCTTCAGTCCCTGGAAACCTCTAATCTCTTTCTCATACCTATAATTTTATCATTTAAATAATATTTTAGAAGTGGAATTATTATGTGACCTTTAAAGACTGAATTTTCATTCATGATAATGCTCTTGTAATTCATCTAAATTGTGTATATAGTAATTTGTTCCTTTTTAAAGGTGAGTTGACTCACTGGAAAAGAGTCTGATGCTAGGAGGGATTGGGGGTAGGAGGAGACAGGGACGGCAGAGAATGAGATGGCTGGATGGCATCACCGACTCGATGGACATGAGTTTGAGTGAACTCCGGGAGTTGGTGATGGACAGGGAGGCCTGGCGTGCTGTGGTTCATGGGGTCACAAAGAGTCGGACACGACTGAGCGACTGAACTGAACTGAACTGAACTGAACTGATACTTCATGGTATAGATGTACCAGTTTGTATACTCATCCGTTTAGCAACATTTTGGTTGTTTCCAGTTTTTGATTATATAAATAAAGCTGCTATGAAAAGTTATATACAGGTTTTTATGCCCACATAAATTTTTCTCTTAGGATAAATGCCTAGGTCTGATTATTGGGTTGTATGATATGTGTTTAGTTTCCTGCCCCCTAGTTTTATTGAGATATAATTATATATAACATTGTATTTTTGGTATACATCATGATTCCTGCAATGCAGGAGATGCAGGAAACATGGGTTTGATCCCTGGATTGGGAAGATCCCCTGGAAGAGAAAATGGCAACCCTGCCCAGTGTTCTTGCCTGAGAAACCCCATGGACAGAGGAGTCTGGCAGGCTAAGTCCAAAGGGTCACAGAGAGTTGGACACAACTGAGCAGATGAACACACGCATCCATGTATTGTTAAATAATTACCACAATAAGTTAGCATCTCTCTCCTGAAGTTAGTTTTTTCTTCTGATGTGAACTTGTAAGCTCTACTCTCTTTGTAACTTTCAGGTATTCCACATAGTATTGTTAACTATTGTCATCATGCTGAATGTTACATTTCCAGAACTTATTTATCTTATGACTGGAAATTTGTATATTCTTACTCCCTTTACCCAGTTCTCTCCTGCACACACCCAGCCACCCACCTTTGGCTAACACTAATTTGTTCTTTTTCTATGACTTTAGGTTTTTAGATCCCACATGTAAGTGACACCGTACAATATTTGTCTTTCTCCATCTGACCTAGCATAATGCCCTTAAGGTCAATCCATGTTGTCACAACTAGCAATATTCCTTCTTTTTTATGGCTGAATAATTTTCCTCTGTATGTGTGTGTGTGTGTGTATCATTTTTTCTTTATCCTTTCATTTACCCATGGTCCTTTACAATGTCTCCATGTCTTGGCTATTGTGAAAAATGCTACAGTGAAGTGGGGGTACAGACAGCTATTCAGGATGGTGATTTGATGTATTTTGGGTGTATACCCAGAAGTTGAATTGCTGAATCATGTGGTACTTCTCCCTGGAGGAGGAAATGGCAACCCACTCCAGTATCTTTGCCTGGAAATGCCATGGACAGAGGAGCCTAGTGGACTACAGTCCATGGGTCGCGAAGAGTTGGACACGACTGAAGCATGAAGTGGTACTTCTATCTTTAATTTTTCAGGAAACGTGCAAACTGTTTTCTATTTGACTATACCAGTTTACATTCACAACAGATGTATACAAAGGTTTCTTTCCTTTTCTCACATCCCCAACACCACTTGTTATTGCTTCTTTTTTTGACAGTAGCCATGCCAACAAGTGTGAGGTGATTTATTAGGGTTTTGATTAGTAACGTTGAGTACCTTTCCATGTTCCTGTTGGCCATTTGAATATCTTTTTTGGAAAAAGAAATCTTTTTGAGTTCTTTGCCCATTTTTAATTGTATTATTGGATTTTTTTGCTATTGACTTGTTTGAGTTTGTTATACAGTTTGGATATTGATGTTTTATCAGATGTGTGGTTTGAGAATATTTTGTCACATTCTATAGATTGCCTTTTCGTTTTGTAGATTGTTTCATTTACTGTACAGAAACCTCTTGGTTTGCTATAATCCCATTTGTTTTATTTTTTTGTGTCTGTGCTTTAGATGTCATACGCCTCCCCCCCAAATCATTGCTATTACTGTGGTCAAGGAGCTTATACCTCATTTTTCTTCTGGGAGTTTTATGGTATAAGATTTTACATTTAAGTCTTTAGTTTAATTAATTTTGAGTTAATTTTTGTGGATATTGTGAAATAGGGATGTAGTTTCATTCTTTGGCATGTGAATGTCCATTTTTCCCAGCTCAATTTTTGAAGAAATTTGTCTTTTTACCACTGTGTTGTGGCTTTCTTGTCAAACATTAGTTGAACTCATATGTTTCCCGTTAGTCTGTGTATCTGGTTTTGTCCTAGTGCATACTGTTTTGATTACTGTAGCTTTGTAATATAGTTTAAAATCAAGACATGATGTATCTAGCTTTGTTCTTTCTCAGGATTGTTTTGGCTCTTTAGTGTCTATGATAGTTCCATATAAATTGCAAGATTTTTTTTTTTCTGTTATTTGTGTGTGTGTGAGAGAGAGAGAGAGAGAGAGAAATGCCTGGGAAATCATGATAGGAATTATATTGACTCTGTAGATGGCTTTGTGTTGTACAGACATTTTAATAATGTTAATTCTTCAAATCCAAGAACATTTAATATCTTTACATTTATTTGTGTCTTCTTCAGTTTCTTTCATTAGTATCCTGTACTTTTTGGTGTGTTAATTTTTTGACCTACATGGTTAATGTACTCCTAAGTATTATATTGTTGTTGATGTTGCCATAAGTGGGAATGTTTTATTTACTTCATAGTTAATTTCATTCTTAGCATATACAAGACCTGGAGCTGACTGTTGCTCAGATCATGAACTCCTTATTGCAAAATTCAGACTTAAATTGAATAAAGTAGGGGAAATCCTTAGGCCATTCAGGTATGACCTAAATCAAATCCTTTATGATTTTACTGTGGAAGTGACAGATAGATTCGAGGGATTAGATCTGATAGAGTACCTGAAGAACTATGGATGGAGGTTCATAACATTGTACAGGAGACAGTGACCAAAACTGCACAAAAAAGATCTTAATGAGCTGGATAACCCCAGTATTGTGGTCATTCACCTAGAACCAGACATTCTCAAATATGAAGTCAAGTGGGCTTTAGGAGGCTTTACTATGAACAAATCTAGTGGAGGTGTTGGAATTCGAGCTGAGCTATTTCAAACCCTAAAAGTTGATGCTGTGAAAGTGCTGCAGTTGATATGCCAACAAATTTGGAACTCACCACTGCCCACAGGACTGGAAAGGGTCAGTTTTGATTCCAGTCCTAAAGAAGGGCCGTACCTAAGAGTGTTCAAACTACTGTACAGTTGCACTCATTTCACATGCTAGCAAAGTAACGCTCAAAGTCCTTCAAGCTTGGCTTCAACAGTATGTGAACTGAGAACTTCCAGGTGAACAAGCTGGATTTAGAAAAGGCAGAGGAACCAGAGATCAAATTGCTAACATCCATTGGATCACAAAAAGCAAGGGGATTCTAGAAAAGCATCTACTTCTGCTTCATTAACTACACTAAAGTCTTTGTGTGGATCACAACAAACTGTAGGAAATTCCTAAAGAGATGGGAAAACCAGACCACCTTGCTTATTTAATTTATATGCAGAGTGCATCATGTGAAATGCTGGGCTGGATGAATTACAAACTGGAATCAAGATGGCCAGGAGAAATACCAACAAGCTCAGATATACAGATGATACCATTCTATTGGCAGAAAATGAAGAGGAACTAAAAAGCCTCTTGATGAAAGTGAAAGAAAGTGAAAAAGCAAAAAACTAGTGCTGGCATCTGGTCCCATCATTTCATAGCAAGTAGATTGGTAAAAAGTAGAAACAGTGCAGATTTTATTTTCTTGGGCTCCAAAATCACTGCAGATGTTAACTGCAGCCATGAAATGAAAAGATATTTGCTCCTTGAAAGAAAGCGATCATAAACCTTGTCAGTGTGTTAAAAAGCGGAGACATCACTTTGCCAACAAAGGTTCATATTGCCAAGGCTATGGTTTTTCCAGTAGTTGTGTATGGCTGTGATAGTTGGACCATAAAGAAGGTTAATTGCTGAAGAATTGATGCTTTCAAACTGTGGTGTTGGAGAAGACTCTCAAGAATCCCTTGGACAGAAAGGAGATCAAACTAGTTAATCCTAAAGGAATCAACCCTGAATATTCACTGAAAGGACTGATGCTGAAGCTCCAATACTTTGGCCACCAGATGGGAAAAACCGACTCATTGGAAAAGACTTTGATGCTGACAAAGATTGAGGGCAGGATGAGAATGGGGTGACAGAGAAAGAGATGATTGGATGGCATCAATGAATCAGTGGTCTTTGAGTCTGAGCAAAGAGGTAGTGAAGGACAGGGAAACATGGCATGCTGCAGTCCATGAGGTGCAAAGAGTCAGACACAGCTTAAGAACTGAACAACAATTTTTGTATGTTGATATTGTATTTTGTATGTTTGTATGTTGTATTTGTATTTTTACTGTAATTTTGCTTAATTTGTTACTGCTTAAATTTCTTGGTGGAGTCTATGGAATTTTCTACATAGGTAAAGACTTCTGCTGCTGTTTTGTTAATAGTGTTGAATTTCTTTTTTATCTTTCTTCTTTGTGACTTGACTTTTTGTAGTAATATTCTTTGACTGGCTTCCCTGATAGCTCAGTTGGTAAAGAATCCACCTGCAGTGCAGTAGACCTGGGTTCGATCCCTGGGTTGGTAAGATCCCCTGGAGAAGGAAATGGCCATCCACTCCAGTATTCTGGCCTGGAGAATTCCATGGACTGTATAGTCCATGGGGTCGCAAAAAGTTGGACACGGTTGAGCAACTTTCTGTTCACAGTCTTTGACTCTTTTGTCATAGTCATTAGTGTAACTACTATAGGTTTTTTGTTTGGATACCATGAGACTTACGTAAAATTTATGTTTTTAACTTATTGTTTTAATCTGACACAATTTCGATTGCATATATAAACTTTATATTTTTACTTTTTCATTTTAAGTTATTGATGTTTTAGTTTATATGTATTTTATATTGTGCATCTAATACATTATTTTAGTTATAGTTATCTATTAATATTTATTTTAAAATTTTGAATTATGTATCACCATTATAATATTAGAGAAACTGACTTCATCTATTTACCTGGTTAGCTTTACACTTACATTCATGTGTTTTTATCATCTTTTCATTCCTACTTGAAGAACTCCGTTTATTATTTCTTTTAAGGCAAATCTAGTGGAGATGAACTCACTCAGTTTTTGTCTTTTCAGAAAAGTCTTTATCTTTCATTAATTTCTGAAAGATGATTTTGTTGGGTGTAGTATTCTTGAAGACAGTGTTTTGTTTTCTTTCATTATTTTGAATATATCACCCCACTCTGTCCAGGACTACAAAGTTTCTGTTGAGAAATCTGACCATAGTCTGTTGGGAGTGGTCCCTTGTATATGATGTTTTGCTCCTCTGCTCCTTTTAAAATTCTTTCTTGTCTGACTTTTGACAGTGTAATTACAATGTGTCTCTATAGCTGTTTTGGAGTAGTCTATTTGGCATCCTTTGGGACTCATGACTCTTGATATCCATATCTCTCCCCAGGTTTGCACAGCCATTATTGCTTTAAAAATATTTTCTGTTCTTTTTTCTTCTGAGATTCTCATAATGCAGTTGTTATTCATTTGATGCTATCTTATGGTTCTCATAGATGATTTTACTTTTTTGCACTTTGCTCCTCCAACTGAATGATTTTAAATGCCCTGTTTTCTATTCATTGATTCTTTTTTCTGCTTGACCAAGTCTGATGTTAAAGCTCTCCATTGAATTCTTCAGATCAGTCATCATGTTCTTCAACTCTAGAATTTTTTTTTAATGGCTTATTTCTTGGTTGAACTTCTTGCTTTGCTCATGCACTGTTTTCCTAATTTTGTTTAATGTCTAAAGAAGCTCACTAAACTTCGTTGAGGGGATTATTCTGAAATCTTTGTACACAGTTCAGAGGTCTCCGTTTCTTTAGGGTCAGCTTGGAACTTTATTACTTTCCTTTGATGGTGCCATTTTGGCTCAGCTTTCTGCTCCATTGCTGTTGTAAGCAGGGTGGTAGGTGGGGCTACATAGCTTCCTGAGTTTTCTGTTTAGTTTTTCTGATTGGGCAGGCATGGAAGCTCTATTCAGGCCAGGTTTTGAATTTGCTATCCAACCTGGGGGCCATGTAACAGCATTCACAGCTGGTATGACTTGCTGGCTAAGGATCTTAATCAGTCAGAACTGCTCACTAAGTTCCTTGGTCAGACAGAATCACTGGCTTGGTGCTCTTCAAGTGTTTCTGAGCTGCTCTGTTTCCTGGGTGCTCTGGGCAGGTTTCCAGGTAAGTGGGGCTGGGGTTGCATTCACCAGTAAAGCTAGGAATTAGCTTCCCTACCTGGGCCAGCAACAGCAGCAAAGCAGGCGTCAAAGCCAGCAAGGCATTGTTGGGGATCTTGCATCATAGTCTTGAAAACACAAGCTAAACCACTTTTTAAGAAACTAGCAAATAATTTCTATTAGCAATGTATGAATGGTGTAGTGTCTCTGAATCCTCTCAAGCTTTTGGTGTTACCACTGTTTTTAATAATATATTAGCAATTCTAACAGGTAATAATATTTCCACTGTGATCCTAACTTTACATTTTTTCATAGTGGGATATCTTGGATGTATAGACAGATTGGTTCCAGACCTCTGCAATAAAGCAAGTATTGCAATAAAGCCAGTTATATGTAGTTGTTGTTTTTCCCAATGCTTATAAAAGTTACGTTTACTCTGTACTGTAAGTATTAATATTAATCAGTTCAGTTCAGTCGCTCAGTCGTGTCCGACTCTCCGCGACCCCATGAATCACAGCACGCCAGGCCTCCCTGTCCATCACCAACTCCCGGAGTTCACTCAAACTCATGTCCACAGAGTCGGTGATGCCATCCAGCCATCTCATTCTCCGTTGTTCCCTTCTCCTCCCGCCCCCAACCTTTCCCAGCATCATAATAGCACTATGTTTAAAAACACTGTACATAATTTAACGTTTCAGTTCTAAAAAATGCTAACCATCATCTGACAGCACAGGGTTGCCACAGATTATCAAAACTGCAATATCTGTGAAGTTTAATAGAATGAATTATGCCTTTAATGACTAATGATATGAACACCTCTTAACGCGCTTATTTTCCATTTGTATGTTTTCATTGGCCAAATATTTCTTCATGCCCTTTGGCTATTTTTTGGTTGGATTGTTTGGGTTTTTTCAAGCTATTGAGTTTTGAGAGTTCTTTATGTGAATCTTTTATTAGATTTCATTTGCACGTATTTTCTTACAGGCCATCGCTGTCTTTTCATCATCTTTACATGATCTTTCACAAAGGAAAAGACTTTAGTTTTGGTAAAATTCAACCTATCAATTTTTTCCTCTGTTTTATGGATTATGCTTTTTCTGTCATATCTGAGAACTCATATTGACTAACCTCTAGTCACAAAGATTTTCTCCTATAATTTCTTTCTTCTAAAAGTTTTATAGTTTAAATTTTTTCCTTTAAATTTATGATGCATTTTGAATTAATTTTTGTATAAAGGGTGATGGTTAGATCAGGGTTCACTTTTCTTTTGCTTGTAGATATCCATTTGTTTTAATATCATTTGCTTCAGTACCATTCTTTGAATTACTTTTGAACTTTGGTCAAAAATCAGTTGACTTTACTTGAGTGGGACTGTTTGTTTTTATATATTCTCTTCCACTGATCTGTGTTTTTAGTCTTCACCAGTATCATACAATCTTGATTACTGTAGCTATACAAGTCTTAAAATCAGGTAGACTGATACTTCTCACATTATTTTTCAAATTTGTGTTAGCTATTCGGCTTTCCTTATCATCCCATATATGTTTTGGAATAATTGCAGCCATGAAATTAAAAGATGCTTGCTCCTTGGAAGGAAAGTTATGACCAGCCTAGATAGCATATTAAAAAGCAGAGACATTACTTTGCCAACTAATGTCCGTATAGTCAAGGCTATGGTTTTTCCCGTGGTCATGTATGGATGTGAGAGTTGGACTGTGAAGAAAGCTGATCGCTGAAGAATTGATGCTTTTGAACTGTGGTGCTGGAGAAGACTCTTGAGAGTCCCTTGGACTGCAAGGAAATCCAACCAGTCCATCCTGAAAGAGATCAATCCTGGGTGTTCATTGGAAGGACTGATGCTAAAGCTGAAACTCCAATACTTTGGCCACCTCATGCGACGAGTTGACTCACTGGAAAAGAGTCTGATGCTAGGAGGGATTGAGGGTAGGAGGAGACGGGGACGGCAGAGAATGAGATGGCTGGATGGCATCACCGACTTGATGGACATGAGTTTGAGTGAACTCCGGGAGTTGGTGATGGACAGGGAGGCCTGGCGTGCTGTGATTAATGGGGTCTCAAAGAGTCTGAGCGACTGAACTGAACTGATATTTTAGAAAAACCTTTCTGGAATTTTGATAGGAATTGTATTAAACCAGTATAGTCAGTAAGGGGAGAACTGACATACTTACTATGGTGATTTTTCTAACTCATAAATGAGGCATATCTTACCATATATTTAGGTTTCGTTGACTTATTTGATTAGCATGTTGTAGTTTTCAGTTTATGAATCCTTGTACATATTTTGTTAGTTTTATACCTATCAATTTCTCTTTCCCTGTCTCCCTTCTTTGATATTGTAAGTAGTATTATCTATTTAATTTTGATTTCCATGTATTCATGGCTATTTTATAGAATGACTGTTTTCATGTGTTATTATATCCTGTGGCATTGTTGAACTTATTTATTTGTGTATGTGTGTGCGTGTGCACGCTCAGTCATGTTTACCTCTTTGCAGCCCCATTGACTCTAGCCCACCAGGCTTCTCTGTCCATAGGATTTCCCAGGCAAGAATACTGAAGTGGGTTGCCATTTCCTACTCCAGGGGATCTTCTCAACTCAGGGATTGAACCCACGTCTCTTATGTCTCCTGCATTGGCAGGCAGGTTCTTTACGACTAGTGCCACCTGGGAAGCCTATATATATATGTATTTACATATACAAATATGTATTTGTATTTATATATATATATACACATATATTTTATCAAATACTTTTTCAAAGATAAGTTTAAGGTCTATAAATAGTTTATTTCTTCCTTTCAAATATGTATGTTTTTTATGGTATTTTCTTGCTTTGGTGTGCTGGCTAGAACTTCCAGTATTATGATGAAAGGCAGTGGTAATTGTCATATGTGAAACGAATCACTAGTTCAGGGTCAATGCATGTTATAGGATGCTCGGGGCTGGCATGCGGGGATGACCCAGAGGGAGGATAAAGGGAGGAGGGAGGTGGGAGGGGGGTTCAGGAGGGGGAACTTATGTAAACCCGGGGCAAATTCATATCAATGTATGGCAAAACCAACCAATATAATATTGTAAAATAATTTGCCTCCAATAAAAAATAAATTAATTACCTAAAAAAAAAAAAAGAAAGGCAGTGGTAAGAGTGGATATCCTTGTCATTTTTTCTCATCTTAGAACATTCAGTTCCTTGTTATTGTTCAGTTGCTAAGTCATGTCTGACTCTTTGTGACCTCATGGACTGTAGCACGCCAGACTTCCCTGTCCTTCACTATCTCCTAGACTTTGCTCAAACTCATGTCCATTGAGTCAATCGTGCCATCCAGTGTCTCATCCTGTCACCCCCTTCTCTTCCTGCCCTCAATCTTTCCCAGAATCAGAGTCCTTTCCAGTGAGTCTGCTCTTCGCCTCAAGTGGCCAAAGTATTGGAGCTTCAGCATCCATCGTTCCAGGGTTGTTCAGCATTGATTTCCTTTAGGATTAACTGGTTTGACCTCCTGTCCAGCTCGCTTACCCTTTAGTATATAATGTTATCGATAAATTTTATTGTAGATGTTCTTTATCAATTTGAGGAAGTTCTCTATTTCTTATTGGCTGAAGAGTTTTTCTCATTAATAGGTATTGAATTTTTAATGTTTTTACTATGTTGATTTTCTTTCACAGAATCCTTCAAAGGTGGATTACATCTTTTGATACTTGAAAATTCTTACATCCCTGGATAAAACTACATGGTTGTAATATAAAGTTTCTTTTATTTATTGCTGAACTTTTAAAAATAATTTTTGCATCATATTTATGAAGGTATTAATTTATAGTTCGGGCTTTTTTTTTGTAGTTTCTTTGGGGTGCTACAGTAAAACTGACTTTATAAAATTAATTAAGAAGTATTCCCTCCTTTTTTATATTGTGGAAGAAATTGTATAGGTTTAGTATCCATTCTTTAAACTTCTGGAAAACTTAATTTGTTTAATAGTAACATAGCTGTTCAAATTTTATATTTCATTTTCAGTGAGTTGTTCTAATGTGTACTTTTTGAGGAATTAGTCCATTTCATCTGTACTATTAAATTGTTATGTGAACAGTTATTTATATTGGTAGTCTCCCTTATCCTTTTGATGTTTACAAGGCCTATAGTAATTCCCTTGCTTCAATCCTGATATTAATAGTTTGTGCTTTTTTTCTTCTTTCTTTGTCAGTCTTGCTGTAAGTTGGTCTACTTTATTGAACTTTTCAAAGAATAAGCTCTTTGTTTCATTGATTTTTCTCTGCATTTTAAAATTTTCGACTTCATAGATATTTGCTCTTCATCATTTCGTCTTTCTGGCATACATTGAATTTATTTTGCTCTTCTTTTTCTAGTTTTCTAAGGTGTGAGCTTCAGTTATTGGTTTGAGACCTTTATTTCATAACATAGGCATTTATTGAGATTAAATTTTCTCTCAGCATTGTTATT
Organism: Moschus berezovskii; assembly: GCF_049115385.1. Taxonomy (NCBI): domain Eukaryota; kingdom Metazoa; phylum Chordata; class Mammalia; order Artiodactyla; family Moschidae; genus Moschus; species Moschus berezovskii. Next base: position 4,811,490 of record NC_142473.1, read on the forward strand.
AGCTACATCCCACACATTTAGATATGTTATATTTTTGTTCCAATTAAATGTATTTTTTTAAAAAAAATTCCCTTGAGACTTTCTCTTTGCCTCATGGATTGTTAGGAAGTGTGTTATTTCATTTCTAGGTGTGGGGGAGATTTTAGTGTTAACCATTTTCTTAATTTCTAGTCTTGTTTCATCGTGGCCACATAACATAGTGCGTGTGTGATTTCAGTTCTTTTAAATCATTGGAAGTTTCTTTTTGTGAGTCAGAATATGGCCACCCTTAATATATGTTTCAGAGGCACTTAAAACTCATGTATATTCTGTTGATTAGATTCTGTTGGTTGCTGGTGTTACCAAGTTTTTATATATCATTGCTGATTTACTGTTTTCTTGTTCTGTTAATTGTAGAGAGAAAGGTATTCAGGTCTCCAGCATTATAGCTAAAATAAATACTTTTCTGTTCTTTTCAGACCTATCCTTTTTTGCTTCACATTATTTCAGCTCTTTTGTTTGATGTACACACTTCAGTTTACCCTGTCTTCTTGGTAGATTGACCTTATGTGATATTTCTCTCTGTCCCTGATACATTTTCTTGCTGAAATCTTCTCTATCTGATATTCATGTAGCCCCACCTGTTTTCTCTTAATTCATGCTTGTATAGTATATTTTTCTTGATCCTTTGACTTCTAGGCTACTTGTATCATTCTGTTTGAAGTGACTTACTTGTAAGAAGGATAAAATTGGGGTAACTTAAAAACAAAATCTCTGCTGTTCTCTGCCTTAAATTGATACATATATATATATATATATGTGGTGTGTGTGTGTGTGTGTATGTACCATTTAAATTTAGTACAGTTGTTGATATTTTAGTGCTTAAGTCTGCTTTCTGGTTGTTTGTTTTATGTTTATTCTGTTTTTAATTTCTTTTTTTCCTTTCTTTCTGTGGATTACTTGAACCGTTTTTAGGATTCCATCTTCCATTTTCCTGACTCTGGGTGTATCTCTTTGTATAGACTCTGTAGTGGTTGTTTTAAGTATTACATCACTTACATATTTTGTACATGCATTCAGTCCTCCATATCTACAGGTTCTGCATCCACAGATTGAGAGGACTGACCATACTTTGCCAGCCATTTTTAAAATTAATTTTGTTTTTGTTGAAGGATAATTGCTTTAAAGAATTTTGTTTTCTGTCAAACCTCAACATGAATCAGCGATAGGTATACATACATCCCCTCCCCTTGGAACCTCCCTCCCATCTCCCTCCCCTTCCCACCCCTCTAGCTTGACACAGAGCCCCTGTTTGAGTTTCCTGAGTCATACAGCAAATTCTTTTTATACATATGGTAATGCAAGTTTCCATTTTACTCTTTCCATATACATCTCACCCTCTCCTACCCTCTTCCCATGTCTGTAAGTCTGTTCTCTGTGTTTGGTCTCTCCATTGCTGCCCTGTAAATAAATTCTTGAATATTGATGCTTTTGAACTGTGGTGTTGGAGAAGACTCTTGAGAGTCCCTTTTACCGCAAGGAGATCCAACCAGTCCATTCTAAGGGAGATCAATCCTGGGTGTTCATTGGAAGGACTGATGCTAAAGCTGAAACTGCAATACTTTGGCCACCTCATGCGATGAGTTGACTCACTGGAAAAGACTCTGATGCTGGGAGGGGTTGGGGGCTGGAGGAGAAGGGGACGACCGAGAATGAGATGGCTGGATGGCATCACTGACTCTGTGGACATGAGTTTGAGTGAACTCCGGGAGTTGGTGATGGACAGGGAGGCCAGGTGTGCTGTGATTCATGGGGTCGCGGAGAGTCGGACACGACTGAGCGACTGAACTGAACTGAACCATTTTTCTAGATTCTGTGTATATGTGTTAGAATATGATATTTATCTTTCTCTTTCTGACTTACTTCACTCTGTATAATAGGTTCTAGGTTCATCATTAGGACTGACTCAGATGCATTCCTTTTTATGGCTGAGTAATATTCCATTGTGTATATGTACCAAAACTTCTTTATCCATTTATCTGTCAATGGACATCCAGTTGCTTCCACGTTCTATCTATTGTAAATAATGCTGCAGTGAACAATGGAATACATGTTTCTTTTTCAGTTTTGGTTTCCTCAGGGTATATCCCTAGGAGTGGGATTGTTGGGTCATATTGTGGTTTTATTCCTAGTTTTTTAAGGAGTCTCCATACCATCTTCCATAGTGGCTGTATCAGTTTGCATTCCCCCCAACAGTGCAAGAGTGTTCCCTTTTCTCCACACCCTCTCCAGCATTTATTGTTTGTAGACCTTTTGATGATGGCCATTCTGACCAGTGTGGGGTGATATCTCACTGTAGTTTTGATTTGTGTTTCTCTAGTAATGATCATGTGGAGCATCTTTTCATGTGTTTGTTAGCCATCTGTATGTCTTCTTTGGAGAAAAATCTTAGGTCTTTTTCCCACTTTTTGATTGGGTTGTTTGTTTTTCTGATTTTGAGTTATATGAGCTTGCTTGGATATTTTGGAAATTAAACCTTTGTCAGTTGTTTCATTTGTTGTTATTTTCTCCATTCTGGGGGTTGTCTTTTCACCTTGCTTATCGTTTCCTTTGCTGTACAAAAACTTTTTAAGTATAATCAGATCACACTTGCTTACTTTGGTTTATATTTCTGTTACTCTAGGAGGTGGATTATAGAGGATCTTGCTTTGATTTATATCATCGAGTGTTCTGCCTATGTTTTCCTCTAAGAGTTTATAGCTTCTGGTCTTCCATTTAGGACTTTATTCCATTTTAAGTGTATCTTTGTGTATGGTGTTAGGGAGTGCTCTGATTTCATTCCTTTACATATAACTGTCCAGTTTTCCCAGCACCATTTATCGAAGAGGCTATCTTTGCCCATTTTATATTCTTGCCTCCTTTGTCAAAAATAAGGTACCTGTAGGTGTGTGGGTTTATTTCTGTGCTTTCTATCTTGTTCCATTGGTCTACATTTCTGTTTTTGTGGCAGTGCCATACTTTCTTGATGACTGTAGCTTTGAGTATAATCTGAAGTCAGGAAGGTTGATTCCTCCAGCTCCATTCTTCTTTCTGAAGACTACTTTGGCTATTTGGGGTCTTTTGTGTTTCCATATGAATTGTAATTTTTTGTCCTAGTTCTGTGATAAATGTCATCACAGATAATTTGATAATTTGATAGGGATCACATTGAATCTGTAGATTGCCTTTGGTAGTATAGACATTTTCTGATGTCTGATGTTGCTGATTCTACCCAGTAACATGGAATATGATGCATCTGTGGAGTTTCGTATTAGATGCGGTGGTGTGTCTTGGAAGCAACCCCCTTTGGTTACCAAGGGACCAATGTATATAATATATATGTGTGCATGCTTCTCTGGTGGCTCAGTAGTCAAGAATCTGCCTGCCATGCAGTAGACACAGGTTCAACCCCTGGGTTGTGATATTCCTCTGGAGAAGAAATGGAAACCCACCCCAGTATTCTTACCTGGGAAATCCCATGGACAGAGGAGCCTGGCAGGATACAGTCCATGGGGTCACAGAAGTGTCAGAAAGAACTTAGAATCTAAACAACAACAATGTAATTACTTTGTAATTGTTCATTGAAGCTTTTCCAACATCAGTTCAGTCGCTCAGTCCTGTCTGACTCTTTGAGACACCATGGACTGCAGTACACAAGGCATCTTGTCCATCCCCAACTCCTGGAGCTTGCTCAAACTCATGTCCATTGAGTCGGTGATGCCATCTAACCATCTCATCCTCTGTCATCCCCTTCTCCTTCTGCCTTTAGTCTTTCCCAGCATCAGGGTCTTTTCCAGTGAGTCACTTCTTTGCATCAGATGGCCAAAGTACTGGAGCTTCAGCTTCAGCATCAGTCCTTCCAATGAATACTCAGGATTGATTTCCTTTAGGATTAACTGGTTGTATCTCCTTGCAGTCCAGGGAACTCTCAAGAGTCTTCTCCAACACCATGGTTCAAAAGCATCAGTTCTTCAGCGCTCCACCTTCTTTATGGTCCAACTCACGTGACTACTGGAAAAACCGTAACTTTGACATGTGGTACTGACTAAATGTTAGCTCTTATTATCATCATATATGTCTTTCTTATTCAGAATGACCTTAAATTGTCATGGTAAGTTTTGACCAGTACATTTATATTTGGATCTTTTGAACAGTAAAATACTTTGTGAGCTTTCATTTAATATTAAAATCCATGGTCAAAATAGTATTAAAAATATGGACTTTGAGTGAAGCAAGCATAGTTTTATTAGTTTTGTGTCTAAATCTTATTGTTTAATCTTGGCTTCAATTTCCCACTTTGGAAAACTAATTGTTAATCTTAAAGGATTATGAATATTGAATAAAATAGCTCTATAAATTGCTAATTATAAGGTCTAATACTGTCAGGTCTGTTATATCACAAACTATGAAATTTGAGTCTCTAATCATTCATTTATTTATTAATGTTTACATATTAACAGAAAGGGGAGTTTTACCAGATAGTATTTTTCTCTAGTTTATTGCTTTAAAGGTCCAAAAAGATCTGCATTGATAGGGATGTAAGTTCTTAATTCCCCTCCATGGATCACAGCCTTTTTGTGGTGAAGGGGCTAGCGTAACTCAATGAAGATATGAGCCAGGCCATGCAGGGTCACCTAAGATGGACGGGTCATAGTGAATAGTTCTGATAAAATGTGGTCCAGTGGAGGAGGGAATGGCCCACCACTCCAGTATTCTTGATGTGAGAACCCTATGAACAGTATGCAAAGGCAAAAAGATACGACACTGAAAGATGAATTCCCCAGATCAGAAGGTGTCCAGTAGGCTACTGGGGAAGAGCACAGGGTAGTTACTAATAGCTCCAGAAAGAATGAAGTGGCTGGGTCCAAGAGGAAACGACAGTCAGTTGTAGACCTCTCTGGTGGTGACAGTAAGTCTGACGAACAGTATATTGCTTAGGAACATGGAATGTTAGGGCCATCAGTCAAGGTAAATTGGACATGTTCAAGTCAACAAGAAAGTCTGAAATCCTGTACTTGGGTGCAATCTCAAAAACAATAGGATGTTCTTGGTTTGTTTCCAATGCAGACCAATATTCAGTTCAGTTCAGTTGCTCAGTTGTGTCCGACTCTTTGCGACCCCATGAATCACAGCACGCCAGGCCTCCCTGTCCATCACCAACTGCCAGAGTTCACTCAAACTCATGTCCATCGAGTCAGTGATGCCATCCAGCCATCTCATTCTCTGTTGTCCCCTTCTCCTCCCACCCCCAATCCTTCCCAGCATCAGAGTCTTTTCCAGTGAGTCAACTCGTCGCATGAGGTGGCCAAAGTATTGGAGTTTCAGCTTTAGCATCAGTCCTTGCAATGAACACCCAGGACTATCCAAATCTGTGCCCCAGCCACAAATGCTGAAGAGCTGAATTTGACCAGTTCTGTGAAGACCTACTAGACTTTCTAGAACTCACACCAAAAAAAGATGTCATTCTCATCACTGGAGATTGGAATGCAAAAGTAGGAAGTCAAGAGATACCTGAAGTAACAGGCAAGTTTGGCCTTGGAGTGCAAAATGAAGCAGAACAAAGGCTGACAGTTTTGTTAAGACATGCTCATAACAAACACCCTCTTCCAACACCTCAAGAGATGACTCCACACATGGACATCACCAAATGGTCAGTAACTAAGGCAGATTGATTATATTCTTTGCAGCCAAAGGTGGAGAAGCTCTATACATACAGCAAAAATAAGACATGGAGCTAACCGTGGCTAGATCATGAGCTCCTTATTGCAAAATGAAGGCTTAAATAGAAGAAAGTAGGAAAAGCTACTAGCCCAGTGAGGTATTATCTAAATCAGATCTCTTATGATTATATGGTGGAGGTGACAAATAGATTCAAGGGATAAGGTCTGGTAGGTAGAGTGCCTGAAGAACTATGGACAGAAGTTCGTAGCACTGTACAGGAGGCAGAGACTAAAACCATCCTAGAGAAAAAGAAATGCAAGAAGGCAAAGTGGTTGTCTGAGGAGGCTATACAAAAAGAGAAGCAAAAGGCAAAGGAGAAAGGGAAAGAGATACATAACTGAAAGTAGAGTTCCTGAAAATATCAAGGAGGGTTAAGAAGACCTTCCTAAATAAACAGTGCAAGGAAATAGAGGAAAACAATCGAAAAGAGATCTCGTCAAGAAAATTGGAGATATCAAGGAGGCATTTCATACAAGGATGGGCACAATAAAGGACAAAAATGATAAGGGCATAACAGAAGCAGAGGATATTAAGAAGAGGTGGCAAGAATACACAGAAGAACTGTACAAAAAAGATCTTCCTATCCCAGATAAACACAATGGTGTGGTCACTCACCTAGAGCCAGATATCCTGCAGTGTGAAGTGAAGTGGGCCTTAGGAAGCATCACTATGAACAAATCTAGTGGAGGTGATGGAATTCCAGCTGAGCTATTTCAAATCCTAAAAGCTGATGCTGTTAAAGTGCTGCACTCAACATGTCAGCGAATTTTAAAAACTCAGCAGTGGCCCTAGGACTGGAAAAGGTCAGTTTTCATTGCAGTCCCAAAGAAAGGCAAGCCAAAGAAAGTTCAGACTACTGTCCAGATGCACTTATTTCACATGCTAATGAGGTTCTGCTCAAAATCCTTCAAGGTAGGCTTCATCACTACATGAACTGAGAACTTCCAGATATACAAGTTGCATTTAGAAAAGGCAGAGGAACCAGAGATCAAATTGCCAGCATTCGTTGGATATGGAGAAGGCAAGGGAATTCTAGGGGAAGAAACCGCATATTTCTTCTTTGACTGTGTTAAAGCCTTTGACTGTGTAGATCACAACAAATTGTTGAAAATTCTTACAGAGATGGGAATACCAGACCACCTTACCTGTCTCCTGCGAAACCTGTATGCAGGTCAAGAAGCAACAGTTAGAACCAGACATGGAGCAACTGACTGATTTAAATTTGGGAAAGGAATAGGACAAGTCTATATGTCTCTCTGGTTATTTAACTTCTATGCAGACTACATCATAGGAAATGCTGGGCTGGATGACTTACAAACTGCAATCAAGATTCCCTGGAGAAACATCAACAACTTCAGATATGCATATGACACCACTCTTAATGGCAGAAAGTGAAGAGGAACTAAAGAGCCTTTTGATGAAGGTGAAAGGGGAGAGTGAAAAAGCTGGCTTGAACTCAGCATTCAAAGAAGCTAAGAACATGGCTTCTGGTCCCATCACTTCATGGCAAATAGAAGGGGAAAAAGTAGAGGCAGTGACAGGTTTTATTTTCTTGGGCTCCAAAATGTCTGTGGACTGAGACTGCAGCCATGAAATGAAAAGATGCTTGCTCCTTGTAAGAAAAGCTGTCACAAATCATGTTGGTATATTAAAAAAGCAGAGACATCACTTTGCCAGCAAAGGATGTCTAGTCAAAGTTATGGTTTTTCCAGTAGTCATATCTGGATGTGAGAGCTGGACCATAAAGAAGGCTGATCACTGAAAAATTGATACTTTTAAATTGTGCTGGAAAAGACTCCTGAGAGTCCCTTGGACAGCGAGGAGATTAAACCAGTCAATCCTAAAGGAAATCAGTCCTGAATATTCATTAGGACTGATGTTGAAGCTGAAACTTCAATACTTTGGCCACCTGATGGGAAAGCTGACTCACTGTATAAAACACTGATGCTGGGAAAGATTGACAGCAAGAGCAGAAGAGGGCAGCAGAGGATGAGTTGGTTAGATGTCATCACTGACTCACTGCATATGAATTTGAGCAAAGTCCCGGGAGATAGTGAAGGACAGGGAAGTCTGGAGTTCTGTATTCCATGTGGTTGCAAAGTGTCAGATTCAACTTTTGACTGAAGAATAACAATAAAAAGTGCTTAATTTAGATTGTTGTAATCATTATCAAAATTTTTCCTCCACTTTTCCCCCCTTTCTTCTCAGTGCATTTGCTTACTTAAATATCTCCCATTTAAGTTAAGCAAAATAAAATTCCTTAGAATCTACATGGTCCTCTAGTTCCAACCTCACTGAACTTAAAATTTATATAAAATATGTTCATTATCCTCTCTTAAAATCACTGTAATCTGGCCTCTCCCTATGCCACCCTCAAATCATCAGTGACTTCTTTTCTGTCCTTACCTTACCTAAACTTTTCAGCCTTTGATGATATGGGAGCTACTTCATTTTTTAAATTCTCCGCCTATGGTTTCCACCATCTCTCCCAATTAATTTTCCTCCATTTCTCTCCCTGTTCTTTTTATGTTTTTTCTCAGCTCTAGAACTTTTGCACCTGTGTCTTCTACAGATTATATTTCTCATATTTTTTTTACATCTAGGCTGTCACCTGGTATGTAGCAGATGCTGCATAAACAATTCTTCAGCTTAGTTTGTCTATCCCTTAAGGTTAATTATCCTTGGTGTTCTACCCTTAACACTCTTCTCTAGTAATTCTACTTGTCTTCTTTGATTGATTTTTATTAATTTCAGTGGATTTACTTATCTTGTGGATTAGTTCCCTCTTTCCCTTTCATATATTTTCCAGTGCCCTTTATCTATGATAGTGCTTGTAATTGTTGATTAAGTGTACATACAGAAATTTATTCAAGCCAAATTGACCAAATAGGACATTTCAGCTTCTCTGCTTAACCACTGTACATAAAGTAAACATGGAGGGTTTTAACTTTTAAGCACGTTCCAAAAGTGAATACCCTTGTGAAATACTAATATATTATTAGTTCAATACTTGAAAATTTCTAATAAAGCCATTTTACTTTTATTACTAGTCATAGAAATAAAATTACTGTGTGTATATATCATTGTGTTCACTTCTTATCTATGAAATATTAGCTTCAGTAATTTAGACTTACTCTAATACAAGTTCCAGATTATTTATATATTTATATAATAACTTAGTATAAATAATTAGGTATAAATTATATACACACTTATATAGGGATATTTTTAAAGTATTGAAACCCATGTTGCTTTTATTCATCAGTGTTCAGGAGGTCTTAGCTACTACTGTAGTACAAAAAAAGAAATTGGTAAAAAATAATACAAAGAAAGCAATCTCAGTATTTACAAACGATATATTTTTTATGCATTAAACCAAACAGTAAAGAATCAACAGATAAATATTTAGATTAATAAATGTTTAATGAGTTGCTGAGATTAAAATTAATAGTCATCAGTTAAGATAATCCTATTTGGGTTTTACCTAGGAGCTCAGTAGTTAAGAAGCTGCCTGCCAGTGCAGGGGATATGGGTTCAATCCCTAGTCCTGTAAAATTCTGCATACCAAGGAACAGCTAAGCCTGTGTTCAACAGCTGCTGAGCCTGTACTCTAGCACCTGTGTACTGCAACTACTGAGCCCCCAGTCACTGCAACCAAAGATAGCCTGTGCGCAGCAGTGAAGACCTGGTACAGCCAGAAATAAATAAAATTTTAAAAAACAATCCTATTTGTTTTAATAGCTGCATCTCAGTAACTTAACAAAATTAAAGTTGTTTTTCATTAAAGTGGATTTTTAAAAATTGATACTCATTACCAGTGCCACTGCACATGCATATCTGTCTCAATAGATAGTAAACTCAGTGAGAGTAAGAGCCTCATCTTTGTTACTTACTGATGTATTCTTAGCAGAATTTCTAAATGTAAATCCAGTGGTATAATGCCAATCCTTCTTAAAAGTTTACTATATGTTCTCTATTACCTATAGAGTGAAACCCACACCCCCTTTCATGAGGTTTCACCCTGTTTACCACTTAAGCTTTCTTTTATCCTGTCCCCTGTCCTCAACTTTGTTTTTCTCCATAGGGCCATAATAACTTTTATCCATGCCTTTGCACTTACAACTTAATTTTTTTTTCTTTGAAATGTCAGTCTCATCTTCTTTGATAACCATTTTTGTTAACAGCTCAAGTACCATACTCATCAGAATGGTTTCCTCGGTCCTCCCCTCTCAATTCTGTCCTCTCCACTCTTGACAGCAAGTCTGAATGTTGTTCTTCCTCTATGCATCCATAGTACTTGCTCATATTGCTTTTATGACCCTTGTACATTTTACCTGGGGCTTCACTGGTGGCTCAGATGGTAAAGAATCCACCTGCAATGCAGGAGACCAAGGTTCAAGACCTGGGTCGGGAAGATCCCCTGGAGGGGAATGGCCACCCACTCCAATATTCTTGCCTCATCCCATGGACAGAGGAGCTTGGCAGGCTACATACAGTTCATGGGGTTGCAAAGTGTTGGACACAACTGAGTGACTAACTTTCACAGTTTACTTATTTCTCACAACACTAGCCTATAAACCTGTAAGAGCAGGAATGCTGTACCTCATTTAACTTATATTTTCACTGTATATGCGGTTTGAAAACCCAAAGATTTTAAATAAAAGTTTACAAAATAAGGAATATTAGTGTGGATGCTGTTGGAGCAATTCAACCCCAATCCAATCCCAAGTGAGAGTGATGAGAGCGTGAACTAAAAGAATGACAAATAGGGAGGGAAAGAAGTTGTTTTAAAATGAGTGTGTATCATTGGTGAAATATAACTTCCAGTTGTCTGACTTGGAGAGTATAGAAGCTATTCATCTAGATGAGAATTAGAAAAATAATAGAGTTATGGGGGGAAAACCAGTATGATACTACTTAAATTTTGGTAGTTTCTAGTGGTAATTATGACCACATTAAAGAGTTGAATAATAGAGTTACTCTGAAATGTCTAGTGAAAATATATTTTAAAATTAAGTTGTAAATTGTAAAAAAAACTTTATGTATACAGATGTACATAATCAAGCATACAGAATGGAAAGTATTATGAAACAAGTCTTCTGTATCTACCCACATCTTTTCCTTCATCTCTCCCTGATTAGATGGCTTGGAGGTCATGGTAGTAAGTTCTGTTGTCACGTGTGGATCAAATATCTTTGTCAACACCTATAATCCTAAACTTTGAGGGAACTTCTAAAAACCCAGAAGAATCTAAGCTTGTAGGAGATAAATTTATTTTTCCATCTTCAGCATTTACCTTCCTCTAATAAAGAAGGCTTTAAATACATGTCTGTAAGTGGATTAGAAGCTGGAGCAATTCCAGTGGATGTCTAGGCACTATCGACTGAGTCAGCCACTTCTCTGATTCTTTGAGGCAGGCCATGGAGAAACCCTACATTGCTGTTACAGAGTATGGATGCTTCAGCCCGTTGATGAACTTGAGAAACAAGCCAAGGATAACACCTTGACCTCATTGTGTTGTTGAGAAAATACTTTGATCCTTTGCACCGCATTAACCCATGTCTGTCTGTCTAGTGCCAATCATGCTGGCGTTTTGCTCTCTTATGCTCCTCTTTTGTGTGTGTAAGTACTCCCTGGCTCATCCCTATAAATATTCCTTTCCATCATCATGGAGTCAGAAAGAGAAGGTTGGTTCATGTCTCCACCAGCTGTCTCTCTCCTCTTTCATCGATACTCCATGTAGAACCACTCTGCAGTGATAGCTCTTATGCTCAACTTTCTCTTAAGCTCTGCTGCTGCTGCTAAGTCGCTTCAGTCGTGTCCGACTCTGTGCGACCCCATAGATAGAAGCCCACCAGGCTCCCCTGTCCCTGGGATTCTCCAGGCAAGAACACTGGAGTGGGTTTCCATTTCCTTCTCCAGTGCGTTAAAGTGAAGTCGCTCAGTCGTGTCCAACTCTTCACGACCCCATGGACTGCAGCCTACCAGGCTCCTCCGTCCATGGGGTTTTCCAGGCAAGAGTACTGGAGTGGGGTGCCATTGCCTTCTCTGCTCTTAAAGGAATTATTAAACAACTGCTTCTACTCTCCTCTCCCCGTCACCTTATAGACATAAATATTTTGATTAATGTCATTTAAATGATTTTTTGACTTTTAAATGGACTTCTAATAGAAAACTGGCTTCCCTGGTGGCTCCTGTATTGCAGGAGACCTAGGTGTGATCCCTGGGTCAAGAAGATCCCCTAGGGGAGGAAATGGCAACCTACTCCAGTATTTTTGCCTGGAAAAGCCCATGAACAGAGGAGCCTTATGAGTTACAGTCCCTGGGTCACAAAGACTCGAACACAACTGAGTGACTAAACACACACACACACACTAACTTTCATTTCAGTTCAGTTCAGTTCAGTCGCTCAGTCGTGTCCGACTCTCCGCGACCCCATGAATCACAGCACGCCAGGCCTCCCTGTCCATCACCAACTCCCGGAGTTCACTCAAACTCACGTCCACAGAGTCGGTGATGCCATCCAGCCATCTCATTCTCTGTCGTCCCCTTCTCCTCCCGCCCCCAACCTTTCCCAGCATCAGAGTCTTTTCCAGTGAGTCAACTCGTCGCATGAGGTGGCCAAAGTATTGCAGTTTCAGCTTTAGCATCAGTCCCTCCAATGAACATCCAGGATTGATCTCCTCTAGAATGGACTGGTTGGATCTCCTTGCAGTATAAGGGACTCTCAAGAGTCTTCTCCAACACCACAGTTCAAAAGCATCGATTCTTCGGCGGTCAGCCTTCTTCACAGTCCAACTCTCACATCCATACATGACCACGGGAAAAACCATTGCCTTGACTAGACGGACCTTGGTTGGCAAAGTAATGTCTCTGCTTTTTAATATACTATCAAGGTTGGTCATAACTTTCCTTCCAAGGAGCAAGCGTCTTTCATTAGCACACGGTAAATGCTAAATTATATATTACTTTTTAATCTCAGCGACACAACTAGATAAATAAGTTTATCCTTATTCTACAAATGAAGAAAATGAGAATCAAAGATTTGTAGTTACTTGCCTCAAATATATCACAAGTATCACAACCAAAATTGGAACTCAAGTCTATCCTACTCTGTGTGTGTTAGTTGCTCAGTCGTGTCCAACTCTTTGCAACTCCGTGGACTTTAGCCCACCAGTCTGCTCTGTCCACAGAATTTTCCAGGCAAGAATACTGAAATGGGTTGCCATTTCCTTCTCCAGGAGATCTTCCTGACCCAGGGATCAAACCTGGGTCTCCTGCATTGCAGGCATATTCTTTACAGTCTGAGCCACCAGGTAAGCCCATTCTATTCCAGAGCCCTGCTTCTATTTCATATTACGTCATAGCTCTGGGAAGATATGATTTTGTAGTTATTAGAAAAGGAGGAAAGGCATGCATATTTTATAAACATAGTTTTATAAGTGACTTAAGTAGTATATCTTGTGAGGTAAGGAATTACCATTGGGACAATAGCCATATATAATTATTGGTACAAAGATTTTGTACCCTACTCAGAATATTTTTTTAATCCTAGATCAGATGTTACCAACATTCTTTTTTGTTGTTGTTTTGTTTGGCTGCAACGTACGGCTTGGGGAAATCTTAGTTCCTCACAGAGGATTGAACCCAGGACCCAGCAGTGAAAGCACAGAGTCTTAATCACTGGACAACTAGGGAATTAACCTCAACAGTCTTAAGTAAAGATTTGCACCATGATTTTCTCTGTAGCCTCTAACTTAGAGTATTCTTTTGCATCCTAGATCGGATTTATCAACATTCTTAAGATTTGCGCTGTTTCACTGTTTGCACTGTTGTGATGACTTGGCACTGGGTGCCCAGACATTTGGTCAAATGGTTATTCTGGATATGTCTGTGAGGGTGTTTCTGGATAAGATTAATAACACTTGAGTAGATAGACTGAGTAAATTATTGCCTCTTCTAATGCATGTGGGCCTCATCCAATCAACCAAAGACCTGAATAAAACATTAGTCATTTCCTGCCTTTGGCTTGGAACTGAAAAATAATCTCTTCCTAGGTTTCCAGCCTACCAGCTTTCAGAGTAGAACTGACACCATCAGCTGTCCTGGTTCTTAGACCTTTGGATTCAAAGTGAAACTACACCATTGGCTGTTCTGAGTCTCTGACTAGCCAACCATAATCTTGGGACCTCCACAATTTTATGAGCCAATTATGTGTATGACAACAGACTGGTTCCGAATAGGGAATGGAGTACGTCAAGGCTGTATATTGTCACCCTGCTTATTTAACTTAATATGCAGAGTACATCATGAGAAACACTGGTCTGGAAGAAGCACAAGCTGGAATCAAGATTGCTGGGAGAAATATCAATAACCCCAGATATGCAGATGACACCACCCTTATGGCAGAAAGTAAAGAGGAACTCAAAAGCCTCTTGATGAAAACGGAAGAGGAGAGTCAAAAAGTTGGCTTAAAGCTCAACATTCAGAAAACTAAGATCATGGAATCCGGTCCCATCACCTCATGGGAAATAGATGGGGAAACAGTGTCAGACTATTTTTTTGGGCTCCAAAATCACTGAAGATGCTGATTGCAGCCATGAAATTAAAAGACGCTTACTCCTTGGAAGGAAAGTTATGACCAACCTAGATAGCATATCACTGTATGGCAAAACCAATACAATAATGTAATTAGCCTCCAATTAAAATAAATAAAGCAGAGACATTACTTTGCCAACAAAGGTCCGTCTAGTCAAGGCTATGGTTTTTCCAGTGGTCATGTATGGATGTGAGAGTTGGACTGTGAAGAAAGCTGAGTGCCGAAGAATTGATGCTTTTGAACTGTGGTGCTGGAAAAGACTCTTAAGAGTCCCTTGGACTGCAAGGAGATCCAACCAGTCCATCCTAAAGGAGATCAGTCCTGGGTGTTCATTGGAAGGGCTGATGTTGAAGCTGAAACTCCAATACTTTGGCCACCTCATGCGAAAAGTTGACTCATTGGAAAAGACTCTGATGCTGGGAGGGATTGGGGGCAGGAGGAGAAGGGGATGATAGAGGATGAGATGACTGGATGGCATCACTGACTTGATTGACATGAGTTTGGGTAAACTCCGAGAGTTGGTGATGGACAGGGAGGCCTGGCGTGCTTCAATTCATGGGGTCACAGAGTCGGACACAACTGAGCGACTGAACTGATATGCATATAGACTATATTTACCTACATGCATGTACACACACAGCCCACACAGATATCACACGTATACCAGTAGTTATGTATATAACAAATAGGCTTATAGCCAAATATATGGCCTGTTGGTTCTTTTTCTCTGAAGAAAATACAACTGTTTTCTGTCTTACATTTCTTTGGAGCCTAAGCCTCTTATTATCTTTCTCCCTTTATGACACTTCATTCTTTGTGAGTGTTTGTTTGTAAGCTCAATTTTATTGACAACACATATTCTCGGTTCTTTTCCTCAAAATGGCAGGTTCACTTCCTTCACTTTGGAGAATATCTGCCAAATACCCAAGATAGAATAGCCATAATGTGTCTGTCATTTGACATTCTGCATAAATGGTAGCTGCATCTGTACTTTTCCTCAAGACGGCATAGTTCTTGGGTATATAGCAGAAGTGCTCTATATGGTCTTCCCATTTGGTCACACAGAAGTTAAAAGATGTATCCATAAGGAGCAAGGTTTAATAAAATCCGGAATTTTTAGCACTTCACTATATTAAAAAGCAGAGACATTACTTTGCCAACCAAGGTCCGTCTAGTCAAGGCTATGGTTTTTCCCGTGGTCATGTATGGATGTGAGAGTTGGACTGTGAAGAAAGCTGATCACCGAAGAATTGATGCTTTTGAACTGTGGTGCTGGAGAAGACTCTTGAGAGTCCCTTGGACTGCAAGGAAATCCAACCAGTCCATTCTAAAGGAGATCAATCCTGGGTGTTCATTGGAAGGACTTATGCTAAAGCTGAAACTCCAATACTTTGGCCACCTCATGTGATGAGTTGACTCACTGGAAAAGGGTCTGATGCTGGGAGGGATTGGGGGTAGGAGGAGACGGGGACGGCAGAGAATGAGATGGCTGGATGGCATCACCGACTCGATGGACATGGGTTTGAGTGAACTCAGGGAGTTGGTGATGGACAGGGAGGCCTGGAGTGCTGTGGTTCATGGGGTCGCAAAGAGTCGAACACGACTAAGCGACTGAACTGAACTGAACTGAAGGACAGTTTTAAGTGAAGTTGACTTTTTCCACCTTCCGAGTGCTTGGGGTGAATACAATAAATAGGTGTATTTCTTGATGGTAGCAATTTCATTCACATTTCTTTTGTACCATCATTGCAAGTGTCAGAATAGTGAGAAAAGCAACTACTTAATGTTTGTATGAAAATAATTTTAACTTCACAGGCTCCTGAGAGGGTTTCAGGGACCCTTGATGGTCCATGGCTACATTATCATGGCTACATTAGAGAAACAGTTTGATATGCTGTCTCACCAAATAGACGTGGTTACTGATGATGAATTTGGGTGATACTTGACCTTCTTTCTCTCCCTTCTTGTGATTTTTTTTCGTGATTTGTCAGCAACTGCAGTTCCATCAGATGCCTGTAGCATCTCTCTAAAGGAGAGTGGCAGAACAAATTCACCATTTGTTCCTTCATATTGTGTGTCTTGCATCTGCTTTGTTTGATCTTAGAAATTTGAAACCAGTAATGTCCTTTGAGACTTTATTTCCTAGATGACAACAGTAAGGTTCTAAGATCTGGAGGTCAGAGAGTAAACAATGGCAACGTGGAAACAAAGCTTTGACCTGGCTAGAGTAAAACTGTAACTATTGGCACTCACATTTAGAGCCATTCCTTGAATATGTTTTTTTCCAGAGCAGTTTCTCATCATTACTGTGCCTTCCAGCTTGTAAGCAGCCAATTTGGAATTTTCCTAAATTCAGATTAACAACATTTGGTAATAACATCAAATCTGTGAGGCACACAGAAAGTGAGGCATGCTGTCAGAATCAGAAACAATTCGACTTCCTAAGATCTGTAATCACCCAATTTGAAACCTTTGCATACTGGCAATATATTAAAGCATGCGTAGCATGCGCAGAAGTGAAAATGGAAATCTACTACAGGAATCCTCAATTTATGATTTGTCATGATCCTGTACCTAAATCTGCAGAATGGG
The DNA here is from genome assembly GCF_049115385.1 of Moschus berezovskii. NCBI lineage: Eukaryota > Metazoa > Chordata > Mammalia > Artiodactyla > Moschidae > Moschus > Moschus berezovskii. The sequence continues at coordinate 4,828,420 of NC_142473.1, forward strand.
GCATCCATTTTTTATACCCTTAAAGATACTGTTTTTGAAAGTTTCCCTTTTTTCATCTCTACCTATTTGATTTCCATATTCTTTCATTTCCACAGAAGTTCACTCCCACTTTCATTCTTAATATATCTCCCTCCTTACAGTTACTCAGAACACTGCTCACAAAATGACTACAGGTAACTTATTTTTCTAATACTGCAAATTGCATCATGTTACTGCCCCCTGCCCATGTGTGCACACACACTCTTAACACAGGCACATTATTTTATAGTCAGTAACTTTCTGTGATGATGAAAATACTCCTTATTTGCTGTATCATACAGTACACTACAGTAACCATTAGCCGCATGTGTTAGTGTTCTCCAGAGAAACAGAGCCAATTGGAGGGAAGATAGATAGATTGATTTACTCTGTAGAGTTAGTTTATGTGCTTTTGGAAGCTGAGCAGTCCTAACATCAGAAAACGGGTCCTAATAGTAAAACTAGCAGTAAAGTTGTAATCCAAGTTTTAATCCCAAGGAAGGAGAAGTCTGATACTCCAACTCAAAGACAGTCTGGCAGACAGAAAAAATTCTTTCTTACAGGACCTTTTGTTCTTTGCAGGCCTTTAATGGATTCAGTGAGTTCCACTCACATTAAGTAAAGCAACCTGCTTTCCTCAGTCTGCTGATTCAGATGTTCATCTCATCCAAAAACACCTTCACAGACAAACCCAGACACAGTGTTTAGCCAAATGTCTGGATACCCCCATGGCCCAATCAAGTTGACACATAAAAGTAACCATCATATTACATATAGCTGCTGCTGCTGCTGAGTCACTTCAGTCGTGTCCGACTCTGTGTGACCCCATAGACAGAAGCCCACCAGGCTCCCCCGTCCCTGTCTACTTAAAATATGGTTAGACCAAGGAACTAAACTTTTAATTTTTATTTAATTTTAAATAGTTTAAATTGGTATGCATGGCTCATGCTTACTATTTTGGATAACACAGAGTTGACTGTCTCAGTCTTAGAATGAAGCTTTGATTGATGATGTAGGACAATTCAGACTACTTCTCCAGCATCTCGCTTTCACCTGCGCTTGAAACTCCTCCTCTAGAACACAGCTACCATGTAAGAAGTCTAGCTACCTTGAGACTGCCATGCTATGAGGAAGCATTAAGCTGGTCACATGGAGAGTGCATCAAGAGGGAGAGAGAGCCCTGTCTGTTCTAGCTGTCCATCCCACCTGAAGGAGATGTGAGTGAGGAAATCGTACTGGACATCTCACCCAGGTGAATCAGGCCTTCAGGTGAGCTGCCACCTGACTCTGACCTGATCAGGCCTTCAGCCTGAGCTGCCACCTGACTGACCATATGAAAGCCTGCAAATAAGAAGCTCCATCTAACCCTACAGAACCATGAGAGAATAAGTTGTCTTAAGCCACTAAGTTTTGGGGTGATTTGCAAAGCAATAAATAACCAGAACAGAAGTATGCTAAGCAATCAAGGTTTCCTATTTCTCTGACTCACCTAGATCCCAGTCTTACTGTCTTTCTGTTTCCTTGCTTTTTGTGGTATAAACTTTTATGCTCAAAACTAAATTTGGGAAAGTCACAGTTAATCTGTCCTTTAACTATCTTGGATTTCTGACCTCATTTAAAAGGCTTTCCTGCTTTCAAATATTACAGCTTGAACCAATGTTGACTTTTCCTACCTTACTAAAGGTTGCTGCTGCTGCTGCTAAGTCACTTCAGTCTTGTCTGACTCTGTGTGACCCCATAGATGGAAGCCCACCAGGCTCCCCCGTCCCTGGGATTCTCCAGGCAAGAACATTGGAGTGGGTTGCCATTTCCTTCTCCAATGTGTGAAAGTGAAGTTGCTCAGTCGTGTCCGACCTTTAGCGACCCCACAGACTGCAGCCTACCAGGCTCCTCCATCCATGGGATTTTCTAGGCAAGAGTACTGGAGTGGCTCGCCATTGCCTTCTCCATACTAAAGGCTATAACCAGTTAATTTAACAAGCTTTTCTTTTTCAACCAGTTTTTTAAAAGTGTAATCCCAGAAGACATGTACCTGTGCTTCAGCATCAACATTTTAACATCTGGTTTGCTACCAGAAGGAAAAGAATGGGAGCAGAGAGAGGTTTGTTGGATAGATACTCAAATGATACTTGCTTATAAAAGCGATACCTCTTATTATGTAACAAGACTAGACATGTAATCAGATTCTATGTCAGTTTTTGATACAACTTATAATTGTGCTATTTAATGCAATTATACAGCCTCGAACTTTATCCCTAAATAGCATACTTTTTATTTCAGTGAGCTTAATATTTATAAAAATTTAAAAGGAATTTACCATTACATGTCATGAAAACAAGTGTGTGGGACAAGATTTACCATTATGATTGTTTTTAGTGAGCACTTTTTTGTGATTTACACTAAGAGGGCGAATTTTGGATCTGAAAATTCATTAAGACTCTGCTAAATCAGTGATTTTTTATTTTTCCTTCTAGTTCTAAGAACAGATAGAAGTGGCTATGGATAATTCATATGATTTCAATCAAAAAGGCTCATGTAATGGAATTCCACCTGAGAAGAAAAGCAACTTCCTTGTGTCAGAAGATCATGGACAGAAAATCTTAAGTATACTACAGAATTTTCGAGAACAAAATATCTTTTATGATTTCAAAATAATCATGAAAGATGAAATAATCCCATGTCATCGTTGTGTGTTAGCAGCATGCAGTGACTTTTTCAGGTACTTTTACCTTGTCTGTCTATCCCTCAGATTTTATGACACCACTAATTAAGTTATTTTTATGACTGTAACTCAATTTTTCCCCTAAGAACATGGAATAGTAATCTTTAATACTTAAAAAGAGATACTTAGAACCTAGATTAACTAATGATTTTTTTAATATGAAAATATAAGACTACCTTTTTTAAAGCTCAAGTCTTCCCAGGCTAGGATTTCCCAAAGTTAAACATTAGTCCTTATTGTTCTGGAAATAAAATTGTTTTGATGTGGGGTGAGTTTTGTTTGGGAGGTCCCCTGCACTGTATAATTTGGCAAAAGAGGAAAGGATAGACTGAGCAGAAATGGAAGCCAAGCTCAAAGAAAATGAAGCATCTGAGAAAAAATACATTTTGGACATGGGTTGTATCCCATGGATTGTCCAGGGAAGAGGGACTCTAACATGGAGAGTTTCTCTGCTCTTTAGCCTGGATCATCCTAAAGTGAGGAAAAGTACTTCCGGAGCAATTTCTGGAGAGCATTCAACTTGTTTTGATTCTGATTCTGAGTATAATTCAGTTCCCCAAGTAGATCATCCTGCAAAGAATGCACTAGTCATAACACTGTTAGAATCGACTATGATGACAGTGGGTTTCTGATTCTTCGTGGTTAAGGGTCAGACACATGACCTTAGTATTGTGGTAACTGTATGAAGGTAATGCCTCTGAGACCTATTCATCAGACAGGCAAACCTCTCTTGCTGACATTCTGACCTTCAGCCCTCCTAGTCATACTTTAATAAACTTAAATCCTAATTGCAGTATTTTGCATTAAGTTCAGTTTTAGAAGCAATTCTAAGTAAGCAGAATTTAAATCTCTAACAAACTTGATAAAAAAAAAGAGCAAGATATAAGATATAAAAGCATCTAGATACAAGTTAACTTATACTGGTTTTAACCCTTAATTTAACTTGTGTTTTACTACCAACATATAATTAAACCACACCCTTATCGCTCAAGATTAAATCTTACAGGTTGTACTTCATTCAGCAAGTTTATTGATATCTGCTGCTGCTAAGTCACTTCAGTCGTGTCCGACTCTGTGTGACCCCATAGACGGAAGCCCACCAGACTCCCCCGTCCCTGGGATTCTCCAGGCAAGAACACTGGAGTGGGTTGCCATTTCCTTCTCCTATTGATATCTACTACTCACTAAAAACCTTTTTTTTTTTTTGACTGCCCTATGTGGCATGCAGGATCTTCGTTCCCTGATGAGAGATCAAACCGTGCCCCTTGAACTGGAAGCGTAGAGTCTTATCCACCCACTCGACCCCCAGTGGAAGTCACTAAACACCAGTTTCTCTAGGGTTTCCTGCTTTGAATTTGAGAGCAGTGGCTCAGTGCTACGTCACAGTTTACTGAGGACAAGGGGAACTACACCTTTTACTAGCTTTTTGCCTAACTAGACTATATGTCTTCATGTATTCTTTTCATTTCTTCTCTCAGGTCACCTAAGTTATTCTTCTTCAGCTTCCACAGGGGCCCTAACTGGCCTTATGCTCTCCCATTTTCAGGTTCCACTAGTTTCTTTCCACCTCCCTTTGAATTCAGTTTTTCTTCCAAGGAACTATTTTTTTTGTTCCCTTATCCTTCATATCACCTCTTCATTAAAGGAAGCAGTACAGTATAATAGGTAAGTATTTGGCCTCTTTAGGCACATGCCCTAAATCTAAATTCCAGCTCCACCACTTATTAGACTGAACTTATGTGACTTAGTCTCGTTATGCTTCAGTTTCTTTATTTGTAAAAAATTAGGATAAGACAAATAGAATCTTGTTCATAAAGTCATTAATGAGAGTTGAAAGAAATAACATATATGCAATGATTAGGTCAGTCTTCCCTGGTGTCTTGGTGGTAAAGAATCCACCTGCCAATGCAGAAGAGGCAGGCTCAATCCCTTGGTCGGGAAGATCCTGTGGAAAAGGAAATGGCAACCGTTAGTATTCCTGCCTGGGAAATCCCATGGACAGAGGAGCCTGGTAGTCTATGGTCCATGGGGTTGCAGTGAGTCAGACACTACTTAGAGACTAAATAATAACAATTGATTAGTGTCCACTACTTTCAGTTATTATTGTTGAATTGTTATTAAGCTGAATTTGTTATTATTTATTATTATTATCATTAGCTTAATTTTTTTTTTTGCTGAAATTATTTCCAAATCTAGCCAAAAAATGGAAATGATTTGGTGTGAACATACAGTCTTATTTCTTTATAAAGCTTTAATGTTAACAGAATAAGAAGTTCATGTGAGCATTTGAATTGGCAGTCCTCTACTCTTTATGGTGGACTTATGCCTACTGCTTAGCTTTTTAGGGGTCTGTTTTCAAATGTTTAAAAATTACTGTTAAAACAATGTTTTGTAAAATTTGTACCTCTTCTGAAGTAAAACAAATGACAGTTTTATAATGACCTGAATCTTTTATGATATATATGATACTTTACTAAATGAGTATATAGTTCACATAAAAAGGTGTACAAATGTAGTTAGAAGGTCTGTATAATTTACACTCTTGTGGATAAGGCCATTAATACATAATTTTGTGTTATGATCAAACTCACTGGAGTATTGGGCTATAAACTTACAGGAATATTGGGGTATATAAAATTAAAAATAGCAGAAAAGTATACAGTGCATGGTAAATGCCCTTTATAATGTTTTTGGAAAATAAAAATTATGATTGAAATGTAGAGTCCCTGGAGACAAGATTCAAAAAGAAGCACACTATTGTATAACCAGTTTATGATAACAAGTAAATTTGAGATAGAAGTTAACTGAATACTTTAAAGATGAATAGGATGAAGTATAGAAGACATTACATGTCTTCTCAGAGACAGTGTGGAAGCTGATGGTAAATTAGAAATGCATACAATTTTAGAAAACTTTTTTTCCTCAAAATGATAGTAACAGCTAATGTGCTCAGTGCTCAGTTGCTATGCAACCCCATAGGCTGTAGATCGCCAGGCTCCTCTGTCCATGGAGTTTTTCAGGCAAGAATACTAGAGTGGGTTGCCATTTCCTACTCCGATAACAGCTAATATTTTGCATCAGTTAACTTAGTTGTTCCTCTCATAACTCGGTGACATAGGTACTACTAGTATCCTCATTTTCAGAAGAATTTGAAGTACGATTAAGTGATACCTCCCCAAGGTCACACAGTTAATAAGGCAGCCCTGATCTAGAGGCCACCCTCTTATTATTACCTTAAACTGCCTATAGATATCTTAATAATCTAATACGATTATCACCACAGGTTAATGTTTCTAAGTTGATCACATTATTGAAATATCCTGCACAATGTGGAACATGTATAAATTTTGTAACCATGTTTATTTGTTATTACATTAAGAAGTATTGAATATCCCTATTAGAAAGGGGATTTATCATCCTTTTCCTAAGGAGTGTTCTGTATTTGAAAGCCTCCTCATATTTTTCAGGTGGACCCCAGTGTTTCTTTAGTAGCTTTAGTTACTCTCTAGAACAGACTTTAATAATGAAATTTAGTTTTCCCCCAGTCCTACTTTGGGGCTTCCCTCATAGCTCAGATGGTAAAGAATCCACCTGCAGTGCTGGAGATGTGGGCTTGAAACCTGGGTTGGGAAGATACCCTGGAGGAAGAAATGGCATCCCACCCCAGTATTCTTACCTGGGAAATCCCATGGATGGAGGAGCCTGGCGGGCTACAGTCCATGGAGTTGAAAAGAGTCTAACACACTAACCAACTAAGCATGCCTGCAGAGTACTTGGGCACTGCTCACAAAGGTATCCTGAACAATTCTAGTACAAAAGCAAACCAGTGTTAAACCAGGCCCAAAGTCAGATGGTCTTTAGTCTTGACGAATGTTCAACTGGCAGCCTTTAGTTCTTTGTTGTAGCTCTTTCCTCTTTAACCTTAATTTTTATTTGCAGTTCTACTGAAAACCATCCTAATGGGTTTGTTTAAAGTATAAAAATTAGTAACTCTGGATATAAAGTTAATTAAGGATGGATGGCAATATTGTTCTTAGTAAAGCCAGGCGTGAAATATATCTTAGTCTCCTGCCTAAACATTTCCAAATAATTTATATTTTTGCTTAAAATGAGCCAAAAATGTTCCCAGTTTCTTAGAGTCGTATCACTGTTAGGTGGGGATAATGTATATGTAAGTTTATCCTGTATTTTAAGTAATTTTAGTTACCACCTGCAGAGTTGAACTAAATTAATCCATAGGTAAATAAATTCAGCCATTAGATTTTACCCCAATGTTATGAATAATATATAAGAACATCAAATCAGACACAAAATTTGAATCTTTTTATAGCCTTTGGATTCATTGCTATGGTTAAGCTGTAATCCATATATTTTTCAATGTGGTATTGTGTAATATGTGTATTTTACAGATAAATAATATGGTCTCTAATGTAGATATTAATTTATTATGATGCTTTAAAAATGTATTTGGTAAATGTATTTTATATCAACCTAAGAGTGAAGGAAACCTCTTTAAGGTCATATTGAAAATTATCTTGGAATAAAATATTCCTGTTTATTTGTTCTTCTGTGTTCTTCATTTTTGCAGGGCTATGTTTGAAGTAAACATGAAAGAAAGAGATGGTGGAAGTGTTACCATTACTAATTTGTCCTCCAAAGCAGTAAAAGCATTTCTTGATTATGCCTATACTGGAAAAACAAAGATAACAGATGATAATGTGGAAATGTTCTTCCAGTTGTCATCATTTCTTCAAGTTTCCTTCCTATCCAAAGCTTGCAGTGACTTTTTAATAAAAAGTATTAATCTTGTCAATTGTTTACAATTATTATCTATATCAGATAGTTATGGCTCTGCCCGTTTGTTTGACCATGCTTTATACTTTGTACAACATCACTTTTCTTTATTATTTAAATCCAGTGATTTCTTAGAGATGAATTTTGGAGTACTGCAAAAGTGTCTGGAATCAGATGAATTAAATGTTCCTGAAGAAGAAACTGTACTCAAAGTTGTCCTTAGTTGGACTAAACATAACTTAGAATCAAGGCAAAAACATCTGCCTTATTTGATTAAAAAAGTAAGATTATGTCAGTTATCTGAGGAGACACTTCAAGATTGTCTACTCAATGAAGAGTGTTTACTCAAAAGCACAAACTGTTTTGACATAATCATGGACGCAATTAAGTGTGTGCAAGGTTCTGGTGGACTTTTCCCTGATGCTCGACCATCCACAACTGAAAAATACATATTTGTTCACAAAACTGAGGAAAATGGAGAAGCTCAATATACGTTTTGCTATAATATTAAAAGTGATTCATGGAAGATACTGCCACAGTCACACCTGATTGATTTGCCAGGATCTAGTCTCTCTAGTTATGGGGAGAAAATATTCTTGACAGGTGGTTGCAAAGGGCCATGTTGTAGAACAGTTCGGCTTCATATTGCAGAATCATATCATGATGCCACTGATCAAACCTGGTGCTATTGTCCAGTCAAAAATGATTTTTTCCTGGTATCAACTATGAAAACACCAAGAACCATGCATACATCAGTTATGGCTCTCAATAAGTTATTTGTCATAGGTGGAAAAACTAGAGGATCTCAGGACATTAAAAGTCTCTTAGATGTTGAATCTTACAATCCTCTTTCCAAAGAATGGGTGTCTGTTAGCCCATTACCCAGGGGCATATACTATCCTGAAGCAAGTGCATGCCAAGATGTAATTTATGTTCTAGGATCAGAGGTAGAAATTACAGATGCCTTTAACCCATCACTTGATTGCTTTTTCAACTACAATGCTACAACTGATCAGTGGTCTGAACTAGTAGCAGAGTTCGGGCAGTTTTTTCATGCAACGCTAATTAAAGCTGTCCCAGTAAACTGCACACTCTATATATGTGACCTTTCCACTTATAAGGTTTATAGTTTTTGTCCAGATACTTGTGTTTGGAAGGGTGAAGGATCTTTTGAATGTGCAGGCTTCAATGCCGGTGCAGTTGGAATTGAAGATAAAATTTATATATTAGGTGGTGATTATGCACCAGATGAAATCACAGATGAAGTTCAGGTCTATCACAGCAGCAGGTCTGAGTGGGAAGAAGTTTCACCAATGCCAAGAGCCTTAACTGAATTTTACTGCCAGGTGATTCAGTTTAATAAATACAGAGACCCATGGTTTTCTAATCATTTCTAAAAATAGTGTATGATTAGACATTCTAAAGCAATTGAAGTTCTAGAAGCCTGCAGTAAATTTATTAACTTTAATTATTGGTAAAAAGGTCTTTACAGCTGAGTAAGATAAAATAGACCTATAAGAGAATTACTATGAATGTATGCTATATTAGAGAAATACTATGAATGTATACTATATATGAATTAGCAGTTCCCAGAAACTTAAAATACACAATACGTTTTACCAAAAACTGTATTTAATTTAATCTTGGAGAATCTAGGATATTAGTATTTCCATATATAAGTAAAACTCAGGCTTTGATGTTTTGATTCTTAAAGTACTTTAACCACGACAGAAAAACAAATCACACTTCACAGAATTGGACAATGTAAATGGGAGAAGTCTCTTTAGGTAGTAAAAATGACTTATTTATACTATATGAAGTGTAAAATATATTAGAGGTGAGAATCCTATCTTGTTACTACAGGTATAAGAGTAATTGAATTCCTATTTTTTTCTGATCATTGGTTAGCTATTTTTAAGCCCTTTCTTTTCTTTCACTATTTTTCAGTCAGAAAATTTTCTGAAATGAAGTGTATTTCCCCAGCCTTCTAAAACTGTACACTAAACATGTTTTAATTTTTTGATTCAACTCTTCATTAAGAGCATAGTGTACTGTAATGCTGTTGGCAGTTATTGAAATGTCTTAAAATTTGCTTATTCTATTAGTTTTAGTGTTAGTTGGTCTCAGTTTTTAGAGGTATTTTATTTTCTGGCTCAAGCTCAGTAAATTAACTTTCTTGATTTATTTAGTCAAGTTATACCTGACCTGATTTTATCTTGACATGTAACCCTTTTAGTGACATTCTTGGATTCTGGGATGGTAGTCCTAAAATACTTTTCCATATCATTGCCAGATTCCAGTGTAAGCGAGGATATAGAAAATCTGACCTCTAGATAAGTGGACTACTACTGTTGGCATTTCTTAAACTTTTGCATGTCCAAATTTGAGTTGAAGTAAGAAATTTCAACATCTCAGTACCGTGTCAGTTTTTTGTGGTGATGTATACCAGCTGTAAAGTGCTGTGTATGTTTTCTTCTTCAGCACATTATTCATTGTGAATTACTTACTAAATTTAAAAATGTGACTGGGCTTTTGGTATTGATAGTAGATATGTGAAACTTGCAACTTATTAGATGTTTAATTATCTGTAACCCAAACAATGAGAGAGAATCATCCTTGTTCTCAGCTAAGATGATTCTGCCTTGTAAGAGGATATGTTTCTTTAATCAGTTTTATCGATACAGGTATTTTAGGTTTTAGGACCTGATTTATATCTCAGGTAATGTGTAGATTGTATTTCTCTGGAATCAAATGAAGTTTCCCACACACTGTAGTAAATGTTAATCTGTTGTAAATATTCTTTAGAAGTAGAAATGTACCTAAATGAAGGTCCTTTTATTTTACCATATAAATTTATGCAATCATAAATTTCAAATATATTTTTCAAAATGGAATAGAATGTTAGACTAAATTATCATGCAATTCCAAAATCAGGGATTGTCTGTAATCAGACGATAGTTGCATAAAAATTCTTCTGTAGAATTGGTGGCTTCCTCCCTACGTACCTTTGTTGGCTCTGCCCTTTTCTCTCTCTCTGTCTCTGTGGATGTGTGTTGTGTGCATAAGAAAGAAAATTCAGTGGAGGCTTTCTCTGTGTGTTATGTGGCACTTTGAAAACAAGTTATTTGAGAAAGACCATAACACAGTGGGTGACAAAATTGTTCATTTAGACATATATAAACAAATATTTCCAGAAAGGAGAAACTAAAGCAAAATAGAATCCCTTCCTGATCTTGTTTCATTATTATATCTTGATTTCTACCATTCTTCTCACTGGCCATTGATTTTTTTTAATTTTATTTTTACTTGGATAATTACGATGTGGTGATGGTTTCTGCCACACATCAACATGAGTCAGCTATAGGCATATATACGTCCCCTCCCTCTCTAGCCTTCCTCCCACCTCCCTCAATACCCCACCTCTCTGGGTTGTCACAGAGCAGCCACGGCCATTGGTTCCTGATGTTACTAGAAGTATCCTTGTTTCCAAGCCATAAGTAACTCCCTCTACATTTGATTTTAAACACTTTTCAATGCACAAGGCTTTCTGCTTTAGTTTCCTCAATTGCTGCAGGAAACTTGTTGATCGTTTTTCACTTACTGTCATCCCTTTACATCTTTACCTGAGTGTTCATCAGTTATAACTTTAAAAAGTAGTCTGTCTAGTCATAAAACCTCAAACTCTTCCTTTACTTACTGTTCTTTTTCCTTGGCATTATAGCAGTCTATACTGGGCTTGGCTCTCTTAGCAGTTAATCTTATTCTCTCCAATTTTGCATCCTCTGGTAAAGGGAACACTTTGATTTGATCTACTAAATGGTTATTGAAAAATGGTTTTGGGTGTTCAAAATCCTCAAGGAACTGAGGCACATGTACACATGGTCAGTGACTTAACTGGTATTATCATTCCCTTCTTGCCAATCATTTTGGCTTCACCAAGAACCACATATATTATTTCTGGCCTGGCCCTCTATTCTCGATCTCTTGCACAAGTCTCAGTGATCTTTCAAGTCTATTCTACCCAGGAGGAGCCGTTTTTCCTGTCTGTAAGATTAGAAAACAATATCCCTTTATGACTTCTTCCCTTAGTCTTCTTTTCTTTGAAGTTTCCTTTCCTTTCATTATCATCCTTCAGTCAGTGCTGCATTGTAAGAGACAAAATAATTAAACTCATTATCCAGATTGCTTTCATTCTTGTAGCAAAATTCTAAATAACATTTCCAAATTGTTTATCATTTGCCCTGGTAAATGGATTATGCATGCAAAAAAGTTGCAGTATTGTAGTATCCTCAGTTCAGTTCAGTCGCTCAGTCGTGTCCGACTCTCCGTGACCCCATGAATCACAGCACGCCAGGCCTCCCTGTCCATCACCAACTCCCGGAGTTCACTCAAACTCATGTCCATAGGAGTATCCTAGTGTCCGCTAAAATTGAAAATAGTTATGTGTCACTGTTAAGCATAAAAAAGATTAAATTCAACATTTATATGATATCAAAGTTAATGAACATTTTTAGAACTATCTTCAAACTTGATTTATAATGTAGAGCACCTGTTCATCTGTTCCCTGTGAAACAAAAGCGGTATGAAGAATATTTGCATAATCAAATTAACTGCATTCATATAATTCTCAATTTTTGTTTGGGAAGCAGTCTTTATCACAACAGTATTCATTATATGTTACTCTTGAAAGCTAGAATAGTATTTGAGAGCAACCACATCCTGCAACATGATTCCATTTTCCCCAGATACCAAGAAGAGCAATTGAGTATGTGTTCTGTTCAGTTCAGTTCAGTTCAATCGCTCAGTCGTGTCCGACTCTCCGCGACCCCATGAATCACAGCACGCCAGGCCTCCCTGTCCATCACCAACTCCCGGAGTTCACTCAAATTCATGTCCACAGAGTCGGTGATGCCATCCAGCCATCTCATTCTCTGTCGTCCCCTTCTCCCGCCCCCAACCTTTCTTAGGTACCTAAATGAAGGCATCTGATTTGAAAATCAGAGTCAAATATAGAGGGAGACATCTGTTTACCTTTTAAGATTTGCAAGCAATAAATATAATGGTTAAATATTTTGTTGAATATATTTTAGATCATCATTCTCAGTTTAATTGGATCCAGTGTTTGGAAACCCATATATTTAGAATTGAATGTGTAAGAACAAAAAAATGCCTTCCAATGGGCAGCTCTTGGCAACCTAAAAACGAAGGCTCAAGTTTTTAAGGAAGCCAGTTTCTGTTCAACTAACAAAATTCACTCCACTTTATAAAGCCATATTTGAAATAAGACTAAATATCAAAAACTATGGCATGTGTCAGAGAACTAGCCCAAGTAAATTCCTACACAGGAGTACACAACCAAAGATTTCTATGTTTTATTTGCACATTTTTATCTTGATGTTTTTCTGCCTTTTGACTAATTGCTTCCTCCAGTTTGTTTAGAATTTAGGCATTCTGAGTAATTGATTTTAATGTCTGCATACTCAAGATTTCAATAAGATGTGAATCATAAAATTACATCAGTTTAGGAGCATTCTTGTTGAAGGAAATTTGTTCTTTTTTTAAAAATCTCCTAGGAAAAACTCTGTAAAGGGTGCTGACATTTACAGTGAGCTGCTAATAGGGATTTCTCCTTCTGTTTACCATAAGTGCACATTTGTTTTACAAAGACCATTACCTAAAATTTTGTCCTGAATGATTGTTCTTATTTCACTGCAAATGTGGCGATATAGCTATATGTAGTGAATCTAGTTAAAGATTATGTGATTTGAAAGATATCTGTAATTCTTAAAAGTCTATAAATATATTTGATTACAGTAAGATGCTTAATCAAATTTAATTTACAAATAGGGGTTTTAATCAACACAATATTACAGTAGGGATTTTAATCACAGCATGGTATTACACACTGATCAAGAGATAAACTTTTCTAAATTATAGATTCGTATTCAAACTTGAGGATAACCTTAAAATCTAATACAGCTTCCAGCCTTGTATGGAAAGCCCCTCTAAATTATAAAATACCCTTGACAGATGATTTTCTCTTCACATTCTAATTCAGTTCTTTCTGGGTAAAGAGCTCACTACCTCCATTTTTAAACAGTTCTGTTAGAAAGTTCTTCCTAAGGTTGAAAGCAACTCTGCCTCCCTGTAATAACTTGCAATCCTTGATCTTAGGTTGCTGTCTCCATAAGTATTGGAAATAGCATGTCTTCCATTCCTCTAAAATCAAGTCCTCACTTTCCTTCTTGTTCAAATGCTTAACGTTTTAAAACTTGCCACAGTGGCCAAGGTTACATACCTTCTACTTGTACATTTGCTCAGAAAAATCCATCCTAGCTCTGTTGCTTTTTTGGTGTGTTGAGCATGATGAGCATTGCATAATCTTCTAATAAAGCAAGCACTTCATTCCCTTAATCAGCTCTTCTAAATCCATTGTGAGGTAGAGCCTTGCTATCTCTCCTTCTATCAACTATCGACATAATCACAAACATTTTCTGGGAGAGGAATTCTGAAGCCAGATTTTAATGTGTTTTGATCATTTGTCATTAGGTATGGTTTTCAGAATTTTAATAATACTTCTAAGAGAGACTAAAGCATGTACAAAAAATAGAAACCAAAACAGTCACTAACTAGATCAACAAATTATGCTATTGGTTCCAAGGGTAACAAGGTTGCTGGAATTACTTGAGTACAATTCTCTGAGTTTCACATTGTAGTGTAAATACTTCTTTACATATCTGTCTTATTTAATTGGAAACTCTTAGGAATAGGGATATTATCATTTCTGGACCTAGCAATCAGCACAGTGCTTGCATATTAATAACGCATCTAATAAACTAACATTCTATCAAGCCAATATATGAAGCAAAATTTATTATAGTTATATTGTTTCTGAATGGGTTAGACTTAACTGCATATTTTGCAATTTTCATGTACAAAAAGTTTATTTACATTAGGATTTTACATTTAAGAGTGCTACACATTGTACTTTAGTTATCAATGTATGTGTTAGTTCTTTTTGTAATGTTTGATATCCTTATGTTAAAAGTCTGGGCTAGCTAATTTATGCAACTTTTTGTTAGTATATGTTGTATATCTTTGTTAGTAAATTAATAATGAAGTACTTTTTATTTAAGAATGAAATTGCGTTACATAGTACATTGCCCACATTTGGAGAACATGTATAGTTGGTTGTATAGTTGTGTTGTATATGTATATTTGGTACTTGAAAGTGAAATTATACTTTCAAACTAACTCATTGAATTTTTTTAGTGCTTAAGGATTACTTGTTCTCCTTGAATTTTAATTATAATATTTAATTCTGTGTTTCCTTTCAAATTCAGTAATAGATAAGACAATGACTGAAAGTATCATTAGTAGACATACAACCCCCGTTTCCCCTACAAGAACATAATAGATTTAGTGACCTTTTCCCACAGGGGAGACTGTGCGCAAAGCTACTTTGCATACTTAAGTGATTTATTTCATTTTTTATTAGTAGAATATGAGCATTTACCATATGCAATGAGAAATAAAATCATTTTTTTCAGATCCATGTTAACCATATTAATATGTAGTAAACATTTCAATTATATAAAATAATTATTAATGTATTAAAGTGTATCTCAGAAAAGAATATATATTGTTTGCATTTATTGTTACTAGAAATAAAAATGGTAGAAAAAGGTGAATGCTAAGGCTCTCATTTTCTTGCCACCCCCTTCCCCAGATGCCCTGAGTGGCTCTGATGAATCTCAGAATTCCTGAGAGAGTGGTGGTTGAGATGGGTTTACTGTTAGAACTGGCTCTGTAACTGTGGACAGAGCAGCATAGACTTCAAGGTGGACATGTTGGGCTGAGTGAATAAAATGCAGCTAAATTTGAAATGAATCATAGATGGAGAGAGACCTTGAGGTGCTGCATGAGCTAAGAAAAAACAGACCGAATGTCCCTGCGCCACAAATGAAAGCAGTAGAAGCTAGCTGAATGTCCAAGGTCAGGCACTGTCCAACCCTACTTCCATGGACATCAGCAACACAAGAATCAGCCAGATGCCAGGGTATAAGCATCCTTCCTACCTAATATGTACGGGTGAACTAGTGACGAGGTCCAGAGTCTGAAAGACTAAATCATACCATAACAAGACTTATTTTAAGATGTTTACATTGGACAGATGCTGTCTTAATTCCAGTTCAATTTTTCCTCTTTCTGGACAGGCCCATTTGCCATCACATTTCTGGTATTCCTGTGTGATCAGTTGTGATTTGCTAAACAACCTTGACTCCCAAACCCTCTTCTAGAATACTGCTCAGGTTGAAACAGTTGATCTATGGAATCCTAACCCTTAAAAAATCAACTGTTCTATCCCACATGCTTACATACATAATGCTAGTTGCTTTCTCTTCATTTCTTAGTCTGTCATCAAATCCTTGGTCCAACCTTACTGCTCCAGACTTCTTCCCTTATTACCTCCAATTCTCCATGTGCTTCCAGCTTCTGTAGTTTACTTTGCCAGCAAATAATGATTCACCTTCTTCTCTTTAATCCCTGTAGTTAATTTAAAATGTAAGGATACTGGAGGGAATTAGCCTGTTACCAGGTTGTTGGGGATGCTACCCTGAAACCAGAGGTCTCTCTTGGTCAGCATTTTAATACTTGCAAGTTTTCCTCTTAAGTCATTAAATAGAGTGGTTCATAATCTCAGACTGATGCATTGGCATTTAGGGAAGTTCTTTCCCTAAATTTTGAATTTCCTGAATTTATCCTTCTCCTCACTGCGAAACAAAAGCCCCTCAAAGACAAAATTTAATCTCTGTACTCAGAAAATGAAAAACACATTTAAACTTAAGAATTACTTAATATTTTGTTACAGGCTCTTATTCAGTTACAGTGTAAGTTGCAAATATGTTTTGTAAAAAACTAGCAATTTGGCCAATATACAGATTTTAATTGATATATATGTACATTTTTCAGAGAAAAAATAATCCTGAAACGTAATTACTCTTTTCACTATGAATATGGAGTTTCAAAGTAATGTTTATAAAGTGCTTTGAGGTTTTTGAAACTATAAAATATTGAATTTTTAGACAATGTGGCACTAAACCAATCTACCTAGTGAACATTAATTAAAACTGCAATTTATTTTAATTACTTTTATAAAACTTATGTTTCCAGGGTAAAGTTTCCTTGGGCTTATTAAATTTTCCAATTTTGAAGACTTCTATGAAGCCTGATGAAACTAAACCTAAACTAGCAAACTTAATATTCATGAAAAACTTAAGAAATATGTGGGACCATCTTAAAATATTTAGCATATCATCATAGTATTTATAGAGTTAGATTTCACTGCACCTGATAAATATTTTTGCATTTCTTCCAAATTCAGGGCTTCTTTAACCTGATTCTGTTCTACTAGTCATTAGTGAGTCTTTCCATGGGAAATTAATTACCCTTACCTAACTTTGAGTAAAATACATGGTGCAAAGTTAGTTTACATTTTCAACCAAGAAAAGCCTTTGTCTAGCCTTTTCATTTAAAATTCCAACTAGTCTAATTTTTCCCTTTTAGAGATTAACCACCTTTTATGTTATGAAACATTAATTGGAATTCAAAAAATCTTTAAAAAACTTTCAACAAATGAGTATTTTGTTTGTTTGTTTGTTTCCTTTACAAATAGTGTTCACCTTGTGATCTATTCCTGAAGGAGTGAAATATACCACAATATTCTTCCATTTAAATACAATTCACATTTCATTTATAAGCACAAATTAATAAATACTTGTTTCTAGGAATTGTCACAAAGAGAATTATTCTAGTAGTTTAAAGCATCTAAATTTCTTTCCTTGATAAATGAAATATTAAGGTCTAACCAATAATTTTTGTTACGGGATGCCTACCCAGGAATATATGTGTCAGGCAGTGTTCCTTAAAGTTTCCTCCGAAAAAAAGGTCATCTGGGAGTCCCATTAAAAATACTGAATTCAGGAGGAGGTGCCACCAGGCTAGCAGGAAACATCCAACCCCTGTGCTGGTAGATGAATGGAAAACTGATTTAAACAAAGTACTAACAAGGAATTGTCCTTGATTTTCGTACTTTGTAGCATTTCTCAAATTCTTTTCACATCTTCCCTTATTGTAAAAACTGCATTGAAGTTAGAAAATAAAGCAATTGAAAAGGAAATTTTCAGTGTATAAGAAACTCAGACCCTTTTGAAAGAAATTACAGAAAGGAAGTAATTTTTTCTAAGCAGCTTAATAACGACAATTAATGTGATGAAGTGAATGGCTTGGGAGGAGATTGCACAGTGTGCAAATGCTGTAGGAGAAGGAGAACAGAGAACAAGGACAGAAGTGAAAAGAAGGTACCTTGACTGTCGAGCCCTTATGAAGAGAAAGAAGATGAAGGCGAACATTAAGCTAGTTGGTTCCCACATCTGATTTAGGTGACTCACTGAAGAGATAGATGAAAAGATTGGATTCCGAAGTGATACAAGTTTTGATTGGCAAAATGTGGCAGATTTCAGGGATGAAGGTGGATCCTGAGGCCAAGGAGGAAGAAAGAGATCCCCAGAGTCCTGAATTTGAGATTGAAAAGGAAGAAGAAATGTCATCAGTCATACAAGATTGCAGAAGGGAAAATGAACTTCCTGATTTCCCCCACATTGATGAATTTTTTACTCTAAACTTAACACCATCTAGGTCTGCATATGATGAGCCCCATTTGCTTGTAAACAAAGAAACAGAAATTAGAATTGGAAAAACGAAGACTTGATATTGAGGCTGAAAGACTGCAGGTCGAGAAGGAACGCCTACACATTGAGAAAGAGAGGCTGCGACATTTAGATATGGAGCATGAGCAACTTCAGCTGGAGAAGGAGCAGTTGCAGATTGAAAGAGAGAAGCTGAGGTTACAGATAATCAGCTCAGAGAAGCCGTCTTTGGAAAGTGAACTTGGTCAAGGGGAAAAGTCCATACATCAGCCACAGGATATAGAAACTGAGAAGTTAAAACTTGAGAGAGAACGCTCACAACTGGAAAAAGATAGGCTGCAGTTTTTCGAATCTGAATTGGAGAAGCTGCAGATTGAAAAGAAACTCAAGTAGTGAAAGACTACGAATTCAGAAGGAAGGACACTTGCAGTGATTTATCTAGGTCTCCATTTATCAAATGTTTGTAAAGTATAAGTTTAGGTTTAAAAATGGTTGCAGGGTTAGCTGTATTGTTGTTGTTTTTCCCCTGTTGAATATTAGTGTTTTTAATACGAAAAAGATAATTATTTGTGGGTAATATATGCTTAAGTCTTCTATGAAAACTATGTGCCCTAGCATAAACAGTATAGCAGAAATTGTTGTACTGTACACTTTAATTTAGTAAAATTACACACCCGTCTTTTATAATCTATGCACTCAGAGTTTCCAATTATGTCTGTGTAAAATTCTAGCTCAGTAGTTGTCAACTGGGGGTGACTTTGGCCCCCAAAAGACATTTGGCAATGTCTAGCGACATTTTTTGGTTGTCAGAATTAGAAAGTTGGGCATATTCCTCCTGGCATATAGTAGCTAGGGATGCCTACATCCTGCAATGCACAGGACAGTTCCCACTCTCCCCTCTCCCCCAAAAGAATGGTCAAACCCTAAATAGCAATGTTGCTGAAGTTGAGGAATCCTGTCTTAGCCTGACTGAGCACCTCTTTAACTGTGTTTCAGTTTCAGAATGTTAAAACCGCAGATATTTATGTGGGGATTACTTAAATGGCCCAAAAATTTAACTATGAAATGATGAAGATTATAGATGTTTTATTCCTTCGTTTCCATCTGTATATAATGTGAGAGTCAGAAAACAATGTAGGAAACATCAGAGGTTGTCTAAAGTGGGTTACTTTCCAAAACAGTTCACTCATCTATCGGTGCTTTGGAAACAGTATACATTTTTGTAAGCTTTATGCTTTCTTCTGTGACTCCATTGACTAAGTCAGTAGTTTAGACAAAAATTGTCATTTCATCCATGTACTGAAATCTTAATATACGCAGTTGAAGCTAGTTAGAATGTTACCAGTTTAAAAATGGTGCCAGTAGTCAATAAACTGGAACTCAGTAAGTGGACATTTGATTTTTAAAATAGATAATAAATGTGTGGAACTGGGAATGGGGGTGGGGGAGAATGTCCTCTGTATCCAATAGTAATGATGATGGTGACGAAATAGTGATAGTAGTGGTATATTATGAATTAGGAAAGCACTTACTGCACACTATCTGACCTAATCTGTAGAAAAAGTCTTGAGAGTAGTATCATTATTCTTGAATCTGAAACTTAAAGAAGTAACACTTCTCTTAAATGATTGATTTCATGTATCATGATGTATTTTGTCTTTGTTCTTCCCTGTGAAACAAAGTTTGTATCTTTAGTCAGTCATTTTGGTAATTATTCTGAGACCAAGGGTTTACTTAATCTGGTGATTTGTCTTTAGTCCCCTAAAGGTAATTTTTCTACTGTCCAGATAATTGTAATGTACACTAAAGTTGAGAAGCACTGCATGAGATCACCTTGTATTTTCCCAGTTCCCTATATATAGCCTTAGTACATCTCTCCTATTGACAGATACTAAGCAACAGTTAGAACAGGACATGGAAAAACAGACTGGTTCCAAATAGGAAAAGGAGTACGTCAAGGTTGTATATTGTCACCCTGCTTATTTAACTTATATGCAGAGTACATCATGAGGAACGCTGGGCTGAAAGAAGCACAAGCTGGAATCAAGATTGCCGGGAGAAATATCAATAACCTCAGATATGCAGATGACACCACCCTTATGGCAGAAAGTGAAGAGGAACTCAAAGGCCTCTTGATGAAAGTGAAAGAGTGAAAAGGTTGGCTTGAAGCTCAACATTCAGAAAACGAAGATCACGGCATCTGGTCCTATCACTTCATGGGAAATAGATGGGGAAACAGTGGAAATAGTGTCAGACTTTATTTTTGGGGGGCTCCAAAATCACTGCAGATGCTAATTGTAGCCAGGAAATCAAAAGACGCTTACTCCTTGGAAGGAAAGTTATGACCAACCTAGATAGCATATTAAAAACCAGAGACATTAATTTGGCAACAAAGGTCCGTCTAGTCAAGCCTATGGTTTTTCCAGTGGTCATGTATGGATGTGAGAGTTGGACTGTGAAGAAAGCTGATCACCGAAGAATTGATGCTTTTGAACTGTGGTGCTGGAGAAGACTCTTGAGAGTCCCTTGGACTGCAAGGAGATCCAACCAGTCCATTCTAAAGGAGATCAATCCTGGGTGTTCTTTGGAAGGACTGATGCTAAAGCTGAAACTGCAATACTTTGGCCACCTCATGCGACGAGTTGACTCACTGGAAAAGACTCTGATGCTGGGAGGGATTGGGGGTGGGAGGAGACGGGGACGACAGAGAATGAGATGGCTGGATGGCATCACCGACTTGATGGACATAGTTTGAGTGAACTCCGGGATTTGGTGATCGACAGGGAGGCCTGGCGTGCTGTGATTCATGGGGTCGCAAAGAGTTGGACAAGACTGAGCGACTGAACTGAATTGAACTGAACTGAACCTTGATTCTAAATTGATTCTTGTTAATTTATGAATATTTTGAAACAAAATTTGGAGAAGAACTACCACCTATCCAACTCAGACTCTCCCAGAAAATTGCAGAGGAGGGTAAACTCCCAAACTCATTCTATGAGGCCACCTTCACCCTAATACCAAAAGCACACAAAGATGCTACACACAAAAAAAATAAAACTACAGGCCAATATCAATGATGAATATAGATGCAAAAATCCTCAACAAAATTCTAGCAAACAGAATCCAACAACATATTAAAAAGATCATATATCATGACCAAGTGGGCTTTATCCCAGGGATGCAAGGATTCTTCAGTATTAGCAAATCAATCAATATGATACACCACATTAACAAATTGAAAGATAAAAGCCATATGATTATATCAATAGATGCAGAGAAAGCCTTTGACAAAATTCAGCACCATTTATGATTAAAAACTCTCCAGAAAACAGGCATAGAAGGAACATACCTCAACATAATAAGGGCCATATATGATAAACCCATAGTCAACATTATCCTCAATGGTGAAAAATGGAAAGTATTTCCCCTAAATTCAGGAACAAGACAAAGGTGCCCACTCTCACCACTACAATTCAACACAGCTTTGAATGCTTTAGGCACAGCAAACAGAGAAGAAAAAGAAATAAAAGGACTCCAGATTGGAAACGAAGAAGTAAAAATCTGTTTACAGATGACATTATCCTCTACATAGAAAACACTAAAGACACCACCAGAAAATTACTAGTGCTAATCAATGAATATAGCAAAGTTGCAGGATATTAAATTAATACACAGAAATCCCTTGCATTCCTATACACTACCAGTGAGAAAACAGAGAAATTAAGGAAACAATTCCATTCACCATTGCAACAAAAAAATAAAATACTTAGGAATAAATCTACCTAAAGAAATAAAGGACCTATGTATCAGTTCAGTTCAGTTCAGTCGCTCAGTCGTGTCCGACTCTTTGCGACCCCATGAATCACAGCACGCCAGGCCTCCCTGTCCATCACCAATTCCCAGAGTTCACTCAAACTCATGTCCATTGAGTCAGTGATGCCATCCAGCCATCTCATTCTCTGTCGTCCCCTTCTCCTCTGGCCCCCAATCCCTCCCAGCATCAGACTCTTTTCCAGTGAGTCAACTCTTCACATGAGGTGGCCAAAGTATTGGAGTTTCAGCTTTAGCATCAGTCTTTCCAATGAACACCCAGGACTGATATCCTTTAGAATGGACTGGTTGGATCTCCTTGCAGTCCAAGGGACTCACAAGAGTCTTCTCCAATAGGAAACTATAAAACACTGATGAAAGAAATCAAAGATGACACAAATAGATGGAAAAATATACCATGTTCTTGGATGAGAAGAATCAATATAGTGAAAATGAGTATACTACCCAAAGCAATCTATAGATTTAACTCGATCCTTATCAAGCTACCAATGGTATTTTTCACAAAACTAGAACAAATAATTTCACAAATTGTATGGAAATACAAAAAAAACCTCAAATAGCCAAAGCAATCTTGAGAAGGAAGAATGGAACTGGACGAATCAGCCTGTCTGACTTCAGACTATACCACAAAGTTACAGTCATCCATACAGTATGGTACTGGTACAAAGACAGAACTATAGATCAATGGATCAAAATAGAAAGCACAGAGATAAATCCACACACCTATGAACACCTTATCTTTGACAAAGGAGGCAAAAATGTACAATGGAGAAAAGACAATGTTTTTAATAAGAGGTGCTGGAAAAACTGGTCAACCACCTGTAAAAGAATGAAACTAGAACACTTTCTAACACCATACACAGAAATAAACTCAAAATGGATTAAATATCTAAATGTAAGACCAGAAACTATAAAACTCGTAAAGGAAAATACAGGCAAAACACTGCCTAACATAAATCACAACAAGATCCTAGTACAACCACTACGGAGAACAGTGTGAAGATTCCTTAAAAAACTGGAAACAGAACTGCCATATGACCCAGCAATCCCACTTCTAGGCATACACACCAAGGAAACCAGAATTGAAAGAGACTCTTGTACCCCAATGTTCATTACAGCACTGTTTTCAATAGCGAGGACAGGAAAGCAACCTAGATATCTATTGGTAGACGAATGGGTAAGAAAGCTGTGGTACATATACACAATGGAATATTACTCCACCATTAAGAAGAATGCATTTGAATCAGTTCTAATGAGGTGGATGAAACTGGAGCCTATTATACAGAGTGAAGTAAGTTAGAAAGAAAAACACCAATACTCTATATTAACACATATATATGGAATTTAGAAAGATGGCAGTGACAACCCTATACACGGACAGCAAAAGAGACGGATATAAAGAACCGACTTTTGGGCTCTGTGGGAAAAGGGGAGGGTGGGATGATTTGAGAGAAGAGCATTGAAATATGTATATTACCATATTTGAAATAGATGAACAGTCCAAGTTTGACGCATGAAAAGGGCACTCAAAGCCCATGAATTGGGACAACCTAGAAGGATGGGATGGGGAGGGAAGAGGGAGGGGGGTTCAGGATTGGGGACACATGTACACCTGTGGCTGATCCATGTCAATGTATAGAAAAAACCACCACAATATTGTAATTAGCCTCCAATTAAAATAAATAAATTAAAAATATAAAAATGAAAAAAAAAAGTATCTTAAAAACCACATGTGACATTTGAGTATGGGTATATAAGGCAAAAATGTACATCTTAGTTATCTTGCATTTGAAATAGTGTTATTTTTCTATAATTGAAATAAATGCTACCATGGGGGAAAAAAAAACTAATCCAGGACCTTATCCTTAGAGATTTTCATTTAGTAAGTTCTGGATTCGGATCCTAGCAACTCATAGCTTATACAAGCACTGCAAATAATTCTTATCAGTAAGTAGGCCTGGAAATATACTAAAGTAGAGACTGAGAACCCAACTCTAAGTCAAGTAGGTTTGGGTTTGTGTCTTTGTTCCACCATAGAGTGGTTTAAAAGCTGTACAAGCTTGAGAAAATTACTTAAACATTCTGTGCCCCAGGTGTTTTATTGGCAATACAGATAATGCTTATATCTACAACATGTTGCTGTAATAATTAAAAAACTCACGTGACATACTTGACAATGGGAAATGTTCAGTAAATGTCCTTTGTCTCCTTTCTTTTTTCTTGTTTCCTTTCAGCAGAAGCCATTTTCTCTTAATTCTCTGACATGCTACTACAGCTCTACATTCTACAGTTAGAGCTAAAATTTTAAAACTGAAAAGTATACAAATCTTCCTTGACAGAGGGAATTGATGGGACAAAGTAAAACTTGGCCTAATACAGTTTAGCTTTGACTTGGCCCTAAACATTCCTTCTTAAGCTCAACCATGAGTATCTCATTTATTAATTTATTCATTTAACTGAGTTCCTAATGTGTGTCATCAGTGTAGTAGGCTTGAAGGTACAATAGCAAGAAAATCAGATGTTTTCCCTATTTGCCTTGAACTCACTTAGTGTTCTGTCACTTCTTCAAGTGTCTCGAGGCTTGATTTTTGCCTAATCTCTATTGATCACAAACACTTTCGATTTGGCCCCATTTTTCTTTTTCCAATCCCTTTTTCGGGGCCTTGAACCTTAGAAAGTTCTTAGGCTTCCTCATCTGCTCTGTCCTGATGAGAACTCCCTTTTTCTCTTTGACCCACATCTCTCACCTTTTTCTCAAGTTTAACTTTGACCGATGCCACATAGAGATTGAAGTTCAAATCTCCTGTATACACCTGAGCAGAGGGTCAGACAACCAGGTTACAGAACCCTAAAATGGGTAAGAGCTCTTAGAAATCTACAAGGAATTTAAAATCTATTGCATGAATGTTTTATTTTCACAATCTGCAATGTAGAATGTATACACGATTCAAAATTTTGAACACAAGGAGGGAACAAGATGGTGGAGGACTAAGATGGGAAGACCACTTTCTCCCCCACAAATTCATCAAAAGAACATTTGAACGCTGAGTAAATACCACAAAACAACTTCTGAATGCCAGAAGAGGACATCAGGCACCCAGAAAAGCAGCCCATTGTCTTAGAAAGGACGTAGGAAAAAACATAAAAGATAAAAAGAGAGTCAAAAGAGGTAGGGATGGAGCTCCATCCTGGGAAGGGAGGCTTAAAAAAGAGAGAAGTTTCCAAACACCAGGAAACACTCTCACTGGCGAGTCTGTGGCAAGCCTTGGAAACTCAGAGGGCAACATAACTGGGAGGAAAAAGAAATAAATAATTAAAACCCATAGATTATGTGCCCAACAGTAACTCCCAGTGGAGAAGCAGCACAGACAACCGCATCTGCCATTAGCAAGTAGGGGCTGGGCAGGGAGAAGCAGGCTGCATTGCTTAGAGTAAGGACCTGGCCTGAATGCCCCAGAGAAATCTGAGAGAGCTAACTGGAGATAGCAAAGCAGACTGCGGGATACCTACCCCGCAAAAAGTCAAAAAGCCCTAACCTAAGACTCCACCAGTCCCGCTCACAGAGCAAAGGACTGAGCAGAGCTAGCCGGCTGCAGACAGCCCATCCCCCACCAAGACAGGCAGGGGAGGGCAGCCAGAGCCGGAAGGGGGTAATCGTGGCCCCAGTGAGGCATCTGATACCAAACTTCAAGCAGGCTTTGTTGCTAACCAAGACTTCTTGGCTTTCTGGCCGGTCGACATGTGCCTGAGAAGATGCGCCGGTTGTACACCCAGAAAACCCAGCGTCAGGGACCGGGGAGGCGATAAGTCGCAGCAACCACGCTCACCAAACACCTGGTCACCTGAGCTGCTCAGACCGGAGAAGGGCACAAAACGCATGCCTAACCAAGTCTGTGCCATTGTGGAGTACCTGAGTACCTGAACCTGAGCAGCTTAGACCTGGGATGTGCATGCAACCCAGCGCCGGCCTCAGACAGTTCCCAGCAGAGCAACCTAGAGCCTGTGTGGTATAGACTGGGAAAGCACACATGCCGTGAGCAGGGGCAAACCCAGTGTGGCCAAGACACTGCAAGCACTCCCCACAGAGGCCAGAGCTAGTTGTCTGGAGCGTTCCTCCCTTCCCACAGCACAACAGAACAAATGAGCCTTAAAAAGTGTCCACCACCGCCCCCTAGTGTCAAGGCAGAAATTAGACACTGAAGAGACCAGCAAACAGAAGCTAAAACAGAGGGAACCACCTTGGAAGTGACACATAGAGAAATCTTGAGGCTACTGCAAGAATAAGACTGAAAACCAGAGGCAGGAGGCTTATGTCCAAATCCTGAGAACACCAGAGAACTCCTGACTCCAGGGAACATTAATCGATAGGAGCTCATCAAACGCCTCCATACCTACACTGAAACCAAGCACCACCCAAGGGTCAACAAGTTCCAGAGCAAAACATACGATGCAAATTCTCCAGCAACACAGGAAAATAGCCCTGAACTTCAATATACAGGCTGCCCAAAGTCACTCCGAACCCACTGACATCTCATAATCTATTACTGGACACTTCATTGCACTCCAGAGAGAAGAAATCCAGCTCCACCCACCAGAACACCGACACAAGCTTCCCTAACCAGGGAACCTTGACAAGCCACCTGTCCAACCTCACCCAAAGTGAGGAAACTCCACAATAATAAAAACTCCACAAACTGCCAGAAGACAGAAAGGCCACCCCAAACACAGCAATATAAGCAAGATGAAAATGCAGAGAAATACCCAGCAAATAAAGGAACAGGATAAATGCCCACCAAACCAAACAAAAGAGGAAGAGATAGGGAACCTACCTGATAAAGAATTCCAAATAATGATAGTGAAAATGATCCAAAATCTTGAAAACAAATTGGAGTTACAGATAACCTGAAGACAAGGATTGAGAAGATGCAAGAAATGTTTAACAAGGATCTAGAAGAAATAAAAAAGAGTCAATATACAATGAATAATGAAATAGATGAGATCAAAAACACTCTGGAGGGAACCAACAATAGAATAATAGAGGCAGAAGATAGAATAAGTGAATTAGAAGATACAATGGTAGGAATAAATGAAGCAGAGAGGAAAAAAGAAAAACGAATTAAAAGAAATGAGGACAATCTCAGAGACCTCTGGGACAATGTTAAACTCCCCAACATTCAGATCATAGGAGTCCCAGAAGAAGAAGACAAGAAGAAAGACCATGAGAAAATACTTGAGGAGATAATAGTTGAAAATTTCCCTAAAATGGGTAAGGAAATAATCACCCAAGTCCAAAAAACCCAGAGAATTCCAAACAGGATAAACCCAAGGTGAAATACCCCAAGACACATATTAATAAAATTAACAAAGATCAAACACAAAGAACAAATATTAAAAGCAGCAAGGGAAAAGCAACAAATAGCACACAAGGGGATCCCCATAAGGATAACATCTGATCTTTCAATAGAAACTCTTCAGGCCAGGAAGGAATGGCAGGGCATACTTAAAGTGTTGAAAGAAAATAACCTACAGTCCAGATTATTGTACCCAGCAAGGATCTCATTCAAATATGAAGGAGAAATCAAAAGTTTTACAGAGACGCAAAAGCTGAGAGAATTCAGCATCACCAAACCAGCTCTCCAACAAATGCTAAAGGACTTTGTCTAGACAGGAAACACAGAATGAGTGTATAAACTTGAACACAAAACAATAAAGTAAATGGCAACAGGATCATACTTAACAATAATTACCTTAAATGTAAATGGGTTGAATGCCCCAACCAAAAGACAAAGACTGGCTGAATGGATAAAAAAACAAGACCCCCGTATATGTTGTCTACAAGAGACCCACCTCAAAACGAGGGACACATACAAATTGAAAGCAAAGGGCTGGAAAAACATATTCCACACAAATAGAGACCAAAAGAAAGCAGGAGTAGCAACACTCATATCAGATAAAATAGGCTTTAAGACAAAGGCTATGAAAAGAGACAAAGAAGGATACTACATAATGATCAAAGTTTCAATCCAAGAAGAAGATATAACAATTATAAATATATATGCATCCAACATAGGAGCACCACAATATGTAAGACAAATGCTAACAAGTATGAAAGGGGAAATTAACAATAACACAATAATAGTGTGAGACTTTAATACCCCACTCACACCTATGGATAGATCAACTAAACAGAAAATTAACAAGGAAACACAATAAATTGTGTTTATTTATTGTGAAATGATACAATAGACCAGTTATGCTTAATATATCTCTATAGGACATTTCACCTCAAAACAATGAATTTCACCTTCTTCTCAAGTGCACACAGAACCTTCTCCAGGGTAGAGCACATTCTGGGCCATAAATCTAGCTTTGGTAAATTCAAAAAAATTGAAATCATTCCAAGCATCTTTTCTGACCACAATGCAGTAGGACTAGATCTCAACTATAGGAGAAAAACTATTAAAGATTCCAACATATGGAGGCTGAAAAACATGCTGCTAAATAACCAACAAATCATAGAAGAAATAAAAAAAATGAATAGAAAGGAATGAAAATGAAAACACAACAACCCAAAACCTGTGGGACACTGTAAAATGGTGCTAAAGGGAAGGTTCATAGCAATAATGGCATACCTCAAGAAACAAGAAAAAAGTCAACTAAATAATCTAACTTTACACCTAAAGCAACTAGAAAAGGAAGAAATGAAGAACCCCAGGGTTCATAGAAGGAAAGAAATCTTAAAAATTAGGGCAGAGATAAATGCAAAAGAAACAAAAGAGACCATAGCAAAAATCAACAAAGCCAAAAGCTGGTTCTTCAAGGGTAAATAAAAATTGACAAACCGCTAGCCAGACTCATCAAGAAACAAAGGGAGAAAAACCAAATCAATAAAATTAGAAATGAAAAGGGAGAGATCACAACAGACAACACAGAAATACAAAGGATCATAAGAGACTACTATCAGCAATTATATGCCAATAAAATGGACAACTTGGAGAAATGGACAAATTCTTAGAAAAGTACAACTTTCCAAAACTGAAACAGGAAGTAATAGAAAATCTTAACAGACCCATCATGCTGGGAGCTAGCGAGGGAAATCCTACCCGTGGCAAAGGTCAATTGGGGAAGAGGTCTGACAGGCAAAGGCTAATCAGGACTCGAGGAACCAACTGGACTTACCCGAGCATCTACCCCAAAGAAAACCGGAGTCTGACTGCCTTACTATCTTATGCCTCTTACCAAGTCCTCTAATACTTACAGGGGCTTCCCCCCAACCACCTTTCTCTGAAAACATTAATTCAGAGCTGTAGTTAAAAAGTTCTCTTCGGCTTAATAGGAGTGTTCCAATCCAAGACCCTCTGTTAGCTTTCTAACTTGCCTGACAAGTTTCTCCGGGCTCTTAAAACTATGAATGTGACTGTTTACAGCCTCCCAGCCATGCAAGGACAGAAAGCTTAATATTCTAAAATACAGGAATTTGTTGAAGAAGTTAAAATCATTCAGTTCAGTTCAGTCGCTCAGTCGTGTCTGACTCTTTGCGACCCCATGAATCACAGCACGCCAGGCCTCCCTGTCCATCACCAACTCCCGAAGTTCACTCAAACTCATGTCCACAGAGTCGGTGATGCCATCCAGCCATCTCATTCTCTATTGTCCCCTTCTCCTCCCACCCCCAACCTTTCCCAGCATCAGAGTCTTTTCCAGTGGGTCAACTTGTCGCATGAGGTAGCCAAAGTATTGCAGTTTTAGCTTTAGCATCAGTCCTTCCAATGAACACCCAGGATTGATCTCCCTTAGCATGGACTGGTTGGATCTCCTTGCAGTACAAGGGACTCTCAAGAGTCTTCTCCAACACCACAGTTCAAAGCATCAATTCTTCGGCGATCAGCTTTCTTCACAGTCCAACTCTCACATCCATACATGACCATGGGAAAAACCATAGCCTTGCCTAGATGGACCTTTGTTGGCAAAGTAATTTCTCTGCTTTTTAATATACTGTCTAGGTTGGTCATAACTTTCAGTCCAAGGAGTAAACGTCTTTTAATTTCATAGTTGCAATCATCATCTGCAGTGATTTTGGAGCCCAAAAAAATAAAGTCTGACACTGTTTCCACTGTTTTTCCATCTATTTCCCATGAAGTGATGGGACCAGATGCCATGATCTTTGTTTTCTGAATGTTGAGCTTCAAGCCAACCTTTTCACTCTCCTCTTTCACTTTCATCAAGAGGCTTTTGAGTTCCTCTTCACTTTCTGCCATAAGGGCGGTGTCATCTGCATATCTGAGGTTATTGATATTTCTCCCAGCAATCTTGATTCCAGCTTGTGCTTCTTCCAGCCCCGCGTTCCTCATGATGTACTCTGCATAGAAGTTAAATAAGCTAGGTGACAATATACAGCCTTGACATACTCCTTTTCCTATTTGGAACCAGTCTGTTGTTCCATGTACAGTTCTGACTGTTGCTTCCTGACCTGCATACAGGTTTCTCAAGAGGCTGTTCAGGTGGTCTGGTATTCCCATCTCTTTCAGAATTTTCCACAGTTTATTGTAACCACACAGTCAAAGGCTTTGGCATAGTCAATGAAGCAGAAATAGATGTTTTTCTGGAACTCTCTTGCTTTCTCCAGCTACCCCCAGAAAATTGCTAGAGCTAATCAATGAATATAGCAAAGTTGCAGGATATAAAATCAATGCACAGAAATCCCTTGCATTCATATACACTAACAATGAAAAACGGAGAAGGCAATGGCAAGCCACTCCAGTACTATTGCCTAGAAAATCCCATGGATGGAGGAGCCTCATAGGCTGCAGTCCGTGGGGTCGCTAAGGGTCGGACACGACTGAGCCACTTCACTTTCACTTTTCACTTTCACACATTGGAGAAGGAAATGGCAACCCACTCCAGTGTTCTTGCCTGGAGAATCCCAGGGACGGGGGAGCCTGGTGGGCTTCCGTCTATGGGGTCACACAGAGTCGGACACGACTGAAGTGACTTAGCAGCAGCAGCAGCAGCAACAATGAAAAAACAGAAAGAGAAATTAAGGAAACAGTCCCATTCACCGCTGCAACAAAAAGAATAAAGCACTTAGGAATAAATCTACCTAAAGAAACAAAAGTCCTATGTATAGGAAGCTATAAAACTCTAATGAAAGAAATCAAAGATGACACAAATAAATGGAAAAGTATACCACGTTTATGGATCATAAGAATCAATACATTGAAAATGAGTATACTACCCAAAGCAGTCTATAGATTCTAGACAGTCCCTATCAAGCTACTAAAGGTATTTTTCACAGAACTAGAACAAACAGTTTTGCAATTTGTATGGAAACACAGAAAACCTCAAATAGCTAAAGCAATCTTGAGAAAGAAGAATGGAACTGGAGGAACCAACCTTCCTGACTTCAGACTATACTACAAAGTTACAGTCATCAAGACAGTACGGTACTGGCACAAAGACAGAAATATAGATCACTGGAACAAAATAGAAAGCTCAGAGATAAATCCACGCACCTGTGGACAACTTATCTTTGACAAAGGAAGAAAGAATATACAATGGAGAAAAGACAATCTCTTTAACAAGTGGTGCTGAGAAAACTGGTCAACCACATGTAAAAGAATGAAACAAGAACACTAACACCATACACAAAAATAAACTCAAAGTGGATTAAAGATCTAACTATAAGACCAGAAACTACAGGAAAACATAGGCAGAACACTCTCTGACATAAACCACAGCAAGATCCTCTATGACATACATGTCAAAATAGTGGCAGAAAAACAGAAATAAACAAATAGGCCCTAATTAGACTTAAAAAGCCTTTGCAAAGTGAAGGAAAGTGTAAGCAAGGTAAAAAGGAAGCTTTCAGAATGGGAGAAAATAATAGCAAATTAAACAACTGACAAAGAATTAATCTTCAATATATACAAGCAGCTTGTGCAGCTCACTGTTAGAAAAATAAATCACCCAATCAAAAAGTGGGCCAAAGAACTAAACAGACATTTCTCCAAAGACATACAGATGGCTAATAAACACATGAGAAGATGTTCAACAGCGCTTATTATCAGAGAAATGCAAATCAAAAACCACAATGAGGTACATCTCACACTGGTTAGAATGACTGCCATCAAAAAGTCTACAAACAGTAAATGCTGGAGAGGGTGTGGAGTAAACGGAACCCTCTTACACTTTTGGTGGGAATGCAAACTAGTATAGCCACTATGGAGAACAGTGTGGAGATTCCTTAAAAAACTGGAAACAGAATTGCCATATGACCAAGCAATCCCTCTGTTGGGCATGCACACTGAGGAAACTAGAATTGAAAGAGACATATGTATCTCAGTGTTCATTGCAGCACTGTTTACAATAGGTAGGCCATGGAAGCAACTTAAATGTCTATCAGCAGATGAATGGATAAGAAAGTTGTGGTACATATGCAGAATGGAATATTACTCAGCTATAAAGAAAGAACACATTTGAGTCAGTTCTGATGGGGTGGATGAAACTGAAGCCTGTTATACAGAGTGAAGTAAGTCAGAAAGAGAAACACCAATAACGTATATTAATGCACATATATGGAATTTAGAAAGACAGTAGCAATGACCCTATTTGCAAGACAGAAAAAGAGACACAGATGTAAAAAACAGACTTTGGGACTATGTGGGAGAAGGTGAGGGTGGGATGATATGAGAAGATAACATTGAAACATGTATATTACCATGTGTAAAATAGATGACCAGTGCAACTTTGATGCATGAAGCAGGGCACTCTAAGTTGTTGCACTGGACAACCCAGAGAGATAGAATGGGGAAGGGAATGGGAGGGTGGTTCAGGATGGGGGAACACATTGCACCTGTGACTGATCCATGTTGATGTATGGCA
Organism: Moschus berezovskii; assembly: GCF_049115385.1. Taxonomy (NCBI): domain Eukaryota; kingdom Metazoa; phylum Chordata; class Mammalia; order Artiodactyla; family Moschidae; genus Moschus; species Moschus berezovskii. The sequence continues at coordinate 4,861,375 of NC_142473.1, forward strand.
AAAATCACCACAATATTGTAAAGTAAATAGCCTCCAAATGAAATAAATTAATTAAACTTTTTAAAAAGTTAAAAAAAGTCAGGTTGAAAAACTCTTATATCATGTAGAGTACTACTTTAATATTTTTTCACCTGGTAAGAATTTCTCACTTGTTCCTCAAGCATACTCCTCCCCAAAATAACAGACTTAAGAATATGTGCAGAGGTCAACTTATTGATATTTAGAAATACAAAATGAGGATGGTCAATCATGAAAAATTCCACTTACATATAATGATCCTTTTCATTAATCATTTAAGAGTCCAGCTCAATCTTGCAAGTAATGCAGCATCAGTGGAGTAAATGAAAGCAGAGGCAAGTGACCAAGAATACTGATGATGCAGTGCAGTCAGGACCTCAGCAGTAATGGGAAGACTGAAGGATAGAAACTAGAGATTGTGTAAGAAGAATTAGGTCAGCAACTGCTGTAATTGTCATTCTTTGACTCTGTTCTGCTCAGTCAATATCTCTTGCCTTAACTAGACTACATTTAAATATGGCCAGGAGTTATGACAATGTGCATCTTTGAGTGGGGAGTAAAGGCAGAAGTGTATCCCATGGGGAGTAGGAGGGATCTGGAGTAACATATTTTGTTGAGCCCAGAGAATAGATACTCAAATACAGTGGTTCGGGCCCAGATTTCCTTGTTGTAAACTTCCATTATATCATAGAGATCTCTCCGAGAAGAGGTGAGAAGCCTGCATATGAAGACGCTATGAGTCTTCCATATATCTGCATATGAAGATCTCATTGCTCATGATTCTGTGGGTGAGGAATTTGAGTAGAGCTCTACAAAGGGACAACTTGTCTTTGTTCCACATGGGCTGGATAGGTTCATGTGGGAGGACTGGAGGCCTCACGCCCCTGGTGTCTTGGTGCTAGCGGTCAGTGCGGCAGCTCAGCTCTCTTCATGTGGCCTCTCTGTTTATGTGTCATCTTTCCTCTTAGGGCTGTACTGTCCAGTATGGTAAGCACTATCCACATGTGGCTTTTTACATCAAAAATTGTGTTAGTCAAAAAGTTTTTTAAATTAACAATGTAGATTCTCAATCACAAGTAACATTTCAAGTACACAGTAGTTAGTGGATGTCACATTGGACAATGTAGAGTATTTCATCATAGCAGAAATTTCTGTTGGAAAGCATTATTCTAAGGCCTTCATGTGGCTGCAACAGGAGCTGAAATTCTTTTCATGATACCTGGCTTCTCTCTAACTGGTGGCATAGCTTCAGAGCCTCAAGACCTGGACTGAGACATTTCAGACACCACTTCTATATTCTACCAATCAGAGAAATTTGCAAAAAAACACAGATTTAAGGGATGGGAAATAGACTCAATCAGATCAGTTCAGTTCAATTCAGTCGCTCAGTCGTGACTGACTCTTTGCAAGCCCATGAATCACGGCACGCCTGGCCTCCCTGTCCATTACCAACTCCTGGAGTTCACTCAGACTTATGTCCATTGAGTCGGTGATGCCATCCAGCCATCTCATCCTCTGTCGTCCCCTTCTCCTCCTGCCCCCAATCCCTCCCAGCATCAGAGTCTTTTCCAGTGAGTCAACTCGTCGCATGAGGTGGCCAAAGTATTGGAGTTTCAACTTTAGCATCAGTCCTTCCAACGAACACCCAGGATTGATCTCCTTTAGAATGGACTGGTTGGATCTCCTTGCAGTCCAAGGGACTCAACAGTTTTCTCCAACACCACAGTTCAAAAGCATCAATTCTTCAGCGATCAGCTTTCTTCACAGTCCAACTCTCACATCCATACATGACCACTGGAAAAACCATAGCCTTGACTAGACGGACCTTTTTTGGCAAAGTAATGTCTCTGCTTTTTAATATGCTGTCTAGTTGGTCATAACTTTCCTTCCAAGGAGTAAGCGTCTTTTAATTTCATGGCTGCACTCAGCATCTGCAGTGATTTTGGAGCCCCAAAAAATAAAGTCTGACACTGTTTCCACTGTTTCTCCATCTATTTCCCATGAAGTTATGGGATCAGATGCTATGATCTTTGTTTTCTGAATGTTGAGCTTTAAGACAACTTTTTCACTCTCCTCTTTCACTTTCATCAAGAGGCCTTTGAGTTCCTCTTCACTTTCTGCCATAAGGGTGGTGTCATCTGCATATCTGAGGTTATTGATATTTCTCCCGGCAATCTTGATTCCAGCTTGTGCTTCTTCCAGCCCCGCGTTCCTCATGATGTACTCTGCATATAAGTTAAATAAGCAGGGTGACAATATACAACCTTGACGTACTCCTTTTCCTATTTGGAACCAGTCTGTTGTTCCATGTACAGTTCTAACTGTTGCGTCCTGACCTGCATACAGGTTTCTCAAGAGGCAGTTCAGGTGGTCTGGTATTCCCATCTCTTTCAAAATTTTCCACAGTTTATTATGAGCCACACAGTCAAAGGCTTTGGCATAGTCAATGAAGCAGAAATAGATGTTTATCTGGAAATCTCCCGCTTTTTCCATGATCCATCAGATGTTGACAATTTGATCTCTGGTTCCTCTGCCTTTTCTAAAACCAGCTTGAACGTCTGGAAGTTCATGGTTCATATGTTGCTGAAGCCAGGCCTGGAGAATTTTGAGCATGACTTTACTAGCGTGTGAGATGAGTGCAATTGTGCGGTAGTTTAAGCATTCTTTGGCATTGTCTTGTTTTGATATTGGAATGAAAACTGACCCTTTCCAGTCCTGTGGCCACTGCTGAGTTTTCCAAATTTGCTAGCATATTGAGTGAAACACTTTCACAGCATCATCTTTCAGGATTTGAAATAGCTCAACTGGAATTCCATCACCTCCACTAGCTTTGTTCGTAGTGATGCTTACTAAGGCCCACTTGACTTCACACTCCAAGATGTCTTGCTCTAGGTTAGTGATCACACCATCATGATTATCTTGGTCATGAAGATCTTTTTTGTACAGTTCTTCGGTGTATTCTTGCCACCTCTTCTTAAAATCTTCTGCTTCTGTTAGGTCCATACCATTTCTGTCCTTTATCGAGCCCATCTTTACATGAAATGTTCCCTTGGTATCTCTAATTTTCTTGAAGAGATCTCTTGTCTTTCCTATTCTGTTGTTTTCCTCTATTTCTTTGCACTGATCGCTGAGGAAGGCTTTCTTATCTCTCCTTGCTATTCTTTGGAACTCTGCATTCAGATGCTTATATCTTTCCTTTTCTCCTTTGCTTTTTGCATCTCTTCTTTTCACAGCTATTTGAAGGCCTCCCCAGACAGCCATTTTGCTTTTTGCACATCGTTTCCATGGAGATGGTCTTGATCCCTGTCTCCTGTACAGTGTCATAAACCTCCGTCCATAGTTCATCAGGCACTTTATCTATCAGATCTATTCCCTTAAATCTATTTCTCACTTCCACTGTATAATCATAAGGGATTTGATTTAGGTCATATCTGAATGGTCTAGTGGTTTTCCTTACTTTCTTCAATTAAAGTTTGAATTTGGCAATAAGGAGTTCATGATCTGATTCAGTTCAGTTCAGTTCAGTTCAGTCGCTCAGTCGTGTCTGACTCTCCACGACCCCATGAATCACAGCACGCCAGATCTGATTAGCATATAGCAAACACATATTTCAAAGGGTACAGAAAAAATATATGGTTTATTGGGTATCACTTCTAATAATTTACCAATATATATTAATCCAATTCTGAGTTATCTCTAGAAAGTAAGTACTCATAGGTCAGAATATGGATTCTTTGAGTGTCTTCTCTTTACTCATATTCTCTGTACTATTTTTGGCATTTATATTTCCTCAAACCTCTGCCTCTATATCCTCTCTTTCTGTCTAAACTTTGCAAGATAAAATTACATCATAAGGTAAAAAAGGCTTACATTCCATTGTCAAACTTTATAATCACTCCCATGCATACATAGCATGCTCAAATCCTTTTCCCCTCTCTTGCTTTGTCATAGTTACTTCACAAAAGCAAAACTGAAGTGATATGAGGAGATTTCTATTAACTCTTACCACTAACCACATTGGAAAACCCTGATGTATGAGCTAAGTTTACAAAAGGCAAAGGAATCAGAGATCAAATTGCCAACATTCACTGGATCATAGAGAAAGCAAGGGGATTCCAGAAAAACATCTACTTCTGCTTCATTGACTACGCTAAAGCTTTTGACTGTGTGAATCACAATAAACTGTAGAATATTCTTAAAGAGATGGGAGTACCAAACCACTTTACCTGTCTCCTGAGAAACCTGTATGTGGGTAAAGAAGCAATAGTTATAACTGGACATGGAACAACTGACTGATCCAAAATTGGGAAAGGAGTACAACAAGACTATATTATCACTATGCTTATTTAACTTCTATACAGAGTACATCATGGGAAATGCCCGACTGGATGAAGCTCAAGCTGGAGTCAAGTTTGCCGGGAGAAGCACCAACAACCTTAGATATGCAGATGATATCACTCTGTTGACAGAGAGTAAGGTGTAACTAAACCTTTTGATCCACACAGTCAAAGGCTTTGGCATAGTCAATGAAGCAGAAATAGATATTTTTCTGAAACTCTCTTGCTTTCTCCATGATCCAGCGGATGTTGGCAATTTGATCTCTGGTGCCTCTGCCTTTTCTAAAACCTGCTTGAACATCTGGGAGTTCACGGTTTACATACTGCTGAAGCCTGGCTTGGAGAATTTTGAGCATGACTTTACTAGCGTGTGAGATGAGTGCAATTGTGCGGTAGTTTGAGCATTCTTTGGCATTCCCTTTCTTTGGGATTGGAATGAAGACTGACCTCTTCCAGTCCTGTGGCCACTGCTGAGTTTTCCAAATCTGCTGGCATATTGAGTGCAGCACTTTCACAGCATCATCTTTCAAGACTTGAAATAGCTCAACTGGAATTCCATCACCTCCACTAGCTTTGTTCCTAGTGATGCTTTCTAAGGCCCACTTGACTTCACATTCCAAGATGTCTGGCTCTAGGTCAGTGATCACGTTATTGTGACTATCTTGGTCGTGAAGATCTTTTCTGTACAGTTCTTCTGTGTATTCCTGCCACCTCTTCTTAATATCTTCTGCTTCTGTTAGGTCCATACCATTTCTGTCCTTTATCGAGCCCATCTTTGCATGAAAAGTTCCCTTGGAATCTCTAATTTTCTTGAAGAGGTCTCTTGTTTTTCCTATTCTGTTGTTTTCCTCTATTTCTTTGCATTGATCACTGAGGAAGGCTTTCTTATCTCTCCTTGCTATTCTTTGGAACTCTGCATTCAGATGCTTATATCTTTCCTTTTCTCCTTTGCTTTTCGCCTCTCTTCTTTTTACAGCTATTTGTAAGGCCTCCTCAGACAGCCATTTCGCTCTTTTGCATTTCTTTTCCATGGGGATGGTCTTGGTCCCTGTCTCCTGTACAATGTCACGAACCTCCGTCCAGAGTTCATCAGGCACTCTATCAATCAGATCTAGTCCCTTAAATCTATTTCTCACTTCCACTGCATAATCATAAGGGATTTGATTGAGGTCATATCTGAATGGTCTAGTGGTTTTCCCTACTTTCTTCAATTTAAGTCTGAACTTCGCAATAAGGAGTTCATGATCTGAGCCACAGTCAGCTCCTGGTCTTGTTTTCGCTAACTGTATACAGCTTCTCCATCTTTGGTTGCAAAGAATATAATCAATCTGATTTCGGTGTTGACCATCTGGTGATGTCCATGTGTAGTCTTCTCTTGTGTTGTTGGAAGAGGGTGTTTGCTATGACCAGTGCATTCTCTTGACAAAACTCTATTAGCCTTTGCCCTGCTTCATTCCGTGCTCCCAGGCCAAATTTGCCAGTTACTCCAGGTGTTTCTTGACTTCCTACTTTTGCATTCCAGTCCCCTAGAATGAAAAGGACATCTTTTTTGGGTGTTAGTTCTAAAAGGTCTTGTAGGTCTTCATAGAACCGATTAACTTCGGCTTCTTCAGCATTACTGGTTGGGGCATAGGCCTGGATTACTGTAATATTGAATGGTTTGCCTTGGAAACGAACAGAAATCATCCTGTCATTTTTAAGATTGCATCCAAGTACTGCATTTCGGACTCTTTTGTTGACCATGATGGCTACTCCATTTCTTCTAAGGGATTCCTGCCCACAGTAGTAGATATAATGGTCATCCGAGTTAAATTCACCCATTCCAGTCCATTTTAATTCACTGATTCCTAGAATGTCGACGTTCACTCTTGCCATCTCCTGTTTGACCACTTCCAATTTGCCTTGATTCATGGACCTAACATTCCAGGTTCCTATGCAATATTGCTCTTTACAGCACCGGACCTTGTTTCTATCATTGGTCACATCCACAACTGGGTATTGGTTTTGCTTTTGCTCCATCCCTTTATTCCTTCTATAGTTATTTCTCCACTGAGCTCCAGTAGCATACTGGGCACCTACTGACCTGGGGAATTCCTCATTCAGTATCCTATCATTTTGCCCTTTGTTACTGTTCATGGGGTTCTCAAGGCAAGTATACTGAAGTGGTTTGCCATTCCCTTCTCCAGGGGACCACATTCGGCTGTGGTCCATGTGATTAGATCAGCTAGTTTCCTGTGATTATGATTTCAGTTTGTCTGCCCTCTGGTGCCCCCTAGCAATACCTACCGTCTTATTTGGGTTTCTCTTACCTTGGTCGTGGAAAATCTCTTCACAGCCGCTCCAGCAAAGTGCAGCCGCTGTACCTTACCTTGGACGAGGGGTATCTCCTCAAGGCCGCCCCTCCTGACCTTGAACGCGGAGTAGCTCCTCTCGGCCCTCCTGCGCCCGCGCAGCCACCGCCTGTTGGACGTGGGGTAGCTCCTCTCGGCCACCGGCCCTGGCCTCAGGCGTGGGGTAGCTCCTCACGGCCGCACCTCTTTGCGTGGTTCGTTGCGCCCGGGCCGGCGTCTCTCGCGTCGCGTCTGCGCCGCCGGGGCCGGCGTCTCTCGCGTCGCGTCTGCGCCGCCGGGGCCGGCGTCCGTCTCTCGCGGAACATTCTGAAAGAGATGGGAATCCCAGACCACCTGACCTGCCTCTTGAGAAACCTGTATGCAGGTCAGGAAGCAACAGTTAGAACCAGTCATGGAACAACAGACTGGTTCCAAATAGGAAAAGGTGTACGTCAAGGTTGTATATTGTCACCTTGCTTATTTAACTTATATGCAGAGTACATCATGAGGAACGCTGGGCTGGAAGAAGCACAAGCTGGAATCAAGATTGCTGGGAGAAATATCAATAACCTCAGATATGCAGATGACACTACCCTTATGGCAGAAAGTGAAGAGGAACTCAAAAGCCTCTTGATGAAAGTGAAAGAGGAGAGTGAAAAGGTTGGCTTGAAGCTCAACATTCAGAAAACAAAGATCATGGCATCTGGTCCCATCACTTCATGGGAAATAGATGGAAAAACAGTGGAAACAGTGTCAGACTTTGTTTTTTTGGGCTCCAAAATCACTGCAGATGCTGATTGCAGCCATGAAATTAAAAGACGCTTGCTCCTTGGAAGGAAAGTTATGACCAACCTTGATAGTATATTAAAAAGCAGAGACATTACTTTGCCGACCAAGGTCCGTCTAGTCAAGGCAATGGTTTTTCCCGTGGTCATGTATGGGTGTGAGAGTTGGACTGTGAAGAAAGCTGATCGCCGAAGAATCGATGCTTTTGAACTGTGGTGTTGGAGAAGACTCTTGAGAGTCCCTTATACTGCAAGGAGATCCAACCAGTCCATTCTAAAGGAGATCAATCCTGGATGTTCATTGGAGGGACTGATGCTAAAGCTGAAACTCCAGTACTTTGGCCACCTCATGAGACGAGTTGACTCATTGGAAAAGACTCTGATGCTGGGAAAGGTTGGGGGCGGGAGGAGAAGGGGACGACGGAGAATGAGATGGCTGGATGGCATCACCGATTCTGTGGACATGAGTTTGAGTGAACTCCGGGAGTTGGTGATGGACAGGGAGGCCTGGCGTGCTGTGATTCATGGGGTCGCGGAGAGTCGGACACGACTGAGCGACTGAACTGAACTGAACTGAAACCTTTTGATAAGGGTGAAATGGGAGAATGAAAAAGCTGGCTTGAAACTCAACATTCAAAAAATGAAGATCATGGCATCTGGTCCCATCATGTGTTCATGTTGAGCCTCTTGGGAAGTCAAATAGAAGTAGCATGTGCTCAGTCACTCAGTTGAATCTGACTGTGGCTCCATGTACTGTAGCATGTCAGGCTCCTTTGTCCATGGAATTTTCCAGGCAGAAATACTGGAGCTGGTTGCCATTTCCTACTCCAGGGAATGAATCCTCATCTCTTATGTCTCCTGCACTGTCATGCAGGTTCTTTACCATTAGTGCCATTTGGGAGGAACTTCCCTGGTGGCTCAGATTAGGTAAAGAATCTGCCTGCAATGTAGGAGACCCAGGTTTGATCCCTGGACCAGGAAGATCCCCAGAGAAGGAAACAGAAACCCACTCCAGTATTCTTGACTGGAAAATCCCATGGACAGAGCAGCCTGGGGGGCTACAGTCATGGGGTCCCAAAGACTTGGACATGACTGAGTGACTAACACATTTCACCTGGGAAGCATACTGAACTACTATACTCTCTTAAAACTCTGTAATGGCATATCTCTATACTATTTTGGGGGGGACAAAGTGCTTATTTTTTCTTGCTGCTGTATTATTTCTTTTTATTCTTTTACATGAAGTATACTTACTTTATAACCTTGTGTTAGTTTCAGGGCTACAAAAAAGTGAATGAGTTATATATATATATATATATATATATATATATATATATATATATATTTGCTTCTTTATTATTTTTAGGTAAGAAATAAATTTATTTACAGAGAATAAATCATAAAAGGTAACCATACCATATTTATTTACAGAGAAATACACTTTATAGACAGGGTGTGAACCATCTTCAAAAGTGATATACCCTGAAATATGGTATGGTTAGCTTTTATGATCTAGGTAATTACATAGGTTAAGAGGATGAGACGGTTGGATGGCATCACTGACTCAATGGGCATGAGTAAACTCTGGGAGTTGGTGATGGACAGGGAGGCCTGGCATGCTGCAGTCCATGGGGTTGCAGAGTTGGACATGACTGAGTGACTGAACTGAACTGAACTAATGAGTGGGAGGATTATTCCAATTATTTGGAGGAAAGGGTGAGGATTTCCAGGAACTGGGCTATCACACACATTTTAGTCTTTTATGATTAGCTTCTGTGGGTATGTCATTTAGCATGTTAGTGTATTACAATGAGCATATAATGAGGCCCAAGTTCTATTGGAAGTCACATCTTCCACCATCTTGGACCTAGTTGGTTCTAACTGGTTTTCCTCATGTGCTGTGGCTGTGTCCCCTGTCATAGATCACAGACTTGTCATGGTGAAAGGGCTTGCATAACTCAAAGAAGCTATGAGCCATGCTATGCAGGGTCACCCAAGATGGATGGGTCATAGTGGAGAGTTCTGACAAAACTGGAGGAGGGAATGGCAAACCACTCCAGAATTCTTGTGAGAACCCCATGAACAGTATGAAAAGCCAAAAAGATATGACACAGGAAGATGAGCCCCCAGGCTGGAAGGTGTCCAATAGGCTACTGGGAAGAGATGAGGGCAATTACTAATAGCTCCAGAAAGAATGAAGCATCTGGGCCAAAGTGGAATTGACGCTCGGTAGTGGATATGTCTGGTGGTGAAAGTAAAGTCCGATGCTGTAGAGAACAGTATTGCATAGGAGCTGGAATGTTAGGTTTATGAATCAAGGTAAATTGGATAAGATTAAGTGGGAGATAGTAAGAGTGAACATTGAAATTTTAGGTATCAGTGAACTAAAATGTATAGAAACGGGCAAATTTAATTCAGATAACCATTATGTCTATCCTGTGGGAAAGATAGTCTTAGAAGAAATGAAGTAGCCCCCATAGTCAACAGAAGAGTCCAAAATCCAGTACTTGGGTGCAATCTCAAAAATGATAGAATAATCTTTGTTCATTTCCAAGGCAAGCCATTCAACATCACAGTAATCTAAGTCTATACCCCAACCACTAATGCTGAAGAGCTGAAGTTGTCCAGTTCTATGAAGACCTACAAGATTTTCTAGAACTAACACAAAAGAAAGATGTCCTTTTCATCATGTAGGATTGGAATGAAAAAGTAGGAAATCAAGAGATACCTGGAATAATAGGTAAGTTTGGCCATGGAGTACAAAATGAAGCAGGACAAAGGCTAACAGAGTTTTGTCAAGAGAACACAGTGATCATAGCAAACACCCTTTTCTAACAACACAAAAGATGACTGTACACATGGACATCACCAGATGGTCAATACCAAAATCAGATTGATTATATTCTTTGCAGCCAAAGATGGAGAAGCTCCATACAGTCAGCAGAAACAAGACCAGTAGGTGACTGTGGCTCAGTTCACATGTTCCTTACTGCAAAATTCAGACTTAAATTTAAGAAAGTAGGGAAAACCAGTAGGTCATTTAGGTGTGACCTAAATCAAATCCCTGATGATTACACATACAGTAGAGGTGATGAATAGATTCAGGGGCTAAGATCTGACAGACAGACTGCCTGAAGAACTATGGATGAAGGTTTGTAACATTTTACAGGAGGCAGTGACCAAAACCTTCCCAAAGGAAAAGAAATGCAAGAAGGCAAAGTGATTGTTTAAGGAGGCTTTACAAATAGCTGAGAAAAGAAGAGAAGTGAAAGATAAAGAAGAAAGGGAAATATATACCCACTAAATATAGAGTTCCAGAGAATAGCAAGGAGAAATAAGAAGGCGTTCTTAAATGAAAAATGCAGATAAAAAGAGGAAAACAATAGAATGGGGGAAAACTAGAGATCTCTTCAAGAGAATTGGAGATATGAAGGGAACATTTCATGCAAAGATGAGCACAATAAAGGACAGAAATTGTAAGGACCTAACAGAAGCAGAAGAGATTAAGATTAAGCTGCAAGAACATACAGAAGAACTATACCAAAAAAGTCTTAATGACTTAGATAATCATGATGGTGTGGTCACTCACCTAGAGCCAGACACCTTGGATTCTGAAGTTAAGTGAGACTTAGGAAGCAATACTATGAACAAAGCTAGTGGAAATGAAGGAATTCCAGCTGATCTATTTCAAATCATAAAAGATGATGCCATTAAAGTGCCGTACTCAATATGTCAGCAAATCTGGGAAACTAAGCAGTGACCATAGAACCGGAAGAGGTCAGTTTTCATTCAATCCCCCCAAAAAGCAATGCCAAATAATATTCAAACTACCATAAATTTGTGCTCTTTTCATGCTAACTTTCATGCTAGCAGGGTTATGCTCAAAATCCTTCAAGCTAGGCTATAGCAGTACAGGAACTGAGAATTTACAGTTGTATAAACTCAGTTTAAGAAAGGCAGAGGAACCAGAGATCAAATTGCTAACATATGTTGGATCATAGAGAAAGCAGGGAATTCCAGAAAAGCATCTACGTCTGCTTCATTGACTACAATAAATCTTTTGACTATGTGGATCACAGCAATCTGTGGAAAATTCTTAAAGAGATAGGAATACCAGACCACCTTGCCTGTCTCCTGAGAAACCTGTAATGCAGATAAAGAAGCAACAATTAGAACTGAACATGAAATGATGGAAATGGAGCAACAAAAAAAATTGGAAAGGAATATAACAAGGTTGTAAATTGTCACCCTCCTTATATAACTTCTATGCAGAGTACAACGTGCAAAATTTTGTGCTGGATGAATCACAAGCTGGCATCAAGATTGCCAGGAGAGTGTAAAAAACCTCTAATATGCAGATTCAGTTCAGTTCAGTTCAGTCGCTCAGTCGTGTCCGACTCTTTGCGACCCCATGAATCACAGAACGCCAGGCCTCCCTGTCCATCACCAACTCCCGGAGTTCACTCAAACTCATGTCCATCGAGTCGGTGATGCCAACCAGCCATCTCATTTTCTGTCGTCCCCATCTCCTCCCACCCTCAATTCCTCCTAACATCAGACTCTTTTCCAGTGACTCAACACGTCGCGTGAGGTGGCCAAAGTATTGGAGTTTGAGCTTTAGCATCAGTCCTTCCAATGAACACCCAGGATTGATCTCGTTTAGAATGGACTGGTTGGATCTCGTTGCAGTCCAAGGAACTCTCAAGAGTCTTCTCCAGCACCACAGTTCAAAAGCACCAATTCTTTGGCGATCAGCTTTCTTCACAGTCCAACTCTCACATCCATACATGACCACGGGAAAAACCAAGCCTTGACAAGACGGACCTTGGTTGGCAAAGTAATGTCTCTGCTTTTTAATATGCTATCAAGGTTGGTCATAACTTTCCTTCCAAGGAGTAAGCGTCTTTTAATTTCATGGCTGCAATCAGCATCTGCAGTGATTTTGGAGCCCAAAAAAATAAAGTCTGACACTGTTTCCACTGTTTCCCCATCTATTTCCCATGAAGTGATGGGACCACATGCCACGATCTTCGTTTTCTGAATGTTGAGCTTCAAGCCAACTGTTTCACTCTCCTCTTTCACTTTCATCAAGAGGCCTTTGAGTTCCTCTTCACTTTCTGCCATAAGGGTGGTGTCATCTGCATATCTGAGGTTATTGATATTTCTCCCAGCAATCTTGATTCCAGCTTGTGCTTCTTCCAGCCCAGTGTTCCTCATCATGTACTCTGCAAATAAGTTGAATAAGCAGGGTGACAATATGCAACCTTGACGTACTCCTTTTCCTATTTGGAACCAGTCTGTTGTTCCATGTCCAGTTCTAACTGTTGCTTCCTGACCTGCATACAGGTTTCTCAAGAGGCAGGTCAGGTGGTCTTGTATTTCCATCTTTTTCAGAATGTTCCATAGTTTATTATGATCCACACAGTCAAAGACTTTGGCATAGTCAATGAGGCAGAAATAGATGTTTTTCTGGTACTCTCTTGCTTTCTCCATGATCCAGCAGATGTTGGCAATTTGATCTCTGTTTCCTCTGCCTTTTCTAAAACCAGCTTGAATATCTGGAAGTTCACGGTTCCCATGAATCAAGGCAAATTGGAAGTGGTCAAACAGGAGATAACAAGAGTGAATGTAGACATTCTAGGAATCAGTGAACTAAAATGGACTGGCATGGGTGAATTTACCTCAGATGACCATTATATCTACTATTGTGGGCAGTAATCCCTTATAATAAATAGAGTAGCCATCATGGTCAACAAAAGAGTCAGAAATGCAGTACTTGGATGCAATCTTAAAAATGACAGAATGATTTCTGTTCGTTTCCAAGGCAAACCATTCAATATTACAGTAATCCAAGCCTATGCCCCAACCAGTAACGTGAAGAAGCCGAAGTTGAACGGTTCTATGAAGACTTACAAGACCTTTTAGAACTAACACCCAAAAAAGATGTCTTTTTCAATATAGGGAACTGGAATGGAAAAGGAGAAAGTCAAGAAACACCTGGAGTAACAGGCAAATTTGGCCTTGGGGCACGAAATGAAGCAGGGCAAAGGCTAATAGAGTTTTGCCAAGAGAACGCACTGGTCATAGCAAACACCCTTTCCAACAACGCAAGAGAAGACTCTACACATGGACATCACCAGATGGTCAACACAGAAATCAGATTGATTATATTCTTTGCAGCCAAAGATGGAGAAGCTCTATACAGTTAGTAAAAACAAGACCAGGAGCTGACTGTGCCTCAGATCATGAGGGAAGCTGAAGTTGCCAAATTCAGACTTAAATTGAAGAAAGTAGGGAAAACCACTAGACCATTCAGATATTACCTAAATCATATCCCTTATGATTATACAGTGGAAGTGAGAAATAGATTTAAGGGACTAGATCTGATTGATAGAGTGCCTGATGAACTCTGGACGGAGGTTCGTGACATTGTACAGGAGACAGGGACCAAGACCATCCCCATGGAAAAGAAATGCAAAAAAGCGAAATGGCTGTTTGAGGAGGCCTTACAAATAGCTGTGAAAAGAAGAGAAGCGAAAAGCAAAGGAGAAAAGGAAAGATATAAGCATCTGAATGCAGAGTTCCAAAGAATAGCAAGGAGAGGTAAGAAAGCCTTCCTCAGCGATCAATGCAAAGAAAGAGAGGAAAACAACAGAATAAGAAAAACAAGAGATCTCTTCAAGAAAATTAGAGATATCAAGGGAACATTTCATGCAAAGATGGGCTCGATAAGGGACAGAAATGGTATGGACCTAACAGAAGCAGAAGATATGAAGAGGTAGCAAGAATACACAGAAGAACTATACAAAAAAATCTTCACGACGTAGATAATCACAATGGCGTGATCACTCACATGACACCAGACATCTTGGAATGTGAAGTCAGGTGGGCCTTAGAGAGCATCACTATGAAGAAAGCTAGTGGAGGTGATGGAATTCCAATTGAGCTATTTTAAATCCTAAAAAAATGATGCTGTGAAAGTGCTGCACTCAATATGCCAGTAAATTTGGAAAACTCAGCAGTGGCCACAGGACTGGAAAAGGTCAGTCTTCATTCCAATCCCAAAGAAAGGGAATGCCAAAGAATGCTCAAACACTCAAATGAATGCACAATTGCACTCATCTCACACGCTAGTAAAGTCATGCTCAAATATGCAGATTACACTACTCTAATGGCAGAAATTGAAGAGGAACTAAAGAGCCTCTTGATGAGGATGAAAGAAAAGAGTGAAAAAGCTGCTTAAAACTCACCCTTACAAACTAAAATCATGGCATCTTGTCCCATCACTTTATGGCAAATAGAAAGGGAAAAAGTGCAAACAGTGACAGATTTTATTTTCTTGGCCTCCAAAATCACTCCGGACAGTGACTGCAGTCATGAAATTAAAAGACGGTTGTTCCTTGGAAGGAAAGTGATGAAAAACCTAGACTGCTTGTTAAAAAGCAGAGACCTCACTTTGTTGACAAAAGTGTGTCTAGTCAAAGCTATGGTTTTTCCAGTAATCATGTATAGACATGAATGCTGAACCATAAAGAAGACTGAGCTCTGAAGAATTTATGCTTTTGAATAGTGCTTCTGGAGAAGACCCTTGAGAGTTCCTTGGATTGCAATGAGATTAAAATCATCCATTCTTAAAATAAATCAATCCTGAATATTCTCTGGAAGGACTGATGCTGAAGCTCCAGTATTTTGGCTAATTGATGTGAAATGCCAACTCATTGGAAAAGACTCATACTGGGAAAGACTGAAGACAAAAGGAGAAGGGGGAAGCAGCGGATGAGATATTCAGAGAGAATCACTGACTTAACGGACATGAATCTGAGCAAACTCTGGGAGAGAGTGAAGGACAGGGAAGCCTGGTATGCTGCAGTCCCTGGGGTCTCAGAGTTGGACAGTCAGAGAGCAGCTGAAAAACAACAACAATGGCTATGACACTCTTAAAGATTGTGCCCTGCCTTCTTCCCTCCTGTTTCATTCCTCCTCAGGGGTTTTATCCCCTTATTCTTATAAGAAGCAGAGGGGCAAAAATCTGTCTTCTGAAACAGCTGAGTAGGGATGTTGACCCTGCCTATCAGGGAGTAAAAATCTCTGGATGCCCGACCTAGGGCCCCCAAGGTAGGACAGCTCTTTTTATTTGTCGACTGAAATAGATGGACAGTATGAGAGCTGTGAGTTAACATTTATTTAGTATAAAATGAGGACTGCAGCCCAGGAGACAACACCTCAGAGAGTTATAGAGACTGCTTCACAGAGACAGTGGGGGAAGGTCAATATATAAGATCTCGGGAAAGGCGAATTTCAATGCAATCAAGCTTACTTGATTCAATTCAGTTCAGTTCAAACGCTCAGTCATGTCCGACTCTTTGCGACCCCATGAATCACAGCACGCAGGCCTCCCTGTCCATCACCAACTCCCGGAGTTCAGTCAAACTCATGTCCATCGAGTCGGTGATGCCATCCAGCCATCTCATTCTCTATCGTCCCCGTCTCCTCCCACCCCCAATCCTTCCTTGATTCAAACTCTTTTCTAGTGAGTCAACTCAACGCATAAGGTGGCCAAAGTATTGGAGTTTCAGCTTTAGCATCAGTCCTTCCAATGAACACCCAGGATTGATCTCTTTTAGAATGGACTCATTGGATCTCTTTGCAGTCCAAGGGACTCTCAAGAGTCTTCTCCAGCACCACAGTTCAAAAGCATCATTTCTTTAGCACTCAACTTTCTTCACAGTCCAACTCTCACACATGACCACGGAAAAAACCATAGCCTTGACTAGACGGACCTTGGTTGGCAAAATAATGTCTCTGGTTTTTAATATGCTATCTAGGTTGGTCATAACTTTCCTTCCAAGGAGTAAGTGTCTTTTAATTTCATGGCTGCAATTAGCATCCGCAGTGATTTTGGAGCCCCAAAAAATAAAGTCTGACACTGTTTCCACTGTTTCCCCATCTATTTCCCATGAAGCGATGGGACCACATGCCATGATCTTCGTTTTCTGAATGTTGAGCTTCAATCCAACATTTTCACTCTCCTCTTTCACTTTCATCAAGAGGCTTTTAAATTCCTCTCCACTTTCTGCCATAAGGGTGGTATCATCTGCATATCTGAGATTATTGATATTTCTCCCAGCAATCTTGATTCCAGCTTGTGCTTCTTCCAGCCCAGTGTTCCTCATCATGTACTCTGCAAATAAGTTAAATAAGCAGGGTGACAATATGCAACCTTGACGTACTCCTTTTCCTATTTGGAACCAGTCTGTTGTTCCATGTCCTGTTCTAACTGTTGCATCCTGACCTGCATACAGGTTTCTCAAGAGGCAAGTCAGGTGGTCTTGTATTCCCATCTGTTTCAGAATGTTCCACAGTTTATTGTAATCCATACAGTCAAAGGCTTAGGCATAGTCAATGAAGCAGAAATAGATGTTTATCTGGAACTCTCTTGCTTTCTCCATGATCCATCGGATGTTAGCATTTTGATCTCTGCTTCCTCTGCCTTTTCTAAAACTTACAGATGCTTGAACATCTGTAAGTTCACGGTTCACATACTGCTGAAGCCTGGCTTGGAGAATTTTGAGCATGACTTTACTAGCATGTGAGATGAGTGCAATTGTGCAGTAGTTTGAGCATTCTTTGACATTCCCTTTCTTTGGGAATGGAATGAAGACTGACCTTTTCCAGTCCTGTGGCCACTGCTGAGTTTTCCAAATTTGCTGGCATGTTGAGTGCAGCACTTTCACAGCATCATCTTTCAGGATTTGAAATAGCTCAATTGGAATTCCATCACCTCCACTAGCTTTCTTCGTAGTGATGCTCTCTAAGGCCCACTTGACTTCACATTCCAAGATGTCTGGCTCCAGGTGAGTGATCACGCCATCGTGATTATCTTGGTTATGAAGATCTTTTTTGTACAGTCGTTCGGTGTATTCTTGCCACCTCTTAAAATCTTCTGCTTCTGTTAGGTCCATACCATTTCTGTCCTTTATCGAGCCCATCTTTACATGAAATATTCCCTTGGAATCTCAAGAGATCTCTTGTTTTTCCTATTCTGTTGTTTTCCTCTCTTTCTTTGCATTGATCGCTGAAGAAGGCTTTCTTATCTCTCCTTGCTATTCTTTGGAACTCTGCATTCAGATGCTTATATCTTTCCTTTCCTCCTTTGCTCTTTGCATCTCTTCTTTCCACAGCTATTTGTAAGGCCTCCTCAAACAGCCATTTCGCTTTTTTGCATTTCTTTTCCATGGGGATGGTCTTGGTCCCTGTCTCCTGTACAATGTCACGAACCTCCGTCCAGAGTTCATCAGGCCCTCTGTCTATCAGATCTAGTCCCTTAAATCTATTTCTTACTTCCACTGTATAATCATAAGGGGTTTGATTTAGGTCATATCTGAATGGTCTAGTGGTTTTCCCTACTTTCTTCAATTTAAGTCTGAATTTGGCAACTTCAACTTCCCTCATGATCTGAGGCACAGTCAGCTCCTGGTCTTGTTTTTGCTAACTGTATAGAGCTTCTCCATCTTTGGCTGCAAAGAATATAATCAATCTGATTTCTGTGTTGACCATCTGGTGATGTCCATGTGTAGAGTCTTCTCTTGCGTTGTTGGAAAGGGTGTTTGCTATGACCAGTGCGTTCTCTTGGCAAAACTCTATTAGCCTTTGCCCTGCTTCATTTCGTGCCCCAAGGCCAAATTTGCCTGTTACTCCAGGTGTTTCTTGACTTCCTACTTTTGCATTCCAGTTCCCTATAATGAAAAGGACATCTTTTTTGGGTGTTAGTTCTAAAAGGTCTTGTAGGTCTTCATAGAGCCGTTCAACTTCAGCTTTTTCAACGTTACTGGTTGGGGCATAGACTTGAATTACTCTAACATTGAATGGTTTTCCTTGGAAATGAACAGAAACCATTCTGTCATTTTTAAGATTGCATCCAAGTACTGCATTTGCGACACTTGTTGACCATGATGGCTACTTCCTACAAGCTTACAAAAGGTTTCCTGTTAGTCAAGAGGAGCTGATGTCACAATGAAAGGATTTAGTGCTTTTCTAGATATGAGGAGATGAAAGGATTCAGATCATGAAATCAGTTCCTGAAAATATCTAGTTATCTAAAGACCTGTTCCACCAGTTTCTCTGGAACGCACTGTGCCTCATTCTCCATCCTGAATTCCCTTCAGGGAATATCAAATGTCATTAGCTGCAGTAGCACAGGCAGATGGCAAATACCCTTGTTGTTGCTGTTCAGTCTCTAGCCAATTCTCTTGGCAAGCACCAGTTCATAGTTCACAAGCAAGTGCCAATTTGTAGTTGACAGTTTTAAGTTGGTATGGACTGGAATACTTCCATAGCCATCATCTTGATGTGCAAATGTTGTTACTGTTTCTTTAGCCTTCCTATGAATCTTCTTGATGATTAAATGCTTTTGTAACTGCATCAGAGTGAAAGATCAGTTCAGTTCAATTCAGTCGCTCAGTCCTGTCCGACTCTTTGTTGCCCCATGAATCACAGCATGCCAGGCCTCCCTGTCCATCACCAACTCCCGGAGTTCACTCAAACTCATGTCCACAGAGTCGGTGATGCCATCCAGCCATCTCATTCTCTGTCGTCCCCTTCTCCTCCTACCCCCAATCCCTCCCAGCATCAGAGTCTTTTCCAGTGAGTCAACTCGTCTCATGAGGTGGCCAAAGTATTGGAGTTTCAGCTTTAGCAACCGTCTTTCCAATGAACACCCAGGATTGATCTCCTTTAGAATGGACTGGTTGGATCTCCTTGCAGTCCAACGGACTCTCAAGAGTCTTCTCCAACACCAAAGTTCAAAAGCATCATTTCTTTAGCACTCAGCTTTCTTCACAGTCCAACTCTCACATCCATACATGACCACGGGAAAAACCATAGCCTTGACTAGACGGACCTTGGTTGGCAAAGTAATGTCTCTGCTTTTTAATATACTATCAAGGTTGGTCATAACTTTCCTTCCAAGGACTAAGCGTCTTTTACTTTCATGGCTGCAATCAGCATCCACAGTGATTTTGGAGCCCAAAAAAATATAGTCTGACACTGTTTCCACTGTTTCTCCATCTATGTCCCATGAAGTGATGGGACCAGATGCCATGATCTTAGTTTTCTGAGTGTTGAGTTTCAAGCCAACTTTTTCACTCTTTTCTTTCACTTTCATCAAGAGAATTTTTAGTTCCTCTTCACTTTCTGCCGTAAGGGTGGTGTCATCTGCATATCTGAGGTTATTGATATTGCTCCCGGCAATCTTGATTCCAGCTTGTGCTTCTTCCAGCCCAGCGTTCCCTATGATCTATTCTGCATATAAGTTAAATAAGCAGGGTGACAATACACAGCCTTGACGTACTCCATTTCCTATTTGGAACCAGTCTGTTGTTCCATGTCTTGTTTTAACTGTTGCTTCCTGACCTGCATACAGGTTTCTCAAGAGGGAAGTCAGGTGGTCTGGTATTCCCATCTCTTTCAGAATTTTCCACAGTTTATTGTGATCCAAACAGTCAAAGGTTTGGCATAGTCAATAAAGCAGAAATCTATGTTTTTCTGGAACTCCCTTGCTTTTTCCATGATCCAGCAAATGTTGGCAATTTGATCTCTGGTTCCTCTGCCTTTTCTAAAATCAGCTTAAAGTGTATTGAATAAAGTTTCCTATGCTATACTGTAGGGTCCTGCTAGTTACGTTATATATGTTATACATAGTAGTCCATGTATGGGCTTCCCTGGTGGTTCAGATGGTAAGAAATCCGCGTGCAATGCAGGAAACTTGGGTTTGATCCCTGGGTTGGGAAGGTCCCCTGGAGGAAGTCATGACAATCCACTCCAGTATTCTTGCCTGGAGAATCCCCATGGACAGAGGAGCCTGGTGGGCTACAGTCCAAGGGATCGCAAGGAGTCAGATGTGACTGAGCGACTTAGCACAACATAGCACAGTCCATATATATTAATCCAAATCTCTCAATTTATCCTTCCTCGTCTCCCCCTCCACATACACTGCTAATGAAAAGTTTGTTCTCTATATCTGTCACCCTATTTTTCTTTTATAAATAAGTTCATTTGTACCATTTTCAGATTATACATATGTGGGCATTCACTGTCTGATTTAACTTCACTCAGTATGAAAATCTCTGGGTCCTTCCATGTTGCTACAAGTGGTATTATTTGATTCTCTCTTATGGCTGAGTAATAGTCCATTGTATATATGTACCACATCTTCTTTATCCATTCCTCCATTGATGGACTTGTAGGTTTCTTCCATGTCCTGGCTATTGGGAACGGTGCTGTAGTGAACACTGGGGTTCATGTATCTTTTCAAATTATGTTTTTCTCTAGATATATGTCCAGGAATGAGATTGTGGCTTCTTATGTAAGCTCTATTTTGAGTTTATTGAGGAACCTCATTACTCTTCTTTTTAGTGGCTTATATTCCCACCAAAAGTGTAGGAGAGTTTCCTTTT
Source organism: Moschus berezovskii (assembly GCF_049115385.1). Taxonomy (NCBI): domain Eukaryota; kingdom Metazoa; phylum Chordata; class Mammalia; order Artiodactyla; family Moschidae; genus Moschus; species Moschus berezovskii. Next base: position 4,882,299 of record NC_142473.1, read on the forward strand.
CTGCACACCCTCTCCAGGTTTTTCTGTTGGTACACTTTTTTGATAATGGCTGTTCTGTCCAGTGTGAGTTGATATGCATCGTAGTTTTGACTTGCATTTCTCTAATAATTAGCAATATTCAGCATCTTTTCATGTGATTTTATCCATATGGATTTTTTTTTTAGAAATGTTTATTTAGATCTTTTAACCATTTTTGTTTTCATTGGATCTTTTTTTCTTTTGATATTTAGATACCTGAGTTGTCTGTAGATTTTGGAGGTTAATCCATTGTCATTTGCAAACATTTATCCCACTCTGTGGGTTGTTGCTTTTTGTTTGTGGTTTCCTTTGCTGTGCAAAAATTTTGAAGTTTAATTATGTCCCTTTTCTTTATTTCTGTTTTTATTTACATAACTCTAGGAAGTGGGTCAAAAATGGTCTTGCTATGATTTATGCCCAAGGGTATTCTGTCTATGTTTTCCTCTGAGAGTTTTATAGTATCTGGCCTTAAATCCATTTTTAGTTTATATTTGTGTATGGTGTTATATTGTTGTTGTTCTAAGTCATATCCAGCTCTTTGCAACCCCATGAACTGTAGCACATCAGACTTCCCTGTTCTCTGCTATCTCCCTGAGTTTGCTCAAACTCATGTCCATTGAGTTGGTGATGCAATCCAAGCATCTCATCCTCTGTTGTCCCCTTCTCCTGCCTCCAATCTTTCCCAGCATCAGGGTCTTTTCTAATGAGTCAGCCCTTTGCATCAGGTGGCCAAAGTATTGAAGCTTTAGAATCAGTCCTTCCAATGATATTCAGGATTGATTTTCTTAAGGATTGACTGGTTTGATCTCCCTACAATCCAAGGGACTCTCAAGAATCTTCTCCAGCACACTTGAAAAGCATATTCGTTTTTGAATCTAAACGCTTTCTGAAGCGTTCAGCCTTCATCATGGTCCAACTCTCACATCCATATGTGACTACCAGAGAAACCATAGATTTGACTAGATGAACCTTTGTCAACAAAGTGATGTCTCTGCCTTTTATTACGTAGTCTAGCTTTCTCATAGCTTTTCTTCCAAGGAGTAAGCGTCTTTTAATATCGTGGCTGCAATTACTGTCCACAGTGATTTTGGAGCCCAAGAAAATGAGCTCTGTCACTGTTTACACTTTTCTCCATCTACTTGCCATGAAATGATGGACTGGAGATTTTTTGAATGTTGAGTTTAAAGCCAGTTTTTTCACTCTCCTCATTCACCTTCATAAAAAGGTTCTTTAGTTCCTCTTCACTTTTTGCAATTATAGTGGTATCATCTGCATATCTGAAGCTGTTGATACTTTGCCTGTCAATACTGATTCCAACTTTGGAGGATCCAGCCTGGCATTTTGCCTGATGCACTCTGAATAGAAGTTGAATAACCATCTATGAGGCCACCATCACCCTAACACCAAAACCAGACAAAGATGTCACACAAAAAACTACAGGCCAATATCACTGATGAACACTGATGCAAAAATCCATAACAAAATTCTAGCAAACAGAATCCGTATACATATTAAAAAGATCTTACATTATAACCACGTGGCCTTTATCCAGGGATGCAAAGATTATTCTGTATTCTCTAATCAGTCAATGTGATACACCACATTAACAAATTGAAAGATAAAAACCATATGATTATCTCAATAGATGCAGAGAAAGCCTTTGACAAAATTCAACATCCATTTATGATAAAAACCCTCCAGAAAGCAGGCAAAGAAGGAACATACCTCAACATAATAAAAGCCATATATGATAAACCAAAGGAAACATTATTCTCAGTGGTGAAAAACTGAAAGCATTTCCCCTAAAGTCAGGAACAAGGGTGCCTACTCGCACCACTACAATTCAACATAGTTTTGGATGTTTCAGCCACAGCAGTCAGAGCAGAAAAAGAAATAAAAGGAATCCAGATTGGAAAAGAATAAGTAAAACTCTCACTGTTTGCAGTTGGCATGATCCTCTACATAGAAAACCCTAAAAACTCCACCAGAAAATTACTAGAGCTAATTAATGAATACAGTAAAGTTGCAGGATATAAAATCAACACACAGAAATCCCTTACATTCCTATACACTAATAATGAGAAAATAGAGAAATTAAGGAAACAATTCCATTCACCATTGTAACGAAAAGAATAAAATACTTAGGAATATATCTACCTAAAGAAACAAAAGGCCTATATATGGAAAACTATAAAACACTGATGAAGCAAATCAAAGAGGACACAAATAGATGGAGAAATATACCATGTTCATGGATCAGAAGAATCAATATAGTAAAAATGAGTATACTATCCAAAGCAATCTATAGATTCAACTCACTCCCTATCAAGCTACCAACGGTATTTTTCAGAGAATTAGAACAAATAATTTCACAATTTGTAGGAATTACAAAAACCTCAAATAGCCAAAACAATCTTGAGAAAGAAGAATGGAACTGGAGGAATCAACCTGCCTGACTTCAGACTATAATACAAAGATACAGTAATCAAAACAGTATGATACTGGCACAAAGTCAGAAATATAGATCAATGGAACAAAATAGAAAGCCCAGAGATAAATCCACACACCAATGGACACCTTATCTTTGACAAAAGAGGCAAGAATATACAATGGAGAAAAGACATTCTCTTTAAGAAGTGGTGCTGGGAAAACTGGTCAACCACCTGTAAACGAATGAAGGTAGAACACTTTCTAACACCATACACAAAAATAAACTCAAAATGGATTAAAGGTCTAAATGTAAGACCAGAAACTATAAAACCCCTAGAGGAAAACAGAGAAAAAACTCTCTCCGACATAAACCACAGCAGGATCCTCTATGACCTATCTCCCAGAATAATGGAAATAAAAGCAAAACTAAACAAATGGGACCTAATTAAACTTAAAACCTTTTTCACAACAAAGGAAACTATAAGCAAGGTGAAAAGACAGCCTTCAGAATGGGAGAAATAATAGCAAATGAAGCAACGGACAAAGGATTAATCTCAAAAATATACAAGCAACTCCTGCAGCTCAATTCCAGAAAAATAAACGACCCAATCAAAACATGGGCCAGAGAGCTAAACAGACATTTCTCCAAAGAAGACATGCAGATTGTTAGCAAACACATGGAAAGATGCTCAACATCACTCATAATCAGAGAAATGCAAGTCATAACCACAATGAGGTACCATCTTATGCAGGTCAGAATGCCTGCTATCAAAAAGTCTACAGACAATAAATGCTAGACAATGTGTGGAGAAAAGGGAACTCTCTTACATTGTTGGTGGGAACGCAAACTTGTACGGCCACTATGGAGAACAGTGTGGAGATTCTTTAAAAAACTGGAAATAGAATTGCCATATGACCCAGCAATCCCACTGCTGGGCAAACACACCAAGAAATTCAGAATTGAAAGAGACACGTGTACCCTAATGTTCATCACAGCACTGTTTACAATAGCCAAGACATGGAAGCAACCTAGATGTTCATCAGCAGATGAATGGTAAAAAAGCTGTGGTACATATACACAATGGAATATTACTCAGCCATTAAAAAGATTGTATTTGAATCAGTTCTAATGAGGTGGATGAAACTGGAGACTATTATACAGAGTGAAGTAAGTCAGAAAGAAAAACACCAATACAGTATACTAACGTATTTAGAAATTTGAAATTTAGGAATTTAGAAAAATGGTAACGATGACCCTATAAACAAGACAGCAAAAGAGACAAAGATGTAAAGAACAGACTTTTGGACTCTGTGGGAGAAGGTTAGGGTGGGATGATTTGAGAGAATAGCATTGAAACATGTTTTTTATCATATGTGAAATAGATCGCCAGTCCAGGTTCGATGCATTAGACAGCATGCTCAGGGCTGGTGCACTGGGGTGACCTTGAGGGATGGGATGAGGAGGGAGGTGGGAAGGGGATCAGAATGGGGAACATATGTACACCCATGGTTGATTCATGTCAATGTATGGCAAAAACCACTACAATATTGTAAAGTAATTAACCTCCAATTAAAATAAATAATTAAAAGAAAAGAAGTTGAATAATCAGTGGCAAAATATAACCTTGACATCCTCCTTTTCCAATTTTGAACCAGTCAGTTGTTCCATGTCTGGTTCTAACTATTGCCTCTTGCCCTGCATACAAATATTCTGGGGGGCAGGTAAGGTGGTCTGGTATTCCCATCATTTTAATAATTTTTCAAATTTTGTTCTGACCCACAGACTCAAAAGATTTAACGTAGTCAATGAAGCTGAAGTAGATTTTTGGGGACATTCCCTTGCTTTTACTATGATCCAGCAGATATTGACAAGTTTGATCTGGTTCCTATACCTTTTCCAGCTTGTATATCTGGAAGTCCTTGGTTTACATACTTCAAGCTTAGCTTGAAAGATTTCAAGCATAATCTTGCTAACATGTGAAATGAGTGCAATTGTACGGTGATTTGAACATTCTTTGGCTTTGCCTTTCTTTGGGACTGGAATGAAAAGTGACATTTTCCAGGCTTGTAGCCACTGCTGAGTTTTCCAAATTTCCTGGCATATTGACCGCACCATTATAACAGCTTCATCTTTTCAACTGAAATAGCTCAGTTGAAATACCATCACCCTCACTACTTTTGTTGCTGTAATGCTTCCTATCGTCCACTTGACTTCACACTACAGCATGACTGGCGCTAGGTAACTGACAACACCATCGTGGTTATCCACCTGATTAAGACCTTTTTTGTACAGTTCTTCTGTGTATTTTTGTTACCTTGTCTTAGCTTTTTTTTGCTTCTGTTAGGTCCTTGCTGTTTCTGTCATTTATTGTGCCCATCAGAGCATGATGTTCCCTTGGTATCTCCGATTTTCTTTATTTCTTTCTTTTTGGTAGTATTTATTTATTTGGATTGTGCTAGGTCTTCATTGCTGTGTGGGCTTTTCTCCAGTTGAGGCGAGTGGGGGCTACTCTTTGTTGTAGCGCACAATCTTCTCATTGTGGTGACTTCTCTTGTGAAGCATGGGCTCTAGGTGCATGGGCTACAGTAGTTGCAGCACACAGGCTTAGTAGTTGTGGTTCCCAGGCTCCCGAACACAGGCTCAGTTGATGTGGTGCACAGGCTCAGTTGGTCTGAGGCTTGTGGGACCTTCCCAGACTAGGGTTCCAACCTGTATCTTCTGCATTGGTAGGCGGATTCATTATCATTGAGCCTCCAGGGAAGCCCCTATACAATTTTCTTGATGAGATCTCTAGTCTTCCCCATTCTATTGTTTTCCGCTATTTGTTTGCATGATTCAATTAAGAAGCCTTCCTTATCTCTCCTTGCTATTCTCTGAAACTCTGAACTTAGTTGGGTATGTATTTCCCTTTCTCCTTTGCCTTTTGCTCCTTTTCTTTCTCAGCTATTTGTAAGGTATCCCCAGACAAGCAATTGCCTTTTTGCATTTCTTTTTCTTGGGGATGGTTTTGTCACCGCCTCCTGTACAGTGTTATGAACCTCCATCCATAGTTCTTCAGGACTCTGTCTACCAGATTAAATCTCTTGAATCTATTTGTCACCTCCACTGTATATATATGCAGATGACACCACCCTTATGGCAGAAAGTGAAGAGGAACTAAAAAGCCTTTTGATGAAAGTGAAAGAGGAGAGTGAAACAGTTGGCTTAAAGCTCAACACTCAGAAAACGAAGATCATGGCATCTGGTCCCATCACTTCATGGGACATAGATGGGGAAATAGTGGAAACAGTGTCAGACTTTATTTTTCTGGGCTCCAAAATCACTGCGGATGTTGATTGCAGCCACGAAATTAAAAGATGCTTACTCCTTGGAAGGAAAGCTATGACCAACCTTGATAGTATATTAAAAAAGCAGAGACATTACTTTGCCAACCTAAGTCTGTCTAGTCAAGGCTATGGTTTTTCCAGTGGTCATGTATGGATGTGAGAGTTGGACTGTGAAGAAAGCTGATCACCGAAAAATTGATGCTTTTGAACTGTGGTGTTGGAGAAGACGCTTGAGAGTCCCTTGGACTGCAACGAGATCCAACCAGTCCATTGTAAAGGAGATAAGTCCTGGGTGTTCTTTGGAAGCTGAAACTCCAATACTTTGGCCACCTCATGCGACGAGTTAACTCACTGGAAAAGATTCTGATGCTGGGAGGGATTGGGGGCGGGAGGAGAAGGAGACAACAGAGAAAGAGATGGCTGGATGGCATCACTGACTCAATGGACATGAGTTTGAGTGAACTCCGGGAATTGGTGATGGACAGGGAGGCCTGGCGCCTGACCCCTCATGGGGTCGCAAAGAGTCAGACACGACTGAGCGACTGAGCTGAACTGACTGTATATATAAACATAAGGGATTTGATATAGGTCACACCAAAATGGCCTAGTGGTTTTCCCTACTTTCTTCAATTTAAGTCTGAATTTTGCAATAAGAAGCATATGGTTTGAGTCACAGTCAGCTCCAGGTCTTGTTCTTGCTGACTGTGTAGAGATTCTCCATCTTTGGCTGCAAAGAATATAATCAATCTGATTTTGGTATTGACCATCTGGTGATGTCCATGTGTAGAGTTATCTCTTGTGTTGTTGGAAGAGGGTATTTACTATGACCAGTGTGTTCTCTTGGCAAAAGTATTAGCCTTTGTCCTACTTCTATTTGTACCCAAGGCCAATCTTGCCTGTTACTCCAGGTATCTCTTGACTTCCTACTTTTGCATTCCAGTCCCGTTTGATGAAAGGGATATCTGTTTTGGGTGTTAATTCTAGGATGTCTTGTAGGTCTTCATAGAAAAGTTCAACTTTAGCTTTCTCAGCCTTAAATGTTTGGGGCATAGACTTGGACTACTGTAATGCTGAATAGTTTGCCTTGAAAATGAACCGAGATTATTCTTTCATTTTTGAGATTGCAGGTAAGTACTGCATTTTGGAGTCTTTTGTTGACTATGAGGTCTACTCCATTCCTTCTAAGGGATTCTTGCCTACTTTTTTTTTTTTTTTATATATATAATGCTCATCTCAGTTAAATTTGCCCAATCCCATCCATTTTAATTCACTAATTAATTCCTAAAATGTTGATGTTTACTCTTGTTATCTCCTGTTTGACCGCATCCAATTTACCTTGATTCATGGACCTAACATTCCTGGTTCCTATGCCATATTGTTCTTCATCACATTTGACTTTACTTTTACCACCAGACACATCTGCAACTGGGCATCATTTCTGCTTTGACTGAGCCTCTTCATTCTTTCTGAAGCTATTTCTCCACTCTTCCCCAATAGCATATTGGACAACTTCCAACCTAGGGTTCATTTTTCAGTGCCATATCTTTTTGCTTTTTCATACTATTAATGGAGATCTCAACGCAAGATTACTGATGTGGTTTGGCATTTCCTTCTCCAGTGGACCACGTTCTGTCAGGTGGCTCAAACAGTAAAGAATCTACCCGTGTTGTGAGAGACCCGAGTTTGATCACTAGATCCAGAAGACCCCTAGAGACGGGAATGGTTCCCTATTCCAATATTCTTGCCTGGAGAATCCCATGGACAGCTTTGTAGTGTACTCTGATGTCAGAGAGCCTTATTCCTCCAACTCTGTTTTCTTTTCTCAAAATTCTTTAGGCTATTTGTGATTTTTTTTTTTTTTTTTGGTTTCCATACAAATTGTAAAGATTTTGTTCTAATAGTGACCGTTTTACTTGTTTTTATCCAACATGCATGCATGTGTGCATGTGCATGCTCAGTTGTGTCCAATATGGATTCCTTTTATTTGTTCTTCTCTGAGTTCCATGTCTGGGACTTCCAAAACTATGTTGAATAAAAGTGGTGAGAGTGGGTGTGTTTTTCTTGTTCACAATCTTAGATGGAATAATTTCAGATTTTCATCATTAACAATGATGCTACTTGTGGGTTTGTGATATTTGACTTTTATTATGTTGAGTTGTTACTTCTATGCCTATTTTCTGAGTTTTTTTTTAATCATAAATGAATGTTGAATTTTATCAAAAGTTTTTGCATCTATTTAATTGATCAAATGTTTTTACCCTTCAGGTTGTTAATGTAGTGTATTAATGTGGAAACACTGAAAAATCTTTGCCTCACTGGAATAAAGCCCACTTGATCATAGTGTCCTGCTGCTGCTGCTGCTAAGTCACTTCAGTCGTGTCCGACTCTGTGTGATCCCATAGACGGAAGCCCACCAGGCTCCCCCGTCCCTGGGATTCTCCAGGCAAGAACACTGGAGTGGGTTGCCATTTCCTTCTCCAATGTGCGAAAGTGAAAAGTGAAAGTGAAGTCACTCAGTCGTGTCCGACCCATAGCGACCCCACGAACTGCAGCCTACCAGGCTCCTCCATCCATGGGATTTTCTAGGCAAGAGTCCTGGAGTGGCTTGCCATTGCCTTCTCCATGATCATAGTGTATGACCCATTTATTGTATTGTTGGATTCGATTTGCTTGGATTTTCTTGGGGTTTTTGTTTCTTTGTTATATTTGCCTGTAGTTTTCTATTTTGTGTATTATCTTTGTCTCGTTTCAGTTTCAAAGAGATAGCAGCCTCCTAGAATACGTGAGTTCAAAAGAGTTCCTTCTTCACTATTAAGTTCTTAGTCTCTGTTTCATTTGTTTCTTCTCCAATCATATGATTTGCTTCCTTCTATTAACCTTGGATTCTGTTTATTCTTCTTTCTCTAGTCACTTTAGGTGTAAGGTTAAGTTGTTTATTTGAGATTTTCCTTGTTCCCTAAAGTAAACTTTATCTCTAGAAACTCCTTCTTAGAACTGCTTTTGTTTTCATCCTATAGGATTAGGATTGTCTTATTTTCATTTTGTCTCTAGTTGTTTTTGATTTTTTCTTTGATTTCTTTAATGATCCATTGTTTGTTTAACCTCCACGTGTGTGTGTGTGTTTGCAGTTTTTCTGTTTGTTTTTGTGAGCCATTGTTTGTTTAGCCTCCACGTGTTTGTGGATTTTTTTTTTTTTTTCTGCTTGCTGTTGGTTTCTCAGAGTGTTATGGTCAGAAAAGATGCTTGGTATGACTTCAGTGTTCTTAAATTTACTTTACTTTGTGGCTTAGCATGTGATCTATCTGAGAGAATGTTCCTTTTGCACTTGAAAATAATATGCTTTCAGATGGAATGGTCTATTCAGTTCAGTTTAGTCGCTCAGTCATGTCCAACTGTTTGCAACCCCATTGACTGCAGCACGCCAGGCTTCCCTGTCCATCACCAACTCCCAGAGCTTACTCAAACTCACGCCCATCAAGTCGGTGATACCATCCAACCATCTTATCCTCTGTCGTCCCCTTATCCTCCCACCTTCAATCTTTTCCAGCATCAGGGTATTTTCCAATGAGTCAGTTCTTTGCATCAGATGGTCAAAGTACTGGAGTTTTAGGTTAAGCATCAGTCTTCCAATGAATATTCAGGACTGATTTTTCTTTAGAACTGACAGGTTGGATCTCCTTGCAGTCCAAGGAATTCTCAAGCGTCTTCTCCAACACCACAGTTCAAAAGCATCAATATTTCAGTGTTCAGATTTCTTTATAGTCCAACTCTCACATCCATACCTGACTACTGGAAAAACCATAGCTTTGAACAGACAGACCTTTGTTGGTGAAGTAATGTCTCTGCTTTTTAATATGCTGTTTAGGGTGGTCATAGCTTTTCTTCCAGGGAGCAACCGTCTTTTAAATTCATGGTTGCAGTCACCATCTGCAGTGATTTCGGAGCCCCCCAAAATAAAGTCTGTCACTGTTTCCATTGTTTCCCCATCTATTTGCCATAAAGTGATGGGACCAGATGCCATGATCTTAGTTTTTGGAATGCTGAGATTTAAGCCTACTTTTTCGCTCTCTTCTTTCACTTTCGTCAAGAGGCTTCTTAGGTCTTCTTCGCTTTCTGCCATAAGGGTGATGTCATCTGCTATCTGAGGTTATTGATATTTCTCCTGGTAATCTTGATTCCAGCTTGTGCTTCATCCAGCCTGGCATTTCACATGATATACTCTTCATATAAATTAAATAAGCAGGGTGACAATATACAGCCTTGACGTACTCCTTTCCTGATTTGGAATAAGTCTGTTGTTTCATGTCCAGATCTAATTATTGGTTCTTAACATGCATACAGATTTTTCAGCTCAAGTGGTCTGTTATTCCCATCCTTTGAAGAATTTTCCAGTTTGTTGTGATCCATGCAGTCAAAGGCTATGGTGTAGTCAATCAAGCAGAAGTGCTTTTCTGGAACTCTCTTGCTTTTTCCATGATACAACAGATGTTGGCAATTTGATCTCTGTTTCCTCTGCTTTTTCTAAATCCAGCTTGAACATCTGGAAGTTTATGGTTTACGTACTGTTGAAGCCTGGCTTGAAGAATTTTGAGCATTACTTAGCTAGTGTGTGAGATGAGTGCAGTTGTGAGGTAGTGTGAACATGCTTTGGCATTGCCTTTCTTTGAGATAGGAATGAAAACTGACCTTCTCCAGTCCTGTGGCTACTGAGGCGTTTTCCAGGTTTTATGACATATTGAGTGTAGCACTTTAACAGCATCATCTTTTAGCATTTGAAATAGCTCAAACCGAATTCCAATACCTCTACTAGCTTTGTTGGTAGTGATACTTCCTAAGGCCCTTTTGACTTCGCATTCCAGGATGTCTGGCTCTGGGTGAGTGATCACACCATTGTAGTTATCTGTGTCATGAAGATCTTTTTGTACAGTTCTTCTGTGTATTTTTGCCACTTCTTCTTAATATCTTCTGCTTCTGTTAGGTCCATATCATTACTATCCTTTACTGTGGCCATCTTTGCATAAAAATTTCCCTAGTATCTCTAATTTTCTTGAAGAGATCTCTCATTTTTCCCATTCTACTGTTTTCCTGTATTTCTTTGCAGTGATCACTGAAGAAGTCTTTCTTATCTTAGAAAACTAACCAAACTGATCACATGGATCACAACCTTGTCTAACTCAATGAAACTATGAGTCATGCCATGTAGGGTCACTCAAGATGTATGTGTCCTGCTGGAGAGTTCTGACAAAATGTGGTCTATTGGAAAAGGAAATAGCAAACCATTTCAGTATTCTTGCCTTGAGAACCCCATGAACAGTATGAGAAGAAAAATGATATGATACTGAAAGATGAAATGCCCATGTTGGTAGGTGCCCAATATGCTGCTGCTGCTGCTGCGTCACTTCAGTCGTGTCCGACTCTGTGTGACCCCATAGACAGAAGCCCACCAGGGTCCCCCATCCCTGGGATTCTGGAGATCAAAGGAGAAATAACTCCAGAAAGAATGAAGAGACAGAGCCAAAACAAAAATAACACCCAGTTGTGGATGTGACTGGTGATGGAAGTAAACTCTGTTGCTATAAAGAGCAATGTTGCATAGGAACCTGGAATGTTAGGTCCATCAGTATCAGTATCAGTTCAGTCGCTCAGTGGTGTCCAACTCTTTGGGACACCATGGACTGCAGCATGCCTGGCCTCCCTGTGCATCACCAACTCTTGAAGTTTACTCAAACTGATGTCCATTGAGTCCGTGATGCCATCCAATCATCTCATCCTCTGTCGTCCCCTTCTCCTCCAACCTTCAGTCTTTCCCAGCATCAGGGTCTTTTCAAATGAGTCAGCTCTTCACATCAGGTGGCCAAATTATTGGAGTTTCAGCTTCAACATCAGTCCTTCCAATGAATATTCAGGACTGATTTCTTTTAGGATGGACTTGTTGGATCTCCTTGAGTCCAAGGGAGTCTCAAGAGTCTTCTCCAACACTACAGTTCAAAAACATTAATTCTTCGGCACTCAGCTTTCTTTATAGTCCAACATTCACATCTATACCTGAGTACTGGAAAAACCATTGTCTTGACTAGACAGACATTTATTGGCAAGGTAATGTCTCTGCTTTTTAATACGCTGTCTAAGGTGGTCATAACTTTCTTTCCAAGGAGTTCAGTTCAGTTCAGTTCAGTTGCTCAGTCGTGTCCGACTCTTTGCGGCCCCATGAATCACAGCACGCCAGGCCTCCATTGTCCATCACCAACTCCCGGAGTTCACTCAAACTCATGTCCATCGAGTCGGTGATGCAAGCCAGCCATCTAAATCTCTGTTGTCCCCTTCTCCTCCTGCTCCCAATCCCTCCCAGCATCAGAGTCTTTTCCAGTGAGTCAACTCTTCGCATGGAGTAAGTGTATTTTAATTTCATGACTGCAGTCACTATCTGCAGTGACTTTGGAGCACCAAGAAATAAAGTCTGACACTGTTTCCACTGTTTCCCCATCTATTTGCCATGAAGTGATGGGAACAGATGCCATGATCTTTGTTTTCTGAAGGTTGAACTTTAAAAGAACTTTTTCACTCTCCTCTTTCACGTTCATCAAGAGGCTCTTTTGTTTTTCTTTACTTTCTGCCATAAGGGTGGTGTCATCTGCATATCTAAGGTTATTGATATTTCTCCTGGCAATCTTGATTCCAGCTTGTGCTTCATTCAGCCCGGGGTTTCTCATGATGTACTCTGAATATAAGTTAAATAAGCAAGGTGACAGTATACAGCCTGGACGTACTCCTTTTCCTATTTGGAACCAGTCTGTTATTCCATGTCCAGGTCTAACTATTTCTTCCTGACCTGCATACAGATTTCTCAAGAGGCAGGTCAGGTGGTCTGGTATTCCCATCTCTTTCAGAATGTTCCACAGTTTATTGTGGTCCACACAGTCAAAGGCTTTGGCATAGTCAATGAAGCAGAAATAGATGTTTTTCTGGAACTCTCTTGCTTTTTTGATGATCCAGCAGATGTTGGCAATTTGATCTCTGGTTCCTCTGTCTTTTCTAAAACTAGCTTGAACGTATGGAAGATCATATTTTTGAGGCCTGGCTTGGAGAATTTTGAGCATGACTTTACTAGTGTGTGAGATAAATGCCATTGTGAGGTAGTTTGAGCATTCTTTGGCATTGCCTTTCTTAGGGATCAGAATGAAAACTGGCCTTTTTCAGTCCTGTGGACACTGTTGCATTTTCCAAATTTGCTAGTGAAAGGTTGTTGCTGAACCATGAAAAGGATCTGGAATTCTTGGCCTCCAGAGAAGAATTCAATACGGGGCTAAAGACAAGGCTTGATTGCTCAGAGCTTTTATGTGTTAGGAGCCCTAACATCTGAGTAGCCGGGATAGGCCTGAGACCTTGCTTAGGCCTAAGTTTCGATTTCCTAGAGACAGGGTGGAAGCTAAGTTCACAGAAACTCCTCCCTAAGAAGATCCCGCTGGCGCCAAAATTAAGGAACTCCTCCCTAGAAAAGTCCCGCCAGTGCCAAAAATCAGGCCAATCAGAGGAAAAAGGGAAATCCCCCAGAAAAACCCCACACGCGCATGAACTGGCCAATGAGCTTCTGCCAGCTTGATCTTTTGAACAAAAATAGGTGCTTATGTAAACTAAGACTATAAAAACCGCTGTGACCTGGGCTCGGGGCTCTTGTCCGCACTCCACTGCGCTGGAGGAGGCATGAGTCCTAGCTCGAGCTAGAAATAAACCCCATTCTTGCTTTTGCATTGCTACGAGTGTCTTATTCTACCAGTATGGGGGGACCGGACTCAGGGCATAACATGTGTAATAAAGTCTTATTAAAGTATAAAGGGGATAGAGAAAGCTTCTGACATAGACATCAGAAGGGGGCAGAAAGAATACCCCCCCGATAGTCTTTAGATGGATGTTATATAGCTACTCGAATTCTGCTAATTAAAGGAAGGAAATGTCTCAAAACTCAGAGAATGACACCAGGCCCCTCACTCACAAGATGCATTATGAGATAATCTTGGCACCAGGTGAGTCATTCTGGGCCATAAAATGATTGACATGAATCTTGAAGAAAGGCAGATTCCCATACAAATATTATAGTTTCATTAACATAGATTAAGAGAACAATGTATGAATATAACATACTGGTTTGTCAAGTCAGTTCTGAGCCTTTAGGTGAGCCGACTTGAATACAAAGTCTGGGATAAATGCATAGTACATTAACATAGCTAAAGACAAACATTTCCATACGAAAAATGCATTAGTTAGCTCAAGGTTTGAGAATAGTTGAGTTCAGGTGGAACCAGGTGTAATTATGGCAACACACTATTTTAAGAGAAACCTCTTTTTAAATTTGTATAGAGAAGGGGGGAAAAATCACTAGTTTGTTTCCTCCTGCTGCTTAAGAGAGAGATTAAAAAATGTCCGATATTTGCAGCCTATTTCTTCTGTTTGGAGACGCCTGGCCTTCTTGTCTGTTACCCTCTCACTGGCATATTGAATGCAGCACTTTCACAGCATCATATTTTAGGATTTGAAATAGCTCAACTGGAATTCCATCACCTCCACTAGCTTTGTTCTTAGTGAAGCTTTCTAAGGCCCGTTTGACTTCACATTCCAGGATGTCTGGCTCTAGGTGAGTGATTACACCATCGTGATTATATGGGTCATGAAGATATTTTTTGTACAGTTCTTCTGTGTATTCTTGCCATCTCTTGTTAATATTTTATGCTTCTGTTAGGTCCATACCATTTCCATCCTTTATTGAGCCCATCTTTGCATGAATCCTGGGTGTTCATTGGAAGGACTGATGCTAAAGCTGAAACTGCAATACTTTGGTCACCTCATGCAACGAGTTGACTCACTGGAAAAGACTCTGATGCTGGGAAAGGTTGGGGGCGGGAGGAGAAGGGGACGACAGAGAATGAGATGGCTGGATGGCATCACCGACTCTGTAGACATGAGTTTGAGTGAACTCCGGGAGTTGGTGATGGACAGGGAGGCCTGGCGTGCTGTGATTCATGGGGTCGCGGAGAGTCGGACACGATTGAGTGACTGAACTGAACTGAACAGAACTTTGCATGAAATGTCCCCTGGTATTTCTAATTTTCTTGAAGAGATCTCTAGTATTTCCCACTCTATTATTTCCCTCTATTTCTTTGCACTGATCACTGGGGAAGGCTTTCTTATCTCTCCTTGCTATTCTTTGGAACTCTGCATTCAAATGGGTATATCTTCCCTTTCCTCCTTTGCTTTTCACTTCTCTTTTTTCCACAGCTATTTGTAAGGCCTCCTCAGAAAGTCATTTTGCTTTTTTGCCTTTCTTTTTTTGTGTGGATGGTCTTGATCCCTGTCTCCTGTACAATGTCATGAACTCTGTCCATATTTCATCAGGCACTTTGTCTAGCAGATCTAGTCCCTTAAATCTATTTATCACTTCCACTGTATAATCATAAGGGATTTGATTATGGTCATACCTGTATGGTCAAGTGGTTTTCCCTATTGTCTTCAATTAAAGTCTGAATTTGGCAATAAGGAGTTCATGATCTGAGTCACAGTCAGCTCCAAGTCTTGTTTCTGCTGACTATATAGAGCTTCTCCATCTTTGGCTTCAAAGAATATCATCAATCTGATTTCGGTGTTGACCATCTGGTGATGTCCATGTGTAGAGTCTTCTCTTGTGTTGTTGGAAGAGGGTGTTTGCTCTGACCAGTGCATTCTCTTGGGAAAACTCTATTAGACTTTTTCCTACTTCATTCTGTACTCCAAGGCCAAACTTGCCTGTTACTCCAGGTGTTTCTTGACTTCCTACTCTAAGGTAAATTGGGAGTGATCAAGCAGGAGATGGCAAGAGTAAACATTGAAACTTTAGGAATCAGTAAGCTAAAATGGACTGGAATGGATGAATTTAACTCAGATGATCATTATATCCACTACTGTGGGCAAGAATCCCTTTGAAGAAGTGGAGTAACCATCATAGTCAACAAGAGTCTGAAATGCAGTATGTGGATGCAATCTCAACAGTGACAGAATGATCTCTGTTCATTTCCACGGCAAACCATTTAATATTACAGTCACCCAAGTCTATGCCCTGGCCAGTAATGCTGAAGTGGTATGGTTCTCTGAAGACCTACAAGACCTTCTAGAACTAACACCCCCAAAAGACGTCCTTTTCATCATAGGGGACTGGAATGCAAAAATAGGAATGCTGTATAAGTATCCGTTAATTCCATCTGGTCTAAACTGTCATTTTAAGCCTGTGATTCCTTACTGATTTTACTGTCTAGATAATCTGTCCATTGATGTAAGCAGAGTGCTGAAATCCCCCAGTATTATTGTGCTAATGTCGATTTCTCCTTTTCAGTCTCTTAACATTTCTCTTATACATGGGGGTTTCTTACGTTGCATGGACATCTATTTACAGTTGTTATAGCTTCTTCTTGAACTGATCCTTAACTCATTATGTAGTGTCCTTTTTTGTGTCTTACAATAGTCTCCCTTTTAAATTCTTTTTTTGATATGTATATTGCTAGTGCAGCCTTCTTATGGTTTCCATTATAATGGAGCAATATTTTCCAACCCCTCATTTTCACTCTGTATGTGTCTCTAGATCTTAAGTGAGTCTCTTGTAGGCAACATATGTACAGGTCTTGATTTCTTTTTTTTTTTAATTTATTCAACCAGTCTTTCTTTTGGTTGAAGCATTTAGTCCATTTACATTTCAGGTAATTATTGATATGCATGTTGTTATTGCCAGTTTGTTATATGTTTTCTTTTTTAAAAAATTTTATATTAAAAAATTTTAATTGGAGGCTAATTATTTTAGATTTGCTTTTGTAGGTCTGTTTTTATCTATTTTTTATTTTATATCTTGTGATTTGATGACTACTTTTAGTGCTGTGTCTGGATTCCTTTTTCTTTTTCTGTGTGTATATCTGCCATAGATATTTGGCCTGCAATTACCATGAGGTTTTGGTATATCAGTCCCCCTCCCTTTTCCTCCCTCTCTCTCTGTCTCTTCCCTTCTCGCTCAATTTCTCTTTCTCTCTATATATAGTATTGTTACTAATCTCTTAATTTCAAGTGTATTTTATTTTTTCAATTGTTTTTTAAATACTCCACATTTGTACTCTCCTCCACTCGTGATTGCTGTTTTTGATATCATATTTCCTCTAATTGTTTTGTGTATCCCTTAACTGCGTATGGTTCAGTTCAGTTCAGTTCAGTTCAGTAGCTCAGTTGTGTCCGACTCTCTGCGACCCCAGGAATTGCAGCATGTTAGGCCTCCCTGACCATCACCAACACTTGAAGTTCACTCAAACTCATGTCCATCTAGTCGGTGATGCCATCCAGTCATCTCATCCTCTGTCGTCCCCTTCTTCCACCTTCAGTCTTTCCCAGCATCAGGGTCTTTTCAAATGAGTCAACTCTTTGCATAAGCTGGCCAAAGTATTGGAGTTTCAGCTTTAGCATCAGTTCTTCCAATGAACACCCAGGACTGATCTCCTTTTGAATGGACTGGTTGGATCTCCTTGGAGTCCAAGGGACTCTCAAGAGTCTTCTCCAGCACCATAGTTCAGAGGCATCAGTTCTTCGGCCATCAGCTTTCTTCACAGTCCAACTCTAACATCCATACATGACCACTGGAAAAACCATAGCCTTGACTAGATGGACCTTTATTGGAAAAGTAATGTCTCTGCTTTTTAATATGCTATCTAGGTTGGTCATAACTTTCCTTCCAAGGAGTAAGTGTCTTTTAATTTCCTGGCTGCAATCAGCATCTTCAGTGATTTTGGAGCCCCCAAAAATAAAGTCTGACACTGCTTATGGTGGATCAGGATAATTTTACTACTTTTGTCTTTTAACCTCCCTACTAGTTTTTGTGTGGATGATTCCCTATCTTTACCATATGTTTGCCTTACTGATGAGCTTTTTCATTCCATAATTTTCTTGTTTCTAATTGCAGCCTGTTTTTTTAACCTAGAAAATTTCCTTTTATATTTTTTGTAAAGCTGGTTTAGTGGTGCTGAAGTCTTTTAGCTTTTGCTTTTCTCCACAGCCTTTGATTTCTCCATCAAATCTGAAGGAGAGCCTTGCTGGGTGGAGTATTCTTATTTGTAGGTTTTTCCCTTTCATTACTTTAAATATATCATACCTTTCTCTTCTGGCCTGTAGATTTTCTGCTGAAAAATCAGCAGATAGCCTTATGGTAGTTCCCTTGTATGTTATTTGCCACTTTTCCCTTGTTGCCTTTAGTAGTCTCTCTTTATCTTTAATTGTTGTCATTTTGTACATAAGGTGCCTTTGTATATCTCTTTTTGGGTTAATTCTGTATGGGATTCTTGCATTTCCTGGACTTGTGAGTGTTTCCTTTCCCACATTAGGGAAGTGTTTTCAGGTATTATCTCTTCAAATAGTTTTTCAGGCCCTTTCTCTTGTCTCTTTCTGGGACCCTTATAATGCAAATATTAGTGTGCTTGCTGTTGTTTCAAAGGTCTCTTAAATTGTCCTCATTTCTTTTCATTCACTTTTTCTTTTTTCTGTTCTGCAGTAGTGATTTCCATTACTCTGCCTGCTTGATGATCTGTTCTTCTGCATCATTTAGCCTACTATTGATTCCTTCTAGTGTACTTTTCATTCCAGTTATTGTATTCTTCAACTCTGGTTGGTTGTTTTTTATATTTTATAACTCTTTGTTAAAATTTTCTAATTTCTTGCTCTGTACATCCATTCTCCTCCTGTGTTCTTTGATCATCTCTGTAATCATTCATCTTTCTCACGTTGACACTTCATTTGCTTCTTCTGAGGTTTTGCCTTGCTCTTTCATGCGGAATATAGTCCTCTGCCACCTCATTTTGTCTAACTGCTGTTTGTATTTTTGTGTATGTGGTGAGTTAGTTACACTTCTCAACCTTGGAGAAGTGGCTCTCTGTAGGAGATGTCCTATGTGTCCTAGCAGTGCACTTCCCTCATGTCATTCAAGTTATATCCTCTAGAGGTTCCCACTAAGAAGGCTTCATGGATTCTTCTGTTGCTGTGGGCTGATGATGTGAGTGGTCTCATAGGCTTTGTTGGGCCCTAGTCTAGTTCAATGATGGATCCTGCCTTATGCAGATATTTCTTGCTGCCTAATTGCAAGGTAGCTGGATGCAGATACCCTCGTGTCCTCAGGGAATGTGTTGGCTCACTGGTGGGCAGAGTCATGGTTCCAAAGACTCTAGAGTTGTTGCCCACCCACTGGCAGGTGAAACAATATTTTTGCATTATTTCCTGACCTCTGGAACACAGAGCCAGTTCCTAGAGTCTTGGTGCAGGATCCTTGGAGTTCAGATCCTTGGTAGGGGGTGTCAATTTCTGACACAGTTGAGTATGTGTCTTCACTGTCCTAGATGTGGTATTGCCCTGCCAGTAGGCAGGCTAGGGTCCAGCTGTTCCCAGGGTAGAGTCTGTCCTATGTTGTGGGATCATGGTTTCCTTGTTTCTGGTTGCCTTCTGGTGGGCAAAACTAGCCTAGAGACTATTTGACTTCCTGGTGGGAGGATCCAGTGCCTGTCCACTGGTGAGTCATGCTGGGTCCTATACCTCTGTGGGCTGAGTTCCGTCTAGGGATGTGTCCAGAGGTGGTTGTGGGCTCTTTAGTGGTTAGTCAACCTGTCTGCTGATGGGTGGCTCTGTGTCCCTTCCCAGCTAGTTGTTTGACCCGAAGTGTTCCAGCACTGTCACCTCTAGGATATTGGGTGTTACTAGGTTTTGACATTAATAAGCCAAAATGTCAGCTGCTTACAGCAGCAGTGTTAATGTCATTGAATGTTCCCCAGCATGTCTGACACCAGTATCTGTATCACCAGGGTAAGCCACACTTCTCTCTTCCTGCCTCTCCAGGTGACTTTCCAAGACTAGCTGGTAGATCTGGTCCAGGCTGCTATCAAATTACTGATATTGCCCTGCATTCTTGTGTGTGTGTGTGAGGTTTTGTGTGCACCCTTTAAAAGTGACTTTTCTATTAGCTTTAATCATGTGGAGCTCCTGCAGTTAATCCCTACCGGCCTTCAGAATCAAATACTCTGGGGGTTTGTCCAGATTCCCAGGCTTCAGAGCCTGGTGTGGGGCTCAGAACTCTCTTTCCTGTGGGAAAAGCTCTACAATATAATTATTCTCCATTTTGTGGATTATCCACCAACAGGGCATGGGATCTGATTACTGTGAATCTGCCCCTCTGAACCATCTCATTGAAGTTTCTCCTTTATATCTTTTGCTGTAGGAGATCTTTTCCAATAGGTGCCAGTTTTTTCATCAATAGTTGTTCTGTGATTAGTTGTGATTTTGTGTGCGTGTGAAAGACTGTGAGCTCAGGGTCTTTCCACTCTGCCATCTTGACCACTCTCCATGTAATATTTTCTTAAACACAAAAGCCCCTTAAAACCCCAAGAAATTTTCTTAATAATTTTTGTGGCTCTTAATTGCCATTATTTTCCTATTTATTTCCTCTAAAAAGAAACAAAAATATTCTCCTTTATGCATTACTATTTGATTTAAATTCAACATCTCATAAATTAAAGCTGCTTTTGTACAGGTCTAGTATAAAAGGCTGAGTCTTAATAACAAAATTATTGCTTTACTTTTGTTCTACCTTCTTAGCTTTTTGCTAGATATTTTTCTACTTTTAAAGCATGTTTTTTAGTTTAATTACCATGTAGATGACAAAGGTCCATCTAGTCAAAGCTATGGTTTTTCCAGTAGTCATGTATGGATGTGAGAGTTGGACTATAAAGAAAGCTGAGAGCCAAAGAATTGACGCTTTTGAACTGGAGAAGACTCTTGAGAGTCCTTTGTGCTTTGTGCTGGAGAAGACTCTTGAGAGTCCTTTGGACAGCAAGGAGATCAAACCAGTCAATCCTAAAGGAAATTAGTTCTGAAATGGAAGGACTAATGCTGAAGCTGAAGCTCCAATACTTTGGCCCCCTGATGCAAAGAGCTGACTGATTGGAAAAGACCCTGATTCTGGGAAAGATTGAAGGCAGGAGGAGAAGGGGACGACAGAGGATGAGATGGTTGGATGGCATCACTGACTCAATGGACATGAGTTTGAATGAGCTCCGGGAGCTGGTGATGGACAGGGAGGCCTGGATTGCTGCAGTCCATGGGGTCGCAAAGAGTAGGACACGACTGAGGGACTGAACTGAACATGTAGCAAACTGTTGTCCATGTCCTAGTGCTAGAAAAAAGCCTCATACATCTTGTGCATTAATAATACTGGCCTTTCCTCTTTCTTGTGGGGTGAAAGAGGCTTTGTTTTAGTAGAATTTGGAAATGCTGTCAGAAATCCAAGTTTTCATTACTATAGCAGCAAAAAAGTAATGGAAAGACTAAATATCAAGCAGATTCATTGTTGCATAGTGACAATCAGTTGCCCTACCAAATATGTTTATGGTTATATTTTGGTTCCACATTTTAAATATGCTTACTCTATATGAATGTTCCAAAAGGGAGAAAAAGTTGAAAATGATTTAAGACAGAGAAAAGTCCTTTAATAGATGAAAGCAATTTGTTTCACTATCCATTATTTTGTAAGAAGCAATGGTCCACAAAAATCCTAAAGGGTAAATAGAAGTAATCATTTCTGTTCAAATATTCAATCAATTCTGTTCAAATTCTGTTCTATTTGCAGTCAGAGAAATTGAAGCATGCAGTCAAAGGCATGTCTGTATAGTCATTTCATAGTATTTCAAATAATTTTTTTCTGAACTTCTGAGAATAGGGAATTCTGCTTCATTGAAATGGAGGACTTATTAAGCAGTAGACTAGAAGAGGGCATATGCCTGCCAGACAGCTGAACCTGAGACAGAATTATTAAAGCAAGCAAGGATTTATTTTAGCTCCTTTGATTATCTTTTTCTTTTCCTTTCAGAAGCCTCCTCCCTTTGCTGAGAAAGCATTCTCATTATAGTAACTCATCAAGGCCCTCTCCATCCCATAACTTCCTAATGACCCTGAATTACACCTTTCTTTACCTCTTCCCAAAATTATTTCCACTAGACTAAACGTAGGGAGCACACTGCTCAATTTTACCTTTGAAAATGCAGTTCCTTTTTTAAAAAATTGGGTTGTTTATATTTTTGAGGTTGAGTTGTATGAACTGGTTATACATGCTGAATTTTAACCGAATTTGGTCTTATCATTTGCAAATATTTTCCCCTATTCTGTAGGTTGCCTTTTCATTTTGACAATGGTTTCTTTTGCTGTGTAAAAACTTTTAAGTTTAATCGGGTCCAATTTTTTAATTTTTGCTTTTATTTCTTTTGTTTAAGAAGACATAACTGAACATTTTCCCAAAGAGGAAATGCAGATGGCTTGAGACATATGAAAATATGCTCAGCATCACTAATTATTAAGGAAATGCAAATTAAAACCACAATGAAATATCACCTCATACCCGTCAGAATCAACTGTCATCATAAAGAACACAAATAACAAATATTGGCACAGGTGTGGAGGAAATGGTACCCTTATATTCTGTTGGTGGGAATGTAAATTGGTGCAGCCACTGTGGGAAACCATATGGAGGTTTCTCCAAAAATTAAAAATAAAACTGTCATATGACCCAGCAAGTCCACTACTGGCTATATCAGCTCAGTTCAGTTCAGTCGCTCAGTCGTGTCCGACTCTTTGCGACCCCATCAATCACAGCACGCCAGGCCTCCCTGTCCATCACTAACTCCCGGAGTTCACTCAAACTCATACCCATCGAGTTGGTGATGCCATCCAGCCATCTCATTCTCTGTCATCCCCGTCTCCTCCCACCCCCAATCCCTCCCAGCATCAGAGTCTTTTCCAGTGAGTCAACTCGTCGCATGAGGTGGCCAAAGTATTGGAGTTTCCGCGTTAGCATCAGTCCTTCCAATGAACACCCAGGATTGATCTCTTTTAGAATGGACTGGTTGGATCTCCTTGCAGTCCAAGGGACTCTCAAGAGTCTTCTCTAGCACCACAGTTCAAAAGCATCAATTCTTCGGCGATCAGCTTTCTTCACAGTCCAACTCTCACATCCATACATGACCACGGGAAAAACCATAGCCTTGACTAGACGGACCTTGGTTGGCAAAGTAATGTCTCTGCTTTTTAATATGCTATCTAGGTTGGTCATAACTTTCCTTCCAAGGAGTAAGTGTCTTTTAATTTCCTGGCTGCAATCAGCATCTGCAGTGATTTTGGAGCCCAAAAGAATAAAGTCTGACACTGTTTCCACTGTTTCCCCATCTATTTCCCATGAAGTGATGGGACCAGATGTTATGATCTTCGTTTTCTGAATGTTGAGCTTCAATCCAAACTTTTCACTCTCCTCTTTCACTTTCATCAAGAGACTTTTGAGTTCCTCTTCACTTTCTGCCATAAGGGTGGTGTCATCTGCATATCTGAGGTTATTGATATTTCTCCCAGCAATCTTGATTCCAGCTTGTGCTTCTTCCAGCCCCGCGTTCCTCATGATGTACTCTGCATATAAGTTAAATAAGCAGGGTGACAATATACAACCTTGACGTACTCATTTTTCTGTTTGGAACCAGTCTGTTGTTCCATTACAGTTCTTACTGTTGCTTCCTGACCTGTATACATGTTCCTCAAGAGGCAGGTCAGGTGGTCTGGGATTCCCATCTCTTTCAGAATGTTCCACAGTTTATTGTGATCCACACAGTCAAAGGCTTTGGCATAGTCAATGAAGCAGAAATAGACGTTTTTCTGGAATTCTCTTGCTTTCTCCATGATCCATAGGATGTTGGCAATTTGATCTCTGGTGCCTCTGCCTTTTCTAAAACCTGTTTTAACATCTGGAAGTTCACGGTTCACATATTGCTGAAGCCTGGCTTGGAGAATTTTGAGCATCACTTTACTAGCATGTGAGATGAGTGCAATTGTGCGGTAGTTTGAGCATTCTTTGGCATTGCTTTTCTTTGGGATTGGAATGAAGACTGACCTTTTCCAAACAAAAAAGCGAAAGAAATACCAAATGGAATCTATGTGAAACAAATAGCCAGTTGTGGATGTGACTGGTGATAGAAGAAATGTACGATGCTGTAAAGAGCAATATTGCATAGGAACCTGGAATGTTAGGTCCATGAATCAAGGCAAATTGGAAGTGGTCAAACAGGAGATGACAAGAGTGAACGTCGACATTCTAGGAATCAATGAACTAAAATGGACTGGAATGGGTGAATTTAACACAGATGACCATTATATCTACTACTGTGGGCAGGAATCCCTTAGAAGGAATGGAGTAGCCATCATGGTCAACAATAGAGTCCAAAATACAGTATTTGGATGCAATCTCAAAAACGACAGAATGATCTCCATTCGTTTCCAAGGCAAACCATTCAATATTACAGTAATCCAAGTCTATGCCACAACCAGTAATGCTGAAGAAGCTGAAGTTGAACGGTTCTATGAAGACCTACAAGACTTTTTAGAACACCCAAAAATGATGTCCTTTTCATTATAGGGGACTGGAATGCAAAAGTAGGAAGTCAAGAAACACCTGGAGTAACAGGCAAATTCGGCACGAAATGAAGCAGGGCAAAGGCTAATAGAGTTTTGCCAAGAGAACGCACTGGTCATAGCAAACACCCTCTTCCAACAACACAAGAGAAGACTCTACACATGGACATCACCAGATGGTCAACACCAAAATCAGATTGATTATATTCTTTGCAGCCAAAGATGGAGAAGCTCTATACAGCTAGCAAAGACAAGACCAGGAGCAGACTGTGCTTCAGATCATGAACTCCTTATTGCCAAATTCAGACTTAAATTGAAGAAAGTAGGGAAAACCACTGGACCATTCAGATATGACCTAAATCAAATCCCTTATGATTATAGAGTGGAAGTAAGAAATAGATTTAAAGGACTAAATCTGATAGATAGAGTGCCTGATGAACTCTGAACGGAGGTTCGTGACATTGTACAGGAGACAGGGACCAAGACCATCCCCATGGAAACGATGTGCAGAAAGGCTAAATTGCTGTCTGAGGCGGCCTTACAAATAGCTGTGAAAAGAAGAGAAGCGAAAAGCAAAGGAGAAAAGGAAAGATATAAGCATCTGAATGCAGAGTTCCAAAGAATAGCAAGGAGAGATAAGAAAGCCTTCCTCAGCGATCAGTGCAAAGAAAGAGAGGAAAACAACAGAATAGGAAAGACAAGAGATCTCTTTAAGAAAATTAGAGATATCAAGGGAATATTTCATGCAAAGATGGGCTCGATAAAGGACAGAAATGGTATGGACCTAACAGAAGCAGAAGATTTTAAGAAGAGGTGGCAAGAATACACAGAATAACTGTACAAAAAAGATCTTCATGACCAAGATAATCACGATGGCGTGATCACTCACCTGGAGCCAGACATCTTGGAATGTGAAGTCAAGTGGGCCTTAGAGAACAGCACTATGAACAAAGCTAGTGGAGGTGATGGAATTCCAATTGAGCTATTTCATTTTTTTTTTTTATCCCAGGAATGCAAGGATTCTTCATTTATTTATTTTTTTTGCATTACAATAGTTTAATATAAACAATCAGAACTAATTAACAGTATAACAATATTTTACAACTGAAATAATTAAAATAAACTATAAAATTACTACATAAAACAGGTCTGATCTAGCTTATTTACTTTCTATAATCTCTTCAGTGCTGCAAAACCATTTATTTCTTTTTTTTTTTCATGTTTTAATAAACACTTCGTCTTTTTGTATTGCTTTTTTTTTTCATCACAATAATAGAAATATAACATCATATATCACTGTAAAACACATTTCCACATAAATGCTGATAAGCACAAAATATTTTTCATCATTTACATTTTAACTGTAATAATATATGGCAGAATTAAAGCTGCATCCATCATGTGTCTAACTCACCCTGCTGTAATGAATTTTTAAATGTAATGGTTTCTGTCGCAAAGTAAAATCGTACATAATGTCTGGTGACACAGTACGCTGGTGGATGGGTGGATTTGGAAAATGGAAATGCAACTTCATTTTTAATTAGATTTATAAACTTCACCACCTCCACCTCCAGCCAGCTTCCCAACCCTCCCTCCCACCACCATTATTTATTTATTTATTTATTTTTTTAAAATGAGGCTTTTAATTAATGTTTGACAGAGCTGATTCAGGTTGAATAGACTAAATTTCTTTAAACAAACTTACTTATACTCCAGAGACCTTTAAAAACTTAATAGCATTTATACATTGAAGGTATTTGATTTTCTTGTAACTAGCACTTCAAATGCAACAAGCATTTGAAGCAACAAGCATTTGACCCAACAAGTAAAACTTTCTACAGTTCATAACTTTTATAAATAAAATAAATTAAATGTACAGTGAATAAGTTCTCTGAAATATTTCAATATTTCTGCAGGTTTAGTAACATCGTAAAATACATTTCAACTAAAATTCACAAATCTAAAAACCTGTTAGGCATTTTTAGGTATTTTAAGTTGGAAATGAAGACCAATATTACATCGTAATATGCCAATTACAAATAGTACTTCAAATAGCAAATACTACAGTTTGTCCCAAACTTTAAAAACTATTCATGAAGTCAACACTGAACTATTGATGGCTATGAGAATTGTTTCCTAGCCTTTTTGAAAATTTCAACCCATTTACGTTTAAGGTAATTATTGATAAGTACGATCCTGTAGCCATTTTCTTTATTACTTTGGGTTCAAGTTTATACACTCTTTCTGTGTTTCCTGTCTATAGAAGATCCTTTAGCATTTGTTGGAGAGCTGGTTTGGTGATGCTGAATTCCTTCAGCTTTTGCTTGTCTGTAAAGCTTTTGATTTCTCCTTCATATTTGAATGAGATCCTTGCTGGGTATAATAATCTGGGCTGTAGGGTATTTTCTTTCATCACTCTAAGTATGTCTTGCCACTCCCTTCTGGCCTGAAGAGTTTCTGTTGAAAGATCAGCTGTTATCCTTATGGGAATCCCCTTATGTGTTATTTGCTGCTTTTCCCTTGCTGCTTTTAATATTTGTTCTTTGTGTTTGATCTTTGTTAATTTGATTAATATGTGTCTTGGAGTATTTCGCCTTGGGTTTATCCTGTTGGGGACTCTCTGGGTTTCTTGGACTTGGGTGATTATTTCTTTCCCTATTTTAGGGAAGTTTTCAACTATTATCTCCTCAAGTATTCTCTCATGGTCTTTCTTTTTGTCTTCTTCTTCTGGGACTCCTATGATTCGAATGTTGGAGCGTTTAACATTGTCCCAGAGGTCTCTAATATTGTCCTCATTTCTTTTAATTCGTTTTTCTTTTTTCCTCTCTGTTTCATTTATTTCTACAATTTTATCTTCTAGTTCGCTAATCCTGTCTTCTGCCTCTGTTATTCTATTGTTTGTTCCCTCCAGAGTGTTTCTGATCTCATCTATTGCATTATTCATTGTATATTGACTCTTTTTTATTTCTTCTAAGTCCTTATTAAATCTTTCTTCCATCTTCTCAATCCTTTTCTCCAGGTTATTTATCTGTAGCTCCATTTTGCTTTCAAGATTTTGAATCATTTTCACCATCAAAATTTGAAATTCTTTATCAGGTAGATTCCCTATATCTTCTTCTTTTGTTTGTGTTGGTGGGCAATTATCTTGTTCCTTTACTTGCTGGGTATTTCTCTGCCTCTTCATCTTGCTTATATTGCTTTGCTTGGGGTGGCCTTTCCCTCTTCTTGCAGTCTGTGGAGTTCTCTTTTTTATGTAGTTTCTTCGCTGTGTGTGGGGTTGGACGGGTGACTTGTCCGGGTTCCCTGGTTAGGGAGGCATGTGTCAGTGTTCTGGTGGGTGGAGCTTGATTTCTTCTCTCTCCTTTAGAAGACAATGGGCTGCTTTTCTGGGAGCCTGATGTCCTCTGCCAGTATTCAGAAGTTGTTTTGTGGACTTTACTCCGCATTCAAATGTTCTTTTGATGAATTTGTGGGGAAGAAAGTGGTCTCGCCGTCTTATCCCTCCGCCATCTTGTTCCTTCCTCCCCAGAACACTGGATTCTTATATTCCACTTGATCGTGGAGTACCTCTTCCCAGCTGCTCCAGCAAGGCGCAGCCGCTGTACCTTACCTTGGACGAGGGGTATCTCCTCAAGGCCGCCCCTCCTGCTTTGAATGTGGATCAGCTCCTCTCGGCCCTCCGGTGCCCAAGCAGCCACCGCCTCCTGGACGTGGTACAGCTCCTCTCGGCCACCGCCCTAACCCTGAGTGCGGGGCAGCTCCTCTCAGCCACGATTCTGCACGTGGTCGGTTGCGCCGGGAGCCGGGCGTCTCTCGCGTCTGCGCCGCCGGGAGCCGGGCGTCTCTCGCGTCTGCGCCGCCGGGAGCCGGGCGTCTCTCGCGTCTGCGCCGCCGGGAGCCGGGCGTCTCTCGCCAATTGAGCTATTTCAAATCCTGAAAGATGCTGCTGTGAAAGTGCTGCACTCAATATGCCAGCATATTTGGAAAACTCAACTTTGTCTTAATAAAAGACAAAAAAATCAGCAAAAGTAAAAATTTTATGATTAGGTTAACAACAAACAAAATCCACAACCAGATTAAACCAATAGAGATAATTTAATAACAACAAATTTCCCTCTAGAAAATGTTCGGGATTCTAATGATCTGCATATGCCCATACACAAATAATAAGTTTGTAATGTTACCAAGAACTACGTGAAGTCAGACTCTCAGTGAACTCAAGATGATGCTAGTTTTAGTTTATGAGGATCAGATTTTATTAACCCTTAATAGCATGCTAGGTGGAGGGCTTTCCAGGTGGTGCAGTAGTAAAGAATCTGCCTGCCAATGCAGGAGACACAAGGGGTGCAGATTCAATCCCTGAGTTGGGAAGATCCCCTGGAGTAGGAAATGGCAACCTGCTCCAGTAATCTTGCCTAGAAAATTCCATGGACAGATTGTATGTGGACAATAGACACGTGGACTGTTGTCCACGGGGTCACAAAGAGTTGGACATAACTGAGCAAACACACATACACAACATGCTAGGTATACTTAAAATTAGCCCTTATCCGTATGAAAATTAGCCCTTATCCATACGAATAGGGCTTTTGAAATGGATCCTTAAGAACCAAAAGTCAGCCCTTGGTTTGGAACATCTGTAAAACAAATAATAGGTGATCAAACTTTGACAAAAAATACATAATCATTCTTCCTGGAACTTTTTATGTGTTGGAGAGGAAATACTTATTGTGTGCATAAGGTGAGAAACTGTGAAGAGGGGTTGAAAGAACATGAAAGAGAATAATTTAAATTTTGATTCCTGAGAGATGATCCCATTCATTATGTAGGTCATTATAAACTGATTCTTTTTCTTTGAATAATTTGATTTAAGCTTTCAGTTTTTCATTTACTTATTCATCATGTTTCATAATGTATCTCTAGAATATAAGGCATATGATATTATGACAACTTAATCTATATTTATCAATTAACAATTGTTACAGTTTAATCTAGTGTAGCAGAAAGGAAGAAAATTCCCAGGGCCCAAGAGTGGGTTTTTGTTCAACACTTGGAAATAAATTGTCCAAGGAGACACACGTGCTGACAAAGCAAGAGATTTATTATAAAACGGTGCCCAGGTCAAGAGCAGGATGGTAAGGGAACCCAGGAGGACTGCTCTACCACATGGCTCACAGTTATCAGTTTTATGGGGACAGGATTAGTTTCTGGGTTGTCTCTGACCAATCATTTTGACTCAGGGTCCTTCCTGGTATCACATGCGTTGCTCCTCCAAGATGAATTCTAGGGAGAAGGATTCTGAGAGGTGGTAGAACATGTGGTAGAACAGGTGGTAGAACCTTTCCTGAATTCTTACAGTTGGTGTTGGCTTGTTAGTTCTGTGTTCCTTACCAGGACCTCCTGTTGTAAAATAACACACAAATGATTACTTTCTAATAGTGTCTGGCCAGGGTGGGCTGTTTCAATCAGTTCAGTTCAGTCACTCAGTGGTGTCCAACTCTTTGGGACCCCAAGGACTGCAGCACGCCAGGCCTCCCTGTCCATCACCAACTCCTGGAGTCTACTCAAACTCATGTTCTTTGAGTCGGTGATGCCATTTAACCATCTCATCCTCTGTTGTCCACTTCTCCTCACAGTTTTCATCTTTCCGGTCTTTTCAAATGAGCTACCTCTTCGCATCAGGCGGCCAAAGTATTGGAGTCTCAGCTTCAACATCAGTCCTTCCAATGAATATTCAGAACTGATTTCTTTTAGGATGGTCTGGTTGGATCTCCTTGCAGTCCAAGGGACTCTCAAGAGTCTTCTCCAGCACCACAGCTCAAAAGCATTGGATTCTTCAGTGCTCAGCTTTCTTTATGGTCTAATTCTCACATCTATACATGACTACTGGAAAAACAATAGCCTTGACTAGATGGACCTTTGTTGGCAAAGTAGTGTTTCTGCTTTTTTAATATGCTGTCTAGGTTGGTCATAACTTTTCTTCCAAGGAGTAAGTGTCCTTTAATTTCATGGCTGCAGTCACCATCTGCAGTGATTTTGAAGCCCCCCAAAATAAAGTCTGCCACTGTTTCCCCATATATTTGCCATGAAATGATGGGACCGGATTCCATGATCTTAGTTTTCTAAATGAGCTTTAAGCCAACTTTTTCACTCTCCTCTTTCACTTTCATCAAGAGGCTCTTTAATTCTTCTTCATTTTCTGCCATAAGGGTGTTTCAATCAGTATGTTTCCCCTAACACAGATATTAGAGTTACCCTACCAGAAAAAAATAATTTGATTGCTATGTTTTCAGAAATCTCCATAGAAAAGTGATAGCAGACATTTCAGATATTAAGATGGGAGTCACTGAATCACAACAGTGAAATGTTCTCTACAAGTGACCAACTTCAAATAACTTAATAAATATTTGAATCTGATCTGCCCAGCCCCACAAAGATCTTTCTACCTAAACGTTCCCAATTGTTTTAATTAATTTTCAAAATATGATTTCAAGCCTCTTTGCACCTTAGTCTTTTAGAATATTCTAGCATTCTTTGTTAAAAATGTGATATGCCATATCCTATGTTGTATCATATAAAATGGGATCTCCCCATAGTAGAACAATCAAGCCATCATTTTACTTATTAATGAAGACTAAGGGGCTTCCCTGATAGCTCAACTGGTAAAAAAAAAAAATCCGCCTGCAATGGAGGAGACTCCAGTTCAATTCCTGGATCAGGAAGTTCCACTGGAGAAGGGATAGGCTACCCACTCCAGTATCCTTGGGCTTCACTGGTGTCTCAGCTGGTAAAGAATTCCCCTGCAATGCAGTAGACTTGGGTTCATTCCTTGGATTGGGAAAGATCCCCTGGAGAAGGGAATGGCTGCCCACTCCAGTGTTCTGGCCTGGAGAGTTCCATGGACTCTATAGTTCATGGGGTCGCAAAGAGTTGGACATGACTGAGTGACTTTCACTTTCAATATTACATTTATCTGCTGTTTATTTGATTACTACATTTATTCATTCAACAAAAATGTATTGAGAATCTACTATGTAAATAGCAACAAGAAAAATCCCTATTCTCATGAAGTTTATACTATATGACCTGTATCATGACTTATAAATGCATAAGTTCTAATTTTATTTTTAATTTATTTTAATTCTATACACCAGGTTGCTGTCATTTAAAATAACAGTTTGTCATGAGATGCTTGCTTCTGCTTTATTTTTCAAAGTTTTCATAGCTTACCATGTGTAAGAGTTGCCATTCTTTCACAATAAACAGATATTTGAATGAAAATATGTTTATCCACTTTTTACACTTAACCTTTAATTCAAAATTATTTACCATGTCCTTTCCTTCCTGAAAACAATAACATCAAGTGAGAATGAGCAGGACAATAGTGAGGTATCTTAGAAAACTAAGCATAACAACAATAGCAAAAAAAAAAAAAAATCCAAAAGGTATAACCTCAGCACTTTGAGAATAATGAAAAAAAAAAAGAAACTATGCATAAATACTTAATTGCCAAAAAGAAAAGCAGCACACTACTGAGGACAATATTAAGAAGCACATCACCTGGTATTCTCTATGTTGGCTATTTGATTACCCTTGCTTTCATTCATGCATGTGGAATTTAAATATTTTAAAATTATGCCATAAAGAAAGCTGAACATCCTTTTTATTTTATGCAGGAAAAAAAATGATTTTGCAGCATCGCTAACTAAAGTAATAATTTATTTCAAGGCACTTTTCAAAAGCATGAGTTACTACTTTTGCTGGGGAGTAAGAATCCCTTAAGTCATTTGACTCAGCATACACTTACCCACCAGGAGTTTCTCACAGCTAACAAAGGAAAGGAACATTCCAACATGACTGCTTGTATTTCTCCCTCACTCCCCAAACTAATCGATGTTTTATATTTTCTTTCTTCAGTGTTTTTTCAGAACTATTTCACTCTATCTCTTCTGTGTTGTGGTTCTCAATGTCTTTTGCCGATAGAAAAGTATGCTCTCAGTAATCCTCCTGCAAAAATCCATCCTGTTCACTGCCGTCTAGAGTTTCACCTTGAAACAGAGTCCATCTAGTTACCCTCTGTCTCAAAAATCTCTACCCCTCATCCTGCTTCCTGTTTTTCTTTTCCATACCAAAATCTCATTAATATCTTCTGAGTTTTTACAAGGTAATTTTTATTTTATTTTCTTATCACTGACAAACTTTTTACCATACCTCTTTTATTTGGGATTTCATATGTGGGATTTTTGTGTCTTTTCCTAGGGAAAAAAATGGAGTGAGGCAAAGTGAGGAGTCTATATGTTTTTAGGCTGTGGTACATTTTAATGAATATGTACATTCCTTTCTCTTCCTGTAGGAAGGTAGGTAATAGTATTAATGAAATAAAATTTATATTTTATGGCAAGGTACGAAAAATGTAAACATAAAATTTTCTCTCTCCCCTATTGAGCCTCCTCCCTCCTTTTTAGTGAGCATTGTGCATGTACATTATACATTAACCAAACCTTAGATGACATAGGGATGCCTGCTCAACTGAAACGACCAGTTTTCCTCTGGCACCAGTAAGGTAGCTCCTTAGGAGATAGCAACATTCCTTTCTCAATCCTGTAAAGGGTCATGATGACCCCTCATAACCTTGTATGTGCAGATCTGGACTATATGAAGTGTCAGTATGTTACTTTGATGTATAATCCTTTGTCTCAAAATGTATATAACTGTGCTTTGACCTCCAGTGGTAGAAGAGTCCTAAGAGCTTACTGAAAGACTAGTAAATTATAAACCTCAGGATGGCTCTAATAAAATTCTCTATATTTTTATGTTGATTATTATTTAATTTTTCATCTACAATATCTTAGACAAGCATTGAATGATGAGAATGGTAGACAGAACAGTAAAGTCTGCTTGAAAAGAAAAATAGAAAACCTTTGACAACACAGAAGTAGGAGTTTAGGTGAGAAATGATGAAGGAACAGCAGATAGAGTTGTAGATCTGCTAGCTGATAAGTTGGGCCTGGTTAGATGAATGTGTGTCAGTATCACAATAACACAAGGATTTACAGTAGAGGCTGTGTTAAAATAGGCATGAGTCATTTATCTAAGCATAATTAGATCATCTTGGTTAGGCAAAACAGTGCCAACTACTGTACAATCCATGGTTGTATTATTATTTTATTTTTTTGCTTTTAAAAAAATATTCAAATTTAATAATTTATGCTTTACCAATAAGACATATTTCTACTTTTCTATAAAAGGCGTTACTGGAACATCCTTGATTAAGTCAAGCCTGCGCTGACCCAGTGGTGCCCGGACCTCACCTGCCCACAGCTTCGTCCCATGCCCTCCACAGCCCTGACTGGCATCCGCACCAGGCCCACCCTGTGCCCTGCTCCGTGGACGGTGTCCTTGGTGGGGTCTGGCAGTCCTCCAGCGGAATGAAGGGGGCGGGGAAGTTATTCTTAGGAGCACCGCTGTTGATTCCTGACCCAGAGGCAAACCCTACTCTCAAAATCCGGTCCTCCCTTCAGTATGGAGAAAACCACGGTGACAATCTTCTGCGTCCCTGGCTCAGCCCTCGTGGTCTGAAATGGGCCCCGCCTTGGAGGCTGCTATGGAGGAAGGATCCCACTCTGGAGCCTGGGTGTCCTTGAAGGCCTCTGCGGTCCATGGAACTGATCCTTGGTAAATTGGTCCTTTTGTTGGTGATGGACAGGGAGGCCTGGCATACTGTGATTCATGGGGTCGCAGAGAGTCGGACACAACTGAGTAACTGAACTGAGCAGCACCTTGATGACCCGGCCTCGAAAGATGCTCTTGTCCAGCTCCACAGCGGCCTGGGCCGAGTTCTTGGTGGCAAACTCTATGTAGGCATAGACCTTGGGGTGTCCAGAGAACTTGTCACATAGGATGGTGACCCGGTGGATTTCCCCGCAGTAATTGAAATAGGCTTCCAGCTCCTGGGCTATGCCCAGGTTGTGTCAAAAATTTAATTAGATGGATATGTTTAAAAGCCATTATAATGTAAGTTTAAAACCATATACATTTATTGAATCTTTTTTGTTGTTTTCCTATGGAGCAGTTTGATGTGGTGGAGACATCACTGGATAGAAATTAAGGGAGATCTGAGGGCCTTCACAGTGGCTAAGACTCCATGCTCCCAATACAGGGGGCCTGAGTTTAACCCCCAGTAGGGGAGTGTACTCCGGGAGTTGGTGATGGACAGGGAGGCCTGGCGTGCTGTGATTCATGGGGTCGCGGAGAGTCGGACACGACTGAGCAACTGAACTGAACTGAATTGAGGGGAACGATATCCTACATGGTTCAACTAAGAGTTCTCATGTTGCAACTAGAAATCCCACGTGCTGCAGCTAAGACACAGTGCAGCCAAATAAATAAAAATAAATATTAAAAAGTGGAAGATTATATTTTCCATAGATGACCACAACTATATCTTCCAGTTCCCACATTCTTTCACAATGTGACCTTGCCACTTCCCTATTAAGAGAGGGAGTCTATTTCTCCTTCTTGAATCAATGGGCAGATCCTGTGACTACCCTGAACAAAAACAAGAAACAAAAATCCCCAACCACAGCAATAAGAAAACCACCAGAAGCAGTGTTATGCAAGTTCCAGACATACCTCAACTGGTATGGAAGCTTTCATTTCTGCCTCTTGCAAGGCAGCCACCATATATGTGTGACTACTCTTAGAAGTCCACACATGGAGAGATCCTGGAGGATAAAATATGATGTGGAGATGAAAAGGCACTATGAAGCACTGAGGTAGCAGACATGTACATGAAGAAACCATTTTGGAAGCTGAATCCTCACCTACTGGCACAGCTGATGCTTCACAGATTAGAAACAAACCACAGAGCCAAACACTTCTGAAATTCCTCTTCTACAAAATGAGAGGGATGCAATGTTGGTTCTACCAGTAAATTTGGGGGTGTTTTATTACACAGTAATAGATAACCAAAATAAGATTCTTGTTTCATTTCTGTCATTTAGTATTCTAGTGGTTGAAGATGTGAACATTAACTCTGTAAGATGTGAACATTAACTCTTGTTTATCTTCCTCATATACTTGCTGTGATGTTCAAAGAAGAAAAATAGGTTGAAGTGTGGAGGAGGCAAAATAATATTATTGTTCCTTGAAAAATGTCTATGTGTCTATATTGCTGATTTGTGTTTGCCCGTGTATGTATGTTTTCAGTATCTCATGATTATTCTGTCCAGTTATAAGTCAAGGTATTTGAGATTAGACCACTGTATTTCCTTAGTGGTAGCTTTCAATTTAGGTGAAATATATTTTATTAAACATAGAAATTGAGGGGTGGTCCCAAGGTGGTGGAGGAATAGGACAGGGAGACCACTTTCTCCCCCACAAATACATCAAAAGATCATTTGAATGTGGAGCAATGTCCACAAAACAATTTCTGAATGCTAACAGAGGATTCCAGACACCCAGAAAGGCAACCCAATCTCTTTGAAAGGACATAGGGCAAAGATAAAAGATGAAAAGAGAGACAAACAATTTAGGGGTGGAGACCCATCCTTGGGAGGGAGTCGTGAAGGAGAACTTTCCACACAATAGGAAGCTCTTTCACAGGCAGGCCAGTGGGGAACTTTGGAATCTCAGCGGGCAACATAACCGAAATAAAAAGAAATCCCCACAGAATTCCCTCCAAACCGCAGTTACCAGCAGAGAAGTGGCTCAGATGCTCTGGACCGCTGGCAGCGAGTGGGGTCTGGGCATGAAATTGTGGGCTTGAATGCCATAAGGACAATCTGAGGGGGCTAATGTGACTTAACAACCCAAACCATGGGAACACCAGAGAGACAAAAAGAAACAATTCTTTTTTTCTTTCATGTGAAAAGGCTCTATTGCCCCATGGTGACTTCTGGTGCACTCATAGAACGAAGGATGGCACCCTCGCGAATACCAAAGGACAGCAAGCCTGCTGCAGTTTACAGCCCTCCCTCCATGGAGGCCGAGAGACAGGCATGTGACAGCCAGAAGTGGAAGGCGAGGGGCCGCTGCAATCTTGGCCCCAGAGACAGCATCTCCTGCCATGCTGTGAGCAGGCTGGCAATCACTAACCAAATCTTCCTGGGATCCTGGCTGATTCACATTGGCTAGGAGTGTCACAGTCTGGGATCAGCTTCCCTGAGGAAACACATGGCACTCTTGGGATAATGTCTTTGTGGTGCATCCAGGAAACAGAGCAGCTTGGACCAGGGAGGTGCACAAGATACACGGCCCACCTGGGACAGTGTGCTTGCTGAGTACCTGGTTTCCTGAGTGGCTTGGACCTGGGAAGGGAACAAAATGCACATCCCACTTGGGTCTGTGCCCCTGTGGAGCACCCTAGAACCTGGGTGTCTTGGACCTGGGAAGTGCAAAAAATGCATGCCCACTTGGGACAGTGGCCTCCTGGAGCACACAAGAGCCTGAGCAGTGTGGACCTGGGGAGTACATGCCACCTTGGGCTGTGGCAATCCTGGTGTAGTCCATCCACTGTGAGCAACCTCCTCCCTGCCAACCCCCTGCCACATGCCAGCAGTAGTTGTTTGCAATATCCCTTCCTGTCTACAGCACAACTAAGCATGTGAGCCTGAATAAGTGGACACCTTCATCCCTCACGCCAGGGCAGAGATTAGACACTGAAGAGACTTAAAAACAGAGGAAGCCAAGATAAGCAAAGAAGGGGAAACTGCCCCAGAAGTGACAGGTGCAACAGATTAAAACCCTGCAGTTAAGCTGAGAATGTGCATTTGAGGGGCAACCATAGACTTTGAGAACATGTACGAGCTGGAACAGGGACTATCTTTCACTGAACTGACACCACATTGCCCAGAACAGCTCCAGAGAAATCCTTTGATATATTTTTATTATTATCCCTTGCTAACTTTTAAAAACTTTAGTTCTCTATTACTATTTTAGCTTTCATTTTTATAGCCTACTATTACCTGTCTAAAAAGAAACCCTATTTTTAATAACAAATTCCATGTACATTTAAAAATTTTTGTGCTCAATTTTGTTTTGTATTCTTTATATTGCACTTTTGAGAGTCTAATCTCTATTCTAGGTTTTTAATCTTTGCTTTTTGATATTTGTTATCAAATTTGTACCTATAAAAGTCTAATTTTTAGTATCCATTTTCACTTAGGGATTTGATTACTGGCTTGATTGCTCTCTCCCCTTTTGACTCTCCCTTTTCTCTGCCTGGTCATCTCTATCTCTCTCCTCCCTTTTCTTTTCTCTATATAACTCCGTGAATCTCTCTAGGTGTTCCTGTCTGTGGAGAGTTGTTTCACCATTAACTTAGGTGTTTTGTCTTCTGTGCTGTGTGGATAGAGAAGTCTTGAGGGTACTGGAAGTGGGGAAACTGAAACCCAGAAGCAGGAGGCTCAACTTCAGACCTTTGGATCATCATAGAATTCCAGACCCCAGGAAACTAATAGACAAGAGCCCACTGAAAAGTCTTTATACCTACACTGAAACCAAACTCCACCCAAGAGCCAGAAAGTTCCAGTGAAAGACATGCCATGCTAATCCTCCACCAAAACAAGAACATAACCCTGAACATTAAAAGATAGGCTGCAAAAAGCCATACCAAATCCATAGACACACCCAAACTCACTACTGGACACTTCATTGCACTCCAGAAGAGAAGAGATCCAGTTCCATCTACCAGAACACAGACACAAGTTACTCCAACCAGAAAACCACTGGTTCAATCCCACCCACATGGAGCAAACTCCACAGTTAAGAGGAACCACAAACCTCCAGCCCACAGAAAGGGGACCCAAAACACAGCAATCTAAACAAAATGAAAATACAGAAGAATATCCAGCAGGTGAAGAAGCATGATAAAACAACAAACCAAACGAAAGAGGAGAAGATAGGGAATCTACCTGCAAAATAATTAAGAATAATGATAGTAAAGATGATCCAAAATCTTGAAAACAACATGGAGTTACAGATAAATAGACTAGAGACACAGACTGAAAAGATGCAAGAAATATTTAACAAGAACCTAGAAGATATAAAGAAGAGTCAATCACTAATGAACAATGGAACAACTGGGATTAAACACACCCTGGAGGAAACCAGTAGTAGAGTAACTGAAGCAGAAGAAAAGATAAGTGAGGTGGAAGATAGAATGGGGAAAATAAATGAAGCAGAAAGGAAAAAAAGAATTTAAAAAATGAGGACAACTTTAGAGAACTCTGGGGCAATGTTAAATGCCCCAACATTCGAATGATAGGGGTCTCAGGAGAATAAGTAAAAAGAAAGGGCATGAGAAAATACTTGAGGAGATAATAGCTGAAAACTTCCCTAAAATGGGAAGGAAATAGCCACCTAAGTCCAAGAAACCTAGAGTCCCAAACAAGATAAACCCAAGGCTAAACATACTTTGGCCACCTCATGCGACGAGTTGACTCACTGGAAAAGACTCTGATGCTGGGAAAGGTTGGGGGCGGGAGGAGAAGAGGACGACTGAGAATGAGATGGCTGGATGACATCACCGACTCTGTGGACATGAGTTTGAGTGAACTCCGGGAGTTGGTGATGGACGGGAGGCCTGGCGTGCTGTGATTCATGGGGTCGCGGAGAGTCGGACACGACTGAGCGACTGAACTGAACTGAACTGACTGAAACATGCCAGGACACATACTAATCAAACTAACAAAAATTAAACACAAAGAGCAAATATAGATTAAAAACATCAAGGGAAAACAACAAATAATATACAAGGGGATTCCCATAAGGATAACAGCTGATCTTTCAAAAGAAACTCTTCAGGCCAGAAGGGAACAGCAGGATATACTTAAAGTGATGAAAGAGAAAAACCTACAACCAAGATTACTCTACCCAGCAAGGATCTCATTCAGATTCAAAGGAGAAACCAAAAGCTTTACAGACAAAGCTGAGAGAATTCAGCACCACCAAACCAGCTCTTCAACAAATGCTAAAGGATCCTCTCTAGACAGGAAATACAGAAAATATTTATAAAAACAAACCCAAAACAACAAAGTAAATTGTAATATGATCATGCTGCTGCTGCTAAGTCACTTCAGTCATGTCCGACTCTGTGCGACCCCATAGATGGCAGCCCACCAGGCTCCGCCATCCCTGGGATTCTCCAGGCAAGAACACTGGAGTGGGTTGCCATTTCCTTCTCCAATGCATGAAAGTGAAAAGTGAAAGTGAAGTTGCTCAGTCGTGTCCGACTTTTCACAACCCTGTGGACTTCAGGCTCCTCCATCCATTGGATTTTACTTATCAATAATTATCTTAAACATAAATGTTTCAAATGCAGCAATCAAAAGACAAAGACTGGCCTAATGGATAAAACAAAAACAAAAAAACGCTGTATATACTATCTACAAGAGACCCACCTCAAACCTAGGGACACATACAGACTGAAGGTGAGGGGCCAGAAAAAGATGTTTAATGCAAATGGAGATCAAAAGAAAGCAGGAGTAAGCAATATTCATAGCTGATAAAATAGACTTTGAAATAAAGACTGTTATAAAGAGACATAGAAGGACACTACATAATGTTCAAGGGATCAATTTCAAGAAGAAGATATAACAATTATAAATATATATGCAGCCAACATAGGAGCACCTCAATACATAAGGCAAATGCTAACAAGTATGAAAGGGGAAATCAACAGTAACACAGTAATAGTCAGAGATTTTAATACCCCACACACACCAATGGATAGATCAAACAGAAAATTAACAAGGAAACACAAGCTTTAAACAATACAATGGGACCAGTTAAACTTAATTGATATCTACATGGCATTTCACCAAAAACCAATGTATTGCACCTTTTTCTCAAGTGTACATGGAATATTGTCCAGGATTGAGCACATCCTGGACAACAAATCTAGCCTTGGTATATTAAAAAAATTGAAATCATTTCAAGCATCTTTTCTGATCACAATGCAGTAAGATTAGATATCAACTAGAGAAAAAAAAAACTATAAAGGACACAAATGGAGGCTAAAAACATGTTTCTTAATAACCAACATATCACTAAAGAAATAAAAAAGGAAGTCAAAATATGCACAGAAAAAAATGATAATGAAAACACGATAACCCAGGACTTATGAGGTTCAGGAAAAACAGTGCTAAGTGGGAGGTTAAGAGCAATACAAACCCTACCTCATAAAACAAGAGAAACATCAATTAAACAACCTAACTGGACACCTAAAACAACCAGAAAAAGAAGAACAACCCCCCCCCGCCAAAGTTAGTAGAAGAAAATAAATCATGAAAATGAGAGCATAAATAAATGAAAAAGAAACAAAGAAGACTATAGCAAAGGCCAAGAAAACTAAAAGCTGGTTCATTGAGAAGATAAACAAAATAGACAAAATATTAGCCAGACTCATCAAGAAAAAAAGGGAGATGACTCAAATCAATATAATTAGAAATGAAAATGGAGAAGTCACAACACACAACTCAGAAATACAGATGATCATAATAGACTAATATGAGCAACTATATGCCAATAAACTGGACAACTTGGG
Organism: Moschus berezovskii; assembly: GCF_049115385.1. Taxonomy (NCBI): domain Eukaryota; kingdom Metazoa; phylum Chordata; class Mammalia; order Artiodactyla; family Moschidae; genus Moschus; species Moschus berezovskii. The sequence goes on from NC_142473.1 coordinate 4,923,100, forward strand.
GGAAATGAACAAATTCTTAGAAAAGTATAACCTTCCAAAACTGAACCAGGAAGAAAGAGAAAATCTTATCAGACCAATCACAAGCACAGAAATTGAAACTGTAATAAAAAATTTTTCCAACAAACAAAAGCCCAGGACCAGATGGCTCCACAGGTGAATTCTACCAAAAATTTAGAAAAGAGCTAGCACTTAACCTACTCAAACTCTTCCAGAAAATTGCAGAGGAAGGAAAACTCTAAAAACTCATTCTATGAGGCCACCATCACCCTGACACCAAAACCAGACAAAGATGCCACAAAAAAAGAGAACTACAGGCCAATATCACTGATTAACACACATGCAAAAATCCTCAAGAATTCTAGCAAACAGAACCCAACAACTTAGCAAAAAGTGAAAGAGCTAATGGTCAGGTAGGCCTCAGTAGGGAGGCCAGGGTCCCCCAAGTGGTAGGAGAAATAAACTGCAAGCGACAGACATTTTTTTTCTTCTTTTCTTTTTCTACATTCCTTTCTCTACACAGGATTAAAGGTGGCTCCGTTAATCCTGTGTTGCCATAATGACACTTGGTTCCGCCTGAAACTAACTTTTTATCAAATCTTGAACTGCTAATGGCTCAGCAAACCAATACATCTTGCTCACGGAAATGTTTTTCTTCAGTTCAGTTCAGTTCAGTCGCTCAGTCGTGTCCGACTCTCCGCGATCCCATGAATCACAGCACGCCAGGCCTCCCTGTCCATCACCAAATCCCGGAGTTCACTCAAACTCATGTCCACAGAGTCGGTGATGCCATCCAGCCATCTCATTCTCCATCGTCCCCTTCTCCTCCCGCCCCCAACCTTTCCCAGCATCAGAGTGTTTTCCAGTGAGTCAACTCATCGCATGAGCCATGTTAATTAAACTATGTACTTGCATGGGAATCTGCCTTTCTTCAGTTTTTTTTTTTCTTTTCTTTTAGTAGCTCACTTGTGCCCGACTCTTTGCCCCATGGACTGCAGCCCCTCAGGCTCCTCTGTCCATGGGATTTTCCAGGCAAGGACACTGGAGTTGTTTGCCATATCTTTCTCCAGGGAATCTTCCTGACCCAGGGATCGAACCTGGGTCTCCTGTGCTGCAGGTAGATTCCTTACCAACTGACCTACCAGGGAAGCCCCTTTTCTTCAAGACTCATTTCAACTGTTTTACAGCCAGAGATGACTCCCCTTGTGCTGATTCCATCCCAAAATGCATGTGTTGGGGGAGGAGCCTGGTGCAACTCTCTCAGCCTTGAGGTGTTTCTTTTATTTATGATCAGCAGCTTGCTAACAGGTTTATAATGCCTTACTATAAACTAGCAAGGGGGTACTCTTTCTGCCCCCTTCTGATATCTATGTCAGAAGCTTTATAAAAAACTTTGTACTTTAATAAAATTCTGCTACACAAAAGCTCTTGAATGATCAAGCCTCATCTCTGGCCCTGGATCAAAATTTTCTCTTCCAGAGGTCACAAATACTGGCCTTGTTCACAGCTCGTGGCCATAACCTATCAGAAGATCATACATCATGACTATGTGGGCTTCATTCCAGGTATGCAAGGATTCTTCAATATTCACAAACCAATCAATGTTATACATCCTATTAGAAATGAAAGATAAAAACCATATGATTATCTCAATAGATGCAGAGGAAGTCTTTGACAAAGTTCAACACCCATTCATGATTAAAAAAAAAAAAAACAACTCGCCAGAAAGTAGGCAGAGAAGGAACATACTTCATCATAATAAAAGCCATATACGACAAATCCACAGAAAGCATTATCCTCAAAGGTGAAAAACTGAAAGCATTTCCTTTAAAATCAGGAAAAAGACAAGGGTGCACACTCTCACCGCTACTGTTAAACATAGTTTTGTTAGTCTTAACCACAGCAATCAGAAAAGAAAAAGAAATAAAAGGAAATCAGATTGGAAAAGAGAAGTAAAACTCTCACTGTTTGTAGATGACATGATTCTCTGCATAGAAAACTCTGAAGATGACACCAGAAACTACTACAGCTAATCAATGAATATAATAAAGTTTCAGGATATAAAATTGATACACAGAATTCCCTTGCATTCCTATACACTAACATTGAAAAATCAGAAAGAGAAGTTAAGGAAGCAATCACATTCACAACTGAAATGAAAAGAATAAAGTATTAGGAATAAATTTACTGAAGAAACAAAAGACATATATATAGAAAACTATAGCACTGATGAAAGAAAGCAAAGATGACACAAATAGATGGAGAAACATACCATGTTCGTGGATTTGAAGAATCAATATTGATTCTTGAAAACTGAATATAATACCCAAAGCAATCTGCAGATTCAACACAATGTCTATCAAAATACCAACGGTATTTTTCTGAGAACTAGAACAAATAATTTCACAATTTGTATGAAAGTGAAAGTTAGTTACTTAGTCGTGTCCAACTCTTTGTGACCCCATGGACTATAGCCCACTATGCTCATCCATGGAAGTATGCAAACACAAAAAACCTTGAGTATCCAAAGTAATCTTGAGAAAGAAGAATGGAACTGGAGGAATCAACCATCCTGACTTCAGAATATACTAACAAAGCTACAGTCATTAAGACAGTATGTTACTGCCACAAAGATAGATATATAGATCAATGGAACAACATAGAAAGTCCAGAGATAAATATACACATCTATGGACACTTTATCTTTGACAAAGGAGGCAAACATATACAATGGAGAAAAGACAATCTCTTCAACAAGTTGCTCTTATTCAACTGCTCAATCATATCCAACTCCTTGTTACCCCATGACTGCAGCATGCCAAGCTTCCCTGGCCTTCACCATCTCCTGGGACTTTCTCAAACTCATGTCCATGAGTAGGTGATGCCATTCACCCATCTCATCCTCTGTCATCTCCGTCTCCTCCTGCCTTCAAACTTTCCAGCATCAGGATCTTTTCTAATAAGTGGGCTCTTAGCATCAGGTAGCCAAAGTATTGGAGTCTCATTTCAGCACCAGTCCTTCCAATGAATATCCAAGGTTGATTTCCTTTAGGATTGACCAGTTTGTTTGATCTTGCAGAACAAGGGACTCTCGAATCTTCTCCAACACCATATTTCAAAAGTATCAATTCTTCAGTGCTTGGTCTTCTTTAAGGTCCAATTCTCACATCCATACATAACTTCTGGAAAAACCATAACTATGACTAGATAGACCTTTGTCGGAAAAGCAATGTCTCTGCTTTTTAATATGCTGTCCAGGCTGGTCATAGCTTTTCTTCCAAGGAGCAAGTGTCTTTTAATTTCATGTCTTCAATCACCATCTGCAGTGATTTTTGAGCCCAAGGAAAGAAAGTCTGTAACTGTTTATATTGTTTCCCCATCTATCTGCAATGAAATGATGGGACCAGATGCCATGATGTCTGTTTTTTGAATGTTGAGCTTTAGGCCAGCTTTTTCACTTTCCTCTTTTACTTTCATAAAGAGGCTCTTTAGTTCCTCTTCAATTTCTGCCATAAGTGTGATGTCATCTCCATATCTGAGGTTATTGATATTTCTCCTGGCAATCTTGATTCCAGCTTATGTTTCATCCAGCCTGGCATTTCACAATAAGTACTCTGCATATAAGTTAAATAAGCACTGTGCCCATATACAAAGTTGACGTACTCCTTTCCCAATTTTGAACCAGTCCATCATTCTATATCTGGTTGTAACTGTTGCTTCTTGACCTGCATACATATTTCTCAGGAGGTAGGTAAGGTAGTCTGGTATTACATCTCTTGAAGAATTTTCAACAGTTTGTTGTGATACACACAGTCAAAAGCTTTCATGTAGTCAATGAAGCAGAAGTAGATGTTTTTCTGGAATTCTCTTGCCTTTTCTATGATCCAGCGGATGTTGGCAATTTGGTTCCTCTGCCTTTTCTAAATCCACCTTGAACATCTGGAAGTTCTCGGTTCACTTTCACTTACTAGTAATTTTTGAGCATTACTTTGCTAGAGTGTGAAATAAGTGAAATTGTGCGGTATTCCGAACATTCTTTGGCATTATCTTTCTTACGGATGGAATGAAAACTGACCTTTCCAGTCCTGTGGCCACTGAGTTTTCCAAATTTGCTGGTATATTGAGTGCAGCACTTCAACAGCATCATCTTTTAGGATTTGAAATAGCTCAGCTGGAATCCCATCACCTCTACTAGCTTTGTTTGTAGTGATGCTTCCTAAGGCCCACTTGACCTTGCAATCCAGGATATCTGGCTTAGGGGAGTGATCACACCATTCTGGTTATCTAGGTCATTAAGACCTTTTTTTGCGTAGTTCCTCTGTGTATTCTTGACACCTCTTCTTAATATCTTCTGCTTCTGTTATGTCCAGGCTTCCTTGATAGCTCAGTTGGTAAATAATCGGCCTGCAATGCAGAAGACTCCAGTTCGATTCCTGGGTCGGGAAGATCCCCTGGAGAAGGGATAAGCTACCTACTCCAGTATTCTTGGACTTTCCTGGTGGTTTGGCTGTTAAATAATCCACCATCAATGTGAGAGACCTTGGTTAGATCCCTAGGTTGGGAAGATCTTCTGGAGAAGGGAAAGGCTACCCACTCCAGTATTCTGACCTGGAGAATTCCATGGACTACAGTCCATGGGGTCACAAAGAGTTGGACACGACTCAGCGACTTTCACTTTCACTTCTGTTATGTCCATACCATTTCCATCCTTTTGTATGCCCATTTTTGCATGAAATGTTCCTTTGGTATTTCTAATCTTGAAGAGATCTCTAGTCTTTCCCATTCTGTTCTCTTCATCTATTTCTTTGCATTGATCACTTAAGAAGGCTTTCTTATCTCTCACTGCTATTCTTTGGAACTCTGCATTCAGATGGATATATATTTCCTTTTCTCTTTTGCCTTTCACTTCTTTTCTTTTCTCAGCACTTTGTAAGGTCTCCTCAGACAACAATTTTGCCTCTTTGCATTTCTTTTTCTTAGGGATGGTCTTGATCATCACCTCCTGTAAAATGTTACAAACCTCCATCCACAGTTCTTCAGGCACTCTGTCAGATCTAATCTCTTGAATGTATTTGCTACTTCCACTGCATAATGTAAGGGATTTGATTTAGGTCATACCTAAGTGGTTTTCCCTACTTTCTTCAATTTAAGTCTGAATTTTGCACTATGGAGTTCATGATCTGAGCCACAGTCAGCTCCTGGTCTTGTTTATGCTGACTGTATAGTGCTTCTCCATCTTTGGCTGCAAAGAATATAATCAATCTGATTTCACTATTGACCACCTATAAGAGCATATGTAGAGTCTGTGGACATGAGTTTGAGTGAACTCCGGGAGTTGGTGATGGGCAGGGAGGCCTGGAGTGCTGTGATTCATGGGGTCGCGGAGAGTTGGACACGACTGAGCGACTGAACTGAACTGAACTGAGAGTCTCCTCTTGTGTTGTTGGAAGAGGGTGTTTGCTATGACCAGTGTGTTCTCTTGGAAAAACTGTTAGCCTCCATTCTGCTTCATTTTGTATTCCAAGGCCAAACTTGTCTGTTATTCCAGGCATCTCTTGACTTTCTACGTTTGTATTCCAGTCCCCTATGATGAAAAGGAACCTCTGCGGATGCTGATTGCAGCCATGAAGTTAAAAGACGCTTACTCCTTGGAAGGAAAGTTATGACCAACCTAGATAGCATATTAAAAAGCAGACATTACTTTGCCAACAAAGGTCCGTCTAGTCAAGGCTATGGTTTTTCCCGTGGTCATGAATGAATGTGAGAGTTGGACTGTGAAGAAAGCTGATCGCCGGAGAATTGATGCTTTTGAACTGTGGTGTTGGAGAAGACTCTTGGGAGGCCCTTGGACTCCAAGGAGATCCAACCAGTCCATTCTAAAGGAGATCAATCCTGGGTGTTCTTTGGAAGGACTGATGCTAAAGCTGAAACTGCAATACTTTGGCCACCTCATGCGACGAGTTGACTCACTGGAAAGGACTCTGATGCTAGGAGGGATTGGGGGTAGGAGGAGAAGGGGACGACAGAGAATGAGATGGCTGGATGGCATCACCGACTCTGTGGACATGAGTTTGAGTGAACTCCGGGAGTTGGTGATGGATAGGGAGGCCTGGCGTGCTGTGATTGATGGGGTCGCAAAGAGTCAGACACGACTGAGCAACTGAACTGAACTGAACTGATGACGAAAAGGGCATCTTTTTTTTTCCTTTTCATTATAAAGTTTGAAAGCTGGTCAACCATGTGTAAAAGAATGAAACTAGAGAGCTTTCTAATATCATACACCAGAATAAACTCAAAATGGATTAAAGACCTAAATGTAAGAGCATAAAGTATAAAACTCTCAGAGGAAAACATAGGCAGAACTCTCTCTGACAAACCACAGCAATATCCTCTATGACCCACCTCCTAGAGTAATGGAAATAAAACCAAGAATAAACAAATGCGACCTAATTCAACTTAAAAGTTTTTGTGCAATGAAAGAAACTATAAGCAAGGAGAAAAGACAGCTTTCAGAATAGGAGAAAATAACAGCAAATGAAACAACTGACAAAGAATTATCCTCTAAAATATACAAGTAGCTCATGCAACCCAATACCAAAAAGTGAACAACCCAACCGAAAAATGGTCCAAAGAACTAAACAGGCATTTCTTCAAAGAAGACATTTAAATGGCTAATAAACATCTGTAAAGATGCTCAACGTTACTCATCATTAGAGAAATGTAAATCAAAACCACAATGAGGTATCATCTCAAAGTGGTCAGAATGGCCATTATAAAAAAGTCTATGGACCATAAATGCTGGGGAGGCTGTACAGAAAATAAAACCCTCTTACACTGTTGGTGGGAAAGCAAACTTGTACAGCCACTATGGAGAACAGTGTGGAAATTCTTAAAAAAAAAAAAAATGGAAATAGAACTTCCATATGAACCAGAAATACCCCTGCTGGGCATACACCCCAAGGAAACCAGAACTGAAAGAAATACATTAACCCCAATGTTAATTGCAGCTCTATTCATAAGAGCTAGGACATGGAAGCAACCTAGAAATCCATCAGCAGATGAATGGATAAGGAAGCTGTGTACACATACCTAATGGAATATTAGTCACGTATTAAAAAGGAACACATTTGAGTTACTTCTAATAAGGTGGATGAAACTGGATCTTATTATACAGAGTGAAGTAAGTCAGAAAGAGAAAGACAAATACTGTATATTAATGCATATATATGGAATTTAGAAAGACGGCAACAATGATCCTACCTGCAGAACAACAAAAGAGATAGATGTAAAGAACAGACTTTTGGGCTCTGTGAGAGAAGGTAAGGGTGAGATGATGTGAAAGAATAGCATTGAAACACGTATTACCATGTGTAAAATAGATGACCACTGCAAGTTTGATGCATGAAGCAGGGCACCAAAAGTCAGTGCTCTGGGACAACCCAGAGGTACAGAGTGGGAAGGGAGGTGGGAGGGGGGTTCCTGATGGGGGGACACATGTATTCCCATGGCTGATTTATGTAGATGTGTGGCGGCCAAGAGGAGCTACTCCATGTTGAAGTGGCGGTGGCTGCGCGGGTGCAGGAGGGCCGAGAGGAGCTACTCCATGTTCAAGATCAGGATGGGCGGCTGTGAGGAGATACCCCTTGTCCAAAGTAAAGTACAATGGCTGCGCTTTGCTGGAGGAGCCGTGAAGAGATACCCCACGACCAAGGTAAGAGAAATGCAAATAAGACGGTAGGTATTGCGATAGGGCATCAGAGGGCAGACACACTGAAATAATAATCACAGAAAATTAGTCGATCTGATCACACAGACCACAGCCTTGTCTAACTAAATGAAATTAAGCCATGTCATGTGGGGCCACCCAAAATGGGCGGGTCATGGTGAAGATGTCTGACAGAATGTGGTCCACTGGAGAAGGGAATGGCAAACCACTTCAACATACTTGCCTTGAGAACCCCATGAACAGGATCAAAAGGCAAAATGATAAGATACTGAATGAGGAATTCCCCAGATCGGAAGTTGCCCAGTATGCTACTGGAGATCAGTGGAGAAATAACTCCAGAAAGAATGAAGGGATGGAGCCAAAGCAAAAACAATACCCAGTTGTGGATGTGACTGGTGATAGAAGCAAGGTCCGATGCTGTAAAGGGCAATATTGCATAGGAACCTGGAATGTTAGGTCCATGAATCAAGGCAAATTGGAAGTGGTCAAACAGGAGATGGCAAGAGTGAACGTCGACATTCTAGGAATCAGTGAACTAAAATGGACTGGAATGGGTGAATTTAACTCAGATGATCATTATACCTACTACTGCAGGCAGGAATCCCTTAGAAGAAATGGAGTAGCCATCATAGTCAACAAAAGAGTCCAAAATGCAGTACTTGGATGCAGTCTCAAAAATGACAGAATGATCTCTGTTCGTTTCCAAGGCAAACCATTCAATATTACAGTAATCCACACCTACACCCCGACCAGTAACGATGAAGAAGCTGAAGTTGAACGGTTCTATGAAGACCTACAGGACCTTTTAGAAATAACACCCAAAAAAGATGTCCTTTTCATTATCGGGGACTGGAATGCAAAAGTAGGAAGTCAAGAAACACCTGGAGTAGCAGGCAAATTTGGCCTTGGAGTACAGAATGAAGCAGGGCAAATGCTAATAGAGTTTTGCTAAGAGAACGCACTGGTCATACATAGCAAACACCTTCTTTCAACAACACAAGAGAAGACTCTACACATGGACATCACCAGATGGTCAACACCAAAATCGGATTGATTATATTCTTTGCAGCCAAAGATGGAGAAGCTCTATACAGTTAGCAAAAACAAGACCAGGAGATGACAGTGGCTCAGATCATGAACTCCTTATTGCCAAATTCAGACTTAAATTGAAGAAAGTAGGGAAAACCACTAGACCATTCAGATATGACCTAAATCAAATCTCTTATGATTATACAGTGGAAGTGAGAAATAGATTTAAGGGACTAGATCTGATATATAGAGTGCCTGATGAACTATGGATGGAGGTTCGTGACTTTGTACAGGAGACAGTGACCAAGACCATCCGCATGGAAAAGATGTGCAAAAAGGCTAAATGGCTGTCTGAAGAGGCCTTACAAATAGCTGTGAAAAGAAGAGAAGCGAAAAGCAAAGGAGAAAAGGAAAGATATAAGCATCTGAATGCAGAGTTCCAAAGAATAGTAAGGAGAGATAAGAAAGCCTTCCTCAGTGATCAATGCAAAGAAATAGAGGAAAACAACAGAATAGGAAAGACGAGATCTCTTCAAGAAAATTAGAGATACCAAGGGAATATTTCATGCAAAGATGGGCTCGATAAAGGACAGAAATGGTATGGATCTAACAGAAGCAGAAGATATTAAGAAGAGGTGGCAAGAATACACAGAAGAACAGTACAAAAAAGATCTTCACGACCAAGATAATCACGATGGTGTGATCACTCACCTGGAGTCAGACATCTTGGAATGTGAAGACAAGTGGGCCTTAGTAAGCATCACTACGAACAAAGCTAGTGGAGGTGATGGAATTCCAGTTGAGCTATTTCAAATCCTGAAAGATGACGCTGTGAAAGTGCTTAATACAATATGCCAGCAAATTTGAAAAACTCAGCAGTGGCTACAGGACTGGATAAGGTCAGCCTTCATTCCAATCCCAAAGAAAGGCAATGCCAAAGAATGCTCAAACTACCGCACAATTGCACTCATCTCACATGCTAGTAAAGTCATGCTCAAAATTCTCCAAGCCAGGCTTCAGCAATATGTGAACCGTGAACTTCCAACTGTGGAAAATTCTGAAAGAGATGGGAATACTAGATCACCTGACCTGCCTCTTGAGAAACCTGTATGCAGGTCAGGAAGCAACAGTTAGAACTGGACATGGAATAACGGACTAGTTCCAAATAGGAAAAGGAGTACGTCAAGGTTGTATATTGTCACCCTGCTTATTTAACTTATATGCAGAGTACATCATGAGGAACACTGGGCTGGAAGAAGCACAGGCTGGAATCAAGATTGCTGGGAGAAATATCAATAACCTTAGATATGCAGATGACACCACCCTTATGGCAGAAAGTGAAGAGGAACTCAAAAGCCTCTTGATGAAAGTGAAAGAGGAGAGTGAAAAGGTTGGTTTGAAGCTCAAAATTCAGAAAACTAAGATCATGGCATCTGGTCCCATCACTTCATGGGAAATAGATGGAAAAACAGTGGAAACAGTGTCAGACTTTTTTTTGGGGGGGGGCTCCAAAATCACTGCAGATGCTGATTGCAGCCGTGAAAGTAAAAGACGGTTACTCCTTGGAAGGAAAGTTATGACCAACCTAGATAGCATATTAATAAGCAGAGACATTACTTTGCCAACCAAGGTCTGTCTAGTCAAGGCTATGGTTTTTCTAGTGGTCATGTATGGATGTGAGTTTTGGAATGTGAAGAAAGCTGATCGCCGAAGAATTGATGCTTTTGAACTGTGGTGCTGGAGAAGACTCTTGAGAGTCCCTTGGACTGAAAGGAGATCCAACCAGTCCATTCTAAAGGAGATAAATCCTGGGTGTTCATTTGGAAGGACTGATGCTGAAGCTCAAAGTCCAATACTTTGGCCATCTCATGCCAAGAGTTGACTCACTGGAAAAGACTCTGATGGTGGGAGGGATTGGGGGCAGGTGGAGAAGGGGACGACGGAGAATGAGATGGCTGGATGGCATCATCGACTCGGTGGACATGAGTTTGAGTCAACTCATGGGGTTGGTGATGGACAGGGAGAGGCCTGGCGTTCTGATTCATGGGGTCACAAAGAGTCGGACACAACTGAGCGACTGAACTGAACTGAACTGAAGTCATATCAAGGAACATTTTTACCACAGTGCTTTGAGGGTAGAAACCAACGACAAACAGAAAACTGCAAAAAACACAAATACTTGGAGGCTAAACAATACAATATGTTACTAAGCAACAAATGGGTCACTGAAGAAATCAAAGGAAAAAATTATAAAATCAGTTTCAGTTTAGTTCAGTCACTTAGTCGTGCCTGACTCTTTGCGACCCCATGGATTGCAGCATGCCAGGCATCCCTGTCCATCACCAACTCCTGGAATTTACTCAAACTCATATCCATTGAGTCGGTGATGGCATCCAACCATCCCATCCTCTGTCATCCCCTTTTGCTCCTGCCTTCAATCTTTCCCAGCATCAGGGTCTTTTCCAATGAGTCAACTCATCACATCAGGTGGCCAAAGTATTGGAGTTTCAGCTTCAGCATCAGTCCTTCCAATGAATATTCAGGATTGATTTCTTTTAAGATGGACAGGTTGGATCTCCTTGCAGTCCAAGGGAGTCTCAGGAGTCTTTTCCAACACCACAGTTCAAAAGCATCAATTCTTTGGTGCTCAGCTTTCTTTATAGTCCAACTCTCACATCCATACATAACTACTGGAAAAAACATAGCTTTGACTAGATGGACTTTTATTGGTAAAGTAACGTCTCTGCTTTTTAATATGCTATCTAGGTTGGTCATAGCTTTTCTTCCAAGAAGCAAGCATCTTTTAATTTAATGGCTGCTTAGAGACAAATGAAAATGAAAACCAAAACTTATGGGGTGAAGGAAAAGCAGTCCTAAAAGGGAGGTTTTCTCAGGTAACAAGTAAAATCTCAAGTTATCAACCTAACTTTACACCTAATGTAACTAGACAAAGAAGGACAAACAAAACCCAAAGTTAATAAAAGGAAAGAAATTATGAAGATCAGAAAAGACATAAGTAAAATAGAAACTAAGAAAGCAATAGAAAAGATGAATGAAACTAAAAGTTCGTTCTTCACAAAAATAAATGAAAAAAACAAATCAAGTAGAATTTGAATATTTAACAGTTTTAATTTCCAGTTTATCAAAAGTAAATTCTATGTAAGAAGTATTTCTGACTAATCAAAAAATGTGTTCAAATAAAACAATCATTTGTAGTTAGAAGAAACATGAAATATCCTTTTAAAAATAACAAAAAAATTGATAAACTGTTATTCAGTTTCTTTTTTTTAAGTTATTTTTTCTTCTTATTTTAATTGGAAGCTAATTACTTTACAATATTGTGGTGGTTTTGCCATACATTCACATGAATCAGCCATGGGTGTACATGTGTTCCCCATCCATGACCCTCCCTCCCACGTTCCTCCTTATCCCATCTCTCAGGGTCATCCCAGTGTACCAGCCCTGAGCACCCTGTTTCATGAATCAAACCTGGACTGGGGATCTATTTCACATGTTAATATACATGTTTCAGTGCTATTCTCTCAAATAATCCCACCCTTGCCTTCTCTCACAGAGTCCAAAAGTCTGTTCTTTACATCTATGTCTCTTTTGCTGTCTTGCATATAGGATCATCGTTACCATCTTTCTAAATTTCATATATATGGGACGCGCGCATTGGCTGCCTGGGCTGCGGGCAGCGAGGCTGCGCGCTCTTCCCCGGGCCGCTCACTGTAGGACAGACTCAGGTGCCGCCGCCGCCACCGCCCGCGAAGCCGCCGCTGTCGCAAGACGCCCGCCACCGCCCCTGCCCCGCCACCGCCCCTGCCCCGCCGCCGCCGCCGCCTCGCGACCGGCTGTATGGTTAGGCCACAATCTTCAATGAGTATTCCTCAGTTCTGTGGTGTTCTCGGTCACACATTTATGGAGTTTCTGAAGGGCAGTGGAGATTACTGCCAGGCACAGCACGACCTGTATGCAGACAAGTGAACTGCAGAAATTCATTACTGCTCAACCAAGAAGCCCCCATAAGACTGGTTAACCTGGACACAGAAGTGTTGAATTGAAATCCGCAGAGCATTTTTTTTACAAGAGTTCTGATCTGGATGGGGTAAACCTCAGTGTACTTCCTTTCTATTGCCTCAGTATTACTGGATCGAAGAATTGCTGCTTCTTGTTAAGAGGTTCATTAATTCACTACTCCCACCTTCATACTTAAAAGCACTAAGAATTTCAAGTGGAGTATATTGAAGTTGACTGTGTTTCTTGTGCGTCATTTCTGTATTCAATTTTTTAAATTCTTTCATATCCCTATTGAGTGTTTTTTAACTAAATTAACATGGCTCGAATGAACCGCCCAGCTCCTGTGGAAGTTACATACAGGAACATGAGATTTCTTATTACACACAACCCAACTAATGCAACGTTAAGCAAGTTTATAGAGGAACTTAAGAAGTATGGAGTTACCACAATCGTAAGAGTATGTGAAGCAACTTATGACACTACTCTTGTGGAGAAAGAAGGCATCCATGTTCTCGATTGGCCTTTTGATGATGGCGCACCACCATCTAACCAGATTGTTGATGATTGGTTAAGTCTTGTGAAAATTAAGTTTCGTGAAGACCCTGGTTGTTGTATTGCTGTTCATTGTGTTGCAGGCCTTGGCAGAGCTCCAGTGCTTGTTGCCCTAGCATTAATTGAAGGTGGAATGAAATATGAAGATGCAGTACAGTTCATAAGACAAAAGCGGCGAGGAGCTTTTAACAGCAAGCAACTTTTGTATTTGGAGAAGTATCGTCCTAAAATGCGGCTGCGCTTCAAAGACTCCAATGGGCATAGAAACAATTGTTGCATTCAATAAAGCCAGGGTGCATGATGCCATTGCTTGGAAGTGCAACTTGAGACGGGATGGAATTTGTCGTACATAGCAGATAGCCTGGTTGACTTGGTGAATAAGTCTGATGAAGCTTCCATAGGAGTGTTGAAAAGCAGTTTTACCAGGCCACAGGCCTGGCAGAATTGCAGTCTCTGTTCAGGTTCTGATCAACCTATTTGGATACTGGTAAAGAATTCTTGCTGTTCAGCATTTGATATGTGCTTATAATTTGTACCAATTGACCTTTCCTGAAATCATGCAGTATTGAGTCATGTCATTAAATCTGTTTCCATGCCAGAATCTTACCAATATGTAAGAAATTTAGAAAGACTAGGTGCCAAAATACCCAGCACAATACTTGTATATTTTTAGTATTATATAGAACAAATCCCAGGAACTATGAACACTCTGGACCTTATGTGGTTTATTCCTTGCATCATTTCAAGCATAGAAAATAGGGCCTATGAGGTTGTTTGCTCACAATATGTTTACATCTCCCACATTCATACCAGTATACATCAGATTTGCTCTCTTTTTAATTAACCAAGTCTTACAGTGATTATTTAATATCTTTCTATAAATCTCATTTTATGTTGTAGAAGGCCTCCATTTTGAAAATCTACATTGTACAGAAGAAGCACAAGTCTTTAATGTCTCCAGACAAAAGCCTTACAGTTCATTTTAATGTTTGCACTTTGGGGTGCAACTTACAGGGAGGGCCTGAAAAAAGAATGGGAGGGGGCTATTAAGTATTTTTAGTAAAATGTTGCCTTTGTCTTGTGCAGAACATGTAGAATATGTGCTTTAATTTAGTAAATATTTTTTTAAAAGGTAGAAATACTTTGTTACTGTAACTAAAACAATTAATCAAAATTTCTGAAATTCTTGTAATTTTTTTTCATACTTAACCTGAAATTGTTTACCAACTTGGTTTTGTTTGAAGTGTGATTCCCAGCCTCTCTTGCAAAAAAAAGTGGGTTTCTGCTAATGAATTGAGCAGACATTTAATATTTTATATACCTTTTGAGCTGTGCAACTTAATATTTGGATACTTGACAATTTGTTTTATTATGTAATTGATAAAATGGTGATGTGTATTAACGTTAATTCAACCATATATTTATACTGTCCGGGAACAAGTGGTTATAGTTCTGTGGGAGAAATAATTTGTCAGTGTTCACCAGCTTGTAAAAATCTAGTGCAAGAGCTTAAACATTAAATAAATGATAATACGCATTTATCGTCAAAAAAAAAATAAAATAAATTTCATATATATGGGTTATATACTGTATTGGTGTTTTTCTTTCTGAATTGCTTCTCTTTGTATAATAGGCTCCAGTTTCATCCACCTCATTAGAACTGATTCAAATGAATTCTTTTTTATAGTTGAGTAATATTCCATTGTGTATATGTACCACAACATTCTTATCCATTCATCTGCCAGTGGACATCTAGGTTGTTTCCATATCCTGGCTATTGTAAACAGTGTTTCGATGAACATTGAGGTACATGAGTCTCTTTCAATTCTGGTTTCCTCAGTGTGTATATGCAGTAGTGAGACTGCTGGGTCATATGGTAGTTCTATTTCCAGTTTTTAAAGGAATCTCCACACTGTTCTCCATAGTGGCTGTACTAGTTTGCATTCCCACCAACAGTGGAAGAGGCGTCCGTTTTCTACACACCCTCTCCAGCATTTATTGTCTGTAGACTTTTTGATAGCAGCCATTCTGACTAGGGTGAATGGTACCTCCTTGTGGTTTTGATTTGCATTTCTCTGATAATGAGTGATGTTGCGTATCTTTCCATGTGTTTGTAAGCCATTTGTCTTTGAGGAATGTCTGTTTAGTTCTTTGGCCCATTTTTTGATTGGGTCACTTATTTTTCTGGAATTGAGCTGCAAGAGCTGCTTGTATATTTTTGAGATTCTTTGTCAGTTGCTTTGTTTGCTATTATTTTCCCCTACTCTGAAGACTGTCTTTTCACCTTGCTTATATTTTCCTTCATTGTGCAAAGCTCTAAGTTTAATTTGGCCCCGTTTGTTTATTTTTGCTTTTATTTCCATTACTCTGGGAGGTGGGTCATAGAGAATCTGGCTGTGATTTATGTCAGAGAGTGTTTTGCCTATGTTTTCCTCTCGGAGTCTTATGGTTTCTGGTATTACATTTAGATCTTTAATCTATTTTGAGTTTATTTTTGTGTATGGTGTTAGAAAGTGTTCTACCTTCATTCTTTTACAGGTTGTTGACCAGTTTTCCCAGCACCACTTCTTAAAGAGACGTCTTTTCTCCATTGTATATTCTTGCCTCCTTTGTCAAAGATAAGGTGTCCATTGGTGTGTGGATTTATCTCTGGGCTTTCTATTTTGTTCCATTGATCTATATTTCTGACTTTGTGCCAGTATCATACTGTTTTGATGACTGTATCTTTGTATTATAGTCTGAAGTCAAGCAGGTTGATTCCTCCAGTTCCATTCTTCTTTCTCAAGATTGTTTTGGCTATTTGAGGTTTTTTGTAGTTCCATACAAATTGTGAAATTATTTGTTCTAATTCTCTGAAAAATACCGTTGGTAGCTTGATAGGGAGTGAGTTGAATCTATAGATTGCTTTGGATAGTATACTCATTTTTACTATATTGATTCTTCTGATCCATGAACATGGTATATTTCTCCATCTATTTGTGTCCTCTTTGATTTCAGACTGGTTCCAAATAGGAAAAGGTGTACGTCAAGGTTATATATTGTCACCTTGCTTATTTAACTTATATGCAAAGTACATCATGAGGAACGCTGGGCTGGAAGAAGCACAAGCTTGAATCAAGATTGCTGGGAGAAATATCAATAACCTCAGATATGCAGATGACACTACTCTTATGGCAGGAAGTGAAGAGGAACTCAAAAGCCTCTTGATGAAAGTGAAAGAGGAGAGTGAAAAATTTGGCTTGAAGCTCAACACTCAGAAAACTAAGATCATGGCATCTGGTCCCATCACTTCATGGGAAATAGATGGAAAAACAGTGGAAACAGTGTCAGACTTTGTTTTTTTGGGCTCCAAAATCACTGCAGATGCTGATTGCAGCCATGAAATTAAAAGACGCTTGCTCCTTGGAAGGAAAGTTATGACCAACCTTGATAGTATATTAAAAAGCAGAGACATTACTTTGCCAACCAAGGTCCGTCTAGTCAAGGCAATGGTTTTTCTAGTGGTCATGTATGGATGTGAGAGTTGGACTGTGAAGAAGGCTGATCGCCGAAGAATCAATGCTTTTGAACTGTGGTGTTGGAGAAGACTCTTGAGAGTCCCTTATACTGCAAGGAGATCCAACCAGTCCATTCTAGAGGAGATCAATCCTGGATGTTCATTGGAGGGACTGATGCTAAAGCTGAAACTGCAATACTTTGGCCACCTCATGCGACGAGTTGACTCACTGGAAAAGACTCTGATGCTGGGAAAGGTTGAGGGCGGGAGAAGGGGACGACGGAGAATGAGATGGCTGGATGGCATCACCGACTCTGTTGACATGAGTTTGAGTGTACTCTGGGAGTTGGTGATGGATAGGGAGGCCTGGCGTGCTGTGATTCATGGGGTCGCGGAGAGTCGGACACGACTGAGCGACTGAACTGAACTGAACTGATTTCCTTCATCAGTGCTTAATAGTTTTCCATATATAGGTCTTTTGTTTCTTTAGGTAGATATATTCCTAAGTATTTTATTCTTTTCGTTGCAACGGTTAATGGAATTGTTTCCTTAATTTCTCTATTTTCTCATTATTAGTGTATAGGAATGCAAGGGATTTCTGTGTGTTGATTTTATATCCTGCAACTTTACTGTATTCATTAATTAGCTCTAGTAATTTTCTGGTGGAGTTTTTAGGGTTTTCTATGTAGAGGATCATGTCAACTGTGAACAGTGAGTGTTTTACTTCTTCTTTTCCAATCTGGATTCCTTTTATTTCTTTTTCTGCTCTGATTGCTGTGGCTAAAACTTCCAAAACTATGTTGAATAGTAGTGGTGAGACTGGGCATCCTTGTCATGTTCCTGACTTTAGGGGGAATGCTTTCAATTTTTCACCATTGAGGATAATGTTTGCTGTGGGTTTGTCATATATAGCTTTTTTATGTTGAGCTATGTTCCTTCTATGCCTGCTTTCTGGAGGGTTTTTATCATAAATGGATGTTGAATTTTGTCAAAGGCTTTCTCTGCATCTATTGAGATAATCATATGGTTTTTATCTTTTAATCTGTGAATGTGGTGTATCACATTTCTTGATTTGAAAATATTGAAGAATCTTTGTATTCCTGGGATAAAGCACACTTGGTCATGATGTATAATCTTTTTATATGTTGTTGGATTCTGTTTGTTGGAATTTTGTGAAGGGCTTTTTCATCTATGTTCACCAGTGATAATGACCGGTCATTTTCTTTTTTTGTGGCATCTTTGTTTGGTTTTGGTATTAGGGTGATAGTGGCCTCATAGAATGATTCTGGAAGTTTACCTTCCTCTGCAATTTTCCGGAAGAGTTTGATTAGAATAGGTGTTAGTTCTCTAAATTTTTGGTAGAATTCAATTGTGAAGCCGTCTGGTCCTGGGCTTATGTTTGTTGGAAGATTTCTGATTACGGTTTTGATTTCTGTGCTTGATTTTCTATTTCTTCCTAGTTCAGTTTTGGCAAGTTCTACTTTTCTAAGAATTTGTCCATTTCTTCCAAGTTGTCCATTTTATTGGCATATGGTAGTCTCTTATGATCCTTTGTATTTGTGTTGTCTGTTGTGATTTCTGCACTCTCATTTCTAATTTTCCTGTTTTGATTCTTCTCCCTTTGTTTCTTGATGAGTCTGGCTAATGGTTTGTCTCTTATTTATCCTCTTGAGAAACCAACTTTTAGTTTTGTTGATTTTTGCTGTGCTCTCTCTTGTTTGTTTTGCATTTATTTCTGCCCTAATTTTTGTGATTTCTTTCCTTCTACTAACCCTGGGGTTCTTCATTTCTTCCTTTTCTAGTTGCTTTAGGTGTAGAGTTAGGTTATTTATTTGATTTCTCTCCTGTTTCTTGAAGTAGTCTTGTATTGCTATGAACCTTCCCCTATGCTCTGCTTTTACTGAATCCCGTAGGTTTGGTGCTGCTGTGTTTTCTTTTCATTCATTTCTATGCATATTTTGATTTCTTCTGTGACTTTTTGGTTATTCAGAAGTGTGTTGTTTAGCCTCCATATGTTTGTATTTTTCATAGTTTTTTTTTTCCTGTAGTTGACATCTAATCTTACCGCATTGTGATCAGAAAAGATGATTGAGATGATTTCAATTTTTTTTTTAATTTACCAAGGCTAGATTTATGGCCCAGTATGTGATCTGTTCTGGAGAAGGTTCCAGAACTTGACAAAAATGTGAAATTCCAGAACTTGAGAAAAAGGTGAAATTCATTGCTTTATGGTGAAATGTCCTATAGATATCAATTAGGTCTAACTGGTCCATTGTATCATTTAAAGTTTGTGCTTCCTTGCTAATTTTCTGTTTTGTTGGTCTATCCATAGGTGTGAGTGGGGTATTAAAGTCTCCCACTATTATTGTGTTACTGTTAATTTTCCCTTTCATATGTGTTAGCATTTGCCTTACATATTGCAGTGCTTCTATGTTGGGTGCATGTATATTTATAAATGTTATATCTTCTCCTTGGATTGATCCTTTGATCATTATGTAGTGCCCTTCTTTGTCTCTTTTCATGGCCTTTATTTCAAAGTCTATTTTATATGATATGAGTATTGCTACTCCAGCTTTCTTTTCGTCTCCATTTCTCCAGCCCTTCACTTTCAGTCTGTATGTGTCCCTCGTTTTGAGGTGGGTGTCTTGTAGACAGCATATATAGGGGTCTTGTTTTTGTATCGATTCAGTCAGTGTTTGTCTTTTCATTGGGGCATTCAACCTATTTACATTTAAGGTAATAATTGATAAGTATGATCCCGTTGCCATTTACTTTGTTGTTTGGGGTTCGAGTTTATACACCCTTTCTGTGTTTCCTGTCTAGAGAAGATCCTTTAGTATTTGTTGGAGAGCTGATTTGGTGGTGCTGAATACTCTGAGCTTTTGCTTATCTGTAAAGCTTTTGATTTCTCCTTCAAATTTGAATGAGATCCTTGCTGGGTACAGTAATCTGGGTTGTAAGTTTTTGCCTTTCATCATTTTAAGTATGTCCTGTCATTCTCTTCTGGCTTGAAGAGTTCCTATTGAAAGATCAGCTGTTATCCCCTTGTGGGGATCCCCTTGTGGGTTAATTGTTGTTTTTCTCTTGCTGCTATTAATATTTGTTCTTTGTAGTTTGATCTTCGTTAATTTGATTAATATGTGTCTTGGGTGTTTCGCCTTGGGTTTATCCTGTTTGAGACTCTCTGGGTTACTTGGACTTGGGTGGCTATTTCCTTCCCCATTTTAGGGAAGTTTTCAACTATTATCTCCTCAAGTATTTTTTCATGGCCTTTCTTTTTGTTTCTTCTTCTGGGACTCCTATGATTTGAACGTTGGGGCGTTTGACGTTTTTCCAGATGTTTCTGAGGTTGTCCTCATTTCTTTTAATTCTTTTTTCCTTTTTCCTCTATGCTTCATTTATTTCCACCATTCGATCTTCCACCTCACTTATCGTATCTTCTGCCTCAGTTTTTCTATTATTGGTTCCCTCCAGAGTGCTTTTGATCTCAGCTATTGCATTATTCATTATTGATTGATACTTTTTTTATTTCTTCTAGGTCCTTGTTAAACCTTTCTTGCATCTTCTCAATCTGTGTCTCCAGACTATTTATCTGTAACTTCATTTTGTTTTCAAAATTTTGGATCATTTTTACTATCATTATTTTGAATTCTTTTTCAGTTAGACTCCCTATCTCCTCCTCTTTTGTTTGGTTTGGTGGGCTTTATCATGTTCTTTTACCTGCTGAATATTTATGTGCCTTTTCATCTGGCTGGATGCATGCCTTGTCTAGGTTTCCTGCTTAGGGAAGCTTGCATCAATGTTCTGGTAGGTGGAGCTGGATCTCTTCTCTCTGGATTGCAATGAAGTGTCCAGTAGTGAATTCTGAGGTGTTATGGGTTTGGCGTGACGTTTGGCCACTGTATTTTTGTGCTCAGGGTTATGTTCCTGCTTTGTTGGAGAATTAGCTTGGTATGTCTTTCTCTGAAACTTGTTGACTCTTGGGTGGAGCTCGGTTTCAGTGTAGTTATGGTGGCAACACCGACTCGGTGGACATGAGTTTGAGTGAACTCCGGGAGTTGGTGATGGACAGGGAGGCCTGGCGTGCTGTGATTCATGGGGTCGCAAAGAGTTGGACATGAGTGAGTGACTGAAATGAACTGAACTGAACTGAATGGAGGCTTTTGGTTGAGCTTTTGTCGATTAATTGTCCCTTGAGTCAGGAGATTTCTGGTGATCTCAAGTTTTGTATTTAGGCCTCCTGTCTCTAGCTTTCAGTCTTATTCTTGTTGTAACCTCAAGACGTCTCCATCCATACAGCACTGATGACAAAGTATCTAGGTTAATGGTGAAAAGATTCTCCACAGTGAGGAACACCCAGAGAGGTACACAGAGTTACATGAAGGAGAGAAGAGAGAGGAGGGACATAGAGGAAGAGAAGAGGGGGAATCAAAAGGGGAGAGAGCAGTCTAGCCAGTAATCCATTCCCTATTTGCTCTCCACAGTCTGGAACACTCAGAGAGGTTCATGGAATTCCATAGAGAAGAGAAAATTGAGGAAGGAGATAGAGGTGACCAGGAGGAGAGGAGGGGGAATCAAAAGGAGAGAAACCAATCTACTCTGTGATCAGTTCCCTAAGGTTTCTCCACAGCTCGGAACACAGAAAGAGATTCACAGAGTTAAGTGGAGAAGAGAAGGGGGAGGGAGGAGATAGAGGTGACCTGGGGGAGAGAAAGAAGAGTCAAAAAGGGTGAGAGCAATCAAGCCTGTAATCACACTCCTAAGTAAAAATGGGTACTGAAGAATGAATTCTTAAAGGTACAATATTGATAACAATTACCGAAAATATTACCAAAGATTAAAAATCTAGAGTAGAGGTTAAACTCTCAAAAATACAATATTAAGAAAAAAATCGCAAAAGTTATTTTAAACAATATGAAATTTGCTTTAAAAATAAGGTCTTTTTTTCAAGGTAAATGTAGGTTTTAAAAATGAAAATTAAAGGATTAATAAAAAACTTAAAAATTAAAAAATTAAAAAGAAATTAAAAAATGATAATAGTAAAATATATTTAGGAATTTCTCTGCAGGTATTGAGGGCAGTATGTGGTAGTTCAGTTTCAGATAGTTCCTTGTTCCACCTTATACTTCTTCTGAAAATCTATAGATCCCTTCCAATGTAGTCAGTGTTAACTACAGGGTTTTAATCTGTTGCACCTGTCATTTCCAGAACCATTCCCTCTTGGTTTATTTTGGCTTCCTCTGTTTGCAAGTCTCTTCAGTATCTAACTTCTGCCCTGACACAAGGGGGCAAAAGTGGTCATTTATTTAGGCTCACTTTTTAAATTGTGCTGCAGGGAGGGAGGAATACTGCAAACAAATATCACTGGCGGGTGTGGGGAGTGCTTGCAGTGTCTGGGTCACACTGGGTTTGCCCCCACTCACAGCGTGTGTGCTTTCCTGGTCTACACTGCTTAGGCTCTAGGTTGCTCTGCTAGGGAACTTTCTGGGGTGGGCCCTGGGTTGCGTGCACTTCCTAGATCTACACCACTCATGTTCAGGTTCTTGGGTACTCCACAAAGGCACACACTCAGTTGGGCCAGCATTTTTGTGCCCGCGTTTTCTGCCCATGTTTTGTGCCCTTTCCAGGTCCAAGCAGCTCAGGTGACCAGGCGTTTGGCAAGCACACACTCCCCAGGTGAGGTGCATCTTATCACCACCCCAGTCCCAGCCTCTCAGTTTCCTGGGTACGCAGCTGCATCTCAGGTGTGCCGTGTGTCTCTTCCGGGGAGCTGATCTCTGGCTGCGACCCTCCTGACGGATGTCAACTGTCTAGGATCCCAGGAAAACTTGGTTAGTGACTGAGAGCCTCATCGCAGTTTGGTAGGGGATTCTGCCTCTGGCGCCAAGTTTGCTCCTTTCCTTCTGGCTCTGGCTGGCACCGCCTGGGCCTGCCTCCCTGCCTTTGACAGGGGATGGGCTGGTCAGCAGCCAGCTAGGTCTCCTCTGGTATTTGCTAAGTGCTTTGTTCTGTGAGCGGGCCCAACAGTGCCTTAGGTTAGATATTTTCACAGGAAAATTCTCTCTCTCTCTCTCTCTTTCCTTCTTCCCCATCTCCCCTCTGGCTGTTCCATGGTTTGGGTTGCTATCTCATGTTAGCTCCATCAGATTGCCCTCAGGGCATTCAGGCCCGGTCCTTACCCTAAGCAATGCAGCCTGCGCTTTCCTGTTCAGCCCCCGCTGCTGGTGGTGGACGCAAGCGTCTGGGCTACTTCTCCTCTGGGAGTTGTAGTTAGACCCTTAATCTGTGGGTTTTATTTATTTATTTTTTTCCTCCCAGTTCTGTTGCCCCTTGTGATTCCAAAACTCCCCACAGACGCGCCAGTGAGAGGGTCTCCTGGTGTTTGGAAACTTCTCTTGTAAGACGCCCTCCCTGGGCCAGGTCTCCATCCCTAAATCTTTTGTCTCTCTTTTTATCTTTTATATTTTGTCCTACCTCCTTTCAAAGAAAATGGGCTGCCTTTCTGGGTGCCTGGTGTCATCCACCAGCGTTCAGAAGTTGTTTTGTGGTATTTGCTCAGCATTCAAATAATCTTTCGATGAATTTGTGGGGGAGAAAGTGGTCTCCCCATCCTATTCCTCTGCCATCCTAGGACCCCTCCCAGTCTCTTCAAGAATAAAAAGGGAGAGTGCCAAAATCAAGTAACTCAGAAATGAAAAAGGAGAAGTGACAACACCACAGAGATATTAATACAAGGGATCATAAGAGACTACTATGAGCAACTACACACTAATAAAATGGACAACCTAGAAGAGCTGTACAAATTCTTAGAAAGGTGCAGTCTCCTAAGCTTGAAACAGGAAGAAATAGAAAACATGAACGGGATAATTACAAGTACCGAAATTGAATTAATACTTTGCTGCTGCTGCTGTTGCTGCATCACTTCAATTGCGTCTGACTCTGTGTGACCCCATAGACAGAAGCCCACCAGGGTGGGATTCTCCAGGCAAGAACACTGTAGTGGGTTGCCATTTCCTCCTCTAATGTGTGAAAGTGAAAAGTGAAAGTGAAGTCACTCAGTTGTGTCCGACCCTTAGCAACCCCACAGACTGCAGCCTACCAGGTTCCTCCATTCATGGGATTTTCTAGGCAAGAACACTGGAGTGGCTTGCTTAGTAACCCCCAAAATCCAGGACCAGATGACTTCACAGATGAATTTTACCAAACATTAGAGAATAAAATTCTCTACCCTTCTGAAAATAGTCCAAAAAATTGCAGAGGAAGGAACATTTCTGAACTCATTCTAGGAGGTTATCATCACTCTGATACTAAAACCAGAAAAATAACACAGAAAATACAAAAGTACAGGCCAGTAAAACATAGATGCAAAGATCCTCAAGAAAATCCTAGCAAATTGAATCCAGCAGTGCATTAAGAGTATTATATGCCATGATCAAGTGGGATTTATCCTAGGTAGACAAATATTTTTCAGTATCTGAAAATTAACATACCACATTAACAAACTGAATGGTAAAACCATTTGATCAACTAAATACGTGCATAAAAAGTCTGTGATAAAATTTCACACCAATTTATAATAAAAACTCCAGAAAATGGACATAGAAGGAGCATAACTCAAGATAATAAATGCCATATATGAGAAACACACAACTAACATCATACCGAAGGATGTATGATTGAGCATGCCCTCTAAGATCAGGAAGAAGACAAAGATGCCTAGTCTCTCCACTTTCATTCAACATAGTTTTGGAAGTCATAGCCATGACAATCAGAGAAGAAGAACAAATAAAAGGAAACCATATTGGAAAAGAAGAACAAAAATAGTCACTATTAGAACAAAAAACTTTACAATTTGAATGGAAACACAAAAGACCACAAATAGTCAAACCTTTCTTGCAAAAGAAAAATAAAACTGGAGGAGTCAGCTGACTTCAGAATATACTGCAAAGCTACATCCATCAAAACAGTATGGTACTGGCACAAAAACTGAAATATAGATAATTGGAATAGGATAGAAAGTCCAGAGATATACCCAAACAACTATGGTCACCTAGTATATGACAAAGGAGGCAAGAATATAAAATAGAGAAAAGTCAGTCTCTTCAATAAGTAGTGCTAGGAAAACTAGAGTGCTACATGTAAAGAATGAAATTAGAACACTCCATAACGGCATACATAAATATAAAGTCAAAATGGATTAAAGACCACATGTAAGCCTGGATAGTTAAAAATCTTACAGAAAAATGTAGGCAGAACACTTTCTGACATAAAACCACAGCAAGATCTTTTTAGATCCACCTCCTAGAGTAATGAAAATAAAACCAGAAATAAACAAATGGAACCTAATTAAGCTTCAAAGCTTTTGCACAGTGAAGGAAACCACACATAAAAGAAACAATAACCCACAGAATGTGAGAAATATTTGCAAATGACGAGGTATTAACCTCAAAAATATAAAAACTGCTTATGGAGCTCAACATCAAAAGAACAAACAAACTAATCAAAAAATGGGACAGAAAACCACACAATTCTGTAAAGCATTATCCTTCAACTAAAAAAATAAAGTGTCAAAATAAACAGGCAGAAGATATTTCTCCAAAATAGACATAAAGATGGCATAATGCACATGGAAAGATGCTTGACATTGTAATTATTAGAGAATGTAAATCAAAACTATAATGCAGTATAACCTCACACAGGTCAGAATGCCCATTATAAAATACTCTATAAACAATAAAAGCTGGAGAGGATATGGAGAAAATGAAAGCCCCCTACACTTTGGTGGTGACATAACTTGACACAGTCATTATGTTGAACAGTAATGAGGTTCCTCAATAAAGTAAAAATAGAGCTAGCATATGAACCAGCCATTCCACTCCTGGGCATATATCTGCAGAAATCCAAAATTTGAAAAGATACATGCACACCAGTATTCATCGTGGCACTCTCCAGGACACGGAAGCAACCTACATGTCCATCTACAATGGAGTATTACTCAGTCATAAAAGAGAAATAACGCCCTGTGTGGCAACATGGATGGACCTAGATAGACACTGTCATACTGAATGAAGTAAGTCAGGCAGTGAAGGGGAAATATCATATCTTACTTACACGTAATGTGAAAAATATGGTACAAGTGAACTTATTTACCAAACAGAAATAGAGTCACACACAGAGAACAAACTTATGGTTAGCAGGACATGGGAGAGAAGAGGAAGGATAAATTGGGAGATTGGGATTGATATATACACACTGTGCATGTGTGCTAAGTCACTCAGTCATGCCTGACTCTTTCTGACCTTTTGGACTGTAGCCCTCCAGGCTCCTCTGCCCATGGGATTTTCCAGGCAAGAATACTGGAGTGGGTTGCCGTTTCCTACTCCAGGGGATTTTCTCGACCCAGGGATCAAACTCATGTCTCTTGTGTCTTCTGCATTGCAGGCAGATTCTTTACCATTGCGCCACATCGGAAGCCCCATATGCACACTACTATATATAAATTGATAATTAATAAGGACCTACTGTATAGCACAGGGAACTTTAATCAGTACTCTGCAATGGCCTTTGTGGGAAAAGAATCTAAAATCAAGTAGATATTCATATATGTATAACAGATTCACTTTGCTATACTCCTGAAATCCTAACACTATTGTGTATCATTTATAATCCAATAAAAAAATGAAGAAAATTGAAATGTATTTCTTTGTTTAAAAAGATCTTTAAAGATAGATTAAAAAAAAAAAACTATCGCTGTTTGCAGATGACATGATCCTATGCACAGAAAAATCCTAAAGACACCACTGGAAAACTACTAGAGCTTATCAGTGAATTCAGTGACATAGCAAATTGAAAATTAATGTGCAGAAATCTGTACATTTTTATATGCTAACAACAAACTATCAGGAAGAGAAATTAAGGAAATAATCCCATTTACCACTGCATCAAAAAGAATAAAATATCCATGGCTAAAACTACCCAAGGAGACTGAGACTACTGTACTCCAAAAATTGTAAGATGCTTATGAAAGAAATTGAAGACAACACAAACAGAAAGATATATCATGCTCTTGGGTTGGAAGCATCAATACTGTTAACATGACTATATTACCCAAGACAATGTACAGATTCAATGCCATCCCAATCAAATCACCAATGGTGCTTTTCATATAACTAGAACAAACAAGCTTTTAATTTGTATGGAAACACAAAACAGCACTAATAGTCAAAAAAATTTTGAGAAAAACGAATAAAGCTGGAGGGATCATGTTCTCTGACTTCAGACTATACTACAGTGCTATAATAGTCAATGGTACTGGCAGAAAAACAGACACATAGATCAATGGAACTGTATAAACATCCCAGAAATAAACCCTTGAGCCTATGGTCAATTTATCTGTGATGATGGGAGCAAGAATCCAGCTACATGTAAAAGAATGATATTGGCACATTCTCTAATACCACACATAAAAATAAACTCAAAATGAATTACGAATTTAAATGTAACACCAGATACTAGAAAACTTCTAGAGGGAAACATATTTGGATCACTCTTTGACACCAATTGCAGCAATACGTTTTTGAATCTATTTTTTTAGATGTACAGAAATAAAAACAAAAATAAAAAAAAAAATGGGACTTAAACAAACCTAAAAGTTTTTGTGCAGCAAAGGAAACCATAATCAAAACAAATCAGATGAAGTATAGAATGGAAGAAACTATTTGTAAATGATGAATCAATGATGGATTAGTTTCTAAAATATCCAAAACAGCCTACACAGCTCAGTATAAACTAAGCCCCCTGACTCATTTTCCCTAACTATAAACCCCTTTAAAGAGATAATGTAGGCATAGTACTTAAAAATGAGTGAAATTTTCTCAGTCGTATCCAACTCTGCGACCCCACGGTCTATACCCTGGCAGGCTCCTCTTCCATG
This sequence comes from Moschus berezovskii, assembly GCF_049115385.1. Taxonomy (NCBI): domain Eukaryota; kingdom Metazoa; phylum Chordata; class Mammalia; order Artiodactyla; family Moschidae; genus Moschus; species Moschus berezovskii. The sequence continues at coordinate 4,950,853 of NC_142473.1, forward strand.
AAATTCTCCAGGCAAGAATACTGGAGTCAGTTGTCATTTCCTTTTTCAGGGGATCTTCCCAACCCAGGGATTGAACTGGTGTCTCCTGCATTGCAGGTGGACTCTTTTCCCTCTGAACCATGAGGGAAGTCCATAGTATTTAGTAAGAATCTAGCAATTTTAGCAGTTGTTACATTTTCTAGCTGGGAATTATAGAAATGGAAGGAATTCAGAAAGGACATAACATGGGTATATTTTATGTTTGTCTGTCTTTTGTTTCTCAATTGCAAAGTTTTTGAACATCAAATAATTTTATATAGAAGAACATGCTACTTGAAGAGGCAGAGTATGACTCTGAAGTTATGTAATAGAGAGAAAATATAGCAGGAACTGCCAAACTTCTGAGGTGGTGTCAGATTACCCACTAATTAGTTATTAGATAAGTCATAAATCACTCTGGGCATGTTTCCTTTTTTAGAAAATGAAGATTAAAAGATACCATCTTGAGTATGGCATGGGACCCCGCCATAGAGCCACTGAGCAGACAACCTACAAACTGGAGAACAATTATATCAAAGAAGTTCTACACTGTTGTGAAAGTTCTAGGTCCCACAATTAATTTTCCAACCTGGGGATCTGGCAAAGGGACTGAGAACCCCCATGAAATTTGACTTTTAAGGCCAGTGGTATTTGATTACAGAAATTCCAAAGAATGGGGGAAATAGACTCTTGGAGGGCACAAGCAAAACCTTGTGTGCACCAGGACCCAGGAGAAAGGAGCAGTGACCCCACAAGAGACTGAGCCTGTGAGTGTCCTGGAGTCTTGCCTGCGAGTGTCCAGGAGTCACCAGAAGAGGCATGGGTTAACACTGGCCTACTGTGGGGTCAGGGGCACCGAATAAAACAGTTCTGGAATAAATATTTTGAAGGAGGTAGCCATTACTGCCATTACACCTAGCCCCACCTAGCAACCGAAAAATGGATTAAACATTTACTGAGCATGGCCCTGCCTATCAGAGCAAGAACCAGGTTCCCCCACAGCCAGTCCCTCCCATCAGGAAGCTTCCACAAGCCTCCTATCCTTATCCATCAGAAGGTAGAAAAAATGGAAACCACAATTACAGTAAACTAACCAAACTGATCACTTGGATCAGAGCCTTGTATAACTCAATGAAACTATGAGCCATGCTGTGTAGGGCCACCAAAGACAGAGGTCATGGTGGAGAGTTCTGAAAAAATGTGGTCCGCTGGAGAAGGGAACTGCAAATCACTTCAGTATTCTTGACTTGAGAACCCCATGAACAGTATGAAAAGGCAAAAAGATATGACACTGAAAGAAGAACTCCCCAGGTCGGTAGGTGCCCAATACGCACTGGAGAAGAGTGGAGAAATAGCTCCAGAAATGAAGAAACTGAGCAAAAGCAAAAACAACACACAGTTGTGGATGTTACTGGTGACGGAAATAAAGTCTGATGCTGTAAAGAACAATATTGCATAGGAATCTGGAATGTTAAGTCCATGAATCAAGGCAACTGTTCTACTACTGCGGGCAAAAAACCCTTAGAAGAAATGAGCAGCCCTCAGACTCAACAAGAGAGTCCAAAATGCAGTACTTGGTTGCAATCTCAAATATGACAAAATGATCTCTGTTCATTTCAAAGGCAAACCATTCAATATCACAGTAACCCAAGTCTATGCTCACACTAATACTGAAGAAGCTGAAGTTGTATGGTTTTATGACGACCTACAAGGCGTTCTAGAACTAACACCAAAAAAAAAGATGTCCTTTTCATCACAGGAGACTGGAATGCAAAAGTAGGAAGTCAAGAGATACCTGGAATAACAGGCAAGTTTGCCTTGGAGTACAAAATGAAGCAGGGCAAAGATTAACAGAGTTTTGCCATGAGAATGCACTGGTCATGGCAAACACCCTCTTCCAACAACACAAGAGAAGACTCTACACATGGACATCACCAGATGGTCAATACTGAAATCAGATTAATTATATTTGCAGGCGAAGTTGGTGCAGAACTATACAGTCAGCAAAAACAAGACCAGGAGCTGGCTATGGCTCAGATCAAGAAGGCTGTGTTGCCAAATTCAGACTTAAATTGAAGAAAGTAGGGAAAACCACTAGACCATTCATCTATGACCTAAATAAATCCCTTGCCATTATACAGTGAAAGTGATAAATAGATTCAAGGGATTAGATCTGATAGAGTGACTGAAGAACTAAGGATGGAGGTTTGTAACATTGTACAGGAGGCAGTGATCAAAACCATCCCCAAGAAGATGAAACGCAAAAAGGCAAAATGGTTGTCTAAGGAGGCCTTACAAATAGCTGAGGAAAGAAGAGAAACTAAAGGCAAAAGACAGAAGGAAAGATATACTCATCTGAATGCAGAGTTCCAAAGAATGGCAAAGAGAGATAAGAAAGCCTTCCTAAGTGATCAATGCAAAGAAATAGAGGAAAACAATAAAATGAGAAAGACTAGAGAGGTCTTCAAGAAAATTAGAGATACCAAGGGAATATTTCATGCAAAGATGGGCACAATAAAGGATGGAAACTGTATGGACTTAACATAAGCAGAAGATATTAAGAAGAGGTGGCAAGAATACACAGAAGAACTATACAAGAAACATCTTAATGACCCAGATAACCTTGATGGTGTGATCACTCACCTATAGCCAGACATCCTGGAGTCCAAAGTTAAGTGGGCTTTAGGAAGCATCACTACGAACAAAGCTAGTAGAGGTGATGGAATTCCAGCTGAGCTATTTCAAATCCTTCAAGATAGTACTGGGAAAGGACTGCACTCAATATGCCAGCAAATTTGGAAAATACAGCAGTGGCCACAGGACTGGAAAAGGTCAGTTTTCATTTCAATCCCAAAGAAAGGCAATGCCAAAGGATGCTCAAAGTACCACATAATTGCACTGATCTCACACACTAGCAAAATAATGCTCAACATTCTACAAGCTAGGCCTCAACTTACATGAACCATGAACTTCCAGATGTTCAAGAAGGATTTAGAAAAGTCAGAGGAATCAGAGATCAAATTGTCAACATCTGTTGGATCATAGAAAAAGCAAGAGAATTTCAGAAAAAAAATATCTACTTCTGCTTCATTGACTACGCTAAAGCCTTTGACTGTGTGGATCACAACAATCTGTGGGAAATTCTTCAAGAGATGGGAAAACCAGACCACGTTACCTGCCTCCTCAGAAACCTGTATGCAGGTCAAGTAGCAACAGTTAGAGCTGGACATGTAACATACACTGGTTCCAAATTGGGAAAGGAGTATGTCAAGGCTGTATATTGTCACCCTGCTTATTTAACTTATGTGCAGAGTACATCATAAGAAATGCTGGGCTGGATGAATCACAGGCTGGATGAAGGACAGGGTGGAATTAAGATAGCAAGGAGAAATATCAATAACTTCACATATGCAGATGACACTGCTGTTATGGCAAAAAGCAAAGAGGAATTAGAAAGCCTCTTGATCAAGGTGGAAGAGGAGAGTGCAAAAGCTGGCTTAAACCTCAACGTTCAAAAAACTAAGATCATGGCATCTGGTCTCATCACGTCATGGCAAATAGACGGGGAAACATTGGAAATAGTGACAGACTTAATTTTCTTGGGATCCAAAATGACTGCAGCCATGAAATTAAAAGATGCTTGCTTATTGGAAGAAAAGTTATGACAAACCTCAACAGCATATTAGAAAGCAGAGACATTACTTTGCCGACAAAGTCCATATAGTCAAAGCTATGATTTTTCCAGTAATCATGTATGGATGTGAGAATTGGACTATAAAGAAAGCTGAGAGCTGAAGAACTGATGCTTTTGAACTGTGGTGTTGGAGAAGACTCTTGAGAGTCCCTTGGACGGCAAGGAAATAAAACCAGTAAATCCTAAAGGAAATCATGCCTGAATAGTCACGAGAAGGACTGATGCTGAAGCTGAAGCTCCAGTACTTTGGCCACCTGATGTGAAGAGCCTTATTGGAAAAGACCCTGATGCCGGGAAAGATTGAAGTCAGGAGGAGAAGCGGACAACAGAGGATGAGATGGTTGGATGGCATCATCGACCCAATGGACATGAATCTGAGCATACTCCAGGAGATGGTGATGGACAGAGAAGCCTGACATGCTGTAGTCTATGGGGTCCAAAGAGTCGGATAGGACTTAGGAACTGAACAACAATAATAGCAACAGTATAAGTGTAAAACTCATAGAAAAAAGGAAATGTTGATCCCTAATACTGTCAGGGGAGAGTTTGTTTTAAAGAGTAACAAGAGTATGTCATACGGACAAGACAAGGAAGAAGCAGTACAATGTGCTAAGGAAAAGGAAATAGCATGTGCAAAGGCAAAAAGGGAGATTGATAACAGCACTGATACAGTTAAGTACAATTAACAACATGTATAATATGTTCACTGGGTTTTTATCTTAAATTATGTTTAGAAGGGTGAAGGCAATGGCAACCCACTCCAGTACTCTTGCCTGGAATATCCCACGGATGGAGGAGTCTGGTAGGCTACAGTCCATGGGGTTGCGAAGAGTTGGACACAACTGAGCAACGTCACTTTCACTTTTCACTTTCATGCATTGGAGAAGGAAATGGCAACCCTCTCCAGTATGCTTGCCTGGAAAATCCCAGGGATGGCGGAACCTAGTGGGCTGCCATCTATGGGGTCGCACAGAATCGGACATGACTGATGCGACTTAGCAGCAGCAGCAGCAGTGGCATGTTTGGAAAAGACAGGAAAAGTGATTTTTTTGGTTAAATAATACACAATGAAATAGGCAGATTTCAGTTAACAATTATATTTCCACTCTGAAATTTTTGATAAGCTATGGCCAGGCACAGTCTAGTACAGCATTTTCTGAGAAATGTAATGCTATCCAAATATATACATTTAAATTTATCAGACTCACTTTAAAAAGTAAAAAAAAATTACAGGTATAATTAATTTTAATAATATATTTCCTTAACATAATTATGCAATATATTATAATTCCAACTTTTCAGTATAATCAATATAAAATGATCAGTGCAACATTTTACATTTTATGTTAAATCTTCAAAATCATGTGTATATTTTAAACTTAGAGCACATCTCAATTCAGATATTCTTTATCAGCAATATTCACTCTGTACTTATATATCAAAAAGTTTATAATTGAAAAAGTAGATTCACATCACTCAAGTTTCCCAAACATACTTAGACATTATGTATTAACTGAATTGAGTATCAGTTTTTAAATTAAAATTAAATACAATTAAAATTCAGTTACTCAGTTGTAGCAGCCAAATCTCAAGGGCTCATCTACCAAGTGGCTCTTTCAGTGGAACAAACTCAGTTCTAGAATAAGTATTAGGTCAATTTTCTTGCCTGAAATTACTAGCTCAAAAATCAAATTCACAAGGAGACTATCAGGTTAGTAATGGGGTACTAATATTAACGTTAGGCATTTTGGATTACCTTTCATCTTTCCCTTGTTGCTCTGTGCCTACTCAGACAAGATTCAGATGAGACCAAAAAAAGAGAGGGTATCTGGAAGAGATCTCTCAATCAGCAAAGAGACTGAGGTAATTGGAGGAAGCTTAAAGAGTTCATGACATAAAGGTAGAAAGTTCTTAATACTTACTGACTTACTAGGCCTTAACCCTTTTACTTATGTAAATAAATAGATTTAAATAGTAGACAGACTCTGAAAAGGTCAGAAACAGTCTGGTCATAATAAGGATGGATAGTTCTTTTGCCTTTTCACTACACTCACACAGAAAATGTCCACTACAAACAAAACCCCAAACTATAAAACACGAGATGTCATATTTTTCCAAAAACAAAACTGTTTACATTTCAAAGAGCATTATTTCATAAGTACTTCCATTTTATGGAAGAGAATTCCTTCAGGAATATTGAGCAAGTATTCACAACTCACCCAGAATATTCCTTTATTTATCTACCAAAACTCTTTTGAGTGCCTATTACATTTTAGGCACTGAAAAGAAATTTCAGCTGTGGACAAGGAAGACCTACTCCCCTGGACTATGTGATAAGAGCTGTCAGAGGAAAGAAGCTAACTACCGTGGAAGCATTCTTAAGTAGGATTGGCAGATTTACTAAATATAAATACAGGATGTCAAATACTACATGCTGCTGCTGCTAAGTCACTTCAGTCGTGTCCGACTCTGTGTGACCCCATAGACGGAAGCCCACCAGGCTCCCCCGTCCCTGGGATTCTCCAGGCAAGAACACTGGAGTGGGTTGCCATTTCCTTCTCCAATGTGTGAAAGTGGAAAGTGAAAAGTGAAAGTGAAGTCGCTCAGTCGTGTCCGACCCTTAGCGACCCCACGGACTGCAGCCTACCAGGCTCCTCCATCCATGGGATTTCTAGGCAACAGTACTGGAGTGGCTTGCCATTGCCTTCTCCGCAAATACTACATAGGATACAGTTATACTAAAAATTATTTGTTACATATGTGACCTACAAATTTAGTTGAGTATCCTATCTGGCAAACCTACATTAGAGGGACAACTTGTAACGGAGATAGGGTGAATGGAGAGAAAGGAAGGCTTATTTGGAAAATAACTTCTAAAACAAATTCTGGGCATAGCAGGGAATAGGTAGGGAGAAATCATTCTGAGTGGAAACAATACAATGCAAACTCAAAGTCCCAAGGTCACTGTTAGTCCAGGAATTGAAGGGGTAATGTTGATGAAAGATGAAGCCTGAGAGAAAAATAGAAGAAACTCTTGTAAAGAGTTTATACTTTATCATGAGTATGGTTCCACTAGTGACCTGTTAAGCAGCTTGTCTTTGCTTCAGTACGAAGAATAGACTACAGTTCTCTTGGCAGTATGATTGGCAGCCCAGTAAGGATGCTACTGATGTAACTGAGGATTTCAATGGAGGCCTGAACAAAGGCAATGGAAAGACAGGCCCATTAGTAACACCAGAACTAGAACTTGAGATGGCAGCTAAAGCCTCGGCAATTGCAAAGGGGATAGAGAAGAGAACTGAGAGGGAGGAAAACCAGGGGAAGCATTATAGAAATCAAATGAAGATAGGTCAACAAGTCAAATATTTTATGAGGAGGTAAGATAAGAGCTGAGAAGTGATGACTAGATTTAGCCTCAAGGAAATCACCAGTGACCTCTGGAGGGGTAGTTTTAGAGGGAATGACTGAGGCAAAATTAGGTCACCGTTGGCTGAGTAGAAGGTGATGCTGGGTTAGGAACCAGCTGGGGAAATGCGAGGGTCCCACTTCCTCTTTGCCCCTTTAACAGGTTTGGGTCAAGGACAGCAACGGTTTGGAGATGAAGCTGACTGTGCTCCAACCGGGCGGAACGGCGCAGCGAGCGACCGCGAGGGGCCAATCCTTCCCCACAGCGTTCTAGATTGACGGGGCCCGGCGCCAAGGAGCTCGGGCGGGAGGCCTAGTCACGGGGGGCGGAGTCAGGGCACTAACCCGGAACGGCTTGGGACGCTCTTTCCATTGTGAGGCCGGACCCGGGCGGGCCCTCAGCCAGAACGGCAGAGTCCTCCGGGCCAACGGGTGAGCCTCGTTAGACGAGCGGCGGCCGCGGCAGCCAGTGGAGTAGAGGCAGGGGCGGGCCGAGCCTGTGGGCGGGGAATTGATAAAGCATCTCTGTTTGCCACCCCGCCCCACACACACCCCAGAGGCGACGACGGGGAGGTGCCGCCCGGCCTGCAGGTGAGCGGCGGTGCCGCGGAAGAGGTGGTGAGGGGGGCGGCCTCTCCGCGGACGGTAGGTGCCAGCGGTGCGGCGTCAGGCCGCGGTCACCCCGCCGCTGGCTTTGGACCCGGATTCGCGGCGTCGCGGACCACAACGCTCAGGAAAGATAGCATTCGCCGCTGCAGTCTGACCTGGGAGGGTGAGGAGGGCCCGGGCCTCTGCAGCAAGGCTGGGAAAGTTTCCAGGCCCCTGTCAGGGCTCTGATTTGCGGAGCGAGCACTCTCTTCCAGGTTGCCCTGTATCCTGTCAGGTGCAGCCGCGGCTGTGGCCGAGCCTGCGGCGCGCCCCCTCCTCCCGGCTGGCCTCCTGGGAACTGAGCCTTCCTGGATTCTCCCAAGGGGCTGTTCCAAAGGGAGAGGATAGGAGTGAGAAGTACTTTATTAATGTGATAACAGGGGACTCTTAAGTAAACTTTAGTCATTTACCTGCCATAAGTTACAGGCAGGGAGTTGAATGTCCTCTAAGAGTATAGTGACGACAGTAGGGCCCGGTGTTGGTGGGAGGTGGGAATCCCACTTCAGAGAGGATTGGGGAAGTTTGTAGATTTTGTGATGTTTTTCTTCTTGAACAACCTAATGAGTTTACCTAAAAAAATTTTTGGACCCAGAATTTATGCCCGATTTTCCTTAGACCTCTTAATTCAGTCTTACCATGCAGTATTTAGGAACTTCATTCTCAAGTGTTAGTCCTTGGAAAAAAATTGCACAGGTGTAATACGCCTTTGGTGATACACCATCTTCACAAGGATTATGCAAGTGAACTATTTACCCCTATTTCCACCCAATACAGAATGATTGTGAAGTGGGATTTCAGGAAAATGGCTGTTCTCTGTGATTGGGTGTGGAAGAACTATGAATTTTTAGAAGTTGCAACTACTAAATTCCCTTTTGTAAAGATATGGAAGACAAGCAATATAAAAGGGATAGTATTTGACATCTAAAATGGCTTTTTAAACTATTTTGTGAGGTATTTAGCCCCAGCACCAAGAATATGTGCCTGGCTCAGAGTAGGAGCTTGATATATTTGAGTAAAATTATTGGGTAATGGATGATGAAAACCCAAACGGTTACATGAGTACAAAAATGTAAAGGAGAAGAGAGAAAAAAATTCCTGGAAACATAGCTTAGTTTCTGTTCATGCAAGCATAGCTACCAAATATCAACTCAAGGTTGCTTTGATTTGGGTACTATCTTACATTAATCAGAAGGTGTCAAAGATTTTCACACAATTAAGCCATGACTGACTGGAAGTCTAAGATACATTTTGATGTTAATTTCAGTGAGGTAGAAAATATATGTTAAAGTGCAAATGCATTTTGTCAAGAGTTCTTAGTGGTCTAGTGGTTAGGGTCTGTGCTTTCACTGCTGTGGCCCAGAATTCCCTGGTTGGGAAATTCCCACAAGCCATGCCTGTCAGCCAGAAATTTTTTAAAAAAGTGCATTTTATCAGTGAACTAGTTCATCAGTTTGGTACAGAACAAAGGGTTAGAAACATAGGTCAAGGACAAAGGGATACCACTTTTGTAGGATAGAGATAAGGAGTTGCAAATTGTTGGGGGGGGTGCACAGAATATGCAAATAATAGAAACTCCTGCCCAAATTTTAAGAATATATTGACTCAGGCATAGTTTTAAGAGGATTGTTATTTCTATCATTACAAAATTGATCTCACATTCTAAGAGCAGCAAAATCTGATTACAGATTTTTGTCTAAATTAGGATTCTTTTGGCAACTGCAGTCATTGTTTATTATGCACTTGTATTTTGTATGTTATAGTTTGTGTAACAGTGCTTCCATATAAAAGGCATACTGCTTAAATTTCAAAAAAAATATGAATTTTCAGATATATTTGCTTCTTACAGTAAGTTTCTTAGCAAAGAGTAGGGCCTTTCAAGCCAACCTGACATTTGTCCCCAGCCTAGTTATTTAACTTTGATTCCTGATACTTCTGCCATGTATTACTGTCCCTCCAAATCAAATGCCAATTCCTTCTGACAGCTTTCCTTGAACCCACCAAAGATTACGCCTTCTGAACACCCAGGATATTTTGTTAGTATTTCTCTTTGTGCACTTTTCTTACATTCATATTATTCATCGAGTAGAGAAGTAGTCATTTACTGTGTCCAGACTATACTAGGAAGTGGATAATAGCTGATATTTGTTAAGGGCTTATTATATCTTAGATATTATAAGCTTTTTGTTTGGGTTGTCTCATTTACTTCTCAAAACATTGTAGTATTCTATTATTTTTCCCATTTATAAATTAGGAAATAAGTTTAAAAGGTTAAATAATGTGTTCAGATCATAGTGCTTCTAAGTAGTGGAATTAATATACAAGCCTTGGTAGTCTCTATTCAAAACTTTCCATTTATAGTCTCTGTTATAAGTTTTTGATGTAAATTTTATGCATATATGTTTTAATAGATTATAGATTATTTGTTAGAAATAGTATATTTGTCTTTGATCCATTATTGCTTCTAATGTAAAGTAAGTGATTATAACAGCCTGTTAGTGGAAGCATGTGGCTAGGCCAACAAACAGCTATATGACTGAGATAAATGACTATATATGTGATCTCTAGAGCTGATGAATGATGGAGGACAGAGTGAGTGAACTTGTTGTAGAGCATAGCATGTTCTGTCTAGAAATGTGCTTAGGTTGAAAACTGAGCTTCTGTGAATATGTATACAACATAGACATACATGCGTATTCCTTTTCTGATTTTGTTGGCTTGCATTAACATACTAATAATGTTGTGCTAAGTCATATTCATACTCTAATTGGGTGTTATATTCCATTATGTGGCTATACTGCAATTTATTCACCTAATCCCTTATTGAATATTTATATTTTTCCCATACCTCTACATTTAAATATGACAGTGCTTTTAAAATGCTTCAAGAAGCCATTTAAATATCTGAAACATTCTGTATTTTTTGGAAACAAAAAGTCATCCTTAATTTGATATGGAATTTGATGTAACTTTAGCAATCTTTTCTATTTCTAAGGATATCTGACCTGCTGATTCCATTTTTAAAATATATTTTTAATAATCTGCTCCTCATTGGGTCATACTGCCTAAGTAGTTCTTCATAGCCTATTTATTTAAAATATTCTTTTCAGAATTTTGTATAACTTGTTAACTGTTATGTTCTTTAGTATAGTTATAGGGTAGGTAATTTAAGGTCTTCACTTAATTTCATAAACTGCTTCTTGCCTGTATTGACTTGGGCTGCCTTTTTCTTTTAAATATATACTTTGCCTGTAGCAGTTTGTTTTGCTAACTTATCTTACTTGAGTTATTGTCTGTTTCATTTTCTGCTTTTTCCCCTCCTCCAGTAACTTTTTTATTTTATGTTGTATTTTTACTTCCTATTAGGCACAGTGTTATGTATTGAAGATACTGCCTTTGGTGCAGGTGGGATACCATCTTCTAGATCCTCCTAAGGGTGGAGCAAATGGTAGAAGAAGGAGGAAACGAAGTTTGACTGCACTAATTCTTTGAAATGTGATGCAATGGCCCTATAGGTACTAAAGAGAAGTATATTGGGGCTTGTTTAATGATGTGCAAATGATGTGTAAATCAGTTTTCTTCAGTTCCTTTTTTATGCTGTTTATAAATATAATGAAGAAAGAAAGTGTTAGTCTCTCAGTTGTGTCCGACTCTGCAACCCCATGAACTGTAGTCCACCAGGCTCCTCTGTCCTTGGAATTCTCCAGGCAAGAATACTGGAGTGGGTTGCCAGTCCCTTCTCCAGGGGATCTTCCTGACCCAGGGGTCGAACCCAGGTCTCTTGCATTGTGGGCAGATTCTTTACTGTCTGAACCATCAGGGAGGCCCCATAAATATAGTAGTTCATGATTATTCTTCAGTTGCCTCTAGAGAAAAGCAGTATACTTGCCCAGCTCGACTGAGGACTTGAATTACATAAGGAATGTTAGGTTAGTGCTAATTAAATGAAATCCTCTAAAATTACAAGGCTTCTAGAATGTTCACTAAACTGTTGTAGAATCAGATGTTAAAATATTCCATTTTCTTATTTTTTTATTAGGTAATATTTGAAATATGAAAAAAATCATGTAGCTTTAAGTATACTAGTAAATCAGCTCCTTGACCACTGAAAAGAAAAACATACTAGTTTGTAACATCTGTCCATTTTTGTGTTGTAAATACTGCGATCTTGGCCAGTTTCTAGTTCCCAACATGACATTACTGAATATGAAGCTGGGAAGTGTACAATGACCTTCACCAACTCATATCAGCAGGCTCCAATATACTCCTAATGTTATAAAGCATAGTAATAAAGACTGAAAGACTTACCACTTGACCTATGAACTAGAACAATACCAAAGGCCATTGGCCTTTCTCTTCCTTTAGAGATTTACCTTTCGTGCAATAATAGTGAACTTAACTTGCTGTGTGCCAGGAACTATTCTCCGTATTTTACTAAATCCTTTAATCCTTAGAGTATCTCTTTGAAGCAATAATATTATTTTACAAAAGGAATTGCACGTAGGGAAATTAAATAACTAAGGCACACAGCTAGGAAGTTGCGATGCCAGGATTCCAACCAGGCATCTGACTGCACAACCTGTGCTTATAACCATTACATTCTGCGTTTGAATGTGTTAATGCTCAGTCGTGTCCAACTCTTTGCAACCCTATGGACTCTTACTTGCCAGGCTCCTCTGTCCATGGGATTCTTCAGGCATGAATACTGGAGTGGGTTGCCATTTCCTCCTCCAGGGGGTTATTGGCAGGCAGATTCTTTACCACTGAGCCACTGCCTGTTTTGATGCTTTTTTAATGTATGAATATGTTTGCTTATACTCTAGTGACAAGAGGCTTATATTTGACTATAATGGCAGTATTTGCTTAAGACAGGATCAAAAGTGCTGCCACTATTTGATTATACATTCTAGTGGATTTCAATTTTATTATTAAATGTCTCAAGTAATTGGAAGCCTGCTTTAGAATAGTTTGCTGCAATCTTTTTTTTCCCCTTTTTTTGCCTGCTTTGCCCTTTTTGTGGGTGTACAAAATTGACAGTGACTTTTTGAGGGTTTATTTTCTGCTCTTTTAAGTTCAGGAGATGGTTACTGTACATCAGTGGTTAGAAACAAAAAGATGCATTGGCGGGCATTTTTTTTGATGATGTTACTACACAAGATCAGTTGAATAAGTATTACTGCTGCTGCTAAGTCACTTCAGTCGTGTCCGACTCTGTGCGACCCCATAGATGGTAGCCCACCAGGCTCCGCCATCTCAGGGATTCTCCAGGCAAGAACACTGGAGTGGTCTGCCATTTCCTTCTCCAATGCATGAAAGTGAAAAGTGAAAGTGAAGTCGCTCAGTCGTGTCCGACTCTTTGCGACCCCATGGACTACAGCCTACCAGGCTCCTCCACCCATGGGATTTTCTAGGCAAGAGTACTGGAGTGGGTTGCCATTGCCTTCTCCCAAGTATTACTGGAAACCTGAAAAAATGCATACAAGAAGTGAAATCTTAATAAAAAAATACTTTTATTAGAGTTTAGAAATAAGGGATTTGTATCCACTTTTAAGCCCTGGAGAGAAGAGGTTAAACAGTGGTACAAAAGATTAGTGCATTTACTGATTAAATTTAGTTACCTTAATTACTATACTTTTGCTTCAGTAGAAAATACTATTTATATTGTCAATTACCAGAGAAATATTTTTCACTCAACTAGTAAAATTTTAAACTGGCAAATATTAAAGTTTTTCAGTGAAGAAACTGTGGTAGAGTGAAACATAACTGGTTGAAACTGGAGAGTTTTCTGGCTACATATAGAACTTTATCCAGACTTAATGATGGGACGTGGAATTTAATGGATATGGGTATTTTTCTTTCTATTGGCAGGAAATGTTTATGATCCTACAGTGATAGAGCTGGAAGGCACCTTAACAGCCTACCCTCTCATTTTGAAAAGGAGGGAAAAAAAAAGCTCTGTAGCAGTGATCAGTAAGTGAATTTGAAGTCAGAAAACGTGGTTTGTGTGAATGTGTGCATGCAAAGTCACTTCAGTCGTGTCTGACTTTGTGACGCTATGGACTGTAGACCACGAGGCTTCTCTGTCCATGGGATTCTTCAAGCAAGAATTGGAATCGGTTGCCGTTTCCTTCTCCAAGAGATATTCCCAACCCAGGGATCAAACCCACATCTCTATGTCTCCTGCATTGACAGGCAGATTCCTTACTGCTGAGCCACCAGGGAAGCCCTTGTTCCTCGTTACACACTTTTAAAATCTCTTTTCCAGTTCGTTTGTGTGCCTTCCCATAATGCAAAGGTTCAGTTCAGTTCAGTCGCTCAGTCGTGTCCGACTCTTTGCGAACCCATGAATCACAGGACTCCAGGCCTCCCTGTCCATTACCAACTCCCGGAGTTCACTCAAACTCATGTCCACAGAGTCGGTGATGCCATCCAGCCATCTCATTCTCCGTCGTCCCCTTCTCCCGCCCCCAACCTTTCCCAGCATCAGAGTCTTTTCCAGTGAGTCAACTCGTTGCATGAGGTGGCCAAAGTATTGCAGTTTCAGCTTTAGCATCAGTCCTTCCAGTGAACACCCAGGATTGATCTCCTTCAGAATGGACTGGTTGGATCTCCTTGCAGTCCAAGGGACTCTCAAGAGTCTTCTCCAGCACCACAGTTCAAAAGCATCAATTCTTTGGCGATCAGCTTTCTTCACAGTCCAACTCTCACATCCATACATGACCATGGGAAAAACCATAGCCTTGACTAGACAGACCTTTGTTGGCAAAGTAATGTCTCTGCTTTTTAATATACTATCTAGGTTGGTCGTAACTTTCCTTCCAAGGAGTAAGTGTCTTTTAGTTTCATGGCTGCAATCAGCATCCGCAGTGATTTTGGAGCCCAAAAAAACAAAGTCTGATACTGTTTCCACTGTTTCCCCATCTATTTCCCATGAAGTGATGGGACCAGATGCCGTGATCTTCGTTTTCTGAATGTTGAGCTTCAAGGCAACCTTTTCACTCTCCTCTTTCACTTTCATCAAGAGGCTTTTGAGTTCCTCTTCACTTTCTGTCATAAGGGTGGTGTCATCTGCATATCTGAGGTTATTGATATTTCTCTCGGCAATCTTGATTCCTGCTTGTGCTTCTTCCAGCCCAACATTCTGCATGATGTACTCTGCATATAAGTTAAATAAGCAGGGTGACAATATACAACCTTGACGTACTAGATAGCAGAAAACTACATTTCCCAGGTATTGTATTGAGGATCTGAATGTGCTTTAGATTCCACCAAAGAGATACATTTGTATAAAACTTGAAATCAAAGTGTGTGAGAAAATCAGGTGTTTAAAGCATTTGTTTTACTGGTGTGGGTCAGCACCATGGTTTTCCAACTTTAGTGTTTATTAGGATCATCTGGAAGACTTATTGAAACATAGACTGCCAGATCTTGCCCCCAGAGTGCTGTATTTAAATGGTCTGGGGTGGGTCCTGAAAAGTTTATCTTTCTAATGTTTCTGGTACACCCTCTCTGTCTTATTTTTTTTTTTTTTTTTTGCTTTTTAACATCTAGTGGTCACTTTGGCAGGTTGACTCATTTATTCATTCAAACGTGTTTATAGTATGTATGCCTGCCATGTGCCAGGATCTCTGCTACACTCGGGAGACATGATGGTGAGCAGAAATGTTGTTGTCTCCTGAAATTAACAGTGAAATGGGAAAGAGACACTCTTAGTTGTATATTAGCACAAGTATAACATTTAGGTGAAGAAAATGAGTAATTTACTTGTCAGGAGAGGATTCACTGAGGAGCATATGTCGAATCTGCAAGCTGAAAGATGAGGAGGGATTAAGTAAGTCAAACAGGGAACAATCCATTTTCTAGTCAGAGGGAATAGTGTATACAAAAACTCTGAACAGGGAAATAGATTGACAACAGTGGGTGACTTAAAGAAGGCCTTTGCAGTTAGAGTACAGAGGATGAATTGGGGAGAGCAGAAGTAGGGAGCAGATCAAGAATGAATACTGGCAGTTAGTAAGGAACTGTTACAGCAGCCTGGGTGAGAGAAGATGGTAGCTTGGACTGTGGTAGTGCTGGCAGAGACAGAAAATGTAGTCAGTTTTGAGCCATATTAAGAGGGCATTTGTTTGTTTTTAAATTATATAACTTATTGGATTGAAGTATATTGCAAAAGTTGCAGGTTGATTGACTTTTACTTTTTTCTCTTTAGGAATCATCCAGCCTGCCTGTGCTACTAGATGAATGGAAAACTCTGATTTAAACAAAGTACTAACAAGGAATTGTCCTTAATTTTTGTATTTTGTAGTATTCCTCAAATTCTTTTCACATCTTCCCTTACTGTAAAAACTCCTTTTAAGTTAGAAAATGAAGCAATTGAAGAGGAAAAGGAAAAGCAATTTCAGTGTACAAGAAACTCAGACCCTTTTGAAAGAAATTACGAAAAGGAAAGAAGTAATTTTTTCCAAGCAGCTCAATACAACAATTAATGTGATGAAGCGAATGGCTTGGGAGGAGATTGCACAGTGTGTGAATGCTGTAGGAGAAGGAGAACAGAGAACAGGGACAGAAGTGAAAAGAAGGTACCTTGACTGGCGAGCCCTTATGAAGAGAAAGAAGATGAAGGCAAACATTAAGCTAGTTGGTTCAGGGTTTCCCCTTCCCACATCTGATTTAGATGACTCTCTCACTGAAGAGATAGATGAAAAGATTGGATTCCGAAGTGATACAAATTTTGATTGGCAAAATGTGGCAGATTTCAGGGATGCAGGTGGATCTTTAACTGAGGTCAAGGTGGAAGAGGAAGAAAGAGATCCCCAGAGTCCTGAAGTAAGTATTAGCCTATGTGAACCCTCTTTTTATTTCTTCATTTCTGATATGAGAGTTTGTTATAGACCAAGAACAGTTAAGAAATTCCCAGATTTTCAAGCTAACTTAAAAATACTACATAACCGTCATTCCATTTTTTACTATCTTACCGTCATTAATCTCTTCTCACCTCAATGTACTCTTTTAACTGTACATTATTAATGATGTCACATAATTGTAAATATTTTTCAAAATTCAAAATAAATGGTTTTGTGTGCTCAAGTACAGAAAACTTTAAAGAAATGCCTAGACAAATTAACAACCATGAATATAAATAAATACTAAGAACTACTTTTCTCTTTTAGTTTGAGATTGAAGAGGAAGAAGAAATGTTGTCATCAGTCATACCAGATTCCAGGAGGGAAAATGAACTTCCTGATTTCCCCCACATTGATGAATTTTTTACTCTAAACTCAACACCGTCTAGGTCTGCATATGATGAACCCCATTTGCTTGTAAACATAGAGAAACAGAAATTAGAATTGGAAAAACGAAGGCTTGATATTGAGGCTGAAAGACTGCAGGTTGAGAAGGAACGCCTACAGATTGAGAAAGAGAGGCTGCGACATTTAGACATGGAACATGAGCGACTTCAGCTGGAGAAGGAGCGTTTGCAGATTGAAAGAGAGAAGCTGAGGTTACAGATAGTCAACTCAGAGAAGCCGTCTTTGGAAAGTGAACTTGGTCAAGGGGAAAAGTCCATACATCAGCCACAGGATATAGAAACTGAGAAGTTAAAACTTGAGAGAGAACGCTTACAACTGGAAAAAGATAGGCTGCAGTTTTTGAAATTTGAATCAGAGAAGCTGCAGATTGAAAAGGAACGTTTACAAGTAGAGAAAGAGAGACTACGAATTCAGAAGGAAGGACACTTGCAATGATTTATCTAGGTCTCCATTTATCAAATGTTTGTAAACCATAGGTTTAGGTTTAAAAATGGTTGCAGGATTAGCTGTATTGTTGGTTTTTTCCCCTGTTTAATATTAGTGTTTTCAGTAGGAAAAAGATTATTTGTGGGTAATTATATGCTTAAGTCTTCTATGAAAACTATGTGCCCTAGCATAAACAGTATAGCAGAAATTGTTGTACTATACTCTTTAAATTAGAGAAATTACACACAGTCTTGTATAATCTATGGACTCAAGAGTTTACAATTATGTCTGTATAAAACTCTAGCTCAGTAGTTGTCAACTGGGGGTGACTTTGCCCCCTCCCCCCAAAGACATTTGGTAATGTCTGGCGACACATTTTGGTTGTCAGAATTGGAAAGTTGGGCACATTGCTACTGGCATGTAGTAGATAGAGGCTAGGGATGCCTACATCCTGCAATACACAGGACAGTTTCCACCCTCCCCCCCTCCCCAAAAAAGAATGATCAAACTCAAAATATCAATATTGCTGAAGTTGAAGAACCCTGTCTTAGCCTGACTGAGCACCTCTTTAGCTATGTTTCAGTTTCAGAATGTTAAAACCGCAGATATTTATGTGGGAATTATTTAAATGGCCCAAAACTTTTGCTATGAAACAGTACTGTATAGGTATGATGAAGATTATAGATGTTTTATTCCTTTGTTTCCATCCATATATAATGTGACAGTCAGAAAACAATATAGGCAACATCAGAGGTTGTCTAAAGTGGGTTATTTTCCAAAACAGTTCATTCATTTAGCCTTTGGTGCTTTAGAAACAGCATACATTTTTGTAAGCTTTACACTTTCTTCTGTGACTCCATTGACTAAGCCAGTAGTTTAGACAAAAATTGTCATTTCAACCATGTACTGAAATCTTAATATACTTGGTTGAAGCTAGTAAGAATGTTACCAGTTTAAAAATGGTGCCAGTAGACAATGAGCTGGAACTCCGTAAGTGGTCGTTTGATTTTGAAAATAGATAATAGCTATTTGGAACTGGGATTGGGGGTGGGGGAGAATGTCCTCTGTATCAAATAGTAATGATGGTGATGAAATAATGATAGTAGTGGTGTATTATGAATTAGGGAAGCACTATTGCACACTATCTGACCTAATCTGTAGAAAAAGTCTTGAGAGTAGTAGTATTCCTGAACCTGAGGCTTAGAGAATTCACACTTCACTTAAATGACTGATTTCATATATCATGATGCATTTTGTCTTTGTTCCTCCCTGTGAAACAAAGTTTGTATCTTTAGTCAGTCGTTTTGGTATTCTGAGACTTGAGGGTTTACTTAATCTGGTGATTTGCCTTCAGTCTCCTAAAGGTAATTTTTCCACTGTCCAGATGATTCTGAAGCACACTAAAGTTGAGAATCACTGCATGAGATCATTTTGTATTTTCCCATTTCCCGTATATGTAGCCTTAGCACGTCTCTTATATTGACAGATACTACTTTGATTCTAAATTGATTCTTGTTAATTTAAGAATGTCTTGAAACCATATGTTACATTTGAGTATGGGTATATAAGGCAAAAATATACATCTTAGTTACCTTGAGTTTGGAATAGTGTTATTTTTGTATAATTGAAATAAATGCTTCTACCATAGAAATGAATTTGCCAATACTAATTGTGTGAACATTTGTCATTTCAAGTGATGCTCTATGCCGTGAGTGTCAAGGTTGTCAAGGCTGGAAGAGAGCTTTATCATGGTGAGTGGGGGCAAAGGGCCTAACATTTGTGTTAGGGATTATGCTATGTGCTATTCATGCATTATTTTGTTTCTTAAAACAAGCCTTAAGTCATTTTGGCCTGACTTTTATGAGAAAGGGAACAGTACTTCATCAGTTTAATTAAAGAATACATTAAAAAGTGATATGCCAATACTGACCCAAGATTTTAGCATAAAAGCTCTAAGGAGAAGGAGTACTGAAAGTTTATAGATGTAGTTATAAGTATTGTAGCTTGGTTACTTGCTCCTTGTGAAAATCATTTAACTTACACTATGATTTGATTTCCTCATCTGTAAAATGAGTGTAATGATATCTGCTCTGCATATGCTTCATAGTTCTTTTTTTGTTAATAATATGTAAAGTAAAATGCTATTTTAAAGGCAAGTTGATATTAGTGCTAACATTTAAGATAAATAGATTTTTAACTTCATAGAAGTAAGCATTGAAGATAGCCAGTATTATTTACGTATGGAGCATTCTTGGTTCCTAGAAGTAAGAGACCTAAAAGAAAAGAGGCATCAGCTTACTACCTTCCAGGGCTTTGGCTGAAGAGCTTTGAACTTCTTAACACTGTCCCAGGTATAGATGGATTCAGTTGGTTCACTGTAGTAGGAAACTTCATTGCTGCATTTCTGAAGTGGTAGGCATACTTGGAGTGAGTCATTTTAGTTAGCTGTTTCTGTGTAATTTGTTGTTGCTGTTGTTCAGTCACTAAGTCATGTCTGACTTTTTTGTGACCCCCATGAACTGCAGCACACCAGGCTTCCAAGTCCTTCACTATCTCCAGGAGAGTACTCAAACTCATGTCCGTTGAGTCAGTGATGCCATCCAACCATCTCATCCTCTGTCTCTCCCTTCTCCTCCTGCCTTCAATCTTTCCCAGCATCAGGGTCTTTTCCAGTGAGATGGCTCTTTGCATCAGGTGGCCAAAGTATTGGAGCTTCAGCATCGGTCCTTTCAATGAATATTCAGGGTTGACTTCCTTTAGGATTGATTGGTTTGATATCTTTGTCGTTCAAGGGACACTCAAGAGTCTTCTCGAGCACCACATTTCGAAAGCAAATTCTTTGGTGCTTAGTCTTCTTTATTGTCCAACTCTCATAGCTGTACATGACTACTGGAAAAATCATAGCTTTGACTATATGTACCTTTGTTGGCTAAGTGATGTCTCTGCTTTTTACTTTGCTGTCTAGGTTTGTCATAGCTTTTCTTCCAAGGAGCAAGTGTCTTTTAATTTCATGGCTGCAGTCACCATTTGCAGAGATTTGGAGCTCAAAATCATTTTAATTAGCTGTTTCTGTGTAATAAACCACTCCGAAACTAACTGACTCATGTTGCTTATGATTTTAGAGGCAATTAGGCTGAACTCATTTGGGTGGTTCTGATCTTGGCTGGGTTCTTATGGTCAGCTGCAGGTTGGCTAGGCTGTTCAGCTTCTGGGGGTGTTAACTGGATATTGGTTCGGGGTGAGGGGTTTGTCTCAGCTCTCTTGCGGTGTTTAATCACCTAACAAGGCTTATTTTAGTGGGGATAGCAGGAGTTCAAGAAGGAAAGAATTGATGCTCAAGGTGATTTGAGGCCAAGGCTCAGGACTGGCACTTCACTTCTGCTGCATGATATTGGCCAAAACAAATCACTGGGTCATACGACAGTTGAAAAGTGGGGGAGAGTGTCACCTTTTGATATGCAGAGCTGAGGAAGCAGAGATCAAATCGAAAACATCTGCTGGATCTTTGAAAACGCAAGAGAGTTCCAGAAAAACATCATTTCTGCTTTATTGACTATGCCAACGCCTTTGACTGTGTGGATCACAATAAACTATGGAACATTCTGAAAGAGATGGGAATACCAGACCACCTGACCTGCCTCTTGAGAAACCTGTATGCAGGTCAGGAAGCAACAGTTAGAACTGGACATGGAACAACAGACTGGTTCCAAATAGGAAAAGGAGTATGTCAAGGTTGTATACTGTCACCCTGCTTATTTAACTTATATGCAGAGTACATCATGAGAAACGCTGGGCTGGAAGAAGCACAAGCTGGAATCAAGAAAGCCGAGAGAAATATCAATAACCTCAGACATGCAGATGACACCACCCTTATGGCAGAAAGTGAAGAACTAAAGAGCCTCTTGATGAAAGTGAAAGAGGAGAGTGAAAAAGTTGGCTTAAAGCTCAACATTCAGAAAACTAATGGCATCTGTTCCCATCACTTCATGGGAAATAGATGGGGAAACAGTGGAAACAGTGGCTGACTTTATTTTTCTGGGCTCCAGAATCACTGCAGATGCTGATTGCAGCTGATTGCAGCTAAATTAAAAGACGCTTACTCCTTGGAAGGAAAGTTATGACCAACCTAGACAGCATATTAAAAAGCAGAGACATTACTTTGTCAACAAAGGTTCGTCTAGTCAAGGCTATGATTTTTCCAGTAGTCATGTATGGATATGAGAGTTGGAGTTTAAAGAAAGCTGAGTGCAGAAGAATTGATGCTTTTGAACTGTGTTGTTGGAGACGACTCCTTGAGAATCCATTGGACTGCAAGGAGATCCAACAGTCCATGCTAAAGGAGATCAGTCCTGGATGTTCATTGGAAGAACTGATGTTGAAGCTGAAACTCCAGTACTTTGGCCTCCTGATGCGAAGAGCTGACTTACTTACTAAAAGACCCTGAGGCTGGGAAAGATTGAGGGTGCCTCGACAGAGTCCAGGGATACCCTCAGGATGAGCGGCTTTGGCGAAGAAAAGAAAGCGAGTCGAGTCTTGGTTGAGTGCAGAATCAAGACTAATTTATTTTTTCTACATCAGTGTTTATATACCCTAAACTAGTACAATTCTAAAGGGGAGTGAACAAAGTCAGCTCAACATTACATCAGTTTGCCCTTTACAAAACCAGAATGTTACCCGCATATTCTTTGTTTATGAGAGTCTTATCTATAATAGATTTTAGTACATTATCTTCTGGCCTTGGGGCCTATTAACATCTTATGACCTTTTCTTACAAGCTAGGTGAATGCAAAGCCATGTTTTGTAAGCTATTCTTATTTTTCCACTTGCCTTGAACTAAACAAA
Organism: Moschus berezovskii; assembly: GCF_049115385.1. Taxonomy (NCBI): domain Eukaryota; kingdom Metazoa; phylum Chordata; class Mammalia; order Artiodactyla; family Moschidae; genus Moschus; species Moschus berezovskii. The sequence goes on from NC_142473.1 coordinate 4,973,194, forward strand.
AAGAGAAAAGTTGCAGTCTCGTAAGGTAAAGTTGCAGCATCAGTTCAGTTCAGTCTCTCAGTGGTGTCCGACTCTTTGCGATCCCATGAATCACAGCACGCCAGGCCTCCCTGTCCATCACCAACTCCCAGAGTTCACTCAAACTCATGTCCATCGAGTCGGTGATGCCATCCAGCCATCTCATTCTCTGTCGTCCCCTTCTCCTCCCGCCCCCAATCCCTCCCAGCATCAGAGTCCTTTCCAGTGAGTCAGTGCATCACATGAGGTGGCCAAAGTATTGCAGTTTCAGCTTTAGCATCAGTCCTTCCAATGAACACCCAGGATTGATCTCCTTTAGAATGGACTGGTTGGATCTCCTTGCAGTCCAAGGGACTCTCAAGAGTCTTCTCCAGCACCACAGTTCAAAAGCATCAATTCTTCGGCGATCAGCTTTCTTCACAGTCCAACTCTCACATCCATACATGACCACTGGAAAAACCATAGCCTTGACTAGATGGACCTTGGTTGGCAAAGTAATGTCTCTGCTTTTTAATACACTATCTAGGTTGGTCATAACTTTCCTTCCAAGGAGTAAACGTCTTTTAATTTCATGGCTGCAATCGGCATCCACAGTGATTTTGGAGCTCAAAAAAATAAAGTCTGACACTGTTTCCACTGTTTCCCCATCTATTTGCGGCATAGTGGAGAAGGAAATGGCAACCCACTCCAGTGTTCTTGCCTGGAGAATCCCAGGGATGGGGGAGCCTGGTGGGCTGCCATCTATGGGGTCGCACAGAGTCGGACACGACTGAAGCGACTTAGCAGCAGCAGCAGCAGAGATTTAACACAATGGTCAGTTCTTTCTAGTTACTACACACAGACTATGGTTCCGGTGAGGCAGCCTCTGCCTAGCACTCCTGTTTGAATATTAACGATTGTCTTGTTTCTACACTAGGGCTAAACTCTTATTTTTCTAAATTCTAACTATATCAACAATAGTTTCTACATCAAGAGCAAAAACACAGCAGGCAAATGTTGATTCAGTAACAATTTCTAGAATAATATTTTTTATGTTTTCTAATAGGGCTTCTTTACCCCCCCCTCCCCCACCCGAAGGGCTCTGCGCGTATTAGGGCTTTTTGTGTGATCAGGTTCTTTATGCTATTTATGATTACGGTGTTGTGAGCAATCATGTGCATTCGTACCAAGGGCATAAACAAGTTGATTCCATTTGGAAAGAGAACGGGGAAGGCCTTCTGCCTGTGTCACAGAAGTTAAGGAGCAGTCAGAAAGACAGCAGTCAGAAAGATAAGCATCGAAAAGACAGATACCATCTTTAAGGTGAGCACTGGGGCAGCCTTTTGAATTCCGTGAAGTCCTGATCTGCCTTGCTTGTCAGGTCTTCTCCTCATGACCTTGTCATGGGTGGGGTCTTGCGTGCTGGCTCCCGGCATGAGGGCAGGAGGAAAAGGGGACGACAGAGGATGAGATGATTGGATGGCATCACCAACTCAATGGACATGAGTTTGGGTAGACTCTGGGAGTTGGTGATGGGCAGGGAGTCCTGGAGTGCTGCGGTTCATGGGGTCGCAAAGAGTCGGATATGACTGAGGGACCGATTGAACTCAAAGTCTTTCTGAAAAGAAATGGGTACAGAGAGGAGTGAGGATTTGTGTTCATTCTCATAATCTACTACATGGCCATTCTGGTTTATCTGGATGCTCCTGATTATATCAGTGGTATTAGTAGTTTATCTGGTTTAGCATTTGTTCTAGACAGAAATACCCTAATATGGGCATTAAATTATATTGTCATTCTGGTCATGAAGAATATCTTTTGTAAGGATGCTGATTTTAATGAAGATAGGGGCCATAAATTTGCAGAAAAACAAAGTGCGCTCTAAGGCTTTTTCTGGTAAATTAAGCACATTAGTCTGTAACTGAAGAGAATTCTTTACTTTTGTTTTCTACCTAATTTGTCCGTTTTTTTTTAAATTACTTTGTCTATTTTCATTTTTCTACCTCTTCATGCTTTGTCATTTAATCCTGAAAATAGAAGCAGATCATAGTGTTTCTGGAATATTTTAAATTGATAGCTACCTTTCCTATCTCTCCTTAATTTTTTGAAATAAAAAATATTTTAATTGGTTTGTTCTACATTTGCTTTAACATTATACTTCCCCCTGATAAATTAATTTTTTAAATACAGATGACCACTTAAATGTTAGTGGAGGTTAGGGGCATTCACTCCTCTGCCCATGCAGCTGAAAATTTGCATATACTTTTTGACTCCCTGAAAACTTTACTAATAACCTACTCTTGACTGGAAGCTTTACTGATAACATAAACAGTTGGTTAACATATTTTATACATGTATTATGTTCTGTATTCTTACAATAGAGTAAGCTAGAGAAAAGAAAATGTTATTAAGAAAATCATGAGAAAAAAAATAACATTTAACAGTACTACATTGTATTTATCTATACCTTACGTTTATATCATCTACATACAAGATGAATTATCTGTCTTGGCAGTATCTCCATCCATATTGTCTTATATGATAGAAATCACTAGATATTGTGTGTATTAGTACTGGATATAAAAAATGTAAAGATTATGTGAAAAATTAATTTATTTACAGGTATAATATATTGATAATAAAGAAGCAGTAATGTGATTGCTTTGTGCTGCTGCTTCTGCTGCTGCTAAGTTGCTTCAGTCATGTCTGACTCTGTGTGACCCCATAGACGGCAGCCCACCAGGCTCCCCCATCCCTGGGATTCTCCAGGCAAGAACACTGGAGTGGGTTGCCATTTCCTTCTCCAATGCATGAAAGTGAAAAGTGAAATGCTAGCTTAGTGTAATCAATATAATGACTTCATGGTAGCCTATCCTATACACTAAAAAAAATGAATCATTAGAAATAACAAGATGGCAGAGGAATAGGTGGATATGGAGTACCTTTCTCTCCACTGATACATCAGGAACACACCTTCAGACACAGAAGTGAATGCAGAACACCAGCTGAGAGCGGACAGGAGTTCCTGGCCAGCATTAAATATTGTATAGAACCACGCAAAACTCGGTATGATGCAAGAGCTAGGGGGAAAAACAGGATTGTTAGTAGGAGTGGACCTGCCCTCAGGGTGGGGGAACTGAAGCAGGGGTTGGATCCCCACATCGGGGCAATTGTCTGGGTCAGAGGAGAAACATTTAAGGCTAAGAGTGAAGCAGCTGATCTGTGGCAGCCTAAATGGAATGAGGTCAGTCCTTGCTGCAGTCGTAGGTACCCTAGAGGGTATGGTGGCTGGGAACTGGAGTTTAGGGACTGTGGAGCAATCCCAGGGTGAGGGCTGCTGTTGACTGTAGAGATGGATCCAGGGGGTGTGAGGGAGGAGATCGTGATGGGAAATGCCTGTGGAGGAAAGCCAGGCAGCATGAAAGCAAGGTGATACTGCTGAGTCATGCGTAGGGGGTGGAGCCATCACCATAGTCTCTCTCCCACCCACAGGCCGGCATCCACAGCTGAACAGTACAGAGGCTGGCCCACCAAATGCCTGACGCTCTGAACTACAGAGTAGGACCCCACCCATGGTGCCCGTTTAAATACCTGATACACTGATCTACAGAGTAGGACCCCACCCATCGTGCCTGTTTAAGTACCTGATGCACTGATCTACAGAGTAAGACCCCAGCCGGGGGGGCCCCCCTCTACGTGCCTGATGCGCCCAACAACAGAGAAGGACCCCAGGCAAGGGAGCCCTCTAAATGCTTGAACAGGCAGAGCTACAGAGAAAGACTGGCCAAAGAGGCCTTCTGATGGCCAGCTACAAGAAGCTCGAAAAAAGACTCTGATAGGGCCATAACTGCTAGGGTGGAGGCAGTCCATGTCCCTGCACACTTTGTGCCACCAGGGTTCCTGCAAGTCAAGCAACTGTGCCACCTTCATGCTCAACTTTCACTAGGGCAGAACTGCTGCAAGCAAAAAAAAGAAAAATTTTCATCTATGCGTTCAGGGTTGCTTTGGTCATGTCTGAATCTTTGCCATCCTGTAAACTGGCCTGCCAGGCTTCTCTGTCAGGGAAGGGGTTTCTCCAGGCAAGAGTACAGGAGCGTGTTGGCCAATACTGGTTGCCACACTCTTCTCAGTTCCGTTCAGTTCAGTCGCTCACTCGTGTCCGACTCTTTGCAACCCCATGAATCACAGCACGCCAGGCCTCCCTGTCCATCACCAACCCCCGGAGTTCACTCAAACTCATGTCTGTCGAGTTGGTGATGCCATCCAGCCATCTCATCCTCTGTCATCCCCTTCTCCCACCTTCAATTTTTCCCAACATCAGGGTCTTTTCATATGTGTCAGCTCTTTGTGTCAGGTTGCCAAAGGACTGGAGTTTCAGCTTCAGCATCAGTCCTTCCAATGAATATTCAGAACTGATTTCCTTTAGGATAGACTGGTTGGATCTCCTTGCTGTCCAAGGGACTCTCAAGAGTCTTCTCTACACCACGGTTCAAAAGCATCAATGCTTCGATGCTCAATTTTCTTCACAGTTCAACTCTCACATCCATACATGACTGAGGGAAAGCCCATAGCCTTGACTAGATAGACTTTTGCTGGCAAAGTAATGTCTCTGCTTTTTTATATGCTGTCGGAGAAGGCAATGGCAAGCCACTCCAGTACTATTGCCCAGAAAATCCCATGGATGGAGGAGCCTGGTAGGCTGCAGTCCGTGGGGTCGCTAAGGGTCAGACACGGCTGAGCAACTTCACTTTCACTTTTCATTTTCACACATTGGAGAAGGAAATGGCAACCCACTCCAGTGTTCTTGCCTGGAGAATCCCAGGGATGGGGGAGCCTGGTGGGCTTCCGTCTATTGGGTCACACAGAGTCGGACACGACTGAAGTGACGCAGCAGCAGCAGCAACAGGTTGATCATAAATTTTCTTCCAAGGAGTACGTGTCTTTTAATTTCACGGCTGCAGTGACCATCAGCAGTAATTTTGGAGCCCAAAAAATAAAGTCTGCCACTGTTTCCACTCTTTCTCAGTCTATTTGCCATGAAGTGATGGGACTGGATGGCGTGATCTTTGCTTTTTGAATGTTGAACTTTAAGCCAACTTTTTCACTCTTTCATTTTCATCAAGAGGCTCTTTAGTTCTTCTTCACTTTCTGCCATAAGGGTGGTGTCATCTGCATATCTGAAGTTATTGATTTTCTCCTGGCAATCTTGATTCCAGCTTGTGCTTCATCCAACTTCATCCAAAGCAACTATCAGTTCAGTTCAGTTCAGTCGCTCAGTCGTGTCCGACTCTTTGTGACCCCATGAATCACAGCACGCCAGGCCTCCCTGTCCATCACCAACTCCCGGAGTTCACCCAAACTCATGTCCATCTGCCTGGAGCCAGCAAGGGAAATCCTACCCGTGGCAAAGGTCAATTGGGGAAGAGGCCTGACAGTCAAAGGCTAATCAGGACTCGAGGAACCCCCTGGACTTACCCGAGCATCTACCCCAAAGAAAACCGGAGTCTGACTGCCTTACTATCTTATGCCTCTTATCAAGTCCTCTAATACTTATGGGGGCTTCCCCCCAACCACCTTTCTCTGAAAACATTAATTCAGAGCTGTAGTTTAAAAGTTCTCCTGGGCTTAATAGGAGTGTTCCAATCCAAGCCCCTCTGATAGCTTTCTAACTTGCATGACAAGTTTGTCTGGGCTCTTACAACTACGAATGTGACTGTTTACAGCCTCCCAGCCATGCAAGGACAGAAAGCCTAATATTCTAAAATACAGGGGTCACCCCCATAAAAGCAGTCCCCAGAGAAAAAAAATAAAATACAGGAATTTGTTGAAGAAGTTAAAATCATTAGAATAGTACTAAAAAAGATTTCATTGTTGAATCAATGCTTTCTGCAAAGTTTATCTATTGTATCCTTGGAAATATATTAATCACATATAGAGAAAATAAGTAGTAGCCTTTGATTTAACCACATCAGATCTTAATAAATTCCTTTCTTGTAGCTCACTACACCCTTGCCTTATAGGAATGTAACTTTGTCAAGTGTCTTTGGAGAATAGCACCTGACTTTAGGAAAATCACCTTAAAAGAATATAAGACTTTTTCTAGCTAGCTAACCTTTGTTAGGAGAGAGGGCCATAAACTGTTAGCAGGCCTCCTGGCCAGAAGATGATGTAAACCACCTAAAACTTTTGTATATCATGAGACATACAAAAATAAGCCCTGATCCTGATAAGGGTCAAGACTGCTGACCCCACGTGATTTTGGCATGACTCTATACCTCCCTTTCTCTATTTTTTATGTGCACAACTTAGGGTATAAAAGCAGCACTGGAAAATAAAGTTTTGGGCCTTGCTCACTGAAGCTTGGTCTCCCCATGTTGTTCTTTCTCTTTTTCCATCCTTTTCTCTATTCTCCTTTTTCCGGTTGAGATCCTTGGAGCGCTGGGCCCTCTGTGTTTACTTACCTGCCTGGGCTTCTAAGACCCACTCGAGGGGGTGCCCTGGTGGGGTGCCTCCAGTGATTCGAGAGGGCGCCTGCGGCCTATGTAAACAGAGCAAACCCCGTGCTGGGGTTTTATTGGTCTCCTGTGTAAACCAAGGAATCATCAGCCCCTGTCTCTCTCTCTCTCTCTCTCTCTCTCTCTCTATCTCTCGCTGACGCTGACGCCGTCCATCCCAGGGATACCCTGGGCCGTATCGAGGCTGGTCCCTGATATCCATCAAGTCAATGATGCAATCCAGCCATCTCATTCTCTGTCGTCCCCTTCTCCTCCCGCCCCCAATCCTTCCCAGCATCAGAGTCTTTTCCAGTGAGTCTGGTGGCCAAAGTATTGGAGTTTCAGCTTCAGCATCAGTCCTTCCAATGAACACCCAGGACTGATCTCCTTTAGAATGGACTGATTGGTTCTCCTTGCAGTCCAAGGGATTCTCAAGAGTCTTCTCTAGCACCATAGCCTCAATTCTTTGCGATCAGCTTTCTTCACAGTCCAACTCTCACATCCAACTATGCTCCAGTCATAAAAAGGAAAAAGGTATTCCATGCAAATGGAAATCAAAAGAAAGCTGGAGTAGCAATACTTATCTCAGACAATATTATCTTAAAAAATTAATACTGTTATAAAGAACAAAGAAGAACATTACATAACTATTAAGGGATCAATCCAAGGTGAAGATATAGCAATTGTAAATATACATTACCCAACATATGAGGATCTCAATACATAAAGCAAATATTAATGGACAAAAAGGGAGAAATTGACTGTAACACAATGATAATAAGGGACTTTAACACACCACTTATGGCAATGGACAAATCATTCAGAGAGAAAATTAGTAAAATAACATTGGCTTTAAATGACACATTAGACAAACGACTTAATAAATACATGTAGAACATTTTATTCAAAAGCAGCAGAATACATATTCTTTTCAAGTACACATGGAACATTCTCCATGTTAGATCACAAAACAAGCCTTGGTAAATTTAAGAAAATTGAAATGATATCAGAGCAGAAATCAACTACAAGAAAAACTTGCAAAAAAGCCCACAAGCATGTGGAGGCTACATAAAATATCAAAGGATCACTGAAGAAATCAAAGAGTAAAGAAAAAATATCTACCTACAAATGAAAACAAAAACATGATCCAAAATCTATTGGATGCTGCAAAAGCAGTTCTAAGAGGGAAATTTAAATTGATACAAGCTTATCTCAGGAAATAAGAAAAAATTTAAACAAGCAACTTAATCTGACAACTAAAGGAGCTAGAAAAAGAAGAACAAATAAGACCCAAAGTTGGTAAAAGAAAAGGAATCATAAAGATCAGAGCATAAGTAAATGAAATAGAGACTGAAAAAAAAAATGGAAAAATCAATGAAACTAAGAGCTGGTTCTTTCAAGTTTTACAGACAAGCAAAACTGATAAACCTTAAGGTAGACTCATCAAGAAAAAAGAGAAGGTCAACATCAATAAAATTAGAAATGAAAAAGGAGTAGTAACAATAGACACCAAACAAATACAAAAGATTGTAAGAGATTACAATGAAAAATTACATATATATATATATCAATAAGATGAATAATCTTAGAAGAAGTGGAAAAATTCATAGAAATGTACAAGCTCCCAAGACTAAATGAGGAAGAAATAGATAATATGACCAGAACAATTACCAGTATGAAATTGAATCAGTATGAATAAAGAAATAAATAAAAACTCCCAGGAAACAAAAGTCCAGGGCCAGATGTCTTCACAGGTGAATTTTACATTTAACATTTAGAGCAGTGTTAACACAAATTCTTTTCAAACTGTCCACTTCAAAATGCTTCCCAAGGCATTCTATTAGGCCATTATCACCTTGATATCAAAACCAAAAAAGTTATCACACATAAAAAGAAAATTGCAGGTCAATTTTTTGATGAACATGGAGGCAAAAATCCTCAACAAAATATTAGCATTGGAAGAACTGATGCTGAAGCTGAAACTCCAATGCTTTGGCCACCTGATGTGAAGAACTGACTCATTGGAAAAGACCCTGATGCTGGGAAAGATTGAAGGTAGGTGGAGAAGGGGGTGCCAGAAGATAAGATGGTTGGATGGCATCACCGACTGGATGGACGTGAGTTTGAGCAAGTTCTGGGAGTTGGTGATAGACAGGGAAGCCTAGCGTGCTGCAGTCCATGGGGTCACGAAGAGTCAGACACGACTGAGCGACTGAACTGGACTCCACTGAACTCAGAGATGCAAAAATGATTTTATGTCCACAAGTCACTGTGACATGCCACATTAGCAAGTTGAAGAATAAAACATATGATCATCTCAAGAGATTCAGAAAAAGCTTTTGACAAAATTCAACACCGATTTATGATAACAAACTCTCCAGAAATTGGGCATAGGTGGAACCTACCTCAACATAATGGGCCTTTCAGGTGGTGCAGTGATAAAGAATCCACCTGCCGATGCAGGAAATGCAGGTTTGATCAATGGGTCAGGAAGATCCCCTGAAGTAGGAAATGGCAATTCAGTTCAGTATTCTTCCCTGGAAAATTCACCAGACAGAAGAATCTGACTTCCTACGGTCCATAGGGTCACAAAGAGTCAGACATGACTGCGCATGCCTGCACAAACAAAAAACTTAGCTCAACATAATAAAGGTCACATATGACAAGCCCAGAACTAACATCAAGCTCAATACTGAAAAGCTGAAAGCATGACCTCTAAGATCAGGAGCAAGACAAGGATGCCCACCCTCACCACATTTATTGAACATAGTTTTTGGAATCCTAGCCACAGCAAGCAGACAACAAGAAGAAATAAAAGAAATATTCATTCATTCACTCAGTAATTTGAATTAGCATTTTAATATTTCAATTGCTATATTTGTGATTATGGTTATATTTTAAGTGCTTTTCTTGTATACAGCTGTGCATAGATGGTGCAAAGTTGAGTATTGCTTTCTTCTGTGATCCTCAATCTCTTTCTTCCTTTAGTGGATGCATTTAGACTATTCACATTGGCTATATTTACTAACCTGATACTTATCTAAATTTATCATCTTGCTACTTGTTTTCTGTGTACTGACTGAATCTTCGCTACTTTTTATTTTCTTTTCCTGCTTTATGTTACATTATATTTTATAATTCTATTTCAGCTCTAGTAATGGCTTATTAATTGTGTATTTTTAAATAAATTTTCTTATAGTGTTTCACCTAAGATTTGCAATATATACCATCATTTTTTCACAGCTATTTGTAAGGCCTCCTTAGACAGCCATTTTGCTTTTTTGCATTTCTTTTTCTTGGGGATGGTCTTGCTCCCTATCTCCTGTACAGTGTCATGAACCTCTGTCCATAGTTCATCAGGCACTCTATCTCTCAGATCTAGTCCCTTAAATCTATTTCTCGCTTCCACTGTATAGTCATAGGATTTGATTTAGGTCATACCTGAATGGTCTAGTGGTTTTCCCCACTTTCTTCAATTAAAGTCTGAATTTGGCAATAAGGAGTTCATGATCTGAGCCACAGTCAGCTCCCGGTCTTGTTTTTGCTGATTGTATAGAGCTTCTCCATCTTTGGCTGCAAAGGATATAAGCAGTCTGATTTCGGTGTTGACCATCTGGTGATGTCCATGTGCAGAGTCTTCTCTTGTGTTGTTGAAAAAGAGTATTTGCTATAACCAGTGCTTTGTCTTGGCAAACTCTGTTAGCCTTTGCCCTGCTTCATTCTGTACTCCAAGGCCAAATTTGCCTGCTACTCCAGGTGTTTCTTGACTTCCTACTTTTGCACTCCAGTCCCCTATAATGAAAAGGCCATCTTTTTTGGGTGTTAGCTCTAGAAGGTCTTGTCGGTCTTCATAGAACCGTTCAACTTGATCTTCTTCAGCATTCTGGTCAGGGCATAGACTTGGATTACCATGATATTGAATGGTTTGCCTTGCAAATGAACAGAGTTCATTCTGTCGTTTTTGAGATTGCATCCAAGTACTGCATTTCGGACTCTTTTGATTGTGATGGCTACGCCATTTCTTCTAAGGGATTCCTGCCCACAGTAGTAGATACAATGGTCATCTGAGTTAAATTCACCCATTCCAGTCCATCTTAGTTCGCTGATTCCTAGAATGTTGGCATTTACTCTTGCCATCTCCTGTTTGACCACTTCCAATTTGCCTTGATTCATGGACCTAACATTCCAGGTTCCTATGCAATATTGCTCTTTACAGCATCAAACCTTGCTTCTATCACCAGTCCTATTCACAACTGAGTATTGTTTTTGCTTTGGCTCCATCCCTTCATTCTTTCTGGAGTTATTTCTCCACTGATCTCCAGTAGCGTATTGGGCACCTACTGACCTGGGGAGTTCCTCTTTCAGTGTCCGATGTTTTTGCCTTTTCATACTGTTCATGGGGTTCCCGAGGCAAAAATACTGAAGTGGTTCGCCATTGCCTTCTCCAGTGGACCACATCTGTCAGACCTCTCCACCATGACCCGTCCGTTTTGGGTGGCCCCACACAGCATGGCTTAGTTTCACTGAGTTAGACAAAGCTGTGGTCCATGCGATCAGATGGGCTAGTTCTCTGTGATTGTGGTTTCAGTCTGTCTGCCCTCTGATACCCTCTCTCTGCGTCTATCATCTTACTTGGGTTTCTCTTACCTTGGACGTGAGGTAGCTCCACGCGGCCGCTGCCCCTGACCTCGGGCATGGGGTAGCTCCTCTCAGCCAATCTCGTGCGTCATTGAAGCCGCTGCGAGGAATCTAACATCCCATGGATCATAGAAAAAGCAAGAGAGTTACAAAAAAAATCTATTTCTGCTTTATTGACTATGCCAAAGACTTTGACTGTGTGGATCACAATACACTGTGGAAAATTCTGAAAGAGATGGGAATACCAGACTACCTGACCTGCCTCTTAAGAAATCTGTATGCAGATCATGAAGCAACAGTTAGAACTGGACATAGAACGATAGACTGGTTCCAAATAGGAAAAGGAGTATGACAAGACTGTATATTGTCACCCTGTTAATTTAACTTATATGCAGAGTACATCATGAGAAATGCTGGGCTGGAGGAAGCACAAGTTGGAATCAAGATTGCAAGCAGAAATATCAATAACCTTAGGTATGCAGATGACACCACCCTTATGGCAGAAAGTGAAGAAGAACTAAAGAGCCTCTTGATGAAAGTGAAAGAGGAGAGTGAAAACTCAAAACTTAAACATCACCAGTCCTATTAAAACTCAACATTCAGAAAACTAAGATCATGGCATCCGGTCCCATCACTTCATGGCAAATAGATGGGGAAACAGTGGCTGACTTTATTTTTCTGGGCTCCAAAAACACTGCAGGTGGTGATTGCAGCCATGAAATTAAAAGACGCTTACTCCTTGGAAGGAAAGTTATGACCAAACTAGACAACATATTAAAAAGCAGAGACATTACTTTGCCATCAAAGGTCCATCTAATCAAGATTATGCTTTTTCCAGTGGTCATATATGGATGTGAGAGTTGGACTATAAAGAAAGCTGAATGCTGAAGAATTGATGCTTTTGAACTGTGGTGCTGGAGAAGATTCTTGAGAGTCCCTTGGACTGCCAGGACTGATGTTGAAGCTGAAACTCCAGTATTTTGGCCACCTGATGTGAAGAGATGACTCATTGAAAAGACCCCTATCTTGGGAAAGACTGAGGGCAGGAGGAGAAGGGGACAACAGAGGATGAGATGGTTGGATGGCATCACCGACACAATAGACATGGGTTCAGGTGAACTCCGGGAGTTGGTGATGGATAGGGAGGCCTGGCGTGCTGCAGTTCATGGGGTCACAAAGAGTCGGACACGACTGAGTGACTGAACTGAACTGAACCGTATTTGATTTATCAAATCTACAGTCAAATAAACAGTATTTTATGTATAGTATAGGAAACTTCACATAGTATGCTTTCAATTTCTCCCTCCCTTCTTTTGTAGCGTTATCATCTGTTGGGAGCGGGTGTGAGAGACCCTGCCCATGACAAGGTCTTGGCTTGAGGAGCTGGCACGTAAGGCCATCCTGACCTCCAGGGATTTCTCAGGGCCACCCCATCATCTACTCCCAGGCCTCCATCTTTTCTTCTTCTGATGCTTGGTAGTCCTCTGTGCTTTCTAAGAATTCTTCTGACTCCTGCTCAAATATCCCCCTTGAAGCCTTTGCATGGCAGCAATACAGTCCCTGAGGGTGTATGGGCCCTATAAACAGGCCAGGAATGAAAAAAATATTTTTACACAGAACATCCTAACCCTTCCGGCCCTGTTGGGGTTATAATTGTCAATTTAGAATGGAATGCTTAGGACTGCACAAAGCGCCCCTGGCATAAAACTAAGTCTGCTAACAATAGGCTTAAACACTCCACAAGCAAAATAGATACAAAGCCTTTCACGAGTTTAGCAGGGCTCCTTAGAGTGAGATCTGGAGGGAGCTCATGAGACTCTTGGCCCTCAAGGTCACATACCAGTGCTTGCTGATATGTCTCCCTGCCCCTGTCCATGGTGTACCTGGGAGTACACTAAAAGAAATACATAGAGATAAAGGTTTATAACAAAATGAATAAGCATATAGTGTTAGTGTAAAAAATTGTTTTCGCAGAGATATGGGGGTAAAGCCCAAAAATAGATACCATGCTTCCTAGGGAGTCACAAAGTTTGCACAGAACTGAGACTCCCAAGATAAGGCTTGCTAATAGTTTTTACAATTGACTAAGTGCTATGCAGATAAAGCCATTTTCTCATGCCTTGTGGCCTTGATGTCTTAAAAGCCCATTGTTTGAGAGTTATGCGTGAAGGTGCTGACTGTTCTAGAAGATGGTCTATGACTGCATTCCTGGCACAATTGTATCAAGACAATCCCTTTAGTATTGCCGGTTTTAGGGTATATAAGCACTGATGTAAAAATAAAGCAGTCTTGATTCTGCACTCTACAAAGACTCGACTCGCCTTTTTTTTCTTTCTTTTCTCGCCGATGCTGCTCATCCTGAGGGTATCCCTGGACTCTGCCGAGGCTGGACCCCGGCAATCGTCATGAACATTTTAATGTGTTTTAACCCCTTCAGTTCCTTGACTGTTCACAAGATATTCTTTCATGCCAATAGCACTGCATCTCTGTTATTTCTTTTTTTACCTCTGGACTTCCTTCTAAGAACTCACTTTATTAGGATAAGCCCACCCAGAACAATCTCCCTTTTGATGAAATCAGTGGTTTGAGGCCTTAATAACATCTGAAAAAAATCCATTTTCCATGTAATGTATCATAAGCAAGGCTGTGTCATGCTCTCAAATCTACCAGTCTTGCCCACACTTAAGAAGAGGAGATTATATAAGAGCTTGCATCATTAGGGGCCATCTTAGAATTTTGCCTAATGCATCTGCTTGTAGTTGTTGTTCAGTCACTCAGTCATTTCTGACTCTTTGTGACCCCATACATTGCAGCATACCAGGCTTCCCTGTCCTTCACTATCTCTTGGAGTTTCCTCAGACCAAGTCCATTGAGTCAATGATGCCATGCAACCATCTCAACCTTTGTTGCCTCCTCCTCCAGCTCTCATCTTTCTCAGCATTAGGGTATTTTCCAATTTGTTTAAAGATCCTATATTACAGTTCCAACATCTGTATACGATTCTGTTTATTAATTTATTTCTTGATTATGATTTTTTCCCTTCTTTTTCTGTGTGTGTGTTTGTGTGTGCCTTGCAATTTTTTTAAAAATTAAATACTGAACATTACAGGCAGAATAACAGTAGAAACTGAAGTGAGTAGTATTTACATGTGTAAATGGAACTTCTATTTTTTGGTCAGGACTTTATTTTTAGAGTATAGAGTAAATCTAGTTAAGAGTTGTGCTGCTTTGCTGTTATTAGCAAAACTTTCAGTATACTATAGGTTTCAAAGTCATCTAGAGGTGGGTTGCTGTTGAAGAAAACTGAAAGTGAAAAATGTTAGTTGCTCAGTCATGTCCGACTCTTTGCAACCCCATGGACTGTAGCTCACCAGGTTCCTCTGTCCTTGGAATTCTCCAGACAAGCTACTGGAGTGGGTAGCCATTTCCTTCTCCTGGGGATCTTTCTGACCCAGGGATCAAATTCAGGTCACCTGAATTACAGGTGGATTCTTTACTGTCTTAGCCACCAGGGTCGCTGTTACCCTGTGCATAATGTGTAGACTGAGATGCAAGAGGATTTTTCTCTATATTCCTGTCCATCACATAAGCTTTCAGTGATTCCTTCTCACCTTTGCCAAAGTGGAAGTCTCTTTCCACACTCTTTTCCTTCCCCTCAGTAGCAGACAGATGTAGTTCATTAATCAATACTAGCTTGTTGTGGGAGCAAACTAGGATTTTCTTTTATGCTTGTCTAGCATCAGTCATAGGTTCAGTTCAGTCACTCAGTCATGTCTGACTCTTTGTGACCCCATGAACCGCAGCACGCCAGGTCTCCCTAGCCATCACCAACTCCCGGAGTCCACCCAAACCCATGTCCATTGTGTTGGTGATGCCATCCAACCATCTTATCCTCTGTCGTCCCCTTCTTCTCCTGCCCTCAGTCTTTCATAGCATCAGGGTCTTTTCAGATGAGTCAGCTCTTCGTATCAGGTGGCCAAAGTACTGGAGTTTCAGCTTCAACATCAGTCCTTCCAATGAACACCCAGGGCTGATCTCCTTTAGGATGGTCTGATTGGATTTCCTTGCAGTCCAAGGAAGTCTCAAGAGTCTTCTCCAACACCACAGTTCAAAAGCATCAATTCTTCGGCGCTCAGCTTTCTTTACAGTCCAACTCTCACATCCATACATGACCATACATGATCAGTCACAGGTAGACAGTTTTTATTTTGGCACTGAAAATGAGACTTTCTCAGTATTCTTGCCCTTCCATGTCTTAGAAGCAAGATTGCACCCTATTCTCGGTGAGCAATTCTTGCCTTTTGCCAGTAGAAGGAGATGTTTGCAGAGTGTTGGTATAGAATGTTGGGCCCATATAGATACCAATACCTCTTGCAGAGGGGCTTCATTATTTCAACTGTTCAGTTACTTCAATTATTTCTCCAGAAACCGTAATTCTTTGCATAATTCTTTTGGAAACAAAAGGATTTGTTGCTACTCCTCTAGTAGCTTGAGACTTTGATTTGTAAAACAAAAGTGTCTGGGAAATCAGGCAGGACATTTTGAGTGTCTCCCAGTGGATGGTATTCACCTCATGTACACCAGCTCCATCAAAGGAGTCTCTCACCCTGCCCTCAATCTTTCTATCTTTCCTCTGAATACTTAGTGAAGGGTCAGGACAAAGAGCTTGCAAATATGTTTGATCCAGGGTCTTAACTATTTCAAACTGACTAGTCAACACTTGGCCTTCAGGAATTTTTTGGACATTTTAGATAAATTATTCTTATCGACTTGTGTTGGCAAGAACAGTATCACCTCCTCTTTATTGTACCAAGTGTGAAACTTTTTGTATCCCATTTCTCTCTGAAGGGATTTGTCCTTCTTCCAAATTCAGATTACTTAGATGCCATGAGAAGACTTGTGCAAGAAAAGTTACGATTTTTAAAAAATTATTTGGCTTTCTCTTATTCTTAGGGTGAAAATGATGTTTTTGTTGCTTTATATTTCCTAGGCAGACGCAGAAAGTCAAGGCTATAGAGATGAAATAAATATAGTTTTGTTTATTGAGCTTTTATTACTGGATATGTAATAAGCAATTTGTAAACATTTATTCTTATTGACTAAAAAAAGCACAATATGAGAGCTGTGAGTTAAGTTTTATTTGGGGAAATATGAGGACTACAGCCCAGGAGATAGGACTTAGGATAGTTCTGAGAAACTGTCTAAAGAGGCAGGGGGAAATCAGTATATATATGATTTTGGTAAAGGGAGAAATATACACAATCAAGCACATATTTTTCCAAAAGATTTGTACTAATCTCATGAAGCTTCTGCTAGGCATGAGAAACAGTTGTCACCATGAAGGATTTTAGCACTTTTCTAGATGTGAGGCGATATAAGAATTGGGCTCATGAAATCACCTCCTGAGAATATCTAGGTATCTGAAGACCTGTACTACCAGTTATCCCCTGAGCACAGAGCACCTCATTTCTGCTCTCCACCTTGAACTCTTCCAGGGGGTGTGGAAGGTCAGCAACTACAGCAGGACATGATCTAATTCTTGTTGAGGTAGATGGCAAGCATCCATGGCATGTGCCAATTTGTAATTGACATTCTCAACTTCACAGCAGCATCAAATGTTAGGTATTCTTGTTTCCATTTTGTATATGAAAAAATAGGCTTTTTCCTCCCAGAGGTTAGAGAAGTAAATGCCTAAACAAGGATGTACATTTAGTTCTGTCTGAGTCTAAGGCTGATTTAATACTTGTTGCCTCTGGAACCAAAGAATGTAAAAAGATAAAGTGAAGAAGTTTATAAAAATAACCATCTAACAGTGGCTATTTTATACTCTGGTGACCTGATATGAACAGCTGGCTCATTGGAAAAGACCCTGATGCTAGGAAAGACTGAGGGCAGGAGGAAAAGGGGGTGACAGAGGATGAGATGGTTATATAGCATTGCCAATTCAATGGACATGAACTTGGGAAAACTCTGGGAGATGGTGAAGTATAGGGAAGTCTGGTGTACTGCAGTCCCTGGAATCGTGAAGAGTCAGACACAACTTGGTGACTGAACAACAACAGTGGCATGAATCCTATTATAGAGGTACACATAGGACATAGGTAAATAAAAAAGAGGGATCTCCAAACTGAGATAATCAGGAATGTATACCCAAAGATATGATTTCTACAATCCAACTATCATCCATATTGGATGAGTAGGAATTAGGCACAAAGGGACAGATGATATATGCCACACTTTGTGCCCACTCAGCTTCTTTTGACTATCTTCCTACATTTATTTTCCATAATATGTTTCCTTAAAGTGGAAGCCAGTGTTTGGCTTCCCTGTCTCCATAGAGTGCAAAAGGAAGAAACGAACCGAGTTGTCACCTAAAACCACCAGTTAGATATTCATGCCTAAAATTTTAATTGGAAAGAGGTCATGCTTGGAGCCTATTTCCTGAGAAGGTAACAGAATATGCTGGGAGGCACCTTATCTTCAGAGGCAGTTGAAACAGAAGTCCTAACAACAGTGTCCCTTGTCCAGTGTCCTTGTTCTGATATATGTGTCCACTGGTGTTTAGGGGCAGATCGGAGATATAATTTATGCATTATTCATGGTTGCTTTTCCTTCAGGTCTGACTCTCTGTGTTTCCCAGAAGTTCTGTGAATTCTCTAGTATTTATTAATGAATTCACTTTTTGCTTAACTGGATGAAAGTGGTTCTGTTGGTTATAATTGGGAATCCTTTCTGAAACAGACACATTTCAGATAGAAGTAATAATTGGCAAAACTTAAAAGGGAAAGAACATGAAGTATTCTGAAAATGAGCTGTTATGGTAATTTTGTGTTAATGGAATGAAGTGTAGATGAGAGAACATACTGGAGATGTTTATAGGTCTCACAGAATGGACACTGAGTTATTTAATCCGGAAGGTGATAGGATCATATTTATGTTTTGGAAAATTTTCTCTGGCAGCCACATAGAAAATGGACTAAGAAAGATATAAGTGAGAAAGGAAGCAAGGAAACCTAATAGGATACAACTGGAGTAGTAACAGAGAGATCGAGTCTTTGATTAAGTCAGTCATTGTATGGATGAAGAGCATGGGACAGAGTAAGGAGATATTTAGAGTATGCAAGAAAGTTAAGATGTCGATTAATTATATGTGAGAATGATGAAGAAAAGCATTCTGGAATCATTCCCACTTTTTTAAATTTGGGAGATGAGATAAATGTTAGTGCCACTCGCTGACACAGGGAATATAAAAGGAGGTAGGGATGAAGAGTGAAAGTTTGACAAGTTGCAATTAAGTCAAAAAGAGCTAACCACTAGAAAATTGGATAAGTGAGACTGGAATGAAAGATAAGGATTTCTGATCTAATATATAGATGTTTGTGGACATCTTAATGATGGTGAAATCAGCCAGCTGACTTATGTCCTGAGAAGAAAAAAGGGAAAAGGCTACAACCCAACCCTGAGTAATATAAACAGGTTTGATTGGAGGTAATAAGGAATATAAAATAGAATGAGAAGGAATAAACAGGGGATTAAGGGAAAACTATATAGAGAGGTTCATGCGACGAGTTGACTCACTGGAAAAGACTCTGATGCTGGGAAAGGTTGGGGGCGGAAGGAGAAGGGGAAAACGGAGAATGAGATGGCTGGATGGCATCACCGACTCTGTGGACATGAGTTTGAGTGAACTCCGGGAGTTGGTGATGGACAGGGAGGCCTGGCGTGCTGTGATTCATGGGGTCGCGGAGAGTCGGACACGACTGAGCGACTGAACTGAACTGAACTGATATAGAGAGGTTAAATAGGGAAAAAAGGCCACTCTTTTCAGTGACTAGGGTATGAAAGGAAGGAGAGAACTGAGTCATTATCTGGAGGAAGATGGGAAGGTAAATGATCATAAGGTCTGCTACATGTCTATTGGTATGGGTGACTTAACACAGAGTAAAAGAACTGCAGAGCCAAGGTTTCCATACATTGACCTTGAAGTTGTTCAAGATGATAATAGAACTTGGAAAGGAAGAATAATCCAAATGCCATAGTCCTTGATGAGGTAATGACAGAGAAATCAGCAGACAAAATGGCCAAGAAGGCAGCCCATTGTGACAGCATGTTTACATGATATACACTTCAAAGAGGAGGGGTTTTTTAATGCATGGGAGAAGATGTGTAATTGTAAGGACTGCCATTCCTTTTCCATCTAAGTTCCATTGCTCTATGCAGACTGATATTATTAGGATATTGGGCAGTGCTCTGGGGAGAAACTGTGGCTATCAGGAGAGACTGACTTTCTAATGAGGATAGTAGGAAGAAGGATGGCAAAGTGAGGGAGAGGGGGAAAGCAGTGAGAAGATGAACGGAAATATGAGAAGCACAGGATAATGTCGAAAGGAGAATGTGGAATGAGAGAGAGAGAGGGAATATTGGGATAACTTCAAAGTGTAGCTGTGACCAAGAATGGCATGGATGTAGGCCTAGTGGGTTGAACATTTCAACTGAAGCTCAAGTCAAAGTATCAGAAGTTCCTGTACATGTCTAAGACCCAAAGATCTGAAAACTTTGACTTTCTCTGATGGTGGTCTTATAAGATTAATGATGCTGATAGACTTTTATTGTATTTAGAGTTAGAATCGGAATATTGTTGTGAAGGATGACATTGAGAAAGTCTTAGAATTAATCAACCCCCACACTTTAAAAGTTTCAAACAGCACCAGTTTTCAGTGACTAATGTCAATCTCTAGATGGAGACAGATATGGTCTAAATTATTTCTAATACCTTCTTTGTTAGAAAATGTTGAAAGCATTCACATTTATGCAGAAAATTAGCTAAGGAGCTAGTAGAAGTTTCTGTATAGGCAATGATCATGAATATCTTTAGCTGGTCTTTACTCATTAATTCCTTTATTCATTTAGTCAGTCAGCTCAATCAATCATATATTGAAACAGTGATTGCCAGTGACACAGATTTCAGCCATTACTAAATGTTTAGGAACTTTAGAAGTGTTGGTCAAATGTATAAACTCCAAGAGGGAAGTCAAAATAATTTACTTAAGTAGATTCTCTTTGTGTTTAGGATTATAGGATTATAAATCTTGTAAATAAATTCTTCACTCAAGCCATGAATTGGACATTATAACTTAACAGGTTATTTACTTAATGATATTACTATATAATTAAATAATTATTTATGTTTTATGCTTAATTTTGTTGTTTATGGTACTTTCAAGCCAGCACAGGTGGCTAAAAAAACAGTTATGTGTTCTGGCCTACCATTTTCTTCAGATTGAGAAAAAAATAAAATGAACCTTCATTCTTTGCATTGTGGAAGGACAAGTCTCAATCTAGGTTTCTGCACATTTTTTTTTGTGGGAAAGAGACATATTCTTAGGGTTACTTTTGGCCTAGCATCAAACCAAACACAGGATTTAGAATTTTCTCCTTGGCTCCCTCCTTTAATCCAACCACAAACACCAGTGTGGGGCATGTAGGAAATTTTAATCTGCAGGTCATGGGAAGAAGAAATACATCAAAAATTAAATATCTACCATGGAAAAATTATATGCCAGACATTCCTGTTCCCATAAGTTTTTTGGTTATCCAGGGGATTTCTATTGGCCTTTTACCTAAGTTTCTACTCTCTTAATGTTCCTTTTTTCCCTTATCTTTTATTTTTCTTCATTTCTCAGTCCATTTTTTCACCCAAAGGAAATAAAATCAAAGCAAGATAAATAAATAAACAGGTTTATTCTTATTTCATGGAAAGTAATTTAGCTCTTTGTTTTTTTGAGATATAATTTCCAAATCTCATCTCTTGCTCTTCATAATTTATCAAAATATTTTCTTAAAGAGCAGTTCTCTTTTGAAAAGATTTCTGGTACTAGTTGTTTAGAAAATACAAACACATACCACTGATTAAATTTGCATTTGGTTTTACAAATGCTATGTACTCTAGTCTGCTGGACTATATGAAATTAAAGTCTGTTTATGAATATGCATAAAAAGGCACATTTTTCATGCAGCATTATATTCATAAGTATAAGGAAAATGAATCTGTGCAATTTCAATTTGTCTTTTCAGAAACTGTCCTGGATATAACTTTTCATTTAGCTTTTATTCTTACTGACACTTTATTTGTTTTTCCAACTGGGATATTCTATTTCCCAGGTAAACAGACCATTTTTTCACTGATACTGACTATATAAAGTTATGCTTATGCATTGAGAAATGTATTGGACACCTACTATGGGCTATGCCTTTGGGAAACGGAATGAGTTGAAATCATGGGTGGACGACAAGGCAGCAGCCTGCAGCAAACTTGAAGCAAGTGTAAACAGTGTGCCATTTTCAATTAGTAGCTATTGAACTGAGTGCAATAAAGTGGTTCTCCTGAGGACTCTATATCTTTCAAATGTGATCATCATGTCCTTGCCAATGTAGTTTGAAAATTGGCTTTTCCTGATATGTTCAGGAAGTTCTGCCCTATATGGTGATCATGCTTGCTTCGTAATTGAGTTCTCTGCTTTATAGAACTAAGAGTTTCAAATTAAGTGTTTTTAAACAACATTTCCTAATTTTATAGCACTTCCTCAGACTGAAGTCCAGACAGATATCACTTTTTAATAAAGCTAAATTTAAAATTTTGTTTTTGGCAAAATTATTCTATAAGATATACAGAAATTCAACTATATAATAGGATTATTGATATAGAAATAAAACTATAAGAAATATAACTTCTTAAATGTACACCACTAATCCACTCAGTGACTTAAATGAAAGCTACTTTTAGAAGTATGGCCAAAACCTTAATTATTATCTAACTAAACAAATTATTCCACAAGTAGATACAGTTACATGGAATACCTTCTCATCTGATCAGAGAATTCATCAGATCACATCTCTTTTTTAGTGTGGTAGACAATGAAGTAGACAATGTCATGAAATCAGTCAAACTTTACTCTTCTTTTTAACTCACTGTGTACTTAATATACATTGTTAATGTGAAAAATACTGTTAATGAGGAAAAATGTCATTTCTGTTTCTACTAAATTAACTTGATTCAATTCAATTCAGTTCATTCATTCAACAAATATTTATTAAGCACCTACAATATGCCAGGCACTGTGCTGGGTGCTGGGGATACAACTGTGAACAAGATAGACACAGTCCCTGCCCTCAAAGGGCTTACAGTCTAGTAGTTAAACAGACAAGACACAGGCAATTACAATGCAGTATGGTAAGTGCTGTGATGGTGACAAAACATCAAAAGGGCACCTAGCTCAGTCTCATAGGCAGGGACTGGTAGACAGTCATGGAAATCTTCCCATGACAGGTAAAATATGATTTGAGTACTGAAGCATGAACACTAGTTAGTCAGGTAAAGAGAAGATAGGAAAGTGTTATAGATTGGGGAAATGGTAAATTTAGTGTCCCTGCTTCTGAGGTTTTTTATGGGCAGCAGAGGTTGGGTAGGGGTTGAGAGAGTTCATGGAAGAAATAAGTAAAGGTCAGGTTATAAAGTGACTCATTTGCTTTGCTCAAGAGCTTGCAATTTTTCCTGAGGGAACTCTGTGTGTGTGTATGTGTGTGCGCACGCGTGAGTGTGCATGCGCTATCAGATTTGCACTTTTTAGGATTGCTCTTACGGCAGCACAGAAATTGAATAGGGGATGGGAATCTTGAGAATTGAAGCAAGGTGATCAGTCTTTCACCTTTTCCAATTTTATCTTCCATGATATCACACCCATTTCTCTCCAGCCCTTCCTGTTGCATATACTCTTTAAACAGTCCATTGACAAGCTACATATTGGGTCATCGCTCACCTGTAAGGCTTTCAACACCTATGAATCTCAACTCATCCTTCAAGGCCAAACTTCTAAAATCATCCTATCTTGTGCTTTCTGCCAAGATCTCTAAGTGTTGCGATGTTTAACTATGTTGTAATTATTTCAAATGATCTAAGCTTTCTTTTGAACTGAGTTAATTTAATCCCTACATAACTAAGGTGATTTTTGTAAATAATCATGTATAATTTTCTTCACAATTTTCAATTGAAAACAAAGACTAATTCTTCATGTTTTCTACCACAAACTGTTAGTGCCTTCAAATGATTTTAATGAACAATGGGAATGGGGAGAGAAGCTCAAGAGACACATTATTTTATGCAGCAAAATACAGCCAAGTAAAATTTCATTACATCATTATGGGGTATGTTGTTATTATGACAATGATTAAGTTCCCCAATTCAAACCTTCCATCTTTGACAATTAACTGCTAATGAGGCAAAGATCTGTGTAAAAAATTAGCTAACTATGCAAAAATAATAAGGACTAGCTACATTTTCCAATATGGCCCACAGTTTACTTTTACCATCCCACCTATAGTCTCATAATTTCTCAAATAATTTTTATAACGATAAGAAAAAACTTTAAGCTCTGTAAATATTGTAAGAATGTAAATCTTGTTTATTCTTTTTGGTGGGTACAAAAACCACAATTTTGTACACAGAACAAGGTTATAAATAATATTGATAACATGAATGACCCATAGTATCTTCTGGTTCTACATTGTAGACTGATGATTTTACGTTAATGTCTTCATTTTGTTCCTGGTAGTGAGACAAATGCAATCTGTGGACACTGACTCATGTGACAGAATGAAGGTTACAGCAAACAAAATGACCAACAACTTTTATTTTAAAAAAGTCTCTAAAGTTTATTACAGTGATGGCATTTATTTCAATTATTGCAATGTATTGTTCCCTAAGATGGTTAGAAAAAAGAATTGTGTTGTCCTCTACTGAATTTATGTCAGTTAAAAAGCAAGCATGTTTCAGTATTTGTTTTCTCCAAAGTAAGTGTAATTACTTCCTTTAAGTTTTTTTTTTTTTCCACAGGGATTTACATGTTTATTATTTCTTGTCAGAGTATAGTGATTTGTTTTCTCAGCTGGATAGTCTTCCATTGAATATATGGGTGTTCTGGAGACACAGGTTAGCATATTCATTGACTTCCATAACTATTTTATGCTGTGAAGTGAAGACTGAGGCCTTTCTGAGCAAGAACTTCACACTTTAATGTGCTAACTTGCATGTCTGATTAGTTTTTAAGTCCACTCAAGTGAAATTTGTTGCTGTTGATACACCCATCCCAGCTCCCCCCCGCCCCCACTACCCGAAAAAAATCTAAATTGTGAGTTTTCCTGATATAAAATCTGAGTTTGGGTTTTCGAGCTGAGCTCATGCACACATTGCTGATGTTTGGCGCCTTAGGACGAACTTCCCGCTCTCAGCCAAAGGATTGTTTGAGCGAAGACCTGCACTTAGCCTGTCCCTCAGGGCTGCGTTTCCATCAGTCACAAACACAGTTTAATTAAGGCACTCAATTATTTTTTTGGTTTTTATGGGAGGTCCGATGCAATGACAGCCAATCCTGAACTTTGTCTAATTGTAGTTCCAGTGTGTACAGCCTTAGGGCAGTCGGGTGTCAAGACGCGACCGTTTTCACCCACACTCCCAGTGATGGATAATCTGGCTTTGTTTCTTATGGCTTCAGAAAAGGTCAGCTGGGTTGCATGGAAAGGAAACAGAAAGAATGTGGAGTGTTACAATATTTCTGTCTTTTCAGCAAAATATGACACAACAAACACCAAAATATCAATAATTAGACATCTGCATTTTTTCCCATACTCTTTTGGTCATATTAAAACTACTTTTCACAGGAAAAAGAAACTCAACGACCTGGAAGAATAAATCACTCTAGAGTTACTGGTCCTGTTTAAGAACTAATTTTCTAAAATCCTGCAAGATTTGTTTGGCAAATCTGGGCAGGACACATCTTTTAACTTGCTGCACTCTACACCCTAGTATTTCCAGTTGAACTTAGAAGGTCCCTTAGGTTTGACAACAGTCTTTCTTTGTATCTTTTCTTTTTTCTGTTAGAAAATATCTTAAGAGTTAAATGATTGTATTCTTAAAATCATGATGGTCTAAGGGAACTCTATGTAGACTATTTATAACAGATCTTCCTGTTTATAGAACACAGATCTATCCACAGATGCTTTCATTCATTCACTACAGCTGCTATAGACAGCTGCTGCTGCTAAGTCACTTCAGTCATGTCCGACTCCGTGTGACCCCATAGACGGAAGCCCACCAGGCTCCCACTTCCCTGGGATTCTCCAGGCAAGAACACTGGAGTGGGTTGCCATTTCCCTCTCCAATGTGTGAAAGTGAAAAGTGAAAGTGAAGTCGCTCAGCGTGTCCGACCCTTAGCGACCCCACGGACTGCAGCCTACCAGGCTCCTCCATCCATGGGATTTTCTAGGCAAGCGTACTGGAGTGGCTTGCCATTGCCTTCTCCGATAGACAGCTATAGAAAGGCAAATCAGTCACATAAAGTTCATTCTATGCCTGTAAAGGAAGTTAAGGCTCATATTTTAAGAAGCTTTAAGTGCTTAAAGGAAAGTGCTCTGAAAGAGGGCTTGTTTCAATGCTTCATGAATGGTCATCACTGGGAAACTTCCCAGATTGATGTTATGGGGTCAGGTCTTTGAAATCCTCATTATATTCTTGCTCTGACATATTAGGTAGCAGGTAAGGCGTGCTGTGATTCACGGGGTCGCAAAGAGTCGGACACGACTGAGCGAATGAACTGAACTGAACTGAATAATGCTACACTGAGGAGAAACAAGCAGCATTATTATTGAAATCTACTGACTGTTCATTCATGGATTTAAATTCTTTCTAGTTGCTGAATTTTAATGTTAACTCAAGAGAAAATAAGGTAAAGGAGATATTCCCTAAGTTTGTTGTAGTTGAGATCATAATTTTCTCATAATTCATATTGTATCTTAATTCCTTGCTGTGAATTTTTTAGCCAGTTCTTTTCGAAATTCCATCCTTGTATTTATTCTTCCTTGTACCTTAAATATTAGAATAATGATATATTAAATATGAAATAAAAATTGGATTAAAAAATTTTATAATGAAAAGTTTTAATGATCATTTACTCTGATAATTTCAGAAACTTGAAGTCAAAATGCTACTGATATATCTATGATAAACACCAAGGTCATTATTATAGTTTGCCTTTAGTGAACAATCTCAAAAATTAAAATCTATTTATCTTTATAATCAGGAGTCAGGAGACAATCTCTACAGAAACTACTCATCACTAAATTAAAACAAACCAAGCAAGATGGCAGTCTGAATTTGTGTCTTAAATTCCTTTTCAACATTTAATATTAAGTAAAACAATTATGTAAAAAATCTATTAGTTTTGTTTTTTTGAAGAGGGAATTTAGTATTTAATACTAATTAATACATAATAAAAGCATTGTGACTTTTCAGGAAGATTTGTCATAAAATCTGTTTCTTCCTTTTATTTTCTTGATTGCCTTTATAAGGAAATGAAAATATCAAAAATGGGAAGGATTCCATATCCTCTCAAGTAATCTCTCCTTCTCTATAGATTAATGCAATTGAGTGCTGGTAATTCTGCCAACTGCTTATTCTCTCTTTAAATCTTCGTGTTCTTAGTTCTCAGGATTCTTATATTCTACTCCTAAATCTCCTGCTTCTTACATAAAATGTCATTTCTGTTCATCTTTATGTGACCTTATTGAGACTACTCAAACTAGAAAACTTTCTTATAAATTTACCATATAGCCTGAGTCTGGTTGGATTGTTGTGGCAATGGCTGTAACTTTATTTATGTGTTTCCTTGAGGGATAATTACTTTTAGAATAAACATTCAGATTTTGTTTTTGAAATTCTGACACTAAATATTATCTAAATTATCAGTCATTTTCATAATTATGTTCAGTAGAATTTTTTGAAAGGATAAAGCCATGTAATATGGGAGTACAATTAAAAATGCTTACTCTCGAATCTCTAAAAGTGCATATCATTTAATTTGCTCTGAATGCTTTAAGTTTTTTCTATGAGAATGCATATCTCTTTCTAGTAATTCCCCAGGACTTTGTGTTGAACTGTCATACGTGAGCATTTCTAGAATTTTTCTAGAATGCATTTGCTGTGCTAAAGGAAACTTTAAAAATATATCTTATGAAGTTCATCACAGAATGAAGTCGAAATAATTGGCTCTAAAAACTTGTCACATATTATTTTTCTGTTTGGAAAAAATCTCTCCTCAGTTCTGTAAATATTAAGATGAAAGCATTACTGTAATGACTAAGAAACCTTGACTTTATCAGTTTGCTTTTCTGCTATTAGAAACATTAGAGCTTTTCTTCTCTAAACATTCTGATCTGAGTGAACTGACAAGTTCATGATCGATTCTTTCCACAAAATTTGGAAAGAAAAACTTTGGGCTTGTCTATGTGCAATTGTACTCAGTCACTATTCTATTTCTAGATTATGGATAAAAGCAATTAGATCTTGATTTAAAGGAGTAGCTTTTTTTCTTTGCTTTAAGATACTAACAAGTATTTCAGTAGCTTTTTTTGGGCTGTGCCACCTGGCCTGAGGGATCTCAGTTCACTTACCAGGGACTGAACCTGGCTGGACCACCACTGTGAAAGCCTGGACTCCTATTTACTAGGCACTAGCTTTTTAAAATAAATAAATATAAAAATTGAGCACATTTATCTGGCATAACTTCAGGTGTACATCTTATTCTTAGAAAAATTCTATTGGGTTTGACTCTAGGATACCTCAGGCACTAAATGTCTCTTGCGGATTCAAATTTTCATTTATCATTGTAATCAGAATGGCTCTTATATACAATTTCAGAAAATGGGTTTCAGAGGCCTGATTTTAAGAAAAGCAACAACAAGTGCTTCCAGATCTTATTTTAAATTCATTTTCTATCATCAAAGGGAAAAAGCACCAGACATTTAGAGTCTTAAAAAATGAACTTCATCCTGTGTTTCACTGAATGCTTATAATTATTTTATTGTCACATGGTGAGAAGATGTAAGTGAGACTGATCTGACTCACTCAAAAGCATTTGGAATGAAAACAAAAGTCAATAAAAATTCACTGCAAGTTTTATTTTTACTGTGTCTCTCCTAAAGAAAATAGGTTGCTGACATTTTTGATGGAGAAATTGCCTAAAATGTTTATTCACCTTAGTGATGTTGTGAAAATGAAAGCTGAATTTCATCTAATAAATGTGAATTGTAGTCAGTATTCTGATGGTCACTCCTGCCTAAAGGTCTGGTTCAAGGACTACTGCCGGACGAACAAACATCGGGGTTTCCCTCTAAAAATATAGAAAGATGGCTAATGTAAAAGAAACCAGAAGAGGAGCTAAAACTCACCTAGTGCTTACTATGTGCCTTGTAGATTTTACATATATTTTCTCAGAAAACAACACACCCTTATCAAAATAGGCAACTGTCTAGGCTTTGATAATTTGAAAAAAAATTATGCTTATTTTGTTAGCATTAGATTGTTCCAGAGAAGACAAGCCTGTTCTGTGTACAGGAAATATCAGATCTAATTTCAAATTTCTCCCAATTTTCAGATGGAATATACTATTTAAATCATTTTACAGAGCAATTCTGGAGGTTTACTTTTGTCTTTCAAACACTTTCAATGCAGATATCTATTGGTAACATAAAGTTTTGAACAGTACATCTGCAGCCAAAGAAAACTGAACCACTTTGCACTGAAGTTTTCAAAAATATAAAGCTCTAAATTAGAAGCAAGCAGTACCATCACTGGACAGACAGGTCACAACACTCCATTTACAGAATGCATCACCCACTCACTGTAGTGGCCCTACGTCCTACCCCTAAATTTTAATACTTTCGGTTCCATATACGTTGTAACCTTCTCTATAGGTTGCTAAATTCTGGGTATTCTGCGAGGAAGTTGGGTTAAAAGTCTGTGCACTCTTTGCCACCTTCATTCTCTTCGCTTCTGCCCTGGACTTGTAACAGAACTCTATCAAAGCCACCAGCATTGCCAAGCCCAAGCCGCCAACCAGAATGTAGAAGACGCCTGCTACGTTGCTCAGGCTCAAGGCACTCGTCTTGTCCTGGGGGGATAAAGACATCTCAGTTAACTGTGGAAAGTCACATCCAGAAGGTGAAAGAACACATGAAATCCAAACAGCTAAATAGAGTCAATGCCTAATTTAACCTGAAATTATTTAACATGAATAAGTCACTAGTGTAACACTATGAATTTAAACATAAAGCTTATAGTTCTTGAGAGAAATGAAATTATGATGATAACCAATAAATTGTGTGTAATTACATTCAGTAAAATCTATAGCATTTTATCTTTGTTAACTATATGAAGAAGAGCAGTATACTTAACCATATATAAGCATAGGGTAGCAGAAGTGGGCTTATTATTGTTAAGTTTGAAAATGACATGCTTAAAACCCAATTACATGAGAAGGGAAACAGTTTTCCCTTTCCTTCCATTAAAACATTTTTAATGTTTGGTATTTCTCTTGAATAAAGCTAACTTCATGTTTCCTACTTAAAGAAGCTACTTTAAGCTAGCAGTTTCACATCTTGTTCATCATGAATTCACCAAATATATGCAAATAATGTAGGTACATGTTATTTGTTGTTTTAGTCACATTTGTTTGGGAAATCTGCTGGAAAGTGGAACTTTAAGATATTATATACTATTTAGGAATAGCTATGTATGCAGCACATTGATAACTTTAAAAAAATATACAAACTTTTCCATGATCAATTGAAAAATAAATCATTTGTGGACAGAGTTAAAACTATTTTTATTGATTTTAAAATATGATTCTAGTTCACCTTAAAATGCTTAATCAGTTAATATTTTAGACATATATTCTCCAGAGCTTTCATATACATATTATTTTATAATAAATTCAGCAATAGTCAAGCATATTATTGGAAGATATTAAAGTTATAACAATAATTCATATTTTCATAAATTGTAAATATATATTATATAAAATTATTTGAGTAGGTATTTTAGGATAACTACCCGAAGAATGCCCTGAAGCCATCATCTTCTCAGTTTTGTGTCTTATGCAAACTTAATTAGTTTTATTAGGAGAGTGTTTAACTTAAATAAGTATTATGTACACTATATCCACTTAGCCATGATATCAACTGATTAGAGCAAAAATTTAGGGTAACTTCATTTTAAATATTAAGTACTTGTGCTTTTCTGACTTTACATAAGGGTTTGAAATAGCTTTTTCATTATTTGACCAAGCTTGTCTCATTCCACTCCAGTTCAAAGGCAGACAAAAGTGATTAAAACACAAGGAGATGCTTGAAAAGAGATCAGTTAATATTACTTTATCTCTTTCTTAAATTAACTGAAGTTTTCCTATATATGTAATTCACTTATTTAATGTCGTTGGATAGCTAATAAATTTTTTCTTTCTAAAAGAATACACAGAAAAAATATTTCAAAAATCCTCAACCGTGGCTTTCAGGCATTCTTTTCCTATTAATTTATGCAGGAATTTAGATTCACTGATAAACTGCTACATTTTGTTCTTTAAATGAAAATATAACTGTAACACTATTTTCATTTGTACTCAACAGAATCAGACTTATAAGTTCCTTTATTGTTCTAAAAATAATTGATCTAAGATCTCTGCATGAATTAGATCTTAGAAGTTGAAGGTATTATTCATAAACATTGATTTATTAAAATAATTTTGATAGAACAGAATTGGAAAATTTTACTCTGTTTATCTGTTAGAACGAAAATATAATAGGTCATCTTCAAACTAAAGTGGAATGATTGGCAAAACAGTGACAAAAGACTGAACTTCTGAATAAGAAATATTTAATATTTAAAATTTTCTTTCTGTAGAAAACTACTGACCAATTTCCCATTTCCTGTTTTGAGAATACATCAGTTCTTGAAATAATAGATTTGATGTTCTTTGCCTCCAAAACAAATAAACAAAAATCAAACCTGAAAGCACTACTGTTATTAGTGGTACGTATATTTGAGAATAATATAGGAATTTTATTTTTTTATATATTTTTACAGTTAATTTAAGTTTATTTAAAAGCCTTAATATTGGGGAGCAGTTTGCAATTTTCTGAAGAGATAATCCCGGTGGCTTACTTAAATCATTGCATTAATTTCTAGTTTAGACAGGTATAGAGAAACATTTAGTTTTTACTGTTTCCATATACTCTTGACAATTGCTCCCATTTACTGCTTTGTGAACATAAGAGGAGGCCCCGAACTGCAGTGACTGACCTTGCTTCCAGAGTCCTTGGGTCCACATTCACCTTTATCGTACCACCATTTGTTTTTCAGCTTGTCTAAGACGCCTGCCTCACTGAGTTTCAAAACGGCAAGGTTTACAGGAGTTCTTCACGTGGAAAATAACATAAATAACATTATATATGTTATTTTATGTTATTCAAGTAAAACTACATTAGAATCGCATGGCAAAGTGACAGAGCAGAGGCCACAGTAGGTGTTATGTCTTATACTGTAGGCCCAGGTTTCGAATCAGACATAAAACTGGGGCCTGCTCCATCGCTTTAGGTAACAGGCACATACTGCTAGGGAGGATTTTTAAATAAAATGTATGCAATTACTGTGAATCCAAAACTATTAGCCTGGATTGGGTTTATTCAGCATTTTCAATTTTCCCACCACAAATGCAGAGTCATTCAAAATCTAGAATCTCTCTTCAAAAGTGGCTATAGGTTGACAGACTTAAAAAAATAAAAGCTAGATAGGACTGGTTTCTTGCAGGCATCATTATTCAGCTAGTGGAATTTCGCTTTGTGCTTTAAAAGTATGGATACGGTAAGTATCCATCATTAAATTGACTCCTTTGCCATTCTCATCCTAGACCTAATTTAAAGAGGAGGGTGATTCTAATTCAAGTGTTACTGACACAGAGCCACGTCATGCAGAGGTAAGGCCTTATAAGACAGATATGTAAATCATTATTTTAAAGCGTAAGCCAGTGCTGATACTTTCCTTCTGAATTGCAGTATTTAACTTAAATATCACCAGAAATAATTTTCATCTATCTTAAACCTACCATATGAATATATTCTGAAGTGCAGTGACTATTTTATACTCTATAAGTTCTTACCAATAAATTCATGATAGATTGGGAATAACCAAGATTTTTATAAATAGAAAGACTCTTTATACTATAAAATTCCTTTTCTTTTTTCTATCGTCTTTGAGTCCTTCAACACTAAATATTGTACAAGGAGTCTCAGAGAGGAAATGTTCACTGTTGGTCAGTATCAGTGTTCTGAGGAATCTAAGAATTCTTTCATTCCCATGTTAACCTCTGTGTGTGTAGAATAAAGGCTAAGGAGATGGATGGCAAGCAGTAACACGTAGGACATTCTGTTGTTATTACAACAACAGATATTATTATTCTGTTTTTGTGGTTGTTTGGTTTTCATTTCTTTTTGCTTTTTACAAACAATTCAAAGAGAGACTGCTTGCATTCTTCTTGACATTTTTAAGGCTGCCACAATCATTTTGTCTGGCTGTATCACCTAATGCCTCACTTCTAGGAAATGTTGAATCCATTTGGAGAAACACAGTATGTATCTGTTTGGTTACAAGGGAATTGATTCCACAAACCTATCTCCACAACGAGGTGATGCACTAATAATGGTGCTGAAGATGACCCTAAGACTGAGCACTTACTGTGCACTGAGGGCTGTTAAAGCGTTTGACATGTCTAGTTGCTATTAGCACCTGTATTTGACAGAGAGGAAATCAAAGCACAGAACGGTCTTGGCACATCCAGGAAGGAGCTAAATCAGGGTTTGTAATGGACTGCTTTCATAGCCTGTGTAATTAAAAGTATTAACAACAGAAGACTCAAGATATAGGAATTTCTGGTTTTCTGATTAACAGTTAAACTAAAATTCACTTTTTTAAGGTATTGTTGGTTTTGGAAAAAGTTCCTAAAGTATGATTTTCTTTTCAGTTATATGGTTTTTGAATTCAATTTAATTTTTATATCAATGTTATAAGATCTTACAAGGTTTATTGTTCAATTTAAAAATATGCAATTGCTACATTCCTAGAATATTATATTATTTTTTGGATTAAAATCTAACGCTAGCATGATTTAAAACTTTGTACTAAAAACTGAGTTTGGGGGTGGGGTGAGGTGAGGATTATGGTTAACTGGAGTCCTTGGTTAGCCCCAATTAATCTAGATCTTACTATCTATAACCTCCCCACCCCCACATATATCTACCACTTCCATTTATTAAGTGATTGTTATAAAACCACACCTGCGTGTTCGTTGGGGAACTGTGAACTTCGAGAATAGAAGATATATATCATTCATCTTTGTAAAATATTTACAAGGGTATCTGACTCAGGTTAGGTGCTCTGTAAAATTCTTACATTTCAATTATTTTGAATCCAGGACAAGCACTTTTTATAACTTATTCTAAGGTTTTTTTGGTCATCAAGCTAGTCCACTAAAGCCTTTTTAACACATGTACAGAGTACATTATTGGGGTAGGAAATGGCAATCCATTCCAGTGTTCTTGCCTGGAGAATCCCATGGACAAAGGAGCCTGGCAGGCTACAGTCCTTGGGGGCACAAGGAGTTGGACATGACTTAAGTGACTGAGCATGCAAGCATAGAATACATTGTATTAGCCCACATTGCACTTCTTTAATGGGTTGTGGTGGGAAGAAGAAGATTTAATGCTGAAAAGAGAAGTTTCTAATAGAAGGGACAGCTGAATACAAAACTATGAATTAAATGAAGACTGCCTTTGAGTTACCTCTCTCCCTTCCTAAGGTATCATTTCTCCTACATGCTTCATTTTTCCCTTGCCTCTTTGTCCTTTCTGCTATTCACTCCAGTAGTCTGGTTTTGGAGGATAAAATTAGATTAGAATTTTGAGTATATTTATCAATAACCAAACTTAATGGTCAAATGGTGGAATATCAGACACTGAGCAAGGAATTCATTTCTAGGAGAGTCCTTCTCTAAGGGTTAGCTTTCCTGACTGATCTTTGTTTAATACATTTTTTCCTGCTTATGAATGCATGTTTTCCATAATAATTCCTTTATTATTGCATTGGTTTCCATGGCTGTGGATAAGGCCATTTGCAAGTATAACATATTTTAAAGTCAGGCTGTATTCTTTAAAGTGTCAAATTAAAAACTAGATATTATGGGATTTACTATACTCCTAAAGAACTCATTATTTGGTAATCACATTTACAAAATGGCTTTAATATAAATATCTATATCTATGAGTATGCCTATTTTAAATATATATATATGAGGACAATAAAGTATAAAACAAGCAAAAAATCAAGTTTTGTAGATAGCATTATGGGTCATTAATGTTTATAAGCATTGCCAAAATTTCCTATTAGAACCTGGTTTAAACAATTCACACAGAAATAGGGATAAAATTCTGTGTATGGTTTGTTCTCAGACTAAATCATATCAGATTAATCAAAGGGGATATGAGTTTTAGACACTGTGATGAAACTTATAATTTGGTTTATTGTCAATTAGGGAATTTCTGTTATTCACAAAAATGAGTATGGTTTTCTTATGACCATAAAAACGGCCACAGCACAATAACATTCAAATACGTAATTTTTCAAACAAACAAATTCATCCTCTCCCAAATCATGCCTTTTCACTTTATTTCATTTTACATATCAGACGTTTTTCCTTATTTCTTTTGTGGAGCCTCTGGTTGAGGACGACTTTGGTCATGATCTGGGAATGGCTATCAGTTGAGCTGATTATTTTGTAGCCATGGGGTACAAATGGAAGCTGTCACTGTGACTCTAACTAATTTAGTTGTTGATTACATTAAATCATAAGCTCCTTGATGGAAAGAAGAGTACTTTTTTTTTTTATTGTACCCACAGATACTGGTGCATGGCCCAGGTAAAACACAACTTTACTATTATGCCACTGTGTGAAAGTCTCGAGATGTCTTTCCTTGTTACAGAACTGTAAATAACAGGTGGATCAATTGGTTCCTCATTGGAACCTATTCATGTGTGGTACAGCTTTCCATGCTTTTCACCCTTCACCAGATGAGTCGCTGTTAGGAAAGTTAAGTTTTTCCTACTAAGATTGTATATCTCAAAATCAGATCACATCGGATAATTGTATACTTGTGATGAGATCTCTGTATGTGCACTGTACACAATGTGCATTGTACATAAACTGACAGCATTTAATTTTCTCTTCTGCTTTGGCTTTATACTTATCAAAGCCCACAAGCCAGCATCATCTTCCAATTCAGTATTTTCCCTCCTTTTACCTTTTTCAATAAAGATCAGGCCAAATGGAAGGGGTGAGGTAAGTTCAAAAAGAAAATCAGTCACCCAAAGAAGGTACAGAACAAAAATTAAAAAGCAGCAACTGCCTCCTGGTAGTTTACTTTGATTCTAAGTTAGATCAGGCCATTTAAAATATAATCTTTTAAAATAGATGCAGAATTATTGTTGTTCAGTTACCCAGTTGTGTCCGAGTCTTTGTGACCCCATGGACTGCAGCATGCCAGGCCTCCCTGTCCCTTACCATCTCCTGAGGGTGGTATTATTATTACCCATTCTATTGGTGACAAATACTATATCAGTATACAACCTACTAAAATTTTTTTTGTAGTATGAAATCAAAATTCTTGGGGGAAAATAGAACATAATAAATAACATGCATTTTATCTTAATTTTTATAGCATTTCAGAAAATGACTTATTAGGATATGAAATAATATTTTCATATCTTAAATTTATATCTAAATAAAATTTTAGAATATTATCTTAGAGTTTATGTTTGGTGAAAGTAACAAGGGCAAGCAGTCTGATTTTTGAAAACTACAAGGTTAGCTTTGTATTTATTTCTTTAGATGACAAATATTTACTTGGTGTCCATTGTATACCAAACAATGTGTTGGATGCAAATAGATTAAATTCAATTGGTCTGTCCAATAACTTATTTAAATAAATTAGAATGACTTTTGTTACATAGTTTTTTTCCATTATGTGTACATTTCTGCTTCTGTTTCCTTATTTTTCTCTGGAAAGAGTCTTTAATGTACACTAAAACAGGAGTTCATTATTTACTTTCATGGAAAACTTTATCTGTTAAGCAATGTTATACTTTGTATTTTTGACAAAAAATATAAATTTGCTAACAATTTCTTTTTCTAATTGAACAGAATATCTTCAATTTTGTTTTCTCTGGGTCTATTAGAGTACATTTTCTTACATTTCTAATTTGCATAGAGGAGCAGGTTATTATTGTAAATGAGGAATTTTCTGTTTATGTGTGTATATATGTATGTATTTATATTTTATGAAAATGACCAGAATGCTCTAGGCAAGTTGGGGCACCAAAATACAAAAGGGTTAACACTCCTAAAGAAAACAAACAGTTGGTGTCTTGAATGGAGGTGCCTTAAAGGGGAATCATCTCAGAAGAACCCTGATGACTCTCTAGGGGGCTCATATTCTCCCTCAGGATAGTCGATGAAATTGTGTCCACACCATTTTGTTTTTTGTCTTCTTTCATGCCTCCTTATATTGCCAAAATAATCATTTGGCAAAGTTTATTCTTTCTCTTTCTGCAACAGGGTTGGCAGGATGCACAGGGAGCTGAATTTGAAAGACTTTTCAGATGAGGATCAAGGGGGAAGTTATCAGCATTGAAAGAGGGTGAGGTTAGCAGTTTCCTTGATGGATAACTCCTTTTCTAAAAAAATAATTATTTTAATTGGAGGATAATTACTTAAAAATTTTGTGATGGTTTTACATTACCATATGTAAAATAGACAGATACTCCTTTTAAATAGAGCATCATTCTTTGGGCTTGGTGGCCAGCCAAGAGAGAGAATTTGTAACCCAGTGAAGAACCTGAAGAAGAGCAGGGTTTCTTGTTTTGGACAGTACCCTAGAATTTAAAATAAAAACAAGAATGTATATTTTAAAATTTTCAATGTTCTTACATACCAATTGAAGATATGTAAGGAAAGAAATTCTGTCAGAATATTCCCATCTCTAGATTGCTTTAAGTCTATCTACAGTGAAGAAGAGTTCTGAAACACTGGTTAATAATTTCTGCTAACTGTATGCCTTTTTTTAAAAGACACTGCTTAGAAATAAAAATAAAACATTATTTTATGAAGCTGGAAATATGACATGGATGCATAACCCGGTCTTTTTTAGTTTGATTCATTTATGGAAGGCAGAAGCGTATAGTTCATAATTTCTTTTGATTTGTTATGTAATTTGCTATTTAATGGAAGCCTGAAAGTTTTACGTGGAGAAATGTCTTTCTGGAAGGTACCTGGTCTAGGTGAAGCTAGACTATTGCTTTTATTCAAAAATATTTTGTGCCAGCTCTGGTGAATCATCACTTTCAAAAGCCTGCTTTCTAACACCAAGGTTCCTAGGACTATGTCTGATCTGTAACTTCTTCCAAACCGGAGATTTACAGTGACAGTTTTAGTTAGATTTGTTAGTGTGTCCCCAAATTGATATTGTTTGCAAATATTTTTGCTTTGACAGTAATTGCATACTTAAGTTTGTGAAGGGATTTGACTGGCGATTCCCATGGTATTCGCAGGTCTGAATTGCGTTTCCTAGCAGATGCACCTATTACTTCACACACTGTTACCCGCTCTTGGTGACATTGAGGCTAACCTTGGAGTCACCTCCCCCGCTGCCACATTCTCCTTTGTCGTACCACCATTTGTTTTTCAATTTGTCCAAGAGGCCTTGTTCATTCAGTTTTAAAACTGCGAGGTTAACAGCATTTCTTGAAACGATAAAACATATCTTGTAAGAAACTGCACAGCTGTTAAGATGTTAGAAGGAATGAGGGTTTAAGCTCTTTAATAAGCTTCTCCCAGATGCTAAATAAACCTCTCATTTTGTCATCCTGCAGCCCCTTCTACCAGGCAATTGTGATTTCCTTCAAAGTATATTAAACCTATGGTATTTGGTGCTATTCACTTTCATAGTTCATTTATTATCAAGTAACTGACATCAGCATCAACCAATGAAATGAGTTTTTTTTTTGGCAAAACAGTAGCAAACTTGAATTTGCTAGTAATTGAGAAAGAATTGTGTCTTGAATTCCCTTGCTTCTAGAATGTCAGTGACCAATAGGAAAAAAATGAAAATACATTCCCAGAAGGAAAAATATAATTGCACAAACAAATCAACAAATCAGCAACTAATTTTTGTGTACTGATTTCCTAACAAAGAGTATGGCTTAATTATTATTCCTTTTATTGTTTGTATTGGTTCAGTTTTCTGGTTTGGAAGTCATAGGATGGTCAAAAGAAAGGTAGTAGCGGCTCTCAGGGAAATTATATTTGAATTTTGTGTTGATTTTTAAAGTCACTAGA
Source organism: Moschus berezovskii (assembly GCF_049115385.1). Classification (NCBI taxonomy): domain Eukaryota; kingdom Metazoa; phylum Chordata; class Mammalia; order Artiodactyla; family Moschidae; genus Moschus; species Moschus berezovskii. The sequence goes on from NC_142473.1 coordinate 5,011,649, forward strand.
TGCTATTTAGAAAACAGGATCATAAATCCAACTTGATTGTTTCAATTATATAATTAAGCCCTAGGAAAATATGCTTCATGTGATATGGGTAAACAAACACTAGATTAGATTTCTTCCATGTGTATCTCTATAGGGCATAAGGGTGGCGTATTCTAATTACTCTCTAAGAGGATTAAAAAAATGTGTCATGGGTTTTGCTTCTCATGTACTTGGTTTCTTGCTTTCAAGGCACAGGTTTTAATTGAATCATTAACTCTTTTAAAAAGTTTTCCCAGCATTTAATGAAATGTCTGTTAAATCTAGTAAGTGGCTTATACACTGAGAGACTTTGGGTTCAGTTTGTGCCCTTCTGTTTGATAATTGCCCAGTTTGGTGACTGATTAATGACAAATTAATTATAATTATATTTAATAATTTATTATTATACTCAATAATTAGTTAATAATAAAATAAAACAACCTCATGTTAATGGATAGCATTTGAACATTGATTTGCAAGTGAAATGTCATTTAGTTGATTAATAAAATGCATTGTTTGTTTCACCACAAATCAGCCTATTAAAATATTTATTCTCTTAAAATGTGTTTGTAATATTTCAGGTAAATTATGTCCATTTTCCAGTGTTTTAATGGTCTAATCCACTTGGAGAGTAAATATTTCCCATGATTAAACCACATACTTTGAGAGGATGGACACTTTCTAAGAGTTAGATTGCCATTTACTAAATGCTAATTAAATAGTTGGCTATTCCCACACTCTGAAGTAAGTCCCACACTAGTGGTGTAAAATAAGTAATATACTTCCTGAAGTGAAAAGTTGTCAGTTTAATCAGCTAAAGGACTAGACTGAAATGTAGGAATAAATGAAAACTCAGTGCAGCTAGAGACATCTATTTTTTTAAAAATGCTGTTAGGAGAAAAGAATTGTTTCATTTTCCACAGAAATTAAATTTGTCTTTCAGTGAATTGAAACTAACAAAAGTTTTCTATTTTGGAAAAAACTGTTTTTATGATCCATTTTAGTTTAGTCTTAAACATTTGTATCAGATTCTTTTTCAGTAAAGTGCTATCCCAATTATTTTATATGTTGGTTTAGACCATTCCTTTGATAAAACTACAATCATTTCATGAGAGGGTTATTTAACAGGGTTATTAGCCATATCCAAAGACAGTTTCACAGCACAATAGAAAACAAAAAAGCAAAATTAAAAAATGGATAAGGAAAAAAAGCTTTATGTTGAGAAAATTGTTTGGAATAAAGCTTTCTACAAAGTTATTCTAAGACATTGTCTAATAACATCTAATAGGCCATGTAAAAACAGCTCAGTTTCACACTGCCATCCATATATGTGCACGTATGTATATCTATATTAGTCAACATAACACTCTTGACCAGCAGGTTAAGTCACTGCCCAGTTTACAATTAATCCACATTTTCCTGTGGTTCCTCAATAGAATTCACTTAATACTATCACATGTAAAATGCACTTTCCATAAATGAAGGCACTTTGTAATTAATATTTAGGGACAATCTTTAGGATTTTGAGGACTTCCCTGGTGGCTCAGACTGTGAAGCATCTGCCTACAATGCAGGAGACCTGGGTTTGATCCCTGGTTCAGGAAGATCCCCTGGAGAAGGAAATGGCAACCCATTCTAGTACTCTTGCCTGGAGAATCCCAGGGATGGAGGAGCCTGATAAGCTACAGTCCATGGGGTCACAAAGAGTCGGACATGACTTCACTTTCACTTTAGAATTTCAAGATTTCTTTGCCTTTTAAAAAGGCTTGCTATTTTCTGTAATTGTCTGACTAAAGATGTAATTTCTTTGTGTAATCAGTTTAGGTCTAAAGGTTTCCTTAGACTGCTATTTATAATACAGCACAAACCACATCTGTAAGGACCATTTGAACATCTGCTCTACTTTATGAAATGCATCACTTTTACGTATTATTAATAAGAAACATTAGCTGACTTTTCAAATAAACATAAAATTACTTATGATGTCTCTAGTCCCTGGGGTCACAAAGAGTTGGACACAACTGAGAATGCACACACACACCTAAAGTTACTTTACTCAGTTTTCTAGATTAGATTAAAAACCATTTTTTATCCAGGTAAATAGGGAAAGGAACACTGAAGACATAATTACAAGCAAGCCTAAGGAACTCAGAATGAGTCAGGAAAATAAAGGACATAGAAAGCAGATCCTTGCTGCAGCACATTTTACTATTGCTTTGAAATTCCCTTCATACATTTCAGACATAGATTTTGAAATCTGTGTCAACAAACTAAAATTGATGATGAGAATATTCTTGTCTTGATTAAGCATTAGAGAAGTTGTAATAGTGATCTGCCAAGCAGATAAGAAAAAATAAAAATATTGAGGGTTATTTTTTACATTAATTATTCCCTTCATTCTATTAAATGCAGCTTTTACAGAATAAACAAATGAAATAAATTGCTTTCATTTAAAAATGGAAGGAGAGGAAGAAACAACAAGTGATCACATTTTTTTGCTAGAGATGTAAACCACATTTGAGAGCCCAGGTATGTCGACCATGACCATTTATAGAATACAACAGGACCTATGTAACATGCTTATTTGCCTTGTCCTTTTATGACTTAGCAGAATCCTAGGTAAGAAAAACCCCTCTCCAAATAGCTTTCTCATGGTGGTGAGATGATGGGGAATGCAATTCAGGGTTGAAACAAAAATGCTTACCCAGACAAATTCCAGGAAGTCTGGAAAAATTTCAAGGGTTTTTATTCCTGAATTGTTGTTCAATTAAGTTTGACATTATGAAATCTATTTCTCATTGCCCAAGCCTCTGGGACCCATTTTTGTTAACTAAACAAAAGCTGTAGAATGGGAACTAACAGACTTAAACTTTTTCCATTTATTAATTTTGTGTAAATTAATCTAACGCAAATTAAGATTTTCTTGTTGAAAGCATGCTTAATTCAGGCTAAGATATTTATATTTTCCTCTCTATCCTTCCATAAGTAATTTATTATTAATCTATAGATACTCTTTTATGCTTACTTTATGGCTTATTCATTGTATTTACTTCTAGACCATAATTCTAAAGATTTGTTTAATAAAGTACTCATGATTTCCTGGATTTGAGAATATTATCGTAAAGGACTGATATACAAGCTTTAGTTATAGTTATTGTTTGTACACAAGATATTTATGGTATATATAATTTTTAAAATAAATAGTCAGCAATATTATATTTAGTTTAGTTGAAGCAAATTCAGTTACATTTTACTTAGTAGGATGAACATTTCATTATTGTCTCTGATATCAATAATATAAGGGCTTAATGGATTTTTTTGGTCTAAATTACTGTGTAATTTTTCTAACGCTTTATTATCCTTATAAAGAAGGATTTATTAATTACATGCACATGAAAAAATCTCCTTAGTTTTAGGCCTGTACTCTTTTAACTTGAGTGTTCTCTTAATACTTAAATCTCTATAGAATTTAAATATCAGGTGTTACAATATCCAGAATATTTACCTGAATGATGCTACAAAATGTTTTCATAGTCCTAGTAAATTTTAATATTATGTGACTCAACAAGAAATTGTGTAAAATACCTTAGAAAATCCTTTAAAATCTGCAAAAGACATTGGTAGACAGTTTATGCAGGAAGAAGTACAAATCATATAAAAATGATTTACTCTTACTTGGAATTAAACTAATGTGAATCAAACAAATACAATTTTTTTGCTATTCATATTAGAAAAGATAAAAGTAAGGATAATATTCAATATATCCAAGGATTTAATATTGTCCTGAAATTAGAATACACTGAGAATAGAAAGAAAATAATATGGTTTTATAAAACAAAAAAATCCAGTTCTTACCCTTGCAAATTATTAATAACAATTCCCCTTTGAGAATCAATCCTAAGAAATAAATCAATGATGTTAACAAAGTAATATGATAAATGTTATAGCATGTTTATGTAACAAAACATTGAAAGCAACTTACATGCCCAACAGAAAGGGAGAATTAAGTAGATTTAATGTGCAACAGTGGTTTTCAATCTTGATTTAAATGTTAGAACCATTTATTACAAATACCGATGCTCAGGACTAGCGATATATCAGAATCTTCTGACGTGGGGCAGCATGTATACAGTTTTAGAAAGCTCCCTAGAGGATAGCAATGATAAGAACCAATAATCTATATGACTGAATGTTTAACAATCATTACAGGATTTTAATGACAAAGGGAAAGCTTAATGTTGAGTGAATAAAAGAAACAAATTGTATATTCATTGTGATCTTAATTTTAGAAACGATATATAATATTTGTATGTATTTATATAAGTGCCATATATTTTAATATATATATTTAAATATTTATTTAAATGTTATTTATTTGTATGTACAGATGTTAATCGGAGAAGGCAATGGCAAGCCACTCCAGTACTATTGCCTAGAAAATCCCATGGATGGAGGAGCCTGGTAGGCTGCAGTCCGTGGGGTCGCTAAGGGTCGGACACGACTGAGCGACTTCACTTTCACTTTTCACTTTCATGCATTGGAGAAGGAAATGGCAACCCACTCCAGTGTTCTTGCCTGGAGAATCCCAGGGACGGGGGAGCCTGGTGGGTTTCCGTCATGGGGTCACACAGAGTCGGACATGACTGAAGTGACTTAGCAGCAGCAGCAACAGATGTTAATGAAAGTCACTACTGTAGGTAATAGGATTATGATTGATATGGATTGCATATTGTTCTTTGTGCTTTCCCACTCATTCAAAATTTTCTTCAATGAAAAGTGACACTTTAGTAAAGAACAAACAAAACTACTCTCTTAATTATTTTATAATATGCATATTAGAATTGTTTCATGCAAATTAAAATATATATTCTATTTTGGATCAAGAAAGATTAAGGAAGTTAGAAATTTTTCTTAAGGATCTCAGAAAAGCATTCATTGTTTTGATAGTATGGTTTGCTTTGGCTCACTTGGTTTTGTATCTCTAGTCAAGGCTGGATGGAGAACATGTGATACATTTGGCTTCTACAAAGGTTCTACCTTATTTGAGGGGAGCAGGTCTGTCAGATAGGTGTGAGGAAAGGATCTTTGGGAGGTTAATGGAACTCTCAGTGGCCTAGAGAGAAGCCTTGCTGTTTCACAAAAATTACATAGACAAGGAGAATTTTTTCCCTTAGGACAGATTAAATGAAAGTGATTGTGAATAAACTTGAGTCCTGCTAAGTGGGCCATTATATATATATATATATATATATATATATATATATATATATATATATATATATCTTTGTTTTTAGAAAAAGATTATATGGTTGGAAGCTATATTCTTTTCCAAATGAGTATTAAACTCTAAGAAAAAACTTTTTACCAGGGGTTTTAAGAAGGCAATTAAAAAAAAAAAAACTTCCATCGTACAACATAGTTTTTCTATCCTTCTTTTTGAAATCATGCTAAAATTGCAGATTGGAAAATTCATTTGATTTAAATTTTGTTGTGAAACAGGTAAATATATGTAGAAGTTTTTCCAAGGCCACTTTAATAGGAAAATGGTAATTTCATAAAATATAAATAATAACCAACTCTGCATAGACTAGTCATTCTGATATGGCTGCATTCTCAGTATTTTAGCAAGTATTATGTACATGAAAGTTCATCCTATATGGAAGATGAGATAGGTAGCCAGGAGCAAATGTCACAGACGATTTTACTTTTGTGGTTTAATCATGTCCTCCTGTTCACTCCCCACCCTTACATAAAGGTAGCTAGAGGAAATTAGCAGGAAAACTGAGAATTTACAACAAATCCCAGAACTTTGTATACAGGCAGTTAATAACTAACTGAGAAAAAGAACTATTTTATTACTCAAAGAAATACAGAAAGTGAATAAAAATCAATAGGCTATCAAATAACTAAATATATCTGATTTATGGAAAGATATTTGCTTTCACAGTTCTACCCTTTATCTGCTATGTGGGCTTGGAAGAATAATTCTCACCATTTATCAATGTTCCACTGTTTTCAGTTTAACTTGTAGCTATGCTCTTATTATCTTCCCCCCAAATTATTCCTTCCAGTAAATAAGCACAAGCCCTTTTTGCTTCATTGGGTTTGTGTGCTCATTTCCAAAGGAAGAATTTGGGTCAAGTTGCTCTATATGTATATGCAGACATTCTTAGAAAAAATATTAAGTTTTCACTCCAGTTTGCTTATGTGATGATAAAGTTTGCATAAAATGGCACTATTGATCAATAATTTAATATCAAAATTCAAAGGGAAAATTATTTAATGTGAAAAGACAATTCAGACCCAGCAGGATTTATAATGAGCATTTGAAAACCACTTTGATAATGAGGGATTTCTTGTCTTTATTTTGGAGTTTGGATGTGATTTATGGGGTCGCAAAGAGTCGGACAGCGACTGAATTGAACTGAACTGAACTGACATAGAAATGTACATCATGAGAAATGCTGGACTGGAAGAAGCACAAACTAAAATTAAGATTGCTGGGAAAATTATCAATAACCTCAGATATGCAGATGACACTACCCTCATGGCATAAAGTGAAGAGGAACTCAAAAGCCTCTTGATGAAAGTGAAAGAGGAGAGTGAAAAAGTTGGCTTAAAGCTCAACATTCGGAAAACTAAGATCATGACATCTGGTCCCATCACTTCATGGGAAATAGATGCCGAAACAGTGTCAGACTTTATGATTTTGGGCTCCAAAATCACTGCACATGGTGATTGCAGCCATGAAATTAAAATACGCTTACTCCTTGAAAGGAAAGTTATGACCAACCTAGAGAGCATATTAAAAAGCAGAGACATTACTTTGTCAACAAAGTTCCGTCCAGTCAAGGCTATGGTTTTTCCTGTGGTCATGTATGGATGTGAGAGTTGGATGTGAAGAAAGTTGAGCGCTGAAGAATTGATGCTTTTGAACTGGTGTTGGAGAAGACTCTTGAGAGCCCCTTGGACTTCAAGGAGGTCCAACCAGTCCATCCTAAAGGAGATCAGTCCTGGGTATCATTGGAAAGACTGATATTGAAGGTGAAACTCCATACTTTGGCCACCTCACGAGAAGAGTTGACTCATTGGACAAGACCCTGATGCTGGGAGGGATTGGGGGCAGGAGGAGAAGGGGATGACAGAGGATGAGATGACTGGATGGCATCACAGACTCAATGGACATGAGTTTGGGTAAACTCCGGGAGTTGGTGATGGACAGGGAGGCCTGGCGTGCTGTGATTCATGGGATCACAAAGAGTTGGACACGACTGAGCGACTGAACTGAACTGAACTGATAGAGATGTTTGTATTTCATATTTCAATTGAATGAAAAAAAAAAAAACTGAACAAATAGAGTTAACACTGGGCTAGATTCCAAGAATTGTCTCTAAATTGTGTTCTTTGAGATTTGCATGACTAATTCCTATTTGAGAACTAGGTCCCAAGAATGTGATTCTTAGAACACTATTATTTTTTGTGAGGATATCTGCCGCTAGTTTAGGTAGCACACTAGCTAGAGATTGTGATAAACAACAAAAAAATTATATTTAATATTGAGGTTTTAAATGTAATCTTTACAAATATTTTATTCAGCCTGATTTCTTGATTTTTGTCAGTTTTAGGTTGCAGACTAGAATTTTTTGCCCTCCTTTGGTCATAGACTTCTTTAGGAAGTCAATGAAAGCATGTATACTTCCTCAGGAAAAATGCACAAACCTGCAAAACACAGACTGATATACAATTTTAAGGAACTGCATGGGAACAAAATCTGCCATGGCAAAATATATGCATATGGTTTGTTTCAAGATGAAAATAATCATGGCCCAAAAGACTCAAGAAGAAACTTTGATCTCTTGCTAACTGCCTTAAGAATTGAGATAGAATTCCTCTGTTACAAGAATATAGTTTGTTGATCATTTTTCCCCAGAGTTGGCCACTGATTTTCTTTGTCTTTGTCTTTTGTGTCATTTGTTGTAAGGAGAAATCCATTGGTGTGATTAAGTTTTCCTTTTGTCTTGTTCAGTGTCTTGAGGGTTTGGTTTATATACTAATGAGAAAAATCTCTCTGGTTTCTGCTATCCAAAAGGTACATGTACCAGTGTTCATTTAGCAGTCAGTTAAATAGGCTGAGATTCTGAGCAATCTCTTTGTTCAGCTGTGCCAGCTCTCATAGGGAGTTTTGTCATAAGGGGTCCAATCTATAAGGGGCCTTTCTCTTCTCAAACTTTCTTGGCTATTTTGAGAGTCATGGAACATGGGGACTAAATCACCCATGGCTTTACTTCAGGACACCTGTTGTGTCCATGATACCATGTCTAGAAAGTTACTTCAGGGTCTTTCTATAAATTGGCTTATTGGTTTAAGTCACTATGAAATTCCTACTCATTGTGTGGTCCTACTTCATGGATCACAGTATTTTCATGGTGAAAGGGCTTGCATAACTCAATGTATCCTTGAGCCATGTCATGCAGGGCTACCCTAGATGGATGGGTCATAGTGAAGAGTTCTGACAAAATGTGGTCCTCTAGAGAAGAGAATGGCAAACTACTACAGAATTCTTGCCATACAAACCCTATGAACAGTATGAAAAGGCAAAAAGATATGACACCAAAGACGAGCCCCTCAAGTTGGAAAGGGTCCAATAGGCTACTAGGGAAGAACAGAGAGCAATTATTAATAGCTACAGAAAGAATGAAGTGGCTGTGCCAAAGTGGAAATGACAGTCCGCTGTGGACTTGTCTGGTGGTAAATGTGAAGTCCGATGCTGTAAAGAACAATATTGCATAGGAACCTGGAATGTTAGGTCCATGAATCAAGGTAAATTGGATGTGGTCAAGTAAGAGATGGCAAGAGTGAACATTGACACCTTACGAATCAGTGAACTAAAATAGATGGGGATGGGTGAATTTAATTAAGATGACATTATATCTACTACTGTGGTCAAGAATTCCTTAGAAGAAATGGAGTACCCTCATAGTCAATGAAAGAGTTAGAAATGCAGTACTTGTGTGCAATCTTAAAAAGGACAGAATGATCTCTGTTTGTTTCCAAGGCAAACGATTCAACATCACAGTAATCCAAGTTTAGGTGCCAACCAGTGATGCTGAAGAAGCTGAAGTTGACCAGTTTTGTAGTGATCTACAACACCTTCTAGAACTAATGCCAACAACAAAAAAAGATGTCCTTTTCATCATATGGGATTGGAATGCAAAAGTAGGAAGTCAAGAGATATACCCAGAATAACAGGCAAGTTTAGCCTTGGATTACATAATGAAGCAGGACAAAGACTAACAGAATTCTGTCAAGAGAACATGCTGGTCATAGCAAACACCCTTTTCCAACAATCCAAGAGTTGAGTCCACACATGGACATCACCAGATGGTCAATACAGAAATCAGATTGATTATGTTCTTTGCAACCAAAGATGGAGAAACTCTATACAGTCAGCAAAAACAAGACCTGGAGTTGATCTTGTGTCAGATTATGAGCTCCTTATTGAAAAATTAGGCTTAAATTGAAGAAAGTAGGGAAAGCCATTAGGTCATTCAGGTATGACTTAAATCAAATCCCTTATGATTATACAGTGGAGATGACAAATAGATTCAAGGGATTAGATCTGGTAGACACAGTGCTTGAAGAATGATGGATGGAGGTTCATAACACTGTAGAGGAGGCAATGACCAAAACCATCCCTAGGAAAAAGAAATGCAAGAAGGCAAAGTGGTAGTTTAGAAGGCTAAATAAAGAGCTGAGAAAAGAAGAGAAACAGAAGGCAAGGGAAAAAGGGAAAGATATACTCAACTGAATGCAGAGTTCCAGAGAATAGCAAGGAGAGACAAGAAGGCCTTAAAAAAATGCAAAGAAACAGAGTTAAACAATAGAATGAGAAAGACTAATCTCTTCAAGAAAATCAGAGATATCAAGAGAACATTTCATGTAAGGATGAACACAATAAAGGACAGAAATATAAGGACCTGCTGCTGCTGCTGTGTCGCTTTAGTCATGTCTGACTCTGTGCGACCACACAGATGGCAGCCCATCAGGCTCCACTGTCCCTGGGATTCTTCAGGCAAGAACACTGGAGTGGGTTGACATTTCCCTCTCCAATGTGTGAAAGTGAAAAGTGAAAGTGAAGTTGCTCAGTTGTGTCCGACTCTTAGCGACCCCATGCACTGCAGCCCACCAGGCTCCTCCGTCCATGGGATTTTCCAGGCGAAAGAGTACTGGAGTGGGTTGACATTGCCTTCTCCAGTAAGGACCTAACAGAAGCAAAAGAGATTAAGAAGAGGTGGCAAGAATCCACAGAAGAACTATACAAGAAAGGTCTAAATGACCCAGATAACCATAATGGTATAGTTTCACCTAGAATTGGGCATCCTGGAGTGTGAAGTCAAGTGGGCCTCAGGTAGCAATACTATGAACAAAGCTAGTAGAGGTGAAGGGCTTTCCAGGTGGTGCTATTGGTGAAGAAACCCCCTGCCATTGCAGGAGATATAAGAGAAGCGAGTTTGATCTCTGGGTCGGGAAGATCCCCTGGAGAAGGGCATGGGAACCTATTCCAATATTCTTGCCTGGTGAATCCCATGGACAGAGGACCTTGGTGGGCTATAGTATATGGGGTTGGAAAGAGTCGGACACAACTGAATCAACTTACAAGGCATGAACAATAGAGATGAAGGAATTCCAGCTGAGCTATTTAAAATCTTAAAACCTGGTGACTTAAAGTGCTACACTGAGTATGTCAATAATTTGGAAAACTCAGCAGTGGTCACAGGACTGAAAGAGGTCAGTTTTCATTCCAACCGCCCAAAACAGCAATGCCAAAGAATGTTCAAACTACCATAGAGTTGTTCTCATTTCACATGCTAGCAAAGTTATGCTCAAAATTCTTCAAACTAGGCTTCAACAGCATGTGAACTAAGAAATTCCAGGTGTTCAAGCTGGATTTAGAAAATGCAGAGGGACCAGGGATCAAATTGCCAACATTTGTTGTATCATGAAGAAAGCAAGAGAGTTCCAGAAAAACATCTACTTCTGCTACATTGACTGTGCTAAAGCCTTTGTGTGGATCACAGCAAACTGTGGAAAACTTGATGGGAGTACCAGACCACCTTACCTGTCTCCTGAAAATTCTGTATGCAGTTCAGAAGCAATAGTTAGAGTCTCACGTGGAACAATTGAATGATTCAAAATTAGGAAAGATGCATGACAATGTTGTATATTGTAACCCTGCATATTCAACTTATATGTGGAGTACATCATGTGAAATTCAGGCTGGATGAATTGCAAGCTGGAATTATGATTGTCAGAAGAATATCAACATTCTCAGATATGCAGATGATATCATTCTAATGCCAGAAAATGAAGAGGCACTAAAGAGCCTCTTGATGAGGGTGAAAGAGGAAAGTGAAAATGCTGGCTTGAGACTCAACATTCAAAAAACTAAGATCATGGCGTTCAGTCCCATTACTTCATGGCAAATAAAAGGGGAAAAAGTAGATGCAGTGGCAGATATTATTTTCTTGGGCTTCAAAATCACTGAGGAAAGTTACTGCAGCCATGAAATTAAAAGATGCTTGCTCCTTGGAAGGAAAGATATGGTAAACCTAGACAGCATATTAAAAAGTAGAGACATCACTTTGCTGACAAAGGTCCGTATAGCCAAAACTATGGTTTTTCCAGTAGTCATGTACAGATGTGAGAGTTGGACCATAAAGAAGGCTGAGCACCAAGAATCGATGCTTTCAAATTGTGGTGCTTGGAGAAAACTCTTGGAATCCCCTTGGATTGCAAAGATATCAAACCAGATAATCCTAAAGGTAATCTATCCTGAATATTCATTGGAAGGACTGTTGCTGAAGTTAAAGCTCCAATATTTTGGCCACTTTATGAGAAGAGCCGACTCATTGGGAAAGGTTGAAGCAAAAGGAGAAGGTAGCAGGAGAGGATGAGGTGGTTAGATAGCAGCATCAACTCAATGCACATGAATTTGAGCAAACTCTGGGAGACAGTGGAGATAGAGGAGCCTGGTGTGCTATAGTCCATGGGACTATACTATACTATAGACACGACTTAGCAACTGAACAACAAATGACAATAACATCAATGGCCAGATGATGGATCTTTTGAATTGGAAAAGCTGTTAAATTGGTCAATATTTGCAAAGCTCTCATCATAGATAGTTGTATTAATAGTATCTATGGAAAGACCAGATTAAAAGTTGGATGCAAAGAAATATAACAGCTAACCTTAAAAAGTCTCTTAGTTTTAAAAATAAAAGAAAATCTTTTCAGGAAGCCTTATTAGATTCATATTCTAAATGGGTCTTACAGGTGCTAATAAAAACATTGTTTATTAATAAGCAAATGGAAGGGAAAGAGACTCTTCCCAAAAAGAAAAAAAATTCTAAAGAGTTGTTAAATAATAAAGTAAAAAAAAACCAAATAATGAAAGTGGGAATAAAGAGGAATCAGAAAGGGAAGAGTCATGGGATTAATCAAAGCAGGATGAAAATCTTTAGATGGTTATTAAGAATTGGGATAAATAAAATGAGCATTTATGGGATCAAAACAAAAGTTTTATAATACAGCACAACCTAAGATAGTGTGAGCCCAAAGGACCCCATATTGGTTCTCCCAACAGTAAGGATCCCAAACAAGTCTACTCTAATTACTTCAGTTTAGATAAATTTTGAAAGCTGGAAGGAAAAGATTACACACTGAGAAAACTGCAACTGTTTGGGGGCAACAGTTAGGCCAATTATCAAGTTAAATATTGACAAAAAAGCCTTGGTCCCTTGGGTCTACCCCTTTCTGGGGTCATCAGAACCTTTGTATAGGAATGAAGCAAATGGCTGTGGGATAAAAAGTTTCTGGGACTCCTTGTAAGACTGAGACTTGTTGATGGCATTTTAATGAAAACTAAGGTTACAGACTTCCCTGTAGCTCAAATGGTAAAGAATCTGCCTGCTATGCAGGAGACCAGGGTTCAGTTCCTGGGTTGGGAAGTTCCCCTGGAGAAGGGAATGGCAATCCACTCCAGTATTCTTGCCTGGATAATTCCATGGGCAGATAAATCTGGTGGGCTACAGTCTGTAGGATTGCAAAGAGTTGGACACGACTGAGTGGCTAACACACAAAACACACACAAGGTTACAGAACTGATAGAACTGAGATGGAAGTTTATTAAAAAATTGTGTATTTGAGTGAACTTTATGTAAGATGGTTGCATTTCTTTTGCCTTGATGATATTGTAGGGATGAGCATTTTGTCTTCCCTTGCCTGGTTTTGTAAGATGGGGCAGGTAAACCCACCCTTTAGGGAGTGTTGATTTAATAAAGGAAACTGCTAGTGCTGAGCCCACATACTATGAGACGGAAACTCGGAAACTGGGGGCTGATATTTAGGGGCTAAAAGAAGCAATAGTGGAAGATTTCGCCCCAAGAGTGAACTGGTATGTGGAAGTGCTCCCTCACAGGAAATCTAATTCACAGCCTCCTTAAAGATTTATCAAGGGCAAATATATAAGTTTTTTTCCACGAATAGTAAAAACTCTTAACAACCTGACATATACAATTTTTTTCCAATTGTTATTTATAAACTAGTGAGTTTGTGATATACCTGATGCATGACTTAAGTTTTACAGTGAAAGCTATGAGAGTTCTGGTTGTGTTTATGTTTATGTGTGTGCATTATTGATATGGCATTTTTCTATCTCCAAATGATATTATCAAAATTAATTTGCGAAAGAGCTCTTTTTAATTGCCTTAAAAATAAGCTCCTATGAATTAAATATTTCCAAATGTAGTAGAAACGAACCCAAATGTTTTCCAGTGTACCTGATTTAGGATTAATCTTTAGTAAGTAAAAGATTTGGTTGGTTTAATTAAATAGGCCTATCTCAAGAGTTACCAGCATTAATTGTAAAGCTTATATTCTACTAGATTTACCACAAGTTAAATACATTCAGCTATCTCTGTTACAAAATTTGTCAGCAAAAAATGATAAATTTGTATAATAAAAAATTTCATAAGTAATTCAGTTCAGTTCAGTCGCTCAGTTGTGTCCGACTGTCCGCGACCCCATCAATCACAGCACGCCAGGCCTCCCTGTCCATCACCAACTCCAGGAGTTCACTCAAACTCATGTCCACAGAGTCGGTGATGCCATCCAGCCATCTCATTCTCTGTCGTCCTCTTCTCCTCCTGCCCTCAATCCCTCCCAGCATCAGAGTCTTTTCCAGTGAGTCAACTTGTTGCATGAGATGGCCAAAATATTGGAGTTTCAGCTTTAGCATCAGTCCTTCCAGTGAACACCCAGGATTGATCTTTAGAATGGACTGGTTGGATCTCCTTGCAGTACAAGGGACTCTCTATTAGATAAGTTTAAATGAAACAAAAGTTTTTAGGTGAAATCTTTAATAATAATTATGTTTTATGGCATAGCTACTTAAAAATAGTTTCCTCAAATCTGTTTTGGTAACTTGAAGCTTTAGAGTTTTGCTAAGTTAAATGATGGGAATTCCTGAATGTTTAGATCATTTCCAGAGAAGACAAAATAGCAAAACATTAATTGTTATATAAATCTAAGTCTGTTTTTTGTCTTCTTATTACAGAGAACTAAAGATATTTGGGTTTATTAAAACATGTCATGGAGCGAGCATATTGAAAAAAATTATGCTGTAAAGGAGTCTTATTAAGAGATAAAATTTTCTTGGAATATTTGTATATATATGTATTTGCCTTTGAAATCTTTTATTGTCACTTTGGTTATAATCATATTTGACCAAGTGATTTAAAACATTTTGATAACTTTGACAAAATCTCCCAAATCAAAATTGTAAATAAAGTCCCTTTGAGCCTCTACTTAACTTTGAGATGTTTCACAGGGCTCCGGAAACATCTCAAAGAGAGGTTTTAAAAAATATGGTACATTAAGTTATATGGAAATCATTGTTAAATGAGCAATGATAAATCTTCTTAGGCGTATTGTGTGAGTAAATGCTATTAATACAGGTGTTCTAGAGGTTATATGAAATTCCTAAAATTCAGATGTGTCCTGGTATGTTATCAGTCATATTTCTAGTTATTATCTTAAAATGTTGCATGTCACAGAAATAGACAGATTTCCATGTCAACTGCATTGCAATTAGATCTTTAACAATGTGATTTTTTGTCATTCATAGATAGTTTTTGTTTTACTAAAATGCTCTTAGAAAATGAAGATGTTCATAGAAATGATATTTGGACAAATATAAGTTTGTGGTAACTTTTAGATCATGACACTAAACTGGTAAGAAATTATAGAATTAGAATGAAAAACCTAATAATGCCTTCATAAAACTGTTAATAAATGATCAAGATCAATAAAAATTAATTATATGGAACTGAATGAACTGATGAATATGATTTACAATTTTTATAACTTTTTATCTGAAATATTACTGGCCTTTTCATCATTGTTCTCCAGATACAAAGAAATATTTCCTCTTTTATTAACTATGATTTATAGCAATTTGGCAAATTGTACCTATGTAAATAGAATTGAAACATCTTTTTCTTCCTACCTTATCCCCTCAGAATTTAGAAACTCTTAGTGAGTATTTTTATTTTCATGGCAAATATATTTATTTATACACTTTCAGTAAGAATTTGTACTCCTTGTATTAGAAGAAAATTGGAAACACTGGTTATATTATCAAGGCTTTGACTGGAATGTCATATTTAAAAATGTCCATAGAATCAGATATGACCAGACAGCTTTAAGGAATTAAGATCGACTGTATGGAGACATAAAACCCTTTAGAAAAATAGCCTGGTACTTTTCTTATATGGTTCCTAGCAGCCTTACCTGTTGAGTAAGGAAGGTTGTTTCCTGGAAGGCACAAGAAACTCAGGATATTTTGGAGACCTTGTGGCTTAACTGGTAAAGAACTCGCTTACAGTGTGGGAGACCTGGGTTTGATCCCTGGGTTGGGAAGATCCCCTGGAGAAGGGAAAGGCTAACCACTCCAGCATTCTGGCCTGGAGAATTCCATGGACTTTGTAGTCTGTGGGGTCTCAAAGAGTTGGACATGGCTGAGCAACTTTCATTTTCTCTTTCAAGATAAGAATAATTCACCTAAATTTATATATATTACAGGTAAATCTGGTAGCAAGCCCTTGGCATGGTTTCATGGTATGAAAGGCATTTAAAAATTTAATCTGGAGATTACTTCAAAAAATTCCAGCAAAGCAGATCAATTACCGTTTTTTCTGGACTTAGGTAAATAACCAGGGCAAATTTAATGACACTAAACTCATTTTGAAAACAAATTAGTCTTAATTTGATTTTCTTTGATAGAAGTAAGGGTAATTTTTAAAGAAAAAAGAAAAGCCTAGTGCTTTCAGTTTTTCTTCTGATTCTTCTTTTAACTTGGAATCATTGAGAATAAACCCTGACCTTTTCCTGAAGCCCTGCAAACTGAAGCTGAACAACTTGATATAAACTTGAGCAATCACAATAATTGCCTATATTTAGACAAAATTCTTGACTATTGCTGTGTAAGATTCTCAGAAAATTTACCTGAATACCTAATGACATCATTGAAGACATTTCATACTGCAAAGCATGCTTCAGCCCTGATATCTAGAAATCTTGACTGGGAGCTCTCAGGACTCAGATACTGGGTTTATAATTTACTCCAATCATTAACCTTTGTTTTTTTTTTGGCCTCCATACAAATATCTCCTACCTGATTGTTTGCACCATATAGCCCTTACTTTGAGAGCCCACCTACATCATGGCCTCCTGAAATAAACTGATTTGTTGTCAGACTATGCGGCTGATTTGATGAGCTATAAAGCAACATATCAAGTCAAATTCTGGACTATGAAACTTCTAGAGGAAACTTCAAAGACGAGACTATAGGCAAAAAAAAAATCTGCTGCCCACAAATACTTCTGGCATGCAAATTATTTCAAATCGAAAACACTCAAGGCTTGAAAGGCTCAGGAAGAAACTTTGACCTTGTCAACTGCCTTAAGAATTTAGGTAGAGGGCATTTTATAGGAATAGAACTAACAACAGAGAATATGGGCTAGGTGTGTTGGGGAAACTAGATATCACAGTCTACTCAGCATCCCACTCTCTCCCCATGGCCCAAGCATTTATTTCCCAAATATTTGCTTTTCCATCTCTATGTGAATTGTATTTCTCCCCATTTGAGGTACCAAATCACTACCCTCAACAATCTCTTTTGTCTTTAGCTGAAGATGGCATTTAAGGCGAGGGTTTGGGCCATTTGGTGAGCTACTCAGTTTTCCTGGGTCTCTCCCTGTATACATGTTATTAAACATGTTTGATTTTCTCCTGTAATCTCCTGTAAGGGTGTCTAACTCTCTCTGACAATTCTAATAAACCTATTTTAAAATTAATTAATGACTATTTTCAAGTATGCTTATTAAAGATAAGTAAAAATATTTCTGTGACCCATATTGGCTCCAGAATTTTAATAGAGAAGAGGTTTTCAGACTATGATTTGGCAGAAATGAATTTCCAAGATATAACTCCATTTGTGATCATTCTGAAAACACATCATATATGGGTTTTTTTTAAAAGGACTGTATGTTAAATCAATAAAAATTTAAAATAAATGTTGTCAAAAGATCCTTTTATTTATTCTTACATAATATTTAGAAAATGTAATCATATTAAATAATGTAAATTTTATTTTATTTTTGGTGGCCTTTTGAGTGTGCAGTTTGAGATTATATGAGATGAAGTCCCTGCCCTAAGCCACCCCATTGTTATCATTATCCATGATCAAATTGTACAAAAGAGGATTTTATTTCAAGATGAGATCATAACTATCTAGAAGAAGTGCTTCAAGTTACCTCTGGTTATCATTCACTTTTTAAAGTTGTGATTATCATCATTCTAAAGTAAAACTTCAAAAATACTAGGCCTTTCACAAAGATGCTTTGTCTGGACTGCAGTTTTCTATGTGGACCCTGTCCCATCCCCAACTTTAGGTACTTTCATCTCCTAGACCATTCTCTTTACTCTCTTTACACACCTTCCATAATTCTAAAGTATTCCATTCCATGTACCCTGACCATGCTTCCTTCTTCCATCCTTTGCCAGTTCTTAAAAGATTGTTTGTTTAAAGAACAAGAATCCTATAATATTTGAGTCAAAATGTGGTTTAGAGGTTGTCTCCAACTTTCTCATTTTATAGATGTTGTCCCTGGGGTCTAGTGAAAGTTAGGTGACTTGCTCAACAAAGCCCAGCTGGGACACAGGTCTTCTGCCTTCTAGTCCAGTGCTCTTTCCCACAGTACTATGGTATCTTTGCTTCCTGTCATCCTGTGAAGTTAAACTATTTACTCATCCTTCCTATGGCTCTCTAAGGAAACTTTCCTTTTTCCTAAGAAGTTTTTCATGCTTGGTAGGGGTTATCTTTTGGTTAAGCTTTGACTCATATGCCTTGCCTTATTAAGTTGGCAACTTCTGTTTTCTCTAAACACTCCTTAAGCTGAGATAAATCTTAAAAGGCAAATAATCTTGTCAACTGACCTGATCCTTCCTAAATATCCAAGAAGAAAGTACAGTAGATGACTTTCTTTTAAAAACAATACTTAACAACGTAAATGATAATTTGATTTCATTTGGTGATAACTTTTATTTTCTCCTAAGGTTAAAATTGAATAGGTTTATTTCTTGCCTGGAAAATCCCATGGATGGAGGAGCCTGGTGGGCTACAGTCCATGGGGTCGCTAAGAGTCAGACACGACTGAGCGACTTCACTTTTCACTTTCACACATTGGAGAAGGAAATAGCAACCCACTCCAGTGTTCTTGCCTGGAGAATACCAGGGACGGTGGAGTCTGGTGGGCTGCCGTCTATGGGGTCGCACAGAGTCGGACACGACTGAAGTGACTTAGCAGCAGCAGCATTTTGATACAAGGTTCTTAATGATTTCAGTGCTGATCTTTTACAATATGTAATCTTGAGTTTCCAAGAACAGCATCATAATGAAGCATCAGTATAATGAATTAGATGGTCACAAAAACTCAGTCTCATCTTTGAATTCTTGTTTCCTCTCCTTTCCCATAGTCAATCATCCATTAAGAACTGTTTTTCTGAAAATGTCTCCTATTTTCATTTCTATTACACTGACACCACCTTATCAAAACCCTTATCACCTGAAACAAGATCCACTGACACAGTCCCTTTTCAGATGCTCACAGTCAGAATAACCTTGCTTCTCTGCTCATAGGTCCTGCTTTGTCAGAAACTTTCAGTGATTCCCGAAGTGAAGTGAAGTGAAGTGAATTCGCTCAGTCGTGTCCGACTCTTTGCGACCCCATGGACTGTAGCCTACCAAGCTCCTCTGTCCGTGGGATTCTCCAGGCAAGAATACTGGAGTGGGTTGCCGTTTCCTTCTCCAGGAGTTCTTCCCAACCCAGGGATCGAACCCGGGTCTCCCACATTGGAGGCAGACGCTTTACCATCTGAACCACCAGGGAAGCTCAGTGATTCCCGACTGCCTCTAAAATACTACTCTAATTTTTCTGGTATTCATGGCTTTCCAACAATTCAATTTACTATACCTTTACAATATAATTTTAATAAGCCAGACTCTGTGTCAAGTTATGTGTATTCTCACTGAATCCTCATTGAATCCACATGGCTAGTAAATGGCAAATGAAAATGGAACCTGGGTATCTCTAACACAGAAGCCCAGCCTCTTAAGCACTAGTTCACCAAACAGAACTTCTCTTCCTCTAGCCAGTCTTATTTTCTTATAGTCTCAAATGTATTTTATTCAGAATCAATTCCAGTCTCATTATAGAAAGTTCACCAGGAATTCCTTTTTTTCTCTCTTAGCTTTTCTAAATTTCTTATAATTTTCCAGTAATCACTCATTGACTTATTCATTCAACTAGTACATCTGAACCTATTTTATCAGGTCTTTCCCAGATATTCTAATTACCTCCTGCTTCTCTAAATTATCTATATATTATGTAGCACACTCAAATTTGCTCTGAGTCAAACATTTCATTACAATGTTAGCTGTATGTTTTTTTCTCCTTGGAAAGCAGCAGCTGTGCCTTGTGATACTTTATAACATTCTCAGTCCCAGTGCAGGGCAAGAAATATAGTAGGCATGCAATAACTAAATGTAGGATCATATCTCAATGAGTTGACTTAAGGTGCTAGTTTTCAAGCAACCATTCAAATGAAAGCATAGTGTGTTATACAATGAAAGAGAATCTTTCAACCATGGAACCTGATAAATTTTGAGAAGACCTGATATAAAGAAAGTTTTAAAACAAAATAAAATAAAAGGCTTCAAAACTGTCTGTTAAATATTGGCAAGAGGAACATATGAAATTACTGACTCCAGAACTTTTGTCCATTGTATAAACAAAATAATCTAAGAAGGTATTCCATATCATAGATAGTTAAAATAAGGGGATCGCCAGTTCGTTTTGTGTAGCCAAAGAAAGAATGCTAAAAGATAAAATCAAATATAAGTTTGTTTGTGAATATCAAGGGAAATCTGATACTTTCAATGAAACTCAGAGATAAAAATCACAGATACTAGTATTTCTATAGTTCAGTTCTAATCTATTTTAGTGTAGTAAATAAAACATGCTACCTTTAAAAACATTTTTTCTACTTAGAACAATATAATTCAGCATATTTCAGAAATTAAAACTTTCATTTATCATAAACAGATTTTAAATGTCAACTGTATTTGGTTTAACTTAAGATTTATTTTGTTGTACATATAAATATGTATTTAATTCACTAAATACATCTACTTAATCTTTATGTACAAATACTTTAAATATCCTATCAAGTTTTTGAAAGAAAATATTTTAAAGTTTTAATTTTTCTCTTTCATTTAACGTTTCTGTTTTTTAGTAATAGACTAGCTTCCTAGTGGTAAAGAATGGCCAGCCAATACAGGAGACATGAGTTGTTGGTTTGATTCCTGGGTCAGAAAGATCCCCTGGAGGAAGGCATGGCAACCCACTCCAGTATTCTTGCTTGGAGAATCCCATGGACAGAGGAGCCTGGCAACTGACAGTCCATAGGGTTGCAAAGAGTTTGACAGGACTGAAGTGACAGAGCATGCATGCACAGTCTTTAATTATAACTTAAAATATAAAAGTGTCTTTTAAGTGATCTTGTTTCATCTAAGTTTTGACTCAGATTTTGGTTAGGTGGGAGAATAGCACAAACAGAAAAAGGAAATTGTTTGGTAAAAATAGGGTCTTGAAAAGAAGCTATCTGAACTTGCCATTCAAAGGGGGCTCATAACTAGGAGAATGTGTGACTTTTCCATTATTCTCTGAAGAGAACTGAAGACTTGGATTTCTAAATACATTTGTCTGTGAATATTATAAGCTTATGCCATCCTAAGTGAAATACAAAGCTCTTATCTTTGAGAGAAAAAGGGCATACAATCATATTTCAAAACAGAAACATATTCTCTCATTTATTTTTATTAAAATTTAAATAGGAAGAAAGTTTAAATTATTAAAATAGTCTCACCTACCTTTGCTCCTATTGATGTTAATACTAGAACAATATCACACAGTCTTTTAGCTATTAGCTTCTCATCAGGGGTTGGATATTTTTTAAATTACCAGTTTGGTCACTTTCACCATCTAGTCTTAATATATTTAATAAATTGAATGCAGGTAACATGAGATCAGTACTTTCACTTTACTGAGAAACTAATAAAAGAAAAAATGATGTTTTATCTTAATTTCAGGTTTTCCAAAAGAACTAGAAATCACTGCAGAACCACCAATTCTTTCTTAGAATGAGATTATCCTGATATATTTTATAAGAATTCAAAGTGTATAACAGATCTGCCTGAGATAACTAATGTCTGTGTGGATGTCAAATTCTAACACATCAATACTTCACTAAAAATATTGTGACTTTTTTTTCTTTTTTTTTGCTTAAGCAATCCATGTATCTGGCATGATAAAATTCAGGAATAAATACATTAGGAAAAAATAATGTACCTTAAATAATAATGTACCTTAAATTTACCTTAGTGAAATACTTTTCACTAAGAGAGTCAGTGAGTGAGAGAGCCAAAGTTAATTTCTATCTGACAAAATGCTTTATCTGCTAAAAGTTCAGTAATTAGGTTTCTGGATTTGGTAACCATTGCAATATCATGGGCTTCCCCAGTGGCTCAGTGGTAAAGAATCTGCCTATAATGTGTGTGCCACAGGAGACTTGGGTTCGATTGCCTGGGTCAGGAAGGCTCCCTGGAGGAGGGCGTTACAATCCACTCCAGTATTCTTGCCTGGAGAATTCCACGGACAGAGTAGCCTGGTGGGCTACAGTCCATAGTATTGAAAGAGTCATTCGTGACTGAAGTGACTTAGCACAACAAGGCAATATCATTAATCTATTTGGTATAAAATCAAATTTCTAGTTTGTATGTGTCCTCTCATGTACATTCCTAGTTACACGACTACTATGGTTCCTGCTCCGAAGGCAACAATCTCTAACAATAATATATCCTTCTGAAATGACTTTCACTAAAACCCCCCAAATCCAGTTTTAAGCTGATGTCAAGATTCTAAACATATCTGTAACAAAGAAAAAACTGTTTCTGAAAGATGATTATTTACTAGCAACTCAATGCTTGAATTCTCATTCTCTCTGCACATTTCTTATTTTTTTTTTTTTCTAAAATTTCCTTCTTGATCCACATGTATCTCAGTTATATGATCCTAGAGCTTTCTTAAAATCTGAGTCACGTAAGATTTAGTCTTCTTGAGAGTAACAGTAACAAAAAAATATTGCTGGATAGAATCTGGGAGCTGATCCCTCCATAATCCATAAGACTTCTTCAAATATCTCAAATTCTGAATGTTTTATAAATTCTCACTTTGGATTTCACTTGTTTCTCACTTTGCACTTCTCCCCTATGGAGGGACCAATTTGAAATAGGGCATTAAATTCAGGAAATATTGATGTTATGTTTATGGATAACAACATAAAAGATGAGAAATAACACTGGAAACCATTAATAGCAATGCAAGAGGCCTGATAAGGGTGTCTACAAGCATGGAGAAACACTGGTTGAAACACTACCTCCCTTTCCTTTCAGATTGTTCTAACCACAGCTTTCAAAAGGTAACTTACAATTTCACTAATATATATTACTTCACACCAAGTCTAACCTGACCATATAAATTACAACAGCTGCTTATTTAAATTAAAAAATTTCTTAATAATGATATATTTTCTATAGAAACACTTTGGATTTTACCAAAATATTTTCAACTTTATTATCCATTATGGTTTGATTGTCAGTTACCATCCATATTTTACATGTAATAAAATTCCAAACTGATGACAATTTCCTAAGACCTATATAAGAATCTAATCCTTAATAGAAGACTGGCACGGATGTTTAATGTGATGAAAAACCTTAGCATATAACTGATAAGACATGTGAAGGCTTTTTATTCTGCTATTACATTTGTATGTGGTTATTCAAATAACTATTATGCACAGGTGGCAAGCTGGTTTCTTAATCCTGTTAAGTTAAAAAATATAAATGTATAAAGAAGATTAAAAACAGGTGGGGGAGGGGTTTCCTTCAAATAAATGGAACCCATTCTTTTGAAAGAAAACTCCCCTCTTACCTTGGTCCTGGAGCTGGTTAGTTCTCCTCTGTCCTCCTCCTAGGGGAGAAATACCCAAAGTTAAACAATAATAGAACATGGTCTTGTATTAAAGTCAAGTTCAGTTCTGGCTGATCCTTTTCTCATGTCTCACAAGACACTACCAACTGTCTGATATACTGGAGCATTCACTGAATTGAACTTAAGATCCATTTAATGATTAATCGTTGGTTTAAACCAACATTAGTTGTGTAAGGGGGACAAAATTGTCTGCTCTTTAGTCAGGCTATTTTATTAGAGCACCAATAAATTGAATGCTGATTTAGAGCAAAGTAATTTATGGAAGAGCATTGACTTGTTAATTTTCATCAGCTGGAGTGAATTATGTAGGGTGTACCATGAGAGTACCTAGAGTTCCCCAGGTAGGGAAAGGCACTCTGTGTTGTTTCAGCCCATTTCCCTGATGTTCATGTCTTTTGAGGGTAAAATGATAGTGCTAGAAGCAACATCATATTTGGAGCAGTACTAAATCTGATATGAACTAGAATTACTGTAAAAGTAAAAAAAAAAACCCTTAATAGGTCATTAGATTGGAAGACTAAGAAAAAGTCTGGGAGATGAGTATGATTGCAAACTATGTGATTTAATTTTTCAAAACAGGGAATTGTAGGTAAGATAAATATGGGATTTTTTTTTTTTTTTTGTTAACATGTCTATCTAACTAGGACTCTTAGCTTCTTTGGAGAGAAACAAGATAGCATAGTGAAATGAGCATGGATTTGGTAATTAAACAGTAATGGGCTTCTATTCCAGTTCTGTCATTTCTGTTATTTGACTTGAATTTTAGCAACATCATCTGTCCAGATGAAGATACCAGCGTCAAAGGGTTGTGGGGAAAAATATATTCATATATGTATGCTTGATATGTAGTAGATATTAATTTTTTTCTTTTCATTTATATGGTCTCTGATATGATCTTTTTTAAAACTGGAGTTTCTGCTGTACAACAAAGTAAGTCAGTTATACATGATATATTATTTTCTTACTTGAATTACTTCATCACTTCAGAGACCACTGTCTAATTAATTGACTTTTGAGCCAATTCCTGGATATCCCTTGGCATAATTTCAGAGATAGTGACTGGCTCCCATAAAAAATCAAATACCAGACAGTTAATTAAATTCTGTGAGACATGGAGGAAAGTAGAGACCAAGAATGAGCCTGAACCCATACAAGATCATGTGCTATTGTTATTTAACTTTGGGTAACTTATTAAAATTCTTTATCAAGTAAAATGACATCAAGTGAGAAAATGGATGTACTTTTGGAAGCTCAGGTTGTCACAATATATTCCAGAGATATCAAAATGAAGTATGTTGTAGCTGTTACTCAAATGGCTATTATGAATATATGCAGGGAAAAAACACTGTATGGAAGATTCTGTATTACTATTACCACTTATTTAGCATTAGATTCACCCTATGATCTTAAATCACTTTAATGTTCCATAATATTTCTATGACACAATAAAACTCCTCCAACTACAAATATGCACATTTTCCTCATCCTTAGAAACTTTAACGTCATCTCTTTAATGAATATTCTAAGAATGGCTCTTTTGACAAACCTGTCTTTATCCATTATACTCTATAAATTCTAAAGAAAATATACAGAAATACTTTCCTTTTTTTTTCTGTAAAAGATACATTCAGAAATCATAAATCTGTGCTATAAATAGAAAAAAAGAGTATATTTTATGAAACACCTACTTCCTCCATGGAGCCCACTTATATGACAGAGTTTTGACAGAAATACCTTTATAATCCAAATAATCTGAGAATCTATGAAAAAGAAAAACTCTAGGTACACTGCCAGGCTTGGTTACAATCACAATGGCTGTGCAGTCTTCCTGCTTCAGGGCACTAACTGATTGCTATTTATGATGAAGGAAAAAAATGGAAAAGAAATTAAATAGTAATAAAGCTGTTGGGGATATTATAGTGCCCTTAAAAATCAACACTCTCAAGTATTACATACTGAAACAATACAGGATCCAATATTATATAGATCAATTTTTAAAATCATATCTAGATATGGAAAAATATGTTTCATTCTTTAAAAGCAGAGAAAGTCCTTCTACATCCACGTGCTTCACTTTAGCTGCTTTACTACCACTCATATAATGCAAAGGATTTTGTCAGATTTGCATATTGCCCAAAATTTGATATCAGTATCTAATTTTAAAACTCTGTATAATTATACAAGAAGTGTGTCTCTCTGGTTCTCTCAGAGAAGTGCTTTCCTTAAATACTTTTCCATTTCACATTGTAGACAGAGTATGATTAAAGCAGCTATTTACTTAATTAGTGAATTACTTAATCCCCAAAACTGATGAGCTTCTATTGAAATTCTGGGAATGAATTTTCCCCTAGTGTTATTAAGCGTCCACAGCTTCAAAGAGGTATAACAGAATTCTTTGGCTGTTTTACTAAAGACAGTTCAGGACATGACCCAGAATCTCAGACTCTTGAAATGAGATGGGAATTTAGATGTCACTCTCTGTACTCTCTGAGATGTGAGAATCTCTTCTACTTGAACAATTTGGGAAACATAACCAATTTCCTCCCATTATTTGAACCAATTTTAATTGTTGTAAAATCTTTCTTTGTGTTGACCTGAAACCTACCTCTGTCTAATTTAGTTAACTTAGCAAGAGTTTCTTTAGTTTATAATATGAATTAAACATTCTAATTTCTTGAGCTCTTATATGGGTATTTTCAATATACCTTGAAATTATCAATATTGATGAAACTACAACATGGAATAATCATAGAATCTATTCAATAACCTTTCAAAGTAAACTATAGTTATAGTAAAGAGGTTTTTTTTTGTTGTTGTTGTTGTTGTTGTTGTTCTTTTCCCATAAGAGCACTGGAGAGAGTCAGAAGATCTCATTTCCAATCTCAGCTGTGTGGGACTGTGGGCAAGTCACTTAACATCTCTAATTTATGTCTTCCTTTATAATAAAATGACATCATAAGAGGGTAAAAAGGAGCAGGTAAATATATATATATGTGAAAGTGGTTTGAAAGCTATAATGCTGTATTTTTACTAATATTATTTCACTTTTTAAATAGCCTGCCCAGAATTTTTTAGAGTTATACATTAAGCTAAATTCAAACATTATGTCTTAAAGTGAACAAATTAAAAATATTAATTAAATGATAGATTGACTGATTCTTTGCCTTATATTATCATTACTTTATCATTTTATAGAAAGTAATTCTTTTTTTTTTTTTCGTCTATACCTTTGATTTTACTCTGGAAGACAATCAGGTCCATTTTTTTTTTTTGGATCCTATTTACTTCTGGCTAGCCTAGCTTCAAACATAAGCCAAAGATTAAGGTATTGATTTAGGGTTCTCGATATTGGTTTAATTTTAAGTTTTCTATTTCTCATGCTTTTAAAAAAGCATTTGCTTTTCATGCTAAAGTCAGTAGCAATGGCTTGTTGATAATACTTTTTCTGTGGTCCTAGTTACAAGCACCTAAAAAGAGAGGAGACTAGGGACTGGGGATCTGGTGATACCTTCTCTTATTTACTAATAGTATTCTGGCCTGTTACTCTATCAAAAAGGATGTTCAGAAGTTGCATATCTCTCAGCTCCAAATATGAAATGACTAGGCTTCTGTAATAGTAGAGGCCTTGCAGATAGTCCTTGACAGTTTTTATATAAACTTGAATAGTAAAGACACAATCGAGAGGGGTCCATATACTCATATAGCCTTTGAAAGTGAGTTGCTTGTGTTACACTTGTTTGATTGACTCCAGTTTGATTTTTATTTTGGTAAACTCCCAAAGAATTAACTCTTAGAGAAAACAGATTGAGTTTTTAACATTTCTTTAAAAAAATACTTGTTCATTTTCTTCATTGAGAATCTTAGAGAAAAAGCAATATAAATAAAACCATGGTTATTTCAATATGATGTCATGGTTTTGGTCAGTAGAGTTTAAAACAATAGATTTCTTGCACATTTTGGCATAGTATACTTTGAAAGGCACAATTTAATGCTAAGAATATTTTTATGCCTTTAATGTTTTTTCATTGTTGAGTTGTGTGACTGTAGAGAAACGTGTTGATATGGCTTTACAAAGTTTTTGAAAGTGTATTTCATTCTTTGAATGAGTCCTAACAATGTTTTAGGTTTTCAGAAAGTATGGTACCTATTCATTAAAAATAAACTACTTTTAATCACAAAAGGAGAAGGCAGTGGCAGGAGCCTGGCAGGCTGCAGTCCATGGGGTGGCTAAGAGTCAGACACACTGAGCGACTTCACTCTCACTTTTCACTTTCCTGCACGGGAGAAGGAAATGGCAACCCACTCCAGTGTTCTTGCCTGGAGAATCCCAGGGACGGGGAAAGCCTGGTGGGCTGCTGTCTATGGGGTCGCAGAGAGTCAGACACGACTGAAGGGACTTAGCAGCAGCAATCATGAAAAAGCCATTTGTGGTATTAACGGAGGATAGACAATGTATTCATAGTATTTCTAACTTCTGTTTGTTTAATTATTATTTATAAAATGTTCTTAGAGTCAATATAATGCCATTTATGAGAAGGTTTGAGGCCAGGTGACGTATTTTGGAGAGTTGAATAGTAACTTTCTAATCAGGTGTTGCAGGTGCATAATGATATCATGCTTGTAGCAAAGCTATCTCAAATGTATGTTATATCATTTTGAAAACAAAAGTTATAGAACTGATTTTTTGGGAAAAATAAACATTTATAAAATAAACAGGTTACAGTTTCTTATTTCTACTTAAAACAGATATAATTCTAAACCATAGTCTTTACTATTTTCCAGTTCATTTCAAATGACTGTCAAAATATTTTATCTTCCTTCTCTTAAATATGAATAACAAACCAAACAAACTTGGCTGATACTATCTTAGCTGAAGAGACTCATTGTTCACTTACTTTCTTGTTTTTCTGTGTCCTCTTTATAACCTGAACACTAATACTGCAATTCTGGAAACCAATTTTTGTAGTGAGATGATCTATAAAGATGAGTGACATAATATGGAACTTGTCCAGCTATTAGACATATACCAAGAGGAAACACATCTACAGCATATTTATACATATCATATTATGAACTTTGGTCTTAGAGACAACTTCATATTTTCTAAATATATGTGGCACATGTGCTGCTGCTGCTGCTAACTTGCTTCAGTCATGTCCAACCTCAATGTTATAGATTCTGCACTCACATTAGTTGTGAATTAACCTGAATTTTACAGGATAGAGATATTCTTTGGGGGAAATTTTTATACTTAAGAGTATTTGTTTACAAGATAATAGTGTGGGATGAAAGAACAGCAGTGTGGAATTCTGGCTTTTCACTGCACTGTCAAAATGGAGATATAGTCTTAGATCTCTTGTAAAATCAGTTTGTGAAGGTTTACCTGTTCAATTTCATTTTTAGCAATCTTATCTTGTTAAATTTAATCCTCTTTGCAGTAGTATAAACTAAAACAGTCACATATTATTCACTCTTCTCAGGCAAGTTACTAAAATATAGCTTCTAAATGTAATGGAGAGCTGAATATTGAATTTAGAAACACTGCTGAATATTGAATTTAAAAATGGTCAAATGGTGTTCCCTAGCTAGCCACAAAACATTCCTAGAGAGAACAACTTGAAATCTATTTGGCAAATTCTCAGCTGGAACTCAACAACCATTTGTTGAATAAATTGGCAAATGAATGAAGGCAAATCATATTAGCATTTATTTTAATAAGTGGGAAGAATGGAAAATGTTAATGCTTGATGAATCTTAAAGAAATGTAGAAAAATGCAACATATTTTTTCCTTTGCATGGGAAGTTGTAATTTTAACCATCTTTTAATTGTAGAAAAAGAGTTAAATGGAAAACCTAAAATTTTAAATGGCAGTGGAAAGTTTTATGTTTCCTACTGTACTCAGTATCAAGCAAGAGAAGGATGGAATGTATGAATGCTAAAGAGGAGTATTTCCCCCTGGGACACATTTAACACTGATACCTTTACCATGTGAATGTGAAATACTTGGTAT
This sequence comes from Moschus berezovskii, assembly GCF_049115385.1. Taxonomy (NCBI): domain Eukaryota; kingdom Metazoa; phylum Chordata; class Mammalia; order Artiodactyla; family Moschidae; genus Moschus; species Moschus berezovskii. Next base: position 5,041,412 of record NC_142473.1, read on the forward strand.
TTCCACATCTCTAACAGCAAACAGGGTAAGTGCTTAAGCATATCACAGCCAGGGGGAATTGCATGTGTTTGTATGCTGAGAGTTGCTATTGATGTCTGTATGAGTGCATTTTTCTAATCCCTAGACTAGGCTATCAGACTAAGTTCCAAAGCATAAAGAGATCACAAGAACTAAGTTTTTGTGTACCATTTTTTAATGTCAGTTATCTGTAGCATTTTTTAATATGTAAGTTATCTGTAGCATTTTTTAATATGACACCAAATAAAATGAAGGATATTTATAAATGAGAGTTTCTCTCTTTTCCCATAATAGTTAAGAAAAAAACAAAACTGTGTACTTATCTTCTGTACTTCATTTCCAGAAAGCAAATTAAAAGTACTTGAAGCCAAGTACTAATAAGTACTCAGCTTTAAATTTCTGCATTTTTAAGTTTTACTAGTGTCTACATTAATTGCTAACAATTGACTTGTTACTAACACCAAAAATAGACTACAACTTTATTCTCACAAACAATATCAAGAAACTCATCCTTTCTAAACTTTCTAAGAACTCCTGAACTAATGACTAAATATGTCCCACAAATTTTACATAGGAAAATGGTTGTTTACAGATAATATATTTTCACACATGAATTTAAATGTTAAATTGAATACATCTGCTCTAAAAAATACTCCAAAGTGGAGGAAACATAATTTGGCATACGGAGAACTCTACCTACCCTGATACAGATTTAGAATTGAGCCAAGTGTCTGATGAGGGCAATGATTGTGTTAAACAGTCAAATAAAAGGTCCAATGAAGATGTGCCCTGCTATTACCATCCTTAGTACTTAGTCCTCTCCTGCCACGCTCTTGCTGTGGGGGTTCTAAGTTGGCTTCTTTCAAACTAAGCATGAGGTGTTTGGTTTCAAAGGATCAGCTCCCAAGTCCAACTGGACCTCTTTTCCCTTCAGATTTCAAACACTGATGAAGTTCTTTTGGGGCTGCTTTCTCTTGGAAGACACTTTTTTGGACAGATCATTAGTTTATACTAGCAACAATTCCACAAATACTGCATATCTTTAGAGAAGGCAACATCTGAATGGGGATTATAACTATTGAATAATAAAAGTACAGGAAATGAGTTTTTCCTTTTTAAAGTTTTAGTTGCACTGTGTGGCTTGCAGGATCTTAGTTCCATGGCCAAGGTCTGAACACGGGTCCAGGACAGTGAAAGCAACAAGTCCTAACCACCAGACCTCCAGGGAATTCCGAGAAGACTAGTTCTTTAACTTGACTTCAAACGTTAAGGTCAAGTATACACATTCTTACAAAGGCCAGGAGAATTCTGAAGATATGATCTACTTCTAGGTTCCCTAGAGGTACTTGAAGATTCTAGATACCATGAATATCTTTAAAAAGGGTATTTCTCATTTAAAAATCATATAATAGCCAATAAATCTGTATTAACTAAATTATGATTCACTCTAAGGAATCTTTATCAGTTTACTTACTGCATGGCAAAGTTAAAAGTATAGAAACTAGTGTAATATAGATGATATACAAAAGAAAGTACTATTTTGATAGTAAAGTATACAACTTTACTATGTATACTTATATAGAAGGAAGATTTTTTTCCTTTTCTTAAAGTCTCATGTTGCCCATGAATCAAAACAGCAGCATTTGAAAGAAAGCCATAATTAACGACAATGAAATAGACCAGTCTCACTGTATCCAGAACTATTAACCCAAAAATCTGTTTAAAAAAGATCTTACAGGAAAACAGACTTAGTCTCAACTGAACAAATAAGGAAGAAAGCTTTCAAAGATACTCTGATGCAGGAACAGCCTCTGAATTTTGCTCTAAGGACTGCAAGTCTTTTCCATTTTATCTTTTATACTGAAGCTGCCTATTAGTCCATCTCTACATTCTTCTCTAGGTTAGTTTCCCTGTTTTGAAGCAGAGGTTACTGGTTGAATAAGAACAAGAATTTAAGCTTAATGAGCCTCCTACTCAGTAGGGCTAAGTATGAAGGAGTTGAAGAGGTGTGGGTAAGGTGAATGCTGGTTAGCCCTCAGTGCCCTTCCAGTATTCTCAAAGGCAGGACAAAATGACTGTTTTTGTCATGCAGGGGCCCGCTTGCTCAGGAAATTGTGGCATGTATAAAGCAAAGCACATAAACAAACTCTTCACCCAGGAAGCTGAGTTTAACAACTGCCTCATTAACAAGATCCAGGGAAAGACAGGAAAAGCAGGGGGAGGCCAGAGCTGATTATTATACAGTTCTAGACAGATGAAGTCCTTCAGCTTCCCCCCAAACAATCCCTGTAGTGTGGATTTGACAAAGTGGCACATTTAAGACGGGAACACTGTTGCTATCAATGGAGTCAGGCGCACCAGTATCTGCGGGCCAAATTCAGTCCCTGGAACTTGACTTTTATCAGTAGACACAAGACAGAGGACAAGGCAGCTACATCCACAGAGAATTAACTAAGAGCAAATGTTACATCCAGTGAATGTAATCAATAGTCTGAACAGTGATCTACATATCAACAACCATAACAGTCTCCCTTTGGGTTTTTTAAAAATAATTTATACTTTGTACTCTTCTAGTTACTATTTTGATGGAGATGTATTTGCCACATGATCTCATTGAGATTACATTTTTCTTATATTTCATTAAACAAAGTAAACCCTTTAAAGACCAAATATCCTGATATCTGATTCTGAATGGCTAAAATATTTTGGGGTAGAATTTTATCATGGACAATTGATTTATTTATTTTGATATTTAACAATTATTTATTGATCTATACTTTGCCCAGCATTATTTAAGAACTACAGATTCCTCTGTTATAGTTAGAGGATTCCCATGGATAATTTATGTTGGACTTCCCCCTTGCACATTTCTTCAGTTTCACATGGGAAGTGTGTTCAAATAAACCTGACTTCAGAATTGCCAAAGCTTACACTCAAATTTGTCTTTACTGGCTAACTTTTTTCTCTTTAAAAACCATCCCTTTTGAACATAACATGAAACCGCTCTCTAATTATTACAGTGTTGTTTACAAGCACAAAATATTGGTTTAACACAACTTTTCAGTACTGGTATTTGTTTCTTATATTTGTCTCAACTACTCCACCACCCAATACATACACCCAAAGCACTTTGCAGTTCCCCTTTTGAAACCAATCATATATTATTATATTGTTTTCACTCTTAACTAGGCAATAGTACAGGTCTTATTACCTTCATTTTTCAGAGGCTTACCAGAGACATCATTTCTCAAGATCAGGTTCTTGGTTAATTCCTTTAGGAAAGATTCTGATTTCCTCTTGAATCTGTGCTTTGTATGAATCTCTCCTAAACAGCACTGAGACCAGAGTAATTTGTCAGTTGTCACTTTTGACCCTGGCTTTATTCTAGCCCCAGTAACTCAATAGCAGCCTTTATTACCTAAGGAAAATAGGAAACACTGCCTCCTGGACATAAACATGTGGATTTTCTATGTCCAGGACCAAAATGGTGAAAAGGGCAGGTTTTACCAACATTTCCTTAAGAATTAAAGTGCCACTTTTAACACTTGTGGGCTACTAACCACATGTGTGATGCTTTAGTCATAAGTCATATTTTAGGGGTCTATGTGTTAACAATTTTGCATTGTTATTGGGTCTAATTTTACAGATCTTACTTATGCCATACTCCCTTTACAACAGATGAGAGTGTGACATGAGTAAGCACCATAAAATCAGAGCCCAGTTTTCCCTCCTGCATTTTTAAATAAATGTGATTTGCAAAGTTAACATCAGTACAACATCAGGATTTTCTAAAAATATAATGATGTCATAATAAATGAAACATTGAAATGGAAAAAAAAGTTTTTCTAGAAGATGTTGATTTCTTCATAGAAACTAGTGGGCAGGCATAATTTTAAAAAATAATGAAAAATGTAGAATTATTACTGACACAATGAGAATGTAGATTTCAGTGACCAAAAAAAGTTGATGAGATATAGAAGCATATGCTACCCATGTTTTAGGCCCACTGGAAGCAGCTAGTGTTCAACCAGTTTGGTTTTTATATGGCCTTAAAAGATATATGTCTATTATGATTAATTATTCTAAAATTAAAATTACCTGATTGTTGACCAAAAAATATGAAATGGAGAGAAAGAAAAACAAACAAACATACCATGTTCACACACAAAATAAAATAATTCTCTCAGGGACATCAGGGAAGGTGGAATACTATAACAACACATGTTATATTGTTATACTATTCCACCCACCTTAATGAAGAGCCCTTGGGCGTTGCTACTCCATAGCCTTTTGAATCCAGATTTCCTCCAACTTTCATTGTGTCACATGGCTTTCGCTGCTCAATGTATTCATTCATAGTGGACTCCAGGAGAAAGGCAAATTTGCCCTTGGATTTTCGGACACGAGCTACTCCCTCAGCTGTAGTCCTAGTGAACACTGATGGCTCTGCTGATCGCATGTAGGTCCACATCTTTTCATACACTGCTATTTTTGATCTCTGGAGGAAATTAAAATAAAATTAAATACAGGAAAGAAGGGAACAAGATGTTAATATTGACTGAACTGGAATCAGGATAAAGCCTTTTACATTACCCCCTAATTCCAATTTGTCATAATTACACTATTTTTTTTTTCAATTAGAAAGCTGCCTTTTACCATTGTTTAAGAAAATCAATGAAATGAAACATATTTAAAAGTGATATTTGGTGACAAAGGTACCTCATGTCATAATTACCCTAGTTAACTGCTTAAAGAACAACTTATTATTTTTATGAAATATAGACATCTATAGAGAGAGTTGTACTGAATTATAGCAAACAAGGAGAATTGTTATATTGTTTTATTTCTATATTCTTCCATGTTTCCAAGTTTTAATGAGAGCCATTCTAAAAAGATACATATAAAATATGCAGTCCCTATCAAGTCAGGAGTTGAGCACCGAAGGAGGAGGAGAAATCTGCCCTAGTTTGTAAACCAAATATCTATAAAACAAGAATCAAATTTTAGGTCCACCAAAGCATTTTTAGACCTTTTCTAACAAAATCTCCACATAGAACATACATTAAACTTAAAGAGAAGTGATTCCTGTTTTTCCACTTTTTATTTTGGAAAGTTACTTTTTCTAATCCCTTCACTTCAGTAAAGTAACTTTATTTTTTTATTTATTGTCTTGATCTACACTGCTTTTTGTATTTAATTTATTCAATTCCTTTTGTGGGTATCTGCATTCATATTAGATGTTTTTTATCCACACATTCTGTTTTTTTATGTGAAAATATATCCAAATGAATGCAAATGTCCCTAAGGATGTGTTTAATAAAATAGAAAAGCCTGAATCCTGTTTGGTATTTGTTAATACAATGATATGCACAAACTTTTATCTGATGCAGTTATTTTTGTTCAATAGCAAAGTAGGGAAATTTTGCACCTGGGTCAAAACTAAAAGTAATGGAGATTTCCACCAAACTTGACTCTGTGCATGAGGCCAAATTCTGAGTATCGTGTATACTTATTTAAGCCAACTTTGGTTACCAGAAGATAGAATCCAACAAGAAGCAGACATTCAATAATCAACAAGGAACCTGAATAGCAAACTTAAGAATACATGTTCTGGGCAAAAGCAAATTACTCAGATGATTGATTAAACTGGTGTGCAAAATTTTGGCTTCATAAGATGGGAATTTAGCAATCAATAAACCTATACAATAAGCCACACAGGGTATTTGCATACCTAAAAAATCAAACTCCAGATATTTTTTGTTAATATATATTCAAATAGTGATAAATATCAGATGGGAAATAGATATTCTGAAAACTTTCAGGAAATAGAAATTATTTATTTCAGGAAATAGGTATCTGAAATGTTTTTATGTTATTAACACTTAAAAATATCTCATGATACAGAGATCCTGATATATTTGTGTATATGTGTTCAGGATATGACAGGTTACTTCTTGCTACAGAAATCCTCATATTAGGAACATTCTATGCCAACTATATTTCAGTTGCAAAGATTCTATGTGGTTCCAGGGCAGAAGATTATCTGAATTAATGAGATCCACTAGGGAGGCCATATTGCCGGGCCTCATTCATTTCATCTCCAGTAATGAAGTTCTCTTCCAGAGAATGAACTACTCCATTTTACAGTGAGTTCCAGTCTCTGAAAATCATAAACTCTCTGGATCACTTAATCTTGTCTTTAAACATCTGTTCTGGTTATTTCAATTTAGAGACTTGTTGGTAAACATCTCTTAGCCATATAGTAATACATATATATATATATATTTGCTTCACTATGATACTAAATTGAAACCAGAAGAAATGAAATCTGAGTATTATTTTGATTAAAATTTCTTTTAAAAAATTTAACAATACAAGAATCATGCTTGTTACTTGCCAACTTTCTTATTATTCAGTATCTCATTACAGGAACAAGAAACAAGTAAACAAAACTAACACAGCAAAATGGAAAAAAGAAAGATTTTAGGGCTTGGTAATTATACAAGTAATTTTACAATATAAATGCAACAGAAAATTGAAGCAAATGATTTTTGTAAAGGAATAAAATACCTTTGTTATTGACATTTTGTTGTAGTCCGTTCCCATAATATTAATGTGAGGAAAATTACTGCTGTATTTCTTTAAATCATATTGAATTACATATACTGTAAATGCAAAAGAAGCTAACTCCTTTAAAATCCTGAAGAAAGCGGAATCTTTAGTGTAATTATGCTTATCAGTTCTTATGTATCAGTATAATATAAATTAGGAATGATGAAAGAAACCCTTTATAAAAAAAATTACATGGTGTGTCACTTTGTTAGTGTTTAAAAATTCTGATTCTGATTTAAAAGGGGCATGGTTTAGAAAAAATCAAATCCACATGGTGGAGAAGGTGAGGTGTGAGAATTCAAGAAGTAAAACATTGGAAATAATATTGCTGTGCCTTACCTGTCACTGTAAGAGGGTGTTGTTAAGGAACTAAGGCAAGGTAATCGTTATAAATTTGATAAGACAGGCTAAACTGAGGAAATTTCTGCAGACCCAGCAAGTTCATAAATGTAATGATAATAGCACTTTTAATATCTTCAACTGTAAAGATCAGGTTTGGGAAGTGAATATGCTCAAGGTAATAAGCAAAGGTAATATATCACTATTTTTTAAAATCATAAAATTAATGTCAGCTTCATCTTTATTATGAAACACTATATTGGAAGCTATTTAATTTAGAACACTATTTTGTTATTTAAAATAATTCTTGGAGATTTAAAAAATGTGCTTTCTTTTTAATTTCTCAAAATTAAGTATTTTGCCATTTCTGCTTTTAATATAAATATAAAAATGTCATATACTGTAGTTGATATTTACATTGTTATCATGTGAATTATTACCAGCTTTTAGTAGCTTATGCAGCAAGACTGAAGTTCCAGTAAGAGCTCATCAATGCACTATGATCATATTATAACAACTGAGATACTAATCCGCCTCATTTATGTATTCATAATTTCACTGATGACAAACAGGCACAGGATGAAATTGCACTGAAATGAAAATCAGTCTGTTCAAATCAGGTATAATGTAAAAGTGCCTTTACAAAAGCCAGTCATTAAGTGACAAACACAAAATGTATTTAAATGCCTCTATGTGTATGCTTAACAAGGTGCACAGAATGAGACTTATCAAGTTTCTTAATGGGGCAAAATCAAGGCAATAGTTGAATTTGGATGTTATTTTCCCCATGGCTTAAATCTTTTCCAGAACAACAGCAACATTTTTTGAAGTCCTGAGTATAGTTAACTGCCTGAGGCAATTTAGTGAAGCTGATAGATGTACCATTACTGTGTTCCTGTAAGAAAACATTTGATAGGGGACAAAAATACCTTTCACGGTCTGTTTCCTCAATCTATCAGACAAATATTTATTTAAACCAGGTCATCATGTGTGAGAGAGGAGGAAGAACGCAGGGTAGGAAATGAATGAGGACTGAAATTTATGCATTCATAAATGCATAAAACGGAACTGAAATTTATGCATTCCTGGAAGTGTGCTTCCAGGGAAAATGATTTTCTTGTCCCATTTGGGTTCAACTTTTCTACAGCATAAACATCTATACTTATAAAACTCTTTCAATTTTAAAATTGGAATTGGGTAGGACAGAAAGGAGATAGGGCATGGTGACTGAACAACTTATATGGAAGACTCTATGTCTAGGAAGGAGCTTTCTTTATTCCTATATTTTTAATAAATATATTCTCTTATCTACCTCATTAGCTTTTTAAATTTGAGAAGTTTTTAAAAATTCTATAAAGATTCGAAATAATATTTTCGATGTACTTGATGACAGTTTTACAGAGAGTTAGCTTTGAAATATTTTCGGGAAATCACTATGATGTTTCTTTTCTCCTTTTTCACTCAAAGCAGAATCATGAACCTATAAACATTTGCTTTATTTACATGAAAACCAGCCATCATTTTTCAGTAAAATGCAATGAATAGCACAAATTTGCATACTATTTTATTGCATATACATAGTGATTTTTAGGCAAATCACTACATTTTACCTACTTTCTTTTGGGTGAAACTTTAATGACAACTCACTCCAGTATTCTTGCCTGGGAAATCCCATGGACAGAGGAGCCTGGAAGGCTATAGTCCTCGGGTTTGTAGGTTGGACACAACTGAGTGACTAACACTTTCACCTTTTAGATTTCTAGCAAGGTTTTGAAGTTATGCTCAAATGTATTAGAGCAGTATGCTATTATATTAAGCTTTAGAGACAGGGATGCACTTAGTAAGTTAAAAAAGTTTGGCTAATTAAGTTTATTCATAGAGTATTGTTAATAAAATATATTGTCATGGCTATTATTTACAGTTTTGGAAAAATCTACAAATACTTTATAGTTAACTTAAAATTTTATATCTATTTGTAATTTCCAAATTGTTGACAAATATGTTCACTGTCTTTTTTTCTTTTTTAAAAACACAGTGTGCAGTGGCAGGTTTGACAGTTTTTGAATGATTTGCTGTGTTACATCAGTGATTTAATGTTACATCAGCATTCATAGTATATAAGAATACTATAATTGAATTTTTTTAAAAAAGAAAAATATTGAAATTCAAGTGCATGAAAATTAAGCCTGGCTTAAGGAGTAACTTGCAACCTGAATGAGAAAGCAATAAATGTGTACATTTAAAATGAAAGTATAATTTCCCAAGTACTATATATGAGTGAATTTGCTTTAAAGGGATATCATTAATTTTACATAATAGTTTAGAAAATAGTGAAATATATCTTGTCCTCTAAATTGCTAAATATCTAGTCTCTAAGCAATTGAAGTTTAATACTAATATAAGATGCAATTGTTACCTAGCTAAATATCTGTGAAAATGTTACCCTTACTACTTTTTAGTTTTTTGGTTCAGAAGTCACAAAATGAAGCTTTATCTCTGATCAGATATTATGAAATTTATATTTCTGGATTTAAGTAAAACCAGAGTGAAAGAGATTATCTGATCAAAAAATTCATCCTTAGAGTGGCACTAAGAGCTGAAAACCAAAAACCTCCAAAATATTTGCCATCCTGATGGCAAGCCAAAGGAATCATATCCATATGTGAAATGCAGTTATATCAGTTTGAAGAATTTTATCTGCAAAAGCAGAGAAGTCAGCTCAAATGAAATACCACACAATGTTTTACAAGAGTGCTAGAACTTAGTAGTTATTGTTCTTTTTATCTAGTGAGAAAGCAAATATATTGCTTTGAAATCCATTGTTGCAGAATACATTATGGAACAATAAACCTCATATAAGTACTATAACATGCTATTAAGGCTTTGATACTCAAATGCAATGAGGTAATTGTAATTTATTTTTTATGCCCTGTTTTCATTTTTATGCTTTAAGTCCCAAATCATAGACAAATCCAAATCTTACCAGATAAAGTATCATCATGGCATTATCAACTTTGGAATCCTTGGGATGAATTATTAAATAAAGTTGCTTTATTTACCTTTTTTGCTGTTACTTTTCCTTAGTGAGGGTCCCTCTTGCAATGTGAGTAAATCAAAAGGCTTTTGCAACTTAAAATGACTAAAATTCAAGTAGAAATATACAGCATAGCTATGTTTAAATATAGCAATTACCATTGTGTTTGCAAAGCCTATAATAGCTAGAGTCCATAGTATAATTGTTTGCAAAATTGCTTAAATTTCAAAGTTATGAACATTTCCTTTTTAGTTTTCCTCAACTTACTCTGAAGAATTCTTTTGTTGACCCTGAATCCAGTGTTCCATAGGCAATTTCTGTTTGTTTGGCCAAATCTTCTGCACTTTCTATGGGGGAGACCATTCTCTCAACCGTCAGGAAAGCAGCGAGGTTAGCAGTATAAGATGATATAATGATGAGTGTAAAGAACCACCAAACACCTCCAACAATTCGTCCTGAGAGGGATCTAAAGATGGATAAAATAATGTACACTTTCCTTTCTATAATCAACATAAAGAAAAGAAATACCATTGTGTATGTTTAAAAATAATTGCAAGTGTAATTTTATGTTCTGAATAGTCTACTCAAGAATGATTCCAGTATTTCTGTATCATTTGATATCTTTCATGCTATACTGAATGTATAAATGCCATGTTTAAAATACTTTTCCTTTTAATTGTTTACTTGGCAGAAATGTGGAACCAAATGCCTTTCCTTCATATCCAGAGGAGGAACACTTGCTTAAATTCATTGACTCCCCTCTTACACTTCAGTGTCTCTGGAATTAGGATGCAGCCTATGTTTTATGAGATAAAACACAGTATCACAGTTTGATTGGCAGCACTGTTATAAAATAGCAATATATCTTAACAATGGATAAGCTCTTAGATTTGATACAAGGTGGTAGATGTTTTTGTGAGAGAATTTGTTTTTACCTTCAGTCAGAGGTATGCAAGGATAGACGGGACATATGCCAAGGTGGGGCTTGACCAGAAAAATACCTAGTATTGGTCTTCAAGGAACCACAGTTGAGAACATTTTGTTTGTTTGTTGGATAAGAATATTCTATCTCTTATCTGAATGGAGGATGAGCTATGTCTTAAAGTGCTTTCCACACTGGTATGGAATGTTCTCTTTGCCACTGCCCACATGAGACGAAAGCATGTGACTTGTCAATGTGCAGTATGACAGCACTGAAAACTGATGCTAGAGCTCAAAAAATGTTTTCTCTCACCATTTCTCTGGCTATCAAGGATGTGTGAGTGAGCAGAGGAAAAGTAAGAATGAAATGAATAAAAAATTCAGAGCATAGTCATAATTGATTTCACCCAAAAGGACCATTGGACTACCTATTTATTAATATTTTCTTAATATTTTCCATGGCATTTCTAGCTTAAAATGCTCCTTTCTTAATGTTACTATATAAGTGGCACCTATTGGTTTTAACTTAGCATTTACTTAATTCTGATTTTAAAAATCATAAAATTATTACTTGACTTGTTTTGATTTCTTTTCATTAATTGAGGATTATTTATTCAAATTCCTATGTTGGAATTCATGCACATTTATAGTATTCCTGGGTCATAAGGAATACAAAGTGTATTGTAGCTAAAATGTCTCTTTTTAAGAAAGATTTCTTAAAATGATACATATATATGTGATGGATTGATGCTTTTGAACTGTGGTGCTGGAGAAGACTCTTGAGAGTCCCTTGGACTGCAAGGAGATCCAACCAGTCCATTCTGAAGGAGATCAATCCTGGGTGTTCACTGGAAGGACTGATGCTAAAGCTGAAACTGCAATACTTTGGCCACCTCATGCGACGAGTTGACTCACTGGAAAAGACTCTGATGCTGGGAGGGGTTGGGGGCGGGAGGAGAAGGGGACGACAGAGAATGAGATGGCTGGATGGCATCACCGACTCGATGGACATGAGTTTAAGTGAACTCCAGGAGTTGTTGATGGACAAGGAGGCCTGGGGTGCTGTGATTCATGGGGTCGCAAAGAGTCGGACACGACTGAGTGACTGAAATGAACTGAACTGAATGTGTCACTATTTAAGTTTGATTCTTAGCTTCTCTTGCCTTCACCTACTTTTCTCAGAGAAATTTGGTGTTTTTCTTGTAGCAGTAGGTTGGCTGCATTTTGGGCAAACTTAACTAAACTATGTCTTAACTGACATGAACTGTGATTCCACAGATAAAACATATATAGTATTTACATTTCTGACTCTGCATACTGCTTAGCTTGTTTATGATTGTTTAGAAAAAATTATATCTGGAACCTACTATATTGACTTAGGTTTTAGGTAATTTCATGGCAGAAATTTTCATTAAGCTACACAAGATTTAAGTTGAATTCAAAATTAATTCTGAAAAATGAACAATGACAAAAACATTTGATTTTGTAAAGGAAATAACATGAAAATAAATTTCTTTTCTAAGAATTTAGATTTAGTTTCCACCTGTCAAGTCACCATAGGAAATATTAATACTAAATGATTTTTGAGAATTCTGATGGGTTCCATATGTTCCTTTTCCATTGGGAAATTAACCTTTATGATGCATCCATACTTTGTGCTAATCTGGAAAAATTGGTTATGAGTATATTTAGATTAATTTGGGGAGTACAAAGTCTTTCTCTGTTTTAGGTAATGCTCTGCCTCTAGAATAAGAACATATAGAGAGAAGTTATGCACAATATTTAGAATTACTAGGGAGTTGGTGAATAACTTAAGGGCTTTGAAACTAACCTGGGTGAAATGTCACATCCTTGCTGCATAAAAGCACCCAGGGAAAACCAGAGGCTGTTAAAGATGCCAAACTCGTTGGGAGGCTGGTCGCTGGGTCCTTCCTTTCCATCTTCTGGCTCTTCTGTGTGCCACTCATATGGACTAAACCTACTAACCAGGAACAAGACCACGCTGACACCGATGTAGGCAAAGACTATGCACATCCAAATCTCATAGGCCAGAGGATCCAAGAAGGAGAACACGCCTGGTTTAGATTTCTGAGGCTTTTTGATCATAATAGATATGCCCAAACTCATGAAGGGCTTAGAGAAGTCAATGACCTCTTCTCGGACCAAAGTGATTGTCAGAGGGGCAATAGCAATCTCTGCTTTCTACAAAAGAAAAGACACATGAAAAAAATGTAGGTTAATAGATTCCATGAACCATTTAGTACCGGATTGATTCACTCAGATTTTAACCTGTAGTGATTCTACATTTTTGGGGGGAATACTTAGACAATAAATAAGTCCAGTGACAAAGATGAACAGTAGATTTTTTTCGTAAGATATTATGTCAATTTCATTGCAAATATATTTTTATTTGTGCTAGTAATTAGATAAGAGGGAGAGAAAAAGAGAAAGAGTAGGCATAGCAAAAATAGCTTAAACTTGAAAATTTTCCCATATGGCTGAATTTACGAATTTCTTAGCTAGAATTGCTGATATTTTGCAGTCCTTTCTGTTTTATTTGGAATGTTGTCATTAATTCATTACTTGGACATTCCTTAAAATTATGAATTGCAAATTTCAAATAGCCTTTTCTTTCTTATTCCTTTCCAGTTATGAGAAAACTTAGCATGAAGCTTGTGTTTGTAAAGTAGAAGAAACCTATTGTTTGACAACATTTTTCAACTCAGAATACAAACAAAAATCTGGAAATTGGCCTTTATTTCTTCCTATTCACATACTTTGATTTCTACTTTCAATTTCTAAAAAAGATTTTGGAAATGATATATTCAATTCTTACACATTTTATTAATAAGATACCAGCTTCCATTTTTATGTTGTGATTCTGAGTAACTTTTCTGAACCTGTTTCCATATCTCAAAAATTAAGATATTTTCTTTCTTGTTTACCTCATTACATTATTGTGATTATTAAACAAATCTTAATAAAACAATAAAACATTTACTGAACAGTTACTGAGGGATTTTATGTCTATGTGGATTTAACTGTTTTGAATGGCTTCTTACTTAACCATCTTAAATAGATAAACAATGTTATGTTTATCATTGTTTTACAGATGGTTTAGACTGAGACTCAAATTAGTTTTACACATCATAGAAGCTCTGCAATTTGAGATTGTATTTCTGTTAAATCATGCCATCTCTAAAAGAAAATGAAACGAAGTATGATGAAAAAATTGTAAAGTGTTACATGATCTACAAATGAGAAAAGTTTTTTTGATTATTTATTTTAGAAGGAAAATATTTGGTATTAAAATGGAATCTGAAACACAGACACATACGTTCTTACATAGTGGCTGCCACTTTTATATTCACTCTATAAATCTTCAGGCCCCTGGATTGATAGGATGGCCAGCAGCTTGGTACAAAGGCAACTGGAGGATTAGAATGGGAAATGTACTCTTGTCATGCTTTCCACTGAGTGTCTGAAAAGTAACTGCATATGCTTTCAAGTGGGAATAAATTTAGTTCACATCAAAAATGCCTATATAGCATACAAAAGTCAGAATCATTTTTGAGAGGTTATTACTTCCCCACAGTTATTATTATTTGTTTAATTTTCATTATACTGCAATATATGAAGTGGATATAGAATATAAAAACAGAAACAGAAAATTAAGAAAAGCTATCTTCATTCCCTTCATTACTCTTATTTTTTAAATATGCCCTATCAGAAATTATTTTATGAATATTATTTTTCTTATTTTAAAATTGGATAATGTAGAACATGATATTTTATAATTCCTTTTCTCAAGAGAATATGATGAAGTATTTCAACATTATTTCAACATATATAGTAAAAATAACTCTTAATGATTGCAAATATTTTATCATGTTAAAGTATCAAAATTTACTCATTCAATTTATTTTGGGGGGATATCTGTATTGTTTCCAGTTTTACACAATTTATAACAATGGTGATATAAACAACTTTGAAGACAAATCTTCACATATATATTTGTTATTTAATGCTTATTACATATTTTGCCCAATTTTTCTCCCTAAAGATCATGCAAATTTGTATTGTTATCAGCACTGTGTGAAAGCAACTTCAGCTTTGAACCCTGGAGATTCCCTGTGTATTTCCAGGGGATTTTTTTCATTTATTCTCATTTATCTTCAGCAATTTGCTAAGCTCATTGTACTAATTTGAATTTTTAAAATTTTTGTAAAACAGACAATTTTACTCCTTTCATATATTGCTTGTCATAATCTTTCCCACTTCCATATGGACTATTCTTTCTTTGCTCACTAATTTATGTGTTTTAAATATGTTAAAATATTTTTTTCCATATATGTATTTTAAATATTCTTCCAAGTCATCAATTGTTTTGTTTACATTATTTGGTTTGTGATACTTTATTTTAGTATACATGTTTTAAAATTTTGTTGTAGTCATATAAAATTATATTTTTGTATTTTCAGCCCTTGGTTTCATGCTTAGGAACATACTTCTCATAGTGTATGATCAACCTCAATATATACTTTATTCTAGTACCTATAATCCCCCTATAATTTATCTAGCATATTACATGATAATGTATTACAAAATTGTCCTGCTTTACCAGTAGGGATAAATGGATAATGCTTCCTTTCACTGATGTGAAATACCACCTTTCTAATACTACACTGTTCTGTGTAGTATCTTCTGAAATTTTTTACTTATACAAGTGGCCATTAATGAGAGTAAACACCTTAAAGGTAGAGAAGCATGAAGAGAAATAAAGGAGTCTCTAGCACATAAAACTAGGTGCAATGGAAAGCAAACATTAGATAACAGTGGTGATGGCAATGCTCAATAAGAACACACTTGAAATTCTGAAAGAGGCCAGGAACAGAAAATACATCTGAGTTTTCTCTGCTAACTTTGGAGATGTTGCATTTGCATTGTTCCATTAGCTCTCAGTGATTCCCAAAATTGTAAAAAATGTCTCCTGTAAGAGCTTGATAATATTTGCATTCTCAATGACTTCTGAAGTGAGGCTGATGAACCAGCATTTTAACAAATACCACAAGTAATTCTAGTGTTGGAAGGACATGGAATTTGCTCTGCGAAAAATCTCTTTGGTTAAAATATACACACAGCAGTACAGCAGGGTACAGGAAAAGGCCCTGAAGCAGTGTGCCACAGAAGATCCTATAAGGAATTCGTTGCAGTGTGCAGAAAGAACAGGCAGAAAGAACCTGAAAGTGGAGGAGGTTTCGAGCTTTGTGGTAACCACTTGGTGGTGTGCTGATATCATATCTAAGTGTCTGGCAGATAATCTATTCCTAACAATTACAGTAACAAGGTTTGCAAAGAATAAAGCAAAAAAAATAAACGGACTCAAACTTAATGTACACAGAGAATATACACAGAGTTTTACTAAGGGCCTGTAAACTGAGAATTCATGTGTGCCTTAGCAGTAAGAAAGGAAAAAATAAGTAGTTGAGAGGCAAGTAAAGACTTTGCAGACACCAGAATGGAAAATATCAAATCTGTGGAAAGTATATGAGATATGAACAAAAATTCTTTTTGGGAAAAAATTGGACAGCTCAATTGGCAAAGATCAGATTATTTAAATCCTTGCAAACTGGCTGAGGAATCAATAAAGAGTAATAACCATTATGTTATCTTCTCTGAGAACAGCCTGACTTTGTGACGTTCTGTGCCATGTGACACATGCACTGGTGATACAATTTTGTTGTTTTTAATTATACTACTCCCTTCATACCACTTGTTTTCATTATTTAAACAATATTCTCCCAATAAAACATCATCAAGAACACTTGCAAATGAGAGCCTGGGTTATCACCTTGGTAAGGACTCCAGAGGAGAGATATGTAACAAATGTAGAAAATTACTCTGATTAGTTATCTGGTCTGAAATTAGCTGACAATTCAAGAACACATTTTTGAGATGAAATACTCAGTAGTGTTTTCTGAAGGAAATGAATTAGTGTAGTTCTAGGCACTAGATTAGTGTTCACATTTAAAATCTTAAAGTTTAATACATTACCAACAAACACGTGCTTTAAGAACTTTTTTTCTTTGAGAATTAAAACTCAATATAAAACTGTTGATGAGCCCAGTGGTAAAATACTTTTTGATTTTTTAAGACTGAAAATTTTGTTTAGGGCACCTAACTAGTCAGCAGTTCTTTCAAGTGAATATAAAGCTAACAAATTGCTTTCTAATGCCAAATACTTTCCTCTTACTGTTATAACTGTTCTGTGCAGAGAATGTTCATTGTTTCATGGTTTGAAAGCAGGATATAGAAACACAAAAGTATTGAACTGAAGTTCTGGCTCAAAAGTGAGCCCCTCTGTATACTTCAGCTATATTCTAACTGGAGTGGGTTGCCTTGCCCTTCTCCAGGGGATCTTCCCGACCCAGAGATCAAACCCACTTTTCCCGCATTGTGGGCAGATTCTTATCAATTGAGCTACCTGGGAAGCTCAACGTTCTAACTTGTTCTACCTTTATTCTTTCCTGGGGAAGGATTACTTTTGTGTAATTCTTAATTTTTAAAGGGAGTCTTGGAGAATTAATCAGACAGAATGTGTTTTGAACATGAAATTTGTGAAATTTAAATTGGCTTACAGGAAATTTCAGAACACATTTCAAGTGTATATGACTTCTATTGGTTACTTGATGAATAGAGCTCACTGTGGGCTCTAGGTTTGATTTCTGGACTTTGGAAATGTACCATCACTGGCATTTGATAAATACTGGCTTGATTTTCTGGAGAAGGAAACAGCAACCCACTCCAGTACCCTTGCCTGGAAAATCCCATGGATGGAGGAGCCTGGTGGGCTGCAGTCCATGGGGTCGTGAAGAGTCACATACGACTGAGTGACTTCACTTTCACTTTTCACTCTCATGCATTGGAGAAGGAAATGGCAACCCACTCCAGTGTTCTTGCCTGGAGAATCCCAGGGACAGAGGTGCCTGGTAGGCTGCCATTTCTGGGGTCGCACAGAATCGGACACGACTGAAGTGACTTAGCAGCAGCAGGCTTGATTTTAACACTGCAATGTTAGCTGAAGAGACCAATCTTGTTCTAGTTCAGGCAGGAAGTTCTACACTGAATTTGCCCTTGACTTTGAATATGTATAATTTCCCTGGGGGCTCAGATGGTAAAGCATCTATCTACAATGCGGGAGACCCAGCTTCAATCCCTGGCTTGGGAAGATCCTCTGGAGAAGGAAATGGCAACCCACTCCTGTACTCTTGCCTGGAAAATCCTATGGACTGATGAGCGTGGTAGGCTATATTTCATGGGGTCACAAAGAGTTGGACACGACTAAGTGACTTCACTTTCACTTTGAATATGTATGCTAAAAATCTGGTGAACTCAAAGGGAAGGGCCCGACATGCTTTCATGTGAGCCCTACTATGGAATAAATTCTCGCTTTTGTGTTTACTATATTGGAAAAAATGATGTCATTGCATATAAGTTTAAATTGTGTTCAGCAGAATTGTAAGAATTTCACATTATTGCCGAGTCTCTAGTTTGCTGATTGCTTCACTAATAATTTAAAAGATATTTACTTGTAAATACAACCTATAGAAATATAAATAATTAGCTAAAATAAAGCTCAACTTTATGCTGTTAAAAAAAAATCTGCTCCTACAATTATCAAGTAACAAATAAGTAATGGAGCTGTTTTGTAGCTCTCAAAACATGTCTCTGGTATAGCAGCATCAAGCTTAAAAGAATAATCATCATAGATACGGAAGTTAGTTTTTTTTTTTTAAATAGAATATCATGTTCTAAATTTTTATCTTTTTGAAGTTATCAAGTATTAGTTTCCGTAATTGTTTGAAAATTACACTACTAATGAAATAGAAAAACATTTGAGATCATATGGGAGTAATTGGGGGCAGGAGGAGATGGGGACGACAGAGAATGAGATGGCTGGATGGCATCACCAGCTCGATGGACTTGAGTTTGAGTGAACTCCGGGAGTTGGTGATGGACAGGGAGGCCTGGCGTGCTGTGATTCATAGGGTCGCAAAGAGTCAGACACGACTGAGCGACTGAACTGAACTGAACTGACTGATGCTTCTTTGAATGTAACTGCAAATTAAAAAAAAAAACAAAACAACAGTAGACATTTAACAATTGATATATGCCCATTAAAAAAATCTTTCAGGTTTATGTAAGTAAATTTTCTAATAGATTGATTTGCTTACCCCATAAACAAGTTCTCCTACCATCCCATTCCAGATTTTTGTGTCTGCATCCCTTGCTCCATATTTTCCATCAGGGACAATGGCAATTTTATACTTGATACCAATATGTTTTGCAATTTCAGATGCCAAATCTACACAGTATCCTTCATACTTGTCATTTCCTTCAAACATTTCATGATTTTTCTTGTACATAACATATGGGGATTCCTATAATGAGAGAAGTAGAACTGTAAAGGAGAAATTATGAAACATTCAAAAATTCTATGCAACTTTCACTTTCAGAACTTAGCAAATAGATTACATTTAGTATTAATACACACACTGGTTTTGTGTGGCAAGAAATTGATGATAAAACAGATGAATATATAACTATGCTTAGAATTATATTAAGTTACTTTATAGAGTCTGTTTTTATACTAAAAATAGAATCTTTAAAATAAATTTCTTTTGAGTGATTATTACATACTTAGCACTGTGACTGTGATAGAAAAAATATAATTTAATAATTGATTAGAGAAGCATAAATTATCATCTGTAGCAATGGGATTACCATTTTCAAAGTATCTCATGACATGAAGACTACTTAGGAGTTAACTTTGTGCAATAAAAGACTTATTCAAAGTCATAAGTCTCTGTATTCTGCATCTTGTTTAGCCACATTCAACTGTGACTTCCTTCAGGAAAAGAGCCATATTATTTTTCTTTGCTTTCTGGGATTTAGCAAGATGCCTTGGTCAGAGCAGGTACTTAGCAAGTACAAAGAAGAAACAAATTAGCAGTCCTTAACATTTTATATACTAATTTGTATTAAATTGGCTTTCCTAAAATTGTCCTGTATCTTGGCTTTAATTAAGGTTGTGATCCAAGAATTTTTATTCTATTATAAAAATACTTTCCCAATGGAAGCTAATAATTTTTTCCCAACTGTTAAAGTCATAACTTTTCAAGTAATATTTCTAGTAATATTCTCATTTAGTTTTTGAAGCAATAAGATGAAATAGGATGAAGAATTATTGTGAAATGAAAAGATTACTGCTAATTCATAACTGAACAGTTTTTGGTACATACACACACACACACACACACACACACACATCCCTAAACCAAACCATTTAAAGTCTGTGAAACTAAATAGACGTTAGCAGAAAAGCACTTGATTTTGTAAATAAAACCTAATGCACGAACTAAAGATAGGCTCAGTGAACATGCAGTACATACAGAACTCCAGGTCACACTTCAGATTTCTTAATCATTTGCAGACAAGGAATGACCACTTTTGACTACAATGTTATTGAAGTCATGATTTATATTTTATAAAATAGCACTGTGATATTCATTTAGTAATTTTAATATGTATCTTTTCTTTTCTCCCTGCAAATCTGTAGTTGGGAAAGTTGAACTTGTGCTTAAAACTCTGGATTAGAAGATGAATACTTTGCATTACGTGGCAGTCTACACTAATTCTGATTTTGTTTTAAAATACTTTGTAACTATAGAAACTATTTCAAAAAGCAGTAGAAGTGTAAATTATACAATATGTGATTTTCTCATAGAAATGCCCTAAATAACTCTATTGTGGGCAATTGTTTAGGATTTTCTCTTGTATTATTTTCTTAAATCCTGCTTTAGGTAGACATGGTCAAAAGTACCAGAAGTCTCTCACTTCTTCCTTGAATTTGATGAATATTCTAACACTGGACTTGGTTAAGAAATTTCTCCACCTACAAAATAAAGGCAGCTAATTATCTCTTTAGATAGAAGAAAATTATTCGTTAGCTTAAAGAAAACATTCTCTAGATAGAAATCATTTTGCAAAATATGAATGTGGTTATAAAAATTGGTAAGTTGTTGCAAGACTGTTAATTTCTAAGATATATTATGGAATATTACTTAATATGAACCAATACTTTCATTTTGTCTCTTTTCGTCTTGTGATAGTTCATTAAAATCTGGAAGAATATGTATAAACAAACACAAATTGCATATTTGCACAATCCTTAGCATTCTAATTGAAATGGTTGTTAATATAACAAATGAGTCACACTTGCTACTAAGGTTGATAAATCCTAAGGAGTCTGAAATACTTGAATTTTAGCCCTCAAATGTGTATTAGCTTGTGTATAGAAGTCTCTTTAGCTAGTATTATCATCTACCTTGCAAAATCCCCTCTACATTATATAGTGAATAGTTTCATTAAAAGCTACATTTTCAATGTTTACTCAAATATTTGATAAATACTTTCTGTGTTCTAGGCAGCTTGCTGGGAACTGGGGGCATAAAAATAAATTATATATGCTCCTCATCCTCTTACGATTATGATTAAATTTTTTGTAATAAAGGTACAGGAGTGAGAATGATGGGAGACCACCATATATAATAAAATATATAGTAAAAAATAATACAAGCCCTCAGTAATTTAGTGCTTGCTCTGAGTCAAGTACAAAGTTATTTGATTGTTTTTTAATGGTATCTTTTTATTATTTTTCACACTGCCATTTTGAGGTAGGCATTTCCCATTTTGCAGATGGAAAATTTAAACTTAAAGAATTTCAACAAATTGTTCAATTTCACCGAACTAGCAGGAGTGGAAATTGAACCCATAATTTGAAATGTCTGGACATTTTTGAAGCTACTGTAGCATCTGTCAAAATATATGCAACTATTTGAGATTTCATGTGATTTAACAAGAGAGAAGACAAAATTAAACGTATGAATTTCTGTATTTTAGTGAATGAAATTTTTGAAAAAACATTGTATTAAAACCTTTCCATATTTCCTTATTTCCATATTTCCTCATAGTGTCTGATACTCAACAAATATAAAGTATTCAATAAATATAAAGATTTCCTGGTCTAACAATGCTTCCTAAATAAGAATATCATGGCAAGGTATTTATATTAGAACTTCTGGTTCATGGGTTCAAAAAGAAAGTAAATATTAATGAGTTTCAGATCATCTCTTTTGAAACAGGCGTGTGTATCTATAAATACAAATTTATTTAGTGTCTTTGATTTTTTTCCACTTTCTTTTTTGGATAGCAGAACCCATCAGATTTTTGTTTTGCTAACCAACAAACCAACAAAGGCTAGAGAAGCCTTCAGTTTACTGAAATGTTGATTAGAAGTTTGTTGCTGTTCAGTCACTAAGTCATGTCTGACTCTTAGGGGTGTGAATAATTGTTGAGATTCAAACATTGGTGCATGCAAATTAAAAGAAATAAGATGATCACACTCAGGAATATAGAAGAACGAAAGGAGAGAACAGCTAGGCGTTTCTCAAACAAGATCTCTCGTAGATGCTCAGCTCTTTCCAGTTTCTTTGAGTCTGTCTCATTTTCCTTTTCTTTCATGTTAAATCCAAATTTGCAGCAAATCCTTAACACACTCTCAACCTTTACATTTGTCCCGTCTCGAACCTGATAATTTATGTACAACGAGCCCTTCAAACACTGCATACTTGAGGAGACTCAATACAAAGTTGTGCTGAAGAAAATACCAAGTCTTTTCAGTATTAAAAATGAGTTACGGTCAATCATTAAGGAGCGATTGTGGACCATCTTTGAAGAGCAACCTTCTGGAGCCCCAGGTTCTCAACTGTGAATTAAAATGGAAGACTATAACCTACCAACTTTGTTATCAATTGCTGTGTTCTGTGGGACAACAATTCCTTAGACTTTATTTGAAATGCATTACTTCTTAGTGATTATGAGTTTACTAGTACAATTTCCATAATGCATAGTGTTCTATATCTGCTCTGCTATTTCAGGAAAGAAATCAATCTCTGTCTAAAGCTATGGCATTAAGATTTGCTTATGAAAATGTTTATATAAATGAATTAAGATGATTTTCAATAAATAATCATTTTCCTACTGAGGAAACTTTTGTTTGGAATATTTGTCTTGAAATTCAGCAAAAATAAAACTGTCAAAGTGTATATTTATTGGAAAAGCTTTAAGATTTTTTAAACATCACAAACATAATCATTGAAATCACTAGTTGAAAACAAGTAAAATAATAAAATCAGTAATATCAAAAGTTATTTGCTATGTGGATATTTGCTTTTATCCAAAGAATCTTAATGTAGACAATTTATCCTATGGGTAAAATTCTTAAAATGTTATTTTTCAATTCATAAGAAATCAATAAATTTAATAGTGGGATAATTTTAAGTTTCTTAGAAATAACATTTAAAAGAGTTATAAACTCTTTGGAAGCAGATGCATATATTGGGAAGATTAATATTTTTTACAAGAAAGAAAACATAAAAATACATAGATATTTATATGTATGTATAAATATGCACTTGTATATTGTATATACACATGTATCTATGTGCAGTGCATTTACAAACCTCTACATAAGAAAGATAAACTATCAAACAACTCATAAAAAGAATAAAAAATATTCCTGGAAGGACTGTTATAAGTAAAATTGTTTTAAGGTTTATAAAGTAATTATGATATTGCAGTGAATAAATTTGGATTTTGTGGAAAAATTTCCAAAACGCTTGTTGAGTTCATGAGATGGTAAGAAATGCCTTCTTAGTTTAGTAATGAGTTATAAATTTCATTTACTTTCAGTGAAAGATTTGGGGAAAAATGAGACTGACTGAAATTTAAATGAACCTCTCCTTTTCCAGAGAGTTCAGCCAAAAAAGTAGTGAAATTACAGAGGAAACCACCAACCCAATGTCTACTGCTAACCACTTTTCCGTCAATTGCTGCTGCTGCTGCTAAGTCGCTTCAGTCCTGTCCGACTCTGTGTGACCCCACAGACGGCAGCCCACCAGGCTCCCCTGTCCCTGGGATTCTCCAGGTAAAAACACTAGATTGGGTTGCCATTTCCTTCTCCAATGCATGAAAGTGAAAAGTGAAAGTGAAGTCGCTCAGTCGTGTCTGACTCTTAGCGACCCCATGGACTGCAGCCTACCAGGCTCCTCCGTCCATGGGATTTTCCAGGCAAGAGTACTGGAGTAGGGTGCCATTGACTTCTCTGCCCTTAATTGCTACACTTAGCTAAACCACGTGGCACAGTTTTGGCTTCCTTAGGTTGTTTATTTAGAATGTAAAATGTTAAATTAAAATGGTCACAGTCTCATAAAGTTTACAAATTTTATAAAATTTGTAGTCACTAAGATTTAAAGAGAAAAATATTGAGCATCTGAATCCAAAACTTTAGACCTTTCAATTTTTGTAGTCATGATTCTCATGTGATGATAGTGTCAAACTTACTTTTATTTAGATTTAATTAAATTATATTCAGTATGACTATATTCAGGAAGAATAAATTAGTCATTAAAATGAAGACATAAAACAAATAGATTTCAGCAATGCAAAAAGCTAAAGACACATTTTATTGAAAACTGGAATCTACTATACTTATTATGTTTCTTGTCTACTTTCTCTCATTAGAATTAAAATTCAATTGAAAGTGCAGGATTTTTGTCTGTTTTCTTGTCTAACATATCCCAGGCTTATAACTGTGCCTAACAAATAGCAGACGCTTAATAAATATTTGTGAGTGAATAAATAAATTTCTCAATCAACTTTATTCAACAATACCATATACTATTACAGTGTATCAACATGTAAATAACAACATACACAAAGGAAAGACAAACAGTAGAACAGCAAAGTCATAACAATTTTGATTAAAATGAATGAGTTCCAGTGCCACAACAGCCTTCTTTTTATGTCTAGATATCTGTCTTGCACATAATTTAACATCTAACCAGTTTCATTCCTGTTGAAAGTTTTCAACTTAATCTGAGGAATTATAATACACCAGTGTCAATATCTCATTCATCTACAAAAAGCACATTTCTTTCAAAATGTAAGAGATGATGGAGATGTTATAGGTCCTGGGATAATATCAACAAAAGCAAATATAAGGAACACTTTTGGAGAAAGGATGCTAGCATTTTTGTTTTTGAATTATTGAAGTTGCAAAGATCATAGGTATTATTTTTATAGAGATTACATTTTTATACAAAAGACAGATACTAGTACTGCACTATTTTCATTGCAAAAATATTGGTGACATCACTGTCAAAGAAAAGATAACTGTACAGAATAGCCTTTATATATATAGGAAACAATTGCATTTTTCAATCATTTTTACTCATTTTCTGATATCGTGCTTTCTGAAAAATAGCCATGCTTGCAAAACTAATTCAATATTGTGGCCTGAAGAATTGTATCTCCAACCCCTTTAATAACAGAATCTACATTATACCTATAATGAACACTAAAACACCTTATTTCATGTAGAACAGGCAAAATTTCAAAAAAGAAAGAAAGAAAGCAAGCAACTATGTGTATCCAGAAAAGAAGGATGCAAATTCATAGATATTTAATTTTAGAAAATCTACTCTTGGAATTAGAATTGTTAAAATTCCATAATTGATGTACAATGACCTCATTTCAAGATATGGGAATTGATACGCCAGAATTAAGTATTATTTTTCAACATTTAGTTTCTTGAAAAAGATGAGGATTAATTCTTCTTTGTTCTAGTATCTCAGGAAAGTCACAGAACTTAAAAATAAGTGTTTTTTTCTGGTAGTCCAGAGTTGATCATCCAAGAAGAATCCCACATCAACAATTAGCTTAAATTTACTACACAGAAGAACAAGACTTGAGCTTTAGTTAGGAATAGTCGAACAACCTGGAGCTCATTTCTTTCTTGATCAATTTCTTAAAATAGGATTCTTCATCAGAGGCTGAAAAGAGGAGGACTGTACTGAAGTATAACTTTCCATTACTGTGTCTTTTTTAGGAATATATATATGTATATGTACATATACATATATATTTAAGTCCCATGCATTACACAATTAAGTTAGAAGATATATATTTTTCATTCATACACAAAAACTCCTGTTGGTTGGTTTGAATTCTAAAATTATAAACTTCCAATTAAGGCTTGACAGATTAACATTAAGTTGCTAGCTGGTGGCGCAACACTGATAAAATTAATTGCAACATGTGAAAGCTTTTCTCTGGCATTTTCATGCTTTGTCCTCAGTGTCAAAATTTTGGGAATAACTTGACATTACTAAAAACATAAAGTTAAAATTACATAAGCTGAAAATTAAATCACAGAAAATAGTTTATCTTTATTTAGAGTAAGGGCTTTATAAAAGTTGAAAACGTGTCCTGCCTAATGAGACAGTGAGCTGAGGATATATAACTTAAAATTAGATAGAAACAGTTACCGATTGTTGATCTCCTTTGACTAGCATTGACTCTAAAAAGTATGTTTGAATTTAGAAGAGAAAAATATGAGATACACTACTTAAAAGATAATTTCATGAGAATCTCTTTGAAAAAGCAGACTTAAGATTTAGAGTATTTTTCATTTTATAATGTGATCAAATGAAGATCATATTTTTATTAATTTAGGAGAATTTCAATAAATTTCAATGCACTTTTCCCCAACAGGTCAATGAGAAAAATAATCGGTACAAAAACTCCTTTGTAAAGTAAATCTAAATATAAACCAAAATTTATTTTTAAAGCATACAGTTGTGTAAAACATGCTCATTAAAATCTTAACATTCATATCTCTATTATAAAGACAATGCAAATCATTATTAATAAAGTACCTGAAAATTATAATTTTGAGCACTACTAGCTATTATTACATTGATGTTTTAAAAGCATAATAACAATATATGATGTTTTCTACTGGATATTTCATGTGATTAGTTGTTGATCTTTTGCATGTTCATTCTTTTGTCCTTTGAAATCTTAGCATTTGATTCATTTTCAACGAAAGAGTTTCAGTTTTTAACATCTGAGCATTTTTCCAAGAACAATAATGTAACAAAAGATAATACAAATAAAAGTACTGAAATGAGTTCAGGACAAACTTATTCACAGCTTCAACGGACTTTTGTTGCTCAGAACACCAACGCCACCATCACTACGATGCAGCCTGCACCCACCCCATTCACCATAGCCGGGAATTAAAGTTGCCTGTGGGCAAAACGAAACAACATGAGACACAGACCAAAACTTACCATAATAGTGGTTACAACAACTGTTCTGTTTTCAATAGCTGCTGTGTCATTGCCAAGAGTGGGTACATCTTGAATCAAGACTAATTTATCCATATCATTCCAGTACCCAACCTGCCAAATAGAGAAAAATCTTGAAAACACATTTTAGAAGAGTTTCCTCTAGTTCTTATTGGAACAATGAGAATTATGAACAAGAAAACAAAACAAATTTATGAAGCACACACAAAAAAATGTGTTTGGAAGTTTTCTTAATTGATGATGAGCCAGTTTTTCTAATGTTAATGATACTACCTACTTACACATTTGCCAACTTTACAATTTATTAATACACTCATGTACTAGTTAAGACATTGATTATGAATGGGTTCAAAAAGGAATATGGATACAGACGGAATACCATTTTGTTCTGATGCTCTTGTAGTGAGATTGATTGGAATCAATCTCACTTCTATACTTCTATACTTACTTCAATACTTAATTTACATGATTTTTATCAATAATGTTACAGATTTTTATAGTAAAGAGAATAGATTTACATGGGGCACATGTACAGGATGTTTAAAAAAATAGATTTGTGAATTTTAAAGCAATATAGAAATAGTTTTTCTTTCATATAATCTAGTCACTAGATAACAATCTTACCATTTCTAAAATGCTAAATAAATCAAATGTTAATGATTGCTTAATATTTTCACTTTTGAAAGTTTTAAATTTGTATTTTTGAAATTTTAAATCCTTATATTACTTCTTATTAAGATTTGAGCAAACTCTTTTCCATAAAATATATTAAGAAATTAGTTAAGCACTATACAAGGTAACAAACTAAAATGGTATCTTAAGGGAAATTTAGGATTCTTTTCAGCATGCAGACTACTTCTTTACTGCTTGTTCTCTGACAGACACTGTAATCAATGCTTTCTAAAAAAAAATACATGCATTTTAAAGTTTATACAGACAGCAAATATAAAGGTAGGTGCAATTACTAGTACATATACTTTACTATTATGGTACATATACTTTACTCTTATGCTACATATACCCAAATGACTGTTCATTTAATGCTTGCCAAACTTCTTTCAAGGTAAGTGAAACCCAACTAAGATGGTAGGCACTGAGAGAGGGGATCAGAGGGCAGACAGACTGAAACTACAATCACAGACAACTAGCCAATCTGATCAAATAGACCACAGCCTTGTCTAACTCAGTGAAACTAAGTCATGCCATGTGGGGCCACTCAAACTGGGCAGGTCATGTTGGACAGGTCTGACAGAATGTGGTCCACTGGAGAGGAGAATGGCAAACTACTTCAGTATTCTTGCCTTGAGAACCCCATTAACAGCATGAAAAGGCAAAAAGATAGGACATTGAAAGATGAACTAATCAGGTAGGTAGGTGCCCAATATGCTACCGGAGATCAGTGGAGAAATCACTCCAGAAAGAATGAAGGGATGGAGCCAAAGTGAAAACAACACCCACCTGTGAAAGGGACTGGTGATAGAAGCAAGGTTTGATGCTGTAAAGAGCAATAATGCATAGGAACAAGGAATGTTAGGTCCATGCTGCTGCTGCTATGTCCATGAATCAAGGCAAATTGGTAGTGGTCAAACAGGAGATGACAAGAGTGAACATCGACATTCTAGGAATCAGCGAACTAAGATGGACTGGAATGGGTGAATTTAACTCAGATGACCATTATATCTACTACTGTGGGCAGGAATCCCTTAGAATAAATGGAGTAGCCATCAAGTCAACAAAAGAGTCCAAAATGCAGTACTGGATGCAATCTCAAAAAGGACAAAATGATCTCTGTTCATTTGCAAGGCAATCCATTCAATATCAGGGTAATCCAGGCTATGCCCCGACCAGTAATGCTGAAGAAGCTGAAGTTGAATGGTTCTATGAAGACCTACAAGACATTCTATAGCTAAAACCCAAAAAAGATGTCCTTTTCATCATAGGGGACTGGAATGCAAAAGTAGGAAGTCAAGAAACACCAGGAGTAACACAAATTTGGTCTTGGAGTACAGAATGAAGCGGGGCAAAGACTAATAGAGTTCTGTCAAGAGAACGCACTGATCATAGCAAACACCCTCTTCCAACAACACAAGAAAAGACTCTGCACATGGACATCACCAGATGGTCGACACCAAAATCAGATTGATTATATTCTTTGCAGCCAAAGATGGAGAAGCTCTATACAGTCAGCAAAAACAAGACTGGGAGCTGACTGTGGCTCAGATCATGAATGCCTTATTGCCAAATTCAGACTGAAATTGAAGAAAGTGGAGAAAACCACTAGACCATTCAGGTATGACCTAAATCAAATCCCTTATGACTATACAGTGGAAGTGAGAAATAGATTTAAGGGACTAGATCTGATAGGTTGCCTGATGAACTATGGATGGAGGTTGGTGACATTGTACAGGAGACAGGAACCAAGACCATTCCCATGGAAAAGAAATGCAATAAAGCAAAATGGCTGTCTGAGGAGGCCTCACATATAGCTGTGAAAAGAAGGGAAGTGAAAAGGAAAGGAGAAAAAGTAAGATATACCCATTTCAATGCAGAGTTCCAAAAAATAGCAAGGAGAGATAAGAAAGCCTTCCTTAGCGATCAATGCAAAGAAATAAAGGAAAACAATAGAACGGGAAAGACTAGAGATCTCTTCAAGAAAATTAGAGACACCAAGGGAACATTTCATGCAAAGATGGGCGCAATAAGGACAGAAATGGTAGGCACCTAACAGAAGCAGAAGATATTAAGAAGAAGTGGCAAGAATACACAGAAGAACTGTACAAAAAAGGATCTTCACAACCCAGATAATCAAATGGTGTGATCACTGACCTAGAGTCAGACATCCTGGAATGTGAAGTCAAGTGGACCTTAGGAAGCATCACTATGAACAAAGCTAGTGGAGGTGACGGAATTCCAGTTGAGCTATTTCAAATCCTGAAAGATGATGCTGTGAAAGTGCTGCACTCAATATGCCAGCAAATTTGGAAAATGCAACAGTGGCCAAAGGACTGGAAAAGGTCAGTCTTCATTCCAATCCCAAAGAAAGGCAATGCCAAAGAATGCTCAAACTACTGCACAATTGCACTCATCTCACACACGAGTAAAGTCATGCTCAGAATTCTCGAAGCCAGGCTTCAGCAATACATGATCCATCAACTTCCAGATGTTCAAGCTGGTTTTAGAAAAGACAGAGGCACCAGAGATCAAATTGCCAACATCTGATGGATCATAGAAAAAGCAAGAGAGTTCCAGAAATCATCTATTTCTCCTTCATTGACTATGCCAAAGCCTTTGACTGTGTGGACCAAAACAAACTGGAAAATTCTAAAAGAGATGGGCATACCAGACCACGTGACCTGGCTCTTGAGAAACCTGTATGCAGGTCAGGAAGCAACAGTTAGAACTGGACATGGAACAACAAACTGGTTCCAAACAGGGAAAGGAGTACGTCAAGGCTGTATATTGTCACTCTGCTTATTTCACTTATATGCCAAGTACATAATGAGAAACGCTGGGCTGGATGAAGCACAAGCTAGAATCAAGTTTGCTGGGAGAAATATCAATGACCTCAGATATGCAGATGACACCACCCTTATGGCAGAAAGTGAAGAGGAACTCAAAAGCCTCTTGATGAAAGTGAAAGAGGCAAGTGAAAAAGTTGGCTTAAAGCTCATTTAGAAAACTAAGATCATGGCATCTGGTCCCATTACTTCATGGGAAATAGATGGGGAAACCTTGGAAACAGTGTCAGACTTTATTTTTCTGGGCTCCAAAATTACTGCAGATGGTGATTGCAGCCATGAAATTAAAAGATGCTTACTCCTTGGAAGGAAAGTTATGACCAAACTAGACAGCATATCAAAAAGCAGAGAAATTAGTCTGCCAACAAGGTCCATCTAGTCAAGACTATGGTTTTTCCAGTAGTCATGTATGGATGTGAGAGTTGGAGTATAAAGAATGCTGAGCACTGAAGAATTGATGCTTTTGAACTGTGGTATAGGAGAAGACTCTTGAGAATTCCTTGGACTGCAAGGAAATCCAACCAGTCCATCGTAAAGGAGATCAGTCTTGGGTGTTCATTGGAAGGACTGATGTTGAAGCTGAAACTCCAATACTTTGGCCACCCGATGCAAAGAAGTGACTCATTTGAAAAGACCCTGATGCTGGGAAAGATTGAGGGCAGGAAGAGAAGGGGACGACAGAGGATGAGATGTTTGGAAGGCATCACTGACTGAATGGGCATGAGTTTGAGTGAACTCCGGGAGTTGGTGATGGATAGGAAGGCCTGGCGTGCTGCAGTTCATGGGGTCGCAAAGAGTCGGACACGACTGAAAGGCTGAACTGAACTGAACTGAACTGAAACCTCTTGAATTTCCAGATGCAGTTGATAAATCTCATGTTTTCAATAAAATGTGTGCAATTGATCACAGGGAAGCCTGGTGTGTCTAGTCCATGGGGTCACAATGTCAGACACAATTTAGCAACAGAAGCAACAGAACAGCAACAACAAATTCCTCATTGGTCTGTATTCACTGTTTGTTCTAATAATATGTTTTGAAAGTCTTGTTTCCTTCAAGTTTTTACTGTCATCTTAGTATTTGTGAACATATTAAAATAAAATAAGCATTAGCATATCAAAAAGAAACACTATATTATTTATAAGTATTCATATTTAATTAACAAAACATAGAAAAAATAATTTTCATTAATATGTTTTACTACATTACTTAATTTGATCCAAAATTATGAGCATAAATCAATTCAGCCATTATTTTTAATTGCCCATATGAATTTGAAAGTTAAAGTCGCTCAGTTTTGTCTGACCCTTTGCAACCTAGGCTAGAATTCTCTAGGCCAGAATACTGGAGTGGGTAGCCTTTTCCTTTTCCAGGAGATCTTCCCAACTCAGGCATCAAACCCAGGTCTCCTACATTGCAGCCAGATTCTTTACCATCTGAGCCACAAGGGAAGCCCAAGAATACTGAAGTGGGTAGCCCATCCCTTCTTCAGCAAGTCTTCCCAACCCGGGAGTCGGACTGGGGTCTCCTGCATTGCAGGTGGATTCTTTATCAACTGCTACCAGGAAATTTGTGCTAACACATTTAATATCAGTGAAAAATTTAATTAAAACAAAATAAATGTACCTTTGAGAACTACACTATCAGCTTACATGTACTTAAAAAATAATTTAAAAAGCATGTCAGTTGCTTCTTTTTAATTCTCCTTTGCACATGACAGTTATACAACATAAAAATAAGTTTCACAGTTTAGTACTCCATTAAAATGAAGCCACCTTCCAGATCTCAGCAGCCCATTCTGTGGCAAAGCAAATTTTCTTTGTTAATGACTTAATGAGTTCCCACAACAGAAAAACTATAGATCTGAGACACATTCTGGAGAGTCTTCAGATGTTGAAAAGACCTTGACATTTTGTATTTAAGGACAACCTGTGGGTTCATGAGTATCTCCCTACATCCCAAGATAAATGGTTTAGAAGTAATGAAAAATTAAAATAATAGGCACAATTTTACCCAACTGTATCTATTTATCTTAAATCTACTTGGAATTCTTGAAAAAGAAATCCAAGTTTTGTGATACAGAACCATGGTTTGTACATAGATGTCATGTGGGCCATAGACTTACTGGGAAGAAGGACAGTTGGGGTTGAACAATAGCTCAGAAGTCATTTCTTAAAGTAAAAGATATTGAAGTTTGTACCTAGAACCTCATGTGAGATATTTTTTTCACTCTAAGAACTCTTCCCATGCTTAATCTCATTTAAGTAGGAAAGTAGGCATGTTTTTTCCTCTAGAGACAGAAATTGGGTGAACAAGAGTTTTGTAATGCTCTTGATCGCCGAAGAATTGATACTTTTGAACTGTAGTGCTGGAGAAGACTCTTGAGAGTTCCTTGGACTGCAAGGAGATCCAACCAGTCCATTCTAAAGGAGATCAGTCCTGGGTGTTCATTGGAAGGACTGATGCTGAAACTGAAACTCCAATACTTTGGCCACCTCATGTGACGAGTTGACTCACTGGAAAAGACTCTGATGCTGGGAGGGATTGGGGGTGGGAGGAGAAGGGGACGACAGAGAATGAGATGGCTGGATGGCATCACCGACTCGATGGACATGAGTTTGAGTGAACTCCGGGAGTTGGTGATGGACAGGGAGGCCTGGCGTGCTGTGATTCATGGGTTCGCAAAGAGTCGGACAGGACTGAGCGACTGAACTGACTGACTGACTGACTGTAATGTAAAAATATAGAAGCATTTAAATTGCTAAACTGTAGGAAATGTCAGAGAAATATTTGCCTTCTTTGGAGTCCTAAAGATGAATTGTACACAAACACAACCATAATATAATGTATGAGTAAATATCTCTGTTTTTACGGTAGGGGCTTCCCTCGTAGTTCAGCTGTTAAACAATCTGCCTGCAATGCAGAAGACCCTGTCCTGGATCAGGAAGTTCTCCTGGAGAAGGGATAGGCTATCCACTCCAGTATTCTTGGACTTCTCTGGTGATTCAGATGGTAAAGAATCACCTGCAGTGTGGGAGACCTGGGTTCAATCCCTGGGTTGGGAAGATCCCCTGGAGGAGGGCATGTCAACCCACTACAGTATTCTTACCTGGAGAATCCCCATGGACAGAGGAGCCTGGTGGGTTGCAGTTCATGGGGTTGCTAAAGAGCTGGACACAACTGAGTGGCTAAGCACTGCACACAGCAAATATCTCTGTATTTATGGTAGACTTTGCCTGTAATGTAGGGATTGAGGGGCCATGAGAAGCCTCTGTTTTACTCAAAGTTGGTTCCTGGGAGAGATGATTTGACCAGACCTGTCCTGAAAAACATGGCTTAATACTTATACCAACCTTGAGGAGAAAAGTTATGGGCCCTGGGACTGATAATATTTGTGGCAGTTAAGAGAGTAGTTTTGAAGCTAGATAATGAGCCTTGGTCTCCACCCCAGCTCCATCTCTTTCTAGTTGAACATCCCTGTGCAGTTTACTTAGTTTCTCTGAACCTTAATTTTCTCTTATATAAAATGAGAAAAATATGTCTAGTTTTCAGATTGCTGTAAGATTAAATATTAAAATGCTCAAAAATTTTTCCTTCATATGTCTGGCATATAATCTACTCTCAATAAATATAATATTTATGATTAACAAAGGTCTGTCTAGTCAAAGCTATGGTTTCTTCAGTAGTCATGTATGGATATGAGAGTTGGATTACAAAGAAAGCTGAGCGTAAAAGAATTGATGCTTTGAACAGTGGTGTTGGAGAAGACTGTTGAGAGTCCCTTGGACTGCAAGGTGATCCAACCAGTACATTCTGAAGGAAATCAGTCCTGACTATTCATTGGAAGGACTGATGTTGAAGCTGAAACTCCAATACTTTGGCCACCTGATGTGAAGAACTGCCTCATTTGAAAAGATCCTGATGCTGGGAAAGATTGAAGGCAGGAGGAGAAGGGAATGACAGAAGATTAGATGGTTGGATGGCATCACCTACTCAATGGACATGAGTCTGAGAAAACTTTGGGCATTGGTGATGGACAGGGAGGCCTGGTGTACTGCAGTTCATGGGGTCATAAAGAGTCAGACACGACTGAGCGACTGAACTGAACTGACCTGAAGAATTACTGAAATCATGGAAGCCTGGTTTTAGAACATTTTTGTAAGATCACTGGAATTCCAAGAAGACTCCACAGTACTTAGGAGCTGAGACTTCAGAAAGAGCCT
This sequence comes from Moschus berezovskii, assembly GCF_049115385.1. NCBI lineage: Eukaryota > Metazoa > Chordata > Mammalia > Artiodactyla > Moschidae > Moschus > Moschus berezovskii. The sequence continues at coordinate 5,076,348 of NC_142473.1, forward strand.
TGTGGCTTCTGTTTAATGAGAATGTCAATTTTCTGTTACAGAATCCAGACAAACTGATATGTTAACTGTCTGATCTATTTTCAAAGATAGCTCCCTTATGGTCAAGTGTTCAATTTATAAGAATGACTGCTTGATTTTCAGACATACTGCCAAAACTCACTAGCTTAGTTTTTCTCACAGTAGTTCATTTTTAAGTTTGATATTCCTGACAGAATGCCCAAGAAAAACGATAGATAAGTCTATACCAATTCACACTTCATATTTCTTTTAACAGTTTTAGACAAATATCAGCTGAGTGTGAATATATACTGTTCATTACTTTCCCAACTTATTTTTTAAATTTCTCCTCTAAAAACCTTAACTTTTGTTACCATCATGGTTCAATAGGCCATTAAAAGATTCACTGCTTTAGATAACTCACTTGATGTTACCACTAGTTACCACCAACTTCCATTTTCCATTATTCTTTCTTTAATGAGGAGATCATTTTACTTTTTGTACTTACTGTTTTGGGAAATATGGAATTGTCTTTTGCATTTTAGAAAGGTTCTACTTAAATGGCTAATTTTGCAGAATTTGATTTGTGGCAGTTTGATTACCAGTTAGTCAATATTCTTAGGGACTTGTAGAATATTCTGTCTGCTCCATAGCTGGAGGAGAGGCTTCTTTCTTTCTTGTTGAAAACTGTGTGCTACAGAGTGAGTAGAATCAGTGTTTACATTAAATTTTTTTCTTGGCAGCATATCTCAGTCCCTTTCTTCAGGAAGTACCCTTAAAAGGGCTCATCATACAGCTTGGCTTTCAGACTGCTGCTCCTTGTTCTACCCTACCTGATCTGGATCATATAGCCTCCTGTCTGCTCTGTATCGGCTGGCAGTGTGCACTCACGGCAACGCCACTAAAAGGGTGAAAGTCTAGAGATGGTTTTCATGGCAGCTTCAAATCGAGGAGCACACACTATGACAGACTGGAGCAAAACACAACTTTGAGAGCCTTTACCATATTCCAAAGTGTGACTTCAATTATCCTGCCTCCAGCCTGTCCTTGGAGCTTGCCTGTACCATTTCTACCTATTTGGACTTTAGCTTCACACCCTCACTTTGAATCTAAGCTCTTCCATGCAGCCTTCTTTGATTTATTTTCCTCCACCAGGAATTGATCTCTTCTGCTTTAGGCTTTCCAAATGCTTTCTCTTTAACTGCTGTATTGAACTTACTATATTCTATCCTGCTAGAAAATAAAATCCTTTAGGGCAGAGTCTACTCAGGTGGGTTAATCAGTAGAAAGCTTCTGAAGTCAGATATATCTGAATTAAAATCTTTGTTTTCTCATTTATAGACCTTAGACAAATAGCTATAATCTATTGCACTATAGCAGAAAGTGAAGAGGAACTAAAGAGTCTCTTGATGAAGGTGAAAGAGGAGAGTGAAAAAGCTGGCTTAAAACTCAACATTCAAAAAACTAAAATCATGGCATCTGGGCCCATCACTTTATGAAAAATAGGTGGGGAAACAATAGAAACAATGACGAACTTTATTTTCTTGGGCTCCAAAATCACTGCAGATGGTGACTGCAGCCATGAAATTGAAAGACACTTGCTCCTTGGAAGAAAAACTATGATAAACCTAGACAGTGTATTAAAAAGCAGAGACATTACTTTGCTGACAAAGGTCCATCTAGTCAAAGCTATAGTTTTAAAGTCGTAGTGCATGGATGTGAGAGTTGGACCATAAAGAAGGCTGAGTGCTGAAGAATTGATGCTTTTGAACTGTGGTGTTGGAGAAGACTCTTGAGTTCCTTGGACTGCAAGGAAATCCAATCAGTCCACCCTAAAGGAAATCAATCCTGAATATTCATTGGAAGGACTGATGCTGAAGCTGAAACTCCAATACTTTGGCCATCTGATATGAAGAACCAACTAATTGGAAAAGACATTGATGATGGGAAAGATTGAAGGCAGGATTAGATGGCATCACTGACTTGATGGATATGAGTTTGAGCAAGCTCCAGGAGAGGTGAAGGACAGGGAAGCTGGCATGCTGTAGTCCATGGGGTTGCAAAAAGTCAGACATGACTGAGCGACTGAACAGCAACAACAACAATTGCACTACAATTTTCTCACTGGGAAAAGGGAAAAAATAGTACTCCATTACAGGCTCATTGTGAGGATTAAGTTACACCAAGTCCAGTGCTTGGAACAAAGTAGGCATTTCATAAATTGTAACTATCACTAGTATATTAACACAGGAAAGTATATTTGGGAAAGTTTTTTTTAACATCCAAGTGTTGAAACAGATAATTTTTAGATAAGGTAAATTGAACATATCTTTCTTAAGCATCTTAGCTAATGCTAGAGAAAAGGAATGTTAAAAAGTTATATGTTAGGTATAAAAAGTTTTTATAGTCAATTTCTGTGGTGGAATTGTATTGCTCCAGTATATAAAGCACTTTTTGGATGTTGAGAACATTGCTGATGCTTATGATGCTTAGTCACATCTCAAGATCAGCAATTATCTTCTGAAATCCAAAAGTCTATCACCAGCAGCTTTCTGAACAATCTTCCTGGTCCCTCAGTTGAAGTTCTTAGGTATCTCTCTCTTCAACCTAACAGCAATCTTAATAATATTATCTTCCATCAGCTCTTTTCTTTGAATGTTTATTTCAGGAACATTTAGCCTTCTATAATATGCCTATCCATTAGAAGTAGTTTTCTTGTTCTCTCTCTAATGGTTTCAGAAATGACTACATGAAAATGAATAAGTCTCTTAGATTGTGCGTTTTCCTGAAGAGTATATTATGGATTTTCTGTGATTCTTTTTGTTAAGCCTTTAAAAAATTGATTTTATTTTGAATAAGGAATATAAACTGTGTAAATAGTTCATTTCATCTTTGGTACACCATTAAACATCAATCATATGACACAAGAATTTATTTCAGCATGAATTACCAAGAAAGTACTACTTGTAAGTGCAGATGACCCTTATCAACACAGGTTTGAACTGCTCAGGTCCACTTTTACACAGATTCTTTTCACAGTAAATACCACAATACTACACAATTTGTGTTGGTTGAAGCCTTCGATGTGGAACTGCAGCAATGGAGGAACCACATATATGGAGGGCCCATTATAATTTTGACACAGATTTTTGACTGTGTGGAGAGTCAGGTCCCCTAAATCCCACTTTGTTCAAGGGTTAACCATACTCACAATTTTTTAAAAACGTAGACTATCCAGCTATATTTCACCTATAAGATTTTAAAAATATCAAATGCAAACTAAGAAAGCAGTTCAAGTGTGACTCACCTTTCTAGGTCCTGTGCTCTTTAATTCAAACACATCCATTGTGTAATTGACCCTACGTCCATAGTGGTCAAATTGAACATTTCCTGTTAGTCCTTGAATTTGAACCTATGAATGAAAAAGAAAATCTACACATGTAATCATTTGCCATTTTACTTACAGAAACCTTTACTTCATCTGCTAGGCTTATGACTACACATGGGTGTGGAACTATCATCTATAAGCAACTTGCTAAAAAAGCCATGGGGTATTTGAGCTACTGGGATAGAATTGGATAGAGGAATATCAAAGAAATATATAAGCGATTCTGTTATGTACTTGAAATATAAAAATTTTTTTTATTATGAAGTTTCCATTGTACTTCTTCAATTTTGAATTATTATTTATAAGAATATAAATATGGTTTTTTACTTTTCAGTTTTATCTACATATCCACATAAAAGTTTAAATAACCTTGATAACCACAGCAGATCATATTTCTCCTTGCTAATGTTAAAATTAAGATATTCAGAAAAATAAACATATTTTTAAAAATATTCAAGTGTACTTTATTCCAAATCCTTTTAATTCATTTAAACATGTTCTGAACCTGTGGCATTTCAGAACATTTAACATGTATTACTAAAAATACACACATATTACAGTAATCATTTGAAAAACAGTGTTAGTATAACTATAAAAGACTAAAATAAATACTTAATTCAAGGTTACAAGGCAACTTGAAGGTCTATTGAAGCAGTCAGTAGATTAGTAGACTAAGTGTGTATGCCAAATATTTCAGGTTCTTCCTCATTCTGGGCCCAAGGTGGGCTTGTTCATTTCGGACCCTTTTTGGTTAGCTAGGTCTATGTGACTCTGATAAAAGAGTTGTAAACAGATGTAATGGGTGCTAAAGCATTTAATTGCCAATTAGAAACCTCCTTACAACTCTTTTCCTTTTGTAGCATTCAAGATGGTAGCTGCTAAGTCAGCTTGGGTCCCTAAGTGTTTGTAAAAAGCAGAGTGCCCCTACTAATCTGGTGTGTGTCTGTGAGTGTGAAATTCTCTTTTGTTGTTTTAAGCCATTGAAGCTTGGGGTTATTTATTACTGTTACATAACCTACCTTATCTTGGCTAAGCATCTACATAACATGTAAACACCAGTATTCTATCTAGTGGGCTTCCGAGGTGGCTCAGTGGTAAAGAAGCTGTCTGCCAAGCCGGAGATGTGGGTTTGATTCCTTTGTTGGGAAGATCCCCCGGGGGGAGAAATGGCAAACCACACCAGTATTCTTGCCTGGGAAATTACTGAATCCTGGTGGACTACAGTCCATGGGTTTGCAAAGAGTTCGGCAAGGCCACTGCCTCCACCATTCTATCCAGTATCCTATGTAGAAATGTCTCAGAAATGATAATGGCTCAATGTCTTAAAATGGTAATTGTAATATATAGGTATTTGCCAATGGATTATTTTGTTTTCCTGAATACTCCATTTAAAAAGGACAATGAAATAAATTGAAGGCTTACTAGGTTGTTCTAGTTGTAAAGAACCTGCCTGCCAATTCAGGAGATATAAGAGATGCAGGTTTGATCCCTGAGTCGGGAAGATACCCTGGAGAGGGCGTGGAAACCCACTCCAGTATTCATGGCTGGAGAATACCATGGACACTGGAGCCTGGCAGGCTGAAGTCCATAGGGTTGCAAAGAGTTGGACACAAGAGAAGTGACTTATCTCACATGCACATGTGAAACAAGCTGAACATAAATAAAACTGTGAGTTACCTGTTTGAGTGTCCTCTCCATGTCAATTCCCTGGCCCCATGGAGCAGCTGGATTTGCCAGACAATCTCCAGCATTTCCTCTCCTGGAAATATCAATTTTCTGTCTTCTGAGACTTCGGAATGTTTCAGCCATCACAAGGACTCCATCATAAGTCAGAGCAGATGTATACTAACAAAATTAAAGTAAATATAATGGTAAAATGTTAAATTCTTATCAATCTTTAGGATTTGTCTGGGGACTATGTGGGTTTATGACATAAAGTACCATGCTGTCTGAAGGGCAGGTAAATTACTGCCCTTAATTTAACTTCCCCTAAATTAAATTCCTTTAATTTAACTTTAATTAATTTCCTCTAGCTGCAGAAATTTCTACCATTGTGTTATTACAAAGACTGTACATCAGTTCTTACCACTATGATTTTAAAGAGGAGAAAACACACTCTGTAAAATAGAAATTCTATTGCACAGCTTTCCATCAGTTGGGAGAAGCAAGCCCTCTAGGTGAGGTCTTTCTGTTGCATCCAAGTAGAAACAGCTAATGTATTTTTTAAAAAGGCTAAATGCAGTATTTCCACAATCTACCTTGTCGTCTCTTGCTGTGGATGAGACTCAGCAGGGCTGGGATATCTCACTGTTTCATTCTCTCAATGTCTGTCAGGTGTTCCTTAGATTTCATATATGTTTCTTGATTTAAAGTGTATATCTCTGTCTAGTTTTTCAGAAGAATGAATGGCAATGTTTATTGTTACTTCAAATATAGGGTACCAGAAGTAATATCTACTTATTTATCAAATGTATATACACACTGCTAAATAAACATGGGTAATGTTATGCCCATGCCTGCAGAGTGTGCTCAGGAAGGTTAGATCATTTCTGTAAGTTTCTATTGTAACTTAGGATCCAAGTGGAGACATGAAATATAGATCATCTGTTTTCTGATGATCTCCTCTGCTTCTCTTTGAGAAAAGAGAAATAATCTCAGGAAAAGACTATTAAGGTTAAGAGAGAAAATGAAGAAAAACAGAAGAAAATATGGTTTGTTTAATCTGAAAATCAAGAGAACAGGGAATGCTTGTAAAGTCTGTTTACAGAATTCCTAATCATATGAAAAATATGGTGCAATTTTCTTGAAGTGTGGCAGAGTATCAACCACTGATCATGATGAAAAACTACATTTTCTCTTTCAAGAATTTCATACGTGCACAATTCTATATGATTAATGCATTCTAAGCTTATACTAAGAGTAGTTTTGTGACATGGAACATGGAAGCTGATCTTGATTTGCTGCTTATAAATTAAGAAAAATCATTAGAAATTTAAATTGTAGAAAATAAACAGGCAATATGAGTATTAAGTATAGCAGTCAGTTTTGCAGGGAAGGATTGAAATACGGATGAGATAAAGAATACAAATTCTAACAAAGAACTTTTCAATGGCAAAGAATCTAATTAAAACTTCATCATAAAGATTTATATGTGACATATAAATTATAAGTCTTGCTATATATTCTTCAAGGACATGAAAAAATGGACTTAAAGATAAGCATTAGTTCAGTCGCTCAGTCGTGTCCGACTCTCCGCAACCCCATGAATCACAGCACGCCAGGCCTCCCTGTCCATCATCAACTCCCGGAGTTCACTCAAACTCATGTCCATCGAGTCAGTGATGCCATACGCACCCATAATTGGAGTAGTATGGTTGATGAAAATTAAGATACTTAAACAAAAATGGATATTCCTCCTCCCCTGCCTGGACCAATATACTTTTGGGTAGAGAAAGCCATCAAATCATCTTTCTGGATGGCAAGAAAATGAAAACAAGCATTGACGCAGAAAGAAAAAAAAAGCAATGTTTCTGGAGAAGGAAATGGTAACCCACTCCAGTGTTCTTGCCTGGAGAATCCCAGGGACGGAGGAGCCTGGTGGGCTGCCGTCTATGGGGTCGCACAGAGTCGGACATGACTGAAGCGACTTATCAGTAGCAGCAGCATTTTAGGATCAAGAGAGAAAAAAATAAAACTATTATTGCTTTTCTAAATGGGAGAAAAAGACTGAGAAGATATGACATCAAAAAAGCAAAAGCACTTGCTGTGTTTAAAAAGTCCATTCATTTTTATGAAACAAGTGAACAACAAAAGAGAACAGATATCATGCAGACTGGAGCAGAACAAAGCAAAGCAGATATTCAGCCAGTGGCAAAGCCTTTTGACAGGTCATAGAGCTGATAAATGAAAAGAAGCAGTAGTTAAAATTGGTTTTAGTTTTTAAAAAGATTTCATTATCTTCTATGTGTCCTATTGTGCTAAAGTCCAAGAAATCATATTTATGGGCACATAGGCACATAAATTTCTAGATGGCATCTAGAAATTCTTATTAAACATACTCTTCATTTTGGAGGTAAGGCGACACTTCCCTGGTAGCTCAGATGGTAAAGAATCCGCTTAAAATGAGGGCAATCTGGGTTCGATCCTTGGGTTGGGAAGATCCCCTGGAGAAGGAAATGGCAATCCACTCCAGTATTCTTGCCTGGAGAATTCCATGGACTGAGGAGTCTCTGACCGTGGGATTCTCTAGGCAAGAATGCTGGAGTGGGTTGCCATTTCCTCCTACAGTGAATCTTTCTGACCCAGGGATCAAACTCAAGTGTCTAATGTCTCCTGCATTGGCAGGAAGGTTCTTTACCACTAATGTCACCTGGGAAGCCTACACAGATGGCCCAAAGGTGTAGTGCTAAAGTCCTGTCTGGTGTTCCTGAGTGCAAGAAGGCTGTGATGTGCTTTATAGAAAAAATATATATTTGATAAGCTTTGTTTAGGCTTGAGCTATAGTGACTGTGAATTCAAATAATATTAATTGATCAACAATATCTTAAATAAAATATGTTTAAACAGAAACACACATATAACAAAGTGTATGTGTTGACTGGTTGACAAAACTGTTGTGACCTAACTTTGTAATTTTCCCTAGGAGTAAGGGTTCAATATTCGCTCATTCAGTGTTCATGGCAGCTTTATCGAATGTAACTACAAGGACCACAGTGGACACATATTATTACATATTATCACTGAAATAAAAAAAAATAAACAACAGTTACAAGGAACTACAACACACTGCCAAGAAGTTTGAAGCCCATTCTAGATACTAAAACTCTAAGGATAACAAGGACTTGAAGAGATGGTTTATAGAAGAAATGCTGAGATTAAAAAAACAGCTGAAAATATGTGAGGAAGAAAGAGTAGAAACAGAAGGGCAAGAGGGTCTCTACACACACTGATGAAGAATGAGAGGAACATGCTGTAAAGGAAATTATTCAGATTAGTTTGGAAGGAAGCTTGATGCTTGTTTTTCCTTGAGTGTTTCTTTTGGGATAATTTTCCTCTGAGTCAGCTTGAAGGAAATGCAGACTGAAAGACTTCTTAAGTTTCTTTTTATCCTGAAGGTGGTGTGCATCTTGAAGATATTTTTTGCTTTTTAATACGCTTTCATATGTTTTATCTAAGCTTGCAAAGTGGTGTAACAGAGTGGACAATGCACTTGTCTAAGGCTCAAGGAGTTCACAACTTGGTCCTGGGCAAACATTTCACAAATCTGGTCCTTGACTCAAGGACAATCAGTTAACATACCATTTAATATCTTGCATTTAGAAATTTGTAAATCAGAGGGTGGACTATAATGCTTGACACATAGTGGATACTCAATAAATGCTTTGTTTTGAAAGTAGTGAAAATGGTATGACTAGCCAAACTGCTATACTACACGGAGGAAACTGACAAAGCTGGAAGAACTGAGATTCTCTACCATAGATTATAGTTTTCTAGGCTTGAATTTCCAAATTATGTTTGAAAACTTTTTACTTGAATACACTGTCAATGAGAGATTAGTAAATGATGATATCTTATTATCAGTCCAGTTCAGTTCGGTCACTCAGATGTGTCCGACTCTTTGCAATCCCATGGACTGCAGCACGTCAGGCCTCCCTGTCCATCACCAACTCCTGGAGTTTACTCAAACTCATGCTCATTGAGTCAGATGGCATTACCGACTCAATGTCTTATTATGGAGAAGCTCAAAACCACTAAGTTAGAGTTTAAGAAGCACTATGCCATTATCTCAGAGAAGGCAATGGCAAGCCACTCCAGTACTGTTGCCTATAAAATCCCATAGATGGAGGAGCCTGGTAGGCTGCAGTCCGTGGGGTCGCTAAGGGTCGGACACGACTGAACGACTTCACTTTCACTTTTCACTTTCACACATTGGAGAAGGAAATGGCAACCCACTCCAGTGTTCGTGCCTGGAGAATCCCAGGGACGAGGGAGCCTGGTAGGCTTCCATCTATGGGGTCACACAGAGTCGGACACGACTGAAGTGACTTAGCAGCAGCAGCAGCATGCCATTATCTACATGATATATCTTTTCAGGAGAGAAAAAATGTGCTTATGATCAGAAATTTACCAACTCCCTTTCAAATGTCAATAACATACTTCTGCAATGTCTGTCAGATAAAATTAAACAATCTGACATTTTACTGTGAATTTGAAAGAGAAATTTTGCAGAAGCTAAATATTTTACATTTTTTACCACTTTCCTTACTCATTGTAAATCATTTTGCAAATATAATTGTTTTCTGAGTGGAACAGTTGCTAGTGGTTTTCACATTTGAAATAATTTTAAAAGTATATAATTTATTCAGAGACACTCATATGCAAATTAATAATAATAATAAACTACTTGAGCAAATGGCTACATCTCCTCCATAAAATATAAAAATTCTGAAAATATTGATTTGTGTGACAAACAGTGACAAAATATTTCTACCCCATGCCACACTGTGCCTGACAAAATATTACTAGAAGAACTGCATGATGAACTTTCTACCTTAAATTTTAAAAAGTACTAAAAACACATAAGATAAAAACAAGTCAATACCTTTGGAGGTGTCTCAGATCCTGGATATTCTCTCTGATCTAGTTTCTTCCAGCGATCCATTAATTTTGTCACCATAGGTGTATTAAAATCTACCAACTGGAATCCTGTAACATTGGCTCCACCGTGTATAAATCTCTCAAGAGAAATATCCTTGAATCCCTATAAAAATCAGTATGACAGTTTGTTAAGCTTAATTATTGGAGTTAATAGCTAACATTTTGGCTCCTCAATATTAACGTGAATTGATAACCAATATGATTTAAAAGTGATGGCTATAAACAACTGGAAGATTATGTCAATGTTGCCATAATAACAATTATGTCAATTTAGCTGTTAAACTCTGTCATTCAAAATCTAATACATGACACCACATCAACAACAAAAAAGACAAAAATCACATGATCATCTCAACATATACAGAAAAAACATTTGACAAAATTCACCATCGACTCATGATAAATATTCCCACCAAAGTGGATATAATGGACACATCTATCAGCATAATAAAAGCTATTTATGACAAACCTGTAGCCAACATAATATTCAATGGTGAAAAGCTGAAAGCCTTTTTGCTAAAATTTGGAATAAAACAAGGATGCCCACTGTCACCTCTTCTATTCAACATGCTATTGAAAGTCCTAGCCATAGCAATTAGACAAGAAAAAGAAACAAAATGTTATTCAAATTGGTACGGAAAAGGTAAAGTTGTCATTATCTGCAGATGACATGATATTATATATCGAAAACTCTAAAGATCCCACAGAAAAACTACTAGAACTGATAAAAGAATTTAGCATGGTAATAGGATACAAGATTAACATACAGAAGTCTGCTGCATTTTTAACACTATTAATACATGTCAGAAAGTGAATGTAGAAAAATTATTAAATACATCAAAAAAACTTAAAATACCTAGGCATAAACTTCAGCACAGAGGTGAAAGGCTTAAATGCTAAGATCTATAAAACAATGATAAAGGAAACTAAAGATTATTCAAAGAAATAGAAAAATAACCCATGCTCTTAGGTTGGAAGAGTTAATATTATTAAAATGGCCAACTACCTAAAGTAATATACAAATATCCTTATCAAATAACCCGTGATATTTTTCACAGAACTAAAATGAATAATCCTAAAATTTATATGGAGCCACAAATGACCCAGAATTAAAAAGCAATCTTGAAGAAAAAGAACAATGGTGGAGGCCTAACTGTCTCATACTTCAGACAGTAATATAAAGCTACAGTAATCAAAACAGCATGATCTTGGCACAAAAAAAGACATATGGGTCAATGGAACAGAATAGAGAGCCCAGGAAAAAACCAACACACCTACAGTCAGTTAATCTTCAATGAGGAAGGCAAGAATATATAATGGAGAAAAGGAAGTCAGTCTCTTCAGCAAGTGGCTTGGGAAAGCTGGACAGCTGCATATAAAGCAATGATGCAAGAACACTCCCTCACACCATACATAAAAATAAACTCAGAATGACTTAAATATTTAAATACAAGACCTGATCCCATAAAACTCCTAGAAGAGAACATAGGCAAAACCATTTCTGACATAAATTGAGCAATATTCCCTTGGTCAGCCTCCCAAAGCCAAAAAAATAAAAGCAAAAATAAACAAATTGGAACTTATCAAATTAAAAAATACTTTTGAGCAGCAAAGGAAATCATAAACAAAATGAAAAGGCAGCCTACAGGGTGAAAGAAAATATTTACAAGTGATGTGACTGACAAAGAATTAATATCCAAAATATACAAACTGTTCATACAGTTTAATATCAAAAAGACAAGCAACCCAATCAAAAAAAAATGGGCAGAAGATTTATTGACATTTATCCAAAGAAGACATTCAGATGGTCAAAAAGCACATAAAAATGCTCAACATTGCTTATCATTAGAGAAATGCAAATGAAAATCACAATGAGGGGTCACCTCACACGAGTCAAAATAGACATCTTCAAACAGTCTGCAAATAATAAATGCTGGTAAGGGTGTGGAGGAAAAGGAGCCCTCTGACACTGATGAAAATGTAAATTGGTATGACCACTACGGAGAACAGTATAGAGGTTCCTTAAAAAACTAAAAATAAGAGTTGCCATATGATTCAGCAGTTCTACTCTTGGGCATATATCTGGAGAAAATTCTAATTTGAAAAGACATCTGCACACCAGTGTTCATAGTAGCGCTATTTACAATAGCCAAGACATGGAAACAACCTAAATGTTCATCAATAAATGAGTGAATAAAGAAGATATGGCATATACACATTATGAAATATTGCTCAACCACAATAGAATGAATGCATGCAGCCACATGGGTGGGCCTAGAGATTATCATACTAAATGAATTGTCAGACAGAGAAGGACAAATATCATATGATATCACTTGTATGTTTGATTAGAATAAAATAATACAAATTAATTCATTTACAAAACAGACTTAACAGACATAGGAAGAAAATTTATGTTTACTAAAGGAGAGGAGGTGGGAAGGATAAATTAAGAATTTGGGATTAACAAATATATACTACTATGTGGATCACAATAAACTGTGGAACATTCTGAAAGAGATGGGAATACCAGACCACCTGACCTGCCTCTTGAGAAACCTGTATGCAGGTCAGGAAGAAACAGTCAGAACTGGACATGGAACAACAGACTGGTTCCAAATAGGAAAAGGAATACGTCAAGGCTGTATATTGCCACCTTGATTATTTAACTTCTATGCAGAGTACATCATGAGGAATGCTGGGCTGGAAGAAGCACAAGCTGGAATCAAGATTGCCGGTAGAAATATTAATAAACTCAGATATGCAGATGACACCACCCTTATGGCAGAAAGTGAAGAGGAACTCAAAAGCCTCTTGATGAAAGTGAAAGAGGAGAGTGAAAAGGTTGGCTTGAAGCTCAACATTCAGAAAACAAAGATCATGGCATCTGGTCCCATCACTTCATGGGAAATAGATGGAAAAACAGTGGAAACAGTGTCAGACTTTATTTTTTGGGGCTCCAAAATCACTGCAGATGCCGTGAAATTAAAAGATGCTTACTCCTTGGAAGGAAAGTTATGACCAACCTAGATAGCATATTAAAAAGCAGAGACATTACTTTGCCAACAAAGGTCCTTCTAGTCAAGGCTATGGTTTTCCTGTGGTCACGTATGGATGTGAGAATTGGACTGTGAAGAAAGCTGATCGCCGAAGAATTGATGCTTTTGAACTGTGGTGTTGGAGAAGACTCTTGAGAGTCCCTTGGACTGCAAGGAGATCCAACCAGTCCATTCTAAAGGAGATCAATCCTGGGTGTTCATTGGAAGGACTGATGCTAAAGCTGAAACTGCAATACTTTGGCCACCTCATGCGACGAGTTGACTCACTGGACAAGACTCTGATGCTAGGAAAAGTTGGGGGCGGGAGGAGAAGAGGACGACAGAGAACGAGATGGCTGATGGCATCACCGACTCTGTGGACATGAGTTTGAGTGAACTGCCGGTGTTGGTGATGGACAGGGAGGCCTGGCGTGCTGTGATTCATGGGGTCGCAGAGAGTCGGATACGACTGAGCAACTGAACTGAACTGAACTACTACATACAAAATAGATAAACAATATGTTAACATATATAATAGGGAATTACATTCAATATTTTTTAATAATCTATAATGGAAAATAATCTGAAAAAGAATATATTTATATACACACACATGAGTATGTGTATAACTGAATCACTTTTCTCTACATCTGAAACTAACACATTGCAAATCAAGTATATTTCAATTAAAAAATATAACACATGAGAAAAGGATATAAATGTTTCTAGTTCAGGTCAACTCAATTTAACAAGTATCAATATTTCTGAAATGCCTCTGAGGAGTCAGGAGATGAATGAAAAGCATCAAACATAAGACACCTAAGCAGATATGTGTCTTCTGTGAAAATGTGTCTTATATTACTATTAAGGTTTTATAGTACTCTGAGTCTTGATGTGTAACACTTTTCATGGAGGGTCAGCTTAGTTACAAAGTGGTTTAAAAGAAGATATAGTGTATTGAGACAGAGAGGGTTAAAGCTTTGATTATATCAGTCACTACAGTGCTCACAGTTCTGGGAAATGGCAGTGACTGAGAAGAGAGCAAATAGGCCATTCACATATGGTAGGGAAAAATACAAGTCCCAGCAGGGGGAGTGAGGAAGGTGGACAGGCAGGTGTCACCTCATTTGGTTCAGAGGTAGTTAACTAAGTTAAAAAAATTCTGGAAAAATGTTATCTATTTTCTAGCTATATCTTTCTATCATCTATCTCTTTATCTCTCATTTCTCTCTCTCTTTATCTTTTACATATGTATTCCATACCTGGCTCTATTTTTCCATTAGAAATTTGAGGTAACTTATGAAAATACACACCCAATTTTGTAAACAAACAATTATAGGCAAAAGACAAAAAGTATATTACAAAAGTGAATTATTATAACCAAAGATATTAACTGAGACAAAAGTAAACCACACACACACAGAGTCTGAAGCATCTGCACTTGCTTTCCTGTCTGTCCCCTTTAGGTATTTAGGAAATCTTTTTTAAAATGTGAATTTGATTCAGTAGTCTTGAGAAAAATTTTATCTTTTTCCTTTTTTTGGTCAACATAAATTATGCAGCAGTGACCCTACAGTTACAGTAGGAATCAAGGAGAAGAGGAAGACCTAGTGTTACCTGTCCTGTTGCATGTATCTCAGCCATGATTTTGGAAACTTCCTTGTTTTTTATTTTAATAACAAAGAGGAATATCTTACTAACCAATATATACATGTTACTGTCTGGCTACTGGCAACTAACGGATGATGAAAGACCCAGGAGTGTGTATTCATAGTTAATATTAATGCTGGGCTGATTATGTATCAGGCATTGTGGTAAGCACATTCCACTGATTATCAATCTAATTTAATTCTCACAACAAACTTATGAGACAGATCCTATCTTACAAATAAGGAAACCAAGTGTCTGTGGGTTAAAGCAAAACTATTGAAGATCTCCCAGCAAATACATATTAGAACCAAAAGATTCTCAATTTTGCCTTTTTAAAATTATGCTCTTGTGTATTTTTACACAAATATGTGTTTTCCCTTGAAGAAATAGGGCTTCCCTTGTGGCTCAGCTGGTAAAGAATCTGCCTGCAATGTGGGAGACCTGGGTTTGATCCCTGGGTTGGGAAGATCCCCTGGAGAAGGGAATGGCTACCCACTCCAGTATTCTGGCCTGGAGAATTCCATGGACTATACAGACTGAGCGACTTTCACTTACACTTTTCATGTATTTTCAAATTTGGTATTTATCATAATATTCCTAGGAGAGGTAGGGAGATACTGTAGAAAGCAATCCAGGCTCTGAATCCCATTTCTGCAACTTTTTAGCCTTAGGTTTCCCACTTTAAAACTAAGAATGATAATGCTAATGCAGCTAGCACATCTGGTTTGAATTTAGTAAACAATGGCTAATGTTAAGTAATTAATTCAATAAATATTTATTTCATGTCTATTATATGTTAGCTGATTTGACAGTTCATCAGTAATATTCTCATTTTACTGGGAAGAAAATTAAACACCAGAAGACAAATATATGATTTTGAAACTGGAAAAACACTA
Organism: Moschus berezovskii; assembly: GCF_049115385.1. Lineage (NCBI taxonomy): Eukaryota > Metazoa > Chordata > Mammalia > Artiodactyla > Moschidae > Moschus > Moschus berezovskii. The sequence goes on from NC_142473.1 coordinate 5,091,974, forward strand.
TCAATTTCTAGCTAGTTAAATGTTAGTTGAACATTTGTTCATAAAAATGAGAAGATAGGGCAGACCCAGAGATAGGCAAATAATTTCAATTTTCCAAAAGCTACAGTGATTCAACTATTGCATTATTTGCTAAAACCGATAACATTATTATTTTATTTTAGAAGTGGGTGAAAAAGAATACCTGCCAAGTTTTTTGTTTTTTGATAGGGTATTCCCACAGGTACAATACATACAGGCAAAGCTGCAGCCTTCAGAAAAATCATCTGGTGTAAAGCCTAACTGGTGAATAATAGTTTACATTTCTCTGATTCCATTCTGTTGTTATGATGAAGGTAAAGGAAAAAATATTACCACATCTGATTATAAGCTTCTTTTAGTTATAATCTAAAGAATGGTAGGTGACTCAGTTAATTTTAGCTATGTCTATTTGAGTATAGGTAATATTTTTTCTTTCATATTTCAAACTAATTTCATATAGAAAATCGATTTGCTGTAGACTGGAAAGCAGTTTTCATGGAAGGTTACTTTGATGAATAAGTAGGTTTTAATTTTTAAGCACAAGATATTGTGGAACTGTGGAACAGTTTCCAGAACAAACTGTGGAACATTCTTCTGTAGGTGGGAATACCAGACCACCTTACCTGCTTCTTGAGAAATCTGTATGCAGGTCAAGAAGCAACAGTTAGAACTGGACATGGAAAAACAGACAGGTTCGAAATTGGAAAAGGAGTACATCAAGGCTGTATATTGTCACCCTGCTTATTTAACTTCTATGCAGAGTACATCATGTGAAATGCCGGGCTGGAAGAAGCACAAGCTGGAATCAAGATTGCTGGGAGAAATATCAGTAACCTCAGATATGCAGATGACACCACCCTTATGGCGGAAAGTGAAGAAGAACTAGAGTCTCTTGATGAATGTGAAAGAGGAGAGTGAAAGCTGGCTTTATTTTATTTTGTTGCTAAAGGTTTACTTTATTATTATTATTTATTATTTTTTTATTGGAGGCTAATTACTTTACAATATTATATTGGTTGGTTTTGCCATACGTTGACATGAATCTGCCCGGGTGTACATGTGTTTCCCTTCTTGAACCCCCATCCCACCTCCCTCCTCCCATATCCTCCCTCTGGTTTATCCCCGTGCACCAGCCCCGAGCATCCTGTATCATGCGTCAAACCTGGACTTGTGATTCGTTTAAACTCAACATTCAAAAAACAAAGATCATGGCATCCGATCCATCACTTCATGGCAAATAGATGGGAAACAATGGAAACTGAGAGAATTTACATTGGGGGGGCTCCAAAATCACTGCAGATGGTGACTGCAGCCAGTCATGAAATGAAAAGATGCTTGCTCCTTGGAAGAAAAGCTATGGCAAGGAAATCCAACCAGTCCATCCTAAGGAAATCAACCTTGTATATTCTTTGGAAGGACTGATGCTGAAGCTGAAGCTCCAATACTCTGGCCACCTGGTGTGAAGAACTGACTTATTTGAAAAGACCCTGATGCTGGGAAAGATTGAAGGCGGGAGGAGAAGGGGACGACAGAGGATGAGATGATTTGATGGCATAACCAACTCAATGGACATGATTTTGAGCAAGCTCCGGGTATTGGTGATGGACAGGGAAACCTGGAGTGCTGAAGTCCATGGAGTCAGAAAGAATAGGGCATGACTGAGCTACTGAACCAAACTGAACTGACTGTGGAACTGAAAGTGTGGAAAACATTGTAATAAAATCATCGCTATAGTCCTAGAGCACTGAAGGGAGAGGTGGTCAGTGGCTGAATAATTAATTAAATAATGACCCAGAGGGCAGATGGGAGACCAGTGAGAGAGTTTCTGCTTATTGAAATGGGCTTCTCAACAACGTCTGCATTTCACAATATTTAATCACATCTTAAGAAAATATTAATTTCCAACTTGGCTTTCCTTTTAATTTTCATTTAGTGTTGATACAGCCTGTGGAAAGAAGAGGGAAAGTGAAATTAATAAATTAGAGAACTTCAGGTATCCTTTCAGAATGTTCCACAGTTTATTGTGATCCACACAGTCAAAGGCTTTGGCATAGTCAATGAAGCAGAAACAGATGTTTTTCTGGAACTCTCTTGCTTTCTCCATGATCCAGCGGATGTTGGCAATTTGATCTCTTGTGCCTCTGCCTTTCCTAAAACCTACTTAAACATCTGGGAGTTCACGTGTTCACATATTGCTGAAGCCTGGCTTGGAGAATTTTGAGCATGACTTTACTAGCGTGTGAGATGAGTGCAATTGTGCGGTAGTTTGAGCGTTCTTTGGCATTGCCTTTCTTTGGGATTGGAATGAAGACTGACCTCTTCCAGTCCTGTGGCCACTGCTGAGTTTTCCAAATTTGCTGGCATATTGAGTGCAGCACTTTCACAGCATCATCTTTCAAGATTTGAAATAGCTCAACTGGAATTCCATCACCTCCACTAGCTTTGTTCGTCGTGATGCTTTCTAAGGCCCACTTGACTTCACATTCCAAGATGTCTGGCTCTAGGTCAGTGATCACATTATCATGACTATCTTGGTCGTGAAGATCTTTTTTGTACAGTTCTTCTGTGTATTCTTGCCACCTCTTCTTAATATCTTCTGCTTCTGTTAGGTCCATACCATTTCTGTCCTTTATCGAGCCCATCTTTGCATGAAATGTTCCCTTGGAATCTCTAATTTTCTTGAAGAGATCTCTTATTTTTCCTATTCTGTTGTTTTCCTCTATTTCCTTGCATTGATCGCTAAGGAAGGCTTTCTTATCTCTCCTTGCTATTCTTTGGAACTCTGCATTCAGATACTTATATCTTTCCTTTTCTCCTTTGCCTTTCACTTCTCTTCTTTTCACAGTTATTTGTAAGGCCTCCTCAGACAGCCATTTTGCTATTTTGCATTTCTTTACTATGGGGATGGTCTTGGTCCCTGTCTCCTGTACAATGTCACGAACCTCCATCCAGAGTTCATCAGGCACTCTATCAGATCTAGTCCCTTAAATCTTTTTCTCACTACCACTGTATAATCATAAGGGATTTGATTTAGGTCATATCTAAATGGTCTTTGACTGTGTGGATCACAATAAACTGTGGAACATTCTGAAAGAGATGGGAATACCAGACCACCTGACCTGCCTCTTGAGAAACCTGTATGCAGGTCAGTAAGTAACAGTCAGAACTGGACATGGAACAACAGACTGGTTCCAAATAGGAAAAGGAGTACGTCAAGGCTGTATATTGTCACCTTGCTTATTTAACTTCTATGCAGAGTACATCATGAGGAATGCTGGGCTGGAAGAAGCACAAGCTGGAATCAAGATTGCAGGGAGAAATATCAATAACCTCAGATATGCAGATGACACTACCTTTATGGCAGAAAGTGAAGAGGAACTCAAAAGCCTCTTGATGAAAGTGAAAGAGGAGAGTGAAAAGGTTGGCTTGAAGCTCAACATTCAGAAAACAAAGATCATGGCATCTGGTCCCATCACTTCATGGGAAATAGATGGAGAAACAGTGGAAACAGTGTCAGACTTTATGTTTGGGGGCTCCAAAATCACTGCAGATGCCGTGAAATTAAATTTCCTTACTCCTTGGAAGGAAAGTTATGACCAACCTTGATAGTATATTAAAAAGCAGAGACATTACTTTGCCAACAAAGGTCCGTCTAGTCAAGGCTATGGTTTTTCCCGTGGTCATGTATGGATGTGAGAGTTGGACTGTGAAGAAAGCTGATCGCTGAAGAATTGATGCTTTTGAACTGTGGTGTTGGAGAAGACTCTTGAGAGTCCCTTGAACTGCAAGGAGATCCAACCGGTCCATTCTAAAGGAGATTGATCCTGGGTGTTCATTGGAAGGACTGATGCTAAAGCTGAAACTGCAATACTTTGGCCATCTCATGTGACGAGTTGACTCTCTGGAAAAGACTCTGATGCTAGGAATAGTTGGGGGCAGGAGGAGATGGAGACGACAGAGAACGAGATGGCTGGAAGGCATCACCGACTGTGTGGACATGAGTTTGAGTGAACTGCGGGAGTTGGTGATGGACAGGGAGGCCTGGCGTGCTGTGATTGATGGGGTTGCGGAGAGTCGGACATGACTGAGCAACTGAACTGAACTGAACAGATATCCTAATGATTACTGATGTAAATCTACAGGTTCATCATATGTGTTTAATAAATACTTATTTTATATATTTCTAATTAAGATAGAATTTCTGCTGTTTTGCATTTCATTTTTACAGGTTGACTAAATCATGCTGAAACAGCTCAGGTGCAGTTAAAAGAAAGAGTGTCAAACAGAATGGGAGAAATTCCCTTTTAACACCTTTTAAATGTTAGGTTAAAAATTGACTTGGGAGGGTGGTCCCAAGATGATGGAGGAATAGGACAGGGAGACCACTTTCCCCCACAAATTCAACAAAAGGTCGTTTGAATGCTGAGCAACCTCCACAAAACAACATCTGAATGCTGGTGGAGGACACCAGGCACCCAGAAAGACAGGCCATTCTCTTCAAAAGGAGGTAGGATAAAATATAAAAGACAAAAAGAGTGACAAAATAGTTAGGGATGGAGACCCATCCTGGGGAGGGAGTAATGGAGGAGGAATTTCCAAACAGCAGGAAACCCTCTCACTGACAGGTCTGTGGGGAGTTTTTGAATCTCAGAGAGCAACATAACTGGGCGAAAAAAGAAAAAAAACCCATAGAATAGGTGCCTAACCACAACTCCCAGCAGAGAAGTAGCCCAGATGCTCGCATCAGCCACCAGAGGCTGGACAGTGAGGCACAGCCTGCATGGTTAGGGTAAGGACCGAATGCTCTGAGGAGAATCTGAGGGAGCTAACGTGAGACAGCAGTCCAAACTATAGGATAGCCAGAGAGAGAGAGAAAGAAAAAAAAGAACTTTCCTACGAAATGCTTTAACTTAATGTGCAGCCTGGCCCACTCACAGAGCAAAGGATTGAGTGATCACCAAAGGAAAGCTAGCCAGCTGCATACAGTCCCCTCCCTGCCAGAGGCAGGGAGGCAGGCGGGCAACAGCCAGAGCCAGAAGGCAAGGGGCTGCTCCAATCTCGGCATCAGAGACCGGCATCCTCCACCAAACTGTGAGCAGGCCCCCAGTTGCTAACCACGTCTTCCTGGAATCCTGGATGGTTGACATCTGCCAGGAGGGTCACAGCCTGAGATCAGCTTCCCAGAGGAGAAACATGGCACACCTGAGACCAAAGAGGTGATTAAGATGCATGGCCCACCTGGGAAAGTGTGCTCACCAAGCATCTGATCGCCAGACCTGCTCAGACCTGGGAAGGGCACAAAACTCACGCCCAACAGAGTCTGTGCCCTTGTAGAGTACCAGAGAACTTGAACCCGAGCAGCTTAGACCTGGGAAGTGCATGAAACCCAGGGCCCGCTTTGGACAGTGCACTCCAGAGCACCCTGCAGCCTGAGCAGTGTAGAACCAGAAAGCACATGCCATAAGCCTGGGCAAACCCAGTGTGGTCCATACACTGTGAGCACTCCCCACACATGCCAGTGATATTTGTTTGCAGGGTTCCTCCCTCCCCAAAAGACAACTGAACAAATAAGCATAAATAAGTGACCATCTTTGCACTCTTGTGTCAGGGTGGAAATTAGACCCTGAAGAGACTTTCAAAGAGAGGAAGTCAAAGTATACAAAGAAGGGCAAACCACTCTGGAAGTGACAGGTGCAACAGATTAAAACCCTTAAGTTAACATTGAGTAAGCATTAGAGGGGGCCTATAGATCTTGAGTAGAAGTACAAGCTGGAACAAGGAACTATATGAAACTGAACTGACCCCACACTGCCATCTATAGCTCCAGAGAAATTTCTAGATACATTTTACGATTATCACTTTTTAAATTTTAAATTCTTTATTACTTCTTTAATTTTCAGTTTTATAGCCTACTTGCCAAAAAAGAACCCATTTTTAAAGCAAATTTCATATGTATATTTTTAAAAAATTTTTCTGATTGATTTTGTTTTGTATTTTTAATATTGCATTTTTGAGAGTCTAACCTCTACTCTAGATTTTTAGCCTTGGTTTTTTGGTATTTGTTACCAATTTTGTACCTTTAAGAATCTAATCTTCAGTATCCATGTTTACTTAAGTTCAGTTCAGTTGCTCAGTCATGTCCGACTTTGCGACCCCATGAACTGCAGCACGCCAGGCCTCCCTATCCATCACCAACTGCCGGAGTCTACCCAAACCCATGTCCATTGAGTTGTTGATGCCATCAGACTTTCTCATCCTCTGTCGTCCCCTTCTCCTCCTGCCCTCAATCTTCCCCAGCATCAGGGTCTTCTCAAATGAGTCAGCTCTTCACATCAGGTGGCCAAAGTATTGGAGTTTCAGCTTCAACATCAGTCCTTCTAATGAACATTCAGGACTGATCTCTTTTAGGATTGACTGGATGGATCTCCTTGGAGTCCAAGGGACTCTCAAGACTCTTCTCCAACACCACAGTTCAAAAGCATCAATTCTTCGGCGCTCAGGTTTCTTTATAGTCCAACTCTCACATCCATACAAGACTACTGGAAAAACCATAACCTTGACTAGACAGACCTTGGTTGACAAAGTAATATCTCTGCTTTTTAATATGCTGTCTAGGTTGGACATAACTTTCTTTCCAAGAAGTAGTTCAGTTCAGTCCCTCAGTCATGTCCGACTCTTTGCGACCCCATGAATCGCAGCACTCCAGGCCTCCCTGTCCATCACCAACTCCCAGAATTCACCCAAACTCATGTGTGACTCATCATCGAGTTGGTGATGCCATCCAGCCATCTAATCCTCTGTTGTCCCCTTCTCCTCCTACCCCCAATCCCTCCCAGCATCTGGGTCTTTTCCAATGAGTCAACTCTTTGCATGAGGTAGCCAAAGTATTGTAGTTTCAGCCTCAGCATCAGTCCTTCCAATGAACACCCAGGACTGGTCTCCTTTAGGATGGACTGGTTGAATCTCCTTGCAGTCCAAGGGACTCGCAAGAGTCTTCTCCATCTCCACAGTTCAAAAGCATCAATTCTTCGGCACTCAGCTTTCTTCACAGTCCAACTCTCAGATCCATACATGACCACTGGAAAAACTATAGCCTTGACTAGAAGGAGTAAGCGTCTTTTAATTTCATGGCTGCAATCACCATCTGCAGTGATTTTGGAGCCCAAGAAAATAAAGTCAGCCACTGTTTCCCCATCTATTTGCCATGAAGTGATGGGACCGGATGCCATGATCTTAGTTTTCTGAATGTTGAGCTTTAAGCCAAAATTTTCACTCTCCTCTTTCATGTTTACTTAGGGTTGTGATTACTGGCTTGATTGCTCTCTCTCCTTTTGACTCTCCCTTTTCTTCCCCAGGTCACCTTTATCTCCTCCCTCCCCCTTCTCTTCTTTATTTAACTCTGTGATTCTCTCTGGGTGTTCCTGGCTGTGGAGAACAATTAGGGAACTGATCACTGGTTAGATTGGTCTCTCCCATTTTGATTTCCCCTCTTCTCCTCCTGTTCACCTCTATCTCCCTCCTCCTTATTCTCTTCTCCATGTAACTTTGTGAATTTCTCTGGTTGCCCAGACTGTGGAGAGTCTTTTCACCATTAACCTATATGTTTTATCATCTGTGCTGTATGGATGGAAAAGACTTGAGGCTACTGTAAGAATAAAACTGAAAGCCAGAAGCAGGAGGCTTAAATCCAAAACTTGAGAACACCAGAGAACTCCCAATTCCAGGGAACATTAATAGACAAAATCTCATCAAAGCCTCTGTACCTATACTGAAATCAAGCACCACCCAAGAGCCAACAACTTCCAGAGCAAGATTGACCAGCTAATTCTCCAACAGTGCAGGAAAACAGCCCTAAGCATTAAAATACAGGCTGCCCAAAGACATGCCAAAACCATAGACACCCCAAAACTCACTATTGGACACTTCATTGCACTCCAGAGAGAAGAGATCCAGCTCCACTCACCAGAACACAGACACAAACTCCCCTAAGCAGGAAACAAGCCTCTAGTCCAACCCCACCCCCAAGGATCAGGCTACACAAGAAAGAGGAACCACAAACTTCCAGCACACAGAAAGACCACCACCAAAACAGCAATCTAAACAAAATGAAAAGGCAGAGAAATATTCAGCAGGTAAAAGAACATGATAAATACCCAGCAAACCAAACAAAAAAGAAGGAGATAGGGAGTCTATCTGAAAAAATAATTCAGAATAATGATAGTAAAGATGCTCCAAAATCTTGAAAACAAAATAAATAGACCAGAGACAAGGACTGAGAAGATGCAAGAAATGTTTAACAAGGACCTAGAAGAAATAAAATAAGTCAATCAGTAATGAATAATGCAGTAAATGAGATCAAAAGCACTCTGGAGGGAACCAACAGTAGAATAACTGAGGCAGAAGATAGCATAAGTGAGATGATGAAAAGAATAAAATACTCCGAAATAAATCTACCTAAAGAAACAAAAGACCTGTATATAGAAAACTATAAAACACTGATGAAAGAAATCAAAGAGGACACAAATAGATGGAGAAATATACCATGTTCATGGATCGGAAGAATCAAATAGTGAAAATTAGTATAATACCCAAAGTAATCTACAGATTCAATGAAATCCCTGTCAAGCTACCAACAGTATCTTTCAGAGAACTAGAAGAAATAATTTCACAATTTGTATGGAAATACAAAAAATCTCGAATAGCCAAAGCAAACTTGAGACAGAAGAATGAAACTGGCTGGGTCGATGCATGTTATAGGATGCTCGGGGCTGGCATGCGGGGATGACCCAGAGGGAGGATAAAGGGAGGAGAGAGGTGGGAGGGGGGTTCAGGAGGGGGAACTTATGTAAACCCGGGGCGAATTCATGTCAATGTATGGCAAAACCAACCAATATAATATTGTAAAATAATTTGCCTCCAATAAAAAATAAATTAATTACCAAAAAAAAAAAAAAGAAACTGGCGGAATCAACCTGCCTCACTTCAGACTATACTACAAAGTCATAAAGACACTATGGTACTGGCATGAAGAGAGAAATATAGATCAATGGAACAAATAGAAAGCCCGAAGATAAATCCATGCACCTAAGGACACCTTATCTTTGACAAAGGAGGCAAGAATATTCAATGGAGAAAAGACAATCTCTTTAAGGAGTGGTGCTGGGAAAACTGATCAATCACTTGGAAAAGAATGAAACTAGAACACTCCCTAACACCATACACAAAAATAAACTCAAAATGGATTAGAGATCTAAACATAAGACCAGAAACTATAAAACTTCTAGAGGAAAATAGGCAAAACACTCTCTGATATAAATCACAGTAGGAAACTCTATGACCTACCTCCTAGGGTAATGGAAATAAAAGCAAAAATAAACAATTGGGACCTAAATTAACTTAAAAATCTGAAAAGCTTTTGCACAACGAAGGAAACTATAAGCAAGGTGAAAAGACAGTCTTCAGAATGGGAGAAAATAATAGCAAATGAAGCAACTGACAAAGAATTAATCTCAAAAATACACAAGCAGCTCTTGCAGCTCAATACCAGAAAACAAATGACCCAATAAAAAAATGGGCCAAAGAACTAAACAGACATTTCTCCAAAGAAGACATGCAGATGACTAACAAACACATGAAAAGATTCTCAACATCACTCATTATCAGTTCAATTCAGTTCAGTTGCTCAGTAGTGTCCGACTCTTTGCTACCCCCTGGACTGCAGCACCCCAGGCCTCCTTATCCATCACCAACTGCCGGAGTTTACTCAAACTCATGTCCATTGAGTCAGTGATGCCATCCAACCATCTCATCCTCTGTCATCTCCTTCTCTTCCCACCTTTAATCTTTCCCAGCATCAGGGTCTTTTCAAATGAGTAAGCTCTTCACGTCAGGTGGTCAAAGTATTGAAGTTTCAACTTCAACATCAGGCCTACCAATGAATGTTCAGTACTGATTTCCTTTAGGATGGAGTGGTTGAATCTCCTTGCAGTCCAAGGAACTCTCAAGAGTCTTCTCCAACAACGTAGTTCAAAAGCATCAATTTTTTGGTGCTCAGCTTTCTTTGTAGTAGAACTCTCACATCCACAGGTGACTACTGGAAAAACCATAACCTTGATTAGATGGACCTTTGTTGGCAAAGTATAAATGCTTTATAATATGCTTTCTAATTTGGTCATAACTTTTCTCCCAAGGAGTAAGCATCTTTTAGTTTCATGGCTGAAGTCACCATCTGCAGTGATTTTGGTGCCCCCAACCAAATAAAGTCTGACACTGTTTCCAGTGTTTCTCCATTATTTGCCTTGAAGTGATGGGACCGGATGCCATGATCTTTGTTTTCTGAGTTTTGTGCTTTAAGCCAACATTTTCACTCTCCTCTTCCACTTTCATCAAGAGACTCTTTAGTTCTTATTCACTTTCTGCCATAAGGGTGGTCATCAAAACCACAATGAGGTATCTTCTCACACCGGTCAGAATGGCTTCCACCAAACATCTGCAAATAGTAAATGCTGGAGAGGGTGAAGAGAAAGGGGAACCCTCTTACACTGTTGGTGGGGATGCAAACTAGTACAGTCACTATGGAGAACAGTGTGGAGATTCCTTAAAAAACTGGAAATAGAGCTTCCATACAACCGAGAAATCCCACTGCTGGGCATACACACCGAGGAAACCAGAATTGAAAGAGACACGTGTACCCCAATGTTCATTGTAGTACTATTTACAATAGCTAGGGCATAGAAGTAACCTAGATGTACATCGACAGACGAATGGATAAGAAAGTTGCATATACACACAATGGAATATTACTCAGCTATTTAAAAAATGCATCTGAATCCATTCTAATGAGGTGGATGAAACTAGAGCCTATTTTACAGAGTGAAGTAAGTCAGGAAGAAAAATATCAATACAGTATATTAATGTATATTTATGGAATTTGGAAAGATGGTAACGATGCAAGACAGCAAAAGAGACACAGATATAAAGAACAGACTCTTTGACTCTGTGGTCATCCAGAGGTGAGGGTTGGATGATAAGAGAGAATGGCATTGAAACATGTGTATTACCATATGTGAAAGAGATCACCAATCCAAGCTCTATGCCTGAAACAGGGCGCTCATGGATGGTGCACTGGGGCAACCCTGAGGGATGAGATGTAGAAGGAGGTGGGAGTGGGGTTCGAGATGGGGGACACATGTACACCCATGGCTGATTTATATGAATGGCAAAAACTACTATGGGGTCATTGCACTTGAGCATCAACAAGCTAGACTTAAAGTTTTGAAAATTGAATTTTAGTCTATATTCTTGCTAACCAGATACCTAAATGTGTATAAGTAATTTTCCTCTCTGCATATTAGTTTCCTTACATTTTAATTGGAATATAATTGTTTTACAATATGTGTTAGTTTCTGCTGTACAATGAAGTGAATAAGCCATATCACCCATCTAAGTCTTCACAGACACTGAACTCAGCTTTCTATGCTTTCTAGCAGCTTCCCAGTGGCCATCTATTTTATAGAAGTTAGTGTATATATATGGGTTCGGCGGTGGCTCAGCTGTAAACAGTTTACCTACAATGCAGGAAATGTGGGTTTGATTCCTGGGTCAGAAAGATCCCCTGGAGAAAGAAATGACACCCACTCCAGTATTCTTCCTGGGAAATCCAATGGACAGGTGAACCTGGCAGGCTACAGTCCAGAGAGTTGCAAAGAGATGGATATGACTTAGTGACTAAACAATAACAAGTGTATATATGTCAATCCCAATCTCCCAATTTGTCCCTCCAGCCCCTTCATCCCCTCCTGTGTCCATATGTCTGTTTTCTATATCTGTGTCTCTATTCCTACCCTGCAAACAGCTTCATCTGTACCATTTTCTAGATTCCACATATATGCCTTAATATACAATGCTTGTTTTTCTCTTTCTAACTTACTTCACTCTGTATGACAGAGTCTAGGTACATCCATTTCTCTACAAAAGGCCCATTTTTCCTTTTAGTGGCTGAGTAATATCCCATTGTATATATGTACAACATCTTCTTTATCTGTTCATCTGTCATTGGACATATAGATTGTTCCCATATCCTGACTATTGTACATAGAGTTGCAATGAACACTTAAATACATGAGTCCTTTTGAGTTAAGGATTCCTCAGGATATATGCCCAACAGTGGGATAGCTAGGTCACATGGTAGTTCTATGTTTAAATTTTAAGGAAACTTCATTCTGTTCTCCTCAGTGGTTGTATCAATTTAGATTCTCATCAACAACGCAAGAGGCTACCTTTTCTGCACACTCTCCCCAGTGTTTATTGTCTGTAGATTATTTGAGGGTTTCCCTGGTGGCTCAGATGGTAAAGAATCTGCCTACAATGAAGGAGACCTGAATTTGATCCCTGGGTAAAGACGATACCCTGGAGAAGGGAATGGCAACCCACTCCAGGGTTCTTGTCTGGAGAATCCCATGGACAGAGGAGCCTGGTGGAGATATTTTGACGATGGTCATTCTGACTGATGTTTGGTGATACTTCATTGTAATTTTTATTTGCATTTATTTAACAATTAATGATGCTGAACATCTTTTCAGATGTTTGTGGGCCATCTGTATGTGTTTTATGGAGAGAAAGTGAAGAGGAACTCAAAAGCCTCTTGATGAAAGTGAAAGAGGAGAGTGAAAAGGCTGGCTTGAAGCTCAACATTCAGAAAACAAAGATCATGGCATCTGGTCCCATCACTTCATGGGAAATAGATGGAAAAACAGTGGAAACAGTGTCAGACTTTGTTTTTTTGGGCTCCAAAATCACTGCAGATGCTGATTGCAGCCATGAAATTAAAAGACGCTTGCTCCTTGGAAGGAAAGTTATGACCAACCTCGATCGTATATTAAAAAGCAGAGACATTACTTTGCCGACCAAGGTCCGTCTAGTCAAGGCAATGGTTTTTCCCGTGGTCATGTATGGATGTGAGAGTTGGACTGTGAAGAAAGCTGATCGCCGAAGAATCGATGCTTTTGAACTGTGGTGTTGGAGAAGACTCTTGAGAGTCCCTTATACTGCAAGGAGATCCAACCAGTCCATTCTAAAGGAGATCAATCCTGGATGTTCATTGGAGGGACTGTTGCTAAAGCTGAAACTTCAATACTTTGGCCACCTCATGAGACGAGTTGACTCACTGGAAAAGACTCTGATGCTGGGAAAGGTTGGGGGCGGGAGGAGAAGGGGACGACGGAGAATGAGATGGCTGGATGGCATCACCGACTCTGTGGACATGAGTTTGAGTGTACTCCGGGAGTTGGTGATGGACAGGGAGGCCTGGCGTGCTGTGATTCATGGGGTCGCGGAGAGTCGGACACGACTGAGCGACTGAACTGAACTGAACTGAACTGTACATTTATGTCTTCTGTCCATTTTTTGATTGTATTGTTTGTTTTTTGATATTGAGTTGTATGTTGTTGCTGTTCAGTTGCTAAGTCATGTCTGACACTTTGCAACCTCATGGAAGGTAGCACACCAGGTTCCTCTGACCTTCTCCATCTTCCAGAGTTTGCTAAATTCATATCCATTGAATTGGTGATGTTAACTAACCATCTCATTCTCTGCTGCCCCCTTCTCCTTCCATTAATCTCTCACAGCATCATAGTCTTTTACAGTGAGTTGGCTGGCCAAAATATTGGACCTTCAGCTTCAGTATCAGTCCTTCCTGAATATTCAGGGTTGATTTTCTTTAAGGTTGAATAATTTTATCTCCTTACTGTCTAAAGGACCCTCAAGAGTCTTCTCAGTTCAGTTCAGTCTCTCAGTCATGAGCGATCCCATGAACTGCAGCACGACAGGCTTCCCTGTCCATCACCAACTTTTGGAGCTTGCTCAAACTCATGTCCATTGAGTCGGTGAGGTCATTCAACCATCTCATTCTCAGTTGTCCCCTACTCCTCCCACCTTTAATCTTTCCCAGCATCAGGGTCTTTTCAAACGAGTCAGTTCTTCACATCAGGTGGCCAAAGTACTGGAGTTTCAGCTTCAGCATCCGTCCTTCCAATGAATATTCAGGACTGATTTCCTTTAGGATTGACTGGTTTGATCTCCTGGCAGTCCAAGGAACTCTCAAGAGTCTTCTCCAATACCACAGTACAAAGCTTCAGTTCTTCTGTGCTCAGCCTTCTCTATGCTCCAACTCTTATATCTATATGTGACTATTGGAAAACCATAGCTTTGACTAGATGGATCTCTGTTGGTAAAGTAATGTCTCTACTTTTTAATATGCTGTTAGGTTGGTCATAGCTTTTCTTCCAAGAAGCAAACATCTTTAAATTTCATGGCTGCAGTCATCTTCCATAGTGATTTTGGAACCCAAGAAGAGAAAATCTGTCACTGCTTCCACTTTTCCCCCTTCTTTTTGCTATGAAGTGATAGGACTGGATGCCATCATCTTAGTTTTTTAATACTGAGTTTCAAGGCAGCTTTTTCGCTCTTCTCTTTCACCCTCATTCAGAGGTTCTTCAGTTCCTCCTCATTTTCTGCCATTAGAGTAGTACCATCTGCATACCTGCGGTTGTTGATAGTCTCCCAGCAATCTTGATTCCAGCTTGTGATTCCTCCAGCCTGATATTTCTCACAATGTACTCTGCATATAAGTTAAATAAGTAGGGTGACAATATACAGCCTTGATGTATTCCTTTCCCTATTTGCAACCAGTTCATTGTTCCATGTCCAGTTCTAACTGTTGCTTCTAGATTCACACCCTGTTGCTTCTTGATTTGCATACAAGTTTCTCAGGAGACAGGAAAGGTGGTCTGCTAGGTCTACTTCTTTAAGAATTTCCCACAGTTTGTTGTGATCCACACAGTCAAATTCTTTAGTGTAGTCAGTGAAGCATAAATAGATGTTTTTCTAGAATTCCTTTGCTTTCTGCATGATCCAATGAATCTTGGCAATTTGACCTCCTGTTCCTCTGCCTTTCCTAAACCCAGCTTGTAAATCTAGAAGTTCTCAGTTCACATATTGCTGAAGCATAGCTTGATAGATTTTGAGCATTTTCTTGCTAGCAAGTGAAATGAGCACAGTTCTGTGGTAGTTTGGACATTCTTTGGCATTATCCTTCTTTGAGATTGGAAAAGAAACTGACCTTTTCCAGTCCTGTGGGAGTTTTCCAAATTTGATGACATACTGAGTGCAGCACTTTAAAGCATCATGTTTTAGGATTTTAGATAGCTCAGGTGAATTCTGTCACCTTCACTAGCTTTTTTCCTAATAATGCTTCCTAAAGTCATTTGACTACACACTCCAGGATGTCTGATTCTAGGTGAGTGAACAAACCATCAGATATTTGGGCCTTTAATATCTTTTTTTGGGGTAAATTCTTCTATCTATTCTTGCCACCGTATATTCTGCTTCTGTTAGGTCATTACCATTTCTGTCCTTTATCGTGCCCATCCTTGCACGACATTTCCCTAGATATCTCCAATTTTCTTGAAGAGAATTGTTGTCTTACTCATTATATTTTTTTCCTCTATTTATTTTAATTGCTCATTTAAGAAAGTTTCTTATCTCTCCTTGCTATTCTCTGGAGCTCTGCATTCAGTTGGGTATATCTTTCCCTTTCCTCTTGGCCTTCCACTTCTCTTCTTTCCTCAGTTATTTGTAAGCCTTCCTCAGATAACCAGCTTTCCTTCTTACACTGCTTTTTCTTAGGTATAATTTTGATCACTGCTTCCTGTACAATGATATGAACCTTCATCTATAGTTCTTCAGGCACTTTGTCTACCAGATCTAATCCCTTGAATCTATTTTTCACCTCTACTGTATAATCCTAAGGGGTATGATTTAGGTTATACCTGATTGGCTTATTGGTTTTCCCTACTTTATTCAATTTAAACATGAATTTTGCAGTAAGGAGCTCATGATCTGAGCCACAGCCAGCTCCAGGTCTTGTTTTTGCTGGCCGTATAGAGCTTGTCCATTGGCTGTAAAAAATATAATCAACTGGATTTCAGTGTTTACCATCTGGTTATGTCGATGTATAGAGTTATCTCTTGTGTTTATGAAAGATAGTGCTTTCTATAATCAGTGTACTCTCTTGGAAAAACTCTGTTAACCTTTGCCCTTCTTCATTTTGTATTCTAGGGCCAAACTTGCCTGTTACTCCAGGTATCTCCTGACTTCCTACTTTTGCATTCTAATACCCTATGATGAAAAGGACATCTTTTTTTTTGTTGTTGTTGTTAGTTCTAGAAGGTCTTGCAGTTCTTCATAGAACCATCCTAAAATATCAACATTCACTGTTGCCATGTCCTGCTTGATCACATCCAATTTACCTTGATTCATGGACCTAACATGCTAGTTTCCTATGCAATACTGTTCTTTACAGCATTAGATTTGATGTATACCACCAGACACATCCACAACTGGTCATCTTTTCTGCTTTGGTCCAGGCTTTTCATTCTTTCTGGAGCTATTTCTGCTCTCTTCCCCAGTAGCTTATTGGCCACCTAATTTCCTGAGGGGCTTATCATCCAGTGTGGTATCTTTCTGCCTTTTCATACTGTTCATGGAGTTCTTGAGGCAACATTACTGAAGTGGTTTGCCATTCCCTTCTCCCATGTCTGGGTATATATCCAGGAATAAAAACCTACTAATTTAAAAATATTTGGGTATTCCGATGTTTATAATAACATTATTTAAGGTAGCTAATCTATGGAAGCAACCAAAGTGCCCATCAATGTATGTGGATTAAAAAAGATGTACGATAAACAATAGATTTTGCTTATCCATAAAATAATGAAAAATTTCCATTTGAAGCACCATACATGGATATGGAGGGTGCTATGCTTAGTGAAATAAGTCAGACAGAGAAATATAAGTGTTGCATTATGTATGCTTTATGTGTAATCCAAAAAATGTATGAATTAGTGTAACAAAAGAAAAATAGATTTACAGATACAGAGACAAGCTAGGAGTGACCAGGGGTGAAAGGAAAATGGGGAAGGGCAAGTTAGGGGTAAGGGGTAGGATGTACCAATTACTATATGTAAAATAAATAAGCTAAAAGGACAATGGACATAGCTAATATTTTATAACCTTGAGTGAGTGAGTGAGTGAGTCACTCAGTTGTGCCCGACTCTTTGCAACCCCATGGGCTATACTGGTCTTGGAATTCTCCAGGCCAGAATACTGGAGTGGGTAGCTTTTCCCTTCTAAAAGGGATCTTCCCAACCCAGGGATCAAACTCAGGTCTTCTGTATTGCAGGCAGGTTCTTTACCAGCTGAGCCACAAAGGAAGCCCTGGGGAGGCAAAAGGAATCTTAAGAATTGAGAGTTACCAATGATTTCTCTGGTGGAGTGTTCCATGAAATACAAAGGAAGAGTTTGAGGAAGAAGTGGATGGTCAACCTGCCATTCCCATGGTGGCGGGTCACATGGAAGACTGAGAGTGCCAGTGGATGTGATTTCTCAGCTCTCCAGTGGGCAGGAGGAAAGGAGGTGCATGCACTGTCCAGGGCAGGTGAACTCATCAGGGCTCTCATTTGTAAACATCAGACATTGATTAGGCGAGTGTGAGCAGAAAATAATTTAGTGAAAAGATATGGGGATAATTGTAGAATTTCTGAGGACATTAGCCTTAAACGGAATAAAAACCCAAAATATTAAAACAGTGTATTGTATACTTAAAACAATGTAATATTGTAAGTAAATTACACTTCAATTCTCTAAAAAGAAATATCCATCCATTTAGATGTCAGGCAGAGCTCATACTGTTTCAGTTGAGTTCAGTCGCTCAGTCGTGTCCGACTCTTTGTGACCCCATGAATCACAGCACGCCAGGCTTCCCTGTCCATCACCAACTCCCGGAGTTCACTCAAACTCATGTCCATCGAGTCGATGATGCCATCCAGCCATCTCATTCTCTGTCGTCCCCATCTCCTCCCGCCCCCAATCCCTCCCAGCATCAGAGTCTTTTCCAGTGAGTCAACTTGTCGCATGGGGTAGCCAAAATATTGGAGTTTCAGCTTTAGCATCAGTCCTTCCAATGAACACCCAGGATTGATCTCCTTCAGAATGGACTGGTTGGATCTCCTTGCAGTCCAAGGGACTCTCAAGAGTCTTCTCCAACACCACAGTTCAAAAGCATCAATTCTTCGGAGATCAGCTTTCTTCACAGTCCAACTCTCACATCCATACATGACCACGAGAAAAAACATATCCTTGACTAGACGGACCTTGGTTGGCAGAGTAATATCTCTGCTTTTTAATATGCTGTCTAGGTTGGTCATAACTTTCCTTCCAAGGAGTAAGCGTCTTTTAATTTCATGGCTGCAATCAGCATCTTCAGTGATTTTGGAGCTCCCCAAAATAAAGTCTGACAGTGTTTCCACTGTTTCCCCATCTATTTCCCATGAAGTGATGGGACCAGATGCCATGATCCTCGTTTTCTGAATGTTGAGCTTCAAGCCAACCTTTTTACTCTCTTCTTTCACTTTCATCAAGAGACTTTTGAGTTCCTCTTCACTTTCTGCCATAAGGGTGGTGTCATCTGCATATCTGAGGTTATTGATATTTCTCCCAGGAATCTTGATTGCAGCTTGTGTTTCTTCCAGCCCAGCGTTCCTCATGATGTACTCTGCATATAAGTTAAATAAGCAGGGTGACAATATACAACCTTGACACACTCTTTTTCCTATTTGGAACCAGTCTGTTGTTCCATGTCCAGTTCTAACTGCTGCTTCCTGACCTGCATACAGGTTTCGCAAGAGGCAGGTCAGGTGGCCTGGTATTCCCATCTCTTTCAGAATGTTCCACAGATTATTGTGATCCTCACAGTCAAAGGCTTTGTCATAGTCAATGAAGCAGAAATAGATGTTTCTCTGGAAATCTCCTGCTTTCTCCATGATCCAGAGGATGTTGTCAATTTGATCTCTGATTCCTCTGCCTTTTCTAAAACCTGCTTGAACATATGGAAGTTCACGGTTCACATATTGCTGAAGCCTGGCTTGGAGAATTTTGAGCATGGCTTTACTAGCGTGTGAGATGAGTGCAATTGTGCAGTAGTTTGAGCATTCTTTGGCATTGTGTTTCTTTGGGATTGGAATGAAGACTGACCTTTTCCAGTCCTGTGGCCACTGCTGAGTTTTCCAAATTTGCTGGCATATTGAGTGCAGCACTTTCACAGCATCATCTTTCAGGATTTGAAATAGCTCAATTGGAATTCCATCACCTCCACTAGGTTTGTTTGTAGTGGTGCTCTCTAAGGCCAACTTGACTTCACATTCGAAGGTGTCTGGCTCCAGGTGAGTGATCATGCCATCGTGATTATCTTCGTCATGAAGATCTTTTTTGTACAGTTCTTCTGTGTATTCTTGCCACCTCTTCTTAATGTCTTCTGCTTCTGTTAGGTCCATAGCATTTCTGTCCTTTATTGAGCCCATCTTTGCATGAAATGTTCCCTTGATATCTCTCATTTTCTTGAAGAGATCTCTTGTTTTTCCTGTTCTGTTGTTTCCCTCTATTTCTTTGCATTGATCACTGAGGAAGGCTTTCTTATCTCTCCTTGCTATTCTTTGGAACTCTGCATTCAGATGCTTATATCTTTCCTTTTCTCCTTTGCCTTTTGCTTCTCTTCTTTTCACAGCTATTTGTAAGGCCTCCTCAGACAGCCATTTTGCTTTTTTGCATTTATTTTCCATGGGAATGGTCTTGGTCCCTGTTTCCTCTACAATGTTAGAAACCTCCATCCATAGTTCATCAGGCACTCTATCTATCAGATCTAGTCCCTTAAATCTATTTCTCACTTCCACTGTATAATCATAAGGGATTTGATTTAGGTCATATCTGAATGGTCTAGTGGTTTCCCGTACTTTCTTCAATTTAAGTCTGAATTTGTCAATAAGGAGTTCATGATCTGAGCCACAGTCAGCTCCTGGTCTTGTTTTTGCGAGGGGTCATCAGAGGGCAGACACACTGAAATCATAATCACAGAAAAGTAGTTGATCTGATCTCATGGACCACAGCTCTGTCTGACTCAATGAAACTAAGCCATGAATGTGGGGCCACCAAGACGAACGGGTCATGATGGAGAGGTCTGACAGAATGTGGTCCACTGGAGAAGGGGATGGCAAACCACTTCAGTATACTTGCTTTGAGAACCCCATGAACAGTATCAAAAGCAAAATGATAGGATACTGAATGAGGAATTCTACAGGTCAGTAGGTGCCCAGTATGCTACTGGAGATCAGTGGAGAAGTAACTCCAGAAAGAATGAAGGGATGGAGCCAAAGCAAAACAAATACCCAGTTGTGGATGTGACTGGTGATAGAAGCAAGGTCTGATGCTGTAAAGAGCAATATTGCATAGGAACCTGGAATGTTAGGTCCATGAATCAAGGCAAATTGGAAGTGGTCAAACAGGAGATGGCAAGAGTGAACATAGACATTCTAGGAATCAGTGAACTAAAATGGACTGGAATGGATGAATTTAACTCAGATGACCATTATATCTACTACTGTGGGCAGGAATCCCTTAGAAGAAATGGAGTAGCCATCATGGTCAACAAAAGAGTCCGAAATTCAGTACTTGGATGCAATCTTAAAAATGACAGAATGATCTCTGTTCGTTTCCAAGGCAAACCATTCAATATTACGGTAATCCAAGCCTATGCCCCAACCAGTAATGTTAAAGAAGCCAAAGTTGAACGGTTCTATGAAGATCTACAAGACCTTCTAGAACTATCACCCAAAAAAGTTGTCCTTTTCATTATAGGGGACTGGAATGCAAAAGTAGGAAGTTAAGAAACACCTGGAGTAACAGGCAAATTTGGCCTTGGAGCACGAAATGAAGAAGGACAAATGTTAATAGAGTTTTGCCAAGAGAACGCACTGGTCATAGTAAACACTCTCTTCCAACAACACAAGAGAAGACTCTACTCATGGACATCACCAGATGGTCAACACAGAAATCATACTGTTTAGATGGTATCAACTCATTGTTGGTCTCCTTGGATATTTAGAAGGGTAAGGTTTGAGTAATAAAAGGGAAGGGATTCTCATTTCTTTTGACCTGACTGGGGATAAGATCTTAATACAGTGGAGTAGCTGTTTAAGAGAATCAGTGAGACAGGGAAAACATCAATTTATTCCCACTTCATCCGGATAGAAGGATGAATGAGATGGAATTGTCATTAAGCAAAGAAGATAAATTCATCTTATAAGTAATAAAAAGGCAACTTAAAATAATGTTGAGCATCATTTACAAACTGCTTGCATTCTTACACATAATGAAATTGAATATTACTTTAAGTACACAAGATCTGCCTTCTATATTTCAGTAAAATAACTTGATAGCAATTAAAAAGCCAATATCTCTGTGTCATTACTTATTCTGTCTCTTATTTTTTAAAAATATCATGTATATAGAATCCAAAGAATCAATCAGTCAGTCAGTCAGTTCATTCGCTCAGTCGTGTCCGACTCTTTGCGACCCCATGAATCACAGCACGCCAGGCCTCCCTGTCCATCACTCAAACTCATGTCCACAGAGTCAGTGATTCCATCCAGCCATCTCATTCTCTGCCGTCCCCGTCTCCTCCTACCCCCAATCCCTCCCAGCATCAGACCCTTTTCCAGTGAGTCAACTCTTCACATGAGGTGGCCAAAATATTAGAGTTTCAGCTTTAGCATCAGTCCTTCCAATAAACACCCAGGATTGATCTCCTTTAGAATGGACTGGTTGGATCTCCTTGCAGTCCAAGGGACTCTCAAGAGTCTTCTCCAGCACCACAGTTCAAAAGCATCAATTCTTCGGCGATCAGCTTTCTTCACAGTCCAACTCTCACATCCAAAAATGACCACGGGAAAAACCATAGCCTTGACTAGACGGACCTTGGTTGGCAGAGTAATGTCTCTGCTTTTTAATATACTATCTAGGTTGGTCATAACTTTCCTTCCAAGGAGTAAGCGTCTTTTAATTTCATGGCTGCAATCAGCATACACAGTGATTTTGGAGATCAAAAAAATAAAGTCTGACACTGTTTCCACTGTTTCCCCATCTATTTCCCATGAAGTGATGGGACCAGATGCCATGATCTTCGTTTTCTGAATGTTGAGCTTCAAGCCAACCTTTTCACTCTCCTCTTTCACTGTCATCAAGAGGCTTTTGAGTTTCTCTTCACTTTCTGCCATAAGGGTAGTGTCATCTGCATATCTGAGGTTATTGATATTTCTCCCTGCAATCTTGATTCCAGCTTGTGCTTCTTCCAGCCCAGCGTTCCTCATGATGTACTCTGCATATAAGTTAAGTGGGATTTATCCCAGGGATGCAAGGATTCTTCAATATACACAAATCAATTAATGTGACATACCATTTAACAAATTGAAGAATAAAATCCATATAATCATCTCAATAAATGCAGAAAAGCTTTTGACAAAATTCAACACTCATGTATGATTAAAAACTCTCCAGAAAGTGGGCATAGAGTGAATCTGCCTCAATAAAATAAAAGTCATATATGACAAACCCATAGTAAGCATTATTCTTGATGGTGAAAACTGATAACATTTCCTCTAACTTCAGGAACAAGACAAGGATGAACAATTTCACCACTGTTATTCAACATAGTCGCGGAAGTCCTCTCCATGGCAATTACAGAAGAAAAAGAAATAAAAAGAATCGAATTTGGCAAATACAAAGTAAAACTTTCACTGTTTACAGATGGTATGATGCTATACATAGAAAATCCAGAAGATGCCACCAGAAAACTACTCAAGCTAATCAATGAGTTTAGTAAATTAATACACAGAAATGTTGTACCTTCCTATACACTAACAATAAAATATTAGAAAGTGAAGTTAAGGAAAATATTCCATTTATCACTGCAACAAAAAGAATTAAACACCTAGAAATAAACCTATCTAATGAGGTAGAAGACCTCTACCCACAAAGCTATACAACCCTGATGTAAGAAATAAAAGGTGACACTAACAGATGGAGAAATATATCATGTTCTTGAATTGGAAGAATCAACAATGTGAAATAGACTATACTACCCAATGTAATCTACAGATTCAATGAAATGCCTATCAAATAACCCATGGCATTTCTCCCAGAGCTAGAAAACATTTTTCAATTTTTATGGAAGTACAAAAGACCCCAACTAGCCAAATCAATCTTGAGAGAAAAAAATGAAGCTGCTGGAATCAAACTTTTTGGCTTCCAACTATACTACAAAGGTGTAGTCATCATGATAGTATTGTACTGGCACAAAAACAGACATACAGATCAATGGAACAAGATAGAAAGTCTAGAAATAAACCCACACATCTGTGGTTACCTCATCTTTGACAAAGGAGATCAAGATATACACTATAACAAATACAGTCTCTTCAGTAAATGGTGCTGGGAAAACTGTACAGGCACATATGAAAGAATGAAATCAGAACACTATTTAACACAATACACAAAAATAAACTCAAAATGCATTAAAGACCTAAATGTAAAGCCAGACTCTATAAAACTCTTAGAGGAAAACAGGCAGAATACTCTTTGATATAAAGCACAGCAAGATCTTTTTTTTAATCCATCTCCTAGAGAAATAAAAATTTAAATAAAAAAGGGACCTAATTAAACCTAAAGGCTTTTGCACAGCAAATGAAAGCATAAGTGAGACAGACAAAACAAGACAAAACAAAACACCAGGCCCCAGAATGGAAGAAAATATTTGCAAATGAAGCAACTGACAATTAATCTCCAAAATATACAACTTATTTAGCTCAATACATAAAAAGCACAATCAAAAAATGGGCAGAAGTCCTAAACAGACTTTTCTCCAAAGAAGACAAACAGATGGCCTTCAAAACATGAAAAGATGTTCAATATCACTAATTATTAGAAAAACACAATCAAAAGTAAAATCAGATATCAGCTCACAATGGTCAGAATGGCTATCATCAAAAAAATCTATAGACAATAAATGCTTCAAAGGGTGTGGAGAAAAGGGGACCCACATGCACTCTCAGTGGGAGTGTAAATTGATACAACCACTATGGAAAACAGTATGGAGGTTTCTTAAAAATCTAAAAATAGAACTACCATATGACCCAGTGACTCAACTCCCAAGCATATACCAAAGAAATCCATAATTAAAAAAAAAAAATATATATATATATATTTACTTCCCCAATGGTTCAGCGGGTAAAGAATCTGCCTATAATGCAGGAGATGAGGGTTTGATCATATTCTTGCATGGAGAATCCCATGGACAAAGGAGCCTGGCTGGCTACGACTGAGCTGAATATGACTGAGCGACTAAGCAGCATTCACCCCAATGTTCATAGCAGCACTATTTATAATAGCCAGAACATGAAATCAACCTAAATGTCCATCAACTATGGAATGGATAAAGATGTGGTACATACATACAATAGAATATTAGTCATAAAAGGGAATGAATTCAAGTCATTTGTAGACATATGAATTTGCCTAGAGAGTGTCATAAAAAGTAAAGTATGTTAAAAAGGGAAAAACAAACATTTATTAGTACATATATATGGAGTCTATAAAAATGATACAGATGATAGCTTGTCCAACAGAAATAGAGACACAGATTAGAGAATAAATACATGAATACCAAGAGGGAAATGTGGGGTGAGGTCAGTTGAGATATTGGGATTGAAACACATATACTATTGATGCTCTGTATAAAGTAGACAACTAGTGAGAACGTACTGTATAATACAGGGAACTCTTATTAGTGCACTGTGGTTACCTGAAAGGGAGGGAAGTCCAAAAGCAAGGGGATATATGTATATGTATGCCTGATTCATGTTGCTATGTAGTAGAAACTAACACAACATTGTAAAGCAACTACACTCCAATAAAAATTAATTTTAAAAAGTGATGGGGAAACTAAACAGCTACATGCAATTTAATGAAATTAAAACACTCCCTTATACTATATACAAAAATAAATTCAAAATGGTTTAAAGACAGGACACTACAAACTCCTGGAAGAGAACACAGACAAAACATTCTTTGACACAAACCATAGAAATATCTTCTTTGGTCAGTTTCCCAAAGCAGAAAGATTTAAAAGTAAATATAAACAAATTGCACCTAATCAACTTAACAGCTTTTGTGTAGCAAAGAAGCTATAAACAATATGAAAAGACAATCTATGGGATGGGAGAAAGTATTTGCAAATAATGCAACTGACAAGGGGTTAATATGCAAAATATACAGACAATATCTAAAAAAATAAACACCCAGTAAAAAATGGGCAGGAGACCTAAAGAGACATTTTTCCAAAGAAGACATACAGATGGACAATAGGCACATGAAAACATGCTCAACATCACTAATTAGGGAAACACAAATCAAAATGACAATGAAGGATCATCTTACATCTGTCAGAACGGCTACCATTGAAAAGTCTACAAATAATAATCGTGAGCTGCACTCAATATGCCAACAAACTTGGAAAACTCAGCAGTGGCCACAGGACTGGAAAAGGTCAGTCTTCATTCCAATCCCAAAGAAAGGCAATGCCAAAGAACGCTCAAACTACCGCACAATTGCACTCATCTCACATGCTAGTAAAGTCATGCTCAAAATTCTCCAAGCCAGGCTTCAGCAATATGTGAACCATGAACTTCCAGATGTTCAAGCAGGTTTTAGAAAAGGCAGAGGAATCAGAGATCAAATTGACAACAACCTCTGGATCATGGAGAAAGCAGGAGATTTCCAGAAAAACATCTATTTCTGCTTCATTGACTATGACAAAGCCTTTGACTGTGAGGATCACAATAATCTGTGGAACGTTCTGAAAGAGATGGGAATACCAGGCCACCTGACCTGCCTCTTGAGAAACCTGTATGCAGGTCAGGAAGCAACAGTTAGAACTGGACATGGAACAACAGACTGGTTCCAAATAGGAAAAGTAGTACGTCAAGGTTGTATATTGTCACCCTGCTTATTTAACTTCTATGCAGAGTACATCATGAGGAACGCTGGGCTGGAAGCCGCACAAGCTGTAGTCAAGATTGCAGGGAGAAATATCAATAACCTCAGATATGCAGATGACACCACCCTTATGGCAGAAAGTGAAGAGGAACTCAAAAGCCTCTTGATGAAAGTGAAAGAGGAGAGTGAAAAGGTTGGCTTGAAGCTCAACATTCAGAAAACGAAGATCATGGCATCTGGTCCCATCACTTCATGGGAAATAGATGGGGAAACAATGGAAACAGTGTCAGACTTTATTTTTTTGATCTCCAAAATCACTGTGTATGCTGATTGCAGCCATGAAATTAAAAGACGCTTACTCCTTGGAAGGAAAGTTATGACCAACCTAGATAGTATATTAAAAAGCAGAGACATTACTCTGCCAACCAAGGTCCGTCTAGTCAAGGCTATGGTTTTTCCCGTGGTCATGTATGGATGTGAGAGTTGGACTGTGAAGAAAGCTGATCGCCGAAGAATTGATGCTTTTGAACTGTGGTGCTGGAGAAGACTCTTGAGAGTCCCTTGGACTGCAAGGAGATCCAACCAGTTCATTCTGAAGGAGATCAATCCTGGGTGTTCATTGGAAGGACTGATGCTAAAGCTGAAACTCCAATACTTTGGCCACCTCATGTGAAGAGTTGACTCACTGGAAAAGACTCTGATGCTGGGAAGGATTGGGGTTGCGGGGTGACAGGGACGACAGAGAATGAGATGGCTGGATGATATCACCGACTCGATGGACATGAGTTTGAGTGAACTCTGGGAGTTGGTGATGGACAGGGAGACCTTGACATGCTGTGATTCGTGGGGTCGCAAAGAGATGGTTAGGACTGGGCGACTGAACTGAACTGAACTAAACTGAAGAGAGGGTTTGGACACTATTAGTGGGAATGTAAATTGGTGCAGCCACTAAGGAAAACAAACATTCCTTGAAAAATTAAAAATAGAGCTATCATATGATACAGAAATCACTCTTTTGGGCATATATCCAGAAAAGATAACTCTATTCTAAAAGCTACATGTATCCCAATGTTTATATGGAAGTACTTTTTCCAATAGTCAAGAGATGGAAGCAATCCATGTGTACATCAACTGACAGCTGGCTTAAAATATTTGATATATATCTATATCTATCTCTCCCTGTGCAGCAACACAGATGTACCTAGCGAATATTTAGTAAGTAGTAAGTAATGGGTGTCCAACTCTTTGTGAAACCACAGACTGTTGCCCACCAGACTCATCCATGGGGTTTTCCCAGCAAGTATACTGGAATGGGTTGCTATTTCCTCCTCTAAGAGATCTTCCAGACCCAGGGATCAAACTCACATCTCCTGTGACTCCTGCCTTGGAAGGTGGATTCTTTACTACTAAGCCACTTGGGAACCTCCCTAGAGAATATTATACTTAGTGAAATAAGTTAGACAAAGACAAATACTATCTGTTATCACTTATATGAGGGATCTAAAAAATAATACAAATGAATAAAAAATAATACAAATAGAAATTATTCACATACATAGGAAACACCTTAGGTTTGCCAAAGGGAAGAGGGAGGGGGAAGAACTAAATTAGTTATAATGGGATTAATGGGGCTTCCCTGGTGGCTCAGTGGTAAAGAATCCACCTCTCATACAACACTAGGAGTTCAATCCCTGAGTATCCCCTAGAGGAGGAAGTGGCAACCCACTCCAGTATTCTTGCTTGTAAAATCCCATTGATGGATGAGCTTGGAGGGCTACAGGCCATGGAGTTATAAAAGAATTGGTCAAGACATAGTGATGAAACAACAACAATGGGATAAATATGTACAAATTGCTATATATAAAATATGTAAGCAGCAAGCATTTACTTAATAGCACAAGGAATTACATTCAATAATTTGTAATAACCTATAGTGGAATATAATCTGCAAAAAACTCCACACCTAAATCACTATGCTGAACTCACATCTTTAACTCAGAAAATTAACACAACATTGTAAATCAACTACAGTAACAAATAAATATATTTGTAAATTCTTGGCATAATTTTAAACACTGTGTATTGATCTTTGCCTTGCTTCACTCTCCTCTTTTTGTTAAGTACGAATTGGACTTCGTATTTTCTCTTTTGATTTTCAACTTTATGACTACAGAATATTTGAAACTTGCTGGAATATTTGTAGTCTCCTGTAACCAGTAAGAACTTTTATTTTAAGAATCAGTTCTTACTGTTATGTTTATATCAGTTTTTTCATGTGTTCAGTTCAGTTCAGTTCAGTCGCTCAGTCGTGTCTGACTCTCCGCGACCCCATGAATCACAGCACGCCAGGCCTCCCTGTCCATCACCAACTCCCAGAATTCACCCAAACTCATGTCCACAGAGTCGGTGATGCCATCCAGCCATCTCATTCTCTGTCGTCCCCTTCTCCTCCCGCCCCCAACCTTTCCCAACATCAGAGTCTTTTCCAGTGAGTCAACTCGTCGCATGAGGTGCCCAAAGTATTGCAGTTTCAGCTTCAGCATCAGTCCTTCCAATGAACACCCAGGACTGACCTCCTTTAGAATGGACTGGTTGGATCTCCTTGCAGTCCGAGGGACTCTCAAGAGTCTTCTCCAACACCACAGTTCAAAAGCATCAATTTTTCGGCGATCAGCTTTCTTCACAGTCCAACTCTCAAAATCACTGCAGATGCTGATTGCAGCCATGAAATTAAAAGACGCTTACTCCTTGGAAGGAAAGTTATGACCAACCTTGATACTATATTAAAAAACAGAGACATTACTTTGCCAACAAAGGTCCATCTAGTCAAGGCTATGGTTTTTCCCGTCTAGTCAAGGATATGGTTTTTCCAGTAGTCATGTATGGGTGTGCGAGTTGGACTGTAAAGAAAGGTGAATGCTGAAGAATTGATGCTTTTGAACTGTGGTGTTGAAGACTCTTAAGAGTCCCTTCGACTGCAAGGAGATCCAACCAGTCAATCCTAATGGAGATCAGTCCTGGGTGTTCATTGGAAGGACTCATGTTGAAGGTGAAACTGCAATACTTTGGCAACCTGATACAAAGAGGTGTTTCATTGGAAAGACCCTGATGCTGGGAAAGATTGAGGGCAGGAAGAGAAGGGGACGACAGATGATGAGATGGTTGGATGGTATCATCGACTCGATGGACATGGGTTTGGGTTGACCCCAGGTGTTGGTGATGGACAGGGAGGCCTGTGGTGCTGCGGTTCATGGGGTTGCAAAGAGTCAGACACGACTGAGCAAATGAACTGAACTGAACTGAAGAGGAAGGTTGATAGCAATACTGGCTTACCTCAAGAAACAAGAAAAAAGTCAAATAAATATCCAAACCAACTCTACACCTAAAGTAACTAGGAAAGGTAGAAATGCAGAACCCCTGGGTTAGTAGAAAGAAAGAAATCCTATAAATTAGGGCAGAAATAAATGCAAAAGAAACAAAAGTGACCATAGTAAAAATCAACAAAGTTAAAAGCTAGTTCCTCAGGAAGATAAATAAAATTGACAAACCATTAGCCAGATTCATCAGGAAAGAAAGGGAGAAGAATCAAACCAACATACTTAGAAATGAAAAAAGATAAATCAAAACAGATAACACAGAAATACAAAGGATCATAAGAGAATACTATCAGCAACTGTATGCCAATAAAATGGACAACTTGGAAGGAATGGATGAATTCTTAGAAAAGTATAACTTTCCAAAGCTCAACCAGAAAGTAATAGAAGATCTTAACAGACCCATCACAAGCACAGAAATCGAAACTGTAATCAGAAATCTTCCAACAAACAAAGGCCTGGGACCACACGGCTTCACAGCTGAATTCTACCAAAAATTTAGAGAGGAGCTAACACCTATCCTACTCAAACTCTTCCAGAAAGTTGCAGAGAAAGGTAAACTTCCAAACTCATTCTATGAGGCCAGCATCACCCTAATACTAAAACCAGACAAAGGTGCCACAAAAAATAAAACTACAGGCCAACATTACTGATGAACACAGATGCAAAACTCCTTATCAAAATCCTAGCAATCAGAATCCAACAACATAATAAAAAGATTATACATCATGACCAAGTGGGCTTTATCCCAGGGATGCAAGGATTCTTTAATATTCAGAAATCAATCAATGTGATACCCCACATTAACAAATTGAATGATAAAAACGATATTATTATCTCAATAGATGCAGAGAAACTTTTTGACAAAATTCAACATCCATTTATGATTAAAAACCCTCCAGAAAGCAGGCATAGAAGGAACATACCTCAACATAATAAAAGTCATGTATGATAAACCCATATCCTCAATGGTGAAAAATTGAAAGCATTTCCCCTACAGTCAAGAACAAGACAAGGGTGCCCATTCTCACCACTACTATTAAACATAGCTTTGGAAGTTTTGGCCACAGCAATAAGAGAAGAAAAGGAAATAAAAGGAATCCTGATTGGAAAAGAAGAATTAAAACTCTCACTGTTTGCAGATGACATGATCCTCTATAGATAACCCTACAGACTCCACCAGAAAATTACTAGAGCTAATCAATGAATATAGCAAAATTGAAGGATATAAAATCAACATAGGGAAGTCACTTGCATTCCTATACACTAACAATGAGAGAAAAAGAAATTAAGGAAACAACTCCATTCACCTATGCAATGAAAAGTATAAAGTACTTAGATATATATCTACCTAAAGAAACAAAAGACCTATAGAAAACTATAAAACACCGGTGAAAGAAATCAGAAAAGACACAAATAGATGGAGAACTATACCTTATTCATGGATTGGAAGAATAAGCATAGTGAAAATGAGTATACTAACCGAAGCAATCTGTAGATTCAGTGCAATCCCTATCAAGCTATCAATGGTATTTTTCACAGGACTAGAACAAATAATTTCACAATTTGTATGGAAATACAAAAAACCTCGAATAGCCAAAGCAATCTTGAGAAAGAAGAATGGAACTGGAGGAATCAACCTACCTGACTTCAGACTATACTACAAAGCTACAGTCATCAAGACACTATGGTACTGGCATAAAGACAGAAATACAGATCAATGGAACAAAATAGAAAGCCCAGAGATAAATCCATGCACCTATGGACACCTTATCTTTGACAAAGGAGGCAAGAATATACAATGGAGAAAAGACAATTACAATCTCTTTAACAAGTGGTGCTGGGAAAACTGGTCAACCACGTGTAAAAGAATGAAACTAGAACACTTTCTAACACCATACAGCAAAATAAACTCAAAATGGATTAAAGATCTAAATGTAAGACCAGAAACTATAAAACTCCTGGAAGAAAACATAGGCAAAACACTCTCCGACATAAAGCACAGCATGATCCTCTATGATCCACCTCTCAGAGTAGTGGAAATAAAAGCAAAAATAAACAAATGGGACCCAATCAAATTTAAAAGCTTTTGCACAACAAAGGAAACAATAAGCAAGGTGAAAAGACAGCCTTCAGAATGGGAGAAAATAATAGCAAATGAAGCAACTGACAAAGAATTAATCTCAAAAATATACAAGCAACTCCTGCACCTCAATTCCAGAAAAATAAATGACCCAATAACAAAATGGGCCAAAGAACTAAACAGACATTGCTCCAAAGAAGACATACAGATGGCTAGCAAACACATGAAAAGATGCTCAACATCACTCATTATCAGAGAAATGCAAATCAAAACCACAATGAGGTACCATTTCACACCAGTCAGAATGGCTGCTATCCAAAAGTCTACAAGCAATAAACTCTGGAGAGGGTGTGGAGAAAAGGGAACCCTCTTCCACTCTTGGTGGGAATGCAAACTAGTACAGCCACCTTGGAGAATAGTGTGGAGATTCCTGAAAAAACTGGAAATAGAACTGCCATATAACCCAGCAATCACACTCCTGGGCATACGCACTGAAGAAACCAGAATTGAAAGAGGCACGTGTACTCCAATGTTCATTGCAGCACTGTCTATAATAGCCAGGACATGGAAGCAACCTAAGATATCCATCTGCAGACAAATGGATAAGAAAGCTTTGGTACATATACACAATGGAGTATTACTCAGCCATTAAAAAGAATACATTTGAATTAGTTCTAATAAGGTGGATGAAACTGGAGCCTATTATACAGAGTAAAGTAAGTCAGAAAGAAAAACACCAATACAGTATACTAACTCATATACATGGAATTTAGAAAGGTGGTAACGCTAACCCCACATGTGAGACAGCAAGAGACACAGATGTATAGAACAATCTTTTGGACTCTGTGGGAGAGGGCGAGGGTGGGATGATTTGAAACATGTATATTATTATATGTGAAAAGGATCATCAGTCCAGGCTCGATGCATGAGACAGGGTGTTTGGGGTTGGTGCACTGGGATGACCCAGAAGGATGGGATGGGGAGGGAGGTGGGAGGGGCGTTCAGGATGGGAAACACATGTACACCTGTGGCGGATCCGTGTCCATGTATGGCAAAACCACTATAATATTGTAAAGTAATTAACCTACAATTAAAATAAATAAATTTATATTAAAATAAAAATAAACAAAAAACAACAAAAAAAACCAAGCTGCCAATGTATATGACTCCTTGCCACCCCATAGACTGTAGCCCACCAGGCAACTCTGTCCATCGGATTTCCCAGGCAGAAATACTGGAGTGGGTTGCCATTTCCTTCTCCAAGGGATCTTCCCATATCAGTGATTGAACCCCCATCTCCTGCATTGGCAGGCAGATTCTTAACCACTGAGCAACCAGGGAAGCTCATGTCACCATATTAGTTGGATGCATAACTCCTTAACTCAAAAACTTACACTTTTACCTCTGAGTTGTGCAGAATATCTTGTTGCTTTGACCTCTAATGAGAAGAACAGTCCTCAAAGATTTCTGAAATACTGTCCCCTAGGTTATTATCCTTCAGATAGTCTTAAATAAAACTCTCCATTTCTTAATACATTTTTTTGTGAACACATAAAAGTATCATCCTATGTGTTGTGAAAAAGCTTAGTAGGAAATGTAGTTTAACAGTTTATTACAGTATTATTTTAAGATGTGGTTAACATGATCTTGAATGTCTGAACGATTCTTATGAAAAATAGAAAATAGAGTTCTTACCAAGTTTGCAATGATATAATGGTAGCCTTTAACATGCTTTCCAACACTCACAATCTGTGAAGATATAAGAAAATATGAGGCAATAAATTTAACTCTACTGAATAATTATATTTTTTAAAAAGAAGAATTTTAACTATTGCAGCATAATTTCACATGGAAACAAAAGAAAATAATATATTAATAATTTTTCTTGTAAAAGTGATTTATTCTAATATAAATAAATTCATAAGCCACTTTAGAAATTAAGTGGTTTAAGTAAAAAAAAAATTTCAATCACAATGTATAAATGCCAAAACTTTTCATTTAGAAGACTGCTATGCTCTAATTCCCTCAATGAGAATGACAATGCTTTGAAACAAACCAATAGTTTGCATATATTTCTAAAAGAATACTTCAACAAAAGAAAAGTTATTTTGGTTTAAATAATTTAGAAGTACTTAATTTACTTATAATTTACAGGAATTCATGATAGACTGTTAGATATTTTCAACTGGTGAGAATGATTTCCTATGAGTAGATAGGATTGTTGTCCTGAAAAGCAAGTAAAGATTTTTCTAAGGCACAGTATCTCTCTTTAGATACTGTGAATACTTAGTTAATTCCCACTCACCTGTGGATGTAGCAATAGTTTACTATAATAAGAAGAATAAGGATAAAACAACATAAAAAAACGCTTTACTTCTGCTAGATTTATTTTTCCAATGAATGTTTTTAGAAATGTTTAGAAAATTAGAAATAAGAAATTTTAGGAAAAAGTAATTCATTTTTAAAAAAATGTATAACTTTATTTCTATATTAGAAATTAAAATTCTTATTTTGCAATGCTGAAATTCCTTTTTAGAGAAAAGTCTAATGGCAGTTACTAATGAGCTGCTTTGTAGACTCATTGGTATCTTCAAAGGTAGCAATAAAATATATTTTCATATACTTTCATCATTAAAAAACTGAATTTTTTGGTAGCTTAATATCTTCTAAAATGATTTTTTTAATAAATTAGATGTGTATGAAACACAGGAAAGCTATTTTATTTTATTTATTTTATTTTTCAAGATAGCAGAAGTAGCTTTATTCTGAAGCTTGCACAGCATTGCAGAAAAAAGCATTGGCTATATCCAGTATTTCAAAAGTTTCCATATGAGTTTTACAAGTTTAATTACTAAAAATATTTAATTTAATGAAATGTTTAGATAATCCCTGAAATGTTTGAGAAAAACTTCAATCAGACCTTCCTTGTGAAAATTACTGTTAGTAAGTACCAGCTTATTCCATATAGTATTTGCGAACTAGGGAGCTATGATATGGTTCTCATTTTCATTCTTATTCATTCCATATAACCACACTTTCATGCAAGTGTAAAGCTTATTCCTGAGAGATTGGGGTTAATTTGTGCAGGATTGACAACACTGCAAGCTGGCCAGCACCAGAAACAACTTATCATATATAAGGGTTGAGAAAGAAAGCATCTGGAAGTCAAAGATACACTAAATGAGACTTTACATTCTACTTTAATCCTTGGTTGGCTTTTAACCAGAACCAAATTGGCCTCATATAATTCCCCTCTGTTTTAAACTCCCACCTGCTCTTTCCTCTCCTACCAATCCAGTTTCCAAATCTACTTTCTATTTTGCAAAGTATAATCCATTTTTTAAAAATAATTATGGAGTATAGTTGATTTAAAATGTAAAGTAATTAGCCTCCAATTAAAATTTTAAAAAAATGGAAAAAAGTAAAAATTAAAAAGAAATACAATTAAAAAAATGTTAGCTTTTGCTGTACAGCAAAGAGAATTAGTTATACGTATATATTTATCCACTCTTTAGATTCTTTTACCACGTAAGTCAATACAGAGTATTGAAAAGAGTTCCCTGTGCTACATAGTGGGTCTTTACTATTTATATACGGTGGTGTGTATATATCAATTCTAGTCTCCCAATTTGTCCCTCCCCTGCCTGGGTGGAAGCTCAGGTAACCATAAATTTATTTTCTACACTTTATTTCTGTTTTGTAAAAATGTTCATTTGTACTATTTTTTTTTTTTTGTTTCAGATTCCACATATAAGCAATATCACATGATTTTACCCTCCTCTGTCTGACTTACTTTACTCAGTATGACAATCTGTAAGTCCATCCATGTTAAGCATTATTTTGTTCTTTATCTTGGCCGAGTAATATTCCATTGTATATGTGCCACATCTTATTTATTAATTCCTGTGGTGATGGACATTTAGATTGTTTCCATGAGCTGGCTATTGTAAATAATCCTGCAATGAGCCTGGAGTACATGTATCTTTTTGAATTGTAGTTTATCTCTGAGTATATGCCCAGGAGTGGGATTGTTGAATTATATGGTAGCTCTAGTTTTAATTTTTTGAGAAGCCTCTTTACTTTTTTCCACAGTGGATGCACCAATTTTCATTTAAACAGTGTAGGGGCATTACCTTTTCTCCATATCCTCTGAAGCATTTATTGTCTGTGGATTTTTTGGTGATAGCCATTCAGACCATTGTGAAATGATACCTCATTGTAGTTTTGATTTATATTTCTCTAATAATTAGTGATGTTGAGTCACTTTTTATATGATTTTGGCCACTTGTATGTTTTCTTGAAGAGATTTCTCTTTCGATTTTCCAACCATATTTTGACTGGGATATTTCTCTTTTGATATTCAACTGTGCGAGCTCTTTGCATATTTTGAGGATTAATCCTTTGTCACTTACTTCATTTCAAATATTTTCTCCAACTTTGAGGGTTGTCTTTTCATTTTGCATATGGCTCCCTTTGCTGTGAACAGCTTTTAAGTTTAATTAGGTCTCATTTTGGAGAAGGAAATGGCAACCCACTCCAGTGTTCTTGCCTGGAGAATCCCAGGGACAGGGGAGTCTGGTGAGCTTCCTTCTATGGGATCACACAGAGTTGGACACGACTGAAGTGACTTAGCAGTAGCAAGTCTCATTTGTTTTTTTTTTATTTCCATTACTCTAAGTTCAGTTCAGTTAAGCTGCTCAGTTGTGTACGACTCTTTACGACCCCATGAACCGCAGCACCACAGGCCTCCCTGTCCATCACCAACTCTTGCAGTTTACCCAAACTCGTGTCCATCGAGTCGGTGATGCCATCCAACCGTCTCATCCTCTGTCGTCCCCGTCTCCTCCTGCCCTCAATCTTCTCCAGCATCAGGGTCTTTCCAATGAAACACCTCTTCGTATCAGGTTGCCAAAGTATTGGACTTTCAGCTTCAACATGAGTCCTTCCAATGAACACCCAGGACTGATCTCCTTTAGGATGGACTGGTTGGATCTCTTGCAGTCCAAGGGACTCTCAAGAGTCTTCTCCAACACCACAGCTCAAAGGCATCAATTCTTCAGTGCTCAGCTTTCTTTATAGTCCAACTCTCACAGCCATGCATGATTACTGGAAAAACCATAGCCTTGACTAGATGGACCTTTGTAGACAAAGTAATGTCTCTGCTTTTTAATATGCTGTCTAGGTTGGTTATAACTTTCCTTCCAAGGAGTAAGCGTCTTTTAATTTCATGTTTGCAATCACCATCTGCAGCGAATTTGGAGCCCCCCAAAATAAAGTCAGCCAGTGTTTCCACTGTTTCCCCATCTATTTCCCATGAAGTGATGGGACCAGATGCCATGATCTTCGTTTTCTTTGTATTTTCACTCTCCTCTTTCACTTTCATCAAGATGCCCTTTAGTTCCTCTTCACTTTCTGTCATAAGGGTGGTATCATCTGCATATCTGAGGTTATTAATATTTTTCCCAACAATATTGATTCAAGTTTGTGCTTCTTCCAACCCAGTGTTTCTCATGATGTACTCTGCATATAAGTTAAATAAGCAGGGTGACAATATACATCCTTGATATACTCCTTTTCCTAATTGGAACCAGTCTGTTGTTCCATGTCCAGTTCTAACTGTTGCTTCCTGACCTGCACACAGGTTTCTCAAGAGGCAGGCCAGGTGGTCTGGTATTCCCATCTCTTTCAGAATTTTCCAGTTTATTGTGATCCACACAGTCAACGTCTTTGGCATAGTTAATGAAGCAGAAATAGATGTTTTTCTGGAAATCTCTTGCTTTTTCAATGATGCAGCAGATGCTGACAATTTGATCTCTGGTTTCTCTGTCTTTTCTATAACCAGCTTGAATATCTGGAAATTCACTGTTCACATATTACTGAAGCCTGGCTTGGAGAATTTTGAGCATTATTTTACTAGCATGTGAGATGAGTGCAATTGTGTGGTAGTCTGAGCATTCTTTGGCATTGCCTTTCTTTGGGATTGGAAAGAAAACTGACCTTTTCCAGTCCTGTGGCCACTGCTGAGTTTTCCAAATTTGCTGACATATTGAGTGCAACACTTTCACAGCATCATCTTTTAGGATTTCGAATAGCTCAACTGAAATTCCATCACCTCCACTAGCTTTGTTCCATTACCCTAAGAGATGGATCAAAAAAAAAAAATCTTCTTGCATTTTTATGTCAGAGAGTGTTGTGCCTATGTTTTCCTCTTAGCGTCTTATAGTGTCTTTCATTTCATTTAGTTCTTTATTCTATTTTGAATTTATTTTCGTATGAGTGTTAGGGAGTGTTTAAATTTCATTCTTTTACATGTATTTGTCCAGTTTTTTCAGCACCACTTAAAGAAGAGGCTGTCTTTTCTCCATTATATATTTTTGCCTCCTTTGTCATGGATTAGGTCACTGTAGGTGAATGGGTTTATCTCTGAGCTTTCTATCCTGTCCCATTGATCTATATTTCTATCTTGCATACTGTTTTGATGGAATATAGTCTGAATTCAGGGAGACTAATTCCTCTAGCTATCTTTCTTTCTCAAGATTACTTTGGTTATTTAGGGTCTTTGGTGTTTCAGTAAAAGTTGTAGAATATTTTGCTCCAGGTCTATGAAAATTGCCATTGGTAATTTAATAGGGATTGCATTGAATCTTATATTGCCTTGGGTACTACGGTCATTTTAAGAATATTGATTCTTCAAATCCAGGAACATGGTATATCTCTACATTTTTATTGTCGTTTTTGATTTATTTCATCAATATATTACAGTTTTTTGAGTATAGTTCTTTTGCCTCATTTGGTAAGTTTGTTCCTAGGTATTTTATTTTTTAATACAAGAACAAATGGGATTGTAATTTCTCCTTTTGATCTTTTATTGTTAGTGTATAGAAATGCAATACATTTCTGTGTATTAATTTTGCATCCTACAACCTCCCCAAATTCGTTGATGAGCTTTAGTAATTTTTGGTAGTATCTTTAGGATTTTTCTTTGTGTAGTATCATGTCATTTGCAAAAACTGATATTTTTACTTCTTTTCCAACTTAGACTTCTTTTGTTTCTTATTCCTGTCTGATTGCCATGTTTAGGACTTCCAAAACTATGTTGAATAAAGACAGTGTAAGTGTATATCCTTGTCTTGTTCCTAATCCTAGAGGGAATGCTTTCAGGTTTTCACTATTGAAAATGATGTTTGCTGTGGTTTTTATCATATGCAACTTTATGTTATCATATACCTTATGTTAGGTATCTTTTCTTGATGCTCACTTTCTGGAGAGTTTCTTTTTTTTAATCATAAATGGATGTTGAACTTTGTTTAAAGCTTTTTCTTCATCTGTTGAAATAATCATATGACTTTCATTTTTTAATTTGTTAATATGGCAAATCACATTTGTCTGTAGTGAAGAATCCTCACATTCTTGGAATAAATCCTACCTGATCATGATGTATGATTCTTTTGACGTGTTTTTGGATTTGGTTAGATAGTATTTTGTTGAGGATTTTTGTGCCTATGTTCATAAGGGATCAGTTCAGTTCAGTCATTCAGTTGTGTCCAACTCTTTGCTACCCCATGAATCACAGCACGCCAGGCCTCCCTGTCCATCGCCAACTCCCGGAGTTCACTCAAACTCACCTCCATCGAGTCGGTGATGCCATCCAACCATCTCA
Source organism: Moschus berezovskii (assembly GCF_049115385.1). Taxonomy (NCBI): domain Eukaryota; kingdom Metazoa; phylum Chordata; class Mammalia; order Artiodactyla; family Moschidae; genus Moschus; species Moschus berezovskii. The sequence continues at coordinate 5,131,047 of NC_142473.1, forward strand.
TTCTCTGTCATCCCCATCTCCTCCCGCCCCCAATCCCTACCAGCATCAGAGTCTTTTCCAGTGAGTCAACTCTTCACATGAGGTCGCCAAAGTATTGGAGTTTCAGCTTTAGCATCAGTCCTTCCAATGAACACCCAGGACTGATCTCCTTTAGAGTGCCCGAGGTCAGGGCGGGGGCCGAGAGGAGCTTTCCCACGTCAAAGTGGTGGCGGCTGTGTGGGGACAGGAGGGCCAAGAGGAGCTACTCCACATTCAAGGTCAGGAGGGGCGGCTGTGAGGAGATATCCCTCGTCCAAGGTAAGGAGCAGCAGCTACTCTTTGCTGGAGCAGCCATGAAGAGATACCCCATGTCCAAGGTAAGAGAAACCCAAATAAGATGGTAGGTATTGTGAGAGGGCATCAGAGGGCAGACACACTGAAATCATAATCACAGAAAACTAGTCGATCTGATCACATAGACTACAACCTTGTCTAATTCAATGAAACTAAGCCATGGCGTGTGGGGCCACCCAAGATGGGTGGGTCATGGTGGAGACGTCTGACGGAATGTGGTCCACTGGAGAAGGGAATAGCAAACCACCTCAGTATATTTGCTTTGAGAACCCCATGAACAGTATGAAAAGGCAAAATTATAGCATACTGAATGAGGAACTCCCCAGGTCGGTAGGTGCCCAATATGCAACTGGAGATCAGTGGAGAAATAACTCCAGAAAGAATGAAGGGATGGAGCCAAAGCAAAAACAATACCCAGTTGTGGATGTGACTGGTGATAGAAGCAAGGTCTGATGCTGTAAAGAGCAATATTGCATAGGAACCTGGAATGTTAGGTCCATGAATCAAGGCAAATTGGAAGTGGTCAAACGAGATGGCAGGAGTGAACGTAGACATTCTAGAAATCAGTGAACTAAAATGGACTGGAATGGGTGAAATTAACTCAGATGACCATTATTTCTACTACTGTGGGCAGGAATCCCTTAGAAGAAATGGAGTAGCCATCTTGGTCAACAAAAGAGTCCAAAATGCAGTACTTGGATGAAATCTCAAAAATGACAGGATAATCTCTGTTCATTTCCAAGGCAAACCATTCAACCATTACAGTAATCTTAGTCTATGCCCCAGCCAGTAACGCTGAAGAAGCCAAAGTTGAATGGTTCTATGAATACCTACAAGACCTTTTAGAACTAACACCCAAAAATGATGTCCTTTTCATATGGGGGACTGGAATGCAAAAGTAGGAAGTCAAGAAACACCTGGAGTAACAGGCAAATTTGGCCTTGGAGCACGAAATGAAGCGGGGCAAAGGCTAATAGAGTTTTGCCAAGAGAATGCACTGGTCATAGCAAACACCCTCTTTCAACAACAGAAGAGAAGACTCTACACATGGACATCACCAGATGGTCAACACCGAAATCAGATTGATTATATTCTTTGCAGCCAAAGATGAAGAAGCTCTA